>NC_085846.1:107757583-109252583 GCF_035594765.1 Anolis carolinensis | reverse complement strand
ATTGACTTCCAGTCCTCCTGGACTTTTATTTTATTTCATCTCAGCATTGGCACCATATGGCAGCTATGGCAACTGAATATATCACTGTATTCATTTTCTGGTTTGAGTCTGAATTGCTGAAGGGCTCCACTCCCTGGCCTGGTTAAAAAAAAAAAGGAACATATCTAAGAGAAGCCAAGCCAGTACTATGGAGACTCATTTACATTTGCATTTCATTTCTAAAACCAGTAGTTTTGGGATCTAAGAAATCGTTTTTGTGGGGCTGATATGCCAAAGTTGATTTATTAAGGAAATAAAAAATGAACTCCATCATGCCTGCTTCTATCTATCATCATCTGTATACCTATTACCATCTATCAACAATCTATGATTCTGTCTCAGCCCATCCATATTTCCTTGGAAATAAGTTGCATTACATGCAGTGATATTTATACTCAAATAAGCATACACATAATGGTAGCCTAAAAGTGCAATCCTATATAAGTCAACTCCTTCTGAGTTCAGTGGGGGCCCTTCCACACAGCCATATAATCCTTAATATCAAGGCATAAAAGACCTGGCTATGCGAGCAAGTGTTCAAAGAATACGTTTTGTTGGCTTCGACTCGGTCTGGACTAACGTTTATGTACAAGGTTCTGTGGATGAATGGCTCAAGTATTTTGTATTGTTTTAAATCTGTATTTAACTGCTTATGTTTTTATTCCTTTGTATTGTTGTGTATTGGCATCGAATTCTGCCAGTTTTGTAAGCCGCCCTGAGTCCCTTCGGGTGAGAAGGGCGGGATAGAAATGATGGAAACAAACAAACAAACAAATAAATAATAAAATCCCACAATATCTTCTTTAAACTGGGTTATCTGAGTCCTGTTCTGATTTGAGTTGCTGATGTATTTTATGAATGTTCTTTTACTGTTAATGTTTTAATTATACAGTAGAGTCTCGCTTATCCAACATAAACGAGCCAGCAGAACCTTGGATAAGGAAAAATGTTGGAGAATAAGGAGGGATTAAGGAAAAGCCTATTAAACATCAAATTACATTATGATTTTATAATATAAATACTGTAAATAAATAAATAAATTTTACAAATTAAGCACCAAAACATCATGTTTTATAACTAGTCTGCCATTTGTTTGGGAGCAAGGCTGCACTTGTGTTGTTGTTGGGCATGTTGGCCCACTGTGCATTGCTGTGTAGAGAAACAGTTGTGGATCTGGGCAGGAGGCAGACTGCGTTGGATAATACAGAACGTTGGATAAGTGAAGGTTAGATAAGCGAGACTCTACTGTATATGCTGTCGTCGTATTGTTTTACAGTAGAGACTCACTTATCCAACATAAACGGCCAAGCAGAACGTTGGATAAGCGAATATGTTAGATAATAAGGATGGATTAAGGAAAAGCCTATTAAACATAAAATTACATTATGATTTTACAAATTAAGCACCAAAACATCATGTTATACAATAAATTTGACAGAAAAAGCAGTTCAATACACAGTCATGTTATGTAGTAATTACTGTATTTACAAATTTAGCACCAAAACATCACAATGTATTGAAAAGATTGACTACAAAAACATTGACTACTAAAATGCAGACTGTGTTGGATAATCCAGAACGTTGGATAAGTGAATGTTGGATAAGTGAGACTCTACTGTATCTGTTGATTGGGCTTGGTCCCCATGTGAACCACTCCGAGTACCCTCGGGGAGATGGAAGCAGGTTATAAAAATTATTATTATTATTATTATTATTATTATTATTATTATTATTATTATTATTATTAGACACAGCAAACAAGATAGATATGCTGGATTTTGTTGTAATAATAATAATAATAATAATAATAATAATAATAATTATTATTATTATTATTATTATTATTATTATTATTATTATTATTATAGTCCACACTGCCATATATTCCAGTTCAAAGCAGAAAATGTGGGATTTTATTCAGCTGAGTGGAAGGAGCCTAGGACTTACTCTCAAGTACATACAGGATGGTAGCCTAGAAGTTCTACTTTGAGGGAGAAGTCCATTATACATTGCATTACAAGATTGCAGTCCAATCAGAGATGTTTAAGCTTACCCCATTCTCTCCTGATTCTTGTTTTCTTCATTTTGTTTTAAACACATGGAGAAAAAAACCCACACAATGCCCCTTGTGAAGCAGTTCATTATGTCCTGACAGATTCCACCCTATGTAAAGATGTAGTTGTTTATGAGAGAGGTCCCAGTTAACAAGGAGTACCACATAGAGTTGGAGTCCAAAACACCTGGAGGGACAAAGTTTGCCCATGCCTGGCCTAGTGTTTGTCATTATTATGTGTCTTCAGGATTCTGCAGGATCACAGCCGTTATATGTACTATAGTCTACTTTGTCTAATTTATTTCTAGATAGGAGCCTAGTACATGTGTGTTATAAAACCATCTGTAAATCTGTTCTTATGGAACAGGTTCTTTATCCTTCTTTGCCCTTCAACTAATTATTTTTTTAAAAATCAGAAAGAAGCTAATGTAAGACTGTTGTGGCACTCTAGAAATCTTGTTGTGTAGTATGCAGAACCATAAGCAACTGACACTTTTTGGTGAGCTAACAACATCTCACTCCTCCGAATGTATGCAAATAAATTATGGATGATTGTTTAACAAGCTCTGATCTTTCTGCAGCTGCCAACAGCAGCAACCACTCTGGCTGTAGTATACAAATCTAAAAGATCATCACAACATGCCCTCTCCAGCGAGAGTCATGGTTTTGCTACTTCATCCCAGACTCCCAGTAATGCTTCTTCAATGCTTTCGAGTCATTATAAGCTTGTGGTTTCTCAACAGGTCATCTCCCATCAGGATGGTCATTAAAGTTTTTACGCTGAGCATGCTAAGGCAGCCCTTTGGTCCCGGCTTTCCTTTTTCAATCAACAGCTTCCGTTGAGATACTCCAAAACATATTGTAAATTGGATTCATAGTCACTCGATCACTAGAGACTGTCTAGATACCAATCATTCTCAGCACAAAGGGTCCCCCCCCCCTCTTTTAGTCTAAATGGTATGGGGGAAAAGCAAATCTGTCCTATAATAGCAGTTCTGTGCTGCTTTTGACTTGGCTTGTTCTCCACAGAAAACTAGATCCAAAGAAGCAGTAGGGAAATGTTAACAGGCTCCACAATCCTAGACCTCCCAGTGGTTGCACCTATTTATTCATTTATACATATTTAAAAGTTTTTGGTGTTCCCTTTTGAGAATGAGGTAAACCTTTGTATGATGAAAAAATAAGAACATACATTTGGAAAGAGTAGGAAAAAGTTTGAGCCAATTCACATTGACAGATAACAACAACAGCAGCAACAACAACAACAACAACAACAACAACAACACTTTATTTATATTCCGCCCATCTCCCTGAGAGGACTCAGAGCAGATTACAGCATATAAACAGACACAGGCAAACATTCAATGCCTTGTTACAATGAAGTACAATGAAACACAAAGATACAGGCAAAGGCAAAGGCTTCTCCTTTCATTTCCGGCTCTGGATGCGGTGCTCATCTCTGGCTCTGGGGGAGGTGCTCTTTCTCCATTTCCAAGCCAAGGAGCTTGTGTTGTTTGTAGACGCCTCCTGGCCAGCATGACTGCATGGAGCGTCTTCTTGCCTTCCCACCAAGGCAGTATCTATTGATCTACTCACATTTGCATGTTTTTGAACTGCTAGGTTGGCAGGAGCTACGGCTAACATTGGGACCTCACTCTGTCCCATAGATTCAAACTTCCAGCCTTCAGGTCAGCAGTTCAACAGCACAAGGGTTTAACACATTGTGCCACCACGGCAATATGTCACTGTATGTCACTTTAGCTGGGGGCTACATTGTCAGAGAAATGATGAATCTGCTCTGGGTTTTATTCTGAACCTTTGGATAGCTTTTTTCAGACCAAAAGCTGAAGTGCATGCATTGCCAAAATGACATGAAAGCAATACAATACAATAAAAACTGCCAAACAAGTTCTTTAGACTAGAAACTCTTCCAACCAGGATGGTCATTGTCAACCATATCTAAGCTAATTAAATATCTTCAGCACTCAGGATATAGGGGGGAAAACTTGCAAGAATGGTTCTGTGTCTTAAAAAGTGCCTAGTGTGAACGTTTATGAGTAATACAGAAGGGAAAACTAAGAGGTAAGATCGAAAAACGGCTTTTGAGGCCTCAGACAAGCCAACGTTCTCTGAAATATTGCATCACCTCAGAGGACTGTTGCATGGATGCTCAAAAAGAAGATGTCAAAATCTATTTGTTGACTATTGTGTTTCCTTCCTTTTTCTTCTTGGGAAAGGAATTTATGAAGGTGAGACTGTGGGGAGAAAGAGCACGGACTTTGCATGTGTGGCTGATTCTTATCACCATAAATTTGCCTTTCCAAGAGAAACCATTTCATTTATTTGCTTGCTCATTTTATTTATTCAATGATGTTCTCGGATGACATACATTTTGGTGTCTATATATGGACCATCAGCTTTGAGCCCTGCCCTGCTGTGTTGGAAGCATTAATCAGACCCACAGAGAAACTAAAACCACAGGTCTAGTTTATAGTTGGTTGAAAAGCATAACTATAACTGCAATGAAATTAATACTGTGTCGAATGAAGACTTAGATTGTCTTGTACAAATTGGTCAATAGAAAGTTGCTCTTTCTTCAACATATAACATTTAGATTTAAAACTATAGTAGAGATCTTGCATTGGGAGACACATGGCAGTCATATGACTTCATCTCATTAACTGTGTCTCCCAATTTATTGTTGTGTGACTTCGAGTCATTTCCAACTTATGGCTACTCTAATGGAAAGCTATCATGGGGCTTTTCTGGCAAGATTGTTAGAGGGTGTTTGCAATTGCCTTCCTCTGAGGCTGAGAGCGTGTGACTTGCCCAAGATCATCCATTGGGTTTTATGGTTGAGTGGGGATTCAAATCCTGCTCTCCAAAGTCCTAGTCCAACACCCAAACAACTACACTATTCTGGTTCTTTATTTAATACTAGCCTATAAAAAACTCAACTTGCAAATGATGCAACCTTTTTTTCTTGATACAACAGGAGGATGAATACTATTTCCCTATAGTTGGATGTTCTGCATGCCTGTTTTGTCTTTCAAGAACAGCCTTAAAACACTGTGGTAAGTATAATATAAATACTGAAAATAAATAATAAATAAGTAAGTAAATGAACACTGCTTTACTTCAGCAAAACATAAAGTACAGCACATTCAGTGGAATAATGCAAAAGGAAGCAAGGAAGTCTTAGGGTAAACACAGTTCTTAGTCTCTGTTAAATCCCCACATCAAATAGCAGTCTTACTTCAGACAAAGAAACAGCAATAAATGCTTAGGAGCAGTTTCCCAGATGCAGACTTGAAGCAGGCACAAGGGGAGCAAAGAGTCAGTTTGTTACCAGCAAGAGCTGGCTGCACCTGCTTCTGCTTTATAGCCCTGAGTCCCCTCCCAGCTGCTAGGGCAGTTCCGAATTACTCAGCTGCATTTCTGGTAGCTATTCTAGCTGAACGATGTCTCTGCTCTGTTTCCTTTCACCTCTCCTGAAATGTGGGTACTTGCAAAATCTCCTCCTCAGATTCCAAATCACCCTCAGATTCATGAACACTTTCCTGCTCCCCTTCCTCTTCTGAAGAAGAGCAATTCCTAACACTGCAACAGAAAGCGCACCCAAATGGATATGTGGGAGGAGGTGAGTTTTAGAGGGAATATTGGCTGTTATGTGGTTGGAACAAAATTTTGACCTCCAACCAGAAAGTAACATTCCCTCACCATTGAACATTCCCTCACCATATTCCACAAGGACACATGCAGATGTGTCTGCATTACATTACCCACATTTATCTTACCTAAAATGGTTATTTTGAAAGAGAGATAATGGTTCCCACTGTACCTGAAATAATAGTTTTTGCTGAACCAGGCATAAAATGATAACCTGGTCATGAATTACAATTATGTATAAAGCAGGATTGAATTTATGCTTTTGCAACTCAGTTTTGGTCATTTTGGAAGTCAAAATTCTGTTCCAACCACATAACAGCCATAACAGTGAAGACACACAGCAATAGCACCAACAAAGTGACCATATACCCTAAATACATTTTCCTGCAGCCAACATTCATATAATACATGTACATGCATTGCTAAAACAGTAGGATCCAATCATTAAATGAAAGCTGGTCAATATTTATCTTGAAGTATAATTATTTTAGACATTTTATGCCTGGTTCAGCAAAAACTATTATTTCAGGTACAGTGGGAACCACTATATCTCTTTTAAAATAACTATTTTAGGTAAGATAAATGTGGGCAATGCAATGCAGGCACATTTTGAGTGTCCTTGTGGAATGTGATGGGGGAATGTTTGATAGTTATTACTATCTGGTTGGAGGTATATGGTCACTTTGTTGCTGCTATTGCTGTGTGTCTTCAAGTTGTTTCTCACTCATGGAGACTATAGTGTGATGCTATCAAAGGTTTATTGGCAAGGTTTTTTCAGAGATGGTTTACTATTGCTGTTCTCTGAGGAACCAGCAGCTGAACTCAGGTCCAAATCCTGGTCTATCCAAGGCCCCTTCCACACAGCTATGTAAAATCCATATTGAACTGGGTTATATGGCAGTGTGGACTCAGATAATCAAAGCAGATATTACCAGTTATCTGCCTCTGTATTCTGGCTTATATGGCAGCGTGGAAGGGCTCAAAGTCCCAGTCCAACAAACCATACCACCATCCTGGCTAAGCTTATATTAATGTATATGTAAGAGACAGCCTACCTTCATTTTTTATGTATTGTTCCCCTCCCCCCTTTCCTTTTTTCCTTCTGTTTTATCTCCTCTTTTCCTCTCTCATTGGAAAAATGTTTTGCCTACTGGTTCACTATTAACATGACTAAGTCATGACCACCAACATGGAAGGATCATAGTGGGATGTAGTCTTACAGAAAGTGCAATCTCACCCCTGAGAGTATGAAAAACCAATTGTAAACCTGCTACTAGCTTGCAACAGAAGACCAATCTTTGGAAGTGTGATGTGCTGCCCACCTTGAAATCCAAAATTTAATGGAGCGCTGGGATATTTTACATCAAGTCCATGCATTAGTATTTGAGTTGGGAGTACACAGAGCTGGAATAAAGAGTAAAACTTTCTTAGCAGTGTCTTCTGCCGCTGCATGGCATACATTTCGGTTTCAGAGGCAGCACCATCTCTGTTCTTCTAGAAATCAATCAACTGTAGCATGACAACACAAAGAAGTTAGGAAGGTGCCTCTTTCTGTTATTGAACCTCTTTTGCAGTGTTAGACTTTACTTATGGTAAATTGCCTCAAGTGGCCCAATCATCTTAGCCACATTTTCACTGAGATAAAAGGCAATAATATTATACAGCTATCCCTTTCGACTTTCACAGATTTGATTATTTGCAGATTACTGTACTTGCTCCTGCCTCCCTTGCTGCCCTATGGAGACTTTGGTGGGATGGAAAGTGGAAATGCTCATTCATGCATTTCTATGGGAAAGGGAAGGGGAAGGGGATGGGACAGGGAGCAGAAGGAGAGTGATGCGCAGGTCTTTGGAAAAGAGGGAGAGAGCCAGGATACTGCAGGTAAAAGATACTCTGTGTAAACACTAGGAAGAACTTCCTGATGGTAAGAGCTGTTCAACAGTGGATTACATTGGGTTGTTGTGCATTTTCCGGGCTGTATGGCCATGTTCCAGAAGCATTCTCTTCTGACGTTTTCACCCACATCTATGGCAGGCATCCTCAGAGGTTGTGTGGTATAATGGAATAGTGAGGTATAGTGGAATACATTGCCTTGGATGTGGTGGAGTCTCCTTCTCTGGAGGTTTTTAAGGTAAAGGTAAAGATGTTCCCCTAACATTAAGTCCAGTCGTGTCTGACTTTGGGGGTTGGTGCTCATCTCAATTTCTAAGCCAAAGAGCCAGTGTTGTCCATAGACACCTCCAAGGTCATGTGGCCAGCATGACTGCATGGAGCACCATTATCTTCCCACCGGAGCGGTACCTATTGATCTACTCACATTTACATGTTTTCAAACTGCTAGGTTGGTAGAAGCTGTTGCTAACAGTGGGCGCTCACTTCACTCCCTGGATTCGAACCTGCAATCTTTTGGTCCGCAGGTTCAGCAGCTCAGTGCTTTAATACGCTGCGCCACTGGGGGCTCCAGCAGTTTTTAAACAGAATTTAAAACTCCATCTGCTGGGAGTGCTTCAATTGTGTAGCAACAGATTGAGTTGGACTGGTTGGCCCTTGAGGTCTCTTCCATCTCTGATTTTTTGATTCTATAAATTTTATACATTGAGAGCTTCCCCATGAATTTCTGTTTGGCTTCATGGACTGTTCATGAGCAGCGGGCTACCCAGAGAGCCAAGGTGTTGCTGTTTAACTCCGAGGGATGGAAACAAAAGATCTTCCCATCTGAGTGAGGTTGGTAGAAAGCCATGCCCAAAGAGTATCTGCTTTGTACCACCTCTCAACCCCTGAACTCTAAAAATGAAGGGCAAATCTTCTGAATGGAAAACAATCATGGACAAAACACCATGAAATGAGACACAATGAGAAACATCAAAGTTTCTCCAAACAATGGAGGAAAACAGAAGTCTGTGGTGGGCTGTAGGTCTTTGTGTGAAATGTGAGCCCTTGGCGAATGAAGCACTAAGAGTGTATGTCTCACTAGAGGTCTATGAAGCACGGGGATTCCTATTTTATGGGCAAATGTGGATGAAGATATAAGGGCTGCAGCCTTTAATGGGTTTAATGGGTAGATGAATCAGCTACAACTTTACTTAGTTAATTGCTCTGTTGATGGGCATCCCTTGTTTGTTTGCTTTCAATCCTTTTGGGACCTTGCTTTGCTGCAATGGAGCATTTGAAATGAAAGCCGATGTTCTGGGGACTAAATCCCACTGAATTCAGTGGGATTACTTGTCAGTAAACATTCTTCCATTTGCACTCATAATAGGATGGTATTTCTTCCTAAAAAGTGTTCGAATATAGTAGGCAGTCATCCAATGACTATTGGTCATTGGAGACTTTACCAAAAAAAAACTATTTCTTTTTTTGTTTACCAGAAACTGTAGTTGAGGGTATACATGTGTCCTTGTTTTTTTTCTCCATAAACTCAGACACCTCTGTTGCTTTCAGTATTATATCGTGTTTCCCCAAAAATAAGACAGTGTCTTATATTAATTTTTGCTCCCAAAGATGTGCTAGGTCTTACTTTCAGGGGATGTCTTATTTTTCCATGAAGAAGGATTCACATTTATTGTTGAACAAAAAAAATGAACATTTATTATATACTGTACAGTAGTTGTCATCACAAACCAGCATAACCAGACCAACTGTGAATCCTATCAAGAATTTCTTGTTACTACCAATATTTCCATGTACAACACTCTATGGTATGTACATTTACCGATCCTGTATGCTCTGGTGTTCTGTTCGTTGGGCATGCTTCCAAACAAAAGCTTTGCTATGTCTTACTTTCGGGGGAGGCCTTATATTTAGCAATTCAGCAAAACCTCTACTAGGTCTTATTTTCAGGGGATGTCTTATTTTAGGGGAAACAGGGTAGGTACTATAAATTACGCAGCTTTTGGCCTCAATCCTGTTTTTTAGTTGCAACAAGAGCAAACTTATTGTATGCTAGAGTGTCATATATCCCATTCCTTAAAGGAGTCTCCTTTAGTTAGGATTTTGATCAATGGAAGCTGTCTAATCTGTTTGTATGGCCAGAACTGACCTTGGTTTAGGTCATACATTGAATAATCTTTTTCTCTTTCCGTCACAGACCCCTTTAATGAGTAAAACTCTCATTTTCTCTTAAATTTGGTCTGGCTTTTTAGGCATTAGCGCAAGCATGGGCAAACTTTGTCCCTCCAGATGTTTTGGATTTCAACTCCCAGCATTCCTAACAGCCTCAGGCCCCTTCATTTTCGTGGCCGAGGGGGAAAATGAAAGGGCCTGAGGCTGTTAGGAATGCTGGGAGTTGAAATCCAAAACATCTGGAGGGAAAAAGTTTGCCCATGCCTGGGTTAGCACATTTGGATCAGAGGAGCCACTCTTTTTCCCCTAATATTTCTTGGCTTTTTCCCATTTATACTTGACCTGAACTAGTTCTAAGAACATCTTGGTTGTGTATTTGCCAAGACGAAATGTCTCATTGGCCATTAACGCTCTTCATGGGGAAATTCTGACTTGTTTTATCAAGAGATTGTGCCTGAACTTGCATTCTTGCCACAGGTCTTCCTTTGAATTCCATTTTACTTACATTGGAGGAAGATGTAACATGAAAAGAGTTCACATCAATTCCTCAAGCTCTTCTTCCCTGCACCAGAACCATTGGTGCTCTCATGATTAGGTGCAGAGCCGGTCCAACAATGAGGTAAATTAAGCGGTCGCTTGGGGCGCAAAACATATGGGGGCGCAGTCGGGACTGCTTTTTCTGTTGATTTGTTGTAAAACATGATGTTTTGGTGCTTAATTTGTAAAATCATAATGTAATTTGATGTTTAATAGGCTTTTCCTTAATCCCTCCTTATTATCCAACATTTTCACTTATCCAACGCTTTTATTTTTCAATGATTGGTTTGGAGGGGCGCCAAAATTCTGTTCGCCTACACTTGAAAATTACCTTGGACCGGCTCTGATTAGGTAAAAGGGTTCATGAGCTTGGGTAGCTCCTTTAATGTTCAGACTAATATCCAGAGTGGATAAACTGGCCAACTGAAATGGAAATTATTAGCTACCATAATACTGAAATCTCCCTCTCTCAATTGTCTGCCCAATTTTGCTGCTGCCCATTAGCTTGCCATATTTTCCAGAGTGAAATCTATGCTGCTGTCCAGAAGCCAAAAAAAAAACAGTGGAAGCCATGGATATCGATGGATTTCAATTTCAGGTGCTGGTTTCCCCAACCCACCAAATATTTTAACTGTGCTACTTCTTTTTGTCTTTTTCCTTCCATTTAAACCAAAGGAAGGAGAGGGTGGATCACATAATTGTACAGCTTAGTTACTAGATAGCACAATATTTAATGGTATCTTAGCAGAGTCAGGAATCTCCTACTGCTGTTCTTTTTATTTTTCAGGAAACAACATGAAGTTCTTGACTATTCTAACTAGACTGCTGTATACTGCTCTACAGTATAGATCAGTATAGAGCATTATATCAGTAGATACTCTACTGATACAATGAGTATCATGTCTACGGGAAATGACATTTCTTTGTTTCTAATCTTCTTTATCAAATATTGTCTCAGTCATTCCATATATATCCTCCAGATATATGGAGCTAGCTACAGACATAATATGAGCTCCTTCCCCCAATATAATTTCCAACAAATGAACAGTGATCCAACAGATAGGCACTGACTTTAATCTTAAACCACAAGATCGAAGGAGGAAGGGAAGGAAGGGAAAGAAGATAGACTTTCTTCAGAGATTCCTCAAATTTAGATTTTTCTTTGCCAATCCCAGCATCTCTTTGTTGTGTGCCTTCCAATCATTTGTGACGTATGGCAACTCTAAAATGACCCTATTACAGGTTTTCTTATTTGTTCAGCGTGGGTTTGCTTTTGCCTTCCTCTGAGGTGCAGATTATATGACTTGCCCAATGTTCCTTAAAGAATCTCCCCAAGTGACTTGGAAGGAATAATCTCCTTATTTCACATTCATCTGGGGGCACTTCCAGACAGGGCTTAAACCTGCTTCTGAGGGGGTGAAAAAACCCGTTACGAAGAAGGTTTAAGTTCCCACACCCTTCCCAAAAACCTGGGTTATTCTGCTTTGTCCCGAATTAATTCACTTTTTGGGCCCTGTCTGGAAGGGCCTTGGGAATTGACTCTTTAGCTAAGATTTCAATCTTACTTTCCAAACACGAAGAAATGAATGTCCTATATGTGTGTAGTTATTACCAAAATGCTGGGACAATCCTTAACTGGAAATCCTAAAAGCAACATCAACTGTTACCTTTACTGTTACTTTTTTATTAAACAATACATAACCTCTTTTATTAAACACAAAATACATTGCATAACAGGCATGGTTGCTGAAATTAAAAATTTTAAAACAATTTGTATACCATCTAGCTTGAAATGAAAACAGAAGCAGCTGGTAAAAATAACGATCCTTAACACAGAGGCAGAAAACAGAATGAATGGGAAGGCAAAACCCTGGTCATTTTCTGGCTAGACCAGAGGCATTCCAGAATGAAAAGGTCTTCAGCAGACAATGAAATGCTATTCGGGAGAGGACCCAATGGATCCCCTGGCTTAATCAATTGGTTAATTAACGGAGTCATCAGTTAATGAGTGGACAGTTAATCAACCGAATTAATTAACTGGTTAATCAGTTAAAACTGGACAGTTCATCACCCGGGAAGGGGGAACTTTAATCAGCTAGTGGAGGCTCTCCTATAGGATAGGAAATTGAATTTCCTATAGTAAATAATAGCAAAGTAAATAGTATGTTATAATAGATAGTAAATGACAACAACAAACAATAACACAGCATTTACATATACTTAAGATAGCAGACCTTCTCTTGGGGAAGCCACTATTTGTAGCAAAATTGTGTGAGATAGAGATTGGGGGAAGCAGGGAATTCAGGAGTGTAAAAAAATCCCCTCTTTTTTGCCTGTTCAAGTCTTTTAGGCCTTCATGGGTTTACAGTTTTGGACTTGGATCGTAGATCAAAGAGCAAAATGGAGGAACTTGCTTATTCTGTTCAAACATCGCTATTAAACATGGGCTGCTTTGGGGTTCATAGGAGTGGGGCTTCCTGCTACTCAGCTTGTCTGCATCGTTTTGAACGTAGACATTTCCCCTGCTCTGTCCCTTTTGTTAAGCAACACTTTGTCTGAAGAGAAAAGGATAACGGCAGTGTTGTTCTTCAGGGATCTGTATTGACTCTGCCAAAGGCAGGGCAACACTGCTCAAGGGCATTGCAACAATCTGCGGGGGGAAACAACACTCTGTGTATCACAGGCACACACAGACCTGAGCAAGAGTGTGTTTGTGTGTATGTACACAGTTAACAGACTGAGGACAACTCCCAGAAGTCAACTGTGCCTTACTTTTCCTTGTCATTGTCTTCCCTCGCCCTTTTGGGCTGCAGTCCTACACATCATTTAGCAGTATGGATCCCATTGAAGTAAAAAGGGAGTTGAAAATTTTGAAAAGTGACCAGGATTGGAATGGTAGGCTTTGAGAAAGTGGTCAGGGAATTTCTCATTGCATCATGCTGTCCTCTAATATCTAGGACTATGAAAAATATCTAGGACTATGAAAAAGCACTAGCTGGTCTAATGTATACAGGAGCCCCTTTTGATAATCAAGTATAATGATTATATTGCTAAAATACATATTTGGTTCTTATTGTGATAATCATATTTTCTTATGCACTGACTGGCATCATAATGTATAAGGCCTGCTGCCTTTCCTTCCTTCCTTCTCTTTATAGCATGCATAGCCCATTGTTTGTTACAAACAGTCTCAAGGTAAAGACAAAATACTGTACAGTTTTACACAACCAGAAGAATGGTGGCACAAGCAACAGATTAAACAGTAAAGGCAAAACATTACCCAAACAATCTGAAACATCAACATGAAAGATCATGGAAATGTAGCTACAAAGGCGAAACTCACTTCTTGCTCCACTTTCCACAAAAACATTGGATTTTTTTAAAATGTAGGATGGTATTGGGGTGGTAGTGGGAGAGAATGATGGGTGGAAAGCAAAGCATCACCATTTTCAAAGACATTTAAAGCAGTCCCAATTTGAATTTGGCTGGGAAAATGTGTAGCCCTCAATATAGTGTCAATGTGGTCTATTATAAATAGGTGTGCCAAGGGAAGAATCCAGAGCAAAATACTTTGAATTGGAGTCGATTTTTGTTGTTGATGTAGACAACCCCCTCGGCTAGGCATGTCAAATCTATTTTCACCGAGGACCACATCAGGCTTATGGTTGCTTTCAAAGGGCCATTTGTAATTGTAACACTGTATAAGTGTAACTATGTTGCCTTATCGTTGAAAATTGGGAGCAGACAACCCCCCTATTAAAACAGCTCCACTGACTGAATTTCCGGTCCCCATTCAAGGTGCTGGTTATCACCCATAAAGCCCTAAATGGCTCGGGCCCAGTCCATCTTTGCAATTGCATCTCTCGCTATGAACCTGTGTAAACTTTAAGATCTAATGGGGAGGTCTTTCTATAGCTCCCACCTCCATCACAAGCATGATTGGTGGGGACGAGACAGAGGGCCTTCTCGGTGGTGGCCCCCAAGCTCTGGAACTCCCTCCCCAGAGAGATTAGATCAGCGCTCACCCTGGCCACCTTCCGGAAAGACCTGAAAACTTAGTTGTCGCAATGTGCCTTTGACTAATCGGTTCAACAACTTGACTTGGCCCTTCTAGGCCTAATTTAATATCTAGCCTTTGCACTTTATTGCAATACAGTAGAGTCTCGCTTATCCAACTTTCACTCATCCAACCTTTTGTATTATCCAACACGATCTGCCTCCTGCCCGGATTCACAGCTGTTTCTTTAGGCAGCAATGCGCAGCAGGCTAACATATCTAACAACAACACAAATGCTGCCACGCTCCCAAACAAATGGCAAACATGTTGTAAAACGATGTTTTGGTGCTTAATTTGTAAAATCATAATGTAATTAGACGTTTAATAGGTTTTTCCTTAATCCCTCCTTATTATCCAACATATTCAGTTATCCAACGTTCTGCCTGCCCATTTATGTTGGATAAGTGAGACTCTACTGAATATTTCACAAGCCCTGTCCCGTCCTTTCAGCTCTGAATGCATCCACTGTGCCTGGATACTAGTTATTGTTTGTTGTTGAGTTTATGTTTTTTATGATGTTTTATATGTTTTTATGTGCTTAATTCATTGAAATGCAATTGTATTTTATGGTGATATAATTTAATTTTTTGTTCTACTGGGCTTGGTCCCCATGTAAGCCACCCCGAGTCCCTTTGGGGAGATGGGATGGGACATAAGAATAAAGTTATTATTAGTAAAAGGTAAAGGTTTCTCCTGACATTAAGTCCAGTCATGTCTGACTCTGAGGGTTGGTGCTCATCTCCATTTCTAAGCCAAAGAGCTGCCGTTGTCCATAGACACCTCCAAGGTCATGTGGCCACAGGCATGACTGCATGGAGCGCCGTTACCTTCCCACCGGAGTGGTACCTATTGATCTACTCACATTGCCATGTTTTCGAACTGCTAAGTTGTCAGAAGCTGGAGCTAACAGCGGCCACTCATGCCGCTCCCAGGATTTGAACCTGGGACCTTTCAGTCTGAAAGTTCAGCAACTCAGTGCTTTAACACACTTCGCCACCACAGCTCCAAAAAGTTATTATTACATTATTATTATTATTATTATTATTATTATTATTATTATTATTATTGTCTTGAGGGCCACATAAAATGACATGGCGGTCATTTGTCACATGTGCCCTAGGCCTCCTCTAGTTGGGACTAAACAATACGACTGAGGTCAGCAACTAGGTGAGAAGCCATGTTTGGCCATTAACCAAGTGACTCAAGAGAAAGGGAAGGCAGGAAGGGGACTCAACCACCTCTTCTTCCTTACCATCAGCATCTGCTGCCTGCTGAATGTTAAGGCTGGTCCTGCCAAGAGAAATCAACCAGAAGAGGTACCCTTACCTTTACACTACAGTACCGAGCATTAGCCCGTATTAATTTGGGATTCCAGACTGGTGGACTGTCTTAGAAACCCGATTAGATTATGCAAATATTCACCTTAAAAAGAATCCTGTTCGGCACTATTGTTTGTCCTGGCTGCTGCCTCTGACTGGCACCATTTTTACCCACTGGGCTGTTTCTTCTTACATGGTTAATCCCCCTCGATCAGGGATCATGCAATGAATGGGAATGTCATATATATGGTAATATCACTGGAAGTCTGTTTGGGGAGGAACAAATCTACTACCAATCAAATGTGGCTAGATGTGGAAGCCACTGAGGATGCAATAGGACAATTGAGAACAAAGCAAATGAACACAAGTTGAGCTAATTTTCAAAAAGAGAATCCCTCCCCCAGCCTTCAACCATATCCAGCATTTTTCAATGCCATCTGCAAAAACAAACAAATCTGAGTCATTTGGATTTAGTTGGAAATAAACTCCAGATTGGAGCAAAAAAAAAAAGCCTTTATTAAGATCTCCGTATTCTCACAATCCCTTTTGGTAACATTTTGAAAAAAGGGAGGGGGGCATTAATACACATAAAATATAATCTTCTTGGAAACTTGGCTGTTTCTCTCCACCGATTTGTGTGTCACCTCCAGGTCTGCTATAATTATTTATTGGATGTTGTTCCAGTTCTTCTTTTTTTAAGTAATCTTCAGGAGATGCAAAGGCCCATGACATGGCGTGCGAGCGATATGAAATGTCACAACCGGAATATATATTCCCCCTTTCTCAGACCTCCTCATAAAGTTTGAAACTGATATTAATATTTAACTTTTCAACTCACAAGGTCTTTCATGGTCTCAGCCTGACTTAATTAGCTGACATTTAGTTCCCAATATTCCTCAGCACACGCTCAGGAGTCCTTGGGTACCAGTTTATTAACATTCCCCCACTGTCGACCGGCAAAGGCCTCTTCCAGATTCTTTATCAATTGTTCCTGTAGGCAACCAAATTCATTGCTGAATGCTGTTAGACTGGCCTATTCGGTAAATATGTTTTCCATTTCATTTAAACTGGCTTGGTGGGCTGCAGTCCCTCCCTCCCTTCTCTCCCACCTGCCACCTCCTCAGTGCAAAGGCTCATAAAAGAAAATTAAACAAAATGCATTGCATTTTACCTTCATGCGTAATGCATAAAAAGATGATTTTGCTATGTATTAAGACTCCAATACATGTTCATCAAGGAACCTAAAAAACAGTCGTAAGCATAGTAGCACAAAGCTCTCTTTCTTGCTTCACTCCTTAACCTTTCTGAAGACACATTTGAGTCGATTTTGTATGTATGGATAGCTACTAGTGTTGTGCTTTTGTATGGAATTGCTGTTCGTTTTGTGTAGTTTCATTCATTTTGTCTCATTTTCGTAACGAAAATGGGCTGCCTGTAAGAACAGAATTTTCATCTGGCTTACAAAAAACCCAAAAAATTTCAGACCATTGGCTGCAATGGGAGGGTTTCCAAGGCTCGCCCACCCCCCTCAATTTTTGGGTTACAGGGGTGAAAATCACCACACACGGAGGACATTTTGACACCTTTTAGCCCACCAACTTTTAAAACGTTTGGGTCTCCCTCAGAGTACTATTGTTATTATTATTATTATTATTAACACCCATCAGCTGTCATGGGGAAGCACACCTTTCTCAGACTCTGATTAGGGTCCCAGAGTAGTGATTTTTATTAATATATACATTAATATTATTATTAAAACCCATTTGGTACACATCAGATGTAATGGGGAAGCTCTCCTCTCCTAGGCTCAGCTTAGGGTCCCAGAGTAACTATCGTTATTTATATTAATATTATTATTAAGACCCATTGGTTCACATCAGGTGTAATGGGAAAACAGCCCTCTGTCGGTACCTGCTTATTGTTACGGGGCCAAAATGAAAGGAAAACAAAAGCAAGTACGATGACTATGTAGCTTTCATTTTTGTGTCACCTCTCGTTTTCTACGAAAATGTCGTCATTCGTTTTGTGTAGAAGAACAGTCGAAACAAAACTATAGCACAAAGGAAATGAAGGAAAAAATGTGCACATCTCTAATAGCTACCCTTAAGCCTTTGCCTGTTCACATGCCTAATTGTGTTATCTAGATTTCTAAAGCATACTAGATTTTCTTGCTGGATACTTCAGCTTTAAAGTTTTCTTGCCATTCCTAATCCACCTTGGGAAATGAAATATTGTCCCCACTTTATCCTTGTCATTAAGTTTACCTTCTTGTTCTTGCAGCTTGATGCTTGAGCCCAAACTTGGAAATTCAAAAATAAGGATCTGAGAAAGATGCTACGTATTTAAAGTAGATTATGTGTAATGTCTGCAGTGCTAACTACCAGAAATTGAGCTGATCATACTAGATTATCAAAGGCTTTTGTGGCCGGAATCACTGGGTTGCTGTGAGTTTCCTGGGCTATATGGCCATGTTCCAGAAGCATTTTCTCCTGACGTTTCACCCACACCTGTCAGGATGCCTGCCATAGATGTGGGCGAAACGTCAGGACAGAATGCTTCTGGAACATGGCCACACAGCCCAAAAAACTCACAGCAGCCCAATCCTATGCATGTTTGCTTGAAAGTATAGCCTGGTTGTTCAATGGGGCTTACTCCAAATGTCGCAATCACAACATGATATATAGAGTGTTGTTGCTGTTGTTGTCATTTTTGTTTGCCTTCAAATCACTTATGGTGACTCTAAGGCAAACTTATCATGATGGTTTTCTTGAAAAAAATTGTTCAGATGGAAGTTCCCATTGTTTTGTTCTGATGACAAGAGAGTGTGGCTTGCTCAAGATTGCCCAATTGATTTCCATGGCTGAGCAGGGTTTCAAACCCTGGTCTTCCAAAGTTCCTGGTCTTCATAACTTCTTACTTCTTCCCATAATTAGCTGGAGTGCAATATATATTGCCAGAGAAAGACATTCATATTTATAGTGCAATTCTAGATATATTTACTGTTTGTATACACAAACATAACTGCAGCGCAAATGTGCATAAATTGCAGCATACCGCCTACCTTGTTGCAAAAGTTCCCTTTCTTTGAGTGCAAAAGTCTGCACAGGCCTGGGTTTATCCTTCAGCAACAGCATACAAATTCTGGCAAGAGTTGCTAGAGATCCACACACGATATCTAGCAACTGAATAACTTTAGCTCTAATTATCTAGTTAAGCTACCATAACAAAACATGCTGTATATGGTTGTGTTCAGTATAATTACAGAGTATTTCACACAGAAGTGTGATTAATAGTATTTCATTACATTTCGATGCGGCTCCCCTAATTTGTGAGGAATTTAATACGTGCTGGGTGTCTACTTTATGAGTTAATATTCTTCCGTCATATGTTTTGACTTGTGTCAATAAATGCAAAAAGATACAACCAGCCTGATATACATTTCTATATAAGAGATTGTGTTTTTCTGTTGGTTCCCATGCAGGTGAGAAAGAGTGTATGTGTGCTTAAGAGAGAGAAAGCTGTGGGAGAGAGAATGTGAACCAGGAGACAGGACTGAGTAGAAAAATATGACTTGTTATTGAACAATCTTGTTTTAAGGGCTTATCTTAGTAAATAAAGTATTGATCTTTTCCATTGGGGACCTTTGGTTTGATTCTACTATCTATCCCTCAGTGATATGTATACAATGGTGGCAGCTCGTTCCTAGCAAACAGTATCAGTTCACATTAAATATAATATCAGTCACAGCGGCCTGAGCCCTTTGCCTGATAGACTTGATGCGGAAAATGAAATCAACCATTAAAAAATAAGTGTATAATTCTAACCCTGTTGCCATCTTTGTTTCAAAAGAAAACAGAGGCTGCTGCAAAGTCTCCCTTACTCTTAGCCGAACGATGGCCTTTTATTATACCCTTCTCTGGTTTCTTTGAGCAGTTATGTTGAACAAATATTAATTATTATTTTTGTACATTCATCCAAATTGTAAATTTTGTTAAAAATTAATAATTTTATCAAGATAATTCTTCTTCTTCTTTTTAATTTTTCTCCTTTAGTACAAGGGGATATGCCCAGCCTTCTCTATTTTTGATCTTGCCCAACATATTACTGGTTCTGGTTATTGAGGTTTGGTTTGATTCATTTTAATTATGTTTTTTACACTCAATTGTTTAACTATTTTGGATTGATGGACAAATGAAGTTCAGAAGAAAGACTGTAAACCCACTGAGTAGGAGAAGAATGCTATGCTCTGAAGACAGTCGTCTTTTTGTAAATATTATTTATTGGAATCATGCAGACAGTATTGGCTCTCAATGTATTTGATGTATTTCCTGAAGCTGGTATCAGAAGAGTGTCAGCATTGATGTAAGATTACATCAATGTAATATAACTAGATTGTTACATGTTTATTATGTTTTTAAATGTGTTTTTAGTTGGTAAACCTTACTGTTTGCTGGGCATGGTCCCGCTTGTAAAACGCCCCGAGTCTCTCTGGGGAGATGGTGATGGGATACAAAAATAAAGTTGTTGTTGTTGTTATTATTATTATTATTATTATTATTATTACAGTAGAGTCTCACTTATCCAAGCTAAACAGGCCGGCAGAACCTTGGATAAGCGAATATCTTGGATAATAAGGAGGGATTAAGGAAAAGCCTATTAAACATCAAATTAGGTTATGATTTTACAAATTAAGTACCAAAACATGTTATACAACAAATTTGACAAAAAAGTAGTTCAATATGCAGTAATGTTATGTTGTAATTACTGTATTTACGAATTTAGAACCAAAATATCATGATATATTGAAAACGTTGACTACAAAAATGCCTTGGATAATCCAGAACCTTGGATAAGTGAGTCTTGGATAAGTGAGACTCTACTGTATTATTATTATTATTATTATTATTATTATTATTATTAATGATATAGAAGTGAGATAATGATGAACACCAGCTTTATTTATTATCATGTCAGAAATGAGCATACTGCAAGTCGCTTCTGGTGTGAGATAATTGGCCATCTACAGAGACGTTGCCCAGGTGATGCCCGGATGTGTTACCATCCTGCTGGAGACTTCTATCTTGTCCCTGCATGGGAAGCTAGTGTTGACAGACAGGTGATTATTCCATCTTGTGGATTTGAACCACCAACCTTTAGGTCAGCAGTTCAGCCAGCACAAGGGTTTAACCCATTGCATCAACGTGGCCTCTATATTCAACACCAGCTCTCTATCTGCCATTATGTATTACAGTGAGTAACTCAGATTTAAACAGAAATATTTCACCTAGTGATTTGTATTATGAAACTAAACACCATCAGTCAATACCAAAAAGACTTACGTGCAAGAAAGACCTGAACTAAGATTCATTCCAAGAAAAAATATTGTTTCAGAAGTGACTTGAGAACACACTGTAAGTCCCTTCTGGTGTGAGAGAATTGGCCATCTACAGAGACGTTGTCCAGGGGATGCCCAGATGTGTTACCATCCTGCTGGGAGGCTTCTCTCATGTCCCTATAAGCTTGAGCTGACAGAGGGATCTCACCCCTTCTCACAGATTTGAACCAGGAACCTTCAGGTCAGCAACCCAACCTTCAGGTCAGCACTCCAGCCGGCACAAGGGTTTGACCCACTGTGCCACTGCAGCTCTACAAGTAAACAATTCCAAGTAAATGATAAGAATTAAAAGCTTACAGGTCTGACCTCAAATATATGGGACTTCAGAATAAATTCCTATTAATTCCAGTGAAAACTTTCAGCTTGGTCAAGAAATGCTTTCTTATGCTTGTTGGTGTTTGTCTTCCTGGACTTTAGCAGCCAGCTTCATTTGTAATTTCTGATATTTGTATATGGTGATGTGCAATTTGATTATGTCCAAACGTATCGATGTACTTTGTGGTTTTAGGTTTGTGATGTTACATGTTTCTAATTGTGACTATATTGTGTCAATTATTTGCCTCCTGACGATTTTTAATTGAATTATTTTATTAAAATATTTGTATTGTGCCATTGATTCAACGATGGCAGGGCTGTTTACAATAAAACTGGATTCAAACAATGAATAATTGTTTGAAGCGGGCTCGGGCTGTGGCGCAGGCTGGAGAGCAGCTGCAATGAATCACTGCACTGAATCACTCTGACCAGGAGGTCATGAGTTCGAGGCCCGCTCGGAGCCTATGTTTGTCTTGTCTTTCTTCTATGTTAAAAGGCATTGAATGTTTGCCTATATGTGTAATGTGATCCGCTCTGAGTCCCCTTCGGGGTGAGAAGGGCGGAATATAAATGCTGTAAATAAATAAATAAATAAATAATAACAATTTTATTGTTAAGAACTGAATATAACTATATATATGAAAATATAACTAAGCAAACTAGAGATAGTATTTCCTCAGTATATTCTTACCACTGATGCTGTCCTATGTGTTGTTATCATAGGGGCATGGGGCTGCAGTGACACAATCGGTTAAACCCTTGTGCCGGCTGACCTACTGACCTGAAGGTTGGCTGTTGAAATCCACGAGATGAGGTGAGCTCCCATCTGTCAGCCCTAGCTTCCCATGCAGGGACATGAGAGAAGCTTCCCAGCAGGATGGTAACACATCCAGGCGTCTTTGTGGACAGCCGATTCTCTCACACCAGAAGCGACTTGCAGTATGTTCTCATTTCACTTCTGACATGATAAAAAAATAACACTAACATGTTTGTTTGTTTTATGTCTAAGCGATTTCTCTCCCCCAAATGGATCCACCTAGGAAGAAATACAAATGAACTAAGTCGGACTTATAAAGTGGGATTGACCAAGATGAACCATACTAATAGACAGAATTATTGGCATATAGGTAGAATGGGGCAACCATGTCATAAAACAATATCTTTGAGTTGGCTATTAGTGCCCTGGAATATAGCTTTGAACATTGTCCGCTTATATGAAGAAATCATATTGAAGATCCAACCATCAGTTCCAAAATATTGCTCGTAATTTTCACCTTTTAATCCAATCAGAATTGCACCGAATTGTCACTGCTGGCCAGGCAGAATTTAAAGGTATTGAAGATAGAGTGATAACTAAGCAAAGCAGAAACGAACTGGATTTTTATCCATACCCTATAAGCACAGAGATGTATCATAAAAGGTCCCCGGTATTTACCGTACCTGATAAATAAAGCACAAACCCTATAGCAAAGAGCTAAATGTAGTATTTAATACTACACAATCAGCAACGTCTCATCAAGATACTATACTGTCTTACTGACAGAAGTAAACAGAACATTGGAGATTACTAGCACTAGCAGAGATGGATAACAACAATGATTTTGATTATTAGCACCGTCAATTGGTTTACTTAGTGAGGTCATATGTGCCTTTTAAAAACAAATCATAGATTGCATCTTTTCCTTGACTTTTGGAGGGTCCATGAAAACAGTCGTTCCCCCCTTTTAATAGCAAGGGTGGGGGTCTGCAATGGTTTAACCATTACGTTTAACCATTCCCCAAACTAATTGGGATACTGAAACCACTTCTCACTAATTAAAATAAGATGATGAGATTTGAAGTTGATTATGCCCCTTTTTAATATATATAAAATATAGATTTTGGGCAAGTTCTTTCCTTATCTGCATCCTAAAAATCAATAGGGTTCCATGAAGTGTGAAGGAAGCAATTCAACCCTTTCCCATCTAATTTTCCATCCACCATGAACAGGGGCAGACTTTCCAGCTCTGTTTGTCTAAATGAAGCCAACTGGAAACCTCTCTGTTTCTTCTTCATATCCACGGTGTTTGCTGAGCACATTCGTTTCATGTCAAAATTAAAGTCCTCCCACCAACCGGGGTGTTCATCTTTGCTAATCACGAGAAGAGAAAACCATACTAATTAGCCAAAAATGTATGGTTTAAATGAAAGAAAGTAAGCGAATGTCAATTCCTGAGGTAGACAATGAAAGTTCAAGACAAGACAAAGAAAGAACATTGAAGACAAAGGAAGAATTGGGCGGGGGAATGAGAAAACGTTGCCAAAAAGAATACCCTGCTAGGAAAAATATTAGAGTATCAACTCCAGATCCAGTTAGAAACAAAGAGCTCATGCTTTTTTTGTGTGGAAACTGGTACAAGATGATAGTCCATCACGGATCCTAAAGTCATTATTTGTAAGTAAGTCCCACTGATTTAACAGATCTTGTTTCCAAGCAAACGTAGATAGGATTGTGGCCCATGGCTCTGATGTAGCACAGTCCTGTGTAGTTCTCATAGCTAGACTTGTATCATTTTCATGTAAGCCAAGGTAGTTCAGTTAGCTGGCATGAGCATGATACGCAAACCCAGCTCAGCATTTTTCCTAAGAAGAATATTTGTTAATATCAATGGATCTTACTCCCAAGTAATATTTTCAGGGTCAAGTTGCCAGTCATTGTTAATCCACCATCTGTGACCTGTAAGGCTCCTGGAAACGACTGTAAACCATGCAGCAGGAGTCCTAGTGAAGATATAAAGTGGATTACTGGGTTCCAGTAAAACCAAATTAATAAAAGTCTGCAGTGACTCAAAGGACCATGAACTTGCACGTAGCTCAGACAGACCTACTAATATTTCAGTACAGAATATAAAAGTACCAGTAAGCCAGCTTACATTTTTGAAAATATTAAAATAGATAATAGCATTGGGAAAAAATTACTTACTAAGGCTGAAAGGTGTTTCAAAGCAGGCAGGTATGAGGGTACTAGTCCTTTTTTAAAAGCACAGCATTACGACACAAACACCTCACTGAAAGTTCAGCGCTGACATCTTCATTTTTAACTATGAGATGTATTAACAGCCCTTCCTCTTTTTTTAGACTTAAAGCCTTTTTCTAAATACAGTAGAGTCTCACTTATCCAAGCTAAACGGGCTTGCAGAACCTTGGATAAGCGAATATCTTGGATAATAAGGAGGGATTAAGGAAAAACCTATTAAACATCAAATTAGGTTATGATTTTACAAATTAAGCACCAAAACATCATGTTATACAACAAATTTGACAGAAAAAGTAGTTCAATACGTAGTAATGTTATGTTGTAATTACTGTATTTATGAATTTAGCACCAAAATATCATGATATATAGAAAACATTGACTACAAAAATGCATTGGATAATCCAGAACCTTGGATAAGCAAGTCTTGGATAAGTGAGACTCTACTGTAGTACACTATAAACAGATTTTGATGATCTTTCCAGGGACTGCGAGAAATTGTATAGGCTTCAAATTTTTATATGCTTCAAATTTTTCATGCAGAAATTTCAGTGGAAAAAGGCTTTTGGGAAATTCCATATATTTCAGACTATAGATAATATAGAGACAAAATACTGTACAAACAGTATACTCACTTTAAACCTATGGGATGTGATTTGCTCCATAAGCAGAACACATTTAAACATCAGAAAAGAATTATCCAGAAAGTGAGGAAAAACCTCATCCCATCCTTCTCGCTTATAACCAAGCGAGAAGTATGGAATGAAAGAGAGCTTTTCATGATAAAGTATTGAAATTATAAACAAACACACGGTGCGAATTAGTAATAAAATACCTTCCAATCAAAAAGGAAATTATTAGACACGGTTTACTGGTGCAGGGAACATCAGGGGCACGGTGACATTTCTCCATTGAAGCAGCCCACTTATGATCTGATTGCAACTTATTATGGTAACCACATTAAATTCTTCATTTTTTCTTTGTTTTGATGTCTGGGATTTTGCCACGAAAAAATATTACACTATGCTATTTGATTGTCTCTTGCAATACAATCTCTTTAGACTCTGCCATAAATTCCTACTCTTAATCAAAACAGGTTTCCTGGTAACACATGACATTTTGACAATTATTTAGATGTTTAGAAAACCACCATTTTTTGCCATGGAGCTTGCCCTAAGCCAACATTTACATGAACTGGTGTGGTTCCACCGAAAAACATTATTACTACATCAATATTGGTAGGCCCCTATGAGTTGGCCCTTAATGGTTGGAGTTACAGGTTAGTTCTTTTGTTTCCGAAAGCTACCCATTGGCAAAAGAGAAGGAATCAGTGAATGCAGATAATGCATTCAATCAACATGCCTCACATGCTTGAAATGCTCTGTCGCTAGATTAATATATTTGTTAGTAGCTGCAATTAGATCCTGGGTAGCTCAGAAATGGATATAACTAATGGGAAGGCCTTATAATTTGAAGAATATTCGCCACGAACCCATTCCAGTTACGAAAATCCCAGTCCACTGTCATCAACAAATGGTGCAGACAGCAATGTATGTCAGTCGAAGAAGTTTTTTTAAGCAAGTAAAGATAAAGGTTAATGGAAAGCAAAGCCTGAAGGGATATTTCATCTGATCCCCTTCATCTGTAATAATAACAGACTCCTGTTTCTTTAAAGTTCACTGTGCATTTCGGGCTTTTCGCAAAGACCTGAAGAAGGAAGGACAACATTATGCATTGTTAAAGGATGCAACAATCCAATTCTATCACAATAACACAATTTTTCCATCTGTTATGTTTCAGAATCTCTTGACCAAGCAAATACAATAAGGGAGTGGTCCTCTATCTACTTTCCTCTACTGAAGTCAATGGGTTTTACTTATATAGCGGGAGAGATCATTGCATAGTAAGTGGCTCATCATTATGGTTAGAATTATATAAAATATACAATGACTTGACATATATTGTGCACAGAAGTACTAGCAACAAGTTAACATGAAGTTTTTTTTCCCCCTTTGGCTTTGATAACAAGCTAATTTGTTTTTGCTGTTCTAGTGTGGCTATTTCAAATTGTGCAACCAGAATTATTTTATTATTTAAAGGATGGTGGATCTGCACAATTTTCCATTTTCGTGATGGGGTAAGTTAAGATTGAAAGTGTTTTAGAAGTGAAAAAATAGCATCTTTGAAGTGAAATGCTAATTTCCAAAAGGGATGTCTCGGGAAATATTTGAAATTTAATGATACCATCATTTTTGAAATGGCTTCCCCTCTCTTCTCCTTCTATCTCTTTACCCTGAACAGATTCTTTTCCCTCCCTTTATTTATACTCCAAAAACATCTTCATTTAAGGATTTTGCTTTGAAGAAACCCATTAGGAAGCCACTCTAGGCTCAACAACTGTTAGGCACAGTTTGTTAGGCACACTGTTTTTGCCTTGTTGTCAAAGTTATCTGATGCTTGACCACTCTGTAAACCTTATGGAAGCAATCCTTCACCTAATTATTTGACTTATAATAATATAATAATAAAACTTTATTTATATACTGTCCTATCTCCTCAAGGGACTCAGGACTTCCATGGGACTTCCTTCTAATTGGAAGTAAATATATCTAAATGCATGGAATCCATCTATAGGACAAGAAAATAAGGAGTGTTGAGCTGATTGATCGAGTCTGCAAAAGAGTTAGGTTTTTCACGTATGCCAAGTAGACAGCATATGTTTACATTACATAAAGTTTTGATCAGCTTGATACCATGGTCAGATATGGGAGATTTAACAGCATCCCTTATAATGAACTGATTTGTATCTGCAGAGCACCTGAAATTGAGGATATAGCACACATATTATATGACTTTAAATTATATCACATAATATATAGAGACTTCTACCTTGGACCAGATATCAAACAGACAATGTATTGGGTATCTCACATCAGAACAGCATATTTTACGTGTGGCCAAGATCCAAAAATAATATATAAAACAGCTCTGTATTTAAGCAAAACAATACAAGAACCAATACAAACAAGAACCATATATGTGGGGGTAAATTGTAGGGGTGATAAGGAAATGTGATGTATATATTCAGTTTTATCATATTTATTTACTGTATTTTTATAAGTGTCTTATTGTAACTTACTACACAGAGTGTAATCAAGTCTTATCAAGCTTTGTTGTTTTGGTTTGGTATTATGATATGGCCTAAGGGCTAATCAATAAAATTTATATATATGCATACAGTTTAGGTTTTCATGTTGTCTTTCCTCTGAGCTCAAAACCAACATTTGAATGTTAGATTAAAATTAGACAGTTACTAATTTAAAATAAAAAGAAATTACTTTAATTACTGAGATATTCCAGGCTTACATTTACAGAATATACTGTTGAAGAGGACTATCATGGAACACTTTGCTTATTTACTGAAAATTTCCAAAGGATTTGGCAAAGGGGTGAAAGACAATTATGAAACTCTGTAAGGTTTCATTTAAAAGATCACCCACAAAGAGAACACATCTTCTTTATTTTTAAATCCCAGAGAATGTTATTACATCCCAGAGAGGTTATTGCTGGTTCCTGCATTAAAACAGAGCTGTATTATTGAGAACTCTGTTGTACTGCTTTGGGATTGGCACATCTTCCCGAAGAATAATTCTCAGTGCGGACTAGTCACCTGGAAAGTATCAACTTTCAAAGCTGTGCTGTGAAAAGAATAATAGACGTGTTGGAGCTGGGTAGATTGAGAGAAGTAGAAGCAGAAACATCGGGCCGTTGTAGGTAAATAGAAGTATTTTCCTACCCTTCTGCAATTCAAAAATGCATGAATGGTTTCTGCTCATGCTTTCTACATACATAAATAAATTCACCTGTGGGATGAGAATGGAAAATTTCAGCCAAAGAGAATAATTTTGCAGAACTATGAGCGTGTGAAGACGATTAGTACAAAGGAAGTCTCTATGTTACCTTAATGATAACTTTGGGGGGCAGGTGGAAGCAGTGCATTATATTCCAGAGGTAAATCAACTGAAAGAGTGCCATACATTAACCTGGAAAGTGCTTGGCCAACTTCCTAATTTTAATTGTTATTGACAGCATAATTGCTGCAGTGTTCTGTAAAGGGTCAGCTAGAAACTAATGAGATAGCACTAGTCATGTATGTAAATTCATTCTCTCTGTCCTTCTAGTTGTTATTGTTGTTGTATGCCTTCAAGTCATTCCCAACATATGATGACCTGAAAAGCAATCTTTTCACAGGGTTTTTTGGGGCTGAGAATGTGTGACTCGCTCAAGGCCACTCAATGGGTTTCAATGGCTGAACTCTGGTCTCCAGAGCTGTCGGCCAATGTGCAAGCAATTAAACCACACTTGGATCTACATCTCCAAAATCCAATAAGGAAACAGAGTGGCACACATCCAGGAGCAAGTATTTATCCTGAGATGCACCAACACTTCTATGGTGTCATCAGTCCGATGGTAATTATCATCTCCTTTCTAATGGCTAAACTATAATCCAGAGAAACAGTTCTCAGTTCTTTATAAGGGCATGTAGATAGGAAGGAGGGTTGGGTTGCATATATACATATATACACATATACGTGTGTGTGTGTGTGTGTGTGTGTGTGGTGTTTGAAAAAGAACTCCCTATTTAATTATAATGGAAACTAGGGAGTTCTTTTTCAAACATCCTGTGTGTGTAGTGTATTTCATCCTTTTTGATTCCTCATCTGTGAGAAATATAATATAGAGATTTTGAGTGAGATCAAAGAAAACTTTTGACAGCTAACTGATCCATGGTTGTCTGAACCAAACAGATTCTGCATTTAAGACACTTTGTTGGGACTTTTTTCTTCCATCTTTAGCCAAACAGCGAAAACAAATATCATGTAAACATGTAGAGATATGTCACTATATTTGTCTAATGAAAGGTTTCTTGATTTTGACACACTGCTAACATTAAGAGCACATATTCTTAGCTCTCTCTCCGCAGCTCTTAATATTTTCCCCTATTATTCAGCAGAAGAAACACAGAGCCGTTCAGCTCAGTTGCAGGTCACTTTCCTGCAAGTCATCCCAAACATGACATATGATCTGAATGTTGTTTTTTTTAAAAATGCTTCAAAATATCATTCCATGGTCTGTTTGCATTTTTGCTTTCCGTTGGAATTCACAGTTCCACAACCAGCTCTTTATTGTTGGCAAAACCTTCTGGGGGGCTACTTGGGTGACTAAAAAAAGTTCATCTTTCACAAAGCTACAGATCCATTTATAATAGTATCTTGACTAGCTTCCTGTACAAACTATGGGGAGATGAGCATGACTGCCAGGCATTAAAAGAAGCCTTCAACAAAGATGTAATGTGATTAATACAGATGGGAAATGAATTATATATGTACAACTTACATAAAGATTTCACCACATTTTGTACTTTAGCCCTTGCTATGCATCCAGTGCATCTCTGTAGTGATTTCTGGAAAAGGCCACTTTTTTTCCCCTTGTTGTCAAATAAAATTCTATTACCAATTTTGGAAACAGATTCCCACTTGACCAGCAGTTACATTACGCGAAATGTTTGGTTTCTTGAAGCTAAATAATTGTATTTCCTTCCAGTGACGATGACGAGGAGGAAGAAGGTGATGGAGGAAGGTGCTCTGAATTAATTTTAATTTCCTAAAGCTAAGTAGTTTTTATTTCTCGCCACTGATGATGCTGGGGATCTCAATTAATTTGAAAACAGCGTGTCATTGTTTCCTATTCATTTTAATCTCTCTCTCTCGGTTTAAATTAGCATGCTTTGTTGTATGTAGAGTATGTTTTCCCCTTCCTCATATGGAAAAAAGGGTAGACATATAGTGTGGCCGTTTGTTTTTCTTTCTCTCTTGCTATTCTGGGTTTTCTCTTTAGCATGTCTGCCATGTTTGTAGTCCTGGGAGATTTTTTTTGTTTTTGCAAGGTCACGCACAAGGACTGCTCCATTCTGCCATTGCGTTGTAATCTTTTCTATAAATCTGCATCCAGGCAAAAAGTGAAAGCTTGATAATACAGTAATTATAGCTAGTATTACTGTGTTGTCGAAGGCTTTCTATTGTCGAAGGCTAGTATTACTATTGTGGTTGTTGTTTTGCAAAATGCTTTTGACAGTCATCCAGAAACTGCAAAAACCATTTGCCACAAAGGTTTCTCCACTTTGTTTCTGGATGCATCCATTGCATTTTACCACTGCTCGAAACATACCATCTTTGATGGCCAATTGCTGGATTTATTTCCAAACTGGCATTTGTAGAATGGCAACCAAGCCCCACAATTCTAAATGCCATATTTCTTCAATTCTAAGACTCTATCGAGTGCAATGTGCACACTAATTTCAGTATCACCAACAGAAAAATAAAAGCACCCATGATTCTAAGAGGCACCCCATTTTTAGAGATATTTATATATGGGGGGACGAGACAACAGGGACTTAGAATTGAAGAAATACAGTACTATTCATTGTAAATGAGTTCCATGGATTGTGATGAAAGTGACCGTAAGTGTTCTGGAGGCAGCTGATTTCAAGGGAACCTGCACACCCGTGACAATTTTTAAAAACGGGATCTATATTCACATACAAATTAAAATCTGATTATAGTAAAACCTTGTTTCTGAAATCAGACAAGAAAAAAATGGCAAAGGCTCATAACTACCATGCCAGCGCCCTGCAGAATTACTTGCTGAGGCTAAATTCTACTAAGTTCAGTACAGGTGATGCCTGTATAAATATGAACTACGTACAGCCTAGGTAACCTATTCTGGCATTAGCTTTCCTAAGCCAAAGTCTGCTTTGTCAGATGCTCCAGGAAAAAGAAATTCATTACATTGGCCTTTAGCATAAACATTAAACATGCAACTTTCAGTGTACTGTTGGCTACACTACGACAGCAAATTACTTCACCCTAAAGCTACAGGCAAGCAGAAGAGCTAGATCAACATGTTGGAGAAACCATGCTCCTAACATTATCGGTTTCTTCATGCTTTATAATGTTCTTTTCTCTTTATCTCCCTATTGCATAGGGAGAGAAAAAAACTTGGACAGAAAAAGCCAGATTGTGGCAACTCCATGCAGAGCTGTGAGAGAGAACTATCTTGGCTGACTGCATTTTCTACTATATTAAAAAGAACCAGTATGAATTATAGAATGATTGAGCGAAACAGGGCAGAAGCTATAATTTTAAATAATTCATCTTTCTGTGTTGCAATGAGGGCTTTTGAGCCGTTAAGAATCTAACTGTTTGACTTTTCCAGACCTCCTAAATATTTTTTTTACTTCTTTCAAACTTTCCAAACTTCTAGCATCTTTTATTATCTCATACCGCCATTGTCCTTTTTGCTTAGAATTAATATCAAATCTTCAGACTTTTTAATCCTGTGTTGGTAATACAAGGGTTAGTTCTTAGATCAATGTTTTCCTGCAGATCTAGTCACTTAGCCTTAATATCTAGAATATTTTCATCCAACAGCGATGGTCTAACAAGACCACAATTCTATGAATGCTGAGTCAGAAGTAAGTCCCACTGAGTTCAACTGGGATGACTCCTGGGAAGTCTGCACAGGATTGCAGTTTATGTTTAATTACAAATTGGCCAGGGAGGGCTGTATCAGCAAAAGACAGAATGCCTCCTTAGCCCTAGATAAAAACACATACAGCTAGAATCTTTATACAAAGAGGACTAAATATTCCACAAATCTTATTTTTCCTGGTCACTCTTTCAGCTAGATTATATTTTAAAGACAGAAGAGAAAGAATACAGAACAATCACTTTACTCCTAAAGGCAAGGCAAAAACACTGAAATGTATCTTTGTAAACAAAGCGTTCGCAAAATGCCATTTCAGCAGAATTCAACCTAGCTTAAGGATAAAATATTTTGGCCAGCAACACAATGTTTGATATCTAGATAGGGAGACAGAAATATTGGGCAAGACAGAGAGATCACGAAAAGGGAGGTCACTAAGCATCTCTTCTGGAAGCAATCGAGCTCCATTAAAAGCAGTAGATATTTTCGCCATTGGCTCCAGAGAGCTCTGAATGGATGCTTAATCCGTTTAGCTTTGTACATAATGGACATGATTTCATATTTTTCATATGTTGGAGGTCTAGTTTCCAAAAGTAATTATATTGTGTGGTTAAAAATACGGCACTCGTAAGATGTAAGGAAATACATTGCAAGGGCATGACGGCGGTTTTTGAAAAAATGGTGGCATGTTGGAATGGCAGAATTTACTTGCAGATGCTACCTTCAACTTCCTAACCCCCTCGCTCCGTGGAAGTGCAATGTCAAAGCTGCCTCAGCCTACAGAGCATCATTTTTTTTTTGCTGCACAAGAGCAATACAACTGGCTTGAGGAGGGGAGGGAAGGGGGAAGAGTTTCTGTTGAGAGAGAGCACATGTTACATCAGACACAGTACCTGATTTTTCAATGCACAGCTTGTCAGCCAGAAAGTCTGCCTCCTGGGCGATAAGTGAGAATATTTCATCTTCATACTGTTCTATGATAGTTTCACACTGAAAGGGAGAGAGAGAGAAAACCCAATAGCTCTCCGGAAAGAACCAAACAAGGCCGTTTACGCAGAATACAGTGCCACAAATACTATTTGGGGCTGTTTGCTCATTGCTGCATACTAAGCGATTGTTCTAATTTATTTCTCCCCCGTTATAATTAACAATATAATGAAATTCCAATATATGCTAATTCTGGGCTCCATTTTTCATAAACAGAACAATTCCCTGATTTTTTTTTAAAATGATCGTACTCAAATTGCAAACATTTCCAGTTCAATCAAATTATTTTCATTTCAATACAACAGGAGGAGATAATTTCTTTTCTTTTCTTTTTTTTAAATGATCACCCTAGTATTTTTACTACACAGATACATATTTGGTAAGTGCACTTGGTGGAATGCATACATACTCAAGTATATATGTGTCCTATATACACACACTTCCATTTCATAGATAAGTCCCACTTCTAAACACAATGTTAACACTTATTCAGATTGGGAAATGTGATTATTGATTTCAGGCACTATCAGCTATTATTCTGAGCTCATGGGTAGCGGGCACCGCCCTCGTAAAACCATTTTGAGAGGCAGAGAGTAAAGCTTTGCTGACTTATTTCACCTATAAGTTATAGGCACAAGCCTCTATCCCCTAAATTGCAGATCAATAATGGCAAAGGAGGCAAGGATTATAAAACGTATTTTAAAAACAATTTTTTGTCACGATATCAAACATCTACAGCAACAGATACTATTGTCTACTAACTGAAAATATCAAGAATTTAGGGTTTAGCTTCAACACGTTAAATTAAATATTAAGATTGTGAAGTGCAAGAGTGGATCTTAACGGTTCCGAAAGCAAGAGCAACCCAACTGGCTCAACAATGCTTCTGAACTCACTTTAGCTGAAATTACATCTGAATGCTAGTATTCAGTGCAGTAGTAGAAATACGTACACCTTTAAAACAGATTGGTGTTTTTGAACTAGGGTGCAAATCTATCACCATTTCCCCCTTTGTGTGGTTTTTAAAAACCTCATAGCAGCCACTTTATGATGCACAATGACGCGCGATGCATGAAGGGAAATTATTATTCACAAAGGAAGAAATGGGTGCTAGGCCAGGCTGGGGAGCTACACCCTCCTTACTGCATGCTCTAGGCCCTTGTTCTAGCTCAGCACAAGAAAAGCCTTTTAATAAGGCCTCAGGATGAAAAAGACAAGTATGATACCATGCTCTTGGACAGCAACAAATATTTGAAACGTGTTGGCATTAATTTAGATTCTTAACCAATATCAGAGTTGTCAGCCGCTTACAGAAGAGAACAGCCAAAACATTACCACTGATCTGTATTATCAAAAAATAATTGCCAGAAAACTGGAAACTTTTAATAGGGATCAACAAACCAGATAGTTGGCTAATATCTATATTTGCAATGGAAGTAATGTATTATAAAATATTATTTCTGGTATGTTATAATGTCCCACATTCTATGAATCATGCCACAACATTTATTATTATTATTATTATTGACACAACAACATTGTATGACACAGCAAACAAGATAGATATGCTGGATTTCGTATCACAAAATCACAAGTCAAACACTTCCCAAGTGTTTAGGACTGTGTGATGTATTTTCGGATGATGCGTGCAGATCCCAGTAGGGTGGCCTTTTGCAGTTGGCAGATCGTAATTTTATTATTATTATTGACAATAATCTAGTGCAGAATAATATTTTTTAAAATAAAAAGCCACGATTTTATATGGGGTGCCATGATTCAATATCTACTTTCAAATATTATGCTAACCACAATTCATCCCAAAATGTCACAAGTTTATTGTGTGTTGTCTTACCGCATATTTCAAGGGCTTATAAGCATCAGAATAAAAGAAGTATTTTTTATATTCTGCATAGATCGGCTCATCCTTCCTGGGAGCATATCTCTTAAATATCTTTTTCTGAGTCACCGGGTCATCCTGGAGTTGATAATCATTCATCCGGTCACATATCTTTTCCAAAACGTCTGTTAAGAAGGTCTCTGACTTTGCAAAAGGAATCTAAAGTAAAAAGGGGAAAACAAAGGATAAGCAAATCTATGTATACGTGCATAATTGTGGATATATATAGGCAAAATTCCAAATGTCACAAAAACAAGACTTCAGGCAGGCAAATATAAGTACTGGCTTTTTAACAGAGATCGAGAAAATAGAACAATGCTCTGAGAGCTCCAGATCTGCATAACTATTGACCCATGTTGTCCTCATTCTGAATACTTTTAATAATAATGTGACACAGTGATCAACCTAAACCACATTATATTGCATATATAATTGAAAATAAGCAGCTGCCTCTAGGATGATACTTGAGAAAAAGAAATAATCATCTCAGATTCCCCACATAACAGAAACAACATACTCTGGATTTAGATTTTTAAGCAATTCTGCTGCCCAAAGAAGAGGCATAAGACATGGCAGGTAAAGAGAGAGAAACAACGTCTTTCTTTCCCTGGCCAATGTTTTCTCAACGCAGCCTTCCAAAGCTTGGCTTTCCTGAGCTGGAGCTGAGTTTCTCGGAAGTCTTTCCGCCTCCCCCCCCCCCCCCAGCCCCACATCCAGTCCTTCATTTGCTCTGTCTTACTTGCTGTTCATCAAGTCAGATGCAGCTGTTTTAACGCCTCTCCCAGGGGTCTGTACAAAGAAAATAATTGCTTACAAAAATTTAACTTCTCTCAGGTTCTACTGTTTCAAGCTTTATTTTCAAACAGCTGGTCCATGTCCTCGCCCAGTCCTCTTCCTTTCAGGGTTAAGCCAGGATTCATGGGGGAAACCTAGAGACGCTACCTACATGCTTAGCCAGAGTCGCAACAGCTAGTGCGGCAGGGGTCAAAGAGCACCTCTCACCCTTGGAAACGGGGACAAAAAAAAGCCTTCTCTCCCGTCTAGACAGGTCAAGGTGCAAGATGCGCCTATCCCTGTTGCTTCTTCCGGAAGGGGCGTGAATGGGAGCCAAGTGCACAGTAAACAAGGGGGCTGCATCCTTGGGTCTTTAGAAGATGCCATCCCGGCCCCCCTTCCACCCTCTGCTGATCAAAGTAGGAAGTTATCATGACAACCATAGTCAAAGGGACTGCATCCCAAATGAACTCGATTTCTGCAATGTTGATATATCCAGTCTCCATTGTCTCTTTTCAGGCGCAGTATGAACCCTTCCGGTCTCAATGATTACATTACAGAAGCACTTTCATATGTGTGCTCCATTTACACAAAGGAGTCCCTTGCTTCACCACCATCTGGCTACAAATCAGATAAATAAAGGCAGGAGAATTAAAATTAAAGCTTAGCGTCCTTTCCCTTCCTCCCCCTTCCCGCCATACCCCACCTCCTGTGCCTCTCAAACTAGGCCCTTTCATGAGGCTGTCTCCACTAACCGCACCCTCCATTTTGCATTTGCCATCTTAACTTTTTTTAAAAAATAATGGAAAACGAGGGAAATACATAAAGGTAAAAACCTTGCGCATCAGGAGGGCATAATAAAAGTGCTTGGGGAAGGCAAGGCTGAATATGGATTTTTAGAGCCGCATCAAAGCCCAAATAATAAATAAAGCAGGCTATTCAAAATGTGGGTGCAAATGGAATAGCGTGCCCAGACTATATTTGTTGAAGCGATTAACAAACAGAACTTTAAAATATATATCAAGAGCTTCTGCGTTTTTCAGCTGCCAAAGATGAAAGAAGGCGGAAACTTTCATCTTTGGCAACTGAAGAAGGCAGAAACCAAAACGTTTTGCTCTTGATATGTTTTTTTCTGTTTGTTAATTGCTTTGATAAATAAATAAATAAATATCTGTCTCCAGTGACTAACTGTATCCTTCTTGGATCCAGGACAAACTTGGGGGAAGTATGGTTGGTTTGCTTATTAATCGCACAAACACACATATACAGTAGAGTCTCACTTATCCAACATAAACGGGCCGGCAGAACGTTGGATAAGCGAATATGTTGGATAATAAGGAGGGATCAAGGAAAAATCTATTAAACATCAAATTAGGTTATGATTTTACAAATTAAGCACCAAAACATCATGTTATACAACAAATTTGACAGAAAAAGTAGCTCAAAACACAGTAATGCTACGTAGTAATTAGTGTATTTACGAATTTAGCACCAAAGTATCAAGATGTATTGAAAACATTGACTACAAAAATGCGTTGGATAATCCAGAACGTTGGATAAGCAAGTCTTGGATAAGTGAGACTCTACTGTACTTGCAAACAGACATACAGTGACTAAACAGCATGGTCACTAAGAAATTAGCCAAAATTGACAACCCATCACACACTTCGCCTCCCTCCCTCCTCCTTATGATTTGGAGTTCAAGAGCCAAATAAATATTTTGTTGTCTGAAAATCGGACCCAGTTTGAATTCAGTTCTGCTTGATTTTTTTAAATGAGGATTCAGATTGGAAATAAAACCAGGCAAAGCTTGTCCGGATTTCTTTTCCAAGAAATACCTTAGGAAATTATTGTCTTCATTTTTCTCATCAGAGAAGCAAAAAATGGAGCTGAATGGGGCATGCAATGCAGTGATAGAGTGTGTATTAAAGCTGAAGAAGTTTTATCTGAGATGCTCTTCTATGCCATATTTTCTCACAGTCTAATACAGAATTCAGTCATTTCAGTATGTAAGCATACTTGGATACATATTGGATTGTGGATACAGCATGTTACACAGGAAAATACATTAGATATTATGACAATTTAATTGTGCACACATACACACATACATAGTACTTATATCTACTTACCCAGAAGAAAGTCTAATTAAATTCAATGGCAGGTACTTCTGGCTAGACACACATTAGATTGTATTTCGTATTAACTGCAGTATATTACTTTTACACATTTAAATGTAACAGTGGAACATTATGGGAAAAAATGTAAAAGGACACACTAGTTTCTCAGAACACTGATTTTAAAAGACTTAGAATGTATTCATAGTTCTGCTACTTAACTAACTGTGGTGAGGGGAATAAAAGTTATTTCCACAATTACTATTCTGTTTTGTGGTTGCTTACATCAAATCCAAAGGAAGTGGAGTTTTAAAAACACATACTGCATCCACAGTAATGTTCCTGCAGACACACAATTCAAACTACAGAATGTGTGAAATACTGTATTTCAGGACTAGCTCAGTTCATCCCAGGTGTATTAATACATTCTTTATATTTATATATCTCAAAAGACAAATATTATTTAATATGCTGAGAGTGGTGCATCATATACACACACCTACATGTGTAATGCACATCACATGAATAGTGAAGATTCGGTATATTGCATGCCTACTATCAAAGTGGCTCATTTCAGAACCAAAGGAAGGATATGCATTGCTTTCATGAGCTTTTAACTTCATTTTACTTTTAGTAACTGGCAAAACCACAATGAGAAGCCTTATGAAATTCATAGGGTGGCCAAAAGCTGACAGGTGATTTGAAGGCACATGCACACAAAGTTTCAATAATAAACAAAGTCAGCACAATGGTGGAGTTACAGACACTTTCCGTTTCCACAGTTTCTTCCTTCCTTTTCTTTTCTCTTCTCTTCCTTTTGTGTGTGTGTGTGTGTGTGTGTGTGGAGAGGAGGGGGATGATGTGAGGTTAAGTTGGTATGTAATTTCCCTTTTCCCTAAGGAGTCCTTAGAACTTTAAATTCCCTTCTACATACTTGAGGACTGTTACATATAGAGAATTGTACACAAAACAACATACACTTCTATTGCGCTCAAGTTTAAGTGGTTCTCGTACATGTGAAATATTTTAAATGCAATCAGTTCATTTCAGTTGGCTCACTGTAGGCTTTTTCCATAGCCAGGTTTTAATACTGAATGCAACAGGCATTTGCCTATGAACTGGTTCATACTGAAGAAAAACCAGAGTATACGTTTATATAATGAGAATATACTTTTGGCCAAGATAGACCTCTTTCGCCACCAGTGCAATACCCATCTTGCAAAAGTTAAGCATACTATAAAATTGCTTTAATAATAAATAGGGGAGGGGGGGTAGTATTTGGACAAGTGGCAGAAAATGAAAGCCTTTCTTTAGAGACTCTGAAGATTTTGAATGGTACTTGTCAATAAAGGAACTCCCATTGTAGTGACACCGGAGATGTGGGCCTCCACCTCGGAAAAAGCTGTCTTAGAGATAGTAACCTCATTAAAATATGAATAACAAGTCAGCCATCATTGTAAAGAGAGAAAGGCATCTTACTCTCCGTCAAACTTTAGCTATCATTAAAAACAACACCCCCAGATCAACAGACTACTCTAAAAACCCACTCCCTGCCCTTGATTTTAGTGGCACAAAAACATTTTAATAGTAGATGGGCTGCCTGAAACATTTTTAAATACATCTCCGCTGCTGCCATTCATTCAAAGCATGTCTGACACTTTTTAAAAAGGAGGAGGGAGGGAGCAGTTGATTTTCCAATAATTCAAACTGCTGAAAGACGGTGGGGAGGGAGTTAATATCGACACACACCGAGCCATGTGCACAGAGAGACAAATCAGTTCCAGGTCTTATTTATATTTTTAGCCAATTTTAAGCTCCATGATGGAGCATTTATTACAGGCTACAATGATGACACCTTCATAACAGTCAATTACAAGGGAACTCATGAGCCAGTTCATTACTATGTCTCTGCTAATCTCGTCGCAAATTTCTGCCTTGATAGAGACCATAACCAGCCAAGAATGCAACCGGGTGGTGGATTTGGGATAACAAAAATAAAAATGGCAATGGCTGCAGATGGCCTCCTTCCAAAATCCAGAGTGCCAAATATTTTTCCCCAATGGCAGTTTCTTTATAAGACATTTTCTCTTCCTTTCTCTCTCCTCCTCTTCTCTCTCTTCTGCCCCTGTTAGTGTTGCAGTACGTATGAATTATGCATGCACGCGTGTATACACATGTACAATCATCCATGTATATAAGTATACATATCAGGCAGCATGCAGAACTTGTGGGAGCAAGAGGAACAATTTCTAGGAATTTGGAAACAAGTGTTTTTTAAAAGTGTTTCATGTAGTTTCAAGATACGCTTTGTAATTGGCAAAAAAAAAAGTATTCCAATTGTTCTGGATATTTATTACGAGTCAATATTTAAAGGTGAGTGCCACCCCCTCCTCATCCATCCCGCTTGCTCTAGGCTAGAACAGGAGAAACATGAATGCCGAGCTACTCAAAAGGCTGATGGGATATATAATTAGCTATTATGTTAATTGAATCCGCTGTGAGTTTGTTGTATGAGATTTCTTCATATAATATGCAAATGATCTCCAAGGTTTAGTTTTATTAGACAATATAATTAGAAATCCTTTAAAAGGAGAGAATTCTAATGAGGCATAATAAAGGTTGGAAAAATATGTCTGTTATGTGGGTCTACCACCTGGCTTTGCTTAATTAAAAAAATATCGAGGAGAATAAGAAAGAGAGAGAGAGAGAGAGAGACTTTATTCTCCAGAAGGAAAAAAAATCACAGAAAGTTTAAAACATTTAGTCTGACATTTTAGGGATAGAAACTGGAGAAAGATACCTTTGTCTGAGCTCAAAAAATTAATATTGGAAACATATGGGAAGTTGTAGCTGTATTTGTGGAAATGTACATGTTAAGCGTCCCTTATCCAGGATTCCAAAATCTGCATTATTCCACAATCCAAAATTGTCTATATGGGTGGCTTAGATAGGGACACCTTTAACAGTTCAATGAACACAAACTTGAGTTTCATGCAGACAACTATTTTAGAAATACTTCAGGCTAGGCGTATAAGGTGTTTCTGAAACATAAACAAAGTTTGTGTTTAGACTTAGGTCCCATCTCCGAGATATCTAATTATGTATCTATATGTCGACACAGAAATTCCAAAATCAATAATAATAATAATAATAATAATAATAATAATAATAATCCAAAATCTGTCTAGTGCCAAGCATTTCAGATAAAGGATACTCAACTTCTACATTAAAGACACCAATTATTGACAAAGTCTTACTGTTATCATGGTGGTGAAGGTGGATACAGAACAGAAGATCATTTTGCTTTTGTGCTGTAACAAATCAGCATAACTTCATTTACAGCAGTGGTCCATTCCCAACCTGTGGTCCATAAGAACTAAGATATGGTCCGCGGCCTCACCATTACTACTATGGATAACAACATAGCCCAACCAAATTTTTTTTCTTGGGACCTTCATTTTTAAGCCTGTTCCTAGGGTTAATTGGAGTGCTGATTCAGAAAATTGCATTGGATAGACCACATCAGCTCTAGATTATTAAATATGGTTTTCTGTGGGTGAGCAGATGGCAACTACTGGATGGCATATGTTCTATATCAGAAACTAGAGTGGATGTGGTCTGCCCAATGCAGTTTTTTCTGAATCAGCCCTCCAAATAACCAAACCAACTCTAAAGTTGATCAAAAACTGATTCGTAACCCTTTTGGTCACATAATGAGAAGACAGGAAAGCTTGGCGAAGATAATGATGCTGGGGAAAATTGAAGGAAAAAGGAAGAGGGCCCAACCAAGGGCAAGATGGGTGGATTGGGTTGATCTTGAAGGAGCTGGGGGTGGCCACGGCCGACAGGGAGCTCTGGCGTGGGCTGGTCCATGAGGTCACAAAGAGTCAGAAGCGACTGAACAAATAACAACAACCACCCTTTTGGTACAAATGTTGGAGAGTGGTCCTGATAAGAGTGATCCCTGGTTAAGTAGTCCTTGGTCCAGTGGTCCCTGGTCAAAAAAAGGTTGGGAACCACTGATTTATGGTAACAAATGCTGGAGTTTTAAGATCTGCAATGAAAAGCCTTACTTGAACATTTCAACATTGCCAGTTTTTTACACTCCAGAACCTTCTTTTGTCACAGCCAAAAAATCCAGTGTTTAATTCAAGACTTCCTTCCGCAATAATGCTGGTACATTGTGCTATTTTCATAATTTAATATGATATAATAATTTATAATACAAGCAATCTTGTTAATAGGGCACTTTCAATTTTGTTAAACTGCATGTCCTCCGCAGAAGTGCAAATTGATACAGGAGAGAAAATCTATAGAATATCACATTCTGTGCAGTTGTAAAACTGTTTATATGTGTTATGCTATACAAATCCACATGGTGTAGCTCAGGCATGGGAAAACTTGGGCCCTCCAGGTGTTTTGGACATCAACTCCCACAATTCCTAACAGCCTACTGGCTGTTAGAAATTGTGGTAGTTGGAGACTGAGTCTTCAGACTCAGTCAATCATGTACTTCAGATACCTCAGATTTATTTACTTACATTTTGACAGATTTGTCTGTAGCTCCTCCAAGTGTTTTTGTAGTTTGGTTCAGGGCTTACAGGAACTATCCAAGTGCTGGACCCTAATCCTAAGGTAGCTACAGCATTTGGATAGCTCCAGTAATACAGTGAGTAAGCCTTTCGTATCCACTGGAATTTGGTCACAGGACCTGCTGTGGATACAAAATCCTTGGATGCACAAATACTGCTATATACAACAGTGTAATAAAATTGTGTCCCTTATATAAAACAGAAACATCAAAATTTTCTTTTTGGATCTCCCCCATAAAATATTTTCAAACCATGCATGATTGAATTTATGGATACAAAATCTGTGGCTTCGTAGGGTCAACTGTACCTGAAGGAACTGCAGATGAAGCTGCCGTGAAAACTAAGAACGAAGTTACAACTCCATAGTACTGAAGCCATCAGAAATAGCTGAGGACTTTCAAAGAATTAAAACTGCCACACAACTAAAATGAAATCCTAATGATGCAGAACACTAACTAAATTATGCCCTATGGTTGGTACCCTTTCTTAACAATTTGTAAGTCATGTTTAGAGTGATATTCTCCTAACATTTATTTTTAAAGGCTACTGTCCAATTCCAAACACTAAAAACAACAACAAAAACATGATCTTTTACACTAGGTCAGCTAAAAAGTCAGGTTAGCTAGTCCTTTCCTGTGCATTATGCCTTGTCTGATTAACATATTGCTTACAGTCTCTAATGGGCACTCCAGAACTGGCCAACATGCGAATAATAAGCAGATAATCAAAGCAAAAGCAGAGCCATCAAAATGCAAACACTTTCTTCCCTTACTCTGAACTTCCGCTTCTGGAAATTCAAGAGCAAACTTTTTGAAGAGCGAGGTTAGCAAAGAGACCACAGGGACATAGAGGTCCCTTACATTCATAATCACTGTTGTGTCAATTGTGCATAATATTAATTAACCAAAGTTATAAATACATTTCAATATGCATTTACTGTATATATACAGTTCTCTGGTTGATATTACATAAATTTGGTACAATAGTATGTGCGTATCATTACCTTAGGAGTTCCACCTTCTTGAAGAGACAGTTAAAGAGGCCTGGAGTAACTGTCAAACATTGGAAATTATTTTCAGAGGTCTCCTCAGGATGTTTCCAAATGATGCTTTTTGGAGGGACAAGAGATGCAACCAAATCACTGGGTTCAAGGTGCCCAAAACTGGCACCTTTTGGTGCAGTTCTGCCAACTTCCATCATCATCAAGAAAAACTGCTAGGCCAAAAAAAAAAAGCAAGGTTCCCTTTTGAGGGCGGGGGGTCCTCGCAGAAGCTGCAAAAGCAGTAAGGGCACTAACAAATTCCCATATAAACCCATGTCTTTGTTTAGCACTAACTTTGCTTTCGCTTCCAGAATCACTGGAGGAGACAGTGACCTGGAAGCACAAGCAATTGGAGAAGATCTGTGGCTAGTAAGATTATACTAATCCAGCATGAAGATTAAGGAGAGGTTTATGTTCCAAATGGCTTTGGTTCAAATCAATTAAAAAGGAAACACCTTTTGAAAGAGGACAAAAGGTTTCATCTCTTCTCATCCCTGGAAGTGATGCGACATCCATGTCACCCTTACAGTTTTCTGCTCTTCAAATGAAATATATCCAAGGCAAGCCAGCCAGTGTAAGTATTAAAGGAAATGTGCAGCAACCGGGGCAGCCTCACTCAAAGAGTACTAACTACGTATTCCCATGCCTTGGAATACAGTAGGAGGTTCTGAGCACTATCTACATAGGTTGTCGTTTGTTTGTTTGGCTTCACTTTGCTTATTATGGGGCAACAGCCTTGAGGAGTAAATTTCTTGTTAACTTCTAAAATGTTGACTTCAACCCATGGCAACTCTATGAAGGAGAGACATCCAAACCACACTGTCATCAATAGTTCGTTCTGCTCAGGTTTCCTTGATGAAGTCTATTTGTTTGCAGTGTGGCCTCCTTCTTTTCCTATTCCCCTCCAATTTACCAAGCATTGTCATTTTTTTCTAATGAATGATAGGATACTTTTCTTGATGTATGCCAGCATAACCTCAGTCATGCCTGTGTATGGTTTTTTGAAATATATGGTCAAGATCCTACACTGTACAGAAAGAGTATGACTTCTGCAGTTGTATCTCTACAATGGCTCCCCACTCACAATACTAAGGAATCTCAGTTTTGCTCTGTTGGCCCCATGAACAGCCATTGTGGTGCTGAACAGGTAGAGAATTGGAGATAACTTGACTATGTCCCAGAGCCAAATGAAGACCAATCTCTTCTGCTGAGATGAGCCAGGATCTTCTAGAGCAGCGGTTCTCAACTTGTGGGTCCCTCAATGTTTTGGCCTTCAACTCCCAGAAATTCTAACAGCTGGGATTTCTGGAAGTTGTAGGCCAAAACACCTGGGGACACAGAGATTGAGAACCACTGTTCTAGAGATCTCAGTGGATGTTGAAATCATTTTCTACTTGGATACAGGGACATAATCAGGTGCTTCTCAAATCTCCCACACTCTCTATCAGTCACAAAAATGACTTTTTCATTGCAGAGAGTGGTAGAGATTATCAATGTCCACCAACATAATGTGGATATACATTTGTGCATGTCACTATACACAAATTGGTCAATGTGTTGGTCATTGTGTAGCTTCTTCCTCACCCCAGGTGTACAACTACAGCTGAAGGAGTGGCCTTGTAGATGCAGCTCCATCCACCTGGCAGAGACTCACATTCTACAATAAATCTGTCATACGACAACACAATTGATGTTTCAAGAATAACAATAATACTTCGTGTATCTTAGTTATAGATATCTGTGTTCCAAATATATTGGAGACTCACATCCTGCCAGTGAACTCACTGGATCTCGACCAATGCAGCTGGGATGAAATAATGAATGATTTATTGTGCTGCACGCTCTCCTACCTGTGTATTTTTCCTCATTAGGAACTTTTGCCATTACAACGTGAGGTTGCTTGGTCACACATGCCCTGGTTTTCATCAGTGAGATTATGGATGGTATGAAAAATCCACCTGTGAATACTGGTAAACACTCTAAAATACTTTAATGTGCTGGATTTTATTTTGTTTGGATGGCAGAATTTTTTCCCTGAAACTGCATGGGCTTTGGAGAAAGCCAAAATGGAAACAATAGCTCTCTAGGCCCAGGGACATTCCCATGCTAGAATTAAATATTGCCAACATTTTAATATTGTGTATAATTCCTACTTTACAAAATATGTGGCTTTAAAAAGATTTTGACCACGCCATGATGGAAATCTCCTGGTATTCCACCCCCTAGCTGTAGGCAGACCAGAGGCACCCAATCGTGCCAAGAAACTCACAGATATTATGCAGAAGGAGCCAGCTGGCCACGTATGTGAAAGTCAGGCCAAGACACTTTGTATGGCTTCTGGTTAAGAACACCGACAGCTGAAAGGAAGAGGGATGAAAGGTTTGCTGACATTCCACTCAACCTTAACCATCCTTTATTCACCCCAAATAATGGTGAGCTGCGGGGGACTTGGCGCAATGACCCCCATTCATCTCTCCTCCTTTGCTAGCTGGGGAGAGAGAGGGAGAATTAAGTGGATTGCAGCAAACACTGCCGTTTCATGCCCTTCTGGACAGCCGGAAAAGTTCTTCAGGTGACTGAATAGAAGGGGAGGGGAAAGAGAGCTTTGTTTTTGTTGTTGAACGCCTTCCAGTTATTTCCGACTTATGGTGACCCTAAGGCAAATCTATCGTGGGGTTCTCTTTGCAAGATTTGTTCAACGAGGGCTTGCCTTTGCCTTCCTCCGAAGTTGAGAGAATGGGACTTGCCCAAGGTCACCCAGTGGGTTTCCATGGCTGAGCTGAACCCTGCTTTCCAACACACAAGCCAATACACAGCACTGGCTCTCTGGAAAGAGAGTACAGATCTTTCATGCCTCAGCAAAGGGCATCATACAATGCTAGCCAAACCAGGCCTGGGCTGAACCCCGGGGACCCTACTGGAAATATAAACCATGAATTTGAGGGTGCCAAATAATTTTCATGATAAAATAGGACACTGTTTATTTGATCTGCACTTTGCTTTCATATCATGCACAACTAAGAAACATATGCTTACAGTATACTGGCCAGGAACACATCCATGAGGGAATATATCTGGAACTTTGCATGGAAACTCAAATAACAGTGAACCTATTGAAATGAAGGGTCTCCACAGAGTCACACTGGAAGACCTAGAAAATGCCTAAGTTAAAGGTTTTCCCCTGACATTAAGTCTAGTCATATTCGACTCTGGGGGTTGGTGTTCATTTCCATTTCTAAGCTGAAGAGCCAGCGTTTTCCATAGACACCTCCAAGGTCATGTGGCCAGCAAGACTACATGGAGCACCATTACCTTCCCACCGGAGCGATACCTATTGATCTACTCACATCCGCATGTTTTCAAACTGCTAGGTTGGCAGAAGCTGGAGCTAACGGTGGGAGCTCACCTCACTCCTTGGATTTGAACTGCTGACCTTTTTGTCAGCAAGTTCAGCAGCTCAGTGGTTTAACCCACTGTGCCACCGGGGGCTCCAGAAAATGCCTAGAGAGGCCATATTTTGTAAGAAGTTGGTAAACAAAACAGCAGGCATTGGTTAGAGAGACACAGGGGTTGTATTGTATTGGAAAAGCCTGATGAATAAATACATTTTGTAAAAACAGTACTAACGAGGATGCCATGAGTGGAGGGAATCTTTAAATGTGGACTTTGAAATGACCACTCTTAAGAAAATATTTGGCAACTGGGCTTTGCATATGCACATGCATGCATGCTTATGTGCACAGTGCATGTGAAGAGTTTTGGGGAACAATTTGGAATCTGGGTGACTTGGAGCAGGTCACATACTCTCAGCCTTAGTACACTCCATGACAGGGTTTCCTTAGGTCTCCATAAGTCAGAAATTACTTGAAGGCACATAACAACAATAGTAAAAAGCATGTAAAAACAGGATAGTCTTAATCACAGCACACTCTTAAATGCCCTTTCCTTAAATAACTTCAATCCTACAACCCTGTCAAAATAATTCTAAAAAAGGAGAGACATTCTAGCCCAGGCATGGGCCAACTTTGGCCCTCCAGGGGTTTTGGACTTCAGCTCCCACAATTCCTGACAGCTTCAGACCCCTTCCTTTCCCCCCTCAGCCACTTAAACTCAAACAATCACTCAATTCACTTTCAAAAGAAATACAAACCGGTAACCTTCCACGTTTTTCCTCTTTGAGGTAATTTAACCTTGTGGAGAAATAAATACGGCAAACAGATTCCGGGCAGACTTATCAGCCCTCACTTAAGAGAGACAAAGGGGATTATCACCACAGCTGTCAGGATAGGCAGCCTTGTTATACAACTGTTGCAGGTACCAAAGGTCGTGTTCCTATCGTGGCCTTTGGGGACTGGGCACATCTCTCCAAAGGGTTCAGTCCTTTGCAGAAATAAACAAAGCTGAATGATTGATTTAAACACTGAAAACAACTTCATGGTGGGGAGAGCTAGAGAAAATGCCGGAGAAAGAACACCAGTAATTGATCCATTCCTTCATCTCTGCTGGGACCGAGCTGGGTATATATTTGCCTCATATCTAGAATGATTCCAGTGGTATTTGCCTAAGCAGTACCACTGTTTCCAAATCAAAACTTGGTAAAGGGGGTTGAACTACAATTGTGACTGTGTGCCTTCATGTTGGCTGTCAGTCTATAGCAACCCCATGAATTTCGTAGGGTTTCCTTTGGCAAAATGCAGTCTACAGCACCTGCATTAATTAGAAATTGTATTGATTAGAAATTCCCCCACCCAAGTACTAACCAGGGTTGACCCTGTTTCACTTCCAAGATCAGACAGGATCTGGCATCTTTATGGTATACCTCCTACATTTCACAGGAACTTGGGACAGATGCAGTGAAACAACAATAGAAGTTGTGAGGATGGCAAACATTATTAATGAAGAATGAGAAGCGGCAGCAGTTTGGTTTTGCCTGAATCTTCTTTTAAGGGCAAGATTTCAGTCTTCTCCACCTTACTAAGCTAGTTGAGTGCAAACTATTTTTGCAGTAACCAAATTAAGCAGAGCACAAAGGGGGTGGGAGGAGAGAGAAACTGGGACATTTAACAAGTAACCGGAAAATGTGGGACAGCACATAATTAATCAAGACTGTCCCTGTCAAATTGGGAAAGTTGAATGATATGAAATTCCCAGTCTTTGACTTTATAAGCTGGAGAATTCTGGAAGCTGTAGTCCAAAAAGAAATAACCTTTCCGATCTCTGCAGCCAACACAGACCTTTATAAACCCAATTTGTGCTCTAAGGGCTATATAATTGTTATATAAGGAAATTCAATTCATCATGGGTTTCGGAGATCCCAGCTGCATGGTACCACCTCTTTGTCAGAGAGGTTCTCAGTGAACTTGCTGAACAGGAGGAAGTGGCCAAAGGGCTGTGCATTAGAGAACGCCGAGGACAGGTAATGGATCTGAGTGGCCTCCTAGATATTGTAGGGTGGCCACTCCAAACACTCCTAGCTAGCATAGTCAATAGTGAGAAACACTCAGAATCACAGTCAGGGGACATCTGTAGGGCTACCAAATTCCTCTGCTCAAAGTTGAATGCATAAGAAAAGCATATGAAATTCAGGGAGTAAGTTGGCAGGTGATCTAAAGAAGGCAAGCATGCGTACACAGACAGTCACACAGTTCTCTTTAGTAGCAGGCATTTGCTTTTTGCTCTTTGTCACCACAAACTGCCATTTTGGAGCCGTACAACAATTTTGTACTTTCCCCTTATTGCCCTGCTGTGCACTGTTTTCTTGACTTTTGGGAACAGATTTAAAAAAATCATCCTGCCTCTTCACCATATTTGGGGAATACCCCAACCTTTACATGGTAGAGTAGGCCAAGTGGAGACTCAACCTTTTGCAGAACTTCAGGAGAAAATTATTTGGCTTCTTAAAAAGAACCCCAAATCTTGGTTCAGTCATTATTTTGTCCTCTTCTTTTACATCTGCAGTGTCACATCATTTCATTCACAGATATCTAACTGGAAATGTAAGTGGAAATGAAGCGTCTTACATTTTATAAATGTACTTATTACATCATAAGGAGAAGAAGAGAGGGCTAACCTTTTTTTTCTTACCCATGTTCTTTGCCTCGTTTTCTGTTAAAAAAAGCTTTCTGTGCTCTCAGCAATTAGTTGCTGGCAGATGAAAGGAAGAGGCTACTTTAAGCTGCTTTTCCAGATGTAGGAAGCTTTCCTCTCTGAGCCCAGAGAATAGGTAAGGAAAGAGATTTTGCTTTTCTGTTGCTGACTTTATCATGAAATAAGAAACATTTTAAATGTAAGACTCTGTTTCCACTGTGTTTCCATGTAAAACTAAAACAAAAATTATTTATTTATTTATTTATTTATTTATTTATTTACTACATTTATATCCCGCTCTTCTCACCCCGAAGGAGACTCAAAGCGGCTTAAAAATCAAATGAACATACAATATATTATTAGCATAGTACAATATGCTATGGCATTGAATTATGCAACTATGGCTGCAAAACAAGAAAGAGGAGAAAGATGTTGCCTTCTCCATTTCCCTATTCTTGTGTTGTTCCGAAACTTCAAGTTGTTTCTGACTTATGGTGATGCTGTCTCAGGATTTTATGGGCAAGAGCTGTTCAGAGTGAGCTTGCTACTGCCTTCCTCTGAGAGAGTGTGACTTGTCATGCTAGTGCTCGGGCTCTTTTTTCCCTTCAATCCATTTGAAATATGGCGTTGGGTTTCATGGACTGCTAAAATGACCAGTAAAGGGGCCCTAGAGCAAATCAAGTGTGAACAATCTCTAGATGCCAAAATGAACAAACTGGGCCTATCATGATTTGGCCATGTCACAAGATGTCATGTCTCACTTGCACTCACTTGGGAGGAAGTAGGAAAAGACCACATTATAGATCCAGGGCCCTTCCACACAGCCATATAAGCCAGGATATCGAGGCAGAAAATCCCACAATCTCTATTTTGAACTGGGTTATCTAAGTCCACACTGCCATTTATTCCAGTTCAAAGCAGAAAATACGGGATATTATTCAACTGTGTGGAAGGGGCTTCAATCAAGAAAGCTACAACCCTGGATTTGTAGGGCCTGAACAGGGGTCTTTGTGGCCAAATGTTGAACTTGCCCACTACTACAACAACAAAGGGTCAAAGGTACAGAACCTGTCTAAATACAGAACTTCAGTTGATGGATCCATCCTACAGAAGATGTGCTTCACAACACCAAATACTGTATTCACTATTCGTGGAACCTACCAACACTTGTACACACATTACAGGAGAGTTTAAGGCTGAGACATTAGGTACTGTCAAGAGACTATGGCCAGGTCTATGGAAAGAACTAAAAAATACAGTATCTGTGGATACAATATCCATGGTTCACTTATCCACACTCCAAAACCCATTTGTGGACATCTCCTAATTCTCCAGTGCTATTCTACAGTATGCTTCCATCTCAAGTTTTGCAAAATATGGCACAGGTTGGTTAGCAGCCAGCTGCAATAAATCACTCTGACCAGGAGGTCATGAGTTTGAGGCCAGCCCGTGTCGGCGTGAACACCCAAAAATTAAAATAAAAAATAGCCCCTGCTCGTTGTTGACCTAAGCAACCCGAAAGATATTTGCATCTATCAAGTAGGAAATTTAGGTACCACTTATATATGGGGAGGCTAATTTACAACACCATAAAAATCATCCAGCTGCCGTTGGAATGAGGAAGTTGCCATCGCAGTGGATGATGATGTAGCTGTTCCCCCGTGGCTGGAATCAAGCATACCCTCAGGAAGCTGGAAGCTGGAGAAGGTTTAAAATTGCCTCTGTGTCTGTCTCTGTCTCTGTTCTATGTTCTATGGCATTGAATGTTTTCCTTATATGTGTACAATGTGATCCGCCCTGAGTCCCCTTTGGGGTGAGAAGGGTGGAATATAAATACTGCAAATAAATAAATAAATAAATAAATAAATTAGAGGACTTGTTATTGTCGACAGTTTCCATTATTTACAAGTGTTTGTGTGTCTTGGAAGGCATTCCCAGTGGATATAGGAAATGTACTGTATTATAGCATTTCTGCTACAAGATAAAGAAATTGATTTGCCTGGTCATTCCAAAAATGCTAAACCCTTTGGGAAGCCTATACAAGATAATGTGGATGGTAGAGTTTGAAACGACAAGGGGATTTTGTATTTTCCCTTGGATCCAAATGTTCATTATCCTTAATAAAGACCTGGATTCAAATGTATCTGATCTGCAGTTGTTTGTGTCTGAACACCTCCTATGGGGACGGAATTTTACAAATTAGGAGAGTTAAGCAACTTCCAGTGTCTCCAGAAATACAAAATATGCTGTTTGTTAGCATTCAAACTGAATTAATTTTTGCTGGTTTTGTTTGGTATCTCATTACAGTCAGATGCTGTCATGTGTGTCTGTTTTGTGTTGATTTATTTTTGGGGAAAAGCTGCTTTTGGTTGTGATGAATCAGCAGCTCATGATTTTTCTGTTAATTATTTCTTCCCAGTTAATAAAAGCATGACACAATGTGGGATCATATGCCTATATATTCTTAGCCAAAGAAAGCACTCTTGCTGAAGACTTGAGCAAAATGCCTTCAAAAGAAGTACCACTAATTTTAATTCATAGCAGTAAACTTGTAGGAAAACTTGGAAAAATTTCATTTTTGGACCATAACTTCCCAAACTCCCCAGGGATACTGAGAGCTTCAACATAAAAATTAACTTTTTCAATGTCTGATGGGTTGAATAAGCTGAACATGAAAAAGAAGGGTCTCTTTCACCACTAGTGGGAAGCACTGGCCATCCATTTGCAACTTCACCCTGAATATCAAGTAATGTCCTTTGGTATATGCTGCATGAGAAGAATCAGGATTTTCTATTGGTTTCATGCCTAGATATGCAATGAGGTTTGACTAGGGATGTGCAAGAAATATACTTTGGTGGGCTTTTGATGTAGAGTTTTCCCAATTCAAACTGCCAAGATTGGGAGATGCATGCATATGATGCCTACAATTTGGAAAACATGCAAAAAGACAAACATTCTTCAAAATAGATGGAAAAGGTCGGATTTTATCCTCTAATTAAGAGGAAACAACAGAAGAGAGCATAGAACAGACATGGGAAAGGAGCAATTTGATAAAAGTATAAGTCTTTATGTGGTCTGATAAAAGTTGATGGCAAGGATTTCGATCTCTGGGTCTACACCAGAATTTGGGAAAGTAGTTTTTGTGGAATACAATCTCCACAATCCCTCAGATTTTGCAGAATGTTGACATTTTATGTTTAGGGGGCTTTAACTCTCAAAGTCCTTTAGCTAGTCCTCTAGCTGTGTCACTTGGGGATTCTGGGAGTTCTAGTCCAAAAAGTTAATTGCCCCAAGATCCGCTCCGGAGAAGCACTGACAGCCAGAGACTTCAGAACTCAGGCTAGATAGATAAACAGTCTAACCTGCTAAAAGACATCTTCCTCCTGTCATGAATTCTGAATCTCAAGTTGACAATCATACATGTCACGTTGGCTGATGTGCCTGGATTGGCAGAAGGTAGATTTGTCAAGCTGCTGACATATTCTACTCTCATAAATGTAGACACTGTACAACTTGAAGCATAGTGCCAGAAGGCACTGCTCATTTTAAAAAGCTGCTGTTCACCCTCTCCTGTAAGTACAGCTTCATTCTTGTCTTTGAGTTCCATCACCTCTGTAATGTCTGGGCTTGTCTTCATGAGGCAATTCTATTTGGACAGTGGAAACATGAGCCAGTAATTTGTCAAAGAAAATGCTTTGGGTAGACAGAACCAGAGCTCTGGAGAGTTGCTATTCTGGACTGAAAATCCCAGAATCCCCTAACCAGCATAATCACCATACTGGCTGGCATGTTCTGGGTGACATAGTCAAAAAGGACCTCTTCCAAGGTCTGGATAGATTTGTCTCATATAAATTGTGAGCTTTGCAAGTAATTTCCTTTAAAAAGTAAAACCCTCTTCTAATCTAGTTCTTTTACATATTTTTACATCTTGGACTTTATAGTTAGAACTGTCCCATAAACAGCTTCTCCAAATGGGTTGCAAAGCACACAATTAGGGTTTTTCTTCCTCCATTCCTCCATGTTGCAGTTCCATGCTTTAAGACTAACTGTACATTCCTTCTTGCTTGGAGCAAAGATGGTTTGCCAATCCTAATAAAACAAAACAAAAAATACTCTGAAGCTAAGTACTAAGGTCATTTCCACACAGCTATATAAAATCCACATTAAACTGGATTATATGGCAGTGTGGACTCATATAACCTAGTTCAAAGCAGCTATTGTGGATTATCTGCCTTAATATTTTGGGTTATGTGGTTGTGTGGAAGGGCCCTAAGTGGGTTAGGCTGATCCTCTTTCATTTTCTTTTTTCTCATAAGATGTACTTCTGCATTTTCAGTTGACTCAGTTTATGACAAACTGATGGCTAAGAAAGGCTTGACAATCTGAAACACACACCGCCATAAATCAGGTGTGCTGAGATGGACACATGGAGGTATAAGAGGACTGTGAAGATAGCAGAGTGGTGAGAATAATTGCAACAAAGGATGAGAAGACAGTCCGTTTCATATTGAACTTCTCAAAGAAAATGAGGAAAAGATACCCATCATGAGTGGGATTTTGTAATTTCATTGGGGGATTCATGGAAGAGACTCCTCTGGTCAAAGGGAAGGCCTTTAGCTGTTGACTGTACATTGTATTCCAATCCAGAAAACCTCAACCATGTGTGCCTGCATAGAGAGTTAGCATCAGCAAGGGCTTTGGCCTCACTGTCAACACAAGTATGTCAAATAGATGTGCACAGTTTTGCATTGTGAACCTATGCCACTACTATGATTGCAGCAATGAAATCAGGTTATTACTTGCTGCAATTGATATTACCAAATATTTCCTTAGAAGTTCAATTTTTTTGTAGAAAAGAATAATCTATTTTAATGAAAACTAAATGAGCTATAACTATGCATATAGTTATAGTTGATTCTTGCTATCCCCTATGCCACAGTTCAGGATAACATTTCTTGTCCACGGGGCTGGCCAAAACATCTAGCTACTTTCAGCAATGCCTAGAGACTCCCAACAACAGCAAGAGTGTGAATGAAATCCAAGTCTTGGCCTGAACTGTGTACGACGCTGAACCCCACCTCCAAAATACATTCAGCTCCTTGGGTTGCCTTAACATTAAAGCCTTAACATGGAAAGCTGGTAGCCCTATGAGTAACTGTTATTAATGTTGTGTTGTTGTTATAAACAGCCCTTGCATGCTCCAGGCTGTGGCCTCCTTTATTACTCATTTCCTCCTGCCTGGAATTTTTCCAAGAATTACCTATTTTAAGTGACCCATATTGTCTCATGATATGTCCAGTATATGATAGCCCATCCCGTCCCCCTCCATATCAGCATCTATATCTTTCTATGGCTGGAATCCTCTTTCTGATTTGTGGTAACTAGGAATTATATCAGTATAACTACTTTTTATGGTGCATGAGGGTATCTAGTACTTCATTGTACAATACAATCACCTGGGTCACAGAAATGGGTTCACATTGTTGCCCAGCTTGCTCTAGGATCTAAGATGTTGGGTGAGTTTTATAGTATGACAGCATCAAATAGGATCCTACTTTTAGCATCCTTTTATTTGTCTCCACCTCTGCAAAGGAATGCAATACAATGAAATAACCTTGCTACATGTGTAGTACTTGCTGGATCAGTAATGCATAGTCTAGGGCCCCTTCAACACAGCTGAATAAAATCCCACATTTTCTGTTTTGAACTGGAATATATGGCAGTGTGGACTCAGATAACACAGTTCAAAGAAGATATTGTGGGATTTTCTGCCTTGATATTCTGGGTTATACCCTGTTTCCCCTAAAATAAGACATCACCAGAAAATAAGACCTAGTAGAGGTTTTGCTGAATTGCTAAATATAAGGCCTCCTCCGAAAGTAAGACCTAGCAAAGTTTTTGTTTGGAAGCATGCCCACCAAACAGAACACCAGAGCATGCAGGATCGGTAAATGTATGTACCATAAAGTGTTGTACATGGGAATATTGGTAGTAACAAGAAATTCTTGATAGGATTCAGTTTGTCTGGTTATGCTGGTTTATGATGACAACTACTGTACAGTATATAATAAATGTTCATTTTTTTTGTTCAATAATAAATGTGAATTCTTCTTCATGGAAAAATAAGACATCTCCTGAAAATAAGACCTAGAGCATCTTTGGGAGCAAAAATTAATATAAGACGCTGTCTTATTTTCGGGGAAACACGGTATGGCTGTGTGGAAGGGCTCTAGAAGCATCTGCCATCATGGAGATTATTGCATGAAGAGAAATTAACTTTCCGCCAACTCCTGCACTCCCCTCTCTACTCCTGGCATTTCCAACTCTCAGGTTCCTGAAGCACCCCAATATCTCACAATCTGCTTTACATATAATTGGGGCAGCTTGTCCTGCAGTTACCTACCTTTTTGTCTTTGGAAATTCCCAGTCCCTTGCACATTTATTTCAAGTCTCAAACCAACATCCTTTCAGCCGAATAAATTAAACAAATTGCCCCATGACATGACACGACATTGCCAGTTCAAGTCCATGATCCCCATGAGTGGGGGGGTAGGGATGTCCAGATCCCATCTCCTCCTTTTATGTTCTCTCCCTTGGTGGCTTGGATGCTTCTGACTGACTTCTCCTTAACACCATCTGGCAACAGAACAATAACTCCATTCTCAATGTTGAAAAAGCCCCCTCCAAAAATAAAAAAGGTCCCAGGAATGGAGGAAAAATACCTCAATTTCAAGCTTACAGATTACTTTGGGTCCCAGAGGAAAGAGAAGCAATTTAGTGGCTGCTGGCCTTACCAAGGAAAAGGTTAGAAGATTAAGAGACCAACTGCTGTTTGGATAAGTGGCTGGTAATTGCACAAGCCAGCAATTATGGGCGGCCATGTCTCCCTCTCCCTCTTGCGCTTACCTTTTTCTTCCCTCGTGTGCCGTCAGGGTTGATGCGATAGGTCCTGGAATTCACAGTCCTCTTTGGACCGATTTTCTTTATGTCATAGGCCAGTTCATCTGCAAGGGCCTTACAAGCTATCATGAGCCAAGGAAAGGAAAGGAAAACACACAGATACCAAAAAAAGGACAAAAAAAAAGGGAAAAGACACATCACTTTCCAAGAAATCACACAAGAAAACGTATTGATTTTTGTATTGCAACAGGTATTGGGGGATGCTCATATTTTGTGTAAGAAGAGATATATGTAGTCTGTTTAGTCCAGGCATGGGCAAACTTCGGCCCTCCAGGTGTTTTGGACTACAACTCCCACAATTCCTAACAGCCTACCGGCTGTTAGGAATTGTAGGAGTTGTAGTCCAAAACACCTGGAGGGCTTAAGTTTGCCAATCTTGGCTTAGTCCATGGTAGTTTGCCAATCTTGGCTTAGTCCATGGTAGTCCACTGGTGTTTTAAGATACCGTATATACTCGAATATAAGCCGATCCAAATATAAGCCGAGGCATCTCATCTAATTTTACCACAAAAAACTAGGAAATTATTGACTCAAGTATAAGCCGATGGTGGGAAATTTCAGAAATAAAAATAGATACCAATAAAATTACATTAATCGAGGCATCCGTAGTTTAAATGTTTTTGAATACAGTAGAGTCTCACTTATCCAAGCTAAACGGGCCGGCAGAAGCTTGGATAAGCGAATATCTTGGATAACAAGGAGAGATTAAGAAAAAGCCTATTAAACATCAAATTAGGTTACGATTTTACAAATTAAGCACCAAAACATCATGTTATACAACAAATTTGACAGAAAAAACAGTTCAATATGCAGTAATGCTACGTAGTAATTACTGTATTTACGAATTTAGCACCAAAATATCACGATATATTGAAAACATTGACTACAAAAATGGCTTGGATTATCCAGAGGCTTGGATAAGCAAGGCTTGGATTAGTGATACTCTACTGTATTTACATCAAGCTCTAATTTAAGATAAGACTGTCTAACTCTGATTAAATCATTATTCTCATCTTCTTCAATGTAAATGTGCTTATGTATCCTTTTAATAATAATAGAGTAAAATAATACATGTAATAATAAACAGAGTAGAATAATAAATGTAATAATAATAACAAGATCAGAGTGAAATAATAAATGTATTATTATTAATAATAACAAAAATAGAGTAAAATAAATGTAATAAAAGCAACAATAATAGAGTACAATAAATGTAATAATAATAGAGTAAAATAATAAATGTAATAATACCAATAATAGTAGAGAAAAATAATAAATTTACCATATATTCTCGAGTATAAACTGACCCAAATATAAGCCAACCAGGACCCTCACCCGAGTATAAGCCAAGAGGGGCTTTTTTAGTCCTAAAACAAGGGTTGAAAAACTAGGCTTATAATCGAGTATATACAGTGTATCTAGTGGCGCTCCATGCAGTCATGCTGGCCACATGACCTTGGAGGTGTCTACGGACAACGCCGGCTCTTTGGCTTAGAAATGGAGATGAGCACCAACCCCCAGAGTCAGACATGACTGGACTTAATGTCAGGGAAAAATCTTTACCTAACCTTAGTGGTTATTTCTTATTGTTAAACCTCATGTAGAAGCACCCTTTACATATGGAATACAAAAACAGAGGTGTTAAGAAAACACTTTCAGTTAGAGCCTATAAAAGTTACTGCAGGCCTGAAGGATGTGTGATCCCTCAAAGCAACATACCACAGACTGTAATGGCAGTAAGTTAGTTGAACCCAAGGAATCTGATGGCAAAGCCAAGGTACCCTGTTCCCTGGTGCCTTCCATTTCAGTGGGGCAGTGAATGCATTCCTGGCTTCAAATAGCTTTAAATGAATTGTTTGGGGTGCTGAACCTATTGTTTGGAAGAAAGTTCAGGACCTTGGATAGCGTATTTACAGCCTAGTTTAAACCTGCAGTGAATTTATTGTTCCACTAACATGGGAGCCATAAACTATCACTGTTGGAAACATATGGATACCTCTATGGCTGATATTTTGCTATAGCATAGCAAAATAGAAGCCAGAAATGGGTGTTACAGCTCATAGCCTGGCTTTACTAGGTGGATTGAAATCCTGTCCTTGGGTTTTTCAGTTAGAGCAATGACATGTCAAAGTAAGTGAATATGAAGCACTTCTGGAAATTGATACTACGGCTTATTATATACATTTCTTAGGTGCTTCCTAACTCAATGACATGATCTAGAGCTTGAGTATTTCATTATCTGAACTTTGCACTGTCCCAGCTATCTGCGTATAATAATAATAATAATAATAATAATAATAATAATAATAATACTTTATTTTTATATCCCGCCTCCATCTCCCCGAAGGGACTCAGGGCAGCTTACATGGGGCCAAGCCCAGATAAAACAATAAAACATACAGAAACATCAAGATCCAAACACAGTTATTAAAATTCAACATTCCAAGCAGAACAAAAGAAATATTAATCATGTTAAAAGCATATTAAAATGTGGAATTGGCACCCAAGTAAAAAAGATAAAAACATACATATCTTTACATATCTTTGACAATGATCAGCATTCAGATAGCCCACCAGGGGTTCGATAAACCAATTTTTTATACTAATCTAGAACAGGAAAATGTCATGGTTTTCAAGGAAGTAGCTCAAAACCCCAGATCTAGTGGACTGCTTTTGTCTTGCTGAGTTACAGCCTGCTCAAGCATTCACCTTTTTAATATGACCCAATTAATATTTTCATTATCATCCACTACTGGAGTCCTGATCTGTGCTGAATCCTTTATCCAATTGGCCCCAAAGAACAACATGTGGATTGGGATGGGGCTCATGGTAAAGGATTACAAGGCAAAAAAAGTGTTGTGTCTTTCTTTATCGGTGTGGTGTGTGATCAATAAATACAACAACATCTCATTTTTTCTATGCATATATACACACACAAACACAAACACACACACACACATACAGTTCAGTCCAAAGGGTTTTGAACACATTATGATAAATGTTTAGATAGCTACACAATCACAATAAATGATATCATTTGGCACATGGTCTATATACTGTACCAAAATTAATTCACAGTTATTTATACACTACATACAAGCTCAAGTATGGAAATATTAGTAACTGTTCATGTGACATGCAGTTTCACGTTAAGCTCTTTTATGTTGTAAAATAAGAATCATTGTACTATTAACTGGTTCAAGTAGCAGACAATAGGCTTAGATAATCCCCAAACATCTCTTTGCCTGAGTTTTCCCTCCTCCCCTTCTTCATATTAATATAAATTATTGTAATTACACTTATAAATTATATTAGTATTTCCAAAATTTTAGGAATAGGAGCAGAAGATTTATCATTAATATGCAAGTCCATTCTCAAAAAGGCTAATTTATACATTAACTGTAAGTCAATACTTCTTGAAAGTTGGTCCGGAAGAATTTATCTCCTGAATTACAAAAGGAACTAAATGGGTATTAATTAGTTTCCAGTCACAATTTAAGACAATATCTTTTTTTTAACCTTCAGAGCCCTTAATTAAACAATGTTTGGTGTATCCATTGAAAAGTACTGCACCTCCAATGTGCCTAAGGATAAGCAGAAGGGGACACAATTTCCTCAGCTTTTAATAGAAAAACTAATTTTTTGACACAAAACGATTGTATGAAAATAAGAAATACCTCATTGGGTTAAAATGTTTAAAAAAAGAGGAATAAATTACCACAAAACTTAAAATATGTTTTGATGGTTTTTAACTGAGAATGTTTAATACTGTTTATATTTAGTCCTGTTTTAATGTTTGCATATTTGTATATTTTAAATTGCATGCTGATGCTTTTATGTGAAGCTGCTTTAAGTATCCTCTGGGAGAGATAAAGGAAGGTATAATTTTTTTATGTTTGGAGCGACTTGAGAAACTGCAAGTCACTTCTGGTGTGAGAGAATTGGCCATATGCAAGGATGGTGCCCAGGAATGCCCGGATGTTTTGATGTTTTACCATCCTTGTGGGAGGTTTCTCTCATTTCTCCATATGGAGAGCTGGAGCTGACAGAGGGAGCTCATTCATACTCTCCCTGGATTCGAACCGGCAACCTTCAGGTCAGCAACCCAACCTTCAGATCAGCTGTCCTGCCAGCACAAGGGTTTAACCCATTGCACCACCAGGGGCTCCAATAATAAGAATAATAGACCTCAGGGTTGTGGAAAAGAAAAAGGTTTGGATTATCAATGTCACCATCCCAGGTGACAGTCGAATTGATGAAAAACAACAGGAAATACTCAGTCGCTATCAGGACCTCAAGATCAAACTGCAAAGACTCTGGCACAAACCAGTACAGGTGGTCCCGGTGGTAACTGGCACGCTGGGTGATATGACAAAAGATCTCAGCCGGCATTTGGAAACAATAAACATTGACAAAATCACGATCTGTCAACTGCAAAAGGCCACCTTACTGGGATCTGCACGCATCATCCGAAAATACATCACACAGTCTTAAACGATTGGGAAGTGTTCAACTTGTGATTTTGTGATACGAAATCCAGCATATAGATCTCGCTTGCTGTGTCATACTGTGTTGTTGTGTCAATGATAATGATGATGATGATGATGATGATGATAATAATAATAATAATAATAATAATAATAATAGAATCTGGGATTCTGTGAGAAATCCAATATTGGAGCTACTGTCAATTGGCGCAAAGGCTGACATTAAATGCTACAGAATTTCTTCATCATGTGTTATCCTATTTAAACCAAAAAACCTAAATCAAGAGGGCAGTCCTAAATAATTTCTAGCACCTCAAACTGGATGAGATTCAGCACAGCTTCAACTGTACCCTAGTGTCAGTGAAGTTGACCACCAATGAATACCAGATGCTGTAAGGGATATTGTGAGCAGGCAACCAGAAGGCACAGATATACGCACACAAAAAAGAGGTAAAGGCTGATGGCTTGAGAATGAAATGCAATGTATCTTCCCGACTACCTTCCTCTTCACCTTCAGGGTTCTTTGGGAATTTGTATCCCAGTGGCTCAAGATCCCAAAGGGGGCCCGACCTTGGGGAAAATGTGGGGCAGGGGTTCAGCCTGTGCACCACTGCCCACCTCTGGCCAATGGAGAGAACTACAACATGACCTGTTGGCCCTGCAGACAACACAGCAACAAGGGACAGTGTCCATACAAGACAAGTCAGACATATTGCCACATCTCTTAAAATGATGGAACTCTCTCCCCCGGACTGTGGTGGAGGCTCCTTCTTTGGAGGCTTTTAAACAGAGGCTGGATGGCCATCTGTCGGGGGTGCTTTGAATGCGATTTCCTGCTTCTAGGCAGGGGGTTGGACTCGATGTCCAATGAGGTCTCTTCCAACTCTACTATTCTATGATTCTACTAGTTGTGCCCGGCCACACGTTGCTGTGGTGAAGTATGGTGGTATGGGAAATAAAGTATTGAGGGATTGGTGGTAGTTAAGGTAAAGGGTAAAGGTTTTCCCCTGACATCAAGTCCATTATAAATGGGTTATATAGCTGTGTGGAAGGGCCTTGAGTCTACACTGCCATATAATCCAGTTCAAATCAGATAATCTGTATTTTATAGGCAGTGTGGAAGAGGCCTAAGTGAGGCCTAACTCTGCCTGTCCCCTGGGCTGAGTGGGTTGCTAGGAGACCAAGTGGGCAGAGCTTAGCCTAACTGGCAGCAATGGGATAAAAACAATTCTCCCTCTCCCTCTAATTAGGACTAAATTTTTCTTTTCTTTTTGTTGTATGAACGTAGAAGCATAGATGAGGGGTTGTGCTGCCAAGTTTAGTGTTTCTGGGATGTGTAGTTTTGTTGTTTTGTCCTAGGCCGAAATTTCATTACCCTTTTATATATATAGATGATTCTATGATACCTGTCCCAGCTGTTTGATCTGACAAGTCTCATAAACTCCAAGTTCCAACAAGCTTTCAAATATTTCTTGTTTAGAAATATGGCCGTGATGACCGTATTTGCCCATGACGGCTATGACAGTTGGAGGATTCTGGGTATTGCAACCCTAAAAAATAACTTTTCCAAAGGTCTTGGCCCCTTCACCTGACTTCTGTAGATTAAGCTCCTGTTAAAGGGACAACAGCAGCAGGCTAGGCAGATTTTCCTCTTTCCTTCCCCCCTAAGTTTAAAATCAGAATGCTGGCAATCTGACTACAAATCTCTCAAGATAGCTTTCCTCAGTGCTTCACGAAATAAGGAGACTCTCTTGATGGCTCATTAGGAGTGTGGCGTGCTTGGGATCTCAATAATTGAAGGAACATATTTCCCTCTCCAAAAGGGAACCCACTGAGAGGGCAGAATCATACTTTCCCATTAATCATGTTTTCAAGGGAAATGGAATTGAAGGAAAGGTCGTGTGACCTGTGGGTCACACGGCCAAAACATATCCTGCAACTGTCCACATTTGTCACATACAATCCTGATTAATCCTCTGCCATCCATCCCACTTTGGGCACTTCCAGACAGCACTCAAATCCACGCCAAAGCAGGTTTTAAAAACTCGCTTTGGCGCAGATTTGAATCCCCACATCCACCCACAAAACCCGGAGTTTCCCTTCCAGTAATTATCAGGGTGGCATGGGACCACCCAAAAAAAAACCAAAATGCCCTTAAAATGTAAAACTACTTAACAGTACTGCCGGAGTCCTGGCATGTAGAAATGTTGTTGACTGTGTTCAAAGTGCAATAATAGTTTGCACTCAATTCACTCAGCTGCAGGAAGGACAGAAGTGAGCCAAATCTTGCCCTTCTCTGTAGACCAGGTTTGGGCAAACTTCAGCCCTCCAGGTATTTTGGACTTCAACTCCCACCATTCCTAACAGCCTCAGGCCCCTTCCTTTTGCCCCTCAGCCGCTTAAGCGGCTGAGGGGCAAAAGGAAGGGGCCTGAGGCTGTTAGGAATGGTGGGAGTTGAAGTCCAAAACACCTGGAGGGCCGAAGTTTGCCCATGCCTGCTGTCGACTCAGACAAAATCAAACTGCTGCAATCATTTCTAGCTTTTCTAATTAATAGCTTTTGGCAATTTCATGGCACTTTGCTGTTGCCACATATGTCCCAGTTTTTAACTTGGCTGTCAAACAGCCTGGATCCAAACCATATAGGACTTTGTAGGTCGTAATCATCAATTTGAATTGAATCTTGAAACAGAATGGCAGACAGCTATAGCAAAAAAGATTTGGGAGAGGGGAGAAAATGGAAGAACTCATCTATAGTCTATAGTTTTGAACCATTAAAAATGGTAAATAGTGCTGATGCCCTACAACCTGTTTAAAAAATGAACCAATGCTCCCGGAGGCTTTTGGGGAAAGTAACACTCTCTGGCACAGTGTTAAAGTGCTGAGCTGCTGAACTTGCAGACTTGCAGGTACTGCTCCTGCGGGAAGGTAACGGCGCTCCATACAGTCATGCCAGCCACATGACCTTGGAGGTGGCTACAGACAACACCGGCTCTTCGGCTTAGAAATGGAGATGAGCACCAACTCCCAGAGTCGGACACAACTGGACTTAACGTCAGGGGAAACCTTTACCTTTACCTAACCCACTCTCTACATTTTTGGTCAGAAAAAGGCTACCCTGTAAAGTTGGAGGCCACACAATCTGGAGCCACACGTGGCTTCTGAGGACACACTTCCCCTTCCCTTGTTGTAAATGGTTAGTATCTCGCTCTGCCATCTTTGCTGCAGGCACTTGCACCCAATGCAAATACATTAATTGGACAATTCCACCTGGATGCGATGAAAGAAGAAGGGGGCATTTTTTTCCTGGAATGGAAAGAAGGATTTTGTTCCCTGTCTAGTTAGAGATCTGGCATCTTTCAAAGGGGAATACCATCTGTTCCAATGCAAACACCTTTCCCGACATCATCACAGAAGAAACTGATTTCCCAGTAAAGTGTCAAAAGACAACAAAGGCTGTTCCAACAGAGCTCATCTGTTTTTCAGGGGGAGGGAATGGGGGAGGCTTTGGCTGAGAAGGCATTGGCTGTTCCAGCTTGGACTATTCAGTTCAGCTAATCAAATTTTCCAATGAGTCAGATCTCTGTGATCAGAACCCTTTTTTTCTATCAGATCACAGGTTGGGATTTTATGGTTTTTAAAAAAATGCAGGCAGCAACTCCATTTGCAAGATCTAAATTTGACTTCCACCTGCTCAACTTAAATTAGCCCTCCCTATATATTTTTAAGTGTGTTTGCATACTCTTCAGTGTTTTGCAAATGAAAATGGGCATATGGTCAAACCACACTGGAGCCTAGTCAAGATAGCAAACGCTGTTGATCACTATGATCAATTTCTACCATAGGTTGACCAGAGAGTTGTGTGGGAGGATTTTTAGAGGGAATGCCCCTCTAGGAATATCTTGGTTCTCCATCACAACTCCATGTGGAAGCTGACCATAAAATCAGACTAGAGGGCTAGAGATTTTTAAAGAAGTATTATCCCAGCTTTCAAAATAGCAATTTTTTAAATTTGTAGTTTTCCCACTTTTGTTAGGGCCCCGTGCCTCTAACACCAGTGAATATGGAAGGCTGACTATATGGATATCACTTTGTAATAGAAACACAAGAAGATAGCTGCCAGGTATGCTTCTCTGGGGAGAGCCTTCTAATCTCCACACACCCCTTTTTTAGTGTCAAGAGCAACTTGAGAAACTGCAAATCACTTATGCTGTGAGAGAATTGGCCGTCTGCAGGGACGTTACCCAGGGGATGCCCGGATGCCTTTTTATGTTTTTGCCATCCTTGTGGAAGGCTTCTCTCATGTCCCCACATGGAGCTGGACAGGATAGAGCAAACTCATCCGTGCTCTGCCTGGGTTGGATTTGAACTGGCAACTTTCAGGTCAGCAACCCAACCTTTAAGTCAGCAGTCTTGCCAGCACAAGGGTTTAACCCACTGCGCCATCAAGGGCTCCTCTACATCCCTGAGAAGACATGTCCCCATTTCATTGCCAATCTCCTCATTCCCAATTTTTATTGTCAAAGCAGAGAACATTATGAGATTTTTTCCCATCTTAGGTAGCAAAAGGTTAGTCCAGGAGCATCCAAACTTTTTACAAAGAGGGCCAGATTTGGTGAGGTGAAAATGTGTGGGGTCTGACCATTCAGCATGACATTCTTTGAATCATTAACATTAAATTCAAATGAACTATTTTATGAAATTATTATTGCAAATGGCATACTTTTCATTTCTTCACACAAAACACAAATAAATTTAAACAAGTTTTTACCAAAATCACTCTGCCTTTCATATTTGAAAATCACACAAAATAAAGAAAAAGTCTGTCTGGAAAGAAATTTGCGGGAAGATTCAATATATCTACATTTATTTGAAGCATCACGTATTATTCACTGTTAAATGCTCACTGTAAACTTCTAAATTGAAAACATGTTAACAGGAAAATAACACTAAAAGTTCTCTTATTCAGAAGTACAAAACATTGGAGGCCATACGAATCTGTGTAGCACTCATTCTTTCATTTTTCAAATGACCATCAAAAATAAAAAAATAAAAAATATCTTACATACAGTAGAGTCTCACTTATCCAAGCTAAAAGGGCCGGCAGAAGCTTGGATAAGTGAATATCTTGAATAATAAGGAGGGATTAAGGAAAAGCCTATTAAACATCCAATTAGGTAATGATTTTACAAATTAAGCACCAAAATATCATGTTATACAACAAATTTGACAGAAAAAGTAGTTCAATACGCAGTAATGTTATGTTGTAATTACTGTATTTACAAATTTAGCACCAAAATATCATAATATATTGAAAACATTGACTACAAAAATGGCTTGGATTATCCAGAGGCTTGGATAAGCGAGGCTTGGATAAGTGAGACTCTACTGTATTTGATTTTGAGTCAAACATCAAAAATGAAAGATGCCGTGTTTTTCATTATTTCTATTTTAGACTTGGATCAAAAATATGAAATAGAAAAAAGAGCTGTCAGACTGAATTTGATTTTAATATTTAATTTGTTAGGTTTATGAGACTTGGTTTGATTGTCAATTGAAAAACAAAAGAACAAATGATACATGGATTGTAAAGATTCTATGCATATTCAAAAATATGGTGTTGATCATTTAAAAAAACCAATTCACTGAGATTTTTTGTATGTGTATATAATCAACAGTGTTGGCGGGCCGCATATTATTGATTTTATGACAGAGGCTGCAGGCCAGTAGAAATTTGAACATGGGCCGCAATTGGCTTCCAGTCTGGACTTTGGACATGTCTGGGTTAGTCAGTCTCGGATGTTATGCATTTTGTTTAGGATGGTGATAATAGCAGTTGACATCAAAATGGCTTGAATAGGTAATGCAGCAAGGCAGCAGAAGTCTGGAGCTTAGAAATAACATGTTACAAGTAATGCAATTGATGTAACTAATAACTTTGGGTGGTCAGCAGTGAAACTAAGGCCCCATCTATACTGCCATATAAAATCCATATTGTCTGCTTTGATAATATGGATTATATGGCAGTGTAGATCCAGCCAAAGTCACATTACAAAAGCAGTGTAGTGACCTTATATCTATATATATAAAAGGGTAATGAAATTTCGGCCTAGGACAAAACAGCAAAACGACACATCCCAGAAACACTAAACTTGGCAGCACAACCCCTCATCCATGCCTCTACGTTCATTCAACAAAAATAAAATAAAAATAAAATCCAAATTAGAGGGAGAGGAATAATTGCTGCCAGTTAGAAGGCTAAGCTCCGCCCACTTGGTCTCCAAGCAACCCACTCAGCCCAGGGGACAGGCAGAGTTAGGCCTCACTTAGGCCTCTTCCACACTGCCACAGATTATCTGATTTTAACTGGATTATATGGCAGTGTAGACTCAAGGCCCTTCCACACAGCTATATAACCCATTTATAATGGACTTAATGTCAGGGGAAAATCTTTACCCTTTACCTTAACTACCACCAATTCCTCAATACTTTATTTCCCATACCACCATACTTCACCACAGCATCGCGTGGCCGGGCACAGCTAGTATTCATATATAAATCTAGAAATGTTAGTCATAAAACCCTCACAAAACCTGGGTTGAGTTATCCACATGTCAATGTGAGTACCCTTAACTCTTCTCTGAGGAAAGTGGCTAAAAGTGAGAATTTAATCCATCTCAGGATAACCTAAAGAAGTGCCAACCCCCTTAGGCTCCAAAACCTGCCCTTGACTTATACATGAGGTTGACTTATACATGAGTATATACGGTAGTAAGCAAAAACAATGGTGGTTTGTCTTAAGCACTAGGGGCGATTTTTGTTTGTTTCAGGCACTCCTTTAGATATGCTGATAAGGATTAATCTCCTTATTCAGGGGCCCTCCTGACTTATGGGGAGCCAGTGTGGTGTAATGATCTGAGTGCTGGATTAGGACCCTGACAGATCAGGGTTCGAATCTCCACTCAGCTCTGGAAACCTACTGGGTGACTGTGAGCAAGTCACATTCTCTTAGACTCAGAGGAAAGTCAGGGCAAAACCCCTGTGATGAATTCCTGCCAAGAAAACCCTGGGACTGATTCACTTTCAGGTTGGCATAAATCAGAAATGTCTTAAATGCACACAGCAACAACAAGAACAACAAAATGTGCGCAAGCTCAGATACCTCACTGACTACCGAACTCTATGTGTTTGGCTGTATCTACATAGCTAGCGACAATACAGGCAGCTGGTTGTGTGTCCTATGCATTGCTGCCTAACTGCTGAGTCAAAGACAGGATCGAGACCATTTAATCAGACTCTTTTTTCCCATCTGCCTTTCAAATTAATTACGCCGGAGCAGGAGGCCCAGAAGGGCTGATGAAGCTGTGAAATTTTCTGTCGAAACCATCTTTCAACCCCTGCCAAGGGCTTGCGTGGAAGTTGGAAATGGTTGAGAAAGGTTGAGAGGAGGCCAAAGAGCGAGTAATTGAATAATCCATCCCAGACAGGAGCCGAGGCAAAGGCTTGTGCATCCTGAAATGTTAACCCTGTCTTGGAAGAGAAGGACTAAAATTCCTCCAGACAGAGAAAACATGTCTCTCAATTGTCACCTGAATGGGAAAAATAATTACCTAGAAGTCTGTCTTACTGCTAGGAGCAAACATATGACCCTATAACCTGCCGTCACATATTTTTTTTCACTGATTGACAACTCCTTTGATTTTTTTTTTCTTTAAAGAGGATTTGTCTTATTTCATACAGGCAAAAATAGAGCTTTGAAAGCATAAGTCACAAGTAACAGACCTGTTTAGAGTTACTTATTAGAGGGCAGTGAGGGTGTAGAGTTACACTGTAAAAGTAATCATACTATTGGAAACAAAGATATTGGGTGTATTTTTAAAAGAGTTATGTTTTGGAGTGACAAAGGTGCAAGGAAGTTGCATTTCACAAGTCATGTAGCACTGAGGCTTTTTGTAAACAATTACTTTTGACAGTTACAAAGGAAGAAGAAAGTTGCATTTCAAAAGCAAGACAAGTTTACTTTGGACATAACAAAGATGTAACCAAGTTATATTACAAAGCTAATACAGTAGAGTCTCACTTATCCAACGTAAACGGGCCGGCAGAATGTTGGATAAGCGAATATGTTGGATAATAAGGAGAGATTAAGAAAAAGCCTATTAAACATCAAAATAGGTTATGATTTTACAAATTAAGCACCAAAACATCATGTTATACAACAAATTTGACAGAAAAAGTAGTTCAATACGCAGTAATGTTATGTTGTAATTACTGTATTTACGAATTTAGCACCAAAATATTATGATAAATTGAAAACATTGACTACAAAAAGGTGTTGGATAATCCAGAACGTTGGATAAGTGAGACTCTACTGTATATGAAGATCCTTGTTTATTTATAGTGTTACTTTTTAGGGTAATAAGAGTGCAACAAAGCAACATTTTAAAAGTATTGCTATAAGTGGAAACAAAGATCCTGGAGTTTTTTGTGTGACAAGTAATATTTTTCACCTACATTTTAAAGTGTTAAAGGGTTTAGTGGTTTTTAGAGGTCTTTCAAGAAGGATTATTTTTCCAGCTTTCATTATCTTATTATTTAGGTCTTTAGCTGTTAATGTGCTGTAACAGAAGAGTCTTTTCATGGAGTGTGTTGTGTGCTTTTTCCTCTTCTTTATTTATTTGCAGTATTTATTCCCCACCCTTCTCACCCTGAAGGGGACTCAGTGAAGCTTACAGAACACACATACGGGAAACATTCAATGCCGATTATACAGTTAACAAGGACAAGCAGCACAAACAGAGGTAAAAGCAGTTTTTCCCTTCTTATTTCCAGCATCTTGGAGGCTGTGTTCGACCCCGGCCACAGAGAGGAAGGGGGGGGGGGTGCTGTTGCTCCATCTACCATGCCAAGGAACCTTTCTTCAAAAGAGTGCCTTTATTACCTCCCCGCTAATACCAGTACCTATTTATCTACTCGCATTTCTGCTTTCAACCTGCTAGGTGGGGAGATGAGCTGGGGCTAACGGCGGGTGCTCACCCCAACCCAGGCTCAAACTGGCAACCTTCCGATCAGCAAAATTTCTCTGCAGCACAATGGTTTAGCCTGCTGTGCTAACCCTGGCAACCAGACTTTGCCCTCACCACATTTTAAAAAATGGAGATTTGCTCAGTGGCAAATGTGTGAGACCAAAAATATCACCATATTCTAGTTTAAAGATCTTACTGCTAATAACAACTGTCCCAGCTTGGCAAGGATAGTCCCAAGAAACTCCTGTTTTATAATGAATTCAATGTACACAGCAGGAGAGTGAGGAGGAAGCAAAATCTTGCCCTTTTCAGTAGGCTCAGGCAAGGTCAAACTGCTGCTGCACCTCAGAATTGTTTGTTCTTCTTCAGTAATCACTTTTACCATCTTGAGCACATGGCTCAATGTTATGGTATAATGGGAGTTGTAGTTTGGTGAGGTACCAGCACTCGTTGCAGAGAAGGTTAAAGACTTTCTAGAACTGCAGCTCCCATGATTCTATAGCATAGAATCTAACCGCATTCATTCTACAGTGCAGAGGTGCACCCAGGGGCCAATATCCCATAGAATTTATGGCTGAGATCCTATAGAATTATGTTACACAATCCCAATACTGAACAGTGCAGTGTATGATCAATATTCATGACTGATACAGCATTACTTAACTCCAATGTGCAATGCATAGAAGCAAAGGATACAGGCAGGATGCATTCACATGCTACTCTGTGTCCTTTTATGCGCTAATACATGTGTGATGCTCCAATATCAGCTAGATACAATTCAATTTACACCTTCATGAGTCATGGTTTGTGTGTGCGTGTGAGTGTGTGTTACAGAATTCTCTGCAACTTGCACATCTTCCCCAATTGATATATTTTTATTCTATGTCAGAAGAATTAACTGAAGGGCAGGATGCTCTTTGAACTTTGCTTCATGCCACATTTCTGTATCTCACATTTTGTACACTTTACGTTGAGCACCTTTGCCATTCTTCAACACGGAATGAACCTCTAGTTGAAACATTTTTAGTCTAATGAAAACATTAGATCAATTCCTACCCGCAGAACTTGTCATTAAATCAATGGATCCCTACGTTCATTACGCTGCTATCTGACATGCAAAGAAGGGCCATTAACAATAAGATTATACTGAAGGGGAGCCTACTCTTTAAGACAAGACCAAAAAGGGAGAAAAATCTGCCTGGCATAAAGTATGTAAATCTTTTAATAATGACAACCAATTCCAAGTCATCTGAAATGCTGGCAGATTAAAATGACTTGTGTGTAGTATAAGCTTAATCACATAGTGATGCAGAGAAAGGAGAAACCGGGAGAGCATCACAGTGCTATGAAATGCAGTGGAATATTTCAACAATGGGGAAGACCTTTCTTGGATTGCATGGTTACGGCTCGATAGCAGTATGTGTGAAAAAGATCTTGGAGTCCTCATAGACGACAAGTTAAACATGAGCCAACACTGTGATGCAGTGGCTAAAAAAGCCAATGGGATTTTGGCCTGCATAAATAGGAGTCTAGTGTCTAGATCCAGGGAAGTCATGCTACCCCTCTATTCTGCTTTGGTCACACCACTCCTGGAATCACACTGTGTCCAATTCTGGGCACCGCAGACTAAATTGATCAAGGGTCTGGAGAACAAGCCCTACGAGGAACGGCTGAAAGGTCTGGGTATATTTAGCCTGCAGAAGAGAAAACTGAGAGGAGACATGATTGCCATGTATAAATAGGAGAAATCATAGGGAGGAGGGAGCAATCTTGTTTTCTGCTGCCCTGGATACTAGGACGCAGAACAAGGAAAGGAGATTCCACCTGAACATTAGAAATAACTTCCTCACTGTGAGGGCTGTTCGACACTGGAACTCTCTGCCCCAGAGTGTGGTGGAGTCTCCTTCTTTGGAGGCTTTTAAGCAGAAGCTGAATGGTCATCTGTCGGGAGTGCTTTGAATGCGATTTCCTGCTTCGGCAGGGGGTTGGACTGGATGGCCCATGAGGTCTCTTTCAACTCTATGATTCTATGATCAAGATAGTCTCAGGGCAGCATGAAAATGCAGGTTTTAAATGGGGGTTCAATTGGGGTCTGGCCTGCAGTCATGTCCCAGGATTTTTATTCTACATTTATTCTACATGTATTCTACAGGGGCCCCCTGATAGCACAGTGTGTTAAAGCGCTGAGCTGCTGAACTTGTGGACCAAAAGGTGCCAGGTTCAAATCCCGGGAGCAGAATGAGCGCCCGCTGTTAGCCCCAGCTCCTGCCAACCTAGCAGTTTGAAAACATGCAAATGCGAGTAGATCAATAGGTACCGCTCCAGTGGGAAGGTAACGGCGCTCCATGCAGTCATGCCGGCCACATGACCTTGGAGGTGTCTACGGACAACGCTGGTTCTTCAGCTTAGAAATGGAGATGAGCACCAACCCCCAGAGTCAGACACGACTGGACTTAACGTCAGGGGAAACCTTTACCTTTATCTATGTATTTATTCTACAATGTAGAGTAGGCATAGGCAAACTTGGGTCCTTGAGGTGTTTTGGACTTCAACTCACACAATTTCTAACAGCTTCGGGACCCTTTCCTTTCCCCCCCTCAGCTTAAGCAGAATTGTGGGAGTTGAAGTCCAAAACACCTGGACGGTCCAAGTTTGCCCATGCCTGGTGTAGACGCACCCAGCAATAACAAAACTGCAAGTCCCAGAACTCAATGAGATAGGATCAGGGCAGTTTCACAGTGCTGTAATTGTGTAGTGGGAAAGAGCCCTAGGTCACAGATATATACAGAATACAACCTATATTTCGGCAGGAGGAAACAGCCTTCCTACATTGATGTCATTTTCAATGGGGTAACATGCTATCTTACCAACTATGCTTAAGAAAGAAAAGAAAAGAAGGAAGTCAGGCCATGTGCATCTGTAAACCACATCACTTGCCTCCCCGTTTCCTTCTGCTGCTTTCCAGAAAAACCCGGGCCGGCCTGTCTCTCAGCCCTGCCACGCTTGCATCACCCAAGCAAGACTTTTGTCAGGGGAACAAATGGCTGAGGCTGCAGCCACCGGAGGCATTCACAAGGGAGGGTTTATTTCAATATGTTGTTGAAACTACTTTGTGTCAGGTTATCTGTCTCAGGGGGGGATGTACATTTCTTATAGCTCATTGTGCCATCTGTTAAAAGACGCAACCACTTGTCTCTCTGCTAGGAGACCACAGATGGAGAGTTTTCCCCCTTGTGCCTACAACTGTCAATAGATGACAAAGGCTTGTTGTTTTGCAGCCAGGTGGAATTGCCAGGGAAGGAGAGAGGGAGACGTGGGTGCTCCTAAAGAGACACAGGTAGAGGGTTATGTATGGGGAGGGAAGGAACAAATGAAGCCAGTCAACACCAGTACAGGTTTTAATACCACCAATCTGGCATATTTTGAAAGGCTGTTGGTAAGTGAAGCGTTAAACATGGAATAAACCCATTTTGATACCTTTTGCAAAAAAAGGAACCTTCACATTTTTAGCAAGAGAGTGATCCTATGGATGATGCTCAGGTGTAAACTCCATTAATCAGAGTGTTAAGGGAGCATCTACAATGTAGAATTAATGCAATTTGACACTGATTTAACTGCCATGGCTCAATGCTATGGAAACATGAGAGAGTCTTTAGCCTTCTCTGCCAGAGTGCTGGTGCTTCACCAAACTATAACAAGATTCCATGGAAGATAAAGTAGAGTCAATTTGGATTACGTCTAGTGTAGATGTAGGTAGAGCTTTCATTTCACATCAACAGACCTTACTCCAAGGAAATGTATGCAGTAGGTACATTTTCCTAGTGTACTTACTGTGTATATACACATATAATCATATATAGTAAAGTCACTGGTGTTTTTGCTCTGCACAATACTTCAAATTGGTCAAATGTACCGCTCCACAACTTCCCTTAAAGCTCCAACCCTAACTCTCTCCACTCCACCAAATCAGTCCCAAATTGCCTGAAAATGAAATGTCATACCATGTCACTTCCAGTCATCTCAGGCACTTCAGTGTAGCCCACAAGGGAATGTAGGAAGGAAAACCCACAGTTGTCCACTAGTGAAATAGACTGGTCTCTCTGCATTTTTCTTGCATGTTTTTCTGTACTGTATTTCTCATACATGTCTTTCTCTAATTTTAAGAAATTGCTAGATTCATGGTGCCCCAAGAGAGCACCAATGAGGAACCCAATGAAACTACTCACCGCCACAGAATACTTCGGGATCTCTCTGTCCTTTTACGGTGTTGCTGAACAGAGCAAACAGCAGCGGGAGTAACAACAAGCAGAACACAGCCATCCCCCAGGCACCAGCCTAAAGAAATACAGAGAGCTATTGTGAGCAAATGTACTTTTTCTAATACATGTATTTAATCATGTATTTTTTAAAAAAATTATTGTTTACCTTGTGGATTTTAACATTGTCTTTTTTAATTGTTAAAAGCCACTTTGAGTCCCAATATGGGGGGGGGGGGGGCAGGACAACAACAACAACACAGGTTGAGTATCTTTTACACAAAATGCCTGGGACCAGAAATGTTTTAGATTTTAGATTTTTTTTTCAGATTTCAGAATACCTGTATTTGCATAATGGGATATCCTGAAGATGGGATCCAAGTCTAAACAAGAAATTCATTTATGTTTTGTATACATCGTGTATACACATAGTTAGATGGTAATTTTACACACAATATTTTTAATATTTATCTGCATTAAATGAAATATTTGCACATGGAACCATCAGAAAGTATAAGGGCACTATCACAACCACCCATGGATTCTGCATAAAGGATGTTCAACCAATAATAATAATAATAAAAATACTAATATTTTATAGTAACTGGTGGCCTTTCCAGGCCCCTTCCACACAGCTGTATAAAATCCACATTGAACTGCTTTATATGGCAGTGTGAACTCAGATAACTCAGTTCATAGTGGATATTGCAGATTATCTGCTTTGATATTCTGGATTATATGGCTGCGTGGAAGGATCCTCAAACAGGCCTTGTATCCCAGGATATGATCCCAGGTTTTCTGCTTTACACCGGACTATATAATCTGGGAGATAATCTGGGATAAACAGAAAACCTGGAATCAGATCCTGGGATATAGGGTCTTTATGGAAGGGCCCTAAGGGGTCTGTGAAGACAAAGTAGTCCAAAAAAACAGATACACATTCTCTTGGATTAGCCTCTGACAGAGAACTTCACATGAGTTGAAAAAACACAGCTGATTTTGCAAAGGGGCTGAGACATGTAGCGAAGCATTTTGCAAATTTGTTGTCACAAACTATTTAGAAAACAGCAGGCATCTTTTGTGAAATGTAGAGCTTGCATACCTGCATATTTCACCATCTTCTGTAAAACCAGAGCAGCTCCCTACAAACTCCAGATATGATACAGAGTTAACATTCACAGCCAGGAATGATGGGTGTTATAATCCAGCACATAGTGAGAGTGCCAGATTGGAGAAGGCTGCTGCAAGGTTAGCCATCCTGCCTTGTTGTTCCAACAATGTGCTATCAAGGTTTCCAACTATTGGCTAAACATGTTGTAACTTGACACATGGCAAGTTTTTATTGGCAAAATTTGTTCAGAGGGGCCTCTGCATTTCCCTTTCTCAGAGAGATCGTGACTTGCCCAAGGTCGCCAAGTGGGTTTCCATGGACACGTGGAGAGTCAAACAGTGGCACCCAGAGTCTAAGACAACTATACCACACTGACACTCAAGCCCTCCTATACTCCCTCCTGCAAAAAATCCCCTGAGTTCCTAGAATAGATTGGGATCAGCCTGTCCCCCATCCTAAACATCATTGCTGAACCTGTTCATCTGCCTTTCGTAAAGCACCCAGAATAACACACACCTGTGTAGCCAATGAAGCATTAACCCACTTATGGAAAGAAGCAGCTCTTTTGCATGCTGGTCACAGCCAGGTTTCAAATAACTCAGATTGCTTTCTCAGCAGCCAATGAACAGTTTTTTCCCAAACCAGTGAATAATAAATCTAATGTAAATCCACCTCCACCCAAAACCTTCGTTTAAAATTGTTTTATTTTATTATTTTTTTCTGACCTGGGAAGTTTCCCTTAATAGAACCATACTTTTCTCCCCGCCTGATAGTACAAAAACTTGGTAATGCAAATATCCCATTTAAAAACCACAAATACATACACGATTCAACCAGGGCTGACTGTGGAAGTTGTGGCCCAACCAGTGATCAAGTTGGGGAAAACTGAACCAGAAATTATGGCACACAGATATAATATTGCCAATGAAGATAGAATTTGCTCTACGTCTTTGTAATTTGTAGCAGAGGGATAAGCAACCCTATACACCTTCCTGATGTTTCAGACTACAGCTACAATCAACACAGGGATAATGAGAGCAGTAGTCCAACATATTCAGAAAGGATCACAGTGGCCAAATTCCTGGTTGAGAGCAATGTTACTATGCCGTAAGTGCCTTCCCATGCACCATTTCTGGGCCTTCAGTCCCCACCCCACTCATGTTCATTACAGCTTTGCTTAGAGAAAGAAGTTTTTTTCTGGGTGGTATTCACTCGCCTTCTCAAATTCCAATCATCCCCAAACCGTGGTACATTTCAGATGGACTACAATCCTATCATCCCCATCCAAAACAGCTGGAAATGCAGCCCATAGTTGCAAAAAGTTGCCATATTCCATGTGCCTTGTGACCACTGCAACTTGCGGGTAACAGACTTCTCCGATAAGAATAATAATTCAATAACATGTAAAGTGTTCGGTTTCTCCAGAGACTATTTATTTATTTATTTCGAATATTTCTACCCCGCCCTTCTCCCCGAGGGGACTCAGGGCGACTAATAATGATGCATTTCTTAGGGCCCTTCTACACAACCATACAACTCAGAATATCAAGGCAGAAACATCCCACAATATCTGCTTTGAACTGGGTTATCTGAGTCGTTAGTCAGATAACTATTTACCCACAGCACTTTTCTTGTGATGAGACTGGCTTGGGATTTCTTTTGTACAAATATGGATTTCTGGATTTTCTTCTCTGTTTTGGTTGGAAATGTTGGGAAGCATGTGGGGATGAAGTTGGGTTGAAAATTCATGTTACTTCTAGCCAACACAGCCAGTGGTGAAGGAAGATGGGAGCTGCAGTCTAACGCCTTCCTAAGAACAACACATCTCCCTTCCTTGCCTTAATGGGATCCATCAGTTTTGACATATAACTCTACTTTAAGATTCATAAAGGAAGATATTTTACATAAAGGAAGATATTTTACTAAAGACTGACCCAGGGCCTTTCCACACAGCCATATAACCCAGAATATCAAGGCAAATAATTCACAATATCTGCTTTGAACTGGGTTATCTGCGTCCACATTGCCATACAATCCAGTTCAATGTAGATTTTATACATCTGTGTGGAAGAGCCCCCTGTTTCTCCTCTGCAATGCCCACCAATTCATTTGAAAGAGCTGGAGAATATAGGGATTCTTTTACTAGTTATCATAGAAAACCCAGCATTTAAGATAAAATGCAACTCTGAAAAAACCCCAGCAACACTGAGTTTCATTCTAACTTGCAACATAGCTGATCCTAAAAAAATTGAAGTGTTAGAACTTTTTTGACCTTCGGTGTCAACTATATACATTTACAGATTTGTGTATTTTTTTCCCTTTCCATTGAGCTCAAGGACAATTCTGATGGTCAGACATTCTCCGAAATGAATTTTACTACCCCAGGCCAGAATTAGTTCTGCTCCTATGTATCTGCCAGACCTACAAAGATACAAAACACCCAGGAGAAAAGAGAGTATAGCTTTTGCTGGGCTAAAGCAATCTTTCAAAAACTTCCTGAAGACTGGCAGAAAAAGAAAAAGAAAGGCAGAGTTTTTGATCCATCAATATTATTCTGTTTGTATCAGCTGAATTTTGAAAGCTTACCTACTTTGCAAGATCTCAGCCTCTGCTCAGTTCAAATTGCACTATGCGTAGCAGTAAAATTCAGACTGGGCAACTTTTAAAAAAGGAATGTTGTTCATCCACAAGGCTTGTGCTTTTCCCTGGCCCAGTTCAGCACAGGGCTCTTCTCATGGCAAGAGATCCCAGGCAGGTTGCTGAGTCTGCCCTGGATGCAGCCGCTCCTGGCCTCTTAGGAGTTTCCCAGCACTTCTGTCATCGTACAGTGAAGCTGCTGGGATGGGTGAGTGAAGGGAGAGAAGGGAGCCAATGAAAGCCTACCAGGTGGGGAAAACAAGGAACCCCACAGCCAATGGAAACCTCCCCGAGGCTGAGCCCGGCTTCCTTGCACCAAGCAGGTAGGACAAGGAAGGAAAAAGGAATTCCAGTTTCCATGGTGAAGGCAATCACCTGCATAACATGTGGCCCTGTTGAAGGTTCCTAAGGACTCATTGCAATGCATATTTTCCCGTCTATCAGCAAGAGCCAGAGAGAGTCAAGCCCTCGAGTCCTGGTAAGGATTTTATTTTAAGAGGTACAGCTGAGGCTTAGTGTCCCAGATCCCACATCTGGAACCTTGACCGTGTCTTATATTAGCAGGAACTCAAATAAAAGCTGATAACACAACCTGATGTGTTTATTTGTGCAGAAAGTCACCCTCATATTGCTTGATAGGCAAAGGTAAAGGTTTCCCCTGACGTTAAGTCCAGTCATGTCTGACTCTGGGGATTGGTGCTCATCTCCGAAGAGCCAGCGTTGTCCATAGACACCTCCAAGGTCATGTGGCCGGCATGACTGCATGGAGCACCGTTATTATTTATTATTGCTTATTGCTTGATATTACATACTTAAATTAAGCAAATACTTCATCCCAATCTGCGCAAGCATCTGCTTTTAAAATCCTTAAAAAATTAGGTACTGTTTTATTATTCAAGTGAAGGCCAAAAGGAGGCAAAATGAATGTACCGTATATACTCGAGTATAAGCCGACCCGAATATAAGCCGAGGCATCTAATTTTACCACAAAAAAACTGGGAAAACATTGACTCCAGTATAAGCCAAGAGTGGTAAATTTCAGAAATAAAAACAGATACCAATAAAATTACATTAATTGAAGCATCAGTAGGTTAAATCAGTAGGCCCGTGCCTGCGTCTGTCTCTGTTCTATGTTATGGCATTGAATGTTTGCCTTATATGTGTGCAATGTGATCCACCCTGAGTCCCCTTCGGGGTGAGAAGGGCGGAATATAAATACTGTAAATAAATAAATAAAAATAAATGTTTTTGAATATTTACATAAAGCTCTAATTTAAGATACGATTGTCCAACTCTGATTAAATCATTATTTTCATCTTCTTCAATGTAAATGTGCTTATGTATCCTTTTAATAATAATAGAGTAAAATAATACATATAATAATAATAATAATAATAATAATAATAAATACAGGAAAATAATACATGCAGTAATAAATAGAGTAAAATAATAAGTGAAATAATAAATGTATTAATAATAAAATAGAGTAAAATAAATGTATTAGTAGCAACAATAATAGAGAAAAATAATAAATGTAATAATACCAATAATAATAGAGAAAAATAATAAATGTACCATATATTCTCGAGTATAAGCTGACCCAAATATAAGCCAACCAGGACCCTCACCCGAGTATAAGCCGAGGGGGGCTTTCTCAGTCTTAAAAAAGGGCTGGAAAACTAGGCTTATACTTGAGTACAGTATAGCCCAACTTTCTCTTGTATGTATTCAAAGGGCTCTTGTAGTACAGTCGAAATGAAAGCTACATCTATACTGGAGAAAGAATGCAGTTTGACACCACTTTAACAGCCATGGCTCACTGCTATGGAATCATGGAAGCTGTCATTTTACAAGGTCTTTAGCCTTCTTCCAAAGAGAGCTGTTGCCTCGCCAAACTACTAATCCCAGGATTCCATAGCATTGAGCCATGGTAGTTAAATGGTGACAAACTGGATTAATTCTATAATGCCTTGCCTTGTCCAGCATTCCTACCATTGTACCAGCCTAGCCTCCCAATCCCCTCTCAAGACAAATTGTTTATAAGCTGCATGGACTTTATAGCCAAGGCAATTCTCTCCAACACACTGGACTTGTTTATAAGCAGGCCTCACTCAAACACATCTGCTGCAGACTATTCCCTTGATGAGACTCAGATGTTTCATGTTTGCTGCTGTGTCATCATCACGAACTGTTAGGAGAAAGAGTGCAATTATCATATTTAGTATATGTACTACTATGCTCCATGATCTTTTAACAAGCCTATCATAACATCTTCATGTTTATATGCTGAATATATGGATTCTGCATCCACAGATTCAACCATCCACAACGTAAATATATATTTTTAAAATCCAAAAAGTAAAACTTGATTTTTGCAATTTTCTATGATGGGTACTATTTTATTAGGCCATTGTATACAATGGGACTTGAGCATTCACAGATCCTGGTGTCCACAGGGAGTCCTGGAACCAAACCCAAGCAGATACCAAGGACCAAAGAAGAGAGAATTAAAGCTAAGTAACATGTTGTTCCTAATGAGTTTTATAGTGAAGAGAATTGTCTTTTGTCAGGGTATTGTGAATTGTGTGAAATGTTAAAATCAATCTAGGCTGTTAGAAATGCCTTCTGTGTTAGTTTCGGCAAGGCATTTCGGTAGTTCATAGAATCATAGAATCATAGAATCATAGAATAGTAGAGTTGGAAGAGACCTCAAGGGCCATCTAGTCCAACCCCCCGCTAAGAAGCAGGAAATCGCATTCAAAGCACCCCCGACAGATGGCCATCCAGCCTCTGCTTAAAAGCTTCCAAAGAAGGTGCCTCCACCACATTCCGGGGGAGAGAGTTCCACTGCCGAACAGCCCTCACAGTGAGGAAGTTCTTCCTGATGTTCAGGTGGAATCTCCTTTCCTGTAGTTTGAAGCCATTGTTCCGTGTCCTAGTCTGCAGGGCAGCAGAAAATAAGCTTGCTCCCTCCTCCCTATGACTTCCCCTCACATATTTGTACATGGCTATCATGTCTCCTCTCAGCCTTCTCTTCTGCAGGCTAAACATGCCCAGCTCTTTAAGCCTCTCCTCATAGGGCTTGTTCTCCAGACCCTTAATCATTTTAGTTGCCCTCCTCTGGACGCTTTCCAGCTTGTCAGCATCTCCCTTCATCTGCGGTGCCCAAAACTGGACACAGTATTCCAGGTGTGGTCTGACCAAGGCAGAATAGAGGGGGAGCATGACTTCCCTGGATCTAGACGTTATTCCCCTATTGATGCAGGCCAAAATCCCATTGGCTTTTTTAGCTGCCGCATCACATTGTAGGCTCATGTTTAACTTGTTGTCCACGAGGACTCCAAGATCTTTTTCGCACACACTGCTGTCAAGCCAGGCGTCCCCCATTCTGTATCTTTGATTTCCATTTTTTCTGCCGAAGTGAAGTATTTTGCATTTGTCCCTGTTGAACTTCATTTTGTTAGTTTCGGCCCATCTCTCTAGTCTGTCAAGATCGTTTTGAATTCTGCTCCTGTCTTCTGGAGTGTTAGCTATCCCTCCGAGTTTGGTGTCATCTGCAAACTTGATGATCGTGCCTTCTAACCCTTCGTCTAAGTCGTTAATAAAGATGTTGAACAGAACCGGGCCCAGGACGGAGCCCTGCGGCACTCCACTTGTCACTTCTTTCCATGATGAAGACGACGCATTGGTGAGCACCCTTTGGGTTCGTTCGCTTAGCCAATTACAGATCCACCTAACCGTAGTTTTGTCTAGCCCACATTTTACTAGTTTGTTTGCCAGAAGGTCATGGGGGACTTTGTCGAAGGCCTTACTGAAATCTAGATATGCTACATCCACGGCATTCCCTGTATCGACCCAACTCGTAACTCTATCGAAAAAAGAGATCAGATTAGTCTGGCATGACTTGTTTTTGGTAAATCCGTGTTGACTATTAGCAATGACCGCATTTGTTTCTAAGTGTTTGCAGACCACTTCCTTAATGATCTTTTCCAGAATCTTGCCTGGTATTGATGTGAGGCTGACCGGACGGTAATTGTTTGGGTCGTTCTTTTTTCCCTTCTTGAAGATAGGGACCACATTCGCCCTCCTCCAATCTGCTGGGACTTCTCCTGTTCTCCAAGAACTCTCGAAGATAATTGCCAGTGGTTCTGAAATAACTTCCGCTAGTTCCTTCAGTACTCTTGGGTGTAGCTGATCTGGCCCTGGGGACTTGAATTCGTTTAGAGTGGCCAGGTGTTCCTGGACAACTTGTTTCCCTATTTGGGGTTGGATTTCCCCCAATCCTTCGTCCATTCCATGTTGCTGAGGTTGAAGATGGCTTTCTTTTTGTGAGAAGACCGAGGCAAAGAAGGCATTAAGCAGTTCTGCCTTTTCCCTATCCCCTGTCACCATCACCCCATCTACTCCTTGCAGTGGCCCTATCGCCTCCTTTTTCTTCCTTTTTCTACCAACATAAGCAAAAAAACCTTTTTTGTTGTTTTTTATGTCCCTGGCAAGCCTGAGCTCATTTTGCGCTTTAGCCTTGCGAACCTTTTCCCTACAGGAGTTGGCTATACGTTTGAATTCTTCTTTGGTGATTTCTCCCCTTTTCCACTTCTTGTGCATGTCACTTTTGAGCTTTAGCTCAGTTAGAAGTTCTTTGGACATCCATTCTGGCTTCTTTGCACTTGTCTTATTTTTCTTCTTTGTTGGCACTGTTTGCATTTGCGCCTTGAGTATTTCACTTTTGAAAAACTCCCATCCATGCTTAACTCCCTTGTTTTTTAATATCGGCGTCCATGGAATGCCGCTCAGTAATTCCTTCATTTTTTGGAAGTCAGCTCTCTTAAAGTCCAGAATGCGTGTTTGACTTGTCTTAGTTTCAGCATTCCTTTGTATTGCAAACTGCAGGAGCACATGGTCACTTGCCCCTAAGGATCCAACCACTTCAACTGTATTGATCAGGTCTTCCACATTTGTTAAGATTAGATCAAGAGTTGCTGATCCCCTTGTTGCCTCTTCTACCTTCTGGACCATAAAATTATCTGCAAGGCAAGTGAGGAATTTGTTGGACTTTGTACTCTTGGCTGAGTTTGTTTTCCAGCAGATATCGGGATAATTGAAATCGCCCATGACTACTATATCTCTTCTTTGTGCCTGTTTGGTCAGCTGTTGACAGAAGGCTTCATCAAGTCCTTCATCCTGACTCGGAGGTCTGTAGTAGACACCCACGACAAGATCTTTTTGAGTCCCGGTTCCCTTGATTCTTATCCAGATGCTTTCAAGCTGGTTTCCCGGATTACAGTCTTGCATTTCTTCTGCAACGTAACTGTTTTTGACATATAAAGCTACTCCCCCTCCTCTCCCCTTTGTTCTATTTATGTGAAAGAGGTTATAGCCCTCAATGGTTAAATTCCAGTGATGGGAGTCATCCCACCAGGTTTCAGTGATGCCTATGACATCGTATGTGTGGTGCTGTGCTAGGAGTTGGAGTTCGTCTTGCTTATTTCCCATGCTCTGAGCATTAGTGTAAAGACATGTAAGCCCCTGTGACCTCCCCTCGAACTGTTTATTTGGGATTATTGTGCTCTCTGTACTTGGTCCTTGCTGTGTTATGGAGTTAATAAGAACCTGCTTTGATTGATGTGTCACAGGACCAATGGGGTCAAGTTTGTTTGACCGGGACTTCCTTCTTAGTCAGTGGAATGCAGGGGAGTGTTGTCTGTTAGTGTGTGTGTTCGGCGTGAGCATTCTCTGGAGATGGACTATGAATGCTATGCTCTGAAGCCAGGAAATGCAACTGTAAATAGTTATGTAAATAAAGTTTAACAACAGTTGGATTTTCAACTGACCCCTTCGCCTGCTGGAGTGTTTGTTTGACCAGTGCTGATTCTCCGCATGGGAAGACAGCCTGGAGAACGAGGTGAGACCGGGATGATGGTTTTTGGAACCCACTCTGCACGGCTACCAGGGTCTCACCCCACCGTCGTCACCCCTGTCATCTTTTGTTAAGTTAGAATTGGAATGTAGTATATTACCTTCATTATCAAGGAAGAGGAATTAACTACAAGTAACTTGCTATAATTAATGACTGACTTGAGAATTTTTGAATTTTGCACATAGTACTCAATATGAATATGGCAAAAAGCAAAGTTTTAATTGATGTTTCAATAACTTATGTTTTTAATTGTTTGAATTTTGATTATATTTGTCTATTTTTGGATTTATATGTTTCAATGCCACATTGAAATGTTGCCTGTTGTAAGATTGCCCTGAGTCCCCTTCGGGGTGAGAAGGGCTGGGTACAAATATGGAAATAATAAGGTAAGGTAAAGGTTTTCCCCTGACATTAAGTCCAGTTGTGACCGACTCTGGGGGTTGGTGCTCATCTCCATTTCTAAGCCGAAGAGCCGGCGTTGTCCGTAGACACCTCCAAGGTCATGTGGCCGGCATGACTGCATGGAGCGCTGTTACCTTCCCGCCGGAGCGGTACCTATTGATCTACTCACATTTGCATGTTTTCGAACTGCTAGGTTGGCAGGAGCTGGGGCTCACAGCAGGCGCTCATTCCACTCCCGGGATTTGAACCTGGGACCTTTTGGTCCGCAAGTTCAGCAACTCAGTGCTTTAACACACTGTGCCACCAGGGGCCCCTAGTGGAAATAATAGATAAATAAAAATTGTTGTTGATTTATGACCTAACCTTCGTCATAAAAACTTTGAATGGCTAAAGTTCAGGCCAACATTGGTTAAAAGATAATTTTAGGGACTGCCATTCTATGCAAGAAGTACTCTTATATAAGACTTCTTAAAATGAATGGCTTCTGTGCAGAAACATAACTCTGGCTTTGTGCACTTCCATTAATTTCTATGGAACTGGCCCAGTCAATTTCCTAGCAATATCTAATTCTATTGCATCTGTTTCATCTTTCCCTTTATCTTGTGACTGAACTAATTCCTAGACAGACAGATCTGATGCTCTATAAGAGCTTAACGCCATAATAAATTCATCTTTTCTAATAGATACAAATAAATGCTCATGTTGACTCCCACAGGTAACAATCAAACAGCACTATTATATCAGCGGACACATTAGCTGTCTCCAAGCAATTCTAGCAGGAATTGCAAGATGTTTTACTGTTTGAGGTTGTAAAGTACAGATTCATCTGGGTAAATTCTGCTTCTACGCTTTGTTCTTTTGTCTATCTGAATCAATAAACTGATGCCAGATAACGATTGCATTCCTTATCGGAGGGAGCTTCAAAGGAACATGTAAATCACAGAGTACAAAACTGTTTTAAAATATTCATCTCACAGCACAGTTCCACCAGGAAACATACATATTGAAAGTAGCAGGGCCATCCCTACCATTAGATAAAGGTGAGGCAGGTCCCTTGGGTAGCAAATCCCAAGCTTTGGCAGCAAGGATGGAGTTGTTCATATGCTACAAATGCCTGTCCTGCAATCTTTCCAAGTTGGATTGCAGCCCTGAAGTTTGATGGAGGAAAGACAATATTGTTCTTTATATCTCAGCTGAATCCATTATTAACTGCTCCTGAAATCACCTGAAAGCAATGGAATGCGTAAAGCAAAAGGCAGGCAATGCAACTATCACTATTGTGGGTTGTTGTCATGTTCTGTCAGGTTTTTCCCAGCTTATGGCAACCCTATGAATAGGAGGCCTCTGAATAACCCTGTTAGAAAAAGTCCTGATTAGGTCTTGCTAACTCAGGACTGTGACTTGCTTTACTGAACCAATGCCATGAAAGGTAGTCTTTTCTCTTACTGTTTTCAGTTTTACCTTCACTGTTGTGTCACCATTTCTCATGACTTTGAACACATCAGTTCTCAAAACAAATTTACTTATTTTTTATTTCTAGTGGAAGTTAAGGCTTGATCCACCCCATGATTCATTTGTCTTTTTAGCTCTCTCATCTAGCACTATTTGAATGAATGAATTCCACTTTTCCCCCTCTTCTTTATTTTTCAGGTTTCACATTCTTACAGAGACACCATGTATTGCATAGTACTGATGATATAAGCACACCTCAGTAAGCAACGTTTTGTAAAATTTTCTCATGCCTACCCAGTTCATCTCATATTCTTTGCATGAGGAAGCTCTTGGAAGAGGAACTGGAAAAACACAGACTTTTGACATAAGGATGCATCATTCTGCCTGCAGTAAATAATGCTATTGTTAGGTAAGGGGAGCAGGAAAGTGTTCATGAATCTGAGGGTGAGTTGGAATCTGAGGAGGAGATTTTGCAAGTACCCACATTTCAGGAAAGGCGAAAGGAAACAGAGCAGAGATGTCATTCAGCTAGAATAGCTGCCAGAAATGCAGCAGAGTAATTAGGAACTGCCCTAGCATCTGTGAGGGGACTCAGGGCTATAAAGCAGAAGCAGGTGCAGCCAGCTCTTGCTGGTAACAAACTGACTCTTTGCTTCCCTTGTGCCTGCTTCAAGTCTGCATCTGGGAAACTGCTCCTAAGGATTTATTGCTGTTTCTTTGTCTGAAGTAAGACTGCTATTTGATTTGGAAATTTAACAGAGACTAAGAACTGTGTTTACCCTAAGACTTCCTTGCTTCCTTTTGCATTATCCCACTGAGTGTGATGTACTTTATGTTTTGCTGAAGTAAAGCAGTTTTCATTTACTTACCACAGTGTTTTAAGGTTGTTCTTGAAAGACAAAACAGGACAGCTATAAAGCTTGAGCTGGGAAAGGGCAGGATTCACCTCTACTCAGTCCTGTCATAGCTGTATGTGCCTATGTATCACAGTCAAGGTTAACAGCAGCTGCCCTCAAGATGTCTTTTTGAGTTCATATGAACAGCAAAAGAAAGGAAAGGGTGAAACAGACAACTCCTCTTCACCAGCTAACCCCAGCATGTTGGACAAAGATTGAGAAAAACAGAGGCTGATGAAAGAAAAAGTGGTATTGTACTTGGGTGTATTTTGGAAGAAGCTTTCAAGTGGTCTCTAGAAGGTTCAAATGCTTTTTGCTTATGTAAGACTTACCTGGTCTACCTATTTCATTTCACATACATGCTGTATTCAATAAAAATCTGAAACACATTGAATTTATTTCCCTGCAGGTATCTATTCCCTTTCCTTCCTTCCCCTTTCCTGTTAAAGAAGTAATGTCAAGCAATGCTAAATTATTCTGTTTAAACTTTGACTTTTCAATGGCTTGCTAAATTGATCAGTATTGAAAAGACAATGTAGTCTAAGCGTGCATTTACAATGTAGAATGAATGCAGTGTGATACCACTTTAACTGCCATGGCTGAATGCTGTGGAATCCTATCAGTTATAGTTTTGCAAGGTCTACAGCTTTCTCTGACAAAAAGGGCTGGAGTTCCATCAAACAGCAGCTCCCAAGATTGGATAGCATTGAGCCACAGCAGTTAAAGTAGTATCAAATTGCATTTATTTTACAGTGTAGATGCACCTTAGGACAGGAATGGAGAATTATTTCCTTGTCAGGTGCCAAGTTCCAATTTAGGAAAGGACTCGGGAGCTGTATTTCAATAGTGATCAGGCCTAAGGGCATGGGGCGGTGACAAAATAAAATCAATCTGGATAGTTTCATATACAGTAGAGTCTCGCTTATCCAACATAAAAGGGCCGGCAGAATGTTGGATAAGTGAAAATGTTGGATAATAAGGAGGGATTAAGGAAAAGCCTATTAAACATCAAATTACCTTATGATTTTACAAATTAAGCACCAAAACACCATGTTTTACAAGAAATTGACAGAAAAAGCAGTTCAATACATGGTAACATTATGTAGTAGTTACTATATTTACAAATTCAGCACCAAAACATCACAATGTTTTAAAAACATTGACTACTAAAAAGCAGACTGCATTGGATAATACAGAATGTTGGATAAGTGAAGGTTGGATAAGCGAGATTCTACTGTAAATTAAAGCTCCTGTCATGTTCATATATGCATTGCTTTTAGATTCTACCAGTTTTAACCAATGAAGGTCACTAAAGCCTTCTTGGAAAACCTTACACGTTAAACCATTGAGCAGATAACAATCTGGTTGGGCCCCAGACACAAGACTAATAATAGGGAATGCAATGATACAACCCTTAGAGCAAAGCGAGGAGTTACACAGAGCTCTTTGCGTTCTCTTTCCCCAACAGGTATTGGTCCAGTCCTTGGTATCATCTTACTTATTGTGCATCCCTGAAGCATGAAGGCAAAGACAATAACAACCTATAACTTTTAAGAAAGGTCTTTTTAATTAAAGGATTTAAAACTAAGAAGGAGGCACTTATGTACCTTTCCCTTATCTTTCAGATAAAGACCTCCTGGGGTAAGCCTGACAAATCCTTATCTGAAAGATAAAGGATCCCACGATGGTGGTCCTTATCGCTTAATTAAATCCTAGTACAATGTGCAATGGAGTCAATAATTGGGTATTCAGGATTTGTTGTTGTTAGTTGCTCAAAAATGTGCCTTATATTGGATTGAGGCAATTCTGATGGCTCTCTTGAAGTGTGGGATAGGAGTTCATCACGTTGTCTGTGGTCGGGAAGAAATGGATGAAAAACAAGATGTGAAGCTTAACATGGAGAAGAGCTGATAAATGAATCTGATGGCTTGACAAGGTAATCAGAGGAACGAACCCTGGAGAAAGCTGGCTTGAGTTTAGCCCAGGTCCAAAGAGCTTAGGGTAGCTTCCTACTGTCTTAAATTTGAAAACTTGTTAGGTGACCCTGAGCAAGTCACAGACATGCAGTCTCAGAAAATATGTGTGCTTTCGAGTTGCCATAGGTTAGAAATGACTTGAAGGCACATAACAATAACCGTGGCACGTACTTAGCCGCTCTGAGTCCCCCAATGAGTGAGAGCGGGCAGGATATAAAACAAAACAAACAAACAAACAAATAAAAAAATATAAAGTGGAAAGTCTTTAACGTGGCACTAGAATATGGAAATTATGCATATATATTTTACCACCTATGATAAATTGTGTGCATCATATATTTTCAGAATATCAGCCCTTTGAGGCATGACGAACAAGTAGTCTCTGTTAGCAATGCTTCTTTAGCAAAAGACTGGTGCAAATGCATGGGCGATCTTGAGCCCTCCAGGTGTTTTGTACTTCAGCTCCCTCAATTCCTAACAGCCGGTAGGAATTGTGCGCGTTGAAGTTTCATATAGTTTATAATTTCATAAAAGTGGATTTCATACACAGGAGATGATATAGCTGGCCGGGCTCTCTTGCAGTTTAAGCGGAGCAGCATTTATTATTATTATTATTATTATTATTATTATTATTATTATTATTATTAGTTACACAACAAGATTAGTACATAGCAAACAAGACCACTATGCTGGCTTTTGTACTGGATCACACGTCGGACACTTCCCAAGTGTCTAGGACTATGTGATGTATTGATGAATAATGTGTGCCGATCTGAGTAGGGTGGCCTTTTGAATCTGACAGATGGTGATTTTGTGAGTGCTGATTGTTTTCAAGAGCTGACCAAGTTATTTAGGCACTGCACCTAGTGTGCCGATCACCATTGGGACCACCTTGACTAGCTTGTGCAGTTCTATCTTTAAATCCTCGTATCATGTCAGCTTTTCCAGTTGCTTCTCATCAGTTCTGCTGTCACCTGGGATTGCAACATCGGCAATCCATACTTTGTTTTCACCCACAATTATTTATTATTATTATTATTTATTATATTTATTCACTTCTGAATTGCGAAATTGGAAAAGAGAAAATAAATTCACATTTAATTCATCTCTGTTCATTTGTGCTTAATCAGGAAGGTTTAAGCATGTCAATTTTTCGATAACAATACTACTACTGTAATTGGTTAAGCGACTGGAGCCAAATGGCGTTTCTCACCAATTGTTTCTCTTCATCCTGGAAAGAAGTGACTGACTAGTGGAGTGCCATAAAGAGGGTTCAGTCCTGGGCCCAGTACTGTTCAACATCTTTATTAGTGACTTGGATGAAGGTTTAGAGGGCATGGTCATCAAGTTTGCAGATGACATCAAATTAAGAGGGAGAGCTAATATTCCAGGGGACAGGATTGGAATTCAAAATGACCTGAACAGAATAGAGAGCTGATTGGTCAAAACTAACAAAATGAATTTCAACAAGGACAAATGTATGATAATAATATCTTTATTTTTATACCCCGCCACCATTTCCCTGAAGGGACTCGGGGCGGCTTACATATGGGACAGAAAGTCCATCAGATATAAAAGCAAACATGTAGCTTTGCCTCTGCATATGCTCCTCCCTTCCTGTGAGCTGGTGCCTTTCTCCAGGAAGTTCTAAAGACAGAAGAAAGCTCAGAGTAAACAAGTGAGGTCACAGGTATCATTTATGCCAAGTACGTAGGTGTGGAAGGTGAGGAAGACCCTCAGCCATTGGTCAATTTTAGATAAGCCAAGATATCTATTCTTTGTTTGCTACAGCCATTTGCATGGTACGGACCCACTAGAGTGGGTGCCTATGGTTGTTTGCCTTATCATCAGCTGTGATAACAATAAAAGGCTTGTTTTATTGCTCTCTTGGAATTCTCTCCTTTACTTCCCCTTTGGGCTAGTCTCCAACATTAGGAAGAATGTCTGCATTGATAATCTGAATTATATGTCAGCGTAGAAGGGGCCTAGGACTCTTTGTATAAATAGCGTGTGAAACATAGAATGAATTTTGTCCCCATCTCCAAGATACCTCATTATGGATGGATGTATACCAGGCATGGTCAAACTTGGGCCCTCCAGGTGTTTTGGACTTCAACTCCCACCATTCCTAACAGCCGGTAGGCTGTTAGGAATGGTGGGAGTTGAAGTCCAAAACACCTGGAGGGCCCAAGTTTGCCCATGCCTGGTGTATATGTAAACACAAATATTCCAATATCCAAAGCATTTTGGCTCTGTTTCTCCTACTGCCACCTTTGGCTTTATTATTAATTAACTTCAAGCAATTATTTACAAAATTATTTACAAAATGCATGCCTCCGTGGAAGCAATAGGGAGAATTAGGAGGCTTATACGCCCCACATCTAAAATCATTAATTTGGATTCATAACCACCTCTCCAGCCCTGTTTCAAAAGCCAGAATAGCACAAATACATTTTGCGCATGCGCAGAACCATCTCCACTTAGTTTTCACTACCATCCGATCGACGTCCTTTTAAGCGCATGCGCGTCTCTCGGGAGACAGTCCCAGAGGGAGCCCCAACTTTGTCTTGAAAGCGTCCCCATTCAGCGCATGCGCCAAACCTTCACCTAGTTCTCACTACCCGCCTCCTAAGTCCGAAGCGCATGCGCATCTCTCCACAACCGTCCTAGAAGCAAGTTTTGTCTTGCTTCGCGCATGCGCCGAAGTGAAGCCCCGGCCTCCAACGCTGCGCAGGCGCAGAAGGTGACACCTTGTTGTGTAGGTTAACCGCCCATTTCCGGTGGAGGAGCGACAGAGGAGGAATTGGTCCTCCAGCATCCCAGCGTGCAACGCGTCTTGCCTCTGCCTCCCTCCCTGAGCGGCTGGCCGCCATGTTGGGCTAGTTCTGTGGTCGGTGGCGGTGGTGAGAGACACAGGAAGGCCTTCTCCGCGCTGTCGTCGTCGTTCTCGCCAGGCCCGGAGCCATGGCAGCCGCCTTGGGGGCAGGAGGTGGAGGAGGAGGAGGCGGCGGTGGCGGCGGCGCAGGTAGGGACCGAGGCGCTCCGCCCGAGAAGGCCGAGGGGGCGCGGCTGCCTGGCGGGGCGAACACTAGGCCCAAGCCGGGCCTGCTTTGACAGAGGAAGCCCGGGGAAGTGGATTGCAGAGTTACCAAAGGTTCTACCGCAGGTCTAGACCAACTTGGGCCCTCCAGGTGTTTTGGACTTCAACTCTGACAATTTCTAGCCGCCTCAGGCCCTTTCCTTTCCCCCCTCAGGCTGAGGGGGGGAAAGGAAAGGGCCTGAGGCTGTTAGGAATTATTGGAGTTGAAGTTCAAAACACCTGGAGGGCCCAAGTTGGTCCAGGCCTCATCTACATCAGGCACAATATCTGCTTTGAATTGGTTTATCTGTGGCCCCTTTCACATAGCTGAATAAAATCCTACATTGACTGCTTTGAACTGGAATATATGACAGTGTGGGCTCAAATAACCCAGTTCAAAGCAGGTATTGTGGGATTTTCTGCCTTAATATGCTGGGCTAACTTTATTCTTATTCTTATATTCTGCCAACATCTTGGGTGTAAACAAGGAATTCAAAGTTACATATTGAAAAACATGTAACAAATGAACAATATAATTAAAACAAAACTGGAAAAGCAAAAAAAACATCAAAAATACGTCAATCGACATCAATAACTGGAAAAAGTGGGCATGTTCCGATTCGAGAGGGCAGGGCAAGGCTTGTGTAAAACAGAACAATAAGGCTAGAAGTAAGTACTGGAAAAACCAAAACAATAAATTAGGGCTGGGCAGACCTGATCGGGAGCTAAACCGTTATTCAAAGGCACATTGGAACATTCAAGTTTACAAGTCTTTACGGAAAGTGGACAGAGTGGGGGGCTAATCTAATCTCCCTGGGAAGAGAGTTCCAGAGCTGGGTGGCCACCGAGAAGATCCTCTGTGTGGAAGGGCCCTTAGTCTATTACTCCTGTTAGCAGCTGCACATTTTTGATTTATTATTATTATTAACAGAAAATAGTAATTAATGATCTTAACAGATTAGAGAGATGGGCCAAAACTAACAAAATGAAGTTCAACAGCGACAAATGCAAAGATACTCCACTTAGGTAGAAAAAATGAAATGCACGGATACAGAATAGGGGATGCCTGGCTCAATAGCAGTACGTGTGAAAAAGATCTTGGAGTCCTTGTGGAAAGGATGGTGAACATGAGCCAACAATATGATATGGCAGCTCAAAACGCCAGTGGAATTTTGGCCTACATAAATAGGAGTTTAGTGTCTAGATCCAAGGAAGTCATGCCACCTTTCTATTATGTCTTGGTCAGACCACATCTGGAATACTGTGTCCAATTCTGGGCATCCCAATTTAAGAGAGGTGTTGACAAGCTGGAATGTGTCCAGAGGAGGGCGACTAATATGATCAAGGGGTTGGAGAACAAGCCTTATGAGGAGTGGCTTAAAGAGCTGGGCATGTTTAACCTGCAGAAGAGAAGACTGAGGGGAGACATGATCATCATGTGAAGGGAAGTCATAGGGAGGAGGGAGCAAGCTTGTTTTCTGCTACTCTGGAGACTAGGACGTGGAACAGCGGCTTCAAACTACAGGAAAGGAGAGTCCACCTGAACATTAGGAAGAACATCCTCACTCTGAGAGCTGTGAAGCAGTGGAATTCTCTGCCCCAGAGTGTGGTGGAGATTCTTTATTTGGAGGCTTTTAAACAGAGGCTGGATGGCAATTGGTCAGGGTGGTTTAAATATGAAATTTCCTGGTTCTTGGCAGGGGGTTGGACTGGATGGCCCACGAGGTCTCTTCCGACTATGATTCTATGATTATTCACTTCATAAAATACAAAGGTACAGGAATACTATTGAATATTTATGGCCAAGCTTATAATCATGTTTCCCTGGTTTCTCCAACTGTACTATAGTTTAAGCACAATAAAAATAAATTGACTGTAGCTAAAACGCTTATTGTACATAACAATCAGCCTAAGGTTCTCAAAAGTAAGTGAAACTAAAAGGCATGCTTTTCTACGTTAACCAAACCCTTTTGAGGGCACCTCTTGCAAGATTTGCAGATATAATGTTTAGCTATGGCCTGCAGCATTGAATTTTGTTCTTTTAACTATTTAGCTGCTTTGGTGTTTATGGGACAAAATGAGTAATTATGTCCCGGTTGTACGTTTTTGATGGCTGAGTGCTATGTCATCTGCATATAGGAATGTCCAGGGATGCATAGTCTGCAAATCTGCTGTAGCAGTGTCCATGCAGAGTATGGATAGTAATAGTGAGATAAATAAAAGAAAATAAGGATTATTTTAAACCTTCGTAAATATTCATGTGTCTCTTCCCCCATAGAATTCTTCACTCAATGACAGTTTGGGGCAGGGCCTATTTCAGACTTTTAGTTATGGTATTTAAGGCTCCATGTTCTAATTTTGCCCAGTACCTGACAACTTGCCTAGAATGGTATGTTAGGAATCTAAGCATATCATGTTATACAATGAATTTTCTATCTAGGAATCTGAGATCTGTAGGTGAAAGATGATATTTTTGTTCCACCAATGTGCACAACTCTATCAAACATTCAAGCCTTTTAAGGAAATTGATTAGAAAGGGGACTGGCTTATAAAGCCTCTTCCACACAACTGCATAAAATCCACATTGAACTGGATTATATGGCAGTGTGGACTCAGATAATCCAGTTCAAAGTAGATCTGTTGGATTATCTGCCTTGATATTCTGGGTTATATGGCTGTGTGGAAGAACCCTTAGAAGATTTTTAAGGGGTGGTGAGGATGTTGAGGGAGAGCAACTGGCTCAGTTTCAGAGAGTGTAACACTCAAGGTGTTGCTGAACTAGGTATTTTGGAATCACTGGAGGGGTAGCTGGCCTCAGAAGGGAGGAGAAGCTAAGGATGTTAAGTATTTTGTGACAACTGATGGGCAGGTGGAAGTGGGGAAAATATAGAGGAGGACAGTGCAAGCAGTATGATGTGCATGAGGGAACAGTGCTGGCTGTAGGAGCTGTCCAGGGCATTTGGTAACTGCTGCCAGAAAAGGCTGGGGCATCAGCCACTTGGACTGAGCAATGTTTATGAGGATTTGAAGATAGGAAAGCACAAGAGATTAATCTGATTAGTGGAGTGTCACTATTTATTGCTTTCCTGGGAATACGGAGGAATACATCCTGTCTGGTGTTTATAGTACAGTAAATGACAATGATTGGTTGAAATGACAAACTTTAAAAAAAACCTTATGAATTGGATTTTTTTTTCATTGGGTAGCTTCTTTCTTACAGTGTTCTAAGTGTTAGGATGCTACTCATGTTATATCTATTAAAAAAGGTTCAGTAAAAAGAAGCAGAATAAAGGTCCCAGTGGCATCATTCCTGTTTGCTACAAAGACTCTTGAATTAATGTTAATTTCCAAACACCCAGAGTTATTGCTGGCTTTTGGGTTACTCACTTTCACCTCAAACCCTTTCATATTTTCTTACTTGGCAATTCGAAGTAACACTATTATATCTTTGTTGGGATCCTGGACATATTTCCTATTGTGGAACTATGATAACATGTTGAAACATATTAGCAGTAGAAATAAGGTAACATGGCAAACTGTGATATAGAGTATGCATTTAAAATGTTTGTAAACACATATAAATGTTTTCAATAAAAGTTAGGTTTTAAGAAATACGTTAAACTTTCACATTTAAGCCATGCAAAATATATGTGGCATTCCTTATCTACCTAGGGTTTTTTTTTCCTCATTTGCCTTCTCTAATTTTCTAATCAGTTACTTTTATAGATAGTTGATCTCACAGCTCCAGTTTAATTTTTTGTGGCATTTAACTGTTAAATGTTTGGTGAATTTATCTCTTCTGATATATATGGCCTTTGAATTGTTTGAGAATGTGTTATAGCAGATTTTCCATTTGAGTACAGTAATGATAGTGAATACAATAAAAAAATCAATATTTTATTTTGGATTTCTGTATTACTACAGGCAGAACTCACAGATAAGTGTTTTTATTTGAAATTATGTATTTAATAATATAGAAATTGTTGTCTATAAAATTAAAGGAGCAGCCAATGGCAGGAATATTGGGTTTAAATCAGTGAAAGTCAGATTACAAACTCCACATCCAATTTTTTTTATGGTTTTGAGCCTTCATCTTTCAGTCTGTTCTTTCTCTCAGGACTGCTAAAATAAAAGAGGTGGGATGGATTTATAGGTGAAAAATGATTGCCTTATCCTAAGTTAGGTTCTCTGAAAATCTAGCCTAGTATTGTATATTCCTGGACTGCATCTACAGTGTATAGTGTAGAATTAATGCCGATTGATTCGTTTTAAATGCCATAGGTTCATGCTATATAATTCCGGATGTTGTAGTTTGATGAGGCACCAACACTTTTTGCAGAGAAGGCTAAAGATCTTGTAAAACTACCAGTCTAAGGATTCTATAGCATTTAGCCATGGCAGTTTAAGTGGTGTCAGCCTACATTCATACCACAGTATAGATGCATCCTTATTTAAAGCTTTTTATAGTTAGTTTTGTATTTAAATGTGTTATGCCATGTTTTAACTATATTTTACCTCCTATTGTAAGCCAATTTGGGTCCCATATTGGGAAAAGGGTGGGATAATAAATTCCTTTATGTCACTTAATAGAAGTGACCACCGAAAATACTGGAACATAATTCTTATTTAACATATTTTGAGTTGAGCTGCAAACTGGGCTTCTAAATAAATTTGGTGAATTCCAACTTGGGAAGTCTCATGTTCCATTATTTTTGGTAGTGTTTGCCATCTATTTAGTGACTTTCCTAGATTCCTTATTACCAAATATCTCTTCAATCCTGTATGGCTCCATTGGTAACAAATGCATCAGTACATCTTTATTAAACAACAGGGAAAATAACTTCTGTCACATAGCTTCTGAAGATGTTTTCTGATCATGGTATTCATACATAGGCTTAATAGAGCAACCTAGATTGACATAATTTGATTAAAGCAGTGGTAGCCTACTGTTGGCTTATGTCTGCAAAAGAAACATCTGCTGGTTTTTGCGTCACGTCTGACTTTGCTCAGGGTTGAGCTGTGATTTATAATGTCATATGTCTTCATTTGTGGAACTTTATTACACAATATGCTGGAGTTTCCATTGAAATAACAGGCTGATATAGAAGAACTTGAAAGATTGTTTCTTTTTAAAATGTGCACTGGACAAGAGGTGAAAAATAAAAAAAACATTTTAAAATGACCAGCTGTGAAGAGATGAAACAAAGCAAAAAGCAAAAGCAATAAATAACACCAAAACAAAGAAACAAAAAGATTGGAAAATTAAATTACTGACAACCTTCTTTAAATTGAATTTATTTGTTTTCATTTTGTTGCCATCAAAGATGTGGAAGAGACAACTAAGGGTTCCTAGGGAGAAAATGTCAGCGTTGCTGTAGTACAGTCTATGCATTTTCTTCATGTTGTAGAAATCACTAAATATTTTCTGTTAACAGATGATGACTTTGATCAGTTTGATAAGCCTGGTGCAGAGAGATCTTGGAGGAGAAGGACTGGAGATGATGACTGGGACAGGTAAAGGTGTTTTTTTTTTCATGTTGAGATCTGTGCATGTAATGTCATTTTGCTTTCTTGAGTTTCTGTTTTGTACCCTGCTTTTTAAAGTGCAAATTCAGATACTAATGAAGTTGTTTGTCTGCAGTGTGTGTCAGGTGATTAGTAGTGTGAAGATGAATAGCTTCCCTAAACAACAGAAATGGCGAGTCTACTTCAGGAGGAAGGCTGCTTTTGAACCTGATTAAATTCCTGGGCATGGAAGTCATATAGCAGTAGTGGGTGCAACCATTGCAGATCATCCCACATTTCCTTCTCTCTCTTTCACACCCACAATCCTACACCTTTCACACATATGCCCATCACATCACATGACACAAACATTTATTGTCTCCTTTGTATTGTGCATTCCTTCTTTCCAAACTGGATTTTTGGAATGTTGTTTACATGGCATTGCCTCTGAAGATTCTTTAAAAGTGGCTACAGATATGTTAGTGAATACCTGGAAAGCTGAAAACATAATCCTGATTTAACAGCCTTTGCACTGGCTTCCACTAATCTTTAGACCCCATTCAAAGTGCTGGTCTTTACCTTAATAGTCATAGACGTCTTGGGACCAGATATTCTGAAGGATCTCCTTTGCCTATATAATCCTGTCAGAACATAAAGACTTGTTTTACTGGTCCTTCTTAAGAGCCATCTATAGGATATACTTCCTATTGCTTTCTGTTGTGCCTTTTCTATATAGGTGAAACGTTAACTCCCCAGCTCCCCGGCTCTGGAATACCTTCCCAAAAGAGATTAGATTAGCCCCCACCCTTCAGTCTTTCCGTTCCACCCTGAAAACATGGATGTTCAAACAGGCTTTTGATCTTGAGTAGGCTGGATGGGCCATATGAAGTTGATACTTGGCATTTTCTGAATTGATGGCAGCTACTTTTATCTACTGATGTTTTTTTAAATTGTATTACTTTGATTTTATGTTATATGTATTACAGGAGTTATTGTTATAATTTTATGTGACTTGTTTATACTAATGTACCATTTTTTAACTTGCTGTACGTTATGTGTGCACCTTGGAGTGCCTTTGTAACCTGCCCTGAGTCCGTTCGGGGAGATGGTTGCGGGATATAAATAATGTTTATTTTTATTTATTATTATTAACACTTTTCTCTTTAATGTTGACTTTACCTTTACATATTATACAGTAGTTCTTCAGATTATTCTAAATATTTGTTAACATGACAGTTATATATTTTCGTTGTCAGGATATAGCTCTCAGAAACAGTTACATTGTTTTAAAGATGTATCATAATGTATTGTGTATGTGTCAGTTAACCTGTGTGTATATTAAGAACTCACTCTGGCTTTTGTGTTTCTGTTTGTGGGAGGGAGTGGTGTGTATGTAATTCTGTGTTGGTATTTTATAATATTGGCTAATATATGATACTTATTATGTTTTGAGGTCAATTTGCAACTCTTGTTCTAGAAAGTGCACTATTGTTTTTCTTAGTAAGTGTGGCTTGGCACTAAGATGGAAGTAGTCACCATAGCTGCAGTGAACTTGAACGATGCCTCTTTATTTACAGAAATTTCAGCTGGAGAGTGATTTGGATTGCCAATTTTGTGTTAGGCTACAGGTTATTTGGCACAGTATTCAAGCATGTCAGTTTTATAGATAGATCATTAAATACTACAGTCAAAATCTTCCAGGTCACAGTATCTGTGTGTGAGAGTGAAAGCTAGGCAGTGAAGAAAGCTGACAGGAAAAAAATTAACCCATTTGGAATGTGATGCTTTAGAAGAGATGTACAGATGCCATATACTGCTAAAAAAAAATCATAGAGCAAATCAGTCCTGAAATCTCACTGTAAGTGAAGTGAGGTTGTCATACTTTGGATATAGCATGAGATGATGTGGCTCATTTGAAAAAAATGATAATGCTTGGCAAAGTAGAAGGCAGTAGTAGAGAGGAAGACTGGGGTATAGAGGAATTGATTCAGCCAAGGAAGCCACAGCCCTCAGGTCTGCATGACCTGAGCAGGGCAGTAGATGACTAGGGATCTTGGAGATCCTAGGGTCACCATACATCATAGAGAGTTCCACAGCCTTGGAGCAGCCACCTACAAGCTCCTATCATGTATCTTTACTACATGTGCCCACAACAATGGTAGGACACCGCTTTAGCAAAATAAAATATTTAATTTATAAGTTAATATTTCCTTGTGCTAACTACCTGGCAGATTTATGTAATTAAAATATGAAGATATTAGTGTTGTATAAGTAGAATTGTATACATGTGTTATCAGCTAGTTGTATTATACATAGTTCACTTCCTTCAAGGATCCTTGGTTAGTTATTATTCAAATTGTTCCTCTTTGAGTCTGTTGTGGTTATTGCTCACTTCTTTCTGGCATTTTGTTTTCCTCTAGGAAGTCAGAGCAATAAGCTGATTGTTTCTTAGTTTGTAGTATAATATTTGTATCACCAGCATTTCTGGGGAAGTATGAGAAAGACCAGTTTTAAAAAAGGATAGCTGCAGGATAGAGAGTATAATAATGGTCACCAGATTAATGCAAGCACTAATCTGCAAGTGGTGAAGTCTGCAACTGATATACATGCTCCTCTCACGAAGTTAGCAGCTTCCATTATGTACAGAAATGGATCTCTGATTTGTCCTGTGGCATTGGATTGTTCTATGTACAGGACCTTATACTTTGAAGTTCCTGGCACTTGAATAAGTGAAATAATATATTAATCATTTCACTCATTCTAGAGAAGAGAATATTTCTTTGGAGTTTTTTTCACCTGCAAGGTTGCAGAAAAGGGAAAAGTGCAAACATTTGCTCCAAGGAAAATGGTGAAAACATTTAACTTCTCACCCAATTTTCTATTCCATAAGGCCTTCACATCTCTATAGTTAACTTGAATTATTTCAGTGGACAATATATACGAGGGTTATCCAGAAAGTAGACTACATTTTGGAATTAAAAATGAACAAAGTATAGGAGAAAACATTTACCATATGCAGTTGGGAGCCACACCCAAATACCACATGTAGTCGCCATTCAAATCTAGGCACTTACCATAGTGATGATTGAGCTTTGCCACTCCTTCCCCACTAAATTCTGCCGCTTGCGTCCTCAACCACTTGTTTCCGACAATGGGGGCATGGCTGGCAATGCAGCGTTTTGGTGACGCTGCGCAGCTCCGGGAAGGGGTGACCGGTTGGTTTAAGACGCAAGCGGCAGAATTTAGTGGGGAAGAAGTTGCAAAGCTCATTCACCGCTATGGTAAGTGCCTAAATTTAAATGGCAACTACGTGAAACGTGGTATTTGGGTGTGGCTCCCAACTGCATATGGTAAATGTTTTCTCCTATACTATGTTCATTTTTAATTCCAAAACATCTACTTTCTGGATAGCCCTCGTATATACATAAAAATGCATGTAATTTTTCTGCCTTTTTGTTTTTTGTTGGCATACAAATGCTGCTGATATCCTCAATACTTTTTGATAAACTAGAAGAAATAATTGGTATCGAGAGTTCAGTCACTCTTTGGAAGAACTGAGAATTGTATTTATCTCTTTCTTCCAGTGAATTAGATGATGACTTGCTAGGAGAAGATTTGCTGACTGGCAAAAAGGTAAATACAAAACCCATTAAAAGTGTCTGTATGTGAATGTTGAACTCATTTTCATTGTCTCTAGAGCACATTGGGGTATTTCTGAGAACTATCTGCATGTGTTTTTCCTTCAAGCATACATTTTCATATGGCAACTTGAAAAGAGTACAGAACTTGCCCTCTTGTTTTCTTTCATTTATGCATTTACTTGCACTCAATTCCTTTTTTTTGTTATGAGCAAAATAATATACAAAGCAAGTACAATACTGAAAAAAAGACCTGTAGTAAAAGTAGGTTGCTTATGTAAGATTGCTTATGTAGGTGAATCTTGAAATACGTGCTGCTTTTATTAAGCAAGGATAACCTCTTCCTTTGCAGTCTCATTGGAGGGAATATTAAGCTTGAACCTGTATGCCATGTTTCAGTGTTTTACTTATTTAATAGTCTTCTGTCTTTCCTTTTGTCAGTACTGGCAAATGAGGTGGCTAAGTGGTACCAGACGAGTGCAAAAAATTTGATGCTGGGGTACAGGATCCAGCAACTCCAGTATTGTAGTTTGCAATTTTACAATTTACCATGATTTCTAATGAAAGTAAGGTGTTTCCAAAATTGGCAACAGTGGCAATTGTTTGCAGTGGTTGTCAGTTTTAATTAAAATTAATTTGACCATATTGTTTCTAGATGCAATTTTAAATATCTTTTTGGTAGGGGTTTCCTTTGTATAAAGACAAAAGAGAAATACCCTTATTAAAAGTGAACAGCTATCTAATTTTGTCATCTGTCTGCCTTAAGTAATCATGTATATGTTTGGAATAATTCATATTAAATGCTGAACACCCCTCTTTTTATGGTGGTGGTTTTTGGTCGCACTGTTTGCAAGTTGTGTTCTTCCAATGTTTTTGTTTGTGGTAGAAGTCCCCTTCTGTTTTGTTCAGGGGTCCCCAAACTTTTTAAACAGGGGGCCAGTCCACGGTCCCTCAGACCGTTGGAGGGCCGGATTAGGGTTTAAAAAAAAAACTATGAACAAATTCCTATGCACTCTGCACATGCCTCATTTTGAAGTAAAAAACAAAACAAAACGGGAACAAATACAGCCTTGATGTTAATAATAATAATAATAATAATAATAATAATAATAATAATAATAAAGAGGGCTGGAAGAGACCCCTTGGACCACTGAGTCCAGCCCCCTTCTGCCTTTGTGCACCCAAAGCACAAGCAAAGCACCCCTGACAGATGGCCACCCAGACTCAATGTTAATAATAATAATAATAATAATAATAATAATAATAATAATAATAATAATAATAAAGAGGGTTGAAAGAGACCCTTTGGCCATTGAATCCAACCCCCTTCTGCCTTTGTGCACCAAAAGCACAAGCAAAGCACCCTGACAGATGGCCACCCAGCCTCAATTTTAATAATAATAATAAAAAAGAGGGTTGTAAGAGACCCCATTGGGCCATTGAGTCCAACTCCTTCTGCCTTTGTGCACCAAAAGCACAAGCAAAGCACCCCTGACAGATGGCCACCCAGCCTCAATGTTAATAATAATAATAATAATAATAATAATAATAATAATAATAATAATAATAATGGTTGTAAGAGAAGAAGAGACCCCTTGGGCCATTTAGCCCAACCCTCTTCTGCCTTTGTGCCATGGGGGCCGGATAAATGGCTTCGATGGGCCGCATCCGGCCCCCGGGCCTTAGTTTGGGGACCCCTGGTTTTGTTAATCACATTCTCTTTAACATTCCTGTTGTTACTTTGACTCCTTCCCTCAAAGCTTCTTTTAAAAGTCTCCTTGGTTGAATATAAAACTGCACCTGTTGTCCTTTATACAAATAATACCAATCTGGGTCTTTTTGGTAACTTGACCTGCTTTCTTTTGGACTGAAACAAATGTTGACATCACAATTAACAATTTGGAAGGAGTTCAAACCAGCTCAAGAGATGCTGCAGCCCTTAGCAGTTCTTTTCTTTTTTCTGAATGCCCTTCAGTTTCCTCACATTTCCTGTCTTCCTATAACTTTGTCATTTACTTTCCCAGTTGGCAGCCTCTAGAATGAAATGCCAAATAGGAACACACACACCATAGTTTTCTTTACCCTTCAGCTGAACAAAACTCACTTTGCCAAGCACATGTATTTAAAAGTTCCTCTATGTAGCTATCACAAGGTGACATTTCCTATAACTTGAGTAATAAATGTTGCCCTTTAAAAAGATAGTGCATGTCATTCAATATTCATGACATCATTTGTGACATCTTGATGTAGGCTGATTGTTCTTACCATGGTGGTACTGACGACTCAAAAACCTCAGGTTTTCTAAGTCCTAGAATGTCATCATGTAAATTAAAAATCAACATATCCTTTATTTAGGCTGTATTTGTATTTCTTGTTTGTCTTTAAATGCTTCATACTTAAAAGAGGCCTGCAATAGAGAGAACTAGAGGGTTTTATTTTCTTTACTGGGGGAGGTATCAGCATTTTTCACATAACCTCTGGTTTCTCTGGTAAGACATTGTGCCCATCCTTTCCAAGCAACCTTTTAAACTTTGTTTATCATTCCAAAGTGTTTGAAGTGATTGTTTTCTTTTTTAAATGAAAGCTTTTGTTTTTTTTAATGAATCCTCTAAAGAGTGTTGTGAGAGATAGTGACTGACCCAAGGCTACCTTTTGAGTGGGTATTTGAGCAGAAATACAAATCTGGACTTTCTGTTATTATTCCAGCATTCTAGCATAGGGACATCAGCACTGTAGTCTGTCTCCACCAACTGTTTTTGTGGCCCTGGCCCCGCTGTTTTCTGGGAGAAAGGAGTAATTGCCCCTCATGAGTCTCCCTACAAATTTGCTTAAAAGTCCCCCAGTAGAGGGAGGCGCTTCTAAGAGAAGCCATTCATCTTTTAAGCAGACCAAAGTGCTCCTTTACATTGTTTAACATTTTAAACAAACACAAATCCTCACATCAGAAATGGGTTTCCAGTTGTTTCCAGTTTTACTTTCTCATTTTTTAAACCAATTTTGACAGTCTGTGCAGCCCTGGGAAATATTTTCCCCACCTGTTCACTGTTGACTATCTCTGCCCTAGTCTAGCTTTTCTTCTATGTTGTGCAGTCATACTGCTGAACACTGTTTCAGCTGACACTTATTGAACCAGATGCAAAATAGCCTACTTATTGTTTCAAATCAAATTATTCCTCAGAACAAATCAGTGGAATCATGTTGGAATTTCCCGAATTACAAATTTATTCTGGTTATTGTACACATCTTGTAAAGGTTGGCTGCTAAATATTATGTATTACGTTACCTGAAGATCATTTTTTTAAACTTTAGACTCAGTCAGACATGTCAGATGAAGAACTGAATGATGATCTCCTACAGAGTGACAATGAAGAGGAGCAACATTTCAGGTTTGCATCTTATTACTTGAACCATGTAATATATCTGATTTTCTAGCTTTGTCCCTTCAGGAATTTGGAATGGTGGATTTACAGGCATAATATGTTTTAATTTTGTAGCAGGAGAATGCATATGTAAGAGAAATACCTGGAACTGATACGTGCCATCCCTATTGTTATTACTAAGCCCCCCAAAAGTTTCAAAAGCACCCTCCTGGCCTGTGGAAATTACGCTCCAGGAGACCTACAATGTGATGCGGCAGCTAAAAAAGCCAATGGGATTTTGGCCTGCATCAATAGGGGTATAGCGTCTAGATCCAGGGAAGTCATGCTCCCCCTCTACTCTGCCTTGGTCAGACCACACCTGGAATACTGTGTCCAATTTTGGGCACCGCAGATGAAGGGAGATGTTGACAAGCTGGAAAGCGTCCAGAGGAGGGCAACTAAAATGATTAAGGGTCTGGAGAACAAGCCCTATGAAGAGAGGCTTAAAGAGCTGGGCATGTTGAGCCTGCAGAAGAGAAGGCTGAGAGGAGACATGATAGCCATATACAAATATGTGAGGGGAAGTCATAGGGAGGAGGGAGCAAGCTTATTTTCTGCTGCCCTGCAGACTAGGACACGGAACAATGGCTTCAAACTACAGGAAAGGAGATTCCACCTGAACATCAGGAAGAACTTCCTCACTGTGAGGGCTGTTCGGCAGTGGAACTCTCTCCCCCAGACTGTGGTGGAGGCTCCTTCTTTGGAAGCTTTTAAGCAGAGGCTGGATGGCCATCTGTCGGGGGTGCTTTGAATGCGATTTCCTGCTTCTTAGCGGGGGGTTGGACTAGATGGCCCACGAGGTCTCTTCCAACTCTACTATTCTATGATCCTACCGTGTGTGTGTGTGTGTGTGTGTGTGTGTCTATATGGATTGGGCCTGAGGATTGCGTGATGTTGTCTCTGGGCCCAGTCCACACTGGGCTTACACCTAATAATACTTGGATTTTACCAGGTGTTTAATTAACATGGAACAAAGCAGGAAACCCTGCTTTGTTCTGAATTAAGTTTTACCAGAAGTGTCTTGATTTTAAAGTCTGTCTGGATGGGCCCAGAGAGAAAGAGAGATTGAGATTTCCATCATGGTTCATGGCTCACTGGGAATTTCAACTTAGATCTTGCAAGCCTAAGACCAAAACTCTTGAAGAATTTAAACAGGAATACACTTTAGGAGCAAGCTCAAGTAAAAAAATAAGTAAATAGTTGTCATGTTGAGAGGAGAAATGAATTTGGTAGCAATGAAAAGTCCTGACCTAATAAACTTTGGATGCAACTTTTAGATATTACTTATATTTGGGTACATTTCAGTAGATTACAATCATTTGTAATGTACTGAAAAAGATGGGGTTGTTGTATGTTTTCTGGGCTGTATGGCCGTGTTCCAGGAGTATTTTCTCCTGACGTTTCGCCCACATCTATGTCAGGTATCCTCAGAGGTTGTGAGGTGAAAAAGATGCTGCTGATTAAACAGGCAACAGATTTTTTTCCTATGTTTTTACTGTAGCAGACTCATTAAAATTGAGATGATAAGCAACATTACAGGAGAGAGTTGTCCCTCTTTGATTTTTCATGAGGAAGGTCTCTTCCTTGATAAACCTGTGCCTTATCTTAGTCATGGAGTATGGTTAAGAACTGTTGTTTCTCTCCTATGCAAGTACAATCAGCGGATTGACTAGACTTGTAAGATTAATCAACCAACCTTTTTTCTGTTAAGAGGCAGTCCTGATAATTTTTCTTATGCGTGGGTGTTTCTGAATCCATTTAAGTCTTGAGCATGTTATGGCTACCCTCTCACTGGCTTTTTTGGGGGTTGAGACTGTGACTCGCCCATGGTCACGCAATGTTTTTCTATGGCCAACAGGGGTATCAAACTCTGGTCTCTAGAGTTGGAGTCTAATACTCAAATCATTGCACCATACTTGCTGTCTTCTATGTATTGTTTCAAAATCTAGTTCCATACTCTGTTCTATATAAAGTTCTTCTGCATGCTTTTAATGTGGCATAAGACAAGAACCAAGATAATAAAGAAAGATGGTAACATACTGTAGTTGGAAAGTAGGGCAAATTAGATAAGATTGACACTCTAGCTCTGAGTTCGTTCTTTAATAGCTGAATTAATTGACTCTTATAGCAGTTTGTTGTCTTACCTGAAAGGTCTTACCTCAGATTCAAGACAGGACACTTTGAAAAACTGTTTAAAATTGGAGTGTGTGGTTATAAAGGCTAGATATGAATTTGAGTTTGAGATAAGCTAAAACATATCTTTATGAAGCATTATTTCACTATAAGAAATGAAAGTCCAAAATAATGAATACATAACAATGTTAATGTAAAAAAAATGATGAACAGATAGTGTTGCACAACTGGAAAACAGATACAGTTCTTAATTTCAGTATATTTATTAGTCTGGGAATTAAAATAGAAAGCAGCTTGCTTGGTTACCCTGTACTTCTTGCCAGCCTAACCTGTTAGACCATCTGGTCTATTTGATTCCTCTGGTCAAATAGCCTGCAGCTGGTGATAAGCCCTGGTATAAGTATGCATATTATGAGTTTGTGGCATTGAGTCAAGTTGATCTGAGAGCTATATTTTTTGGTTATGTGATCTGTGTACATGCTGTACAGAAGCCGTTCACCTGCACTCTGTCTTCAGACTGTGGTTAATCTGATTCATTTCAAAATAAAATAAGACACTTTTCTTTCATTTTGATTCTACTATAGTGCGCAAGATGTTGCCATTAGTCTTAATGCTACTTCTGGAATGGTTACATCCTTTGAACTGTCTGAGAGAGCCAATGATCCTTCAATTGAGCAAGATTCAGAATATGAACAAGGGGAGGATGAACTGGGCTATGACAAGTCAGAAGTGATTGAAGAATATTCTGAGGAGTACACAGAAGAAGGACAACATGAAGGCCAAGAGACCGAGCTGACAGAAGACCAAATAGAATATGGGGAAGATCAGGGAGAGGAAGAGATTTATAATGATGAAGTGTTAGATCTCGAAATCAATGAACCTCTAGATGAATTTCCTGTGAGTTTTCCTCTATTGTATTTTCTGAGATAACATTGCTTTACGTGCCTAGGTTTTTAGAATGATTTGAAATCTGTTTACCTCCCTAGGGATGGGGGGGAAATTAGACCTATTATCAATGTCTGCCAGTTTCTTTATCTAGGCTGTGACAAAGTTTGTGTTGACAGCTTGTTTGGCTGTAGGTAATGCTCCTTTGTCATTCTGGAAGGCTGTTGAGAATCATGACCTTGAGGATTGTATCCTTAAGGAAGAAAACAGCTTTGTGTGGTGGAGACACAGTGCCAATTGTTAGAAGTACTTAATGCAAAAGCTTTTATCCAGGGTTTAGACAAGATCTGATAAAGTCCTTCGAAGGTGAAAAGATTATTGACCTGCTAAAGACATCTTTAAGGTGCTAATATTCCAAAGTGATTGATGTCCTGCTCACTCATTTCAACCTCTCTTTTTTGTAACTGAGAACTGTCTGAACCTGAATAAAGAGATTGGAGGTTACTGCAGAAAATGTCATATGCATAATTTCTTTCACTTAAAGTGACTTGCTGAAGAGGCTGATTCAAAGTGAAAATAAATCACTTTAGCACTTGTCAAAATATTTTACAAAGGAAAACTAGAAAAGCCGCTCTTGCTTTATTTCTAGTACTATCCTTCAAAGTGCATGGTAGGCAGAACCTTCACATGGTTCACCAAAAACACCATATAACCCCTGATCAACAAGATAATAGGTGCTTGAAATTATTCATATATGCAAATAATGTGTTATTTTTAAAAATTCACACTTCATTACATAATTATTAGTTTATTGTGATGGTATACCCCCTCTTAATTAACCAGGCCGCTAATTAGTTGTTTTTGCAAGAGCAGTACTAGCTACATCATTGATTGATCTTAACATGTACTATTTAAGGTTGGTACTGATATTCATAGACACTTAACAGTAAATGCTTTCTGCAATACCTCCAGCGATGTGTAAATTGCCACTTGCCTTCTTTGGCCAGCCTTAACCACAGCTAATTTTTGAGTTGGTATTATGGTCAATATTTTCCACATTTCCTCATAACCACTGTTTGCTAACCAGCTTTAAATTAAACCATGGTTAAGTGGGAATTCTGCGTAAAACTTGTTCTGCTATAAATCTGTTAAGATTAAGGTAGGCATAGGGAGTTACTGGACTGTGTGTGCGCTCTGAATAGAAGAGCTTGTTAAATGCTCTGACCGCCTCATGATTGTGAGTTTGAGAACATAGCATTCTGGTTGAATACTACTACCATCAAACCTAAAGCTATTCAAGATGCTCTTTCTGGAAATAATTTTTAGGATGAAGAGTATATGCAGTCTTATAGTGAACAGCAAGTCATTGAACAACAGGAATACGCTGCTGAAGAGGAGCTGGAAGAGGTTGCTGATGCTCAGACGCCTCCCAATGAATCAGAAGAGGTACTTTAAAATAACTGAAATCTTAAAGGCAAAATATTGCTTACTTGCATGGGATTTAAGTATTCCAGGCATTATCTGCTGGCTTGTATTTGTCCTTGGCAGCCCTCATGTCAATATTTATATCTTTGAAGTGGGAACAAAAATAAACAATTCTATGATGCTATGTTGACCTTGCCTTCTAAAACACACTATTTTGTCAGAGAGATGCTTAATATTTTTATCAGGTTGGTTGAAATCTTTGGACTTGGGTCCTCTAAATAAAAGTTACCATTATCAAAGAAGGCCTCGGGACATTGATAGTGTTGTTGCCACTTCTGTTTCATTTGCCTGCTGCTTTCTACTAGCTTTGCTGCTTACCTTCTGTTCCTCCCGCAGTTTTGCCTTTCCTTCAGATGTCATGATCACATTTTCTTCTACAATGCCTCCTACAATTATTGGCTAGCCAATTGCTTTTCTCCCTCCCCAGACAAATATGCCTTTCATGTCCATATTTGGATTCCCTGTGTATGTAACTTTTTGTAACTTTTAAACTTTGAATATGTTTTAATGGTTTTTAACTGTGATTTTTAAAAATATTGGTTATATTTAATTCTTTTTTAATGCTTGCATATTGGTATACTTTAAATTGTGTGCTAATGTTTTTATGTTAAGTCTCCTTTGGGAGAGATAAAGTGTGGTATAAATATAATAATAAGAAGAAGAACAAGAGTGATAATGTATACGGTATATGAAGAATAATTGGCAGTTAGCTGGGATGATATGAGTTCATAATAAGGAGTTAAGAGATACGAAGAAATGTACATCTGCCCCCATCATGACATGGAAACCTGATTTGTTTGCATGGTTTCTCCTTTTTATTTTCTCAGAATGACCAAAAATTCACATCTATTCCAAAAACATTTAAGTGTGTGTGTGTGTGTGTGTGTGTGTCGGGGGGGGGGGGGGTGATGGAGAGGGATGGTAACTCATCATCATCTTTTTAAGAAATGGGCAGCACTTGGTGACTGTACAGATAAGGTATCAATACATTTGGTTGTTTCGAATCTTTGGTTTCCTCCTCTTTCCTCTACCGGGGAAACTGACACAAATATTTAAGTGCATCTCTATCTAGATGCATTTGCAATTCATGCCAGCCTTTTAAAGAAATTGTCCTGAGATTCTGTTTGCTTGCCCAGTTTTCTCTTGCTTAAGGTTAGAAGAAATGGTGAGATGACGGAACACCAAATGTCTAAAAGGTCAGTGTTCCCTCACTTATCGCGGGGGTTAGGTTCCAGGACCACCCGCAATAAGTGAAAATCCGCGAAGTAGGGACGCTATGTATTTATACATTATTTTAGTAGTTATACGCTATTTTAAGTCTTTATCAACCAATCGTGTGTTGATAAATCGCCTCCTTTTCTTCCTGTTGCCACCTGGGCTTCTTTTCTCTCCCTTCAGTTTCTCCTTCCTTCCTTCCTCAGGCTGTAAATTGTAATTTTTTATGATTTATAGTATTCTTTTAGAGTTTATTATAAAACCGCGAAACAGCAAATCCGCAAAAGGTAAACCGCAAAGTAGTGAGGGAACACTGTATACTGCAAAAAATCAGTCGTTTGACACTTCATGGCCTTTCTGTAAACAGATGTCTTGCCAACTGAAGGAGACAAGAAATTCAGTATGACTTAATGCAACTGTCCATGGGGAGACCAATTATTGCCTCAGATATAAGTTCATTTCAGTCAGAAGCATTTATTTTTCTTTCCTTTTCTACAAGAGACTAGCTGCCACTCTTAGCTTTCACTGTCATCATTTGAAGCAGGGGATTATATTATCCTTTTGGATTTAAGGTTCTTCATTTTTAGGATTTAAAGTTCTCAGTTTCTTTTGAACTAGGAAGCCGCAGCTTTGGTTAGATTGTTTGACAGGCTGTTTGGCTTTCATTCTGTATGACCTTAAAAAGAGCTTATCACCAAAATTAGTGATTTATTCAGGGTCCCACTTGGCTCTCTCAGTATTGAGGTAACATAATGATTTATATTTTATATATGTTTCATGTACAGGCTGAATATTCATTATATAAAATGCTTAGAACCAGAAGAGTTGGATTTTGGAATACTTACAATTCCCAATGTGTCCACAATGATAGTTTGGAAGCTTCAACTGGTGCAGTGATCGGCAGCCAAATTACTAACCGGAGCTCCGTACAGGGAGCGGACAACTCCCACGTTGCTACAGCTCCACTGGCTGCTGGTCTGCTTCCGGGCTAGAGACAAAGTCCTGGTCATTACCTTTAAAGCTCTTAACAGTTTGGGTCCAGGCTACTTGAAGAGCTGCATCTAGTATATTTAATGCAACCAGCAGCTCTTAAACAAATAATAAAAAACCTCCCCATTGTTCAGTTTCCGTGATTGTTATCAAGTACAAAGATTGTACATGGTAACAAGTATTGTACCCGGTAGCAATTATTGTACCTGCAAAACAGACTGTAAAGTAACTTTTTAAGGAAAAAAGCTTATAAAAATGTGTTAGACCAATACTTTCTTCATATCTTTCCATATTAGCAGGTGGTTATTGAAAATTTGGAGCTTCAAGAAGAAACCAAAGAAGAATCTGATGAGGAAGAAGATGATGATGAAGAGTCCGGTCGACTCCGTTTTAAAACTGAAAGGAAAGAAGGAACAATCATTAGGCTTTCAGATGTAACAAGAGAACGAAGAAACATTCCAGAAACTTTAGGTAAGATTTTTTTTTGGAGTGGTGAAGTCACAACAACGTGTGATTTTAAAAAACTAAATAAGCATGTTTGTGTTGAGAACAGAATTGAGAACACAGGTTCAGGCAGTACTGTGCAAGATGATTTGCTCTTTAACACGCTTTAACACGCTTCTCAGAGCAGGTAACCTAACACAATGTCCCCTGTTCTCTCCATTTGTGTGTTGCTGTAGGCCATTTTGATCAGTTTACTGAAAGATAACCTTCTGTGACTCTCGGATTTGTACACACACAAACATAAACATCATAATAGGTGGGATTATGGTGGTTTGGGTTTTAAATTAAGCAGAGCTCCTTCCTTTAGTCATACAGTAGAGTCTCACTTATCCAACATAAACGGGCCGGCAGAACATTGGATAAGCAAATATGTTGGATAATAAGGAGAGATTAAGGAGAAGCCTATTAAACATCAAATTAGGTTATGATTTTACAAATTAAGCACCAAAACATCATGTTATACAACAAATTTGACAGAAAAAGTAGTTCAATATGCAGTAATGCTACTTAGTAATTACTGTATTTACGAATTTAGCACCAAAATATCACGATGTATTGAAAACATTTTTTTTGCCTTTGCCTTTTTTTATTTAAAATTTATTTCTTTTTGATACATCATAACAATTAACTGATGTATTGAAAACATTGACTACAAAAATGCGTTGGATAATCCAGAATGTTGGATAAGTGAGACTCTACTGTATTAGCAGTTGATGTAAGATACGTGTCAAGCAAGCCAGGGACAATGTGGTTGATTCTTGTTTGTTTGACATATTTTCAATCCACCAGAATTCACGTGTTCCGTTTTGAATTAAAAAAAAAAAAGAACCAAAAATGTCCTGTTTCGTGGTTATGCCAGGAGAGGGTTGGGGAGCATGTGGGCCATATGCTCAGGTAGTCTTGTTCATCTGACACTAATCAGTAGAAATGTATTACTTCCAAAAAGGCTGTCTGTATCTGCATGTAATCATGAAATTCAAATGTGGATGTTTGTTGAAAATGCTTATTAGCTGTCTCAAATCAATCACTGAGTAATTTATTTCTCTCTGACTTTTCATACTACTTTTTTTTAAAAGTCTTCATGCTTAGGAGAAGGTTGTGAGTTGGTAAAATATTGACATTAATAGCATTGATTTTGAATTTGTTTTAAATAATCTGTCTGTCTCTTTAATGCTTTATAGAGTATTTTCGTGTTGAAAATGCACTTTATATTATATAATTGCTCAAATCTGTTGTTAGTCTTATGTTGCCTTTAGATTAATATTAAATTCTATTGTATCTTTTTTGTTAAAAATGGGTTGTTTTGTTTAAATAGTTATAGTATCTGGTAACAGTTATAAGGCAGGTAGAACTATTTTTTTAAAACAAAGTTCTGTCAAGGAAACATTGTGATTTGCTTAGTAGCAACTGGTGATTGATTCATTGTAATTCTTTCATAACAGCTAAGGTCTTTTACTTTATTCGAGATGGATAAGGTATGAAAAGGGGAAAAATCCACATGGGAGAAGTCATGTCTGAGTTTTAAATCTTGGGTATTTCATATAAGTAACAGAATATATTTTCCTTGTATCTAGATGGCTGTTGTCATTCCTAATTTAGGAACAAACGTGTTCGCTTTCAGGTTGACATGTCTGTTTGCTCAGCAGGGGAGTAGGTTGTCCAGCTCTCCTTTTCTGAAAAGGATAGGCTTATTAAAGATGGTACCTGAAAGGAATTTCAGTTTCATGTTGTCATCATAGTAAGGTGGAATCGGTAGGGTTATTAATGAATTATTTATAGTCCCAGTGTGTCATCTTGAGCAAGTACATGCAAACAAGTCACCTTTTGAAATGTTCTGATCTTCAAGATTAATGTGAAAACATGACGTAGTTCACAAACAGAAATTGCTGGTGTGAGCTGTAATATCCTGGGGTGCAACAACCTCGGGGATGCATTTCCTCACTCATATTACAGATGAGGGCATATCTTCAAGAGGCACCTTGGTGCCTGAAGTCTCATTTAAAAGTAATGCATGTAATTCCAGGCCTGGAGTGATTTGCGGACTTGTGAATGCCAAGCATCCGGAAAGAGAGCCCCCCCCCCCCCCCAAGTCTTTTGACATGGTCACCAGATTTACTGCAGCACTGCGATGTTGTTGTGGTGTAGCTGCTATAATTCTATCCCATTTCTTCTGAAAACAAGGCATGTAGGCAGAACATACCTTTTTTTTTGGAAATAGAATCACATTCTTTATTTACAAAAGAAGGTGTAGCCTCCTCCCAGTACCTTACACAGAAGCAGCAAAGCAGTATTGGGAGGGCATTGCTGGTTTCTTCCACAGAAATTACCCATATGTTCACCAGAACAGATGTAAACATAATTCCAGTTTTTATCATGTACTTGTTGGAAGGTGGTGAATACCTTTTTAAACAGATTTCTGAGGAAGCTGGTGGGCAATCTGACTATGGAAATGCCTATCCTGAAAGAATCTCAAATTAAGGGCAATGTCTGAGATATTTTTGGGTTCTTCAGTAATTTCTCTGGCCTGGTTTGTCTTTCTGGGTGGTTTGCTAAGTATACGGCTCAATGGAAGTTACAGACCTAACCCAGTCATTAATTTCTTGGTGACTTCCTGATACGTTTATTATACATAGAGTGCTCTACATCATGATGGTGATGATAGATTTAATTTCTTACACACCTTTCCTTGAAGCAGGGTACAACATCGTTAGAAAGCATAGATAAAAACATATAGAGCTGCCCTTTGTGATGGCCCAGATTTTTGCTTGTGACAGAATGTTATAGCCTAATTCTTACTGGCATAAGATACACCACTCTTTTCATGCCGTATCCTAGATGTTTAGGAATGCCTAAGTGCCTAAGCAGTCTTAATTTGTTAGGGAATGCCATTTCGTGTTGGTACATCTTCTACAATTAAGCATTATTCTGGATCCTGACCTAGTAACGTCATGGTTAACATGTGCCAGGAACAGAAACATATTTTTGGTAGTGGCCTTTGAGATTAGGCACGATCTTTTATGAGAGGACTGTTCATTGTTCACTGATGGCTTTCAGGGGCAGGTGAATTTTTCTTTTGCATCACTTATTCTCTGAATGCTGAACTTTTAAGTTTACATTTTTGTTGCCTACCTTCTAGTATTTCTTTTTCTTTTTTGTCTATCTCTCTCGTCAGTCTTTATTGTGTAATATGAGTGTTGCAGGAGGTTCTTGAAACTGGAGTGAGAAGTGAAAATTATGGCATGTTGTTTTTGCATAGCTCAATATATAAAGGTTTTTAATTACATAGATACCCAAAGGATCAACAATTTGAGTGTAAAATTGATGTGACAATAAACATTAGTTGTTAGCAGACTGCAGAGAAATTTAAATGAAGTATTTAAAACAAGTCTTCTAAGCGTTGTAGCTTATACTGAAGTTGCTGTATGATGAGCCATTGTCAACTGCGACCCTTAAGAGCTCTGCAATAATTGATGGCTATTACGAATTAATCTAATAGAAGCAAAAAATGCAGTAGAAGTGGCATTATAAATATTACTTTCTTTCAGGACTGATTGTACTTAATATGAATTATGGGTATTAATATGGAACTTGGTTATATAGCTACAATTCTTTACTTTAAAATCTGGATGTAAGTTGAGAAAACACTTAAAAAGAGAAATTAATATTTCAGTTGGAATTACAAACGTAATTTCCATTCTGTCACTTTTTGGTGACCTTTTGTGACAGCTTGTCTCTATTGGAGGGAGGCATTCTTACTTGCTGATTAAAGATGTCATTTGAAACCATTTTATTACCGAGGGTGGCAAAATTAATCTTGACACTTGGAGGCTCTAGAAAAATAATTGCTGATTCACTGCATTAGCTCTGTGTGAAAGAATTTTGAAGTCAAGATTGGGTGAAAACATGTAAACCAGGGAAATCTCCTGGCAGGTCAAGTGCTTTCCAATGATTTCCTTCTAGCCCTGTCCCAACCTTCCTGGCAAAAAGGGCTTATTTTAAGGCCAACTATGCCAGAAGCTATTTCTCCCTTGCATTTAACCTACTAGGCCCTGGAAATGGTGTCACATCATTTCTGGTTTCATAAGTGACCTCAGGGCATGAATACCCTAAATCAGTGGTTCTCAACCTTTTTTTTTTTTTTTTGACCAGGGACCACTTCGACTAGAGCCCACTTGACTGAGGACCACTCTCCAACATTAGTACCAAAAGGATTACGAATCAGTTTTTGTCAACTTCGGTTTGGTTATTTGGGGTGCTGATTCAGAAAATTGCATTTGATAGACTACATCAGCTCTAGTTTCTCATATGCCATCCAGCAGTTGACATCTGTTCGCCCACAGAAAACCATATTTAATAATCTAGAGCTGATGTGGTCTATCCAATGCAATAGTCAGCTCTGTGGAAAGGAGCGGTAATAAAATTAATAAAATAATATAAATAAATAAAGAGGAAGGAGGTTCGCGGACCAGATTGACATTCTCGTGGCCCACTGCTGGGCCACGGCCCACAGATTGTGAACCACTGTCCTAAATGCACCAGATCTTGTCTGATCTTGGAAACTAAGCAGGATCAGCCCTTGTTGGTATTTGGATGGGAGACTACGAACTTATACCAGGTGTTGTGGACTGTATTTCAGAGGGAGGAATTAGCAAATCCACCTCTACATATTCCTTGCCTAAGAAAACCCAGTAAAATTTGTGAGGTCACCATAAACCAACAGGTACCTTGAAGGGACATACACACAGAACTTATCTGAGTCATGGAGAAAGTGGATTTCCATTTTTAACAGCAAAAGGTGTCCAGCTAGACTTTATCCTTTCTCTTGTTTTTTGCAATGGGTCCCTGCAGTCTGTCTCCCCAGATATGTTTCTCAGCTGTCCTCCCTTTGACAAGACTGAAAAACGCAAGACAACATTAATAAAACAGCCTAACAAGGTTGTCAGTTTGCTAATAAAAATAATTTTGGACAGTGCAATAGTAAATACCAGATTTTCCCAGTTCTATTGCATAAAGAAAACACTTTCACGAAGCAATTAATTTTTTTAGACATGATGACAAGTCTCCTTCCTTCAAAATATGAAGGGGAAAACCTTTCATGTTAAAAAAAATAATAGTGATTGGATAATGGAATTTCCCATTTTTGGTGCAGTTTGTTTTTACGCAGGGATAGAGAGGATCTGTAAGTTCAGAAATTGAGGGCTAGTTTTATCCAGGCCTCACATTAAAATAGTTGTGATTTTTTTTGTCTGGATAAAAAAGTGAAACTAAAATTCTAGTTCTGCTTATGTAGTCTGTTACTGATGAAATCACTACTGTCTGTATAGAATAAAATATCGATTGAGATGAATTTTTGTCCCATGATGGTATAATGGGGGTGTTTATTCTGTTAAAAATAGTGTTAAATATATACCCTAATCTTATAAGTTTATTTAAGTTTAAGTCTTGATTTTGTGCTTTTTCATCCTTTGCTGGTCAACAATTTAATCTTTTCCCTGGCTTCTACCATAGAACCAATTAAGTAGTTCCATGTTACAGATTTTGAATCCATGGAAACATAGATTCAGCAAGGACAAACTCTGAACAAACCTTTAAAAAAATCCCTTTGATACGTTTACCTTAGAGTCACTGTAAATCAGAAATGACTTGAAGGCACACCACAATAACTACAAAAACAATTTTCCATACGTGTTGGTGTTTTAAAGTAAACTGATGGAGATAAAATCAGTTTTTAACAGTTAGGTCACTGAACAGTGTTTGAAAGTACAGCATTTTATTCTTGCTATTTTTTATTTTATTTTTGCAAAATAAAATTACACATTGGAATTGCTAAATTAAACCTTGATAGATCATATTACTGCTGGTAGCCTATTCTTAAAGGGGAAACTAGATGCAAATCTGTTGTGGCTGCAATATCAGTTACTTAGCTTTCTAATCCTTTAGGCAGATACTTAAACATTCATGTTTCTTCATCTGACAGAGCTTTCAGCTGAAGCCAAGGCAGCATTACATGAATTTGAGGAGCGGGAAAGACAAATGAAGCAGGGACGCTATGGCTCACGGAGAGGAGGAAGGCGAGGAGGGCCTTTAATGTTTCGTGGAATGGGAGAACAAAGGAGAGACAACAATGAAAGGGGAAGAATGAAGGATCACAGGCCTGCGCTGCTAGCAACTCAGGGAGCTGTTATGGTATCCTAAAAATACAGTCATGATTTTGGCAATAGCACTGCTTAGAGTCAGGAAATTTTAGTATTTAAATAACATTTGAGGGAAAACAGCCTGCTTTCAGCTTTTTTTCAAGGCTCTGCTGAACAGTTAATTGTTGAATTGAAACAAGTTTTTTAGCGCCTTGTCATACACACAGGTAGTTAAAGCCATTTTGGGTTGGTGTGGCCCCAAGCTGGAGTTTGATCCAGACTTGGGTGCATGTAACTGGATTTATGGAATTAAATTTCTGACTTACCACCTCCTCATGGTAGCCCTTATAGCTACCCAGAAGGCCAGGGGACACTATTGGATGAGGTGAATGGCTAAAAAAATTGTGTCAGAAGCAACTTGAGAACATACTGCAAGTCACTTCTGGTGTGAGAAAATTGGTCGTCTACAGAGACGTGGCCCAGGGGGGGCCCGGATGTGTTACCATCCTGCTGGGAGGCTTCTCTCAAGCTAGAGCTGACAGACAGGAGCTCACCCCATATCACGGTTTCAAACCAGCAACCTTCAGGTCAGAAACCCAACCTTCAGGTCAGCAGTCCAGCTGGCACAAGGGTTTAACCTATTGCACCACCACACCTCCCGGGTAAATGGCTGAAGGAGGGGGAAGTGAGACCCTGTTGAATATGAAGTTTGAGTAATTGTGGGAGGGATAGAAGGGTCTCTCAAAATTGGGTGAAGGAACCTTCTGAGAGTGCAGCCCTTCAAGTAGAACAAAACCAGGAGTCTTCATAGCCTAATAGGCTTTGGTAGAGGGATGGTGAAGCCATAGGGTTATAAGCAGGACACCAAACCATCAGCACCTCTAAATCGCTAGTAGTTAAATTTTAGGGAAGACACGTTTTAGAATATGAAAAGGCCAATTCAAAGTGAGTAGCAGTTACAACATATGATTTCTCCCCATGACTTGAGGTTTCTGCCTTTTACAGTAAAGGGGTTTAAAGCTAGTATTTGGCAACATGCTGGCTCTTGATGTGGAAATTTTATTTTGTTACAGTGGGTTAAATGACATTCACCCTCCATCCCTTTGTTTGATCTCATAGTCTCGTGAACTGCTTTAGATGAGGGTAGTCTTTCATTTGTAAGGTAATGAAATTTTAAGAAATTACATTCTTCTGCTTTTCCATTTCAGACGCATTCAGACAGGATTTTTCGTCATCAGCAACCCATTCGGAACCTCTTCCAGCAGCAACAGCAACAGCAGTTACAGGGTCTGCTACCCATTCCTTCTCAGCATCACACACCACCCCCTCCCCCTCAAGGGATTCATATGCCACCCCAGCTAGAAACACCAAGAATACTGATGACTCCTCCTCCAGTGACATCCCAGCAGCCAAAAAACATTCATATAAATCCACATTTCAAAGGGACAGTAGTCACCCCTGTGCAAGGTGAGAATTGATTAGACCCTCTAGGTATGGCTTTTGCCTTTTCACAGACAATACTACAAATGTAGTGGTGAAAGGCCATAACTTAACTTAGAGTGCATTGCTGGGATGCAGAATGGTCATGTGTGTTCTGTCAGTGACAGTGCCAGATAACAAGGTGCAGAAACCCAACCAAGCCTTGGAGAGCTGCTCTGAGCTACATGGATCAGTGACCTTATTTTGCATTGGGCGGCTTCCTGTATTTCTCTATACAAGAACATAACTACAGTAGAGTCTCACTTATCCAACATAAACGGGCCAGCAGAATGTTGGATAAGCGAATATGTTGGATAATAAGGAGGGATTAAGGAAAAGCCTATTAAACATCAAATTAGATTATGGCTTTACAAATTAAGCATCAAAACATCATGTTATACAACAAATTTGACAGAAAAAGTAGTTCAGTACGCAGTAATGTTATGTTGTAATTACTGTATTTATGAATTTAGCACCAAAATATTTTATTTATTTACAGTATTTATATTCCGCCCTTCTCACCCCGAAGGGGACTCAGGGCGGATCACATTATAACACACATAGGGCAAACATTCAATGCCCATAAACACATCAAACAGAGACTGAGAGACACACGCAGAGGCAAGTTAACGTTCTTCTGAGGGGATGTTCGATTCTGGCCACAGGGGGGAGCAGCTGCTTCATCATCCACACTGACGGCACTTCCTCATACCAGGTCGTAAATTAGTTAATCTTGCCTCCCCACTTTATAAGTGGTACCTTATCTCCTACTTGATAGATGCAACTATCTTTCGGGTTGCTAGGTCAGCAACGAGCAGGGGCTATTTTTTTATTTTATTTTTAATTGACGGGTGCTCACCCCGCCACGGGCTGGCCTCGAACTCATGACCTCATGGTCAGAGTGATTTAAGGCAGCTGCTCAACAGCTGCGCCACAGCCCAGCCCTGTATCATGATGTATTGAAAACATTGACTACAAAAATGCGTTGGATAATCCAGAACGTTGGATAAGCGAGTGTTGGATAAGTGAGACTCTACTATACTTGGGACATGTTTGTCCCATCTTATAGCTGCAGTTGAGAAGTTACCAGTCTGCACATCCTATTATTTGTCTTGGTTTGTGCAGACTACTATGCATTTGTATGAGAAAGAGAAGATCTTGTTCAAGGTTGAGGATGCAGTTAGGCTGCTCTGGCTGCTACTGCCAGTATAGTTTTGGTGTAGAAATATCTGTATTCTGCATTTTTTGTAATTAAGATGAGTTTCAGAGGAACCAGGATATCCATTGAACAATGACTTTAAAAAGGCAAATTTTGAACAGATTGAGTCCCATAGATTTGCTGTTATTAGTATCTCATGCTTCCCTTTCCCCTTTTGACCCAACTTGTACAATTCATTGTTGGAATGCTTGTTACTTGAAAATGTAAAGAAAAAAGGTTACAAAATAAAAAAATAAGTGCAATCCAAAACATGTTTTCTCCAAGGAAAGTGCAATTGTAGTCATTGACACTGTTTGGGATTGTTGTTGAAATTCCGTAATTGAGTTATCTTTGGTTTTGCATCTGGCTGTTTGGGAAGATGTGGCATGTCTCTGATGCATTGTTGTTAAAAATTTGTCTTTGAGATCAGTCATTGGGTATTATCTACTTCATTTGAAAATGTAAAGAAAAAAGCTTGCAAAATAAAAAAAAAGTAAAGCAGTTAACTTCCAGTGCAATCCTAAACATGTTTTCTCCAAAGAAAGTGCAATTGAAGTCGGCTGAGCTTACTCCATAGTGACACTGTGTGGAACCAAAACGACAGCATTCCTTTAGAAAAGATACATAGAATGGGTAGTTATTTGTCTGTAGGTTAAGTCTACAAAATTGAGACATTTTGTAGGTGATGCCCTCAGCATCCTAATTGCCCTGTTGAATGGGGTTAAAATGTTTGGCCTGCTTGCGGTGACTTGGGGGAAATGGGGAGGCAGCTGCCTATGGATGGGACTGCATATAAACGTGATCTGAAGTCTTAGCTAAAACAAATTGATTTTAAAAGTATGTTCCTTGTTTTTAGTGCCCTTGTTGCCAGTCCCCGCCCAGCCAAGACCTGCTGTAGGACCCCAGAGATTTCCAGTGAGTAGCAGCTGTTTCTCCTTCTCTTATATGGATGAGCATACATTTGCAAAGAAATATTAATTTGGCAAATAAAAGCTGTGCCAGTGAAATATAATTTTAAGGATTTGTAAATATTGACAATGATCTGCGAGTTAGAAAATTGTTTGTTAAAGCTTAAGGTCAATGAATTTTTGAGAGCAGAATTAATTTTGCTTAATTATAGAAATTGTTGAACTAGTCTTTCCAATGGGGAGGTTTTTATTATAATGCTGGGTTTGGGTTTCTCTAAGATACACCTTTGTCCATTACAGTCCTTTCTATACAAATAGATGGATTGCTTATTTAATATAAAGGGTATATTGCATGCTCCATGTTGAAAGTCAAATGAAAAATTTCTTGTGTAAATGTAAAGATCAATTCTTGTTTTGTAATGATTTTAAGCATTTAATATCAGAAGTTGATCTCATATTGCCTGACACTCCCCCTTTCTTATCTTTTGGCTTCTAAAACACACAAGGCGCCTCTTTCTCTGGGTTAATTCACCACCTTTGATTGATTCACTTTTCTGAATGCCATTGAATACACATGCATCTCTTGCCATTCACATTCGTGTAATATGTAAATTTTGCAAAATGAGTTTTTTCAGCCTTATATTACTTCAGTTGCAATTTCTTCACTCTGAGTATCGAAGCACATAGAGGGTATTATTGCTGTCATTTGCCAGAATAATGTGATCACACTTCAAGCATTCTTTCCATGCTCTTCGAATCAAGAGAAATTGTACATAAACAATATGGAGAGACAGTATGCATAAAATATATGTCTGCTTGTTAATAGATTTACACAAAAATTAGCCAATTTTTAAAAATGTACTTCTTAAAATACGAGATTAGGTTTCTATAGTCTTGCATGAATTGTTTTCCTTAAATATGTTTCTATAATCATTTATCATGTCAGTCCTTTCTATGAGGGATTACTGATAGTGTGAATCTTGAAGGCAATTCAGCATCTTTAAAAAGGTCTTCATTTTACTTTATGTAAGGGATGTGGTGAAGGATGAAACAATTTTAGCTTTAACTTTAAAGACCCTGGTTTTTTTCATGGGATGAATCTGCTTTTGGATTAAGAACTTTGTAGTAGCATACTGCACCTTTCTTTCTCTAGAATATTCAATTTTTAGGTTTGTATAATATCCTGCAGATCAGCAAAATGTGAAAACTCATTAAAGGAATAATTTGTATCTGTAATTTGTAGATTGGTTGAATATTTTGTATATGATGAAGCATGTAGGAACCAGAGGTATCCTGTTCATTTTTAAGGTGTTAGCTCATTTTGTAGACATTATTTCAGAAGTTCGATTCATCTACATAAGGGGCATAAATGCAAAGCTTATGAGCCTTGGTGTGATGTTATCAGGCAAAGTTCTCCCAACAAAGGAATATATTTGAAAGATTTTCTCAAATGTTACTTTAATAGTGTATTGATATTTTTTTTTAGTTTTTCTAACTGCCTGTGGCACAGTAACATAATGAACCTTCCTTAAAAGTAAAAGAGCAGAATGGGTTTTAAACCACATCTTGAACTACACTTGGTAGTGCACTACCAGATTCTGCCCGATTTTGGAAACCAAGCAGGGTCAACCCTGGCTAGTACTTGGATAAATCCCAGGTGATGTAGGAAGGAATTGGCAGAATCACCTCTGAGTAATCCTTGCCTATGAAAGCCCTATGAAATTTGTGTGTCACTAAAAGTCAACTGGCGACTTGAGGGCACATACACAGTGCATTACTGTTTGAGGGATCAGACTTAGACTGTAGGCCTGCAATTTGCTATTCTTACTATATGTTTATCAAGAAGGAGGCAGATTATGTATATCATCAGTATTGGAGTAAAGTAGAAAAATGTCATTTTCTTTCAATCAGTCATCGGTGGCTATATTATTAACAGACAACAACTTAGTTGTTTAACTATAGTGAATGTTCAGGCTTACATGGTTGTCTCTTCCCTGAATCATAGTCAGCTACCGTGGTTTGATTTTTGTTGTTGTTGTTAAACCAAGCCACCCTACCTTGAATTTATAATCTTTTCTTCAAAGCTTTCATTCTTTTCCAACCACAGGAGGAAATGTGCAGCCTCAGGTTTAAAATCCATTGATCAAAACACATTCTTGTGTTAGAAACCAAACCTGGGAAACCAAAGTTCATCCTTATAGTTAACATCCTTATAATTTGTTCTTTTCCAAATATCTAGAGGCCATTTTGAACACACTTGACCTAGAACACTGGTTTATGGTTGATGAGCCCCATGGTAGTCCAAATTGCTTGATTCATTGGGCTTCCTTTGTGGATTTACTTCTCTTCCAACAACCCAACACAAAATCTGTGGTTAGTTTTAGCTTTGCTTTTGGATTTATCTTTACATGCTTGGGAAAGAAGCAAACCAGAGCAGCATCTGTACCAGAGTTTTAACAGCAAAATAAACAGGGCAAGTAATGTCTATTGTTTGCCTTGTTTGTGCTTTGCTGAAAGATGCAGTTAATTCTGGAATACACCTAAAAGCTTAATGTGTGAATAAGTGTTTGCAACTAATGAAAGTGTACATAGCAATTGATGTCTTGGTTCTTGTCATGTTACCGTGTTTCCCTGAAAATAAGACAGCATCTTATATTAATTTTTGCTCCCAAAGATGCTCTAGGTCTTATTTTCAGGGGATGTCTTATTTTTCCATGAAGAAGAATTCACATTTATTGTTGAACAAAAAAATGAACATTTATTATATACTGTACAGTAGTTGTCATCACAAACCAGCATAACCAGACAAACTGAATCCTATCAAGAATTTCTTGTTACTGCCATTATTTCCATGTACAACACCCTATGGTACGTACGTTTACCGATCCTTGATGCTCTGGTGTTCTGTTCAGCAGGCATGCTTCCAAACAAAAACTTTGCTAGGTCTTACTTTCGGAGGAGGCCTTATACAGTAGAGTCTCACTTATCCAAGCTAAACGAGCCAGCAGAAGTTTGGATAACCGAATATCTTGGATAATAAGGAGGGATTAAGGAAAAGCCTATGAAACATCAAATTAGGTTATGATGTTACAAATTAAGCATCAAAACATCATGTTTTGCAACAAATTTGACAGAAAAAGCAGTTCAATACGCAGTAATGTTATGTTGTAATTACTGTATTTATGAATTTAGCACCAAAATATCACAATATATTGAAAACATTGACTACAAAAATGGCTTGGATTATCCAGAAACTTGGATAAGCGAGGCTTGGATGAGTGAGACTCTACTGTATTTAGCAATTCAGCAAAACCCTCTATTAGGTCTTACTTTCTGGGGATGTCTTATTTTAGGGGAAACAGGGTATGTTGTTTTATAATTATGTTATTATATTGTGTTTTAAATTTATGGACTGCTTTTCTTATGTAAGCCTCCCCAAGTACCTTTTGGGAGATTGAGGCGGGGTACAAAAATAAAGTTGTTGTTGTTGTTGTTGTTGTTGTTGTTGTTGTTGTTAAGTTTTTTAAGTGCCTTCTGGCCGCTCTCCTGACTTGGTAATAAGTGTTAGTTTTTTACAGTCTTGTAATACAGTAGAGTCTCACTTATCCAACACTCGCTTATCCAACGTTCTGGATTATCCAACGCATTTTTGTAGTCAATGTTTTCAATATAACGTGATATTTTGGTGCTAATTTTGTAAATATAGTAATTACAACATAACATTACTGTGTATTGAACTACATTTTCTGTCAAATTTGTTGTATAACATGATGTTTTTGTGCTTAATTTGTAAAATCATAACCTATTTTAATGTTTAATAGGCTTTTTCTTAATCTCTCCTTATTATCCAACATATTCGTTTATCCAACGTTCTGCTGGCCCGTTTATGTTGGATAAGTGAGACTCTACTGTACTACTTTTGTAGGTGTCAGACATCTAATAGGAATTTTTAAAAGCCATTCCTATGCCTGTCTTTGCTCCACTATCAAGTGTTTCTGCTTTTTTATGGCACTGTTGTTAGAACAGCAACAGTAATGAAAATTTCACTCTATTACTGTGCAGTGCCGCTGGCTCAATCTGCGTATTCTGGGAAGCATTTTGTTTTCTTTTTAACACGATACAAGGTATCAGGTGGCCATGATTGACATTTCTTGGATAGAGCTTTATACAGCATTTCATGCAAATCATGTCTGAATGAGCCTGCTGAATCAAATTACATTCCTCTCCTATTATAGCCTTGCAGATGTGCAACTGAGCTTCTTTAGCTTCTGTCGGTGTTTCCTTATGAGGACTTGCCATTTTCACGACTTGTCTACCTGGTTCTACAATTTCAGCACTTATGATTGTGATAGAGCAATGAGCATTTCTTATCAGATCTATAAGTGATAGCAAGCGGATGCAGCATAGGGTTCCCTCCCCAGCCCATACAATGTCAAACATTGTCAGGCTGGCAGAGGGGAAATGCAATTTAAAATGCAGGTGACATAATAACAAACATCCTCCATTTGCTAGTAGGCTTCTGATTAATCACTATTACCATACATTATCATACCATCAAATTTAATCATATCAGTGAATTCCCATCTGTAGGAGGAGGAGCAGAAGCTAAACATGATGGTAACAGCTATTAAACAAGAGAGAGGGGGGAAAGGTTTTGAAAATGAAGCCGCCCAGTTCCTTGTTGTGTGTTCATTTCACAAATGATAGAATCAAGGTGAAATTATGAACTGCTTAAATATGGCCATTTTAAAAATACATGAATTCCTAGACCTCACAATGCACAATTACGCACTCTGTTCTGGTGAATCTGATCTACCGAAGCATTGAATAAAACGTGGCATTGTTTTTGTTCTTTAGTCCTCAGGGTACCCATAGAGTAGAAGTTTTGTGGCAGAAGTAAGTGCCCTGAGGCATTTGGAAGAGTGATTGGATGGTAACTTTTTGCAGGAATTGTTATTTTTTTCTCATGAAGGGAGAGTGCTGGTCCATGCTTGTCATGGTTTTAAGGATAGGCATATATGAATTGATAATAAAAGGGAACACTGGATTAAATATGGCTGTGGTTAAAATAGAAAGAGAAATACATAACAACCTATACATTTTTAAAGGAGGCCAGAACACAGACTAGGGAACCAGCATAAAGTTTGGATGTTGGATTTGAATTCCTACACTGCCACAGAAACCCACTGCATGGCCTTGGGCAAGTTACCCTCAGAAGACAGCATCCTATGAATGCATTTTGCCAAGAAAACCCCATGGTAGGTTCACCTTAGGTTAGTCATAAGTTAGAAATGACTTTGAAGTTACACAAGAAGCGCACAGACTCATTCTGCACCTACAGGTTTTCCATGACTTTCTCAGACTCATGCCACTAAATTGAGCTGGTAATGAGAATGTCTTGTTTATTTAAAAGAACGTTAATGGTTACCTGCCAAAGGTCAGCATTAGCTGTGGGGGTGCACAACTAATGCTGGTGGGGTGCGGGGAAGGGAAATTGCCCTGGACCAGAACTTGAACACAACTGATTACAAATACCCTGTTACTCGTAATTAATTCTCATTAACTGATGCACAACTAAGTAACACTCCAATTCTAACTCAGTCAAGAATTTATTTTCTCCTTTCTTCCTGTGAATGTATTTGTTTATTAACTATTATTGATATGTGAGTTTGTCTTCCCTAAATGGTAGAGGAGTTGGTTTGTGCTCAGTTGTGGGTTCTGAGACCACAAAGAACTGGGCCAAGGGGGTAATGTTTCATACCCTAAACTAGCAGTTTAAATATTGAGATACTAAAAAAAAGTATTGGAGGAATATTAAATTAAAAGGTTACTTTTAAAAATTGGAACTATAGCATCATGCTTGGCAGTCTTCCACTATAATTGCAGTTAATTATTTTTAAAGGCTACTCTCCAAGTTGTGCCCTAGATTCAGCATATTTGCTCTTTCTGCTTTCAGGCTGCTTTCTGCATAGGCTTCCTGGGCTGGAAGTATTACTTTTCAAAATGAGATGGTGGAGGATCGATTTAATTGGAATCAGTAGAATCATAGAATAATAAGAATTGGAAGAGACCACATGGGCCATCCAGCACACCTTCCATGTGCTGATAAGAAGCCCACATTACAGTAGAGTCTCACTTATCCAACATAAACGGGCCGGCAGAATGTTGGATAAGCGAATATGTTGGATAATAAGGAGGCATTAAGGAAAAGCCTATTAAACATCAAATTAGGTTATGATTTTACAAATGAAGCACCAAAACATCATGTTAGACAACAAATTTGGCAGAAAAAGTAGTTCAATACGCAGTAATGCTGTGTAGTAATTACTGTATTTATGAATTTGGCACCAAAATATCACGATATATTGAAAACATTGACTACAAAAATGTGTTGGATAATCCAGAATGTTGGATAAGCGAGCGTTGGATAAGTGAGACTCTACTGTATTTGCCATTAGGGATCTTGGATAGTAATATAATTTTTGTATCTTTTTTATACAAGGTCTAACATGCAGCTTTCCTATTTTCCCAGGCACATAGTTTTAGGGGGAAATGGGTGATTATTCAGTGGTTTCATATATTTTCACTAAAGTATCTAAAACCATTTTCTTCCCACCCTTTGCTGAGAATTTCAGCTTCTCCTTATCTGCCTTGTCCTTTTTGCTGACCTTCATTTTCTCACAAGCAGCAGGCTGAAGGAAGCACCATAAAGTAACAATATCACAACATAAAATACAGCATCTAATATAATCCCTAATAGAGTAATGGCTACTCTAAGTTTCAATAACAACTCCATGATATTTGGAGAAATCAACTGTTCCTTGAAAAAAGAGATTCATAAAATGTAGGAAAATATCAAATGGTGATGACCTTTGTTTTTAAAAGGTTTGAATATGGGTTTATTCTGTTTCTAACAGTTTTCTTTTGGAGGAGAACGAGGAAATTAAAGAGAAGCCTATCACCCTCAAGCAAAGGATTATTCTAGCGGAGATGGGAGCCTTCTGTTGGTTATGTCCCAATCTGAAAAGTGTATCTTTTTAGATTGGGACTTAACTAACAGAAGGTTTTGCGTCTGATCACCTGTAATCTCCTGGTATCATGGAGAATCTTTTATTTTCCATTGTGTAGCTTGGAGGTCTTAATTTGAGTACAGGCCAAGCACCTTATGTTAAAACTATATATTTCACCCTTGACTATAAGAACCAGATACTGAATTCCTCTCTGCTTTCTTTTTCTTCTCTTATGGTGTTATCTTACTGGTGCAAAGCTTGGTTGGAAAAAGAGACACTGCCAGGAAATTAATTCATTGCTATCAGAACAAACTTTTTGAGAACAAGATGATTATAAAGTCAAACTTGCATTGAAAACATTTGTTGAATCCACTTAATTGTGGTTTTTGCCCTTTGATATTTCAAGTCACTAGAGGTCTTTTCCCCCAAGAGAAGGTAAAGTCCAGTGGCTGAAGAAGTAATAGGATTAACATTTTGTGAGAGATGGCTGCTGTTTCAGTGATGCCATAGGTTACATAGTCACCAGTTCTTTGCAGTTATATCATTTTTATAGGAATTAGAGTATCCTTACCTTGTGTCAGTGGCATTCTCCTATCCTCTTTGCATTTTAAGTGAGATTAATAACTGAAAATATGTTATAGTGATGGGGTATAATTTATTGAAAGATTCATGAAGTTTCAATGACATTGTTGCAGTATTTAATTAGTCTGTTGAAAAAAATACAGTGACCCTTTAGGAAAGCTGATAAGTCATATAATAGCTGTTAGATCCTCTTTATACTTTGCTTCATAAGATTAACATTGCGCTAAGCAATTTATGCTAAGTTTTCTCTTTTATTGGTAGTCGTAGTTATCTGAGGTTCATGAATAGATTATAACAGATAACATCATGTAATTAACAAGAGATGCTGAAAAGTAAAAGTACAATTTATGTAAGAATTATATGTGAGAGAATGTTAATTTCTTAACTAGGGAGGATATTTGAGGGGATAAAAAGGAAAGCAAAATAGTATAATTCTTTGACAGGATTAAGGTAACCTTATCTCATGTTCTTTTAGAACATTGGATTGCTTCTGTGTGTGGAAGTCATGCTGAATGAATTCTTCAGATGTCTGTAATAAATTGAAGACAAGTTAGCTTTGAGGTATGGCTGAAGTAATTGATAACGGCCATATTTGCTTGGTGTAAAATGGAAGCAAATATCCAAAGAAAAATAGCTGAACAATGCTTTTAGTCATAATTTGCAACTCTGGATAGGCAGATGGTGGCTTTTGTAACTGTCAGGCAGTATCTGATTGACTGGCTAGATCAGTAAAAAAAAAAAGTATACATTTGCCTAAAAATTGCTCTTGGTTAATTGGGCTGGAGCATTTGAATTTCTGAAAATATAAGAATGTATAGAAACGCTGGGGAGTAAGCATCATCTTTAATTATTCCCCCTGCTTTCACCTTGAAGAGATTGCCTTTTTAGCAGAAAAAGGAGACCAGGCATCAATAGCAGAAGTGTATGTAGTTAAAAAGATAAGCTTTCTACTATATTCACTTGACTGATAAGTAATAAAAAGAATAAATATGTGCAGCCCCTCAGAAATCAGTTTATGTACAGGCCAAAACAGATTGGGCTTTTTAGAGAATACATTTAGACCAATAGTAAGCCCATGGAGACCAGTCTCCTCTTTCTGCTGATCCTCAATATATGGTTTTCCGTTTCTGTTCTTGCTCAATTAAAAACATCAATTAAAAACAGTGTTCTTTTTCTTCGAAACTTTCCATTTGTCTCTATACATATTGCATCAACTCAAAACCTGCAGCTATTCAGTGAAGGTTTTGTTAATAATGTGGCTGAATAACCTGTAGAAAGCTTTGAACCCAAACCTGTGCAGCCTGTTTTTGTGCTCCTCCAGATTGATCAGATTCAGGAAGGGGCATAAAACTACCAAAGATCATATTTGTATTTCTAAAATGTGTTATATTAATGTATAGTCTGTCAATGTGATGATTTTAGACCACGGGTGCTCACGAAAACATCTTCCTCTTTGATACTGACCAGATGAAACTATGAAAAAAGAAACCACTGTGTTCATTCATATTTATTTTGAGTCCCCTACATAATGCTTATTTTCCTTCAATTTGCTGTGTTGTTGAGTAAAGAAAACTTGTCATTTTTTGAAACGTTGATGAACAGCATGATAATATACTATAGACAACTTCTTGTAATGATCTAGGGATGCCTGTAGTATGAAAAATTTTAGGCTTGCTAAATTTGTTTTACAAAAATTTCAAACACATGCTGAAATCAACAGCAGCCCTATCATTGTAAGGAAGGTTAAGCTTAGTCATTTCCCCATTTGGTGTCTGTGAGAGAACATGCTATAATCAGCTAAAAATTATAGGGCTGTTTATCACACTGGCAATGACCTATTAACTATGCAAGTAGGTAGTGATATTTGTATTTGGTCATACCTCTTCCCCCAGCAGCACATTGCACAATGTTTTCAGCTCAGATGTTTTTTCTGAGGATCATTTCAAATGAAGTGCTATCTGCAACTGATATGCATCTTTATAAAGCAGTTACTAGCTTACAGAGTAGACATTACATAGACAAAAGAGACTGAAGGACAAATCAGACTGGGCTCTTAAAGAATCCTGCACCAAATGAAAATTGAAGTTGTTGGCATTGTGATAAAATTTGTTTCCATAAATGTGAAAACTTAGCTTCAAAAGTGTTCCACTCAAGATTAAGATTTGAACAGGCAAAGCTGTTTTATGTAAACAGTTAAAGCTTCTTAGAAAGTTATGACTTGCAAAATTTGCTTCAAAAATATTTGCTTTGTTGAAACTCCAGGGATCCAGAATATAAACTGACATAAATTCAACCTTAGTATTCCTGTTCCTACATACATAGTACTATCACTTTCTATTAATATTTTCTCTGGTTGATACTTTTGTTGCAAATGGACTCTGTCTCTAACACATAATATGTCATGTTCTGTCACAGAATTTAAAAAATTCAATTACTGAGCTTAAATTTCAAATGTTTTTTTCATTGCTAATTCTGAAACAGCTGAATATTGTGCCACTCTGTGAAGCATTGATTTAAAACCAAGGGTGGCAAATGTATGTTAATTTCTCATATCCCTTCTATAATAAGTGTTACAAATGCTTAAGTATTTAGGGTTGTGAGCTTTGTCAAATGTTGGTCCTCTATTATTCCTGAAGTATGATTTCTTTACTTCAGAATGGGAGGAAAAATCAATTTATGACATCCAGAAAATTAAAGCAGCTTCATTTTGGTTGCTTAGGTTATACTAAATAGATAGCAAAGAATAGCATGGTTTAAAGAGATAAATGTCAGGAGCATTTTCTAAAGTAGACATTCAGACTTTTGGATTAATGGGATAGAAGGTCAATAATTGCATGGATTTCAGTAAGCTCAAAAAGAGATGGCATTCCTGTGGTGCTGCTGTGATTATTAAAACATTTTGAATTCACTGCATAGATACCATTCTTAGGTTCAGTGTTTGATTCTGAGGCGGAAGATATGACTCAGTAGGTGGGCCAGTTATACAGATTATAGCAAGATACTTTGATCTTTTTCTCTCCCTCTTTTAAAATGCATGTTCTGAATGGTCTGTGGAAGAAATGCTTCAAGACTGATTTTGCCTTATTAGTCTCATTCGTTTTCTCCCACCACCCTTTGTCATTTTACAGGCCCCTCCAGATTTTCCGCCGAACCCTCCCGGCCCTGTTCCTACTAACTTCAACCAAGCCCCAAGACTCTCCCTTCAGGATCAGTGGAGAGGGCCACCACCTCCCCTGCCACCACCTCCGCAGGACAGAGAACCTTTCTTCATGGGAGGTAACATCTTTGTTTGTTTTGGTGGCATTTATTGGTGTTGAGAACTAAGCAGCCATTTCCCCACCCGCTACTTATAGGCCAGTCCAAAAGTGGGCAAATCTGTCACCATTTGGAAATCTGCAATGAGTGATTTGGTTCCGAGTAGTCAAAACAGCATGGGAGCAGATTTAGCTCTCTTTCTCAAAATGTTAGTATTTTTGTATTGGTTAGCATATTGTTACAACATAAATTATGGAAGAGGTACGTATGAAGACTTCTACTGTTTTCACATATTACCGTAAAGCAGGAATGGGCAAACTACGGCTTTTCAGGTGTTTTGGATTTCAACTCCCACAATTCTTAACAGCTGGTAGGCTGTTAGGAATGTGCGAGTTGAAGTCCAAAACACCTGGAGGGGCGAAGATTGCCCATTCCTGCTTTACGGTAATATGTGAAAACAGTAGAAGTGTTTATATAACACATGTAATTTACATTCCATGTTTATAGACCATGTAATTTACATTCCAGGTTCTAAATTAGTTCTCGATCTAGTGCTAGTATTTCAAACTGATGAGATCAGATAGCTAATGGCAGAGGAGGAAATTCTTCTTTAGTTTGCGCTTAGAGAACTCCAATTAAGGCAGCTGTAATTTCACTGCCAATCAGAATGGATAAAAATTGAACTAGGCAGACAAATACTCTGAACTGATAGATAGTTTTTAAGTAGTCTTTTGTGTACACTAGCAATAGGGATAAGGCTGGAAAGTTTTCTTTACAACCCATTTGATTTCCTGACTGTGCTTGTTTTTGCCAGATCCAAGGTTTCCTAGCCATCCCTTGTTTGAACAGCGGAGTCCACCTCCTCCACCACCTCCTCTCCTCAACAGCACACATCCTGTTCCTGGCCAAAACCCGCTTGCTTTTGCGCAGCCCGGACCAGGTTTCAACCAGCAGGGGCAACAGCCCATGTTTCCCAGGGACAGGATGGTGAGGCCTAACCTTCAGCCACAGGGCCCAGTGGGAGTCCTTCATTTCAACCAGCCTGGAGCAGCAAATACTCGGCCTTTCCTTCCTCCTCGACAGCCATTTGTACAAGTCCCAGGACAGCCATTCTTGACAGCTCTCACACAGCCCAATATGCAGGTACGGTGCTATAAGGTGAGCTCTTAGTTACAGCAATCTGAAATCTTGCAGCTACTTTATCTTAGATACTCAGAGTAGGAGCAAGTTGCCCTTTGCAAATCAAGGAAGCTATTCTCTCTAGCAACTCTTTTTGTGCTATTTTGTGAGCATCGTATTTGGATTAGGACAAAAAATAGGTCTGCTATCCACCAGAAGATAGGGACTGTGTTACCTAGTCTTTAGGAATGAAGGATTTGGGATTGTTGTTGTGTAGGGTTTTTTGCCTATTCTGTCCTTTGAGCTCTTATGGAGATTACAATATGTATATGTGTGGAGGACCATGTCACTCCCACCCCCAAAAATATGTCTTGCTCTGTGCCTAAGGACAGGGTAAACCTGAACAGATTACTGTATTAATTTCAGCCTTGGCCACACTTAAAAGAACCTCAAACCATTCTTTTGCCTAAGCTGAATGATATGGAAACCTGTGAGAAGCTTTCGTGTACACAGAGTAGGAATATTTAATTCCAATTGATGTTACAAATATAGATGAAATTTAAATATGCTTTTATTGCTGTGCCAAGCATGAAAACATGTTTCCCCCCTGTGCCCAATGCTAATTGAATTACAAGCGTTAGTGGCAACTTTATATCAGCATATTCCTTCAAAGTGAAGATATTAAACTGCTTTGATTTTTGTGAGACTGTTCACAGCTAATGGGATTAGAAAAGTTTGCAATGCAACACTTTGTTCAATATTCCATGGTTCCTTAAATTGATTTACTCCATAAGAAATATGAAAATAATCTATTGTTTAAAAACAAGTTCCTGTGCGCCGTGTAGTTATGTATGCATGGAACTAGAAAATAGTTATATTTAGTCACCGCAAATGTTAGAGCACCCTCTACTGGTGCAATTGCCTTTCCTATGAACATGTTGATAACTGAACACTGACATCGTGGCCTTTTAAAAATATAGTCAATATATCAGATAAGCTGCTACAAAAACATTTCAGTGCCTCATTTGTTTTAAAAGGAGGAATAAAATTAGTTTTACATGATATTTTTAACATGGGTTCATTCTTTGCTGCAGATGTGGAGACATTTGCTGACTTTAGGGGTGCAGGATTCTCGCGAAAGTGGAACAACCTGTGAATAAAAATAATGGGTTTTTTTTACCTGAGAAAATATCTCACAAGGAATCTCTTTAACTCCTCCTGCATGATAAACATCAGGCACAAGTTGACCATAGATTTGTACTGAAAGATCTAGAGATTTCAAGAGAGTTGTTTTCTGTAGGACTATCTAGATCAGTGGTTTTCAACCTGTAGGTCTCCAGGTGTTTTGGCCTACAACTCCCAGAAATCATGGCCAGTTTACCAGCTGTTAGGATTTTTAGGAGTTGAAGGCCAAAACATCTGGGGCTCACAGATTGAGAACCACTGATCTAATCTTGCAGCATGATTCTATATTCAGCCTCTAGAACACCTCCTCAGACTGTGTGTTCCAACCCCAAATATTATTTATTATATTATTTATTAAAATAGTGGCCCTTAGGTAGATGTTGGGGTCAGGAAAAATTGGGCAACAGTAAACAGTTTCTGAATACCACTTAGTGGTTGTTATAGACATTTACATGAATTTGTTAGCAGCAACGTGCAGTGATTATAGTAGACTCTGCAGAAAAAGCTTCAGTTGTACTTCATAAAAAGGAAGATCAACCTGTTTAGCAAGCTTTGCAAATGCTGATTTATTATCAGTAAATGTTTGATTTTTATTTTAAATACAAGCAGTCCCCAACTTATGAACAAGATAGGTTCAGTAGGTTTGTTCTTAAGCTGAATTTCTTTGTAAGTCGGAAAAGGTGCTTTTAAAAAATCAATCTCAAGCCAGTTGGCTGAGGAAGAAGGGAGTGAGCTTGCTGTCAGGCTCTCGCATTCCTCATCAGCCAAGTCTTGTGATGGGCAAGAAAGGCCAGCGACAGACTCCTTTGTCCCTCGCCCCAGCATTGGGTAAGGAGGAGCGCAAGAGAGCCTGTCAGCAAACTTCCTTTCTTCCTCCACAGCCAACACCAGGGCAAGGGGCAAGGGAGGCTGGCCAGAAACCAAGGCTCTCCAGTTGCAGCTGGAGATGAGAGGTGAAAGAGTCTGTTGCTGGCTTTCTTTGCCAGCCTCCTTCACCTTGGCTGGGGAGGAACAGCTATCTCCATCACTCCGCCTCCTCCCCATTCGTATCTACAAGTTGTTCATAAGTCAGGTGTTTGTAACTTGGGGACTACTTGTACCTATATACCCAAGGTCATGTAAAAAGAAATCAAGCAAAAATGGGTTGTGAGTGGAATTTATTTAAGAAGCCCTATAGCAGAGGGCCTAGAGATTCCTAAAGAGAACATTTTATTTAAATTTGTAAATTATCACATCTGCAAATGTCAAATCTGTAGATTTGGAGGGCTGACTGTAATTGTGGTAAGCAGGCTGCTGATTGAATTCCAGCACTGGACCTTTCGAGAGCAAACCTTTGCTGAGTTTGCAACATATATGGAATTTTTTTCTTCAACTGCATAGGGTCCCTTGCACCCGCCTTTGCCGCAACACCAGCAGCATCCGCAGCTACCACAGCAGCATCAGCACCAACAACCGCCTCCGCACCCCCAGCATCAGCACCAACAACCGCCGCCTCCGCACCCCCAGCATCAGCAGCATCAGTCCCACCAGCAGCAGCACCATCTCCTTGCTGTACCTCCTCAGCCTCTGATTCCAGTTGCCCCATCCCAGTTCAGGCCCCACATGCAAACTGCACAGCAACAGTCAAACAGCAACCGGATGCAGTGTCAGCAACGGCAAGGTCTGGTAAAGGCCAGGCATGTAAGTGTCATTGACAAAATTGCAGAAATGAGGATGGATCAGAAGACAAAAGTGCCTCTAAATGCATAGCATTAAATCAGTGATTATTTATCTGTCTTATTATCCTTCTCTCCTTTCTTGGGGTCATATGGAGTAATAGCATCAATATGTATCTGGAAGTCCTGGTTGCCTTACATTGCAAGAAATACCTTGCTTGTTATAGGTCCTTCTGCCATCACGTACACCACTGGAACTGGCACTCATACTCACATCTTCATAGCGGCATCTCATCTTCATAAGTTGACCAAACACCATGTCTACATCCTTGGGTCTCAGAAAATGAAAACGCTCATAATATCCAGCCAGATGGTTTGGACGTCTATGCAGATTAAAGTGCATGGAACATAGAGTTCAATTCATGATGGTTGAGTGTTTTCCTCCCAAAATAACTAACAGCCTGCTCAGAGGAACAGTAACTTGTGTGAACTACCCATATATGGCCTTTTTGTAGCCTCACTACAAGCAAGGCAAGATATAATTTGTTGATAAACAAGATGTGCAGAGAACACATGGCATGTTTTCAAAGAAAAGTGTGTTTTATTTTACTTCCGGGGAAGAGAATTTAATTCCTGATTGAGGTTGGCCACCCAATCCTAGCACTAAAGTTAAAAACAAATGCCAGCAAAGATACTGTTAGAACCATTGGGCCAAAACTCCCATTTGCCCCATACCAAGAACATCACTGGATGACATTGCAAAGATGCAGTGGTAGAGGAATAATCCCAGTCTTCTACAGGTGACTGTTAGATTCATTTCTCAGATACAGATCAACAGAAGATAAATGTATTTTTTAATCCAGCAATCCTCAACAGTGGGTGCCCTGTTTTACACAAATAGGTAATCTTATCTGAAAAGAAGGAAAAACAAATCTGATTTTGGAACCCCCTCCAGCACTCAATCAGACAATGCCTTGCAACCCACCTTGCATCTCTGACTGAAAGTGCTTTAGGACTAGCAGTAGTGATGAAAAGGAACCTTGCTTTAAGGTTCATAGTCAAGACAAGGTAGATGGAAGAAAATATATAGCTGAAAGGTTGCAGCACAAACTGATAGCAAGAGAGAAGCTTTCTTGTGTGGTTTCTATCAAAGACATAGAAAGTAAACTGAGTAGGACTACACAGGACTGTCTTATCACAAATGTTAAAGGATATTTAGGGAAGGCCATGTTTGAAGGTGAGGTTAACAACAATTGTTCATCTCTTGTTACATATCCTGTACTGTTAATTGCTCTTTCCTTAGTTATCTGTTCCCTTGGCTTTTCAAACCAGATAGCATTTCTGTTTCTGTCCTCTTTCATTCAGCTTTGCTTATTGGGAGCCTTCTACAGGTGAATGATTTCATAACATCATTCACTTCAATAAAAACAATTGAATGCTGATAGAAAGCCAAGTTTCTAAGGACATCCAGCTGGTTAATAGTTATGCTCCTTCTTATGGTCATCTTTTGTAGTTTATTAAGAGAAGTGGTTATTGCAAGGAGCACAGCAAAGAGGAAGTACTTTTGAACATGCCAATAAAATAACTGTGACATCTGTTTCAGAAACTTCATAATTTTGTTTGTTAAAACAAAATCTTTACTTTAGGCTGCCTTTTAAAAACGACTTCATAGTAATAATTTATTGATTTTTCCAGAATACGCCAACACAAAATATCGTAAAGCGTCCAAATCAGCAGCTCCAATCACCTGCTCAGAGAAACAGTAACTTGCGTGAACTACCAATCGCACCTTTGCATGCAATTGAAGCTGTGAGCAACCACCGAACTTCAACGCCTGCTGCTCAAGTGAAACCCATTGCCAGCACCACCCCTGCTGTAAGGCCTGTTCCAGCCATGAAAAATGAACAGGGAAGAACTGAAACAAAACCCAAAGCTGTTACTCCTGTAGCACAGCCTAAAGTGGAGGCAAAATCTGAGCAAGAGGTAAGGGATTCCACAATTCTCTATCTTTTCTATTGAAAGGAACCTTTTTGTTGCAACATATAAATGGTGGAAATTAGATGGGAGCATGGCTGTTTGTGCATTCTAGTTTCTTTTATGCTTTCTTTCTGTTGATGTTTTTCTGACTATCTTATTTGTCAGTTAATTATGAACAATAGGCAAGAAAATTATGTCTTGTGAAAGCAGGTCTTGACTTGTATTGTTTAAATATTGATGGTCTTCATCTCATTGTGTGTGTGTGTGTTAATTCTTTTCTCATAAATGTGTAAATCTATGCCATTGTATTTACAATTTGTGTGTATGAATATGAAAGTTGGTCTGTTAAGAAAGTTGACAAGAGAATAATCAATTATTTTGAAATACAGTTCTGGAGAAGTGTTGTGCAGATGCAATGGACTGCCAAAATGTCAAATGAATGGGCCCTAGAAGAAATCAGCTAAGAAGTCTCCTTAGAAGCTATATTTAAAAATAAAAAGAAATTTGGGGAGTATGTGTAATGTGACGTAATTTAAAGGGGCAATTGATCTACTCACATGCCTATGTGAGTAGATCAATAGGTACCACTCCAGCGGGAAGGTAACGGCACTCCATGCAGTCATGCCAGCCACATGCCCTTGGGGGTGTCTATGGACAACACCGGCTCTTCGGCTTAGAAATGGAGATGAGCACCCCCAGAGTCAGACATGACTGGACTTAACGTCAGGGGAAACCTTTACCTTTACCTAACTTTCGTCCATTACTGTGCTGAGGCTTCTTTCAGCTGCTTAATTGTTTGTTCTAAATAAGAAGCTGTTTTTCAGCGGATAGGTTAGGATTCCACATTTGAAACATCAGTTACTTTCCTAGTTTCCCTTTCTTTTTAAAGCATTTGCATAGAGCAGTTGTGGCCAAAATGCAACTTGCTTGATTATTTTGTATTTTGAAAAAAAAATCCCAATGGGTTTAAGAGATCAGGGAGGATTGGAGCAAAACGGCCATCATGATCCTTAGAAACATGATATTTGGAAACAAATGAAACTGCAGTGGAGAAAGGGGGTTCCAAGGGACCTCTAGACATTGTCAATCCTTGGCTTATGGGAAGGAGACTGGTGCCTAATGAAAGGTAGTGTAGGAGAAAGAAAGATGAAGAGAAATAATAAATGAGAGGAAAGGGATGTCATAAATTCCATACATGTAGGAAATTAAATGTGGACTTCACACTACGGGTTCTGAAACGAAGTTGAGCTAAAATCTAAAAGGTCTTCAGAGCTGCCGCAGATATTTCTTTTTGGATTTTGTGGGGGGGGGGTGCTGCAGATGTAACATTAGAGTAAACAATCAATATAATTAGCACATGCAAATATTCAAAAAAGGCAAAAAAAAGTGTATTTCAATTCAAACACATTTTTCTTGATCCAAAATTAACATTGCATCAATACATGAAAATATTTGAATTTTAATCTTAAATCTAATTTAATTGCAAATTTTAAAGCAAATCTTACATCAACATAAAGTTCAGAATCATATTTAAACCAAAAAACAAGTTCAAAGCTAAAACTTAAAATCAAATCTAAAGTTAAATCCTTATGTCATTGATGATCATCTACAAATTGGTCTGGAATAGACAATTGCAGATAAGGCATATAGAAGGTTTCCATGAGAGAACTAAGGATCCAAACGATTACTGTAACACAGTCTTTCCCACCCTTGTGCCCATTGGATGTTCTGGGTTGTAGCTTCCGTCATCCCAGTCTGAAGGTGATACTGGGATTTTAACCCAGTATAGCTGGAATTTATATTAAGGTGAAGGAGACTATTGTGTGAAGTTAGAATGTGTGTGTTGGGTTATAGCTCCCATCAGTTTTATCATTGATTCTATATGTGGATCAATATATGTTTCTCAGTCCTGCTGCAGTGCCTTTATTTTCATCTTTTATGAAACTCACTTGGTGCAGTAATAATACAACCAACAACTGCATTTTTCAGAAGTATTTTTTTAAATTCTTTCTCTTAGATACATTTCATAAGGCAATGATGGAATGAAAAAATATCCAGTAAGTTGGTGACTTAGAGGAGATCTAAACTATTATGTTGCATAAAATCGAGCAATTTCTTATTTTTTGCATTATCCATGGCAATACATATTAGAGGTTACTAATACAGGAGCAAACTTTGGAAGCAGTTTTTTATGTTCCTGATTTTCCCTAGTTTCTGCCAGAGTTTTAGGCTCTCTGGAAAGGTTATTTGACACACAAAGGGCATAATACTTTTCAGAAAAGCTTAAGGCTGGAATATTAAAACCATTCCTGATATGCCATTAATATTCCAACACAGCATTTGGCAACATTTTAATTCTGAAGAGAGTGCATGAGTTCAAGGTCAGAGAGATTGACTTGTGCTGTTCATTATAACCAATTATTGTGTGACAAATGAGTTTCTATCAGGCTGAAAATTCTGTAAGAAAAATCAATAGTTCTAATCAGGGCCTTTCAGGTCATTTACCATCCTACCTTTTGTTAGTTTGTCAGAAAAGAGCAAGATAAAACCTGTGTGACACTGGGATGCCTCTGTATTGTTACTGGTTCCATTTTAAACAATATTTTTATAGATCTTGAATTATATTAATAGTTTAATTGGTTTCAGCAACTTTTGAATGAGTTCTAATTTAGACAGCTTCAGTTTCAGCATTTTGATTTTCTATTTTTCTAAAGTCTAAAGTGGAGACATGTATTCTTTGACTCTTCCTAGCTCGGCTAATTAACAGCTAATAAACTTTTGTTGGGAGCTGCATCCTTAAAAGCGGGAGCATCGTTTCTCAGTTAATTTAAAATGCTCCTTGGAGAGAGCCTCCCGTTATATTCCTTCCCATGAAGAAGTAATAGGCATTTTGACTCATCTGGCATGCTATTCATGTTTTGTTTTTTATTCTGTAGCTTCCCGAAGAAGATGAAGAAACTCGGCTTTACCGCTTGAAGATAGAGGAGCAGAAGCGTCTAAGGGAAGAGATCCTTAAACAAAAGGAGCTCAGGCGACAACTTCAGGCTGGGGCTCGAAAAAGAGAGTTGCTCGAAAGACTGGCCCAGCAACAGCAACAGCCGCAGCAGCCGGGTTCTTCAGTACAGCATCAGGAGGAGGAGACATCACAGGCACCTGCCAATGGAAGTCCACTGCTTCCGCTCCCTGGTGCACCACCCCGCCAAAATGTGAAATACAGACTGATGGGTAAAAAACAAGACCCGTTAGTTCCCAGCCCACCCACTGCTCAGCCTAAGCCCACAAATATTCTGCAGGCCGGAGATAACGCACAGTTTCAAGGACAGCAGATAAAAACAGTGAAGCAGCTCAGACAGACTAGGACGGTGCCTGAAAACGAACTCTCGTCCCCATATAAAGGGCTGCAAACCAGATCTGGTGGAGTGCACTTGATAAACCCATCTCAGATTGCGCGGGTGGCATCAGTACAAGGCCAACCTCAGGAGCTGAAGCCTGGGATGAAAAGGACTGTCATGCAGCGGGCAAACAGTGGTAGTGGAGATGGGCCCCATGTCGGCACCAAAGTCAGGGTGATTAAGTTGTCAGGAGGGGTAAGTTACCAGGCTTGTCTATTGGTTGTTCTCATGTGGTTTGTTTGTGGTCTGTGTCTGTCTTATTGGTGTCATTGGCAAAGGCCCAGAGATAGCAACATTGAAAGAAATAGCTTTAGCAAAATTCACTTTCCTCCCAGGTATTTCCCTGTTAATTTTCAGCTGGAACAATGATATCCGCAGCTACTTTTTAAAAAAATCACCCCTACTGATAAAATACACACACTTTCCCCATCACTGGAATCCTGAAGCAGTGTGCCAGACATTGACGTGGTAAACAGAACCAACAGACAGAGCAAAGATACCATGTGGAATGGAAGTACTCAATTCCCTGATCCAACTTTACATCTAAATGGAAACCTTTCTGATTTAACTGCAGGCTTAAAAGGGGAACTGAGAGTTGTAGTGGATGACAGATCAAGCATGAATAATCTGTAGTTATGTTCAAAATCAAAACCTGCTCCCAAAGGGAAAAAGGATAACATTCACAAGGTGCACAATTTAACACAAGGAGAATGTCTTAGTTCAGTTGGGCTCACACCACAACATGAGAACTAGGTAAACGTTTGGAATGACACACCTGAGAAAAACATTGCATTGAAACTTAAAGAACAAATTGCATACAAACCAGGAGGTGCTTTATGTTTCAAAGTAGTGAATAATAAATGAAAAGAATTCAGATTGCATAGCTATTCATGAGAAGAGCAGAAAGAAGAAATTAAAATGGACAAAATGTTTCGAAATGGATGGAGCAATTATTCCTCTTAAATTTAAGATGAGAAAACAGATTTAAGTTGAAAGTCAAATAATCATTGTTGGCACCTTGAATTGTAAGGATAGGAATTGCCAGTAAGAAAGAGGTTAGCTGTACATGACAAAGAAATTTTCCCCTGGCCCAGATAGTGATGATACATTGACGAATAGCTAGTAAGGCTTCGCATCAACGTTTTTCTACCTCACTCTTCCTGGTAGTAGTTATGTCCTGTCTTGTATGTCAACAGACAATAAACAACAATCAGTAGCATATATCAACAGATAGTGAGGAGAAAAGAGATTGATAAAGACAAGGCAGAATGTAAGCTGATTTGTACATCATGCTGTGTGTGAACATATAGTCAACTCGAATTCTTTTCATAGCAAGAATGAATTCCATCCTACTCTTGGGCAAAATAATGCCAAACAATATTTGGGCAAAAATAGTTTTTTAAAATCCAGTTTTTAGTGTTGGGTTTGTTTTGTTTTTTTTACTAAAGATCTGACCAGTTCCATGGAGTTGGGCTTCAGTCTTTGGTCCTTTTGGTCATTTCAGTTCTTTTTTAACATTCATTAGGGAACAATTTAGTTAGATAATTAAAAACACTGTGGATGATCCTTCTCTCTCTGTAATAATTACGCCCCTCCCCCCAATCGTGGTCAGAGCAGTCAGCCTCAGAATGAGAAAGTGGTTCAATGTACAAGGAAGTAGTTTTAGGATATTTTGCATTAAATAGAACTTAATAGAGGACAATTCAGAAGTTGAGTAAAAAAAATCTAGAGAGGCTGTAGAATCTCTTTCTTTGGAAATTTTCATGTAACTGGACACATATTTGAGGGATGCTTGGTGTGTGAAGAATAAAACAGGCTTTATGCATGGCAGAGGCATCTATGTGAAACCAGATCTTCTTTCAAAAAACTTTTGCCGCAGCATTTTTCGCTGCGAAAGAGGCAAGTTGCTATTTAAATGGCAGGTTGGTATGCCTCATTGGCAGAAGTTTAGCAAGACCTCTAGCTGTGTGCCTGGCCCTGGCTTTTCTCACACACAGAGTTGCCTTGGACCAAGGCCAAAGTTTCCTGTCTTAGTGAATGGGATAGGAGGCCATTTCTCTCTTTACTCCTTCAGGAATTATATACAAGATTTTTGACAAGCTGATGTATTCAACATTAGTAATAGTTACACTTTTTTCCCTTCCCACCTTAAACATTCTAATACACATTTTAATCCAGTGCAAACATTTCCAGAGTAAATTATTTGAATTCCTCATTGCAGCAGGCTTGTTGCCAGGGGCACCTCCAAAGGTCAGTGAGGGTCCTGTCAAGAGCGCCTGGCTTTTCTAATAGCAGTCTGCTGCTTTTTAGTTCTGGTCAGAAAGGAGGCAAAGCATGCTTCTCTGTGCCCATATTAGAAACTAAGTGTACTTTTTGTTGTTCTGTAATTTCAAGTTGTTTCCTGTTTATGGTGATCCTAAGACAAATCCATCATAGGGTTTTTTGTGAGGTTTATTCAGAGGAGATTTGCCTTTGCCTTCCTCTGAGACGGAGACATTGTAATTTGCCAAGGTCACCCAATGCATTTCCTTGGGACCCCAGTTCTCCAGAATGGTAGTCCAAGGCTCTACACCAGCTGCATTTCTATACAACAAATTCAGGAGGTAAATTTCCTCTTGAGCATCGCTTATGTCAACAAAGAAGATTGGTAGCATTTTTGTGCTAGATCTTCAGATAGAAAACTTCCTGGTCATCTAGAACTTAAATACAGCAGAGTTGCAGCAAACAGAAAGAGAAATCCATGCCTCTGCCAGCAGCAAACCTTGGTTTCTGTGCTGGACACACACCATACCACCTTGAAAACACACATCTCTGTCTGATTTAGGAAGCTAGTGAGGGTTATACCTGGTGAGAGACCCCCAGTGATATTTAGGTAGTGCTAGGTAGAAATCGAAACATCCAGATAAGAAAAGAGTAATTTCTCATTGAAATTGACTTTTCTTTCCATAGTGGATTTTTTCAACTTTATAGTACAGAAAAGTGAAAGTAAGTATAAACATTCATATTAAAATGCTTGATTAAATTTTCAGTAGTTTGTAAAAAAGCTAATCCATATTACTTTATTCTACATCTGCACACAGAAAAGGGAAATCTTCTGGCGCCGGGGGACACAGTCTGGCCAGTTTTGATAGTCTGGGAAGTAACTTTGTCAAAGCTCCATGTGAGGTTAAGATCTAATTTTTTCTGCATATTTTGAGTCTTGTGCTGAGTTTCTCTGGCTCAATCCCCTTTGAATTATGTGTGTGTTCTTCTATTGTGTCAACATTTTGAGTGGCCCATCTAGATCTGGACTATTTGGTGTCACATATGGCATGTTCTGTCTAAACAGTACACTGATTTTTACAGTACTGCAACCCTTCCTGCAAATGTTTAGATCTATCACTCCTTTGAAGAGCTTTGGTTTTTTGTTTATTTGTTTGTTTATTGTTAACAAAAATAAGATGCTGGAATTATTGGAGAAATTTTCAGCATAGATGTGCTGTTACATGTTATACACTTGGAAACACCAGCAATATTTGCTTGATAATGCAGTCTTTCTGTTGTCTTCAAGCATGTGAATTGAAGCAAAGTAGCTACACAACTATCTTCACTAGAAGTACATTCACTAATGATAGATTAATTTTCAATAAAAGTTAACATTTAGGGCTGATTCATAATAAATGTTTTGTCAGAAAGCACTTGTTCAAGTTGGAGTTCTACAGGCAGACTGTCAAGTGTGACAGTTGGGTGCTCAGGTTTGTTGCTTTATACATGATGCTCACTGTGGGAATGTTTATCTTACATGTATGATTTTAAGTAGCCTTTGAATAGCAGCCAATAGTGAAGTCTTGAAAAGAACGATTTCTTGTGGAAGCATGCCATAGAATTGCACTGAAGGACCTAGAAAATGCTTAGAGAACACTTTTCCTACAGCATTTGTAGGTTCTACAGCACACAACTCTTTTGTCAACTTCTGATGAAAGCATACAATTAGATGACTTAGAAAATGTCTAGCGAGAACATATTTTTCAGACATGGGTAAATGGAATCAGTGATACTACTCCTACTGGTATGTGGGTAGTACTTTGTGTTTTGTACAGTAATTTTTGGTTGGTTTATTGGATGGCATCAAAAAACCTTCCATTTTTTAAAAATGATGAACACTTGAATGATTAAGTGTCATTGTAGGAGAGTGACCTACTACTCTTCTCTTTTAAATTTGTGCCTGTTCTTTGTTTCCCTTTTCTTTTATTCATTCTCCATGGAAGAGAAGATGTCAAGGAGCTCAGTAGAGACAATGATGATCTTTTGGTTGTTAACAACATTGCTTCTTGGTGTGGTGGCTGGAAAAGAAAGTGGTCTGATTAACCTGCTCAGCACCATCAAAGCACTGGCTGGTTTAGGCTAGGACATAAGGCTGCAGTTTTGCAGACTTCCTAAGATTAAGCTCAGGTCTTAAGTCTGAATAAGATGATTCAGGCAGGGTGTTGATCTCTTCTACAGAGCTATTTCTGTGCATTTTAACTAACACTTCTATGTGATTAAATGTCTTTAAAGCTTTTTAACTTGGTACATACGGCCTAAAATTAATTCTAATAAGCTCCCCCCCCCCCCCCCGCCTTTTAAAATATTGGTGTCAAAGCCTGATAAGCATAAATATCTATAAAGATTGCATATAATGTATATATACATATTTACATTTCGGTATGCATAAAGTAAACATACACGTATCCACAAAAGCTCAAGAAAATTAGTATATACTGCTATTTTTGCTTGATGAATCATTGTCTCATCACAAAATTCCTAGGCTAACCTTTATGACATACAAGCTCTAACAATACATATCTAATATATTGTATTGTAAGAGCTGGTTGTATTTCCCTTTAGAAACCTCTTAACTGTGTTTTAATCAGAATAATGTATGGCTTCTTTTATCAACTTTTTTGGTGCTTAGTTAGATACTATAAGAAAAAGTGCCTCAGAAATATTTTCGCCTTGTCTGGAAGTAGTGGCAAACACTTCCATTTTTTCCACTATTTGTCGATTTGAAAAATATCTGCTCTCCATTTGCCTTGTCTCGTGTTTTTTATCTTTTCAGCTTCAAGGGTGTTTTTAGTAGGAAGTCAGGCCAGGAAGATTTTTAGACAAGTGACCATTGGGAGGTGGATCCTTTCGTTGAACGACTGCCTCTTGCTGTTTTTATCTGGCTTCTGTTTTCTTTGCTGTGTGTTTCTGGCCTATTCCATTTGTCTCCTTAAGGGCTTTTGTGTCTGTCGTATTGTGTACATCCCTTGGATGAACTTTGAGGAGGTCCAATCAGTGAAGGGAAAGATAAAGTGATAATTTGCTTCTTACTTTCTCTTGATCTTTTTGGGAGCAAAGTGAAAAAAAGTGGCATCATGGGGTGGGGTGCTGAACCTTTTGTCTTTGGGCCTTTGCTACTTCTGGAACTATTTGTCCAGCAAACCATAAATTCTCTTTTGTGCCTAGTACATGATGGATACTTTTTGTTGCTTTTGTTATCACCTTTTTCTTCTGCTGCTGTAAAATATAGATTCCAAACAAATTACTTGCTTAGACATGTAGCGTCTCATATGGACAGCATGTTTCAATGTCTTCTGTATGAATGTGCCTTCAAATTGCCTGTTGATTTATAGTGACCCCATGCATTTCGTAGGGCTTTCTTTAGACAAGGAATTCCCAGAGGTGGCTCTTCCAGTTCCTTCCTATAAAATATAGCACCAGGTATTAATTGGCAGTCTTCCATTCCAGTACTAACTATGGCTGACCCTGCTGAGATTCCAAGAACAGATAGAATCTTGTGCCTTTAAAGCAGTGGTTCCCAACTTTTGGTCCTCCATTTGTTTTGGACTTCAACTCCCAGAAATCCCAACCAGCTTGCCAGCTTTTAGGAATTGTGGGAGCTGGAGTGCAAAGCATCTGGAAAACCCAAAGGTTGAGGACCCTTGCTTTAGAGTATTTCAGCCCTTTTCTCATTCCTTAGACCTTTTGATTCTTCTCCCCTGCTTAGCTCCATTTTCTGCCCTACTGTTCCTTCCACAGTGTCCTTGCTATCTACACCTTAAAGCCTAGGGGACTACTAATGCTATGTTCCTGTTAGTAGTCTCGGTGGCACAGTGGGTTAAATCCTTGTGCCGGCAGGACTGATGACTTGAGGGTTGAGTTGCTGACCTGAAGGTTGCTGTTTCGAATCCAGCCTGGGGAGAGCGCAGATGAGCTCCCTCTATCAGCTCCAGCTCCATGTGGGGACATGAGAGAAGCCTCCCCCAAGGATGGTAAAAACCTCAAAACATCTGGGCATCCCCTGGGCAATGTCCTTGCAGATGGCCAATTCTCTCACACCAGAAGCGACTTGTAGTTTTTCAAGTTGCTCCTGACATGAAAAAATGTAGTCCAGTTGACATTTAGAGACTAAGCTAGGTCTTCACACATGGTAGAATTAATGCCCAAAAGTGATAGAAATGACCAAATAAACTGTGAGTGTGGAATCATATTTACTCAGCGGATGTGGAAAGTGAATTCTGGTCTAATAGAACTAGGCTATGTTTTTTCAGGATGTTTGGTATCTTATGTATAGGGGCCAGTTTTATGAGGTGAAGCTTTCAGAAATAATAGTATGTATTTGCTGTATGGAATAGTGTCACAGTCTTATTTCATTGTAATCATGTGTAGGTTTCCATCTGTCCCATTGATGTAATGAGTTAGTCCTTCCAAATCTGTGTTCTATAGTACTTAATGGAGTTTAGCTCTGCAGAGGTCCTGGTAAATTGGTGCATCTGTCCCCCAGCTTCCCTACTTTTTGGGCCCTCATTTGTTATACAATCTTATTTAAAGTCTAGTTGTGTCCATAGGGTAAGAAATTGTTCCCTGAAAGCTTCCCCATCTTTGTCCTAGCGCAAGCCTTTAACCTCTAGTGGTTGTCAGATAACGTTGCCACTGTTGATCTGACCTGTATTCTCTGCACTTCCACATCTTCAAAGTATGAAAATCGCACCCCTATTTTAGCCACATTAAACTGTGACACATACAAAGCAAGGTGACACAACTAAAAGAGATGCCATATCAACAAAAGCCATCTAGTGCTTTGATTGTGTATTACTGGAAGGGCCGGATGGTCTTTGTGGTTTCTTCTAACTATGATTTTGCATTAAACAGGCACTGCAAGAGGAAAATGTAGATAAGGAAGCCAAAAGGTCCCCTGCAAAGAGCTAATCCTTTCACCAAGGTATACTCCTTGCCACTCAGCATGCACTCTGTAGTAGTCACTTGTGGACTTTGGTCTAACTTTCAAGGCCCTCTGGAAAGTTCAGGGTCACCACAATAGTAATTTCTTCCTTTCCCCACAGCCCACTAAGTAGGACGGAAGATAGGGAGAAGACGAGCCACTGTCCACAGTTAGATTTCAGCTATTTCCACTGATTCACATATTACTCTTGAGCGAATATGGTCCTCAGTCAAAAAAAGACTGCCACTTTTAAATAGACAGGGTACAGTTGCTTTTCTGTGTTCTTTAAATATATACCTTTCATTTTAGCAGAGCAAAATGTGTCTCTGTTTCTCATGTCTAGCAACTGAATAACTTGGGGGGAGGGGGAGGTAAGAGTCAGGTTTACATTTCCATATGGTCTAACACATGGATAAGTCTTATGTTTCACTCCCTGAAAATTCATTGTTGAAATAGGAAGTTCTGCAATCTGATGAAGCAGGTTTGTAGATAATAATATCCCATGTGCCTTTTTGGTAAGAAGTAGCTTCACCTTTTGGATGTTACCCATTAACTACTGTGGAATAATATGATGCTTTAATATTAATTGTGTGATTAAATCATCTTATGTTATTGTTGGGTGATTTCTCCTTAGCTAAAGACTCGACTCCCTTACTCAGAGTGACATGTCTAGTCCTTTGCCATCTGAAAATCCAAATAATGGACCAAGAACACAACTGTTTGTCTGTGTGGAGAGCTGTACTATGGGTCTTTTGTATATGAAAAATCCAATTTGTTTTATGCAATTATTGGATCTGTTGGTAGCTACTGTGTCCGCAAAGACTGAAGCAACAGTTGCCAGTATGCATGAGTTGCTGCATTGTATAATGGGTGAAGTGCATGGAAGATGTGGAGCCATGGTAAAAGAAAACTTTGCTGCAGTTGGGCAGCAAGCATTGTTGAAAACAAAAGCTGTTCCAAAAGTGTTTCTATTTCACTTGATATAGGCTGTTCTTTAAGCCTTGATTATTGTATAGTTTTTATTTGTTTTTGCATCTGTATTGCTCATTTCATGCAATAAAAATGTTTAAATGATTTGTATTTGATAGCCCTTTTATTGTGATCTATTAGATCATAACGTCGGTTCTGTTATATAGGAGGCAACAGTTAATCAAATAGGGATCTGAACATTTCTAGAAATACTCTGAACATTTCTAGATTAGGCAAGGAGTTTCAATACTGATATACACATAGAGATAATTGGAATTACAGAAATAAAAATCCCTCCTTTACTTTACGCACAAAGTTCTAAATGTTCGGTTGTAAATTGTATGCTGTAAAAAATCTAGAGCCATTCAGTGAAATTCTGAACCAATAATATATGAATTCTGGAACCCTGAAACATTTTACTAATTGAACATTTCTGCACCTCTTACTGTATATTTTGAAATCTTACTCTTAATGGAGGCAGAATTTCCTTGATCCTCCTGGCTTCAGAGTTTTTAGAGGATGTCTACATATCTTCAAGGCACTTTGCACCCATTGGGAGTAGAAATATTTTAAATAAAACCTTAAATTCTCAGCACCGGAATTTTAATACCCCCCCCCCCCCCAATCCTGTACTCCTCCAGTAGTCTTTTGTAATCACGGCATAATTATCCTATCAGTGGGATCATGTGGTGTGAGGTTGGGACTATGCTCGCTCATAAAGCCCTGCTACTTTGAAGCAAAGACTTCATCCGTCTAGTGAGAAGGGGAATTCAGCTTAGTTCTGATTTCAGTTTCAGCTATACATTTTGTAATTACCTCCCAGCTTCCTCACAACAGGTGTTGCTACTCATAACAGTGCTGTGTCTGTTGAATTGTCAAGGTACATTTGATTCCCTGGTAATATAAATATAAATTACATAAAATCAATCACAAATTCTTTCTCTTCCGCCATGCCTCTACTTTATGTCCCTGCCCATTATCTTTGCTTCTTGGATCTGCCATGCTCTGAAGGTTTGCTGCTCCCTGAAAGGTCTTCCTGCTCCCCATAAGAACACGACCTGGATGGAACACCTGAGTGATTCCACATTTTTTTCCCTCTGAATTCCTCCCCGAACCCACCTTTTCCATGACCTCTTTCAAATAAATACTGCTAGTTTTCATCCTCTGCTGCCACAGTTGCATATGACTTTCCTACTTAGTTAGCATTGCTTCCCCCCCCTTTTTTTTTATTACTGTATCTGACACAGTGGGCTGATTAGGGCAGTTCTTTTGTACTCTATATAGTGTGGTGCATACTGATAGCACTGTGTAAGTAAATAAGTAACAACTGGAAAAACAACTAATTTTTTTTAAGTGAGCAACTCCTGTTACAAAACTGAGTGAATGATGCACTCGCACACTTGTAGAATACTTATTTATTTATTTAAAATATTTTAGGTCCTCTCACAGTGGTGTCCAAGATACAACGAAGTACAATAAACAATAGGCCATAATAAAATAAAATATCCCATCCAGAAAATCTAGTGAAAAGTGCACCCGAGCCAATTTTACTCCAACAAAACTTAAATCAAAATGGGTTTTGATTTTCTCAAAATTTCTGTGCTGAGGGACCTGAGCTGGGTCTGCACTTTGCTATATCTCAGGATACCATCCCAGATTATTTGCTTTGAATTGGATTATATTAGTCTACACTCTCAGATAATCTGGGATAAATAGATAATCTGAGATTAGATCCTGGGATATAGGTCAGTGTAGTTCCAGCCCTGGTGAATCCAGTTGGTGTAGGAAAGTTCTTTTTCTTCTTGCCCACTAACCTACCAGCTCTCAGGTGTGATGGATGAGAAAGGCTTCTGTTGCTGATGTTAAGGTGAAGACAATCTCATATTTATGGAGATGGTGCTTCAGATTTGGCCAATTCAACCTGTAAAACCTATGGCTTTCTAGATGATGTTGGAGTTCATTTCCCATCCTACCAGGTTACTGTGTTTAATGGTTAAGGGTAATGACTGCTGCAATCCAGCAACATTTGGTGTCACCCAAATTATTGTGAAAGTTTTAGCTACTCAAGATATAGCAGTAGTTCCCTCATTACAGGAAAAGAGTATCCTAAGCCCAGTTTGGCAATATCTCGGAATGCTTATAGACTTGCAAATATGATCATCTTTGTACCCATATCCTATTTCTGGCTATATTAGAAGAAGTCGAGGAAGATGCGAGGTACAAATATGGAAAAGACTGACAGAAGAAGATGCATGTATTATGCTTCAGAAAAATGGGTCCCTAGGATATAGTGCTAATCTCAGATCTTCCACAAGAGTATTTAGATATGTTGAATACCAGGCTAGGGTTTATGAAAAACAATATGTGGCCATGCTTCCATCCCAAACCAATTACAAACCAATTGTGTAAAATGTGGTAGAAGCATTGAGTGACAGCAGAGAGAATGCTCACCCCATCATCACCACCATTATTTCTAGTAGTAATTTTTGCTATCTGCAAACATACAAAAGTTTTCAAAGTGGTAGACCTTGCTAGGATTTTGTGGTATGGCATTGGCATGCAGGATATACCTTCAATTGCTGTAGTGGTTTAAGAAGGTACAGTTCTACAGCCATATTAGAGGTGAAAAATGAGGGCATTTCTATTATCTTCAGCCAATAAGTAATCTCAAGGAAGTTACTTATGAAAGCCCTGTGACAGCACACTTTAGGGCCCTGTGTCATTTTCTTTCCATTCCTGTATATACATTATTTCACGTACATTATAAATCTTGCAGGACAAAGAGAATACTGATTTTATCACTATTTCTCTGGCCAGTCAAGACCTACACATTAAGCTAGGGGGGCATTTTTGCTTATTTGTTTCTTTATGTAATATGCATGTGCTTGAATGTCTTTTTAAAAGTGCATTATGGTGTTCAAACCTTAAGAGTCCTCCCCAAGATAATTTCCCTTACTGTGCCAAACATTTGTCCTTGTTTTTCAATATAAGTCAATAGTGTCTTCTCGTAACATTTGAAGATGATGTTTTCACATGAATTGCTGTCCTCCAGAAGTTATAGGAAATGTGTGAATGATCTATTGAAATAGCAGAGACACAGAAAGGTATGGATGATTTGGTGGAAATAGCATGGACACTTACTTCATTTACAATGTCTTTACATTACCTTCATACAATGAGAATCTCTGCACTTTCTCTTGCTGAGCAAACACGCCTCTCAAACTATAAAGACCAGCTAACAGTTACATGCCTACACTGAGAGCTAAATCAAACTTTATTTAGAAGAAAGAAAGATGAGTTGCTGTTTCCGTGGTAATGTGTGAAAGATGATTTGTGAATCTATCCTATGGGGAGATCAGCAGACCCAGGAAACCTCTGGGATTTACGAGTTTCCCCCAAGAGCATCTTTTTAGACTCTTACCATCAAAAAATAAACCAGGATTTCATTCGAAATAATCAGTGTCCCCCATCCATGTATTACATCTACACCCATTTTGGAAAAGGAGAGAAATGGCTAACTGAGGCTATACTTTAAAAGGCAGAATATCACTATCTTATGTAAAACTTCGCTGAGATTTCTCCTTCCTTTACCATTCTGAAAAAGAGAAATTGAGTTTTTCAAAATATGCTGCATGTTTCACTGGGTGTATGATTACTTTTGTGTTGATGAAAAATATTAAGCAGGCAGACGAGATGTAATAAAATGAGTGTTAAATTCAGCTATAGAGGGGGCAGCTTCACTTCTGTCCCACCTGTGGTTGTCTCTTTCTTTCTTTTATTCCATGTTTTTAACAGACTGTCAAGCTATCCTTTCCATTTTAAGTATTGTAAACAATATACCATATATACTAGAGTATAAGCCGACCTGAATATAAGCTGAGAAACCCAATTTTACCACAAAAAACTAGGAAAACTTATTGAATTGAGTATAAGACGAGGGTAGGAAATGCATCAGCTACTGGTAAATTTCAAAAATAAAAATAGATACCAATAAAATTACATTAATTGAGGCATCAGAAGGTTAAATGTTTTTGAATACAGTAGTTACATAAAACTTATGTAAGAAAAAACTGCCCAACTCTGATTACCTATATACTTGAGCATAAGCTGACTCAAATATCAGTCACCTGAGTACAAGCCGAAGAAGGCTTCTTCAGACCTAAAAAGGGCTGAAAAACCCAGCTTATACTCGAGTATATACGGTAGTTAGTGTATTTTGAGATTATGTGTCCATTCATGCCTCATGGCCTTGATTAAAAGGAAAGTCTATAGCAGAAAGGATAACTTTTGAAAAATCTGTATGTTGCATTTTGTTGTAAAAGGAATTATAATACTATACAGATTGTTTCGGTTCCTTTGGCATAAACGATGCGTGGCATCATATTCAGTTCATCTTCACAAAATATTATTGTCTGAGCGGCTTGTTAGCTGGCTGCGTCCATGCAATGTGCCACTTCGCAGATCAAGCCAAGTTTATTCCCTCTAAATGTTTTATCCAGTGTGCACATCCCCCTCACTGTCGGGTGATTTCCTTTTTTTGGAATTAGCTTTAGAAAAGATTACATGGATAAACACAGCATTGTCGTCGTTAATAGAAACCTGTGCATTGAGGTCTATGGGTTGCAAGATCAGTAACAGTGCCGCTGACAGTGAAGTATGGCCTTATCAAAAGGAGAATTCATAAGAGGCGGCCCTGGGACACTCCGCCGCTGTCCTTCTGTGTATCCTGACAATGTTATCTGTCCTCTCAGTACGGAGTATCAAATGTCTGTCATGAGTATAGAAATTAATTTAATGTCACCTGAAGACATGCAATTAATCTTTTGGAGGTTTTCATAATACCTTTACAGAAAGAGTTGCCAGTTTGGCGGATTTGGATTTTGGGGTTTAGTCGAAGATAAGGAAAATTAATTTTTCATCAGGGTTAATGCAAGCTAGCAGGGCCACAAAGGCTGAGAGAGATGGTTGGGGAATTTGTCAAGTGTTGTCACTCTGGAATAATGCTGCTTAACGTCTGATCAGTGTAATCAAGAGTTGAGATTTCTATAGAAGGGGATTAATCAATTTGCTCACTACAGGATGCACGTTGGTGATATCGCTCATTCTAGGCGCTTTAAGAATTAAAATAAGATTTGATCTGTCAAATTGCAAGGAGCTCTGACAGTATCAAAGGGGCGAGGGTTTCTTTTATCAGAACATCCTCAAAGCATTAGTTATAAATAAATTTGTCCTGCTAATATTGGCGGCAAACAAACCTCATCTTCATTGTGAAACTGTCAGGACATCCACAGTTCTGACACTTCTTAGATCTTACTTATTAAAACATGTAACTGTGTTTATGAATACTGCAGGTTTTCTTAAGATTTTTCATAGGGATTAGGTTATATTTCTACAGATAGATCATTGAACTGGAGACAGCTGGGTTCCATTCTTCATTGTGTTTTGAATGTCTTACCTTTTTAACCAATAGACCTTTCAGGCAACAGAAAAATCACATAAATGCACATTTGAGTGCAACATCTCTAGCTTGTGCGCCACTGAAAATGAGTAAGGATTTGGTTCTTTAGTACAAATTACTTGTGATAAAATATATCAGCACAATAATGAGTTGCCAGCTTGATTTTTCAATGTCCGTGTTTTAAAATGGAACAGTGAAGAGGATTTGGTATTTGAAGACCAACAGTTCAGCATTGTAGTGACCAGAGTTCTTTCTTTTATATTTTACTGGTGCAAAAACATATAATCTTCATCTTGGTGTGTCACTTAGCATATGACAGATACTAACCTTATAGAGGATTTATTAAACGTAATGATCTAAATTCAAATGTGTGAGAGCCCTTCAGGTGCCTGTTGACTTAATGGTGAACCCATGAATTTCATAGGGTTTTCTTAGGCAAGAAATAGTTTTGACAGTTCCTTCCTCTTAAATATAGTTTACAGCATCTGGTATTAAATGGTGACCTGCTGTCCATGTACTACCTATGTCTGTAGGCTTTACTTTATTATTAAGGTTGTAACTGACAAATCTACCAAAACAATGTTTATGCATTGTTAATAGGTCAATTCATATAATAGCTGAACTAGCAAATAAGTGCTTTTTTTTAGTCGTGTCAAAAGGGACTTGAGGACATACTGCAAGTCGCTTCTGGTGTGACAGAATTGGCCGTCTACAGAGACATTGCTGAGGGGACACCCAGATGTGTTACCATCCTACTGGGAGACTTTTTTCATGTCCCCACAAGCTAGAGTTGACAGATGCAAGTTCACCCCATCTCACGGATTCAAACCAGCAACCTTCAGGTCAGCAACCCAACCTTCAGGTCAGCAGTTTAGATGGGTTTAAACCATTGCACCACCTCAGCTCCTATTAAATCAGTGCTGAACTGCTCTGACTTCTGCTTCTACATCCTTGAAGCAATGAATGGCATTGTCACAACAGGGAGAGCTTGCGCAATACAGAGTTCTGAGATAAGGCAGCCTCCTTCATTAAAGTTTGATTCTAATGATTAGCAGTCTGACATTAGTGTTAAATGTGTGCTATCATGTTGCCGTATGTTTTAGACATGGCTGCGTCAGAATGGGCAGTGTCCCTGGTGCTAGTTTGGCACATTTCAATTGAGACAAGGGCTTGTGGCAGGTCACAGGATCAAGGGCATGGTAAGGGGTGAACTTTAGCATACTTTTTGGAATTAGAAAAAATCCTAAAATAGATTACAACACAGTATGACCCACCCATATCAGTGGGGAATAAGTTCTAAGACCCACTGTGGATATCTGAAGCTGTGTAAAATATTTTGACTGTCCTTGCACCGGAAGCTTAACCTTGAATCACATAGAGAGGCACACAAACACTTGAGGGAGGGACATTTTTGAAGCATGGACAAGTAAAACTGTGGATATTGAATCCATAGATATGGTTGCTCTTTATTACCAAAAATAAAAAATTCCCCAACAGTTATTTGACAAATTACTCCAAGATACTTAACAATGAGCATTTGGAAAGATTAATTACTGACAAATACAGTGTCCCCCAGCCATTCCCTAATAAAACCCCACACTTATACATGATTATTAAATATATATTTCTATGTACCTGAGTTTTAAATGTACTTAAATTGACTTTAATGTGGTATTTACTATTGATTGTTCTGTTGTCTGTTGTGCTGGGATTGTCAGTATCGTACTCAGTATCCTTTCTTTCACATTGATTACAGTAAATGTATCAGAAAACAATATTTGTGCTTTAAAAATATTTGTAGAAAGTAGCAGAATTACATTCCTGTCAAAAAGCTCATTAGAAGGGTTAATTAATGTTTTTGACTAATCGGTTGTCTTGTTGAGACAAATGCATATACTGCAGAATGAGAGAAACAGTATGATACAGTGGTGAGAGCATTGGACAAGGGTTCAGATCTCCAGGAAGACATGAAACTTGCTGGATACCTTTGGGCTGATCGCGCTTTGTTTTTGTTGCTGCTAACTGCTTTCAAGTTGACTTCAACCTATGGCGACTCCATGAATGAGTTAGATTAAGTTGGAATAGCGGGGGGGGGGGGGGGGGAGGGGGTTCCATTTTGAGCTGAATATTTGTACTGGTGTTGGCTAGGGCAGGCATGAACAAAATTTGGCCCTCCAGGTGTTTTGGACTTCAACTTCCACAATTCCTAACAGCGGCTGTTAGAAATTGTAGAAGCTGAAGTCCAAAACACCTGGAGGGGCGGGGTTTGCCCTTGCCTGCTCTAAATAGCTGTTGCAAGACTCAGTTATTGGGTTATGCAGACCTTGAACTGTGTGCTATGTCTTTCCCTGCAGGGCGGTGAGAACGTTGGCTTTCCTCACTTGGAAGGGCCTCCCCTCCGGCCCCAGCTGCCCCTAGAACAGAGGCATCAGCCAGTCCGGAAGGTCACCCTGACCAAGGGGACAGTGCAGCAGCCACACCAGCCTCATCCTCACCCTCACCCTCATCCTCACCTTCATCCTCACCAGCTGGCGCAGATGCATTCTACACTTCCTCCTGGGTTGAAAAACATCCCAGGGATACATCAGGCAAAAAAGGTACGTATTCGTGCAGGCTCTCTTCTGGGCTGGAAGAAATCGCCAGACATAATGTTCCATGGTTAACCTGGCTCTGGTTTTGTTTATGTTTAAAGCAAGCCTATATTAGAAGACTTTGACTTAATGGTGGCATGGCACATACTCATACTTTTACAAGTTTATTGTTTTTCTGCTAAACTTGGCTTAGCAACACTAGACACATTCCTGTCAGCATGATAAAAGATAATATCACATTTTTTCAATTTTCAGACGCCGTCGATTGTAAGATGCACACAAATTTATTTTTTATTTATTTACAGTATTTATATTCTGCCCTTCTCGCCCGGAAAGGGACTCAGAGCGGATTACAATGCACATATCCATGGCAAACATTCAATGCCATTAAACATACAATATATAGATAGACACAGAGACAATTTAAGTTTTTCTAGCTACCGGCTCCATGAGGGTATGCTCAATTCTGGCCACAAGGGGGAAGCTGCCACTTCATCGTCCAACAGTCGGGAGCTCAATCTGACCCGGGATTCGATCCCATGACTTCTCGGTCAATAGTGATTTATTGCAGCTGGCTACTAACCAGCTGCACCACAGCCCAGCCCAAATAACATGATACCCAATTTTAAGTCACGTCCCATTTCTTGGAGATGTTTATATGCGGGTAAAAGTGCGTCTTAGAATTGAAGAAATACATTATGTGTTTACTGTGCTAGTTGAGAGAGATACTTGGAAGGACATTGACTCATCCATTCTGCAAACCCATAGTAAACACATTGCCATTCTGTAAATCACAGTGGCACCCTTTTCAGACTTGGAGCACTTGCTTTGCTGTCTACAAGTCTCAGAGTCCACAGTCCATTGTGGCTAGACTAGAATCATCTTTCTATTGGGCTCCAGTAGCTCAGTAGTCATTCATGGCCTAGTTTCATTGTGGGGAGGACCGACCTGAATTGGTCCCATAGCTGGAAGTCAAGAGCCCAGGGCACCAAATGATACTAGCAAATCTCAGTTTCTAGGACAGAAATGAGATGGGGCCAAGCTACATAGGCATTTAAGCACAGCTAAAACCTTTCTGATGCCGGTGCTTTTCCCTAGTGATAAAATCCTTCTTATGTTGGAATATCCCTGTATTTCCCCATGTATAACAAGCAGCCTGCCTTGGAGATGTTTGGCTGTCAGTCCAACAAATGAGCTAATGTACAGGCCTTTAAAATGTTGCCAGCAGCAACGTGACACCGTTTAATCAGCTCTTGCTTTCATCATCTCCTTCTAAGTGAATTACTAACTTTGGTGTTAATCTGTCAGATTCGGTTAAGGGGAAGCGCGTAAATCAAGGATGCAACCTTACTTTTGTTGTTGGCAGGTCATTCCTCACGGGAGAGGCCGAGGCCTGGCAGGCCAGATGGGCCGAGGACGCTTGATGCCAAATAAACAGAACCTGCGAGTGGTAGAGTGCAAGCCTCAGCCCTGCGTTGTGTCAGTTGAAGGGCTTTCTTCGTCAACCACGGATGTCCAACTGAAAAACCTGCTGATGTCGGTAGGACCCATTCAGGTAGATCACCCTGGGCTCATGTTACTTGTGCCAGGAATCTTTCATTCTATAAAGATTACTGCCTCTGAGAAGAGACATACCAGAGGGCAGGGGCATTTAGCGGTTAATGATACGTATTTGAAGATGCTCCCTCTTGCCCCCCAGTGTGTCTGAAAGGAAGCGAATTCTAGATCAAAGAAAAGCACTGAGCTGCCGCACAATAAGGCAGGGTAAAGTATAGTCCATCTTGTTGTATTTTTGTTCCTCTCACTTATTCTGGTAGGCTAGCAAGAAAATACCATGCTCACAAAAGCACAGTGATAACAGTTTTTAAAATCAATTATTTTGTGGAATATTGAATTCTGTTCTTAACAAAAATAGGTGGAAACTGATTCTTTCATATCTAGAGATTTATACTCTTCAATCTTCATTTTGGGAATTAGTCCAATTGGAGGTCTGAAGACCACTACATTGGCCAGATTTTTCAATTTTGGTTTCTTCCTATATCCATTAAAATTGCATATCATTCAGCTTTCCGAAAAGTTCAGGAGAACTTGAAACCACATACATAGTTTTGTGATACATGGAGGGTGCAAACCCTAATTTTTTGCTCGTACTTATGGGCCATGGCTGTGTTTTTATGAGCAGAAATTGACACTTTTTAAGGATTTGTTTGGCTTTGGTTCACTCAACTTCTGAAGGGAATTCAGAAATAATGCTTAGGTTCAAAGTACTTCATCATCACCCAAAGAAGTAAACATCAAAGCTGTGAGGGATTCTGCTTTCAGTTGATTATAGCAGGTCTGAACTACTAAACAAAGCAGTTTCAACAGGCAAGATTAGACATTGTTCTGCAGTCAAACAATGATGGAGGTGGGATCCTGTTGGTTTGTTCTAGAGGAGACCTATGGAATCAGTCAACACATAGGGTATGGAATTTTATATTGGATCTTTTAGTTAGAAGTTGCCCAATTGACCATGAAATGTCCTATGGGGATTGCTGTATTATTTAACAGGACAAATGCATTGATACTAGATGCTCATCCCTCCCCACTTTTATTATGAGCATCTTGGGAGACTTCCGAGGAAGAAATATTGGAAAACCTGTTCCCCACCTTTTCCATCTATTTCTAAGCGAAGATGTCAATTAAAATCTGTTTCAAGTGCATTTTGAGTTTCTGCAGAATATTTGCCATCTCCCTCCATATGCAAATCATGCAGTGAAAATATCCACTTTGCTTTGCTGTCTTGCTCATGTATTCCATTGTGTCTGTCAATACTAAACAGTCACTCACTTATAGATATAATCTGTGCAGGAACTGAAAAAGGGGCAGTCTCACGACTCAGTTCTTAGAGCTTAGGATGAATGGAGTAGATCTCTTTATCAGGTTCCGTTGAAAAGACATGGGCGTTAGACAAGACAAGACCACAGTCTTGTCCAGGCTCAGTCAGTTGGGCTGTTTAATTCCCCTGCCTTTTGGGATCTTCTTTTCTAGAGACACTTATCCAGGAGCTGTGTGAATGGATTATATTTTCTTTCTTCCCTATTCAGATACACCCTGCTTATGTTTTACTCATTGTAATAAAAGCATGAATATCGGAATGTGTAGCACTCTCCTTTTTCCCAGTATCCTGGGTTTTTCTTAGTGTCTGTGATGGTATGATGCTGGCTAGAAGGAACCAATAGAACTCTAGATAAATTCTCTTGCCCATCATTATTGCCAGGTTGTAAAGGAATTTTGCCCCAAATCAGATTAGCTAGGATGAATTTTGATAATGTCTCCCAAAGTATCAAGCAACCTGCCTTATTTGTATATATTTTTAAAAAGCAGCCTGCCTTACTAGAAGCATTGACAATGTTTTTGGTCTACAGGTTTGTTTCAGCAGTGGTCATACTCTCTGGCCCACATCATGTCTAGAATTGTTATGAAGTCCTCTCTTACACACATACATTGTAGCCTTGTGTGCAGGAAGCAATTATGAAGCAAATTATTATTATTATTATTATTATTATTGACACAACGACGTTGTATGACACAGCAAACAAGATAGATATGCTGGATTTCGTTTCACAAAATCACAAGTCGAACACTTCCCAAGTGTCTAGGACTGTGTGATGTATTTTCGGATCCCAGTAAGGTGGCCTTTTGCAGTTGGCAGATCGTAATTTTGTCAATGTCTATTGTTTCCAAATGCCGGCTGAGATCTTTTGGCACGGCACCCAGTGTGCCCATCACCACTGGGACCACCTGCACTGGTTTCTGCCAGAGTCTTTGAAGTTCAATCTTGAGGTCCTGATAGCGGCTGAGTTTTTCCTGTTGTTTTTCTTCAATGCGACTGTCACCTGGGATGGCAACATCAATGATCCAAACCTTGTTCTTTTCCACAACTGTGATGTCTGGTGTGTTGTGTTCCAGAACTTTGTCAGTCTGGATTCGGAAGTCCCACAGTATCTTTGCGTGTTCATTTTCCAATACTTTTGCAGGTTTGTGATCCCACCAGTTCTTAACTGCAGGGAGGTGATACTTGAGGCATAGGTTCCAATGAATCATTTGGGCCACATAGTTGTGCCTCTGTTTGCAGTCTGTCTGTGCAATTTTCTTACAGCAGCTGAGGATATGATCAATGGTTTCATCTGTTTCCTTGCACAGTCTGCACTTTGGGTCATCAGCTGATTTTTCGATCTTGGCCTTGATTGCATTTGTTCTGATGGCTTGCTCCTGGGCTGCAAGGATCAGGCCTTCTGTCTCCTTCTTCAGGGTCCCATTCGTGAGCCAGAGCCAGGTCTTCTCTTTATCAGCTTTTCCTTCAATTTTGTCAAGGAACTTTCCATGCAGTGTTTTGTTGTGCCAGCTGTCAGCTCTAGTTTGTAGTGCGGTTTTCTTGTACTGGTTTTTTGTCTGCTGTGCTTTGAGGAGTTTCTGATTTTTGACTTCAATCAAAGCAGGTTCTTCGCTTTGTTTTACATATTCTGCCAGGGCATGTTCTTCTTCTTTGACTGCTTGTTTTACTTGCAAGAGTCCTCTGCCCCCTGATCTTCTAGGCAGATACAGCCGGTCAACATCACTGCGAGGGTGCAGTGAATGATGAATGGTCATGAGTTTTCTTGTTTTTCTGTCCAAATTGTCCAGTTCCATCTGTGTCCAGTTTATAATGCCAGCAGTATATCTTATGACAGGTATGGCCCAGGTGTTTATGGCCTTGATGGTGTTGCCTCCATTGAGCTTGCTTTTGAGAATTTTTCTGACCCTTTGTGTGTATTCTTTACTGACCACAGTTTTCACATGTTCATGCTTGATGTTGTCCAGCTGTAATATGCCCAGATATTTATAGGCCTCTGGCTGGTGACACCTTATTGTTTGGCCATTGGGCATATTGATGCCCTCACTTTCAATTATTTTTCCCTTCTTCAATGCCACTGTCGAACATTTGTCCAAACCAAACTCCATGTTGATATCAGTGCTAAAAATTCGGACAGTGTTGGTCAGAGATTGGATTTCAGTTTCCGTTTTCCCATATAGCTTCAGGTCATCCATGTACATCAAATGTGAAATTTTGTGAGAATTCTTAGATGTTTGGTAGCCGAGATTTGTTTTTTGTAAGATTGTTGACAGAGGGATCATGGCAATAATGAAAAGCAGAGGGGACAATGAGTCTCCCTGGAAAATTCCTCTCCTGATGTTGACAAGTCCATAACTTTCATTTCCAACAAACAGTTCAGTTTTCCAGTGCTCCATCATGTTTTCAATGAAGGTGCCAACGTTTTTACTAATCCCGATGGCGTCCAGGCACTTGATGATCCAGCTGTGTGGGAGTGAGTCAAAGGCCTTTTTGTAGTCAATCCACGTCATGTGAAGATTAGCTTTTCGGCTCTTACAGTTCTCCAGAATCATTTTGTCAATCAATAACTGGTCTTTTGTGCCCCTGCTTTTCCGTTTGTTGCCTTTCTGTTCATCTGGCAAGATGTTTTTTTCTTCAAGATAGTCTTGAATTCTGTCAGCTATGATGCCAGTCAGTAGTTTAAACATAGTGGGCAGACACGTTATTGGCCTGTAGTTTCCTGGTGCTGCTCCTTTTGCTGAATCCTTTTGTATCAGGTATGTTCTTCCAGTTGTTAGCCATTCACTGATACTTCCTTTCTGCAGCATCTCATTGAATTGTTGGGCCATTTTTCCATGTAAACTAATCAGATGTTTGAGCCAAAATCCATGGAGTTGATCACTACCAGGCGATGTCCAGTTCTTGACTTTTTGCACTCGTTTGCTGATCATTTCAGTTGTTATTTCCATCAGTTCCATTTTGTTCTGTGAGAATTTTCCTTCAAACTCCTTTATCCACCCAGCGTTTTTGTTGTAGTTTTTATTGTTTTCCCAAAGCTCTTTCCAGAAATTCGTTGTTGCAGTTTTCTCTGGCTTTATGGTTACTGTGTCTGTTTTTTGGTTCAGGCTCTGATAGAACTGTCTTTGGTCTGATTGAAAAAGTTGATTTTGTCTGTACTGGATGATTCTGGCTTCATACCTTTCAATTTTTCTGGCTGTTGCTGTAATTTGTTCTTTCACAATTTCCAAAGCTTCTTCAATTTTTCTGGTGTTCAGCCAGTACTTTCGGATCAGGTATTGCTTGATTTTGTCATTCTTCAGTTTCTTCTCTTTCATATTTTTCAGGTTACTTGCATCTGATCTAAGCTTTTTGATTTTCAACTCTAGCCTGACCTTCCACTTTGGTTTTCCAGTTGATTTTCTTTGGGGCTGCCTTGGTTGTAGGAGCCCAAGCTCTTCTGTTACTATCATTGCTGCACTGTAGGCATACTGGTTTGTTTGTTCAATTGATGTTATTTGGACAGTGGAGAGTACTGCATTCACATCTTTCATGAGAGGCGCCAGGTGTCTCTTGGGCACTGTTTTTAGAGTTGGGAGCCGCTTTCTTATTGCATTTGCTGCAGCATGAGCCATGATCTTATCCTTGAGCTCTTGTTGTCTTGCTGTCAAGGTTCCTGGTGGTTCAGCAGATGTTTCAAGTGCTGGTTCATGAAATTCTTGCAAAAGCTCCACACTTTCTTCTGGTTCAATCTGTTCCACCATTCCGAGTGTTGCTGGAGTCTCTGCTGCTGTCTGTGCTGTGGTCTGATGGTAATTTACTTTGCAAATTTTCTGGATTTCTTCAAGTTCAACTTCACTGAACACTTTGTTTCTGATTATGAATCTTCGTTGGTCAGCCAGTCGGGGTTCTGTTATCTGTGAGTCAGGGTACTCTTGTTTCCACAGTTGATGCATCCTTTTTTGGTAGCCACGCCTTTGAGGTTCAGATTTGTAGTAGCATTTCATAATTGTGCGGTTTTCTGGCATTGTGTATTTCTGCCGCTTCTGTGACTGTTCATTTGGGGTTTGATGATTCCGTAGCCCACTTGTCAATGGATGTCCAGAATCAGCAGCATCCACCGCGGTCCTTTTTATCCTGGGCGACGACCGAGCCAGTATAGACTTCGTTTGGGTTTGTTTCTCCATAATGCTAATGGGTTAGGTGCTCTTAGTTCTGCTCCTCAGCTGAGGCCTCTCTGGCTTGGTTGGACCTACCGGTAGTTACACTACCGCCAGCACAGCCCTCAGTCATCATTGGAGCAGTTAAGCCCCCCCACCACGTCAAGGTGGCACCTGCGGGGGGGATTATTATTATTATTATTATTATTATTATTATTATTATTATTATATCCCACTGTTTTATCTCTCCTGCAGGAGACTCAAAGCGGCATTCTGCCCATTTTCAGGGTTTGACATGAAAGTTGTTTGGGAAAACGTTAGGCCTTTATTAGGCCTTTATTTAATCATGCTGCCGTGAGATAAAATGTCTCTATTCCCATTGTTTGTGGTGGAGTGGGATAGTGATGTGTTGAACTAGCAACTCACCCAGTTGGCTTGATGTCTTTTGAAATGCTTTGCAAAGCTCCCTTGAGCCCTGCAAGCTTTCTATTCAAATCTCTTGTCACCAGAACCATCTCCCATTTCCTCTGCAACCCATGATGGTTAACAGAAAGAAGGAAAAGGATTGCCCTACCTATTGTTTGGTTTTGACCACTGATAGATTACTCTCAGGGGAATGAATCCTACCCCATTCTAGAATCTTGCATGCATAATTTAGCAGTAAGGTTATTTGAATAGCTTACTAAGCATCAAATGGAAACAGGTTTATTCTTGGGATGGTATTTAAAATTGTCTTAATGTTGCACAAATTTTAAAACATGTTGGTAGAATTTGAGATACTTGATATTTTAAGAAAAAAAATATTGAGTATACATTGTGATAGAAGATGGCTTTCAACTTTCCAAAACAAACAAACTGGTATGAATTCACTACCATGGAAAGCAATTCTACATTATAAAAGTGAATTGCAATCATATCTACATTATCAGTTCTTGGTTCTCTCAACATTTTGGTTTCCAGCTTCCAGAAGCCCCAGTCTGCATGGAGAATGGTCAGGGATTCTGGGAGTTGAAGTCCAAAATATCTAGAGGAACATTTGTTCCAAGAACATAGTTTTATTCTAGTGATCTGGAGAGGTCATCTGGTCCTGCTCTTAGAAATATATATGATGTAACTTTGGTCCTTACTATTTGGAGTGGTGTAGCCTCCATATGTTGCTCTTTTCCCAGTAAGCTCTGTCCTAAACTCCACCGCCCTTCCACATATTCCTAAATGTATCAGCAGGATTTAACGGGCACTATCTAATCAATTTATAGTCACTGAATTGTAAAAGTACCCTGGTTAAGCCTGGTTAGTGTGTTCCTGTGGATGTGTGCATGTAAAAAAAAATTTTTTTAATCTTTAGTTATGTTCTAAATGTACATTTCAAACTGAGTCCTCTTTGTGGCTTTGGAAGAAAGAGGAAAGTGATCATTGGCCCTTTTCAGTGCATCCATTTTAGTGTTTTCAGAGTAATGGCACAACCTAGTGCTCACTGAAAGTAATGTCAAAAATCTGTCATTTATCATACCTCAAGCGATAAAGTTAAGAATAGATAAATTACCTTACGAAGTTTGCCAAAGGTTGTAAATTTATTGCTTATAAGTAAAAAAATAATTTGAAACAAAATATTTGTTGCAGGGAGTTTGCTGCCTATCAGCCATATCTGACAGTTTCCCTTCTCCTGAGAGCAGACGGGTTAGGTCCCGGACTACCTCCATACCATGAGTATTGCTTTCCTAAGAATCTTGCCCCTTTTTTCACTTGGCAAGGCATATAAAAATCTAGATACATATTTATATTACCATTTATTATTTAGGGCATTTGCCCTAAAAAAAAAAGATGTAAAAGTTGTGTAGCAAAAGAAATATAACACTTCTTGTGGAATGCTAGGACATAATTTTGAGTAGAGCTTAGAGTTGTGCCACATTTCACTAGAATCAGAAGCCAGACTTATTGTGACAGTGTGGTTCAGATATGCAGACTTAATGCTATTTTATATGTTTTCCTAGCACCTGCTTTTGGAACCCCCAAATCAGAAGTTGGTAAAGTAAGTTATTGGATAATTGCAGGATCACCGTACTAGGAGAGGTATATCTCAGTTACCAAAGAAATTCCTGGGTGTGACTTCTTTAGCAGAAAATTTGGAACCAGAAATAGAAATAACATGGAAAGAATGGGTTCCTGGACCACAAAAAAACCAAACAAACAGTAAAACGTATCAGCAAATGTTTTCTTCAAAACTAACAATACATGCATGTGAAATGAAATAACCAAGTTGTATAAATAAACAAAAAGATTTTAATCTTCTATAGACTGCTTGCAGTCACTGCACCCAGGGATTTTCGCCAGCCTCCTCTTTTCATTTGGTGGCCGGATTTAATCATCTGTGCTTTAAATAACAGACTGGGGAAAACTGAGGAGGCAGACTTATCTTCTTTTCTCTATGTCTGGCTGCTCACACATGTTCAGTAAGAAATTTTGGGAAAATCTGCTGTTTAACGAGTTGGATTACAATAGAAATTACTGGAATAGAATTCCGTTATTTCCTAGCTCAAGGATTATTATTGCATTGTCAACAACAGACCTGCTGCTACAGCCCAGCACCAAAAGCCCACATTTCTCAAGCCCTCTTTTACTATCTTCACTTTGTTGATGCTAGACAAGTGGTTCTCAACTTGTGAATCCCCGGGTGGTTTGGCCTGCAACTCCCAGAAATCCCAGCCAGTGTACCAGCTGTTAGGATTTCTGAGAGTTGAAGGCCATAACATCTGGGGACCCACTGGTTGAGAACCACTGTGCTAGACAGAAGAGAGGGAGAACAGGGAAAAGAAACTCAGCAGCCATTGAATGCTTTTGTAAAAGGGAGCTTCACTGTCAGAGGCTTTGGTAACTGAGGTATGCTGGTGTAATTTATTTCTCTCTGCCTCGTTTCATCATATAAAAACTCTATAGTGTTGTTGATTTCCCCCCTTTGGAGTGGCATTCTAACAGCCATTATGTTGCAGTCCAGAGTCCCCTGGCAGGGCAACCTTTCTTAAAAATCACATTGGCTTTAAATCCAATTGTGAGTTCCAATTAAAATAGACTAGCGGGGTATATGGGAATTTGAGAAGTCAGCAATTAAGTAACTTTCATTAATTCAGTAAATACAGGCAGTCCCCAAGTTGCAAATGATTCATAGTTAAGAGCAGGGGTGAGACAACAGGAAGTGAGAGAAATCTCCCCCTCAGAAGGGAAATTCACTCCTGGAAGAGTTATCATGGGAAAAGGGGGTCTCCAATGAAGCTTTCTTGCCAATCCTTGTTTCCACAAGCCAAATTTTTCAAAACCCATTCTCCATTATCCTCCAGTGGCCCCAGTAAATGGAACATAAACCTCCCAGTTCTTAGAGCTGGGACAGAGTCACCCAACATGCTTAAGTGTACGTGGTCTCCTGGGATTCTATGATCACCAATGTTTTTGGTGGTGGGGGGCACAAAATGGGTGAGAACACTCTGATCCTGGGTTTGGTACAGATTACTTTTTTGCATTTTCTCTCATTTCAAATCAGGGCCCAAGCTTTGTGCTGAGCCCTATTTGGGAAATGAAAGCCAGTGTCTAATGAAATAAATGATTGATTATGTTGGTCCTGTGAACCCAAAGTGTCTGATGGAACATTGTCTCAAGAAATTGTGCAGTACCTAAATATAGCTTCTTCTTTTCCCCCTCTCAATTGGCTGCCACAGGAGGCTGGAGGCTAAGGAATTGGGAGACTTCCGTGCAGTAGTTGAGAGAGAGACAACTGACTTGATTGTGAGAATCAGCTATTAGCGGCTCAGGAGAGGGACAGCACCCGTTGACAGAGGAGGAATTGCTACGTATTGCTGGCGTGGAGTGTCTTCCTACAGTCACTTGTCCCGTATATAGACTTAAATGGACCAATTCTTTCAGAAAGTAGAGGAAATTCTTCATGATTGATGACTGTTCTGTGGGAGGTGAAATCTCAGCATAGATAGTTCAGTTCTATGGACATAGATTATGTATTTAATGTTATTATCATTTGGTGTTCTAACAACAATCATTGGCTTGAGTTTGTAATGTAAGGCCAATTAAGTTAAGAATATTCTTGTTGAGGGAAAGGATACAGACTTCCACAAGATAGGGGAGATCTGATCAAATACCCAAAGCTTAGAAACATTACTTTTTTGGACTACAGTGTCCAGAATTCCTCAGCTGTGGTTTTCTGGGGAATTCCCACCATTTTCAGGTTTTTTTAAAAAGTAACATTTCCAAGCTCTCAAAAATGCCTTGCCCACTGAAAGTAGGATTTCAGATCATTTTAAATTTAATTTGCGGTGTCACTACTTTGTTCGGTGTCATTTTCTTGGATGCTGTAAAAGTTCTACTACTGGAATATGTTTATTTTTACGTTCTTTTTGAAAGTTCTTTGTTAAAGAATTTCCATTTACAAAAGTTCTTTTGTAACAGAAATAAATCTGTACTACTTATTTTGTTAAGACTTTTTTATTAAAACATTTTTTTAAACTTTTAAAGTTGTGATTGCTAATCTAAAGGGAAATCCAGTCTGTTCAGTACTGAATAAATACTTTTCATGGTGAGCTCTAGATACTTCACACTTCCTAATATAAAGGTAAACTCTTTTCTTTCCTGTTTTTGCACAATGTGTAACTTTAAGCAAGGGATCTCAAAAGGCAGCCTGATTAAATGAAAAGAAGCTTTCATTTATCTTTGCAGTAACTCATTCTGGGTACAGCCATGTTATGTTTGTTGATAGTATCTGAGTCTACCTCACAGTTTTCATATTATCCACAGGATCACTCATGTAAACGTATTGTTCTTAACAAAAATAGTTAAAACTAACTGTGGTTCCTGTTTCAAATTTAATAGTAACTCATAATTACAGTAGAGTCTCACTTATCCAAGCCTCACTTATCCAAGCTTCTGGATTATCCAAGCCATTTTTGTAGTCAATGTTTTCAATATATCATGATATTTTGGTGCTAAATTCATAAATACAGTAATTACAACATAACATTACTGCATATTGAACTACTTTTTCTGTCAGATTTGTTGTATAACATGATGTTTTGGTGCTTAATTTGTAAAATCATAACCTAATTTGATGTTTAATAGGATTTTCCTTAATCCCTCCTTATTATCCAAGATATTCGCTTATCCAAGCTTCTGCCGGCCCGTTTAGCTTGGATAAGTGAGGCCCTACTGCAGTTAAAAATAGAAGCAAATGCTTCTAATTTCTTCTTTCTACCCAGCTTTATAATGATTTAACTACATTATCTAGTCTGACAGAATAGGTAATTGGAAACAGTCATCCTCTACTATTCTTTTTCTTGATTTTTTTTGTACCAAAAACATTAATCTGAATTAAGATTTGCTTAATAGACTTAACGGCTTGTATTTAAATTAACTGTTTGTGTTTGCCATATATTCCCATGTATAAGTTGGGGAAAAATGTCAAAAAATGATCCAAACTTTTGGTTAATGCATATATATGGATCATTGCCATTTCCCTATCCACTGCAATGCTACCTTTGCAAATCTTCCTCAAAAAATCATGGCAGCAGGAGCTCTTTTGGGGCTTCCCAACTGCAGGAGAGAGAGCCAAGAGTGTGGTGTTACTTCCAGACTTTCTTGGCCCTTTGAGAGTCCCAAGACTTTCTCCAGAGAACCTGGAGGAACATTGGCCACCTCTGCTCTCTCTCTGGTGGTTCTTTTGAGTCTTCCCCATCTTGATTAAGAGAGCAGAAGGAATGGGTGTTTCTTAAAACTTCCCTTGCTACAGAGTAAGTTTCGAGAGGTTTGTTTGTTCTGGGAGAACAGAAGGGGTGATTCTCTTTTCAGGTTCTTTCTGCGTGAAATAAGCTCCAAGAAGAGTTTTAGACCATGACAGGAGACTCTGAAGAAAGCAACAGTACTCTGCTCTTTCTTTGGCAGCCCTTGGAGCAAGGTTATGGAGAACAGCATGGAAGCCCTAAAATTCTGCCATCACCATCACCCAGGCATTGGAAAAGGCAGCTGGAGAGTGTAGAGAGAGTTGGTGCTTTTTATAGTGTGGAGAAAGATCTTTTTGGATGTCTGGGCGAGAAATTAGCAACAACAGCCAAGGGTGACTGACTCCTTAAAGCAGCCACAAACCTTTCCATAGAAACGATTACTTCTTGCAAGGAGAGCAATGATCAATCACAATAAAATCGTTAAGAGTTGAAACATCACACTGGCAATTAAGGCCAGCATAGTTAAAGCAGTGGTATTCCCCATTGTATCCTATGAATGCGAGATCTGGCCCATAAGGAAGGCTGAGCAAAGGAAAATAGATGTTTTTGAACTGTGGTGTTGGAGGAAAATTTTGAGTGCCTTGGACCGCAAGAAGATCCAACCAGTCCATACTCCAGGAAATGGAGCCCGACTGCTCACTTGAGGGAAGGATATTAAAAGCAAAGTTGAAGTACTTTGGCCACATAATACGAAGACAGCAAAGCTTTGAGAAGATAATGATACTGGGGAAAGTGGAAGGAAAAAGGAAGAGGGGCGCGATGGATGGATGTTATCCTTGAAGTGACTGACTCAACCTTGAAGGAGTTGGGGATGGCGGTGACTGACAGGAAGCTCTGGCGTGGGCTGGTCCAGGAGGTCACGAAGAGTCGGAAGCGACTGAACGAATAAACAACAATGCTAAGCCTAAAAGGCTTGCTTTTAACTTATTCACATGCCATATCAAATCCAAAACCTGCCTTCGGCTTAGACGAGGTCATTTTATACCCAAGTATATATAGTTTCTATTTTATTTTAATGGAATAGTCACTTCTGTGTTACTGTCCCATCATCTGCCACTAAATCGGCATACAGGTGGGTTTCTACTGATAACATAAGTAGTGGTAGCTTAGAGATGTCCAGGTCTCCAATGGATCATTTAAACAAAAGTTGCAATGTATATAAACCTATTCTTACATCGAAACAAGTGATTGGGAATACACAATCTGCTTTGCAGAACAGGGCTTTTCTTATCTTAGTATACAGCTCTGTGCAATACACTGAAATTACACTAAATGATTAATCTTACTAGTGAAGGGAAAATTGTGCTTCTATACCAAAAGAAATGAAGATCCATAAGCCCTAAGACAAATAGAACTTGGGGCACTCCTTGTATACAAATATTTGTGTTATTCCCAGTGTCTTATGAGGCATAGTGTGCATCTTTCACGAGTGTATCACAAACTCATTTTGCCTTGACTCATGGTCTTGCATTACCAGATTTTATGTATTAAAAATTGATTTTAGAAAAATGAATTTTTAGGGGGGGTGGAGTTAATTAAAATATAAATAATTACACAACAGTTAAAGGATTAATAATAATAATACTTCATTTTTCTATCCCGCCTCCATCTCCCCAAAGGGACTCGGGATGGCTAACATGGGGCCAAGCCCAAAACAGTTAATTTATGAGTTGGATTAAGATATTCTCATGCTTTGAATAAGGCCATAGAAATCAGTAGAGGTTGGTTTAATTGATTTCGGTGGGTCTAATTGAGATACTGGTCCAACTATCCCAATGTATTACAATATTTGAAGGAAATTTTGAGACAGTGACATTATGCACCTTCCAAAGAAACAGAAAGTTGCCATAGTATTTCATCTGCAGTTATGACTCAAGATATGTATTGTACAAGAGTAATTGCATGATTTGTTTTACAGCAGTGATTGTCAACCTGTGGATCCACAGATGTTTTGGCCTCCCCGCTTTTAAGTAGTACCTATTTATCTACACACATTTTGCTTTCGAACTGCTAAGTAGGTGGAAGCTGGGCTAAAGGTCAGGAGCTCACCCTGACTCAGGCTTTGAGCTGTCAACCTTTTGATTGACAAGATTTACTGCAGCTGGTGATTTAGCCTGCTGCTCTATAACCTGGCCTGTGTGTTTTAAATGACTTGATCCAATTTTTATTGGTGCTGTTTTAAATAAGAAATTTGATCTAATTTTGAAAGAGTTTTAATTATGATCAGTGTGTTTTTTAACTGTGATTCCTTTTAGTTTATACTGTGAGCTGCCTTGGGACGCGTAATAAGAGAAAGACCAGGATATAAATGAAATAGATAGATCTGAGTAATCTTTTATTTCTTTATATCTCCGCAGAGTTTACAGATGCTTCCTCAGCAACGAAAGGCTATCGCAAAATTTAAAGAACCATCCGATGCTTTAAAATTTCAGCAGAGGTTTCACAGGTAAATCTTAACCTAAGTACTCTCATTAAAATACCTAGACTTGTTTATCAGCCATGAGAAAATAACTGTTCAAATTGTATCTAGTTGAGACGCAAAAGTCTTCTGATAAACTATGATTTACCAAGGAGCCGCGGTGGTGCAATGGGTTAAATCCTTGTCTCGGATGAACTGCTGACCTGAAGGTTGGGTTGCTGACCTGAGGGTTGCCAATTCGAATCTGTGAGATGGGGTGAGCTCCCATCTATCAACTCTAGCTTGCGGGGACATGAGAGAAGCCTCTCAGCAGGATGGTAACACATCCGGGCGTCCCCAGGGCAATGTCTCTGTAGACAGCTAATTCTCTCACACCAGAAGCAACTTGCAGTATGTTCTCAATTTGCTTCTTATGCGATAAAAATCAATTTGAAACCAACCTTTTACCCATGCATAAGCGCCCCACTTTATCCTCTTGTTTTCTTGGCTGTGACACTGATATCTTGTCTTCTTAAACTCTGATTCACCATTACCTATGAATTGGGACACTCAAGCTTTGAGTATCAATCCACATTCAAATCCTGGTTCCTAAGCATTTAAACCATATTTTTCAGGCATCACAAAACTTGTGGTTTAATAAAAGGAAGTGAAATGATTGCAAAGAAGACATAGATGTCAAGGAGGCAGCACATCTATTTATGTAAGATATTACTCTATAGCCTTCTAGTCTGTAAGGGCTTCCAACACAGTGAACAAAGAATTAAAACATTTTAGAACACCTTAAAATACTGTTTTATAGCTGAATCTCAAAAAAAGTCATAAAATGCTACTTCTTTGGCATCCTGACGCTCAAAAGAGATGTGACTTCCTGGAGTAGGACATCCCATAGCCAGAATGCTGCTACTGAGAAAGCCTTGTTAAGTGCAGTTCTTCTTCAGACAAACCATGTCTCATAAGACCTTTGTTTCCTGCTCAAAAGTGTTGTCAAAGGCACCTTCTGAGCACATTAATGGTATATGTTTTGGTGTAATTTTTCATTGACACATTCTTTCACCATTGCATCTTAACCTTATTCCAGGCATATGATAGATTTGTCCCACATCAACGTGGCCCTGATAGTGGAGTGAAGTGTGAACGTGACTGATCCGCACATTTCCAGAAGCACGATATGGAGGAAGTAACAAGAGTAGGATCTCTCCCTGTGGTCCCCAGTGCCAGCGTTGCAGTGTCCCTTTCAGACTTCAAACTTCCCTGAACAGCAATGCTGCAACGAAGGCTGACCGTTCAAGCATCGAGAACGGAGAGATTGTCTCTTGGCTTTCTTTTAACTGTTGAACACACACAACCTGCTGGTCTTGAGCAAGAACCTTTCACGCAGGTGTCTTTCTTTCAGACACTGACTCAGATGAAAAGAACACTAACTTTGATTTTTTTAAAAATCTTTCTTCATAGCAAAGAATATTTGATAATGGTTGCTCTTATCTTCCATGTGAGGTGTTGAAATGAGAACGCACTTGTATATCCCGTTTGTAGCCAAGCAGATAGGTGCACATAATGTAGAATAAAACATGGGCGACATAATTTATTGGTAGTTTCCAAGAGACTTGTCAGAGCTGCTTCTCGAAAGCATTTCCTCCTTGTGGGTTGAGTGCTGTTCTTTGCAACACAAAACTCCTTTAAACTTTCTTGACGTTGTTTTGCAGGAATAAATGTGTCATTTTGACACAACAAGCATTGATACCCACCCAGAGACTCTGAAAGGCAAAGCTTTAAGCATGCTTCGGCTAAACCTTAGATTGTTTTCTGTAAGATGGATCAAGGTGGGATGGGATTAAGAACCTGTAAATGTTCAGGTTTGTTGTAACACTAGTGAGTACCACAGAAAGGGGTGGGCAGTCCATTCCTGACATTCTGCTATAATCCATTAACTATGGCATCTGTCTTTTGGATATACTGTTTTACATACTTGGTGGCAAAAACTGCGTAATGGCAGAAGCTGTTTAATTGTATTCTAGCGTTATCCCTCCAAGTTAAAATTATGGTTTTTCTACCGTGAGGCAAGGAGCTGGGTTTTATTTTTTTTTTAATTATGTACAGACTTGAAGGAAACTTTGTTTTATTCTAAGTGTAATCTGGTCCCATGTTCTGCTGCTGTCTTTCAGAGTAAGGCCTTTGTTTGTTTAGCGAAAACTCCTTGATATCCATCTTTATTTGGATTATCTGGAGGATCTTCTCTAATTATTTCTAGAAGCACATTTCAATGCTAAGCTAACATAGTGGCACAGTAACACAGTAACATAAGGTAATTTTAGAACCGGATTGCAATTGTCTTTTTTAAACAATGTAAATAGAGTCTAAAATGTCCACGTCAAAAGCAGGTGGGAGAATACTGTTCTTTAAGGCCTGCATTTTTATGTGTGATCAAGAGGTGGCAATGTTTGCATTTCAGCTATTTAAAATCAAACTCAGTAAAGAGTTTTATATGTTTTAAAAGCTGCATTGTTGATGAAGGTAAAGCTGCGGGTATAAAGACATTTTAACTATTGTGTCATGTCTGTTAAAGACAGAATGACCTTCTTGTCCTGCTAGAAATATTGTAGGAGTTGCTTAAGGGATATATTGGTGTAAAAATATCGTTGTTTTAAATATGTTTTTAACAAATGACTAGTAAACACACCTTCATCTTAGAAGAGTACCTGGTGTGAATTGTCTACTGAACTAGATAACAAACTGGTCATTGTTTATAGTGCTTAACTTGACCCCTGGATTTTGATTTAGCTTTAGTTTAGGTTTTCCTATACTCGTAATTGTTTCAAAAGCTTACAGACATCAGGTACAGAAAGTTTGAACTATGGAGATGACTGTATTGGGCTCTAAGGCAATTCTGGTCCTTAAGGACACACTTAACCCTTTCTTATGTGGTTTCTTTTCAAAACCATTTGAAGAAGTTGGGCCTTCACCCCATAGTTAAAGTACAGCTGATCGAAGCAAGAGCTTTAGAGGCCAGGCTTGATACATTGCTTGATCGAAGCAAGAGCTTTAGAAGCCAGGCTTAGAAGTGAGCAAAGCTTTCTTGATTTGGTAGGTTTCAAAGCCAAGTTGCTTTCTGAAAGAGGGTATTTTTTAATGGTCTCTAAAATATTGAGACTACAATTATAATCGGGGCACACTTGACTGACAGGACTTGGAACAGGATAGATCATGTCTGAGCATTTAACATAAATGTGATGTTTCTATCCTTTCAAGGTTTAAAACTTCTCTCCATGGGAATTAGTCCATGGCATATTTAAACTAGTGAGATGTGCATTTGTATGGTTGAAATCTAGGAACCTTTCATCTGGCTCCCATCTGTTAAAAGTGATGGGCTGAGCCTAGTTTTTATATAACTGTGCACATAGATATTGTGTGTGCTCACCATTGGGATAATGGAACCAGTTTGCATTGATGATGGGGAATGGAGAGTCCCAGTTACCCCTAATTATTTTCCTCTGGAATAGAGAAACCTCCTCCGGGTTCAGAGCTTTTAATATCCGAAATGATAAATGCTGACTTAGAGCAGAGTTTGTTGGCAAGGCTTTTCTTCATCCACAATAGACAGTCAAGAGAGGGCGAGGCCCTGCCCTTTGAAACGCATTTCACTGCCTGTCACCACTCATTTTTTGTAGAAGATCTGTTGCAACCATTATCTTGTTCTTTCTTTATCATGCGTTTAAAATAGGATGCAAATTGCCGGGATGGCATTTACTGTATTATGTAAATATGGGACTTTTAAACAACCTTTAAATGAAGCTATTATTCACTTGCTTACAATTTAGCTGCATCAAAGCTTACTGGGTGGGGAGGGGAGGGTATTGAATGGAAACAGTTCCATAAATGTTCATTTTTTGTGTAACTCTCCAGTTTTTTTTTTATAAAGATGCTAGTAAGTCAATACATGTATCCTGACCTGTGTATTATTTGTTCATAAAGCTTCAGAAGCTGAAACTTGGTATGAATATTTAGCCAGTGAATACTGGAAGCTGAACATTTTTTATTCTTTTTTATATATATTTTGCCTCTTAGATAAACTTTTATTTAATTTTGCATCATTTCTTAGTTTACCTTAACTTTGATGTTCTTTCTAAAGGAAACTAGGACCTAAGTTATGTGCAATAACAGAGTATTCATCATGGCTTTATAGTTAAAAGGACAAATGGGCAGTAGAGTATCTGTTGCTTTAGAGATTTGCTTTAATATTTAAGTTTAATAAGGGACCTTTTGGAGGCTTGGACATGGTTTGGTCATTTTATGAGATGTACAGATCCACAGGATAAGACTTCTGTTAACAACAGTAGTTTTCTTTCTACTCATGGTTTAGGCTTTCTGCTCATGGTTTAGGCCATCACAAGGATTTGTGGCACTTCTATATCAGTATTGTTTAGTAGTCCTTCAAACTATCAAAAGCTTGTTAAAATATTGATAATGAAGAAGAGGTATTTGAATGAAGTAAGTTTATAAATATCAGAAATGCCATTTAACATACGTTTGTAATAACAGCAAAATGTTGCAATTAAACTGGGAGGCAAAGACAATATTGGTATTCCTGCACCTACAATCTACCACCCTTATCACACCAGAGGTATTGGATGGGGAGAAACAACCTATGGACCAAAAGAGAGAGAGAGAACAACATTTATTTAGTCTATAAATTGCAGCTTGTGGGTGCTAGAATGGATGCCACCAAATACATGGCAAGAACTAAGTCACTAGGGAAGAGGATTTGGCTGAAATCATATGATCATTTGTATGGAGAGCAGTCAGCATAAGGTGACTTTTCCCCTTCGTTCTCCTTTGGCTGCTGCTACCTTCAAAAAAAGTGTCCTCTGTGGTGAAATCAAGAGATGGCCATTTTTTTCTCATTGATGGATTTCATGTGGTGGCATCACTGGTTCATTAACAAGGGGCACAAACATGACACTGCCAAAGCAATGAAGGGGCACTCTCACCTTGTGATGGTTACTTTCCATATGGCAATTGATAGAACAAACTTTTTAAAAGCTTTGTTGTATTTTATCCCCTAGCTTTTACTTGCCAGAGTGGACCATGATTACTAGTTTTACAAAGGTCCAGCCTTAGGGAGGTGAGATTAACAGTTACTCATAGATATAGATATCATCTACTCAGATATTAGTTCAGTAGCACTTTATTGAGTATATTATGCTACCACTCCAATTTGCACACTTATATCCATATCTGGATAACTTTTACTGCCAGCACTTTACACTCTATATTAGCAAATGTTAGAAAAATGTAATAATCTTATCTCTTGATTTTCCCAGATAGGGTCTAATAGGAGTTCTCCTTTCTGTTTTGCTACCTGCCACATTTTGTTATGTGTGTTTTTACTTAAAAGTTAAGCAGATATTGATCGTAGATGCTTCCTTTCCCCCCTTGATCAAGGTTTCTCACTGTTAGCTTTATTTTTCAGCAGCCATTTTGGATAAATGAAGTGTTGGATAGATGAAGTGTTGAAGAACTCATAAGTGGCACTGGGAAGTACAATTAGATTTTAAAGGAGTGTAAGCCAAATGATCCCTCTGGACTTTTGCCTGGTTAAGATTTGCCTGGATAATACTGCATTAGGATCGCAGTTACTTACTAAGATTAATTTTATAACATAAGTACTATAAAAGAGTATTGCAAAAATATTAAATCCTAAGGATTTTTTGTGTAAGGTTTTTTTGGTAACCTATTTTTGGCCTATTACATAAAAAAGCCTAGTGAGGGCTTATATGCAGATCATCGATTCATATTGAATCTCATGTATACCAGGCTCTGGTATCAATATGGTTGGGAAGGATCTTTTTAAAACTTGTGATAATCGCTGGGTATGTTATCGGGTTCCATACTCATCTTAAGAAGCAGGTTGTTGCTGTTTCACAATATGTGGGAATTTGGTGAGAAGGTCAGTTCTTTTCAAATCAGAAGAACTGAACTAGTTTCTGTGCTGATTTATAAGATAGGATGTGTACCTCTTTTTTTAGAAGGTTTCTGTTAAAGTTTGTGTAGAACGCACTGGTGAACTAGGTAGCTAAATCTCGAGAACAGTACATTTTAATGAAACATCAGGTGTCTTTTCTTTAAAAAATGAAAATGTATAGAGATTTTATATATTCATTTGAAGAAATCACTGTTAGCTGTAAAACTGCCTAGGCATGTTTAACTGATCATTTGTTCATTTTAGCTTACCTTTTACCCCCTTGTAACAATCTCTCTTTTACTTTTGTTTAACAAGAAATGAACATAGTACGTTATCCGTAACAGACAATTTTCCTTGCAGGTGTGAGAATGGGCAGCTGATCTTTAGCTTCTCTTCCGTAAGCTTAACCAGCAACTAATATATTTCTTTTTACAGGTTGAATAGATTTGTAAACACATTTGTTTCCAGTGGCGGTTCTATTTGGCTAGTGGGCTCATTAACAAAAGACCCTCCCCATAAAAATATAGCAGAGTAACTTATTAGCAGCAGCATGACCCAGAACTAGTAGCCACAAAGTGATAAAAAGAACAAAAACACACAGACTAATGTTATGTCTTCCTTAGGAGGCTTTTCTTTATAGCAAAGTAATACGGTTGCACTATTTGCAAAAACAAGGTTTCCATAACACAAATAAAGTTCTTTATATTTCCTTTTTTGCTTCCACGCTGGGCTTCTTTCTCATGCAGATAAGCAGCTTTGCTCTCACAGAGCCTCAGTTCACACCAAACTTACACAGGAGCTTCACACAGGAGTTTTACACACAAGGCCTGGAGCTTCATACGTTAGCTTTCCACACAGCAGCCTTCATGCTGGAGCTTCTCTCACCAAAGCTTCTCATACTAGGCCTTCTCTCACAGAGAGGCCTACCTCATACTGAGGCCTACTCACATAGTGGCCTTCTCTCACTGAAGCTGACTAACACTGAAGCGTTCTAACACTCCTCAGGATGACACTAGCGTTGGCCCACTAACTCTAACAGGCTTTGGCCTACTCACTCCTCAGGGCGATGCTAGCTTATTTAACCCTTTCAGTGCTTGACTCACATTTTTGTAATTAAAAATACCTAGTTAATTTTTAATATTTCTGACAGGTCCTCCATGTTGTCATATATTAATTTAGCCATCTATTTTATTCAATACCCATTTTTTCCCAACACATGTGAAGAGATTGTCCCACACTTGATAGTCCTATCTCAGGGACTTCTGAGGTTGCGATAGAGATGCTTATCCAAAGCCACCCGCCTTAGCTAAGTGCCATAGGGCTGTGGTTTTCATTGCTGAGATCCTAGGGAAGTTAGTTACTCTTTTATATTGCAACTCCTAGAAATCCAGTGACCATGCCAGCTGTAGACTTCTGCATATTTGCAATGTCTGCATCGCAGTCTCCTATATAGCTTTTAACAGGATAATTGCACCCATCTTTGTTTTTGCATAGCTTTGCACCTCTTCTTAGGAGAAGACCATTGGAGAAGTATTGGCTAATCCCATCAAGTTTCCCTCTGGTCCCACAAGTAGTTGTCCATGCCAGGCCCTGACACTGGTGAACTGCACAAGTGTTGGGATCTATGGCGAGTATCCTATTAACTCGACCACACACTTCCCTGACAAACCAGTCATTGCTGATTCAGTTTTGCTGCTGCTGTTAGTCATTCATTCATTCATTTGATTTGTATTACACCTTTATCCCCAAGTGAGATCCAAGGTGGCTCCCGAAACCATTAAAAATCTTCATGATAGTAAATGTTAAATTAAAATTAAAAGCAGACAAAGTAATATAAAAATATTTTAAAACATATGCAAGTCAAGAAAGAATAAAACAGCCCTATAAAAATCTCTCCAAGCGAGCCTGTGATGGTCCTGACACTCAGAAAAGCTTTCCCTATAGATCTTAAGATTCTGGCTGATTCATATCAGGTCATACAGTCTATCAGATTCTTGGGACCTAAACTGTATAGTGTTTATATGTCATGACGAGGAATTGTCCCAGGAAAGAAACTAATAGTTAATGCAGCTGTTTTAACAAGCCCTATTAATGGCCCAGGGCAACATTCTGGCCGCCGCGTTCTGGATGCGGTGGCTTATTTCACTTATAAGATTGCTATTTTAGAACCAAACAAGGTGTTTTCCTACATCCCTTTGGACAACAATTTGAGTATATGCAAACATTTTCTCTACAACTAATTCTTTTTCTTTACAGGTCCACCCCCTCTTTTTAGGAATGGTGTGTCTCCTAAAAAACAAAAAAAACTTGAACCTTAACTATACAGTTTGTGTTGATATGTTATCCATACAGGAAAGCAGCCTCCATCGCAGTCCCAGGAGAACGTAGCATTACTAATCCTTTTTTCCTCCTTCTTTTAGCAGGCTTTCCTAGGTCTCACTGAATTCAGGGATAGTAATAGTTCTGTAAATACTATTCATGTAGCAGAAGTGTCAGCTGTTTGTGTCTTTTATTACTGTTACTCAATTGTGATCCTTCCTAATCTGTAACTTTGTGACGTAGCTCTATATATTGCGAGTACGATCAGAAATGCCGCTCAAACCTGTAGCGTCTTAATCTGGACTATGAAACATGGGGTTTTTGTGGGATAGGCGAAAGAGACGGCTGCGCCCTTTTACTGACTCCATTGGGGGATTGCTTCTCATCTCATGTTTTTGACAGCATCCGCTACCGACACTGCTTTACCGTTCATTTTCTTAAATGTATGCGTACGTTTTTACATCCGATTCCTTCTTCCTTGCCTGAGAATTTTTCTCTGGAGTCTGTTGATGCGGTACGAATGTGCAAATGTTTTCACAAAGATCATAAAGATGTAATAAACGTGTGATATCTGATCTCATCTGTATGCCTTTAAACGTATTTCACTGTGATGCATGTAAACTTCTTTGCTGTAATGCAAAGGTATAAATAAAAATAACATCAATTACCGTACCTTCCTCTGTGTTTTCATTTGATACTTTTCCAACCAGTTTTTAAAATCTCACTGTCTTCACAAGGATGTCTCATCCAGGCCCCAAAGACTCTGAAATCCCCTTCCTAGTTCCCTCTTCCTTGGAAGGTATCGATCTTCTGCTTTATTCCAGTAGGCTTTCATGAAATAGGTTACTGTTTTATGGGAAGAGTTTTTATTGTTGTCATTTGCCATCACTTTATGATGAGCCTATGAATGAGACCTCCATCAGTTGCTCTGCTCCCATTTTGCCATTTCAACTGTAACTTTCTTGATTGAAACAATCCACCAGTCTCCATCTTTTTCTAACACCATCCATATTACCAACTGTTATTGTCTTTTCCAATGAGTGATATCATATAATCATATATCCACAAAGTACCCCTCTTTACTCCAATCTAATGTTCACCGTTTTTGGCTAAATGACTTTGGCAAAATTAGGGTGCACATTGGACTAGTGTAATACATTTATCTTAGTGCTGAGCCAAAGCAAAGGAGTTGCTTTAGGAGCTGCACTTGGGCTCCTATTTGATGGGCATCACCTCAAATTTAATGGCCATGGCTTTGTGCTATGGAATTCTGGGATTTGTTGTTTGGTGAAGCATCACCTTTCTTGGACAGAGAAGGTTCAAGACCTTGTAAAACTACAGCTCCCATGACATAGCATTGAGCCAGGGCAGTTACTGTGGATTCATTCAGATGCCCCCCAAGGTTTTCATTTACGTTGCTGGAAGCTTTGGTGTTCTAACACTTTTGTTTTCAAAGGAGTTCTAAGCAGGCAGCAACTCTAATGTGCGCCTTTTTGGGCCAAATGACAAAGGAAACTTTGCTGCTGTGCATTACATTCAACAGCAAATACTTTTTTTGGTTTCAGGGACTTGAAAATTGAGATGCGCATTCGAATCAATGCATTAAACGCAAGTAAATACAGCATTACAGCAAGACCCTGGTATCCTTATGGGAATATGTTCTTGGTTGAACCATGGTTACCTGAAATTATGCATACAACTGAACGCCATTAAATGACCTGACTCCCAGTCCCGTCTCATATGTCCACAAAGTACTATACAACAAAATCCCTGTATCCTTAAGTGAATATGTTCTTGGACCATGGTTACATGCATTGCAGGACCTAGAGACCCCAATAATTGACTAGTTCTTCCAATGCAACTCTGAGGAAGCATAACATAGAGTTGCACTAGAAGAGGACCTTGCAGATTCTTGGAGAAACCATTTTCCTCGGTAGGTAAGTGAAATTGTGGACATGATCTTACTGTAGGTAAAGGTTTTCCCCTGACATTTAAGTCCAGTCGTGCTCCAACTCTGGAGGTTGGTGCTTATCTCCATGTCTAAGCCGAAGAACCGACGTTGTCCATAGACACCTCCAAGGTCATGTGGCTGGCATGACTACATAGAGCGCCATTACCTTCCCACTGGAGCGGTACCTATTGATCTACCCACATTTGCATGTTTTCGAACTGCCAGATTGGCAGAAGCTGGGGCTAACAGTGGGTGCTCACTCTGCTCCCCAGATTCAAACCTGCGACCTTTTGACTTTCAACACGCTGTGCCACCGGGGGCCCTGATCTTACTGTAGCCTCTCATAATTAGCTGTTCTCTTTCTGCTCTTTATTCTGCTTACTCAGTTGCTGCAAATCACAGCACCAGTGTTCCTGTTCTTGTTAACCTTTGGTTTGAAGGATAAGGGTCCTTGTGGACGCAATCAAGTTCACATACAATGTGCTGCTCAGGATATTGTTATTGCGCACCACTAATAGAGTGTATATTATATTCCCTTTTCTCCCGCTGCTTATTGCTCCATTGCTGTACCAGAGTTTCTCCACTGGATGGTGATATTGTGACATCAAAACTAGGCTTTCTGAAAGAGGCTGCCAAAACTTCACCTGATAGTGTTAAGTTAATCCAGGCATGGGCTAACTTGGGCACGCCCTCCAGGTGTTTTGGACATCAACTCCCACCATTCCTGACAGCCTCAGGCCCCTTCCTTTTCCCCCTCAGCCGCTTAAGCGGCTGAGGGGGGAAAGGAAGGGGCCTGAGGCTGTCAGGAATGGTGGGAGTTGATGTCCAAAACACCTGGAGGGCGTACCCAAGTTGTCCCATGCCTGGGTTAAACAGTAGAATATTTTTCTTGGATTCAGCTGTTGACTTAACGCAATCACATGAATTTCATAGTGTTCCCTTAGACAAAGAAACCAGAGGTGTCTTGCCATTGCCTTCCTCTCAAATATAGCCTCAAGTCCCCAACTCCAACCAGGTGTGAACCTGCTTACCTTCCAAGGTGCCTTCAGAGTATTTAGGTAGCTACTTGGTCCCTTAATTTTGCCTTAGCAAAATATATTCTGAAGAAACAGGCACCTCTGAACCTCTTCATAAGCAAGTGGAGGCCTCCTCCAATCTTGTAGTAGATAAAGAGGAGTTAAAATCTAAACCAGTGATGGCCAACCTATGACATGCGTGTCAGCACTGACACACCTAGCCATTTTTGCTGACACACTGCCGCATGCAGATTGATTAGATGACTTATGTCTTTTGTGGCCAAATTTGGTGTAATTTGGTCCAGTGGTTTTCTTGTTTATTCCATGAGAATTATGCACATTTTATTATATCATTCTATTATTATTCTATTATTATTATTATAGTATATTATTACTATTATTATTATTATGTTATTCATTATTCATGACTACATTGAAACTAGAATAGAGAGAAACTGCAAGCAATACCATAGATTGTTGTACATGGAACTAATGGTAGTAAATAGTTTTTGATTTATTAAATACAGTTATATATTACAATTATACATTTTTGTTATTTAAACCATACATATTGTGAAATTATGGTTTTTTTCTTGAAGTGACACACCACCCAAATCATGCTAGGTTTTTTAGGTGGATTTTGACACACCAAGCACAAAAGGTTGCCCATCATTGATCTAAACCCTTCACAAGAGGATCTATCACATGAAGGAAAGGAGTCCCATACGTGCACACTCTCCTCCTCCTTTGATATGCAAGGAATACTTAAGACAGTGGTTCTCAGCTTATGGGTCCCCAGATGTTTTGGCCTTCAACTCCAAGAAATCCTAACAGCTGGTAAACTGGCTGGGATTTCTGGGAGTTGTAAGCCAAAACACCCGGGGACCCAAAGGTTGAGAACCACTGACCTAAGAGGTGATTTTGCCTATTCCTTCCTTGGAAATATAGCCTATAGCAGTGGTTCTCAACCTTTGAGCCTCCAGGTGTTTTGGACTTCAACTCCCAGAAATCCCAGACAGCTTACCAGCTGTTAGGAACTGTGGGAACTGAAGTCCAAAACACCTGGAGGTCCAAAGCTTGGGAACCACTGGCCTATAGCTAGCACCTGGTATAATTTGGTTGTCTCTCATCCAAGTACTAACCAGAGCTGGCCCTGTTTAGCCTTGAAGACCAGAAGGGACCTGGTCAGAAATCACTTGAATGCATACAACATGAAGCTGCTTTCCTCAATATTGCCAGGAAGATGCAAATTTAATGAATACAGCTAACGATGAGCAGAGCCAGCATGGTGTAGTGGTTTCAGTATTGTACTAAGGCAAGGGAAAGCAGGGTTCGAATCACCAATTGGCTGTGGAAACCTGGGTGACCATGCGTTGGTCACACTCTCTCAGCCTCAAAGGAAGACAAAGACAAACTCCCTCTGGTGCCAAGAAAACCCTCTGATCAGGTTGACATAAATCAGAGCTGACTTGAAGGCACACAACAAGGAATAAAGTTTCAAAACGTTGTGTTGTCGAAGGGTTTCATGGCCAGAACCACTGGGTTGCTATGAGTTTTTTTGGACTTTATGGCAATGTTCCAGGAGCATTATCTCCTGATGTTTCACCCACATCTATGACAGAACTTGAAAGATCATCACAACCTCTGAGGATGCAAAAAGTCAGGAGAGAATGCCTCTGGAACGTGGTGATACAGCCTAAAAAACTCACAGCAACCATTTAGAAACTTTCTTTTAGTGTAAAGGGGCAATATTATTTCCCTTGTAAGAAAATACAGCCAAGAGCATCTTCCTGCTGCGTATGGTCAGGTTTCCATCTTCCACACCAACAAACAAAACTTGTCACCACTATCACCACCACAACTACCTTGGGTCAAATCGTCCCAATCCACTTGATCTGAGATATTTTCAGACACAACTCGAAGTCGCATCCCTTTGGGGTGAAGCAGCAGATACCCAGGCCTGGTAAATACTGTGAACACATGACATCAGCCTCCCCCCATCCGCTCTTTTCTTTTCCTTCAGTTTTGCCCATATGTCCCCTTTAATCAATGCCATCTTGAAGGAGAAATCATTTTCCTTCCTGGGAGAGAAGTGGGGGCTGCGACATCACCTTTCATCAGCCAAACCCTCAATCACAGCACTTCGAACAGCGGGTGGTTGGAAACCCTCGTTTTCTGCCCAAGATGCATTTTTCCAGGGCCCTCTGCCGCTTCTCTGACCCCCTGCCACCGCCTCCTGCCGCCTTATCCTCAGCCATTTAAGATATTTATTTTGATTCCCCCAGATTTATGGCAGAAACGGTCAGGAGCGTCAGAAAAATTAGAACAGCTAAAAGGCCATCATGGTTGTAAATGAGGCGGAGTGATTATAGACCGGCAGCTGCTTAAGGTGCTCTGATTGAACCTAATTGCCAAGAAATAATTACCTCCTCTCGAAAAGGCACAATGGCCTCTCCTGCTGAATGCGGCTGATGATGAAGGAGCCTCGGAGGGGGCCTCTATCTCAGACACTTGGGTTGCTTCGGACTATTAGGCCCTGTCTCTCCAGTGGAATTGAACGAATAATAATAATAATTCTCAAAAGCAAGCTCAATGGAGGCAACACCATCAAGGCCATAAACACCTGGGCCATACCTGTCATAAGATATACTGCTGGCATTATAAACTGGACACAGGCGGAACTAGACAATTTGGACAGAAAAACAAGAAAACTCATGACCATTCATCACTCACTGCACCCTCGCAGTGATGTTGACCGGCTATATCTGCCTAGAAGATCAGGGGGCAGAGGACTCTTACAAGTAAAACAAGCAGTCAAAGAGGAAAAACATGCCCTGGCAGAATATGTAAGGCAAAGTGAAGAACCTGCTTTGATTGAAATCCAAAATCAGAAACTCTTCAAAACACAGCAGACAAAAAACCAGTACAAGAAAACCACACTACAAACTAGAGTTGACAGCTGGCACAACAAAACATTGCATGGAAAGTTCCTTGACAAAATTGAAGGAAAAGCTGTTAAGGAGAAGACCTGGCTATGGCTCACAAATGGGACCCTGAAGAAGGAGACAGAAGGCCTGATCCTTGCAGCCCAGGAGCAAGCCATCAGGACAAAGGCAATTAAGGCCAAGATCAAAAAATCAGCTGATGACCCAAAATGCAGACTGTGCAAGGAAGCTGACGAAACCATTGATCATATCCTCAACTGCTGTAAGAAAATTGCACAGACAGACTACAAACAGAGGCACAACTATGTGGCCCAAATGATTCATTGGAACTTACACCTCAAGTACCACCTCCCAGCAGTAAAGAACTGGTGGGATCACAAACCTGCAAAGGTATTGGAAAATGAGCACACAAAGATACTGTGGGACTTCCAAATCCAGACTGACAAAGTTCTGGAACACAACACACCAGACATCACAGTTGTGGAAAAGAAAAAGGTTTGGATCATTGATGTTGCCATCCCAGGTGACAGTCACATTGACGAAAAACAACAGGAAAAACTCAGCCGCTATCAGGACCTCAAGATTGAACTTCAAAGACTCTGGCAGAAACCAGTACAGGTGGTCCCGGTGGTGATGGGCACATTGGGTGCCGTGCCAAAAGATCTCAGCCAGCATTTGGAAACAATAGACATTGACAAAATTACGATCTGCCAACTGCAAACGGCCACCCTGCTGGGATCTGCGCGCATCATCCAAAAATACATCACACAGTCCTAGACACTTGGGAAGTGTTCGACTTGTGGTTTTGTGATAGGAAATCCAGCATATCTATCTTGTTTGCTGTATCATACAATATAATAATAATAATATTTATTTATATTCTCCCCTAGGGGACTCAGACTGGATTATAGTGTTTACATACATAGGCAAGCATTCAGTGCCTTTACAGAGTCATATACAATGAAGGCACACAAACAAAGGCAGAGGCTTCTCCTTTCATTTCAGGTTTCTGGAGGTGGTGTTCCTCTCTGGCTCTGGGGAGGTGCTTTTCTCATTTTCAAGCCAAGGAGCTTGCGTTGTCACCTCCTGGTTGTGTGGCTGTCTCTTTGCCTTTTTCCTGCAGAAGCAGTACCTATTTATCTACTTGCATTTGTATGTTTTCAAGCTGCTAGGTTGGCAGGGGGGGGGCCCCTGGTAGCACAATGTGTTAAAGCGCTGAGCCCCTGAACTTGTGGACCAAAAGGTCCCAGGTTCAAATCCCGGGAGCGGAATGAGCGTCCGCTGTTAGTCCCAGCTCCTGCCAACCTAGCAGTTCGAAAACATGCAAATGTGAGTAGATCAATAGGTACTGCTCTGGCAGGAAGGTAACGGGGCTCCATGCAGTCATACCGGCCACATGACCTTGGAGGTATCTATGGACAACGCTGGCTCTTTGGCTTAGAAATGGAGATGAGCACCAAGCCCCAGAGTCAGACATGAATGGTCTTAACGTCAGGGGAAACTTTTACCTTTTTAGGTTGCTATTAAGTAAAGGTTTTCCCCTCGCATTAAGTTTCATCGTGTCCAACTCTGGGGGTTGGTGCTTATCTCTATTTCTAAGCCAAAGAGCCAGCATTGTCCATAGACAGCTCCAAAGTCATGTGGCCAGCATGACTGCATGGAGCGCCGTTACTTTCCCGCTGGAGCTGTATCTATTGATCTACTCACATTTGCATGTTTTCGAACTGCTAAGTTGGCAGAAGCTGGAGCTAACAGAAGGAGCTCACCCCACTCCCCGGATTCGAACCTCCAACCTTTTAGTCAGCATGTTCAGAAGCTCAGTGGTTTAACCTGATAGATAGGTAGCAACAATAAATTAATCAATCAATTAACCATGTTTTGATCATGTTGTAAGCTGCTGCAATACATAACTTTCTCAATATTGGAAGAAATGTGGAATATAAAACAAACTAACCTAACCACCAAACGAGGGAGCAAAAAAGCTTAAAGATAGTCCAACTTTCATGACATCACAAAAGTGACTTAAGTTCAGGTTCATTTCTATTCCTGCAGAGACTCTGTCGTACCACCAGAGGGCGCATGCATTCCACTTAAAAGGAGGATGGTGTCTGTCTTGGTTTAAATAACCTGCTTTTCCTATTTTGAATAAATGTCTAGGAGATTCAAAAGCAAGTTCACAGTTTGATGACATTTTGCTTGGTCTTAATAAAGGGATGAGATTGATTTGTAGATTTGGAGCACCAGATCTCATGCGATCTTGGAAACTAAACTGGTTTGGTGGTTAGTACTTTGGAAGGGGGCCACTAAGTAATATTAGGTGCTGTAGGATATATTTTCAAAGAAGGCAATGACAAAGCATGGCTGAGTATTTCTTGCATAAGAAAACCCAATAGAAGTCTACATGTCAACAGGTAATTTGAAGGTGTGATGTAGTGGTTGAGAGTTGGGCTATAACTCTGGGAGACCAGAGTTTGGATTCCTGTTTGGCTGTGGAAACTCAATATTGGATATTAGTCAACTCACACTCTCTCAGCCTTAAATCAAAACAAGAGCAAACCACCTCTGAAATAGGCTTGAAGAGCAAACTCTGTCCCTGCTCAGCCTTGGAAAACCATAGCTCCAATTTCTCACCCTCAAAAGATGGCAATGGCAAACCTCTTCTGAATAAATCTGGCTAAGAAATCCTAAAATGTGGTCTTTGAAGGTCAATATTCATGGAAGACCCCGCAATTCTACTATAGGAAGGGGTAGAAATAAGGTTTAGGTTCATCTTAGGGTTGCCACATGTTGAAAATGACTTAGAGGAACACAATAGTAACAACAGTTCACAGTATTAGTAGAAGAAATAGCAGTAACCACGATCAGCAAACACTGCTCAGCTTTGTGCCCTGTGAAAGACAGAAGCCTCTTCCCACCATCCAGATTCGTGCAAATCATGTCATCTTGTATTAAACATAAGGGTTAAGGATAAATGGGTCAGCAGGAGATCTGGAATTAGATGCTGACCTGAATGTGTATTTTCCGAACACCAGGCAGGTATGGAGAGAGAGGCGGAGGAAGGACAAAGGGGAGGAAATCGTGGCTTTGAGCCAAGTGATGATTCTGGAGTGAAGCTTAAAGACAAGTGTGTAATAAGTGTGTGCCAGTGGATGTGTAGGTAGAGTTGGGAGAAAGCTCACAAATGGTTGCCTGTACCAATCAGAGGAGAGAAGTACAAGCAATGTTTTTAAAATGAGCCTTATTAATATCTGCTCTGAGAGCTAGTTCCCATTATTTTCTCCTTTCTTGCATGTATATGGGCAGCTCAATCAAGCCCCAGACATCCAAGCTCAGCATACAATAACAACAAGAACAGTGGTTGTGTACCTAAATCCAGTGTTTATTTATTTATTTGTTTGTTTACTACATTTATATCCCGCCCTTCTCACCCCAAAGGGGACTCAGAACGGCTTACAAATTATATCTACATACTATACGTTATATTATTAGCATAGTACAATGCTAGTATTAAATAACTATATTGTACTATATCATTATATCGTAATATTATTAGTAATATTACATTTAATATATAATATATATAAGTAATATTTTTATATTGTATTGTTATCAGTCTTATAGGGGCCCCTGGTGGCACAGTGTGTTAAAGCGCTGAGCTGCTGAACTTACGGACCAAAAGGTCCCAGGTTCAAATCCCGGGAGCGGAATGAGCGCCCACTGTTAGCCCCAGCTCCTGCCTACCTAGCAGTTCGAAAACATGTAAATGTGAGTAGATCAATAGGTACCACTCTGGCAGGAAGGTAACAGCGCTCCGTGCAGTCATGCCGGCCACATGACCTTGGAGGTGTCTACGGACAACGCCGGCTCTTCGTCTTAGAAATGGAGATGAGCACCAACCCCCAGAGTCAGTCACGACTGGACTTAACATCAGGGGAAACCTTTACCTTCACCTTATCAGTATTATATTGTAATACATTATAATATTATCAATATTATATGTATATACAATATATTATTATATATTATTGTAATATATATATATATATATATATATATATATATATATATAGTATATAATATATGAGTTGCATTTCTGAGTTCTTTAATTTGCCTGGGCTTCCTTTTAGTCCTGAATGACACAATCAGCCGTTTCCTCTGATCATATAGTTGAGTTCTGAGCTGCTTAACTTGCGGACCGAAAGGTTGCAGGTTCGAATCCGGGGAGCGGAGTGAGCACCCACTGTTAGCCCCAGCTTGTGCCAACCTAGCAGTTCAAAAACATGCAAATGTGAGTAGATCAATAGGTAACGCTCCGGCGGGAAAGTAACGGTGCTCCATGAAGTCATGCTGGCCACATGACCTTGGAGGTGTCTACGGACAACGCCGGCTCTTCGGCTTAGAAATGGAGATGAGCACCAACCCCCAGAGTCGGACACGACTGGACTTAATGTCAGGGGAAACCTTTACCTTTACCTTAAGATACTTTATGTGGCCTGTTTGTCAAGACACCCAAAATAAACTCCATTTATGTAGAATTTTTCAATACTAAGGCGAAGAAATAACTAGCAAAGTATTTCTAAACATTAAATTTGGTACCTAGCTGTAACTAACTACTATGCATGCTTCATCCAATCAAGGATGATTGGGGGTCTCCTTCTCTGCGGACACACTGTCCATGGTGCTGAAACTGTTTCGAGAGGTTGAGATGTGGATGGTTCCAGTTTCTTTAAAAATTCTTTAAAAGTCTGGAATAAAATCCAGAGTGGATGCATTGCACCTCCACCATGAATGCTACTGGCTGTGACCACCTTCAATGGGTTCATGGAGAATATGAGTTTATTCCCCACTGGCTTTTTAGATATTTTTGTATCTGTATCTTGTCTTGTTTCTGCAAGACTTATGGCAACCCAATGGACTTCATTGGGTTTTCTTAGGCAAGGAATACTCAGAGGTGTTTTTGTTAGTATCTACCTATGAAATATAGTCTATAGCATCGACATGGGAAAATTTGGACTTCAACTCCCACCATTCCTAACAGCCTCAGGCCCCTTCCTTTTCCCGCTCAGCCGCTTAAGCGGCTGAGCGGGAAAAGGAAAGGGCCTGAGGCTGTTAGGAATGGTGGGAGTTGAAGTCCAAAACATCTGGAGAGCCAAAGTTTTCCCATCCCTGTTATAGCACCTGGGATTTGTTGGCAGTCTCCCATCCAAGTACTAACCAGGGTTTGCCCTGCTTCCAAGACCTGGTGCCTACAACGTATTCAGGCCCATTACACTGCTGCAAATCCCATCCTGATATTGGCTTTTTCATTTTCAGCCACCCACTTGTCTCTGCCTCATTCAGCATTCCTCACTTGAGTTCACTACTTAAGGGACTGATTTGGTTAATTGTTGTATATGAACTGATCCATATTCATCTGTGTGTATGAGTAGTCATTAGCTGCGGGTGGAGGACTGATTTTTGTGTCACCCAAACAGGGATTTAAAAAGATGGTTTCCTTCTGATTTTTGTTGGTAAGAAACATGGTGTATAAATCTATGCAATTTTGCAGGGTTTAAACATTAGCCTGCCATATAGAGATGATGAATTCTATTAGTTGACTAAGGGTGACATCATTTCATTTATGCCCATGGGAATGGGCTAGAAGAGGAAGAGATACAGTAGAGTCTCACTTATCCAACACTTGCTTATCCAATGTTCTAGATTATCCAACGCATTTTTGTAGTCAATGTTTTCAATACATCGTGATATTTTGGTGCTAAATTTGTAAATACAGTAATTACTACATAGCATTACTGTGTATTGAACTACTTTTTCTGTCAAATTTGTTGTATAACATGATGCTTTGGTGCTTAATTTGTAAAATTATAACCTAATTTGATGCTTAATAAGCTTTTCCTTAATCCCTCCTTATTATCCAACATATTCGCTTATCCAACATTCTGCCGGCCCGTTTATGTTGGATAAGTGAGACTCTACTGTATTTAGGCTGTCTTGTCATTTCAGAAGTTTGTACATTTCCCAGAATTTTTGGGTGGTGTGTACAAGTGTGGCATCGTGGTTGGCCTAAGTTTCAGCTTTTTTCTTGCTGGGACTTCAGACATGTTATACTCTCTTGGTCCAAATGTACTTCAGAAGATTGTAGTGAGATTAAAAGTAAGGCTATCCCTATATTGTAGAATTCCCGGTGGCTCAGCAAAACAGCTGAGCTGCTGAACTTGCTGACTGAAAGACTGGTGGTTCGAATCCTGGTAGTGGGGTGAGCTCCTGCTGTTAGCCCCAGCTTCTGCCAACCTCACAGTTCAAAAACAGGCAAATGTGAGATCAATAGGTACCACTCAGGCTGGAAGGTAATGGCACTCCATGCAGTCATGCCGGCCACATGACCTTGGAGGTGTCTATGGACAACGCCAGCTCTTGGCTTAGAAATGGAGATGAGCACCAACCCCCAGCGTCGGACATGACTAGACTTAATGTCAGGAGAAAACCATTATCTTTACCTTTATCCCTATATCATATGTGTCAAATGCAAGGCCTGTGAGATAAATCCTGCCCATTGTGTCATTTTACATGGCCCTCCGGATACTGGACTCCAACTTCTGTACTACACTTGGTCTTAGCCAAAAGGCCAAATTCCTCATGGCTAGAGTTGATGAGAGTTGTGATATGGTAACCTCTAAAAGGCTGAAGTTTGTTCTGTTCAGACAGAAGACTAGGTTTCAATCTAGATACAAGACATGTGGATCTGATGCCTGACTTTAAATGTCATTTAGCCTTTCCCCAAACTCAGAGTCACAAGTGCTGTTGGGTTGCAATTCCCATGATCCCCAGTCCACATGGTGGATAATCACAAGTGATGGGAGTTATAATTCCATAACATCTGGGGACCCAAACTGGGGAACAACAAAAGAGCACTGACCACTATGTAAACAAATTATAGTTGGCTTTCTGTATCCATGGAATCTCCATCTATGGATTAAATGTCCTTTTGAAGGCAATCATAAGGCTGATATGGCCCTCAATGAAAATGAGAAGTGTGATCTCCTATATGGCTTCCAGATTTGGTCAGCCTGGTCTCTCTTCTCTGATCATCAAGATGTGGAGAAGGAATCTCAGGCTGAGAGCACTGCCTTGAAAAAGTGTTAGCTCTTTTTTCTTCTTTTGTTAGCCCCAATTTTCCCATTTGGCTAAGATACCCTGCAGTTGATCCTCAGTGCACCAGGGGCTCCTCTTCATAACATCACCTTTGATAAATCTCCATGGCATTTCCACTTGGGTTGTCTCTAGATTTCTGGTTTTGGCTCTGAAATCTCTGGGCCTGGAGTAAACCTAAGTAGGCAACTCTCACAAACTGTATATTGTATTATTTCCTAGTCTTAGGTTTCCATCCCTTGCTTGTCCAGCACTCCACTGTATCCCCAAGAGGTCATTTGATCAAGGTTGGTGGGTCATGTCTTGACATAACATCAAGGTTTGGCTCCTGGGAGGACTATTCAGCTGCCATTGCTGATAACAAGAAAGTTTTAAGTCGCCTGTTTGCAGAGACTTTCAGGAGGGAAGGATCAATCACTCCGAGTTTTTATAGATCGTGGCACACACCCCTAAATGTACATAATCTACAGATGTATTAACTACATTCCAGTAACAGAGACTTTACAACCTTAATGATATTGACACAACGTTGGGTGGATAGAGAAGGACTTTAACAAGACCCAAGAAGGCCATGGCTTTATGCAGAGGATTGTTCTTACTTAGCTCCCCACCTAAAGGTGGGTTTATAAGGCTGGCGTTATTGACACACTCTGAGAAAAAACATAATGGGACACGTAGACTTAGACAGGAATTCAGCGACCGGCTGTATCTCGATACGATCAAAGGCCAAAGTTCCTTTTTGGTGCAAAGTGGGAATGAACCAAAGAGACTCTTTCATTATATGTTTTCAGTCCCAAATTATGCCTTACAAATGTATCTTCTACCAAAAACTTCTCTCGCTCCCACCTAACAATATGTTAGAAGGGAGCAAAGTAACTAACAATTCCTTGAGATTAGATCTTAGTAACATACCCTCCAAATGGCCTACTTTTGCAAGGATGGTCCCAAGTAATGCTGGGTTGCAGGTAACCAAGACCTGTGCTGTGCTTTTATCTTTTATCATAGTATCCCTAGCTGTCTCCTTTATTTTGGCACCTGAGCCCAAATGTCCCACTGGACTCTTTTCCAAAATAGGATAATTTGAATAAATATTTGGTTTCCAAGCAAGCCACAGAACTATCTTACTGTCACTTGGGGCAATTATTTCCCAAAAGGCAGAGAAAAGATATATCACAGTGAGGACTCTCACAGAGAGGCATTTTGGGAATAAGGTGTCTTAAATGCTTTAAAAGCATGTAGATTTACCTAACTCTCAGGCTTAAAAACTATTAAAAATAAGACTTGATTAGATCATGGGTTACATTTGTCATACCAAGAAATATATGCAGTGTAAATACTAGATAAATAGAAAGATAGACTGTCTAGCCCAGGCATGGGCCAACTTCGGCCCTCCAGGTGTTTTGGACTTCAACTCCCACAATCCCTAACTGCCTGCCTGGTCTAGTCTATTAGCACTAGAATACTTAGTTTTTAGAGATTAGAGATTGTAGATTCAAACCTAAGCCCCGTCTCCACTGTTATATAATGGAGTTTCAAACTTCATTATATGGTAGGGCCATAGTCATAGTTATTTTGTTGGCATACTAAAAACAATTGTGCTTGGGCTTGTTGTAGTGGTCTTATACCCCATTTCCTTCAAAGGGTCAATTCTAGGTATGTGACAAAATCCTGATATTGGTAAAAATTCGAGGTGAAACTGACAATGTCAACATAGTGATCCAGCCTCTCAATGGACCCATTCACACTACAGAATTAAGGAGGCCAACTACATTGTTGAATTATAGTTTGATACAACTTTAGTTGCCATTGCTCAATAGTATGTAATTTTGGGAGGTGTTTACCTTTTCCGCCAAAGTGTGCTGGTTCCTCATCAAGCTGCAACTCTAGATTCCATAGTATTGAGCCAAAGTGGTGTCAAACTGCACTGATTCTACAGTGCAGATGCATCCAGAGTGTTGCTATTCTACATAATTGCCATGACAGCATTCTATTCAATCTGTTAGTCTGGTAAGACGATATGCTTTAGCTGATGACTGAAAATGTCACTTCTTAATTTGCCATTCCAGGATTCCATAGGATGGGACCAAGGCAGTTGAAGGGGCCACAGTGGAGAAATGGGTTAAACCAGTGGTTCCCAACCTTTTTTTGACAGGGCCCACTTGACCAAGGACAACTTTGACCAGGGACAACTTTGACCAGGGACAACTTGAATAGGGACAACTTGAATAGGGACCCTTTTGACTAGGGACCACTTTGACCAGGGACTACTCGCCAACATTAGTACCAAAAGGGTTACGAATCAGTTTTGGTCAACTCTAGATTCGGTTTGGTAATTTTGGGTGCTGATTCAGAAATCTGCATTGGATAGACCACATCAGCTCTAGCTTCTGATACAGAACATATGTCATCCAGTAGTCGACATCTGCTTGCCCACAGAAGGCCATATTTAATAATCTAGAAAACATTTAATAATAAAATTAAATAAACAGGAAGGAGGTTCACAGACCATATTTTTGTTCTCATGATCTACCGCTGGGCCGCAACCCACAGGTTGGGAACCACTGGCTTAAATCCTTGTGCCAACTGTTGGTAGTTCGAATCCACGAGATAGAGTGAGCTCCCATCTGTCAGCCCTAGCTTCCCATGTGGAGACATGATAGAAGCCTCCCAGCAGGATAGTAACACATCTGGGTATCTCGTGGGCAACATCTTTGCAAACAGCCAATTCTCTCACAGCAGAAGTGACTTGCAGACTTCTCAATTTGCTTCTGACATGAATAATAATAATAATAATAATAATAATAATAATAATAATAATAGTGAAAGCACTTTAATTCTACAGTGTGAATGGGCCCCAGGATTCCGCTTTGCCTCCAAAGTGAGATGTGCTTTCTTTACCAAGATGTTTGCAATTTTCTTTTTTGTCAAAATGTGTAAATAATGCAAATTGTGAACTAATACAGTGTATCTCTGTTTCCCTTATAGTTTTTCCACCTTAATTGACCGTCCCCCACCAAAATAGTAACATTGCAACAGCTTTGGCCAGTCAATAAAACTTAACATGACATGATGATCCATGCTTCCTACCTAAACAGCTTTTTCAAAAGAAAAACAATGTGATGCACCAGAAATTCTTTGTTATTATATACTAACCAGAGTGTGCATGGCACATTTTATTTCTATAAAACTATTAAAACTATTACAAAATATTCAAAAATACATTTTAGTAAATTGACAGCGGTTATTTATCAGTTTATTAATCCAAAACATCCTTTCCCCCCTCACTGCTCTGTACAAACTAGTCTCCATTGTCACATAATAGCCAACATGTGCGCTTTTTAAAAAATATTTTCTCATAAATTTCTTCCTCTTGGTTTCGAAGGTAAAAATAAGAGAGCATCTTCTCCCGACAGTTTCGCAAATGGATGAGATGAGGTGGTGTAACAGCCTGGAGTTCCCAAGGGACGGACAAAAGGGCCGGGAGTTATTCTCACACAAAGCAAAAGTGTTTCAGAGACAACAGAAACAATACAGGAGATGACACTACATTTGATACTATTTAAATTAAAATAATATATTCTTGTAATTTACACTATTTAAAAAAATGAAATGTGTCTGTTAAGTATTGATCTATCTCTCTCTTTCTCTCTCACAAAAAAATTGAATTTACAATTCTGTGTATAAAAATATAATTTATGGATCCCCCCTCCCTCTTCCACACGGAATAGGTCTTCTGTTTGTTCCAAGACTCGCTGTTGGGAGAACGAAGGCAAAGCAATGTGATTGATGGGAAGAACGACAGGAGGGTTACTTTTGGAAAGTCAGGACACACAACATGACACATAGAAAAATAGAACTCTGTGCAGTTTTGCTTGGCCTCGCAAAATAATTTTTCTTCTCCCTGTGAGTGTACAGTTCACATGATAATAAATTATCAAAGAAACAATTTAAGGCTCTTGAAGGTTGGGTTCATATTCTTTAAAACATTTCAAAACACCGAAGAAATAAATATCCAGGAGATGAGGACGACAAAAAACAATGAAACGAACAGACTGAAAAAATAAAAATAAAAAATAGAAATCAAATAAAAATATATATATATTTATATTTTATAAACTAAAACGGCGGCGACGGCAACATAAAACTTCCTCAGGTCTTCCTGTACCTTAAAAGTCTACTTTGGACTGTCCTACTAGTATTATCGCTTCAAAGTCTTGTCCTTTTCTTTCTTCATCTTAGTCCCCTCCCCTCCCCGGTTGGATTTATTTTATTCTTACGATGGGTCAAAGCGGAGTTTATCGTGCCACCTCCCTCAGCTGGCCATGCCCAAGGGATGCATCGTCTCAGAATCCAACAGCCAAAGACCAAGATGGTAGAGGAGATGTGAATACCAATGGACGCCGCCCGGAGCATCCGCCGGTGCTGCAGCCGGAAAGAGGGCGGGGGACGAGAGGCCGGCGGGGTACAGCATGGCCAGGAGGGCATGCGCCACCCGGAAAGGGGCAAACGCCCAGTGGGCCCAGCTATGCTCTTCAATGACGGCATAACAGGAAGCCAGCACCTGGTTGATGAGGATGGTGCCCTGAGCAGTGAGCGGGGCGTACGCCCCTGAGGCCTCTTCCTTCAGGGACACTCGGTGCACGGCGGCCGGCAAAAGTGTCCTCCCCCCGTGGCCCAGCACATAGATGCGTTGTCCCGGCTGCACCCGGCTGGCAAAAATGGGCTGGGGTTGGGAATGGTTGTTCTGTGTCGAGGCCACAAAGAGCAGGTGAGCGGCCGTCAGCAACAGGCGCGTCCGGGGGCTCCGGGTCTCAATCACATAGAAGAGCTTGCGGACGGGAGGTTCCTCCTGGTCCAAGAAGGTTAGGAAGTCGCTGTAGAGCAGCCGGCCCTGCAGGTCCGCCGCCAGCACCCGGTCGCCGGGATGGAGGTCTCTGACCAGCTTGGTGCCTCCTTGCTCCAAGTTCACCCAAGCAGTGCCCGGGAAGCAGCCGCCTGACTTAGCGGCCACTGAATTCTCTGAATGGGAGAAAGGGAGAGAAAAAGAGGTGGCATCAGGACACAGCAAGCAACAGGGAATCATTGGAGAGTCATTGAGCATTTATGGGTGATAAAGATGGAACCCACAAGGACAAGAAATGTTTCACTTGGCTTCACATGATTTCTGCCATCCTGGCATCCCGTTGTGCATTTTCCCACCTGCAACCAAACTCAACCAGTCATATAAGAAGCAGGTTAAAGTATGATGCCATCACCAAATCATATTGGGTCATAGTAGACTTTACAAGAAAGGGGAATCTCTAGTGTGAACTTTATTAGCCCCGGTGGCGAAGTGTGTTAAAGCACTGAGCTGCTGAACTTGCAGACCGAAAGGTCCCAGGTTCAAATCCCGGGAGTGGAGTGAGCACCCGCTGTGAGCTCCAGCTTCTGCCAACCTAACAGTTTGAAAACATGCCAATGTGAGTAGATCACCGGCGGGAAGGTAACGGCACTCCATGCAGTCATGCCGGCCACATGACCTTGGAGGTGTCTACGGACAACGCTGGCTCTTCGGCTTAGAAATGGAGATGAGCACCAACCCCCAGAGTCAGACATGACTGGACTTAACGTCAGGGGAAAACCTTTACCTTTACCTATGTGTTGTTTAATATCAACCCATACAATCTGTGGCACTCCAGGTCTTGGGCTCTAAGTCCCATCTGTCGCAGTCAACATATCCAGTTGTGGGGATTAGTGGGAGTTGTGGCCCCACAATACTTGAAGGGGTACAAACTGCCCACTCGCCATTTAGAGGAAGTGTGGATAGAATTTTTTGTTGCGCTTTGTTGTCAATTTGCTGAAATTTACATTAAATGTGCAACAATCCTAATTTTCCGTTGCTCAGCACTAACAATACATTCCTTCCTTTTTAAATTGTCTCTGGCCCATGGCACTGCCTGCAGATTCTTTATACTTGCTTAAATAAATCATGTCAGTGTATGAGATGCATGAGGATGACTGGTTTATCATCCAATCATTTCACACCGTGTAATTATTGCACTATGATTCCAATTTACCCGCCATGGCTACATCCTATAGGATCTTGGGGCTTATAGTTTGGTGAGGAGCTAGACAATTCAATTGGCTGACAATTCTAAAAACCACTACCTAGACTCCAGATTCCAAGATTTCATAGTACAAAACATTGAATCATATTGCTGTGATTATGTAGTATGAGAAAGGGATGCTCTGTGGATCCCATTCTCATCTCTGACTGTCTCCCCAAGTCTCTGCGCAGATACTGCTTAGCAATGGGTCCCTTACAGATATTGAGATACACTGGACAAATAAACAAAGTAGATCCCAGAAAATCTTATATTGGCATGACTCTCTTCTAGAATGTAAAGTGGGACTTGAGGATCATTGTGAATCTGTCTCAAGACTTGGCAAATTTTCAGAAAAGAAAGCAACATTTGTCGTCAGTGGAAACAACTATGGTGCTAGTCCCCAAAACATTAGGAAGGGAAACTTTTCTTGGTCCCAAAGAAAAAAACATTGTTTTAGAATACTGCTGGAAAGAAGATGTCTGCTTTTAGATGATTCCTCCCAGAAATTCCCTACCAGGGTGAAGAGAAAAGGAAGCTCTGCTCTAGAAAAGTAATTTTCAGACTTGTTCAGATGCAGGAGGAACAGTACTTAATCCCAAAGCGCACCCTGCCAGAGAAATGTCACTTGAAGATCTAATTAATCTTGTTTCTAGCACAAGCACATATTGCAGGAATCCTGCTTCGTTCTGTTTAATAGAGATTCCAAATTTCCCCGCATGTTTGAGGAACCGTTGGCTTTTTGTTTGTTTGGGACTTCAAATCCCAGAAGCCACAGTCAGCATGGTCAGAGGAAAGAGATTGGGGAAACCTATAGCAGAAGACACCTGGATGGCCAAGGATTACTCCTCGCCTATTTTAGATAGTAGCAGAAGAGGAACCTTCAGCTCAGTAGTGACTGTGCTATGTTACCTCTCCGAAAGCGATCCTCCCTTGCTAAAGTGGAAAAATACACTGTATTCCTGGCTCGAGTTCATGACTGTCCCCAGACCTCAACTTGTTAATTATCCTTCTAATATGCTCCTATGTATATGGGGAAATCCAGGACTTAACTTGAGTAAGGATCAGTCCAGGAACAGGTTTTTAGCGCCAGAGGACTATTTAAAGTAAGAAAGGTGGGGAACGCTCCAAAGCAGAAAGTGGCCTCTCTTCCCAAGTAGGCACAGACTAAACACGTGCGTGTTGACTGTTCCTTTCATCTCCATTTGTATTTAAATGTTCAGAGGCTGCAAGAATTCAAGGGAAGTCCCAGCTGGGGTCTTGTTTACTCCTTCTTGGTTCCTCCTGTTTCGGTTTCCCAACCATTGATCTCTAGTCCACTTTTTCTTCTTGTTGCTATTAGCCTTGGGAGGTGAAACAAGAGAATGGCTGAACCTATTGCATACATACGCATTCAAATGGGATTCAGCAACCACCATCTCCCACTCTGGCTCTGTGGTTAAGAGGCCGACTTCCAGATTCAAGGGTGGAGCTTTGAGCCCTGCAACTAGTCTTTTTTTCTTGAAAAAAAATTAAATGCTGGGAAAATCCCTACCGTTGGCAACGGTGCCTGGCTGTGTGTATGTGCATTATAATAATGCCAGACAGAGGAGTTCTAGCAAGACATGCCTTTCCCAGGACAGGCTAGGAGGCTTTGAAATCTAATCTCCCTGCCCTCCCCTCTCCACCCATACATGTTTGTACACCTGCTGCCTTACCTATGAAGTTAGCACGCATCCCATTAGAATTAAAGGGATAGCAGAGGAAATGTTACCAGGCTGTCTCTCGGCTTCCTCTCTCACTGGCCCAGATGCTAGTCATACGCAATTACAAGGAAGAAATCAATACAGCATCCTTCTCTCTCCATTCTCCCACCTTTAACGTTTTTCAAAAACAGTTTGCACATCTGAGACACCTGCTTTGAAACTGCCACTTTAAGGTGGGATGGAAAAGATGGGTTTAAGTACAGGATCTGTCTGGCTTGAACTGAACCCTGTTAGGATTCTTCTTCATTAGATTCATATTTTCCCATCTCCGCATTAAAAACTACACATTTACAAAGGTGATGAGCAAGGGAACAACATATCTAAAACAACAAAAGGAAAGGGAAAATTAGCAGCAGCTATTTGACAAAATGGCAATGCCTATGAAAATGAGTTTTTTTTATCATGTTGGAAGTGACTTGAGAACATACAAGTCACTTTCTGGTGTAAGTGAATTGGCTGTCTACAGAGACGTTGCCCAGAAGACACCCAGATGTGTTACCTTCCTGCTGGGAGGCTTGTGCCATGCCCCAACAAGCTAGAACTGACAGACAGGAGCTCACTCCGTCTCTCAGTTTCAAACTGGCAACCTTCAGGTCAGCAGTTCAGCCAGCAAAAGGGTATAACCCCTTGTGCCACGATGGCTCCATAATGGCTCAAATGGGTGAGAACAAGATAGTGTTGGCAGATCAAAAAATTAGTAAGTGTAGCTTCTTGAACATTCAAGTAACAAGTAACACCAGCTGAAATTCTCTTTTTTACACAAACACTAAAAGGGCAGGAAACCTCTCTAGATTTCACTCTAGCAGTCCTAGAACTAGATGGTGCTAACAGTTAACACAGCAGAGAGAAGAGAAGAGAAGAGAAGAATCTTGTTCTTCCCAGTTGATTCCAGCAAAAGCAAGCAGCTGCAGCCCTTCCTTGATTTGTGTTTTTCCTCATTAATAATGTTTGCCTTCTTGATCACACACTGATGTTATGTGGCCAAAAGTGTCCCAGTTTTCATCTGTCTGAAATATTGGGGGCATGACATACCCCGGCTGGAATATCTCAAAGGCACAAGAACTCATCCGGTGTTGGAAGCTATGAAATGTACTTGGATGGGTGCCTATCAATGAAGGCCAGGTGCTACATGCTATATTTCAGAGGAAGGAGCTGGCAAAACCACATCTGAGTACTCCTTGCCTAAGGAACCCCGGAGAAATTCATGGAGCCACCATACATCGAGAAGTGATTTGAAGATGCACCCACACATGGCATACCCAATGTTCTCCAGCCAATTCTAGAAGAGAGACCAAAACTGTTTATTAGGCTATACCATATTTCATTATTATACCCTTTTCTCTGAGGAATCCAACCTTACTTTTATTACATCCCTTAGGATACCATTAATTTACTTTATCCTGTCTTTCTCCTAAGGTGGGACCCTGGAATGCCTTACAACAAGGTTAAAACAAGATAGAAGTCCTGATTATAGAGAACACAAAACAAGCTGTTGTTTGAACTTTAAAAGTATAAAAATAATAATACATATACACACACATTCCAGAAAGACTTTTCGGCACAACCAACAAATCATCAAATCACTGGAGCCTCCGATGGCCTAGGGGATAAAAGCCTTGTGACTTGAAGGTTGGGTTGCTGACCTGAAGGCTGCCAGGTTCGAATCCCACCTGGGGAGAGTGTGGATGAGCTCCCTCTATCAGCTCCAGCTCCATGCAGGGACACGAGAGAAGCCTCCCACAAGGATGGTAAAACATCAAAACATCCGGGGGTCCCCTAGGCAATGTCCTTGCAGACAGCCAATTCTCTCACTCCAGAAGCAACTCCGGTTGCTCCTGACACACACACACACAAAAAAAACAACCAAATTTTCTGTTTCAATAAAAAGACCTTTACCTAAGCTAGGAGGTACTGCAGCAGTTTGCTTTTGCCTGAACCTATTAGGAAGGGCACGATTCCAGCTCTTCTTTCCTCCCCACGATTAATTAATTGAATGAATACTTTTGCACTTTCAACTCAGTTTGCACCCATAGGATTGAGCTGAATATTAAGCAGAGAAGTGGGAAAAGGAGAGGAGGTCTGAAATAGTTTCAAAGCAAGATTAATAGGAGAGTTGAAGGGTATGATATGTTTAGTGGTGTCTCAATTCACGAGGATTAGGAGGCCCACAACCAGCATCCTGTTTAACTAACTATGTGCCATGAAATGGACCACAATTCTCTCCAAGCTCCAGGGATTTTTTTGGCAGGCATGTAAGTTTAGAAAACAATGGCATATATCCCTCTGCCAAGTGAATATAAAGAGCCACATCTCCCTAATAGCAGGACAGGTCATTTACATGTTCCAGCTCTTAGGCCTGATCCCTCTCCAGTTACAAGGTTCAGATGGAAGATTACAGGAAAGAGCAGAAACTCCGACAGTGACAGTAAATACAGAAGGGTACAATGACCTGGTGGAAAGGTAGTGCTACTAGAGAAGATTATTTTATCATTTTAGGTATATTATATATGTGATATCCTGTCCTTATTTGGTTCCAGAGTAATCTACCATTGCACAAAAGTTAGGTAGACAGAATAGACAAACAGATGGCAGCATTGGTTGGTGTCTCCCAACTCAATTAGATAGTGTATTGGCTCCATTTTTTGAATGGAACTATCCAAGGTGCTGAACCTAATCAGGGCATATGGTTCAACATTTTAGATTATTTCTTTAAGCACTGTTTCCATACTCCACTGACGTGGAAGGCATACTGACAGAGACATGTCTGTTTGCATCCCTGTCTTGATGTTATTTCATAGTGAAAGTTGGGGAGGATTATGACTCAAGGACAATTGCTCTGTGCAACTTTTGTTGCACAAGAAAGGATGGAGCTGCATGATGTCTTGGTGGCCACCGAAACTCCGTTGCCATGGCAACACGGTTGCTAGGGAGAAGAGGGAACCTGTGCCCTGAGATGTGCTTCAAACAGCAGATCACATCCATACTCTTACTAATGGCATCGCACATCCCAGGTCAGCACACTTTTAATTTGGTTCATTATTGGCCTACTTTTTTAGACAGCCATGTGTCGACAGAGAGAAGGTTAATAAAGCCGCTGAAAATGTCTGCAGGAACTCTCTCTCTCACACACACACACCTGAAATGAAGGCCAAGTACACCTAACCTCCCATTTTCTCCTTTTTCTCTCTCTCTCTCCCTGCATGGTTGCCCCAGGGACAAAATTTACATTGTTAGCTCCTTGCAGTAACAATAGTAAAAAAAAGTAAAGGTTTCCCCTGACGTTAAGTCCAGTCATGTCCGACTCTGGGGGTTGGTGCTCATCTCCATTTCTAAGCTGAAGAGCCAGCGTTGTCCGTAGACACCTCCAAGGTCATGTGGCTGGCATGACTGCATGGAGCGCTGTTACCTTCCCGCTGGAGCAGTACCTATTGATCTACTCACATTGGCATGTTTTCAAACTGCTAGGTTGGTGGAAGCTGGAGCTAACAGCGGGTGCTCATTCCACTCCCCGGAATCAAACCTGCAACCTTTCGGTCTGCAAGTTCAGCAGCTCAGCACTTAATATGCTACACCACCAGGGGCTGTAACAGTAGTCTCAATGTTTGTACACTGCTCTTCAAGTAGTATTTGCTACCCCAAAAGAGTCAAGCAAGATTTCTACCAATGTTCTTTATTTAAATACACTTGTTTTCAGCTCTTTACTGTGCTGCTCCCTCTGGGCCACTGCAGGTGCACTTATTCTTCATGATTATCCCAATTTGACTCCATTCTATGGGTTCTTGGGATTTATCAGTCTGGTGAGATGCAATATGATCTCAGGCCCTGGGCTGTGGCGCAGGCTGGAGAGCAAGCCAGCTGCAACCAGCTGCAATGAATCACTCTGACCAGGAGGTCATGAGTTCGAGGCCCGCTCGGAGCCTATGTTTGTCTTGTCTTTGTTCTATGTTAAAAGGCATTGAATGTTTGTCTATAAGATCCGCCCTGAGTCCCCTTTGGGGTGAGAAGAGCGGAATATAAATGCTGTAAATAAATAAATAAATATTCACGTGGATGCATTCCAAGATTTCTCACGGACACTTGAAATCATGGATAATGGCAAACCCTACGTTTTTACTATACTTGGGCCAAAAGCATATCATAGAATGGCACTGCAGGATCTAGAGAGGCTACAAACACATCCATGGTTGACTATTTTTTGGGGCATGGATAAGTACATCCATGGATAAATGGGGTCACTCTGTACTTTGCCTTTTTCTGCTAGGGAGCTTGAATCCAATGTTTCACAAACATTTGTCCTCCACTTGTTTTAGAGTTCTTTTCCAAGACGCCCCACCACACTTAACTTTTGGTCAAGGCTTGTCAGACCTGAAGTCCAAAATACCTGAGGGATCAAAGACAGAGAACTACTGTTCTATTCAATTTCCCTGGACTATGGTTCTCAAAGAATCAGCAGAGAAGATGGACTGAGAATTAAATCAATTTAATGCAATCAGGGGACCTAGATTGTAATTCAAGGGAATGCAAAAGAGTTGTCCAAACTACAGGATTCCTTAAGATGGAGCCATAATAAAGTAATGCCAAATCACTCATACAGTTGTATATTTCAGTCTGCTAACCAATGATAAAGTAATGTCAAATTGCTCATACTGTTGTACATTTCAGTCTGCTGATCAAATCCTTATATTTTATTCCCCAGACCCTATTGAGAAGGGCAAGATTCTGCCTTCCCCTCTTCTTCTGAAACAAAGGGTCCCAGCTAAAGCATGACAAGCACTGTCATTTTGCCCCTTCTATGACCTGAGGCCTCAGTTGGTTTCTTATAGACTTTCTTCATTGTCTCTATTGTAATAAATAGACCAACTTCCTCAGATATATTTATTGCCTGAAACAATGTAACACCTCCCTCCAAGAGTCCAAACATACTGGGTGGGTCTCTGGCTCTACCCAGGAAGTTAAACATCAGTGCTCAAACAAGGGCTGCTTGTCAAGCTCAAACAAGAAGCAGCTTTCAAATTCACATTCAGATTTGGGGTTTTTGTTTCTTGCTGAATGCTCAAGATCAAAAAACCCTTGAGAGCTTCTAATGCTTATGGACATCCCAAAGTCACCTGGGGTCAACAATAGCAATCTGGTTCCTCACTAAACAACACAGGTGGAGCTTCAGACTTGACCCAAGGTATTTGGCTGGTTCAGGAAGTGGGACAAATCCATTCCTAGGAATCAAGGATATACTATACAGGACTAGAAAAAATATTTTGAAGTTGCTCTTGTTGGACACATTTAAAGCCTATCCAACCTATGGTGAACCTATTGCAAGGTTTTCTTGGCAAGACTCAGGAGGAGAGAGTGTAGCTTTCCCAGGGCCAAACAGTAGGTTTCCATGGAAGAGTAGGAATTAAACCTAGTCTCCAGAGCAGGCAAAGGCAAACATGGGCCCTCCTGGTGTTTTGGACTTCAACTTCCACAATTCCTAACAGCTGGTAGGCTGTTAGGAATTGTGGGAGTTGAAGTCCAAAACATCGGGAGGGCCAAAGTTTGCCCATGCCTACTCCAGAGTCATCCAACAAAAACTGCTACATGGTGCCGACCTTCTAAATAAAGAACAAAAACAGGAAAATAATAGGGTGTGGGGAGAATATCAAGTGAAGTTGAGATTTTCACATCCTGAGAGCATGAGCTGTATCGGTTGGAAAATGGAAGTGGGATTGGTCTCAATCTGGATACTTGGTAACTTTGAGATGACCACATTTAAATTTAATGAAGTTAAGTAACATGGTATAAGAGGTGGGATCTTGTTCTGCAGTGACCCAATAACCATGAATTATATTTCAGGCAGGATACATAGTCACTTCTTTGAATGCATTTACAAATTTCTCTTTCTAAACCAGTTCCATAATCTTTTGGAATTTACTTACTTTTAACTGCCTTCTTGGCATCTGAATGGTATTTAATGATTTTTATGTCTCAGTGAGTTTTGTGGCTATGTCCTTGTAGTGTTATTACTGCTGTTGTGTGCTTTAGAGTTACTTTTGAGTTATGGCAACCCCAAAGAGAATTTTCCATGGATTCTTTTAAGCAAGATTAAATCAAATGGGGATTGCCACTGCCTTCTTCTGAGGGTGAGAGAGTGGGACTTGCCCAAGGTCATCCAAGGAGGCCTCAAACCCTGGTTTCCCAGAAGTCTTGTCCAATACCCAAACCACTACACCACAATGGTTCTCTCTAGATAATGTAAAAGGCAACTAGTCTAACAGTCGAGTATTTCTCCCCCTTAACATGGCACCTCAAGGAATGCTTTAGCCTTATACCAGTCATGTGAGTTCAAGTAGCATCATCCCCATTTTATAGGTACAGGAATTGAGTCAGAAAAACTGCAAAAGCTTAAGGCAATGAGGAAATAAATACCCTTCAAATGTTTCACAAATGAGAGATTTGTTTAGGTATATAACATTAAGAAGGCATCTAAACATGTAACGAATTAATTAAGAAATAGAAGTCTTCCAATGATATCATTGTTGTTATTGTTGCTACTATGTCACTTTATGTCAATGTAATGGCAACCTTTCCCTAAAGCTGAGAGAGTGTAGTTCTCTCAATACATGGTACCTTTCCATGGCTAAGCTCCAATTCAAACCATAGTGTCCCAGGGTCATAGTCCAACACTTAAACCTCTATGCCAACGTGACTCTATATAAATGTCAATTTGGAAGATTCAATCAGCTGGCCCTTATGGTCCCTTCCAACCTATGTGTCTGTCTGTGGTCTGTCATCACATCATAATCAGGAATATTAACATACCGCTCCTAGGTTTTACTCTCCTAAGTGAAAAGTTTGGGGCAGAACTTAGTGATTCCACCATGTTTTCCAAACATGAAATACAAAAGATAATCAGTGCATGTCTCCCAGCCCCAACAACAAGATCATTTCAAAAATATTGAAACTCAGAAAACTTAACTTTTGCAGCCCATTTTTCCTGCAGTTCTTCAGACAGCAGGACTAATGCTTGGTCACTTTTTGTGCCTAATTTTAACTGAGCCAGAAACCACCCAATGTCCCCGCACTGCTCTTTCCTTCCATCGATGAATATCATTTAATAACCACATACGTTCCCTTTCCTTTCCCTCTGTCCTCCAAAGTTCCTCTTGCCTCCTCAGCCAGGCCCCATTTCCTCCTAAAAGCTGCTGGGCAGGGACACTTGGAGGTTCGGAGCCTGCCCCGTGGCTACCTTGTACTCTCTGCGGCTTGCAGACCGAGCTATTAGAGCCTGAAAGCAAGCTTTGGAACTTGTCCTAATGCCTTTCACAGGAAGGGCAATGAAATAAAGCCCCAAACAAAACAAGATGGTTATTGATTTGCTGAACAATTTTATCTCTTCTGCTGGGGACTGGGAGACAAGAATGAACCGGCCAGAAAAATCTTTTTTTAAGGGTTGGGAGGCAGTGCAGACACAACAGCACTGCCTGTTAGAAGGAAGCAAAGGACCCTTTTCCTCGGTGCCCACCCCTCCCCTCCATCCTCGGCCTGGGCTTTGTTTGCCCACTCAGAGGGGCTTGATGAATAGGTCCAGTTGTGCAGCAACTCGGCAAACATGCCAGCAAACTGGCGGAGGTGTGAAAATCTGCTCCTTTGAGTTGCTGGCCCTTCTTTGGGGGCTCTCTAATTAAAATCCAATAAAGAGCCGGCACTGTCATTCTGATCTGTGTAATAAAGGGAGGCACTTTGGGAAGAGAGGGGACACTTCCAGCTCTCCACCCCATCTCCTCCCGCTCGGCTATTTGTTCAGGTGTTGGGGGGCACCCTTGAGCCCAATTCACACACATGCACTCCAAAAAGAGAGACCCCGCAATGCCCTCCCCGGCCTAAGACTTTCCAAGGCCTATTTGCTCAGACTCAGAGCCTTTTCCAAAACACTCAAGATGTGGATTTGAATTTGAAATGGAGGGGGTTTGTTCACTTGGCCCTCATTATCCCCGGCTCTCCTTCTCCTTGCCCCTCCTGACAGCCATTCAGGCCTTGCAGGAGGGAAGTCGCCTCCTCCGCATTCCAATCTCCGGGATCATACTTTTTGCAAATAGAGATGGCCGCCTCAAAGAAACAGCCCGGCCTGGAACTGTTCGGTTTTTAATCTTCTCATTGGATTCTCAGGCATGGAACCAGAGCCCGGCCATTGGAAACCAGCTGGAAGGGAGGGGATTCGAGGCGGCTCTCAGGAAATCCACTTCGTCCAGTCACACGACCTCGCCTGACATGTCCCCCCACCATGGTCCCCCTCCCCTCCCAAACGCCAGCTGTGCATTGCATAGTAATGCCTGGGTTTGCCATCATGGAACCATTGGCTTCCTAGGAAATACATAAGTCTGTTCCTCTGTGTTTTGAATGGGATACATCTGTGTGCCCAAGTTAGAAGTACCGATGGGGAAATGGGCATTTAATGGTTGTGAAGTTGAGTCAAGGCCTAGGTTTGGGGGAAGTGGCTTTCTGTGCACACAGACTGTACTGTGTTTCCCTGAAAATAAGACAGTGTCTTATATTAATTTTTGCTCCGAAAGATGCTCTAGGTATTATTTTCAGGGGATGTCTTATTTTTCCATGAAGAAGAATTCACATTTATTGTTGACCAAAAAATGAACATTTATTATATACTGTACAGTAGTTGTCATCACAAACCAGCATAACCAGATAAACTTGAATCCTATCAAGAATTTCTTGTTACTACCATTATTTCCATGTACAACACTCTATGGTACGTACATTTACCGATCTGCTCTGGTGTTCTGTTTGGTGGGCATACTTCCAAACAAAAACTTCGCTAGGTCTTACTTTCAGGGGAGGCCTTATATTTAGCAATTCAGCAAAACCTCTACTAGGTCTTATTTTCTGGGGATGTCTTATTTTAGGGGAAACAGGGTATGTGTAGTTCTCAGTCAGAACAAGCACTTTTGTTGCCTGAAATAAAGGACCAGACAGCAAATAAGGATGAGAGAGCCAACATGGTTTACTAGTTTTAAAGTTGAACTAAAACTCTGCAAGAACAGGGTTCAAATTCCTGCTTGCCCGTGGAAACTTGTGCAGACCTACTACATCACCTCAACCAAGTCACAGCAAACACCTTCCAAAATATATACCTTGCCAAGAAAACCCTGTGATAGGCTTCCCTTAAGGTCACCATGAGTTGGAAATGACTTGAAGGCACAGAGTCACAACAATAATAAAGCAATGTGCATACTTACAAGCACACACATTCCAAACTACTGACATTAACATGGAGTAACAGTTGCCTGTCAAAGTAAATTGCATCAAAGGACTATTAAAAATAATTCAAAGGAATGAATTATTGACTGATGTTATAACTCTATAAACTTTTTATAGCAGTATCATTTGCTTCACGCTGACTTTGTTGGGAGTAGTTCACAAGCCTATTGCACTAGACAAGAGCCGATTGCATTGGAAACAAGAGCCTTGTTTCCAACAGATGATTTGGACTGCAGTTCCCATAATCCTTTATCATGCTATTTGGGGATGGCAGGCAGTCTAGGGGTAATCAAGGTTGTCTACCACCCAGTTTAAGTGGCAACAACCCTTACTCTAACTGTTGAGTCTACAATACCCATTTCCACACTTCAGTGGCTTTCTGTGCACACAGTTCTAGTTTAGACCAAGAACTTTTGCTGCCTGAACTGAAGGACATGACAGGATGCCTCACATCCTAATTCATTTATCAGATATTACCTGAACCGATATGAATTTCCATCCTGCAGTTTTGTTAATCTGTTTTTTCAAAAATGCAGAATGATAGGGAGAGAGAAAGGAGGGTTGGGGGAATTAAAATTAATTGATTTGGCATTGTGATACTTGATGGTATTACTTGCCTTAATTTAATCAGCATGACTTCAGATGTCCCTTAAAATATTCATTCACACGCACACACATACATACATATATTAAAAACACACTTTATAATGTTGGAATTTGAACCCCAACAGATCTGGAGAATTTCAAGTCAGGGAAGGCTTTTCCCATCTGTGCTGAAACTAACTCTGGGCATTACCCTGTGTGAATGCTGTGACTCTCAAAACCGTATGTTAACTATGTTGCTGTGGCTTCAACAGTGAATCCCAGGCTCCTTTAGATATGTATAATATGTGCATATGCACTCAACGATCTAGCCAGGATATAAGGAAGGAAGGTTTTCTATTACTGTTCGGATAGCTAAGCTTTTGTTTTTTGGAAGGGAAGGGAGAATACTAGGAAGGGATAGAGATTCATCATGAGGAAGGCTTTCAAAGCAGGAAAGACTTCATCCCAAGATTCTGTGGGCTGCTGGATGGGTCAACCTACTGTGCCAAATGTTGCCTATGGATCAGATATTGGGCTGTACTGTGAACTGCATTCAAAAATCAGAGGTGCGGAAATAAGCTACACCCTTGGCCTAACCTCAGAAAATGGGCCTGTTGATGAAACCTGGACAGAATGAACCTGATCTGCTCTCACAGTGGAGTTCTCTCTAAATTTTCACTCAATGTCATGAATGGGACTCATTCACACCTTTTCTTAACCCTTCCTTCTTGTGTCAATTGGTATATTTAGTGTTAAGGTCATTATTTTTCTTTTGCGCTTGCATGCTTCTTGGTTCCCTCAGAAGAGTTTTCTTTAAACGCAAAAGACAAATGAAGGAGGAGGTGTTAAAACATGCAGCTCTAAAAGTCACTGACAGAGAAGCACCTTCTCTGCCTTTTCCAAAAAAACGAAAACGTTGCTCAACCTGGGTAAAAATGAGCAAATGATAAAGTAGGGGAAAGGCAGCACGGAATAAGTAAAGAGGTAATACAGGAACACATAGCTACTGTAAATTAATTCAAGCCTCCAAGGTCAGATATACTACATTTATGAGTATTGAAAGAACTGGCAGAAGTAATTTCAGAACCACTGGCAATAAATGTTTATAATTCTTGGGGAACAGAAGAAATCCCAAAAGCCTAGAGGAGGGCAAATGTTGTCCGCATGTTCAATAAGGGGGGAAAAGAGGACTCAAATAATTATCACCTAATCAGCGTGACATCAACAGCAGGAAGGATTCTAGATCAGATCCTTAAACAGACAATCTGTAAACATTTAAAAAAGAATGCCATGAGCACTAAAAGTCAACATAGTCTTCTCAAAAACAAGTCATGCCAGACTAATCTTATCTTTTTTTGTAAGTAGTTACCAGGTTGGTAGATAAAGGGAATGCCCTGGAAGTAGCATATCTTGATGTCAGAAAGGCCTTTGACATGCTCCATTATATTCTTGCAAACTAGTAAAATGTGGGCAAGACAATGCTACTGTCAGGTGGATTTGTAATTGGTCGACCAACCGAACCCAAAGGGTGTTCTTCCTCCTGGAGAGAAGTGACCAGTGGGTGCTACGAGGGTCTGTTCTGGGCCCGGTGCTATTCAACATCTTTATCAGTTCCTTGGATGATGAAATAGCGGACATGCTTATCCATGTTGCACACTTGTCCAAATTAGAACGGGTAGCGAACACCCCAGAAAACAAGATTAGAATTCAAAATAAACTTAGCAAATTAGAAAGCTGAGCCAAAACTAACAAAATGAATTTCAACAGGGAGAAATGTAAGATACCACACTTAGAAATAATGCATGAAATGCACAGGTGCAGGAAGAGCGATATCTGGCTTGATGGTAGTACAGGTGAAAAGGATCTAGAAGTCTTCGTAGATCACAAGCTGAACATGAGTCAACAGTGTAATACAGCAGCTAAAACAGCCAATACAGTTCTAGGTTGCATCAAAAGAAGTCAAGATCAAGGCAAGTAATAGCATCACTGTACTCTGCTTTGGCGAGATCTCGTCTACAATACTATATCTAGTTCTGAGCAATTTGAGAAGGATACTGACAAGCTTGAAGGAGTTCAGAGGAGGGGAACCAAAATGATCAAGGGTCTGGAAATCATGCCGTATGAGGAACAGCTTAGGGAACTGGGTATGGCCATCGCTTGGGAGTGCTTTGATTGTGCATTCCTGTTAGAATGAATGGACTTCTTGAAAGGAGATTCCACCTGGACATTAGGAAGAACTTCCTAACTGTAAGAGCTGTTCAGCAACGGAACTCCCTGCTCTGGAGTGTAGTAGAGGCTCCTTCTTTGGAGGCATATAAGCAGAAGCTGGGTGGTCATCTGTCAGGGATGCTTTGAATGTGATTTTCCTGCTTCTTGACAGGGGGTGGACTGGATGGCCCACAAGGTCTTTTCCAATTCTATGATTCTATGATTCTCTTCCATCTCTAGTAAGATCCTAACGACATGTTTTACGCCTTTCTCAAACAGCCCGGCAGGTGGTGCTATAAGAACAGGGGATTCCCAGAAGTCCAGGTAGAACTAAAGGTCCTTTTTTGGTCCTTTCAATGGTCACTATTTGTAATCCAGATTGATAGGAACTGCATTTTTAGGAAGAGCTGGGTGTGTTCAAAATTATCATTATTGCAGAGCAACAAGGAAGATGAAGAAAGTAGATACTATAGAGATGGAAAAACTAGTTTTATACTTATTTTAGGGTGAAAACAGAGAAAGGAATGGTGAAAAGGTGCCACTAAATACACTAGAATTTGTGCAGGACTAGTTCTACTTTCTTGCTCAACACTATTTTTTTTGGTCCACCAATAGCAAAAATGCAACTGAGGGCTGCAGCCTTTCTGTCAGAGGAACCATGTTCTGTAAGAAACCACTCTGCCTCAAATCAATTTCTAAGAAAGCATTCACACATACTCAGAAATTAAGTACTTTATGGATCAAATGACCTACCAAGCAGAGAGGTAATGCAATTCATCCAACTCACTGTAAATCTATGAAAGCCTTGGAAGCTCAGAAACGTTTTGGGATGACAAGTCTCAGGGCCCTTCCACACAGCCATATAATCCAGAATACCAAGGCAGATAATCCACAATATATGCTTTGAACTGAATTATCTGAATCCACACTGCCATATAATCCATTTCAATATGGATTATATATCGCTGTGTGGAAGGGTACCCAGAATCTGCTGAGGACAATGAGACTTGCCACCCAAAATAAAAGGTAGTTATCCAAAAGAAGAAATGTTTTCCCCGAGCTTTGATTCTGTCAGGCTGAAGTTCCGATCAGATGCCCAATCAGATGTTGACTGCAAGTCCAATGATCCATGAATGAACATCTGAGTTGTTATTTCTCAATTTTGGATAATTTGATAGAGTCAACTTCATTAATTACTCAAGGCTGACTGTTAAGGATTTTCACTGCAGGCTTCACACCATCATAAGAAGGTTCTAAATCCCACTACACTTAGAATAAGAGGACTGAGTCCTATCAAGGGACCCTTAGCAAGTGCCCACCTGGGATGCTCATCTTGCCAACTTCCTCCTTTGCTCAATTTACATTCAAGCACAAGAGGCAGCTTCTCATCAGCCTCCTGAACCTTTGCCAATCAGCTTTAGAAGGAAGCTTGGAGAAGTTACTTTTTCTAGTGCTGAAGTGGTGTGGCCCAGCTCCATGGCTTTACACACTTAAGAAAAGCTTGATGACCATAGAGCCTTACACACAGATGTATCTGAAGTGAATCCATCCAGTTCAGCACTTGGGTCGCAACCATATAATTATTTGATTGACTATTGTTCCTCTTGCCAATCACTGAATTACTCAAAGAGGCAAGTCCCATGTTTTTTACAATTAGGAGAAACAAATGAACTCTTTTTGCAACTTGATTTTCTTGCCATGTGTCCACTGCCTGCATCCTTTTTACTCTATCATGAAATAGACCTCTCCATTCCTCACTATCTCCTATTATCCATTTTCTATCCCTCCATTACTTTTCCCTATTTCTTAATACCAATTGGAACTTTCCTATAGACAGGTCAACAACCTACTTTGGTGTTTAGTCCAAACTTTATAGGAGCTATCCAGAGTGCTGCACTCTATTTCCCTAATATATACTGAACAAGAATGACACCCATCTAGATAGTATCTGGATAGGATATGATAGTAAATTAGTAATACAGTAATAAACAAGCAGTTGTAAAAAAATACTCCTAATAGTAGTAATTGCTATGAATCAATGGCCACTCAGATCTCCATTTATGTAAAAATGACTAGTCCCAAATGGGTAGGTTTTACTACAGGTTGAACATCCCTTATCTAGAATTCCAAAATCCAAAATACGTCAACATCCAAATTGTCGACATAGGTGCTTTCTGCCAGATAAATATACCCATTCTTGTTTCATGCACAAAATAATTAAAAATGTTGTGTATAGAACTACCTGTAGATTGTATATATAAAGAGTATATGTAACAGAAATGCATGTTGTGTTTAGACTCGATATAATGTCCAATATAATTCATTATGTATATAGAAGTATTCCAAAATCTGAACTCCAAAACACTTCTGAATTTTGGACAAGGCATAATCAGCTTGTATTACAAAAGCTGTACTGGTGATTTTACTACTGTGGACAAACATTAGGTTATTAAGGTCACCAAGGGTTTTTTCTTTTCTACTACATAGGACTTTCCTGCCATAGTGTCAGTTTTTATAACTGAAGAGTGAAATACTCATTTTGCATGAGAAACATTTACTATCAACTTACTACTAGTAGTAAGTTCTTACCATTGACCACCAACTCTTACAGACAGTGCCCACTGTTGTCGTGGACAATTGATGAGGCCAAGGTATTAGAAGAGCTTAGTGAGGATTCCTTCTGTTCTACTATGGAGTGTTAGTTTTAGTAAATGAGTATGAAATACCCCTCCCTTAGCACTACAACTGTTACCACATACTTACTAGTGGTGCTTTTTTTTTTTTTGCTTTTTTACTTACAAACTGTTGTCACCAGAGTTTTAGACAATGGGGGAGCCAAGGTAGCAGAGGAGCTCAATAAGAACTAGATCTATTCTACTCTGTAGTGTTGGTTTTAATAAATGAATGTGAAATACAGCAGGAACAATTTTAAATCGAGTCCATGTTTTAAAAACACCCTGTACTCCTCCCTTTGGACAGAAATGTTTATTATCAGCCTACTCCTAGTACTACACACTTAACACCAACTCTTACAAACTGCTGTCACTGGAGTTTGGGACAATTAAGAAGGCCAAGGTGGTAGAAGAGCTCAATGAGGAGACATCTGTTCTGTTACATAGTGTTTGCTTTAATAAATGAATGTTAAATACTCCTCACTTCGCACAGAAGCATTTATTTACTACATTTATATCCCGCCCTTCTCATCCCAAGAGTCCCCCAGCTCAAAGTGGGCATACTATCTCTTTACTATCAGTAGTAAGAACTAGTAGTAAAGCCAGGGTGCTAAACCATGGAATTAATGCAGAGTTTAAAATAACTTTACTACTAATAAGTACTTAATGCCGATGTTATCCTTGATGTTGATGAAATGATGTTCCCCCACCACCACCTCCATGCAAGTCTCACTCACCGGCCTTGACAGAGCAGTGGATGTGGGCCTTGGACTCGTAGTAGACCCAGTCGAAGCCAGCCTCCACAGCAAGGCGGGCCAACATGCCGTACTTGCTGCGGTCCCGATCTGAGGTGGTGATGTCCACGGCACGGCCCTCATAGTGGAGGGACTCCTCGGAGTGGTGCCCGTCCTCGTCCCAGCCCTCGGTCACACGCAGCTTCACCCCGGGCCACTGGTTCATCACTGAGATGGCCAAGGCATTTAGCTTGTCCTTGCACCGCTGCAGGGAAACAAGCACAAGGCAAGACACAGGGTTAGTCACTTACTACAGCCGGTAGGCTGAAAGGAATTGTGGGAGCTGAAGTCCAAAACACCCGGAGGACCAAAGTTTGCCCATTTACATTTACTATGAACTTACTACTTACAATTGACTACCAGCTCTTTCAGACAGTGCTCACTGTTGTTTTGGACCATGAAATAATGATAATAATAATAATAATAATAATAATAATAATAATAATAATAATAATAATAATCCTCTCTGCAGCTGGAGTCAGATTATGACATCATTACAACACGAGATAAAACACTATTAAAAGGCACACAAGATACACAGAGTTAAAATACAAGTTAAAATCCGTTGATAAATTGCAGACTAAAATTCACAGTATCAAACGGCATTAATTCCATGGTATAGCACCCTGACTTTAGAAGGAAACCCTCCAGAATCTGAGGAGATGCTACAGAAGTCCAGGCAGTGCATCTAGTAGTCTACACTGTAGAATGAATGCAGTTTGCCACACTTCAACTGCAATGGCTCAACCTTATGGAACCACAGGAGTTGTAGTTTTACACCTTCCTGTACACAGACCGCCCAGGATTCGGGTTCTCCAGTGTGTTATTTCTAGGGATCTCTTGAAATCAAGCGAGGAAGACAGTGAGAAAGATAGACAAGCTGAGTCTGAAGTTGGAGACGAAAGCAGTCAAAAAATTTGGCAAGTGGCATGTTTTTTTAATTATTATTATCATCCCAAAGTAGTTAACAACAACCCCTGCTTTCAAAGCAAGGGCACAGGAGATTGGCTTAGGACTGCTGCCTTTAAATCACCCTTAGGATCTCTCACAATTTTAGACAAGTCTTAAGGTGGAAGGTCCAATTGTTCTCCCCTCTAGAGACACTTTGTTCCACTACTTGTTCCCATAGTTCTCCACCTACCAGTATTATGGCCAATGTGACTGGGGATAAGGGAAGGTTTACTCCATCGTGTCTGTGGGAGGCTTCTAGGCCTTGGATGGAAGCCCCTAACTCTAAAGAAGAGATGTTGAAGCCATCAAGTGTTTTGAGAAGCTTTGCTGGCTCCCTTGTTTAGTGCAACATTTCCCATGCTAAAAAAAATTTGGGCACCTCCAAAGCTGATATCTTTTGGCGAGCCTTATCATTGTATTAATAAACCTAGTAAGGGATTGTAGAACAACTTTCTGTGGCTATTGGTTGAGTAAAGGAAGCAAGCAAACTTCTCCCTAGATGGCACAGCTTTAAAAATTGGTATTTTCCGACACTGTCAAATTAATGAAGTCTGACATAACTTCCATTACCTAAGTTCAATGCAATGGAGTCATGAGAGTTATAGTTTTACAAGCAGAGAAGCCAAAAAGTGTTGGTGCCTCAGAAAACTATAAATCCCAAGATTCTATAGCATGGAAAGTGGCGTCAAACTGCATTCATTCAGTAGTGTAGTGCAGATGTACCCTTAGACCAGGCATGGGCTCAGGACAACTGTTGCATCCAAGTTTGCCCCATATTTTTGTTGATCCCTTATATCTTCCCTCTCACCACTCAGTTTTTATAATTTTCAGTTTGTGCCACTAGCTACCAGTTCACTTTTATGCCCAGTTCAGCTCTAGTAGCCCCAATATCAGCTGTCTGCAAATGGTAGTGGGAAAATCTGCTCAATTTACTCTTCTTCTCCACCCAATACACACACCATTAATACCACAGTTTGGGTTGTGGGTCGGCCCTAGAACCGAATTCTGTGAGTCAAGCACTAAAAAAGTACTGAATACAGACCATCCTTTTCACCTTCCTATTTCCCAACCTCCTATTTATCTTTTGGGAACGTGAAGGAGACAAAAGTATGGTTTCCCACAAGTTAGCAAAACTTCGGAGCCAATGTTTTCTGTAGGTTTATTGAGGGTGTGCCTACATTGTAGAATCCATACAGTTTGATGCCACCTAATTCTGGAACTTGTAGTTTGATGAGGCACCTCTGATCTGTGGTAGAGAGACAGCTAAAGGCCTAATAAAACTACAACTCAGAAACAGGCCCTGGAAAAGATTAGCCCCAGAATAAAAGTGTTTACATCAGTCTGCCATCCATGTGCTCAGGAATGGAAAGGGAGGGGGGCAACATGACAACATTGCCCCTCCAAATATATTTTCCTTCATTCCACCAAATTTCTAATATTGGAAAGGGAGGAAGACACTGAATGGCATTCACATCTCAGAAATACGTTGGTTTGTCCCTTGCTAAACTGTATTTTTAAATGTTATACTGATTTTTTCATTTAGTGCAAGGCTAGACAATAGACATTTAGGGAGGCTTAGTCCTTGTGGGTGTACCAATGTTCTCATTCCTCACTGCCACCACTGCATAATAATTATTCGTGGCCCAGACCTCTTGGATTTCTTAGGAGTTGTAGAATGCATCTACAATGTAGAATGAATGCAGTTCGACACCACTTGAACTGCTGGCTCAATGCTATGGACTCATGGGAGTTGTAGCTTGGTGATGCACCAGCACTCTTTGGCAGAGAAGGTGAAAGACTTTGCAAAATACAACTCCATGCATAGCATTGAACCATGGTCCTTCCAGTAGCATCAAACTGCATTAGTTCCACAGTGTAGATGCTGCCCTAGTCTTCTTTTGGGGCGGGGGGGGGGGGGCACATCTGCATTCCAATTTTCCTTAAGTACAAAAGACTACCAGGAATTCCCACCCCCAATTCAGTAAAGAAAAAAGGAGGAAACAGAGAAAAAGACAATTCTGTTGTGTTATCTTTGTCACACTTGTAAAACTTTTTACTAAAGTACAGCAAACCTGATGTAGGGCTTTGGGTTTAGGACTCAGACTGGATCTAGAGCTGCTTTATATGGTCAGTATAAGACACATAATGTAGTTCAAACTACAAGGCTTTTATGGCCAGAATCACTAGGTTGCTATGAGTTATCCGGGCTGTATGGCCATGTTCCAGAAGCATTCTCTCCTGATGTCTTGCCCCTATCTATGGCAGGCATCCTCAGAGGTTGTGGGGTCTTTTTGGAAACTAGGCAAGTGGGGTTTATATATCTGTGAATATGAATGTGTGAATGTTGCAATTGGTCACCTTGATTAGCATTTAATGTTCTTTATTTACTGTCTATAAACTCTAAAATCAGGACAGTAAATAAAGAACAACACTCTGAAAACAGGGGACACCCAGGCATGAAACAATCAGGGCCAGCTAACACCTCCCATCAAAGGATTCCCTCAAGCAGGAATCAGCTAGGCCTTGAATTTGCAAGGCCATTAAATGCTAATCAAGGCGCTCAATTGCAACATTCACACCTGCCTCAAGCAGACAAGAGTTCTTTCTCCCACCTTAGACATTATTCCGCAGATATATAAACCCCACTTGCTTAGTTCCCAACAGACCTCACAACCTCTCAGGATGCCTGCCATAGATGTGGGTGAACTCTCAGGAAATAATGCTTCTGGAACATGGCCGTACAATCCGGAAAACTCACAGCAACCTAGTTCAAATTGCATTGCATGGTAGTGTAGATTTAACCCCAGCCTAAGAGTGCGTCTACCCTGTAGAATTAATTTCATATCTGGCCTACAATGTGAGAGGTTTTAAGTCATAAGTTTGAGTTTCTTGAGCCTGCTGCTTCCAGCTTTGTCACCAATGCCTTGGCCCCCTTTATCTCGTCTCCAGACATAAGGGAGTCTTTAAAAGGGAGCCTTGGAGCAGACGGGGAGGGGCACCGAGAAGCCGAAACATGGGCCGCTGTCACCTGTCGCAGGTTCCTTCTCTCTCTCTCCCTCCCTTTCCCAGTTGAATATTAACTCTCCACCGAGGAGGCATTCAAGCGCCGGGGCGGAAAGTGGACCCAGTCCAGCCTTGAGGTCGCTTTCTGGCCAAGACAGGAAAGAGGAAGGCGCGACCTTGAAGGAGGAGGTGGTGGTGGTGGTGATGGTGATGGTTGAGGCTGAGAGAGCGCGCCTTGGCCAAGGTCAACAGAGTCAGAAACCCGCTCCTAGCCCAGCCACGCTGGCCTCCAATCCCAGAGGGGGTGAAAGACACACCTTGGTCCGTGGGTTGCTATGAGATTTCCGGGATATATGGCCATTCCCAGAAGCATTCTCTCCTGACGTTTCGCCCACATCTATGGCAGGCATCCTCAGAGGTTGTGAGATCTGTTAGAAACTAGGCAAGTGAGGTTGATATATCTGTGAAAAGTCCAGGATGGGAGAAATAACTCTTGCCCGTTGGAGGCAGGAGTGAATGTTGCAATGAATCACCTTGATTCGCTTTGAAAAGCCTTGCAGCTTCGAGGCCTGGCTGCTTCCTACCTGGGGAATCCTTTATTGGGAGGTGTTAGCTGGCCCTGATTGTTTCTTGTCTGGAATCCCCCTGTTTTATTAGTGTTGTTCGACTTGTTCTTTATTTACTGTCCTGATTTTAGAGTTTATTAAATACTGGTGGGGAGATTTTGTTCATTTTCATGGTTTCCTCCTTTCTGCTGAAATTGTCCACCTGCTTGTGGATTTCAGTGGCTTCTCTGTGTAGTCTGACATGGTGGTTCTGAGAGTGGTCCAGCATTTATGTCTTCTCCAATAATATTCTGTATCCAGGTTGGTTCATCAAGTGCTGTGCTATGGCTGACTTCTCTGGTTGAGTTAGTCTGCAGTGCCTTTCATGTGCCTTGATTCGGGTTTGGGCATTGCTGCGTTTGGTGGTCCCTGTGTAGACTTGTCCACAGCTGCATGGTATACGGTAGACTCCTGCAGAGCTCTTGTCCTTTGCTGAACGTAGGGCAAGCTAACACCTCCCAACAAAGGATTTCTCCAGGCAGGAATCAGCCAAGACTTGAAGCTGCAAGGCCATGAAATGCTAATCGAGGTTATTAATTGCAACATTCACAATGGCCTCAAACAGACAAGAGATCTTTCCCCCACCCTGGACATTATTCCACAGATTATAAACCCCACTTGCCTAGTTTCCAACAGAGCTCACAACCTCTGAGGATGCCTGCCACAGATGTGGGCGAAACGTCGGGAGAGAATGCTTCTGGAACGTGGGCGAAATGCGATAAGAGAAGGCTTCTGGAACATGGCCACATAGCCCGGGAAACTCGCAGCAATTCCTGAGGTTTCCTCCACCCTTCCTCACGCGTGTGTCAAGAGGGAAGGCTTCCCCGGGAGTCGCGCGTGGCGTGGAAGCGGCCGGGCTTTTCCCCCTCCTTCCTCTCCTCTCTCGGAGGGAACTTGACAGAAGGTCAGAAGTTCAAGCGCTGCCAGCTAATGCGGCGGCGGAGGAGGAGGAGGAGGAGGAGGAGGGCAGCCGTGTAGAAGGAAGGAAGGACAGAAGGAGGAAAAGAAGGGGAGGTCTGGAACTGTGGGTCTCCTGGAGAGAAAATGCCTCCCTTCCTTGCTATTCCGAAAGAGAGAAGGCAAAGCACCGTCTCCACGCACGCCTGGCTTTCCGCGCGCCCTCTCCCCACGCGAGTTTCCCTCCCCTTCCTTTCTCCCTTCCTTCCTTAGGAGAGGGGCTTTTCCTAGGATCCCAGCAGCAGCCACGGCCTTCCTCCTGAGCCGCCTGGGCCTTCTTTCAAAAGGATACAAGCTGAAATCCTAGCCGTTTGCGATCGATACGCGAGGAGAGTAAGTGGAGCTGAAAATGCGGGAGAGGGGCTTGACTCGCCACCGCCGCCGCTGCCACCGCCGCACGAGGCTCAGCCTGAGCTCGCGTCTCGGCAGAAGAAGAGGAGGAGGAGGAGGGGAAGGAAGGGAGGAAGGAAGGAGAGAGAGAAGGAGAGAGAGAGACTGAGAGACAGAAGGAGAGGAGGACGGGGTTTCCAAGCAAGGGGCGCGACAGAGCCAACCAACACCAGCTTTGCCTAGGCTGCTGTGGGTTTTCCAAGCTGTATGGCCAATGTTCCAGATGCATTCTCTCCTGACGTTTCGCCCATATCTATGGCAGGCATCCCCAGAGGTTGTGAGGTCTGTTGGAAACTAGGCAAGTAGGGTTTATATATCTCTAGCGTGGAAAAAGAATTCTTGTCCGTTGGAGGTAAGTGTGGATGTTGCAATTGGCCACCTTGATTGGAATTGAAAAGCCTTGCAGCTTCAAAGCCATGCTGCCTAGGAGAATCCTTTGTTGAGATATGTTAGCTGGCCCTGATTGTTTCTTATCTGGAATTCTCTGTTTTCTGAGTGTTGTTCTTTATTTACTGTCTTGATTTTAGAGGGGTTTTTTTAATGCACATGCTTGAGGATTTCAATGACATGATGGTTTGTTAGAGTGGTCCAGCATTTCTGTGTTCTCACATAATATACTATGTCCAGGTTGGTTCATCAAGTGCTCTGCTATGGCTGATTTCTCGGGTTGAGAGAAGCCCTTGAAATCTACAAGCATGTGGGCAATTTCAACAGAAAGGAAGAAGCCATTAAAATGAACACAATCTGGCTACCCAATATTTTTAAACAACTCTCTAAAATCAGGACAGTAAATCAAGAGTAACGCTTAGAAAACGGGAATTCCAGGTAGGAAACAATCAGGGCCACCCAACAAAGGATTCTCCCAGGCAGGAAGCAGACATGCTTTGAAGCTGCAAGGCCTTTCAGTGTTAATCAAGGTGGCCAATTGCAACACTTTAAAGAGCAACACTCTGAAAACAGGGGAAGGCAAGATAGGCAACAATCAGGGCCAGCTAACACCTCCCAACAAAGGATTCTCCCAGACAGGAATCAGCCAGGCCTTGAAACTGCAAAGCTTTTCAATTCTAATCAAGGTGATTCATTGCAACATTAACAGGCAAGAGTTCTTTCTCCCACCCTGGTCCTTCCACATATATTAACCCCACTTGCCTAGTTTCAAATATACATCACAACCTCTGAGGATGCCTGCCATAGATGCGGGCGAAACGTCAGGAGGGAATGCTTCTGGAATACGGCTATGACAATCCGGAAAACTCACAGCAACCCAATGATTCCGGCCTTTTACCCTTGGCGCCCTTGTCTCGCTCTCGCCCCGTATTGGCGCCTTTTCCCTGCCGCTTTGGGGGCGGGATGGGGCCGGGGACCCTCCCCACGGCCCTGACCAGGACTCTGCCTCCTTTTGCCTCTCCCTCGCCCTTTGATTTTCGCTCTCCGTGGCGGCGAGGCGCGTGCCTCTCTTCTTTGCCTCCCTCCCCAGGTAACAGCCGGGAGATTTAAGGTGGTCGGGAGGAGATGTCTCTCTCTCTGTCTCGCTCTCTCTGTGTCTCTCTCTGCCTCCTCCTTCCCTCCTGGACGTGCGGGAAAGCAGGTGGAGGAGAAAGGAGAGAAGCAGACCCAACAGGAGGGGGTTAGGGCAAGCAGGGGGCTAGGGAAGCCTCCCCTCTGCCCCTTCCACATTCCCCACTCGGCCTCCTTGGTCTCCAGGAGAGACCCGAAGGTGGGGCTTAAATATATTAATAGCGGGAGGGAAGGAGGGAGGGGGGAAGAGGAAAGACTGTTGACCTATATTTGGAAAGAAGGAAGGAAGGATGCCAAGCTGGGCGGCAGGTAGTTTGGAGGAACTCCGGAACTGGGCGAAGAGGAGGAAGGCGAAGGAGGGATGAGGGAGGAATATCCCCACCAGAAGGAAGAGGAAAAGAACGATGGACACCTTGGACCCGCTTCCTATTTCTAGCCCAGCCTTAGAGCTAAAGCAGACGCCTCGGTGGACTCATTCATATAGAGGCGCACACAGAGAGAGTCCTCCGTCTGAGCTCTTCTCTCTCTTATTATAAACATAATAATCAAGGAGGGCTTCCGGGAAACACCAGCCAAGCCCTCCCGACAGATGGCCATCCAGCCTTTGCTGAAAAAGATGGGAGTCTGGCGGAGAAGGAGACTCCAGTAGCAACAGCATAGTCCACTGCTGAAGAGCTCTAGCCCTCAGGCCGTTGTAGTTGGCTCTCTTTTCCTGCCAATTGAATCCCCGGCTCCATTGTGTCTTGCAAGGACCTCATCACACTAGAGCATGAATCCACTTTAAATCTGGTTTCTGCCTCCTGCAGAATTCTGTGGTTTGTCGTTTGGTGAGGCCCAGGACCTGGCTGGCTGAGCTGTTTAAAGCCCCTTGCCTAAAGTGGATCCAAGCTCAAGTGTGATGAGATAAATGGTCTTTAAAGCAGCAGAAAACAAGCTGGTCCCTTTCTCCTCAATGTGGCATCCTTTCAAATACTTAAATCTGGCTCTCCTGTCCCTTTCTTTCAGCCTTCTCTGGCACCACGAGATGCAAAGCCACCCTTAAGAAATGGGGCCACAAAGTGGAGTCCACGACATGAGTGTGGAGAAGAGCAAACCACAGACCACCTCACAACCTCTGAGGATGCCTGCCATAGATGTTGGCGAAAGGTCAGGAGAGAATACTTCTGGAACATGGCCACACAGCCCGAAAGACATACAACCACCCCACAGACCACCTATTTACAATGCAGCCTGAGCCCTGCCACATGCACAATGGAGAACCTTCTTATAGCAACACCAGAGTCACTCCAAGTGGTCAAAGGACATTTAGCATAATGCCAAGTTAACTTTGTGTTTTTAAATACATAACAGCTTCTGATATGATAAATAAATAAATAACTTTCTCTTTTGCAAGCTAAACACCCCCAGCTCCTTAAGCTGCTTCTCAGAGGGATCCATCATCCCCAAACCTTTGATCATTTTGGCCACCCATCCCTTGTCCATCTCCTTCTTGCTCAGAACTGGACACAGGGTTATCCTTCCAGGTAAAGACCCCTGACCGGGCGTGGTGGAGGCTCCTTCTTTGGAGGCTTTTAAGCAGAGGCTGGATGGCCATCTGTCAGGGGTGCTTTGAATGCCATTTCCTGCTTCTTAGCAGGGGGTTGGACTGGATGGCCCATGAGGTCTCTTCCAACTCTACTATTCTATGATTCTATGATTTTGCAAGCTAAACACCCCCAGCTCCTTAAGCTGCTTTTGGCTACCCATCTCTTGTCCATCTCCTTCTTGCTCAGAACTGGACACAGGGTTATCCTTCCAGGTAAAGACCACCGACCAAGGCAGAATAGGACAAGACTATGAGTTCAACCCACCCTGACACTATCTATTTCCCTCTGGGTGCAGCCTAGAATGGCACTGGCCTTTTTTCACTGCCTCATCCCACTCTTGGCTCATGTGCAGCTTGTGGTCCACTAAGGCTCCCTCCAGGTGTTTTGGACTTCCTAACAGCCTCAGGAAAAGCCCTTTCCCTGTCAGCCACTTAAGAGGAAAGGAAAGAAAAGGAAGCAGGCGTCTTGGAGGATTCATTCACGCACAGAGTCCTCCGTCTGAGCTCTTCTCCTTCTCTCTCTCTCCTCCATTGAAGTGATGCAATGCTGGTTAAGTTACTCGTCCCTCCCTCCCCCCGGCCTTTGGTGGGAAAGCAAAGCAGGTCTAATGGGGGAGCATCCTTAAAGGGAAATCGATCTCTGAATGCTCGGCTGGGCGCAGTGGCCCACGAGGGGATGGCGACCGCGTTTCTGAGGAAAAGGAGGGAAGGGGAGGGAGGAGGGAGGCGTCGGTTGCCAGAGAGGCTCCTCTCGTCACCCGTGCCTTCTCCTTCCCCTTCTCCTTCTGGGCCTCTGGACCTCAAGGGAGCCTGGCCAGGAAGCGCAAGGTGCACGAAGGAAGGAAGGGAGGGAGGGAGGGAGGGAGGGAGGGAGGGAGGGAGGGAGGGAGGGAAAGAAAGAAAGAGGACGCCGCGTGGAGTGGGCTCCCCTCGGATCCTGGGAGAGAGGAGGGAAAGGGAAGGGGGAAGGCAGAGGCAGTCAGAACCGGCTAAACCAACCCACCGACCAACCAAGTGGCAGGGAAGGGCATCGGGGTGGCGCGAGTGTCACCCCACGCCCGCCACGCGAGTCTCTGCGCCTCCCTCGCCATCCCAGGCAAAGGCAGGCACGGCAGGCATTAAGGCACGCAGGTGGGGAGCCTCCCTCCCTCCCTTCTATCCTCCTCCTCCTCTCCTCCTCCTTGCAGCACTTCTCCCTCCTGCAAAGTTAGTGGGGACCCCCAAGACCCACCTGAATGGGGAAACTGCTAAGCTCAAAAATGACCCTCAGTTGGGGCGATTCCACCATCAGCACAGCAGAGCACCAGAAGTAAAGTTCATAACCAGCAGCTCTGTCTCTAGACTGGCTTCTCGCTGAGGACTGGAAACTTGATGACAGGAGAGACTTAGGCAGCTCAGGGATGAAACCCAACAGAAACCCATTCTGACTGGCCTGGGCTGTCGGATGGAGAGGGTCAAGGACCAGGAAGGGGGAGGCTGTGGGGATGCTCCAGTGGGGAAGTCAAGCGAGAAAAAGGGCCCTAAATGCACGTCTGAATGGGGTGGAGGGGTAGGAAACTCTTTCTCGGACTGGCCTGGGAAAAGGCGAGCCAGAGAGGGCCAAGGGCCACTTGGACCTGCCGCAGGTGCAAAGGCAAGCTAGAAAGGGGGCCAAGACCCGCCCCAGCCGCAGAGGAAGGTCTGAATGGGGGGCAAAACCCTCTCTCTGACTGACTGGGGTCCCAAACGCACCTCGACCATAGAATCATAGAATCCTAGAGCTGGAAGAGACCTCGTGGGCCATCCAGTCCAACCCCATTCTACCAAGAAGCAGGAACATGGCATTTAAAGCACCCCCGACAGATGGCCATCCAGCCTCTGTTGCAAAGCCTCCAAAGAAGGAGCCTCCACCACACCCCAGGGCAGAGAGTTCTCTGTCACAGTGAGGAAGTTCTTCCTAATGCTCAGGTGGAATCTCCTTTCTTTCCTGTTGTCTGAAGCCATTGTTCCTCGCCCTAGTCTCCAGGGCAGCAGAAAACAAGCTTGTTCCTCACTCGCTATGACTTTCCCTCACATATTTATACATGGCTCTCATCATTTCTCCTCTCAGCCTTCCCTTCTGAAGGCGAAACATGCCCAGCTCTTTAAGCCGCTCCTCATAGGGCTTGTTGAGGAGCCACGGTAGCGCAATAGGTTAAACCCTTGTGTCGGCTGGACTGCTGACCTGAATGTTGCGGGTTCGAATCCGCGAGACGGGGTGAGCTTCCGTCTGTCAGCTCTAGCTTGCAGGGACATGAGAGAAGCCTCCCAGCAGGATGGCATCACATCCCCTGGGCAACGTCTCTGTAGACGGCCAAAAAGAAACTAGGGCTTGTTCTCCAGATCCTTGATCCTTTCAGTCGCCCTCCTCTGGAAACCTTCCAGCTTGGTCACCAGTTTCAGGTGAACACCAGAAAGGAGAGAGAGGGAAGCAGGTGGAGGCCTGCACGGGAGGGAGGGAGGGAGGGCTCCCACTGACCTGGGTCATGAGCCGGTCCGCGCCGGTGTTCTCCTCATCCTTGAAGATGATGTCCGGGTTGTAGTTGGGGGTGAGCTCCTTGAAGCGCTCCGAGCTGCGGCTGATCTTGCCCTCGTAGCGCCCGGAGGCGCCCAGCGTCTTCTCGGCCACGTTGGGGATGAACTGCTTGTAGGCCAAGGGCGTGAGCTTCTTGGGGTGCCGCCGCTTCCCGAAGCCCCTCCCGGGCCCGCACGCCAGGCTGGAGGGGCAGAGGAGCAGCAGGAGCAGCAGCGCCGGAGCCCGACACCACCGCCCCGCGCCCCACGGCACACGCATCCCGGCCCCGGAGGAGGAGGAAGAGGCGAGGAGGAGGAGGAGGAGGAAGGAGAGGAGGCTGCGCGCCTCCGCCTCCCCCCGAGAAGCAACTCCCGGAGGCTCGGGGATCGCGCTGCGCCTCTGCGATGGTGCGATGCCTCTCTCTCTCTCTCTCTCTCTCTCTCTCTCTCTCTCTCGCCTCGGCTTCCTCCTTCGCGTCCGATCCTTTGCGTGGCAGGTGCGGGAGTGGACGGGACGCCCCGGGGAGGAAGAGGAGGAGGAAGAGAGGGAAGGCCAAGGGAGCCACGCGTCTCGGGTGGGGAGGGAAGGAAACAGGGAAGGAAGGAAAAGGAAGGAAGGAAGGCGGGGAGCCGTTCGCTCTCACTCTCTTTCTGTCCCTCCCTCCCTTCTCTCTCTCTCTCTCTCCTTTTCTCGCTCGTGGGTCTCTGCGCTGTGTGCGAAGGAGCCTGCCTTTAGTTGGGATATTATAGCTGCCAGGGCTGCGCGCTGATTGGACGAGGCGGGAGGAGGCGTTAACCCTCGAGGAGGCCAACAACAACAACAACAACCACAACAAGGAGGTGATGAAGAGGAAGGTGCACCCGCAACAAGAGGCGCCCCCCAACAAGGCTGCCTTGCTTTCTTTCTTTCTTTCTCTCTGTCCTTCCCTCCATCCGCTCTGAAACTTTTCTCCTTTTTCTAGGGCAAGAGGAGCAAGCAGATGCTGGTCGGGAGGAGGAGGAGGAGGAAGGCGTGGAAGGGGAGCCAGCCGCTGAGCCAGGCACCTGACAGAGTTTGGGGATTAGGAGAACAGAAACGTCTCTTTCGATTTTGAGGGCCTGTCTGTCTATCCCTCCCTGCGTGTTATATAGGGATGCACGGATATATCCGCACCTGAGCAGCGTGGACTCTGGAGACCAGGGGAAGGCAAGGGCAAAAATCTTTCTGAACAAATCTTCCTCCGAGTAGGTTGGCTTTAGGTCTACCCCTCTCTCTTTTTCTCTCTTACTCTGACCTAAATGCCCTAAAGGCACCAGATCCCACCTGATCTTGGAAAGAGGCAGGGTTAGTACTTGGAGGGGACACCACCAGGGAGTATCAGGGGCTTTGGGATGTATTTCAGAGGAAGGAACGAGCAAAAAAAAAAAAAAAAACCTATGGGGTCACCATAGGCCGGGCGGTGGCGCAGGCTGGTTAGCAGCCAGCTGCAACTAATCACTCATGAGTTCGAGGCCAGCCCGTGCCTGCGTCTGTCTCTGTTCTATGTTATGGCATTGAATGTTTGCCTTATATGTGTGCAATGTGATCCGCCCTGAGTCCCCTTTGGGGTGAGAAGGGCGGAATATATATAAATAAATAATAAGTCAACAGGTGTCTTGAAGGCACACACTTACTTATCTATCTATCTATTTCTCTATGACAGTGGTTCTCAACCTGTGGATCCCCAGATATTTTGGCCTACAACTCCCAGAAATCCAGTTTACCAGCGGTTAGGATTTCTGGGAGTTGAAGGCCAAAATATCTGGGGACCCACAGGCTGCGAAGATTAGTGGTTCCCAACCTTTGGGCCTCCAGTTGTTTTGGACTTCAGCTGCCACAGTTCTAACAGCTGGGATTTCTGGGAGTTGAAGTCCAAAACAACTGGAGGCCCAAAGGTTGGGAACCACTAATCTTCGCAGCCTGTGGGTCCCCAGATATTTTGGCCTTCAACTCCCAGAAATCCCAGCTGTTAGAACTGTGGCAGCTGAAGTCCAAAACACCTGGAGGCCCAAAAGTTGGGATCTAGTGGTGTAGATGCCCTCTTAGGCTAGGTTAGATCTCCAACTCAAGGCCATAGTCAGAAAATAATTGTGTGTGTGTGGGGGGGGGGGTGAACCCCTAACACACACACCCTTAGCTACAGCCTTGCTCCAACTCATGTGTCCGCACTATTGATTGCAATGGGTCTAGGATTATAACTGGGCTTCACCACCTGCAAAGTGAAATGTAGTATGCGAGTGTGTGTGTGGGCATTCATGCTCACACACAATATTTTATGGAAGGAGCCATTAAACATCTTGAGGAGAACTGACGCATTAAAGAAGACCTTGGAGGAAAGAGGGGCTGAGCTGCGAGGCAACGGGAGGCGAATTCCCGATTCGGAGGGTATTGATCCCAGGTAAGGCTTCCAGGGCTTTTTCCTTCTCCTTCCTTCCTTCTCCCTGGCGCTGAAAGCCTCTTCTCACGTCAGAGCCAGACCTCAAGTGAGTGGCGCGGAGGATAATGCGGACTGAGTGTCTCTCCCTGGCTGTGGTTCCTCTCTCCCCGGAGATGCAGCAGACTCCGGACAGCAGACAAAGGCACGCAAATCCACGCAGCCCCACCGGAGATGGGAGCCCGCAACTCCAGCATCTCCACGGGGAGGAAAAGACAGAGCTCCTTCCAAGAACTCAGCAACAGCAGGTCACTGACTCAAGGACTGGGAGTGGATCAATATTGAGAGCTGAGTTTTTAAAAATATATAAAAATCCCTACTTCTTTCTACATAGTGGTATAGACTGAGAGATAAAGAATATCGGTCTTTCTATATAGGTTACTTACTGGGGTGGACTGAGAAATACCTTTCCCCCCATATGGGATGGACCTACTTTTCCACAAAGGTTGCTTACTGAGATGGACGGAGAGAGAGATAAATATAAGGCGTCTATATGGACTTTCCTTTCTTGTGAAGGATTCAGCTTTTTCTCAAACCTATTTGAGTCCTCCCTCGGTCAGTTTCGGGGCTCCCAGGAAATTTATTTTTGAACAATTGCGTTCAGGTATTCTTCCTGTTCAGAAAATCTCAAGCCTCCCCGAAACTTTCCTAGAAGTCAAAAGTAGCCCTTTGCGGGTTTTTTTTCCATATCAGGAGCGACATGAGAAACTGCAAATCGCTTCTGGTGTGACTACCCTTTGGGTAGAATCGCCTTTGATCATTCTGGGAGCTTTGAGCTCCGGTTTGGAGATCTTTTCTCCGGGACAAACCACCTGTTGATATCTTGGAAACGGGGGCTCCAGGCTGTACTTGCTTGAAACTCTGGCATTAAGCCCCGTCGCCTCCCCATCTTTCTTGGGAAAGCCGTCCATAGAAATAAATGGATTTACTCTCCGGGAAACGGACAGAGAATAACGCCTCGGCTTGTTTCTTAACGCGTTAGGGAGCGAACTCGGGATCCCTAACCAAGCGCCGGCGAATCCGACCTTAAGAAAAAGTCGACCCTTCTCCAAAAAAGTTACTTTTAATACCTCATTATTCTTTTCTATCGACCCTCTGCTCCCAACTGCAACGTCTTTGGTGCCTATTTGAGGGACTCGGTTGTGGGAAGGAAAGTTTAGAAAGTTTGAAAAGTTTTAGGCGTCCCGTTGGAAGTTTTCAAAGAGAGTCTGCCACCAAACTCGGACAAGTTGCGTCTTAGTTTGTTTGCTTTTGCACAACCGCTCCCAGAATCCGAAAATTGGCGAGACTGTGGATTTTGGAACCTCCAAGTCACTTCTCCAAACTCACTCTGAGCCATCAAAGAAGTCACTCGGGGAGAAGAAGCCAGGCACGGATTGCTTTTTAGCCGCAAAAACTTTGCGCGAGGAAGACGGGGACCTTTTCGCCTTCTCCTCATGAAGCCAGGAGGGCGAACCCAAGGCAGACTTCGGACTCGACCCCCAGCTCAGCCCCCTCCCCACGCACCCACTCCTTTTCACGAGGGAAACGGGCTTCGGACCCTTCTTTTTTGGAAGGAAAAGGGGGGCAGGCAATGCGCCCTCGGCACAGTCTCCACTCCAGGCGCAAAGTGTCCCGTGCCCTTCCTGCTCCGTTGGCCTGAGGCACAAACCAGCGACCCAAAGCTTAGCAGGAGGGGAGGAAGCTACCAAGGAGGGATCCATTACTACACGCGAGGAATAAAACAAGTGGGAGGCGGGGAAGAGAGGGAGCTTTCCACAGGAGGCCGGAGAGAAGCCACACTTTCAGAAGTTTAGCCCCTAATCCTCCAGGCAGCATGGCCAATGGGGGGGGGGGGGGGGGAACCTAAATGGTGGAGTTCCAAAAAGTGACTTTTCCAGCTCTAAAGGTCCCAAATCCTCCACAGCTCCCTTCTTACTACCTCAATTTCAAAAGTAATTCATGCAGGAAAATTATATTTATAGCCCATCGGGTGAGGCTGTCCAATGCTCTTTCTCTCCTTAGAGGAGAGATTTCCTCTCTTTTTCCTTCTCCCACTCCACTCTCAAAAGAGGCATGGCCAACCCCTCCATTTCCCAGCCTTCAGCTATTCAATCTGACACCACACACTTCTAAATTGGGCCACACAGTCTACAGAAAATCTACACACACGGATAAAAACTCCAACCATCACCCAAGTTAAAAAAAAAAAAGCACAAATCCCTGGCAGACCGTGTACAAAGAATCTGAGAAGCCCACCTCCAAGGTGAACTGAACCACCTGAACTGGGCTCTACAGGCCAATGGAGACTCCATCACAGATATCAGAAGGGCTGCAAAGCCAAGAACAAGCCATGAGAGTAAAGAAAAAGATTCTCCCAGAGGAAGTGTTCTTACCATACATCAAGCATAGGGAAGCTGATGAAAAAACACCATCTACTATCTACAGACCCACTAAGAAAATCCAACAAAGACAGCATCAAGAAACATGAAAGGCACTGTAGACTAACTCAGCCAGAGAAGTCAACCATAGCAGAGCACTTGATGAACCAACCTGGACACAACATACTATTTAAGAACACAGAAATATTGGACCACTTTAACAACCACCATGTCAGACTACACAGAGAAGCCACTGTAATCCACAAGCAGAAAGGAGGAAACCATGAAAATGAATAAAATCTGGCTACCAGCATTAAAAACTCTAAAATCAAGATAGTAAATTAAAAACACCAATCTAAAAACAGGGGAATTCCAGACAAGAAATAATCAGGGCCAGCTAACACCTCCCAACAAAGCATTCCTCAAGCAGTAATCTGCCAGGCCTTCAAGCTGCAAGGCTTTTCAGTGCTAAGCAAGGTGATTATTTGCAGCATCCACATTGCCTCCAACAGACAATTCTTTCTCCCACCCTGAACCTTCCACAGATTAATTTAAACCTTACTTGCCTAGTTTCCCATATACCTCACAACTTCTGAGGATGGCTGCCATAGATGTGGGCTAACATCAGAAGTAAATGCTTCCGGAACATGGCCATACAGCTCAGAAAACTCACAGCAACCCAGTGATTCCAGCCATGAAATCCTTCGACAACACATCCAATTCCTAAATATCTCCAAAAGAAGCAGGTTCTGCCTTTTTATGATAACCTCAACCCTTTTTATGATAACCTTGAGGCCATTGCTTCATGCTGCTCAATGAGAGGACCGGCCCTGTTCCAATCCTATTTCCAAGGAAGGCAAAGAGCAATTCCATTTTGCAGAGGCAGGCTTTAAAAGTACTGTGGGGCTGTACTATTTACACTGTGGAATGAATGCAGTTTGACACCACTTGAAGTGCCATTGCTCAGTGCTACGGAATCATGAAAGTTGTGGTTTTGGTTGTCAACCTTCTGTGCCAAAGACTGCCTCACCAAACTACAGATCCCAGGATTCCATTGAACTCCATGGCTCTTCCTTCTGAGCCGCACATCTATGCTTGCTGTCAGGCCAGCTTTTGAACTGGTTCTGTTAAGATTTCCTTGTACTTTAAACCCAAGCCATCTTATCTTGCCTGGGGGAGACGGGGTGAAGAATTGTTTTTTTCTGGGCCAAGGAAGGTCACCATAAGCAGGATGGACGCCAAGGAGGCCATCCCACCCCCAACTCGACATCTATCTACCTCTTCGAAAAGGGCTCTGAACAAGAGAAAGGTTTCAACCGGAGAACTCAAGTTTGGACCTTGCTTGTCAACTTAGTTGGGCTTTAAAGACCTTTATTTTTTCATTTGAAGAAAGTAAACAGACTAAAAATGAAGCAACACACCGAAGGAAAACAAACACCACAAAACAATTCCAGTCCCCAGTCCCTGGGCCTGAATGAACTCTGCATAGGGATTAATCTCTTAGTCACTTGGATTAAAAAAAATCAATGGGAAGACAGTTGCTCCAGAGAGAGGAAATTCAGCTCTGGTGAGACCCTTTGGCTGGGTGTGTTTTCTGGAAGAGTCCAAAACCAGCTGTCAAAGGAAGTGGGGAGTCCTCCTCATTTCACTATTGAGAACCAGACTTGTAGGGTAGCACAGGTCCATATCCCATCCCAAGTTGGTACCATGTAATATCCTACTTTTGTGTGCCAAAGTTCTTTGATGAATAATTTTTGCTTCCCCCCAAGAATGACCCAACATTCCACCCATGTCAACTGAACAATAATAATAATAATAATAATAATAATAATAATAATAATAATAATAATAATAATAATTTATTCTTGTACCCCGCCCCATCTCCCCGAAGGGACTCGGGGCGGCTCACATGGGGTCTTGCCCAACATCACAATATAAAATCAAAACAAAAACACAAATTTACAACAATAAATCAACAGAACCATCCTTCCTTCTGTTCCTTCAATTCATACCCAATTTCAGATCGCTTCAGTTACTATGACAAGTGCATCTTATGAAAGCCTAAGAATTGTAGTTTAGGAACAGAAATTTACAATTTCTCTGTCAGAGCTCCTAGTTTCTACTGCAGGAACTGTGCAGTGTGAAAGAATCCTTAGAGGACACTGTGCCTTCAAGTTGTATGCTGACCTACGGTGACCTTGTGAATTGCATAGGGTTTTTATTAGGCAAGGAACCTTCAGAGATGGTTTTGCCAGTTCCTTGCTCCAAAATGTAGCCTACAGCACCAGGGATTCATTTGTGACCTCTCCTCCAAATAATAACCAGGACTGACCCTACTTAGCTTCCAAGATCTGAAAGGATCTGCTGATTTTAGGGTATTTAGGCTCAAGATTTGCATCTTGGATGTGGGGATTTCAATAACTAGAAGTCATCATCATCATCAGGATTTTTTGGGCCAGGTAGCTATCCAGGAGCCTGGGCCTTCCAGAAGTATGCAACTCTCTTCAGTCCTTGTCCAGGTTTTGGAAGCGTTGAAAGCGAGTCATCCGCAATATTAGGAATATATTCATAACCTGTTAGGATTATGATACCAATATGGTTAGATATTGGTGCAGAGTAACAAAAATATAGAAGTCTAGGAGTTTATGTGAGCAGAGGTGAGAAAAAGCAAAATAGCCAGCCTCTCTTTCCTTTTAAAAGAGTCATGCGCATAAAATAAACATCAGAGACATCAAAAGTAAAATAGTAAAAATATGTTTACTCACAATCTTGTATGATGATGGTCATACAGGTAAAAAAACTTAGTTCCAAAAGAATACAATTCAGGACACTACATATCACTTAACAAGAAGTAACATCAGGCAGCATGGCTGGATGAAGAGCCAAAAAGAGAAAAAGCAAAAAGAGGCAGGAAGAGGTGAAGAGAGAGAACAAAAGAAAGTCTCCTCTTTTATGCCCCAAATTCTAAAGGCCTATGTAACTTCCTGTATGTCTCCAGGAAGTATACTCCCATTTCCCACATCACATGCAAAACCCCTAAAATGGTTCCATCAATTCTAGAATGCAGCTTTGGCTTCAGGTTACTAAGCAACAAACAAAACTAACTACATAAACCATCCCACATTGAAAATGCATGCATGATTGCTAGATAACCCAACACCCAAATTTCAGTCTCCAGCTCTCTTGCGTTTTAAATCCCAAAAGCCCCAGCCAGTTTGGCCAACATTCAGGAATTCTGTGAACTAGAGTTCAAAACATCTGGAGAACCAAAGTTTTGGAAATGATGGACCAGTGTGTGCCTTGGTAGCTTCCTTATCTATCATTCCCTAACCTCATAAATCAGTCTTAGAGGCACATAGAGATTTTCAAGACCTTGCCACCTTCTTTCAGACTCCTTCCTTCCTTCCTTCCTTCCTTCCTTCCTTCCTTCCTTCCTTCCTTCCTTCCTTCCTTCCTTCCTTAGCAGAGAAGATAGTTCATTCCTTTGACAAACACACAACACTCACAAGAAGTACCACCACATCTTTGCATTGTGGATAGCTTCTGCATCTTCACCTGTATATCTCAAACTATGACTTTACTAAGCTCAGCAGATTCTTGATTGGTAAGTGCTGAGATAGGAAAGGCCTCATAGATGCAACCTTGAGTTCTGTCCTAGGAGGGATTTCACCAGGGAAGGAAGGTGGGTGGCTATGGAAGAAATAAAGACATCAGTCCTAGCTATCCAAAGGAGAACTTCTGACTTCTTGAAATATCAACATGAAAAAAAGATGTCACTAACACTTTGGTTGTGCCATATATACTCCCTTGATTTCTCTGTTTATATGTTTTCTTTCCCCCTATTACATAGTCTCTGATTTCTTTAAAAGGAGAAAGAACTGTGACAGCATAATTTAAGTTTAACTGTTTAAAGGTGACATGATCTTTCCTGGATACTTCTTCAGATGTAGTATTTTACTGCAAATCCTTTACTGCAGATATGAACACTCACAAATACATTGCACTGATCTCAGTAGACTTAATGGGCCCAAATCCTATATGTTTCCTCACTGGAGAATAATTTGGATTTAGTGATGCATTGACTCACTATTCAAGATTTGATTCAGTTCTGTTTATAACAGGTGCACAAAAATTTGTTTTGGTGTATTTTAAAAAAATTATTTTAAAGGGGAAGGTGCAGTTGCTTCTCATTCAGCCCTGCAATATTAAATTGATTCCAGTATTCTAGAGTCGTCTCACCACATTTTCTAGGGACTCCCAGGAGTTGTAGTTTGGTGAGAGACTATAAGGCAAAACAGTCCCAGGGTTTTCTTGGCAGAATTTATTCCTCTGAGGCTGAGAGAGTATTCCTGGCCAAGGTCACTGAGTCCTAGTCCAACACTCAAACCAGGGCACCACCCTAAGCTCCTCGCCACACTACAAATCCCAGGAGTCCATAGCATAGAACCAGGCCAGTGAAAGAGGCATGATGCTGCTATCTCTACATCCATCTAACAGGGAGACACAGGATGGGATAGGGCTCTGGCCCTGGAAAAGAAGTTACACAAAAGTTACTTCCTCACAGTTGTTTGCCTTCTCTTGCTAGGGACACAGAGGGTGCATTCAGCTCCCTTGTGACCATGTTGAATGGAAGAGGGATTCTGGGAGTTGCATTCCACAAACTAGATTCCCCAAGCTCTAGGTCTGCCTACCTTCTTTGAGGAGCAAGGGGTTTTCCAAGGTTTGAGAAAAGGAGGACCCCAAGAAAGAGATTTGAGCCTTGAAGGCGACTCTGCCTCGACCTCGCCTGTCCACCTGGCTGCCCCTCCTCTTCCTCGCCCTCCCCATCCTCGCTCCTCCCTTCGCCCCGCCCTTTCCCTCACCTCTCCCACTCCCACGCGGGTCCTAAATACGATGCAGACTTTTGGGGAGAATTGGTCGGCCTCAGCCCCCGCTCTTCTATTTTTGGGGGGGGGGGGGGAGGATGAGGAAAAGTGTGTTTCCTTCCACACATGCCTTCCTCCTCGCGTGGCCCCTCCGCCCCGCCCTCCCTTCCTGCAAGTCCCTCCAGGGGACGGCAGGAGGCTCCCTGTCCACACGGCGCTTTTATCTCGGCACAGGCGCAGCACATATTTCTGGGGAGGCAGAGCCGGCCGATCTCTCCATTGGCCTTTCCAAGAGGGCGCTTTGAGTTGTCTTCTTTTCGTTATTATTATAATCATTATCATTATTCGAGCCCGATCTCCGAACTTGCTTGGAAAACCGCCCCCGAATCCCAGCAATGATTCACTTGAGGCTCCTGAGCATATGCAGATTACATCATGAACTGGTGCCCAGGAACTGGTCCTAGTTTGACTCCACTTGAACTGACAGGGGATCGTTCATTTTGATCCAGTTACTCACACAGCAACAAGAAGCCACATCTTTCTCCACCTACATCTAGCCCTTGAGTCTATCATGACCTGGATGGAACACGGGCGCCCCTTGAAATGCTGATGGAGGAGCTTCAACTTCACGTTTCCCTTGAACTTCAAGCCATGCAAGCTTTTCTTTCCCGGTCCCTTGCATCTCCATACAGTATGGTTTGTAAATGTTTAAGTGAGGAAACCCAAAGGGTGCTTCATCCTGGGAAGAAGTGACTAGTGGAGTGCTGCAGTGTTTGATCCTTGGCCCAGTACTGTTTAACATGTTTATTAATAACTTGAATGAAGGTTTAGAGCAGTGCTTCCCAACCTTTTATTGACCAGGGACCACTATGACCAGAGACCACTCTCCAACATTAGTACCCAAAGAGTTACGAATCAGTTTTTGGTCAACTTGAGATTCACTTTGGTTATTTGGTGTGCTAATTCAAAAAATTGCATGGGATAGACCACATCAACGCTAGTTTCTGATACAAAACATATGCCATCCAGTAGTCACCATCTGCTGGCCCACAGAAAACTATATTTAATAATCTAGAGCTGATGTGGTCTGTCCAATGCAATTTTCTGAATCAGCACCCCAAATAACCCCAAGAACAGACCAAAAAACATAGACACCAAGATGCCCGGCTTCCAAGTGCCACATGGAATGGCTCAGCTCAGGGAGAGGGAGGAGAAGCAGCAGTCAGGAGGCTTGCTATTACGCCTTTCATGGGTAGTCAGCCTCTCCTCTCCCCACATTCCTGTTGCCTCGGCTCTGCAAGAGGGTTTCAGGAGACCAGTCAATCTCCTTGCAATGGTGTAGTAACAGTGAGGTCGCAGACCATATTTTAATTATTGGAGACCACTGGTGGTCCATGGACCACAGGTTGGGAACCACTGGTTTAGAGGGCATGCTTATCAAGTCTGTAGATGACACCAGATTGGGAGGGATAGCCAATATCCCAGAAAACAGGATCAGAATTCAAAATGACCTTGGTCTACAGCTCCCTTTTCCCCATCTTACATGACCTGAGGACATTTCAAGCCCAAACATTCGTTTTTCTAGATGCCTCTTTGGGTATCCTCCTGCAGTGTAACCACTCTCTCTGACTGCTGTCTTTGTGAAGCTTCTCTTTCTCCAGCAGTGGCCATGCTATGTTTTCTGCACTCCTAATTCTTCTGTGTCTAATAGAAGGGAAGGTGTGGCCTTCCAGATGTTACACAAGACAACACAGGCTTTTCCAGATGACTATTCTTACAATCTCTACACCAGCTTCCCCAGCATCCATACTGATGGGGATTCCGGATCTTTTAGCCCAGAAAGTAATGTGTCTCCTCCCTGGATAGGGTCCTTTTCTCCTTTTGTGTAGTGTCAGCCCTGCACCACTGGAGGAAAGATCACACCCATAGTTTTGTCCCTAACCTGGGGATTTGGATTGGGTGCATGGGCTGTCTCATTGGACCTCCCTGTTCATTATCTAGTTCCATTGCAAAATGCCCATACCATGGTAAGAATCCCTCCACTGCTTTCCCCCCACCCCTTGGGTAAGCCCAACTGTGAGAAACCTCCGCTCCACTACCATTATGCATTGCCTTCATTATTCCACCTCATGATTCAGTCACAGAAAAGAGGAGAGATCTCATCTATTTTTGTCTTTTTAAAGTTAAAAATAACTGAACTGGTAGCCTATTACTTTGCATTATTTAAGGGCAGGGAACATCTTCTCTGGCAGCCGAGTTGGTTGAGGTCTTATTTTTAAACTTCCCAAGGTTCAATGCCTTGATGTGATTTGCTTTTATGAATGCAGTGCCAACACAGCCGATGGAGAAGCTTTTTGTGCACAGGGAGGGGGAAACCCCAGCCAGATGCTAGGTTTGTGTGGCTTTTGAAACCCTTGTTTAATTACTCTTTTAATAAACTCTCCTTCTACATTCCCCTCCTATCAAGAACAATTATCGCTTTAGCAAGTGTTGAAGCTGGGTTTTCGGAATCTTTCGAAAAATCTGTGATATTTGTCAAGGAACAAATGGACTATACTCCTCTCCCTTGAAATGAAAGAGGCACCTTCATATTAGGAACATCCTTTGGGGGACTTCTCTCACTGCCCTATTAAAATAAATAGGGTTTATGAAAGGAATACATGGGAAATACTTTCTTAATGGTTTCTGTTCAACTATCTAAAATGAACTCAAAACAAAAAGGAATCTGGTCCATGTATTGACATCTATAACCTCCATCCCATCCCTGATGACACCAAAAATGTTCAAGTTGAACCTGGTTGCACATTTTGTATATATTTTGAGTAGCATCAAAATATTGCCCTCTTTCCCTTAGTTTTCAGCAAAAAGTGAGTGCTAGAAATAATATCATACACAAGCTGACTGGCACAACCTGGGGGTCACAACCAGACACAGTGAAGACATCTGCTCTTGTGCTTTGCTATTCTGCTGCAGAATATGCATGCCCAGTGTGGAATACATCTCACCACGTTAAAACAGTGGATGTGGCTCTTAATGAGGCATGCTACATTCTTACAGGATGTCTACACCCCACACCACTAGAGAAATTATACTGTTTAGCTAGTATTACACCACCTGACATCCACCGGGAAGTAGCAGCCTGTAATGAAAGGATCAAGGCAGTAACATCTCCAACCCATCCTCTGTTCGGATATCAGCCAGCATGCCAATGCATTAAATCAAGAAACAGCTTTCTAAGATCTACAGAAATACTAACAGGAACAACTCAGCAACCGAGAGCCCAAAAAAGGCAGGCAAAACCCCAGAACCTCATTCTGTGGCTGATACCGAATGAGAAACGCCCTCCTGGGCACACAGAAGACTGGGCAACTTGGAAGGCACTGAATAGACTGCACTCTGGCATCACGAGATGCAGAGCTAATCTTAAGAATTGGGGCTTCAAAGTGGAGTCCATGACATGCAAGTGTGGAGAAGAGCAAACCACAGACCACTGACTACAATGCAGCCTGAACCCTGCCTCATGCACAATGGAGGACCTTTTACAACGATACCAGAGATACTCCAAGTGGCCAGCTTCTGGTCAAAGGAAATCTAATATAATGTCAAGTTTTGAACTTTGTGTTTTTCAGAAATACTTCTGACATGATAAATAAATAAGCAGTTACCAAGAAACGCTTTCCTCTTTGACATTCCCTTGTTTTTACTCTCAATTGACTTAGTTTGTTCTCAGTGTTACCATCACGATGCAGACATACCTGACTGGCTGTTTTCCACAGGGTTCCTAATTGCCTAGGCTGAGTAATGTGAGTTATCAATGGCACCGAAAGAAGCAGCTGAGGTGTGGGAGGAATACAGTGACCAAACAAATCAGCACCACCCAAATATTATCCAGGAAAAAAAATCTATCCCAAGATGTTTGGTCCTGAAATAGAAAATGTTTATTGAAAATGGAGAATATTGCGACATAGACATAACCACAACAAAGACATAATAAAAGCTGGTGGCAGTTGGCTTTTGCCATGAAACTGCTCTTACCATAACTAGTCTGAAAGCAACCACATACCCCTCTCCTGATAATGATAATCAAATTCCTTCCAAAGACAATATTTCTATCATATCCATAATCTAATGTAGGTCAACTTCCAGAATTGCAGAGCTACACACACTTATGGATATTGGGAGGTGTACCTACCCTGCACCCACTCTTTCTGACACACTATCTCCATGTTCTCATTTGGAGGGCTAAAATTGGTGAACCGTGCTCTCCTAAAACCTACAGGAGAGGCAACTTTGGAAATAAGGAGAGTTTGGACCTATTTAGAAAGGAGTAGTGTCAGGAAGAGGGAAGACTGGTGACTGTTTTAGAGAAAGCCTTGTTTTCCACCTAAAATGGGTCCAAAGAAATTAAAATCACATAAAATAGCTAATAATGCGACAACCAGTGGGTATGACCACCAGGGTACAGTTAACCCATTCTGAGATTTATTTGAGAGGTTAAAGAAGCTATCCAAGGTGCTGAACATTGCCCCCATGGGTAGCTCCTTTAAAGTCACTCCAGAGTGCATTCACTGCCTGACTGTCACTGAAGCCACCATTCATCCTGCCCTCCAAAGGATTCTGAAGCATAAATTTTGAGGAAAATTATTTTTAAGGACCATAGAGGTCTGCTCATAAATAGTCTCCTTATGGAGTTGAAAGTAATCCACAGGCTCAACCCAATAAAGAGTTAATGAGTTGTATAATCTGACTAATTTCTATGACAACTATTTTCATACATTTCCAAATTTATCTAACAGAGAATGGCTGGCTGGTGGTGGCTTCATTCTAATAGGGTTTGCTATTATCCATGGTTTCAACTATTTAAGCAAAGTTTAGAAATGTATCACCTAAGGATATAGGGGTCGTACTGTAAAAAACTGAAATCAAACATAAACTGAATGTGTTGTCGAAGGCTTTCATGGCCGGAATCACTGGGTTGCTGTGAGTTTTCTGGGCTGTATAGCCATGTTCCAGAAGCATTCTTTCCTGACATTTTACCCACACCTATGACAGGCATCCTCAGAGGTTGTGAGGTTTTGAAACTGAATGACTCCACAGATTCCTTATGTAATACACCTAAATGGCATCTCTTATTCTCTCACACACTAATTTCCTAGTTAACTCTGAGGTGATTCTAACTAAATCGCTATGTCTGGGACTAACTCTCTTAACCATCCGAATCTCAACAGACTCTACTTTTATCCTAACTTAACTGCCATAGACACCTGCCTTTTAAAAATCCTCATAACCACCTAGCAATTCAGAAGTCATTGCCAACATTCCATTCTTTTACCTCCTCCAGACAGATCCTTATCATAAAATACCTACTGTACAGTGCATATAACTTTATACATTAATATATCTAATAACTATGACAATTTCTACATACATTCAGAACATTACAAGGGATTTCTAGTATAGGAATTATTTTAAAGTTCAGACTAGAGTCCAAAGTGGATTTACAATTCCACTAGCACAGAAGCCATCAGCTGACACACCTGCTGATTCGCCAGTCTTTTCAACAACAGTAACAATACAATATGTGTGATGTAACTGGGAATGCCATTACAGTATTTGCAGTTATGTACTCAAAGAGAACTAGAAGAATGCATGCTGGAGAATCTAGGTGATGTTCAAGAATATAAAAAGAGGCTACTAAAACTGAAGGTGATTCACAGGAAAATTAAAAACAGTACATGTAAAAGCATGTACAAGTAAAGGCAGACAAAAAGAGATAATCCTTAAACAGAACTAAACAAGTAGCCTGGAGAAGAGAAGATTGAGAAGTGATATGATCACTATCTTTAAACATCTGAAGGACTGTCATGTAGATAATGAAAGTGGGCTTGTTTTCTGCTGCTCCAAAGGGTAGGACCTGTACCAATGAGCCAAATTGCAAGGAGGAGGTTCCACCTAAACGTTAGGAAGAACTTCCTGATGATAACTGCTGTTCAGGGCTGTTCTTCATTGGGCATTTTAAAACACAGATTGGATGGCCATCTTTCAGGGTGTTTTAGCTGTGGATTCTAGCATGGCAAGTCATTGCACTAGATGTTCCTTGGAGTCCTTTCCATCTCCATGATTCTATCGTTCTGTGTTAAATTGTAATTTTGAAATAATGCCGAGTCGGAAAGTAATTAAAATATGGGCAAAGAAATGCACTTTAATTCTCTATTCTGAATGAGAACTGACAGTTGCCTGGTGATGCCTCTATGTGTATGTGCCTTCAAGTTGCCTGTTGATTCATGGTGATACCACGAATTTTACAGGGTTTTCTCGTGCAAGTACGAGGGTTATCCAGAAAGTAGATTACATTTTGGAATTAAAAATGAACAACAAAGTATAGGAGAAAACATTTACCATATGCAGTTGAAAGCCACACCTAAATACCACTTCTCAACATAGTCCCCATTCAAATCTAGGCACTTATCATAGCGGTGAATGAGCTTGGCAACTCCTTTCCCACAAAACTCTGCTGCTTGTGTCCTCAACCAGCCAGTCACCCCTTTCCACAGCTGCGCATCATTGCCAAATCGCTGTGTTGAAGACGCAAGCGGCAGAGTTTTGTGGGGAAGGAGTTGCCAAGCTCATTCATCGCTATGATAAGTGCCTAGATTTGAATGGTGACTATGTTGAGAAGTGGTATTTGGGTGTGGCTTTCAACTGCATATGGTAAATGTTTTCTTCTATACTATGTTCATTTTTAATTCCAAAATGTAATCTACTTTCTGGATAACCCTCATAATATCCAGAGGTAGTCTGCAAGTTCCTTTCTCTGAAATATAGCATCCAGCATCAGATATTCCTTAGCAATCTCCCATTGAAATACTAACTAGAGCTGACCCTGCTTAGTTCTGAAGATCAGACAAGAGCAGGTGCCCTTAGGAATTTAGGCCCCCAAGTCTTTCTGTGTCCTCAAAACCACAAGGCTGATATTCCAAGGCAAAAGCCAAACTTTGAAGGTCTCTTCTTATGTTTCCTTCAAACTAGTACTCAGCCTGTGACTCTTTGTCACAATGTACTAAAGAAAGTTCAAAGAGAATATCTATGCATAGACCATGCTCATAGGGACAGGAGAAAGGTTTCACATGTGATTCTCCAAATGATTCTCTGAGGCTGTACATCAGAGATTTCTGCTATTTTTTTTAATACTGATCCTCCCAGCAGGAATATCCCACAGTGCACTAGGCCTTAACTACAAAGGTTGGTTCCTCTTTGAAATCTTTGACCAAGAGAAGATGGTCAAAGCTGGGCAGGTCTCATGAACTAGAAGCAATATGAAATTGGTTGAACAAAATCCAAAAAGGTGACCTATCAAAAGAAATGTTATAACACTGATGCAATCTGATCTGACAGATCTTTATTCAGAAATCTAGTCATAGTCAGACAAACTTATTTACAAGTACATTGCACACACTTACATGGAAGAGAGCCCCATTGAACTCAGTGGGACCTACTTCTGAGCCAGGAATTACACTGACAATTTACAAACAGGCTTGCAGGTTTAATTGCTATCTCAGCTTTCTGGTTAACTGTGTTTCATGGAAAAATAAGCACATCAGATCATATCAGCTTGGAACAAATGGGCAGAACCAAGCTTGAGTGATGCCGTCAAGCTTTGGCCAAAGGAGGAACGATGGGGAGTGCACACATACACCCTCATTTAAAATAAGTGGCTTCATTCAAGTTGTTATCAAAATGGGTCTGCCATTATTTTATACTTGTTTGAGGTTTTTCTTCACTCTAGTTTTGGAGGAATAACATAGTAAACAAGACATTATCTTAATAGGATACAACAGTTCATGAGTTACTTCCTGATCTCGGAAATCGGATTGTGCACTGGTCTGAACAAAAAATTGAAGGACTTGGATCCACATTTAAGTTTCAGCTCAAGTAAACTTCAAAATAAGTGACAGAACAGTGAACAGTATAGGAAATTGACTGTATTTGGATTATCCTTCCCAGAAACTCTAGTTGGTGTGGTTGCTGTGCAGTATAAGAAGGCCCACAGCAGCAGGGCATGGGAGACAAAACTGATATGAAACATGGTAGATGTGGTGGAGAAGGAGGAGGAAGAGGAGGTGATTTGAAAAGCAGCAGTGCATTTTACATATCTTTTTTTGTTTTGCCAGGAATGGCAATTATTTTAAAAGCAAAAACTAAGCTTCTAAAAACCAGTTGTTGCCACAGTACTGGCAAATCTTCTTCCAATTGCTCTATAGACTGGTGCTAAGACCCAGTCACCAAAATATTAACCACTGCCCTCTACTGGACCAATAACTCAGCAGAAGCACAAGAAGATATAAAGACCAACTTAGTGTGTGAGATCTTATTCCCAACTCTTGAGTGCCTTTAAATCATTTCTGACTTATGACAACTGACTCTGTCACAGGGTTTTCTTCGTAGGTGTGAGAGTGGTCCTGCTTCAGAGTGGTCAAAGATCATTCACACAACCCTCTTTTATATAATGTCATTACATTACAGGTTTTGGAAAGACCTTGAGAAATGTTGTGTTTCAGTTGCAAAGAAGTGATGCATTGACAAGAATAATGTTCCTGTCCTTTTGGCTGAGATCCTATATGACCAAGCATAACATAACATTTTGCAGGTGGACCTGTGCTTACACATCTACTATGAAAAATCCTGGACTCATCCTTTAGTGTTGTAGTCTATCATGACCATTCAGGGGCTTCTGGAGAGCGGGAGGACATCATCTGTTGGGGTCCTCTGGGGATCTGAATTGGGGACACAGCCAAATGCTTCTTCATGTTTGTACCTGGTTCATATCTCCCTTCCATGGCTCCCCCGGTTAAAAGCCTCTACTACAAAGGGATAGAAAAGGACAAAAGGTTAAGTGAAGGAATTAAGGTCCAGGGATGTCTCTTAAGACTTGCTAAAGAGATGCAGTGACTCAGCTCAGCTGCTGGAAGTCTGTGGTCTGGTTGCTATGTCTGATAATACAGTTTCCAAAGTGTGAGGTTTCTCAAGTGTTGGCATTTTGGTAGGTAGCGACTGACACATTCACCCTTTGCATGCAAAATGGTGAAGCCTCCCAAGAATAAATAGTTGGGATAGTCGATTATTCTGTTCCATTTTTGATATGTCTTCTTGTTTTTTGGTAAGGAAATTAACATGGACTTAACATGCAGGCTATGGCTTGAATGCTATTGGCAAAATACACTGGCATAATCCTCAGATATTTATGCTTTACTCGATGCCTCTGAAGGAGGTATCTGCTTCCTCGTTGTACAATGCCCATCTCACCAATAATACTACAGCTTGTAGTCATTTGGTGGCCAGGAAAGTCGGAAGGCACTTGGGCAGTATCTAGCAACAGTTTGCAAGCCTCGATAGAAAGAGCCATTGGCTTTATACTGTATGTGCTATTGTGGCGGTCCAAAAGGACAGCAGCTGTTCTTTTTCTTTAGTTGCCTAACTACAGCAAGACAATGTTGGAATTCTGTTCACCACCCCCAACTGTACACAAGTCATCAATTAACTGTGAGGTTCATCCCAACACTATCAGACTGTGTTGGAAAGCTGCAGTATGGGGACTAGTAACACTTGATGGACTTTACACTACTCCATGTTATTGTTGGTCTGTGTTTCCAGTTATGCACAACTTCTTCTGGGTCACATCTGAGTTGCTGAAAAGAAATGATATCACTGCATTTCTGGCTCACATAGTCCCTCAAAAGGGATGCTGAGAGAAAACTTAAGGCATGAGTTGCATTCAAACAGAAGCAATCTTCTTAGCTCTTACTGGGCAAAGCTGGCTCACCTAAAGTACACAAACCTGCTCACTGGAGGAAGACTCACTGTTTGGGTAAGGAGGAGGAACAAAGACCGCTCTCCGAAATCCACCATCCAGCCATGGAAACCACTGTATTCACTGGTCCATGGTAGCAGGAGAGGTATGTGTAGGATTGTCTTGGCATCTTCTTGTTCCCTTATGTTTGCAGACCATTTTCTGAACCCGGTTTCCATGTTGCCTTTCACCTCTTGATGTATTTACACCCTTGCATTTCAAGATACTTTGTCCAAGGCACTCAAGTGGTTAGCAACCTGCTTGTGAAAACTGCCATTTCCTATATGTTTATGGATAGATGTGAAAGAAAAGATTTTAACAGGGATGTTCCCATGTGATCGCAGTTTCAAAGCAACTTATTCAATGGACCAAATGACGCTGGAACCATAGATGAATTAACAAATTCATTAACTGGATAATTATTGTTTCCATTTCCACACAGAGGTGGTTTACTTTATTGATGTCTGGGAGTATGTGTGTATGTGTGAGAGAGAAATCCCATAATCTTGCTGGAATGTTAGACCTGCACACCTGTACATGTTTTCCACACCTACAAGACAAAGTGTCATCAGAGCTGTATACAAATGCCCCTATATCCCCTTCTTCTGAGAGGATTGTAAGATCAAGTGGTATCATTCTGTGGATCATAGTCAGAATCTGTTATCTATCCATATTTTGGTTTCCTTAATTTTACAAAAGTACCGGTAAGTAACTATCTGTCAATATTTGTTATGACTGAAATTCAGTTGGAGACTATGTTTTCATAAGTGGACTCACATCTGTGGAAATTAGAATTTGCCAGTTCTGTACTGTCCATATCCAATAAAGGGTTGCAAATACATTCATATGTAGGGGGAGCTGGCATAATAATTCTTGGGCATCAGAACCAAAGCACAACAGGACCTTTGTGCATTGGAACACTAGTTAGAGATGATAAATGCACACTGGTAGAGTCCAACATGTATTGGGACATTGCCAGTGCCGTTGTGCATCTTTGCAATTTCCTAATATTTTTACTTAGCACACCTGATTCATAGCAAAGCAAATATTAAGTGATGTAACACAGATAATGAAAGAAGATTCCGGTTTATGTCTTTCTCTGTACCCATTTCCCACTCCTTCTCTTCCCTTAAAAAATCAATCCATATTCTAACAGCTTAAAAAGAGACAAGTGTATCTTAAATTTTCAAAGGCCATGGAGGAAAACTGAGTTTTGTGTGATTATTCAACTGAAGTGTTGGGCAGAAGCAACCTATCCTTTGGCTTGGAAAGTTCATCAAAGATGCAGTGACTTCAGTGGGTTAGGAATAGGCAGAAGATTCTTATGTCATGTGAACATGCCCTCTTCCAGTTGAACTGCTTTTCCACCAGCATAACCTTCTTCCAACACTGCAGTGAAAGGGATCCCCTGGCATAGCTTTGCTCAAGGCAGATCTCAGAAAAGAGATGATGAGATCAGCCAGCCGGAGAGTCAAAACTGGGGTGGAGAAGGGCAGAGCAAAGGAGAAGCCGGGTTAATATTCTCACTCCAACCCTTCCCTTCCAGAGGGACACAGCTACAGCACAAAGCAAGCCAGGATCAGAATAGTTTCAATAAACATATAACAGGCTAGGAGAAATTTGGATTTAACACAGGTTCAGCTGACCTAGTGTCTGTTTAGCTGGTTCTCCACTGTCTTGATTTCTTAGGACACGTGTAAACTCAAGGCCCATGGGCTGAATTTGGCTCACCATGTCATTTTATGTGGTCCTTAAGATGCTGGACTACAACTCCTGCATTCCTAGAAAGGGAAATTCACTGGAAGAATTATTAAGGGGAAAAGGGGTCTTCACTGAAGCTTTAGCACCAATCCTTATTCCCACAGCAAGCTACAAGTTATGCTTTAAAATTTTTGTGTTCTGACTTACAAACCAATTCAGCTGAAGATCAAGCCTACAGAACCTATCTTGGTCATAACGTGAGGACTGCCTTTACTGTTTCCCTGCTATTCCAAGAGGAACATTAAAGAAATTCCTCCAATCTTCCAAATATCCATGGAATGTTCCCCTTTGCCTGTATGGACACTGGTGGTATTGGATGCTGATTGAGAAGGGAGTTGGAAATGACAGTGGCAACTGGTACCATAAAGCAATCTAAACAATTAAAAATCAGCCAGTTGTCTCTTTGGTTGCTTCACATAGGTACTAATGTCTTTTATTCATAATGCCCAAGATGTCCTTACATGGACTGTGAGATCATAATCTTAGGGAAAGGATGGGCAATCTCTAGAGTTCAGAGGACAAACCACCCACATTTCAGGTTGTGAAGAGTTCTGGAAGACTGCAGGATGGGACAGAGGTGCTATTTTGCTAAGAAACTTAATTTGACCATTTTTAAAATTTAAATAATCTGTATTTCAGATTGGTGGAAATCTCAAAAGCTACAATACTTGCCAGCAAAGGTCAACATGAGACCTGCGTGAATCCCACCACCGCCTAGAGCAGTGGTTCTCAACCTGATATTTTTGGCCTTCAACTCCCAGAAATCCTAACAGCTGATAAACTAGTTAGGATTTCTGAGAGTTGTAGGCCAAAACACCTGGCGACCCACAAGTTGAGAACCACTGGCCTAGAAGAATGATACCTTGAACATCCTTATTTGGGAATAAACCTCATTGGATTTAACAAGGATTGCTTTGAGTAAATATGCCTAGGGCTATTTGTTGATTAAAACAATTGTAACCATGCTTTAAAAATGATCTTAATAACCAGAGGAGGGAATCTGTACCGGTCCACAGAAAGGTGCCTTTGTTTTACTAGAAGCAGCTGGCACCAGAAATGGCCCCAGTTTGGTCTTGAGATCTTTATTTCTTACATTTGCTCTAAGGGAATAGAACGTGATACCTTAATGCAGCTAGAAATCCATCTGCGCATTATCAACACAAGTATCCAAGCAGATACAAGAAGGGGAAAAAATTGCAACAAATTATATTAGCGTTTCCCTATTAGGCAGATATGCCTTTTTAACAACAGTGTTGTTCAAATTTACTGTAATGTGACAACTAATGCACTGCTCAGATTTGTTTGGAAGATTTAATCAATTTTAAACTGTAATTGCCTTTGGGCAACATTTCAGTCATGCTCTCATCATTTTGGCTTCAAACAGAGATCTCAATCCAATGGTTAGTTCCAACTAGAGTAGACCAGCTGAACCAATGTGTTGACTTACCAAGTTCCTATAGGTTCAATGAGTCTCTCAAGTTTGGAGGAATGGCTGGATTGAAGCCACAATAAACAGTCATTTCTGAATAATAATAATAATCTTTGGGCTGTTAAGATACCAAATTACAATTCTTTTTTTAAACTGGGCAATATTCCTCTTGATGACAATTCTAGAAGTCACATCTCTGGCCATGAACATAACAAGAAGGGCTCAGTGAAGGGACTACAGCTATATCCACACTGCAGAATTACAGCAGTTTGATATGACATTGACTGCCATGACGCAATGTGATGGAATTCTGGGATTTGCAGTTTTGTGAGATGTTTACCTTTTTCTGCCAGAGAGCTCTAGTATCACAAGAAACTAGAAATCTTAGGATTTCATAGGATGAAGCTATGGCAGTTCAAGTGGTGCTAAATTATTACAATTCTGCAATGTTGATTGCTTGTCAGAGAAGACAACCAAAAGAAAGTGCTTCTTGAAATGACATGCCCTCCAACATTTCATAGATGAAGACTGGGATATCGGCAGCCAACGTCAGAGTATGGTCAACATGGCATTAATGTGGAAGAATACACAAACAAGGAGAGGCCGAAACTTTTGATGGAGCCTACTGCAAAAGGAAAGTTTCTAACCCCTCCTCTCTACTCTTTCCTATTGAGCTACTTTTGTACTTTGAACCCAGTTTTCAGCATTTGAAGTAACCTGGGGACACAAGGGGGAAGGAGGAGGAAAGGGAGGAGGATATAGAACTGGGACATTTCAAAAGCAGATGAAAAAATGGGATGACAGAGGATTAATTGGAACAAACCACACCAAATGGTCAGGACTACTGAGAACTACAGTTCAACATCATCTGGCCATCTTTACTACAAGCACTACAAACACTTTCCATGGAAACTTAAAGATAATCCACCCTGTATAACTGGAGCAGTTTGTTGCTATTTTAAACGCCATGGCTCTGTCCTATGGAATATTAGGATTTATAGTTTGTTGTGGCACCAAAGATCTTTCACAGAGAAGTGTACATCTCACAAAACTACAAATCACAGAAATCTATAGCATTGAGCCATCACAGTTAATGTGGCATCAATCTTCAGTGTGATTTAGGCCCCATCTACACTGCCATATAATCCATATAATCTGAGTTAACTGCACTGAACTGGACTCACTTAATCAAGATCAAAGCAGTTCACCTGAATCTTGAAACCAAATTATATGGCAGTGTAGATCCAGCCTTAGGATCATAAAATTAGAGTTGGGCCATTGAGTCCAAACCATTGCTTAATGCAAGATTTCCAGGTAGGCATGGGCAAACTTCAGCCGTTCAGGTGTTTTAGACTTCAACTGCCACAATTCGTAACCGATGGTAGTTGGAGTTGAAGTCCAAAACACCAGGAGGGCTGAAGTTGGCCCATGCCTGAGCTAGACCATCCCCAACAGGTGAACACCTCTTTTTGAAGATTTCAATGAAACAGGCTGTTCACATGCCTATTGTTTAAAAATGTCTTTCCTCTCAAATCCTATTAACATCCAACCTGAGCCTTCTCTTGAAATAAGAACTTTATCTTTAGGCAACTATTTTGTAGCTGGGACCAAGCGGGGGGTTCTATTATTAGTTCATTAAACATGTTTTGATTACATGTTTCTGCTTTGAGCCTTTGGGAATAGGGTAGGGTGAAAATCCAAATATATTTATAAAATATTCATGCCTGACTTCCTCCCTTCCCAATTTCTGAAGCACATAAACACTCCTTTCCCAGCCTCCCAATCTGAAGAGCAAAATATATCATAATTTATGTATGGAGCTTTGGAAATCAAAGTGCAATGCAGTAAGTCTGGCAGAAGCAAAAGCACTAAAGAGGTTTAACAAAGTTTAATTTTGTACTTAAACAACAGAGATTACAGAAAAGCAAAAGGATAGGACTGCGGTTTTTTCCAAGCCTCACTAACAGGTTTCTTTGCTGCAACTCAAGGTTGGTTTGAAATGTTTCCAAACTAAGCGGCAGTACCTGAAAACAGAGGCAATTGCTGGAATGCTCTTGTGTTATGTCATTGGAGCAAATGCTGTCAAACCCAATGCAGTCTTACATTTCCACAGATCAAGACTAAAAGTGAGCAGTAATTCAATTTGGTGCAGAAACAAGTACTTGGAAACAATGTTTTGCCCATCAGAATGTTAGTGAGGAAGGGTCAAGCCAAGTGTTTCATTGAAAAGATTAAAAGAGTTTAAAAAGGAAAGAAAGGAGGTGGTTATATCATATATCGGGCCAAGAATGATTGGAGTAAAAAGGTAAAGGTTTCCCCTGACCTTAAGTCCAGTCATGTCTGACTCTGGGGGTTGGTGCTCATCTCCATTTCTAAGCCAAAGAGCCGGCGTTGTCCGTAGACACCTCCAAGGTCATGTGGCCGGCATAACTGCATGGAGAGCCGTTACCTTCCCGCCGGAGTGGTACCTATTCATCTACTCACATTGGCATGTTTTCGAACTGCTAGGTTGGCAGAAGCTGGAGCTAACAGTGGCCGCTCACTCCGCTCCCAAGATTTGAACCTGGGACCTTTCAGTCTGCAAGTTCAGTAGCTCAGTGCTTTAACACACTTCGCCACCGGGGCTCCTATGATTGGAGTAAAAAACCCCAAAACAATGTAAACTTTCATATTATGCAGAATTCCTTGTTAGCTATGCTTCTCAGTACAGCAGAATATGTTAAAACACTACACGAATTGTTTCCTGCAGAAATACACTGCATTAATATAGCTGCATCTACATTGCAGGATGAATGCAGCTTGGCACTGCTTTAACTGCTATAGCTAAATTCTATGGAATCCTGTGATTTCTAATTTGGTGTGGCACTGGCCCTCTGGCAGAGAAAACTACAACTCCCACAATTCCATAGCATTGAGCTATGGTACTTAAGTGGTATCACAAACTGCATTAATTCTACAGTGTAGACACACTCTAAATTTATGATACCTTGTTTCTGATTCAACAGCTATCATTTGCCTAAAGTATATATCTCGGCGTCACCTTAGACCGAACAATAACATTTAGGAAACACTGTGTAAACACCAAGCACAAATGTGCTACGGGAAGTTGCTGCCAATTGCAAGAGAAATAAGGTTGAACACTGTGAAAGCCACCCACTGTATAGCTATCAGCTTTCTCCCAGTAGACTTAAATCACGGAAAAGATTCATGAGAACCATCACTCCTCTAAATGTTCCTCCAGCAGCAACAATAATATCCCTGTGGGTAGCAAAATCAGGCAATTCCAACTGGATGCCCCCCACGAGGGTCTTCATCCAGGGGCAAACCAAGAACAGGCAACTTGGAAGTCCCTGAACAGACTCAGAAGTGGAGTTGGCAGATCAAAAGAAAGCCTGGGGGAAATGGCACTACCTACAAGACTCCTCGGGAGCCCCAGTGGCGAAGTGTGTTAAAGCACTGAACTGCTGAACTTGCAGACCGAAAGGTCGCAGGTTCAAATCCCGGGAGCTGAGTGAGTGCCCGCTGTTAGCTCCAGCTTCTGCCAACCTAGCAGTTTGAAAACATGCCAATGTGAGTAGATCAATAGGTACCGCTCCAGCAGGAAGGTAACGGCGCTCCATGTAGTCATGCCGGCCACATGACCTTGGAGGTGTTTACGGACAACGCCGGCTCTTTGGCTTAGAAATGGAGATGAGCACCACATGACTGGACTTAACGTCAGGGGAAAACCTTTACCTTTACCTATAAGACTCCTCACCTTATGTGACTGTGGAGCAGAACAAACAACTCAGCATCTGTATGCTTGTCCACAGTGCCCTACCTCATGCACAGAGGAAGAACTCTTTAAAGCTACAGACAATGCAGCCGCTGTTGCCCACTTTTGGTCTAAAACTATTTAGCAGCTTGTGATCCCTTTATTTTATCAGTTTTGAATGTATCTATTTATGCAATGCTTTTGACATGAAATAAAAAAAATGCATAAAGTGGGACAAAGTTGAATTAAAACAATAATACCCAGGATCCTCACTGGAAGTCAGCATACTTCATTGAGAATCCACTTTTCATTGCTCATGTTAGATTTATACTATTACATTTTAAAAGCAATGAAAAACTGGGATCACAGAGGATTAATTGGGACTCCCCTTGCCAAACTGGGAGAGTTGAAGGATGTGTGACTGGGGCATGCCCCAGAATCAACAGAGTTTGGAAGCCTATTTATTTCCTGATCTTTGTTTTTGAAACACTTTTCATGACTGTTTATTAGTACGCATCTTTTAGCAAAACAGCAATCTCCCAGCTTGTCTCAGGAAGGATTCTTGCGGCTCCTTCCCCACTCTTCCTGCTGTGATTTCATCAAAAACCAAGATGTAGGACTTTTGCTGCCTTTCATTTCACATTCTTTGTTTATTCCCTGTCAAACGCCTTTCTGCCTTTACAACCTGATGGTAATTTACTAGCTCGATGAAAAAGCGTGTCATATATATGCCTGCAAGGATCAAGACGTGAACCCTCTGTGAAAGTGATGAGAGGAAATCTCAGTTGTGGCAAAAGATTGTGTACATGCACATGAGGGATGTCAACACTTATTTTCCAGCACGTAACATAATAATATGCGCACACCTCATCAGCATCCTTTGTCAGGGTTATCAAGCTTTACTACCACATCTTAGACAATCAGATACTCCTGAATGACAGTGCCCATCAATACCTGATGGAGACTGAAATCCAACCAAATGTGGAAGGCCACAGGCCCCTACATCTGACCTAGCACATCTAACAGGTGAATTAAGGATGCAATCTTAGGCCCCATCTACTATGTAATGCAGTTTGAAACTGCATTATATGGCAGTGTATACCAGTCCTCAAAAGAACCACAGATGCATTGTTTTTAGTAATTGAAAATCATTGAGAAACCAATCAGATCTTTTTAAAAAATATATTTTATTGAAGTTTTACCTTATAAGATAGAGTAAATTAACATCTAAAGAGTGAGATCATTTGATTGTATAGAAAGTAGGAAAACTGAGATTTAAAAAGGATCAAAAAGGGAGAGAGAGAAAAAAAACCAAAAACCAAAACCAAAGCTATAATGTCCATATTTATATAAAAAAGAAAAAAAAAATCTGAACAAATGGCGATATAAAAATGCAAAAGTACTTGGCAAAGAAACACACCCAAAAGCAAAAGGAAAAAGCATTAGCACTGGCATTAAACACTTCGAACAAAATCGCTAGATTAGTGGCAGCTGACATTGGTAATGTTCTAACAAAGAACTGCCAAAAACTGTTATCGTTAAACTAAACAATCATTGTTGTTCCAGTACGACAGTTGGAAAATAAAATAATAATAATAGTTGTAGTAGTAGTAATACTAATAGTCAGGATTTCCAAGCAGTATGTCATCATTTGGTTAACAGAGAGAGATATCAGAATAATATAACGTGCATTTATGATTAGTCTATATTTCATTAAGGCTAGTAATAAATCATGTTCTTACTCCTAGAATAGTTTATCTTTTGATTTTTAGTACATTAAGAATATTTTTAATGTATTTCCTTAGATGATAGAATATAAATGCCTGCCAAATATAAATGCCAATCAGATCTTTGATCACAGCATTTTGACAAAGAATACCATGACAAACCCACCCCTTACCTAAGAAAACCCTACAAAATTCATGGGATCACCAAAGGTTGACAAGTGCCTTGAAGGCACACATACATACAAAATTAAAATTTGCTACTTTTATTATAATACTCTGCCACTCATCTTCTATTTATATAGTCAGTTAAAGGATCAGGCTGAAACATATTGGTTCTGGATGAGTAGAAGATAGATACCACTTTATCAATGGAAACCAATTAGGTTGACAGCTGAATTAAAATTTGGCCTGAGCTATCCTGCTTCTTCTTTGGTTTTTATTATCACCTAAGTTGAATCTTTGAAATAATACTGAGGATACAATTTTGGGGGAACTTCTCTGTCCTTTGCTATTTGTAATTGTAGTGACCATTTAATATAGTAGTAGGCTCATGGCTTTGCTATATGTGCTGCTTCTTAATCATCATCATCATCATCAGCGATCACTCATGTCTGAGTATAGTTGTTTTCCAAGTGTAGGGTTTTAGTGATGGGTCTGTTGGTGACTGTGGAGACCTATTCTTGACCCGCATATTTTTCCACAGTGAGGACATCAGTTTCCAGGTGGAAGGCAGTCCTGGCCAGGGTTGGCTTGATGCACCTTCCTCTTGACATGTTTCTCCCTTTTGCCCTCCATTCATGCCTCTTTGAATTCCACAGCACTGTTGGTAACAGCTGACCTCCAGTTAGAGCGCTCAATGGCCAGGGCTTCCCAGTTCTCAGTGTCTATGCCACAGTTTTTAAGGTTGGCTTTAAGCCCATCTTTAAATCTCTTTTCCTGTACCCCAACCTTCCATTTTCCGTTCTTCAGTTAAGAGTAGAGTAACTGCTTTGGGAGATGATGATTGGGCATTCGGACAACATGGCCAGTCCAGTGGAGTTGATGGCAGAGGATCATCACTTCAATGCTTCTTCCAGCACAATGACATCAGTGTGCTTCTTAATATGGTTTGACAGTATGCATAGTTAATTCACAATCTCCATGAAGCTCTCTTTAATGCCTCAAAGCAATAATTATTAAGACTGATGCTCAAAATTTGGCACATTCATGCTATCTATCATAAGAAAGACCCGCTTAGCCATATATTGGCATGGGCAGGGTCTAAAAAGGGAAAATCTTTGCCTGACAAGGTTCTTCTACTGTTTCCATTTGATGATATATCACAATGGTGGATGGTCTCCGCAAGGTAACACATTAGGTCAAATCCATGCCTGTTCTTTCCAATGGCAAGGATGGATCTAGATCAAATATGGGCATATTTGGGCCCTCAAGGTGTTTTGGACTTCAACCCCCACACATTCCTAACAGCCTCCAGGCTGTTAGGAATTATGGGAGTTGAAATTCAAAACACCTGGAGGGCTCAACTTTGCCCATGACTGATCTAGATGCTAGACCATGAGGCATTAATCAAGCTGAGATCCATGTTCAGACATACATGAGGGTTCATCATGTGAAGCTCCAGGACTTTCTGCTGTACTGTGATAGCCGCAGACTGAAGACATCTTCCAGTGGCATTTGTTGGAGTCTTCCAGAGACCTCAGATGATTTCATCAATCTGCATCTAACTAAGGGAACATGGACAGATGATTCGTTGATCCCCACCCCATCTCCACAAGCCATGACCAGGAGAAGGCTATCTTAACACAGCAGTGTGTCCTTGGGATGCTGAGAGTTTATCATGTTGTAAACATACATACACTTAATCATGTAGGATGTTAGCCTTTGTGGGCCTTTGATGTCCGCTACCATTTGTTTCCAGGACCTCAAATCCTGGCCAACTAAAATCCATGGATGCTGAAATCTTATTCTATACAATGACACTGTACTTATATAAAAGGTAAAATCAAGGATTGTTTTTTAGGGCTTTTTATAATGGAACTGGGATGGCAGGTGATTGATTGGGACTGTCCCTGGAAAACAGAGACAGTTCAAAAGTACATAACCAAAAGAGAAATAAACAATAAGAAGGAGACCATGCAAATGCAGAAGTGAATATTCTTCAATTATTGGAATGGTTATGCAATTTTGACACTGTCAAAATTGTTACAAGAAATTGATATGCCATCACAGTTTTTCCCCTTTAGCTAAATCAATCTTACATATTCCAAGATATTCTATTATTGCTCCATCCCTCCCTTCGCATCTTTCTGTTTTAAACTGCAACAGCAAACACATTTTAAAAACAACAACAATGAATCAACAAGTCACAAGCAATCCGTTGTTTACTGTATCTTGGAGTCTGTAAAATGTATGAAATAAATATGCTTTAAGTTCTTCTTGAAGTGGGCCATAATTTTGCAGCTGATCTCAGGTCTCTAGTCTGCATTGTTTCTTGGAAAAAAAAAACCAACCCTAAACACATCCCTTAAAAAAAAAGTTCACATACCAGAAAGAAAGAATGAAAGAAAGAAAGAAATGGCTTTCATGTGCAGTAAATAAAAGTGAGACATGCTCAGGTATAAAGCTGTAGCCATCAAATTCGTTCTTTTCGGCTGCTGTAACAGTGTGATTGCTTTTATGATTGTATCCGTCATGCTGTCAAAAATGAAATCTTATCTTCACTCATTACTAAATATACAAAGGGCCGGGATTTCCACTTGGCAAATGCTCCTGTTTACCTGAAGGCTTGAGCTGTACCTGTGCTTTGATAAAAGTTCATTTACAGCTGTTTGCCGAGATAGATTCAGCTTTTAAAAATCCTTAAACTGCTTGAGTTTATAAGCCAGGGTTCGCTCTGAATGCAGGCGGGGCCTCGGTTTGGGAAAGAGAAATTAAAGAAGAAGGGCAGAAAAGAAATGGAAGCCTACTATCACCTATCTTTTATATAGCTCGTTTTGTATTTAAAGCATGTTATGCACGTTATATGATGCATGAGGGGGCAGAAACAATTTGGAAAGAGTTCAAACTGATTTGAAAGAGACTTTAATTCTCATGGTGCCTGCATGTATGTTTGTTGTTTTCACCCTGCTGCTTCTGGTTACAAAAAGGTTTTTCAAATTTGTGACAACATGCTAAAACCTTTTGACAACCCTGCAAGGTAGGCTAATGTGTCTACAGGAAAATTACTATCTAATGTTACTACCAGAAGTGACACAATTGGTTAAATACTTGTGCCGGCTGAACTGCTGACCTGAAGGTTGGCGGTTCGAATATGTAAGATGGGATGAGCTCCTGTCTGTCAGCTTTAGCTTGAGGGGACATGAGAGAAGCCACCCAGCAGGATGGTAACACATCCAGGCATCTCCTGGGTAACATCTCTGTAGACTGCCAATTCTCTCACACCAGAAATGACTTGCAGTATGCTCTCAAGTCTCTTCTGACACAATAAAAAAAAATCTAATGTTACTGAATGAATTTGCAGCTATGGCAAAAATAATCTATCTATCATCCATCCATCTATCTGTTTTAGCTAATTTTTTAAACATATTGTGAACTGCTTTAGTCCCAATCTAGGAGAAAAGTGGGGTATAAATCATATCATTGTTGTGCATCTTTCGAGTAATTTCTGGCTGAGATACCGAGGTGAACCTATTGCATAGTTTTCTTGGCAACATTTGTTCGGTGGGGTTTTTGTCTTCCCCTTCCTCTGATGCTTTTGGTTAGCCTGCAGAAGTCCTGAAATCCAAATGATAAACCTTCTAGGTCTCAGCAGGATCTGACAGATTAATCACATGCATAGTTCCTCAGCAGTAACATCATTGTGTCGGCTATTCTTAAGTATGCACCGGCATCCAACCGGAGCTGCTGTGATGCACCAGCACATTATATTTCACGTGAACATCTTGCCTCATGACTCATATTAGAGAAACAAGCTACTCCACAATCTGAAAAAAAAAAAGTCACAATGTGAAATGTTCCTGTTCTCTATTCCAGGCAATCAGTCAACCATGACCTCCTCCATGATATTCTATTTCCTTTCTCTTCCTACTTGTTTTCTTTTATATCACCCTAACAGTCAATGCATTTCTGTGGTCACCAAGCACGTGTGGTCCCTCCTTGTCTTTGTGTTACTACTCTTTGTAGGACAACCCTCCTGGAATATTTTTCTTCGTTCTTTTCTTTTGATGTTTCCTTGACCCGATCAACACTTTTATCTTGCGAATGGGTCATGCTGTATAATGAAAGCTACTCACCTCTGAACATCAATAAGAGAGTGAAAGATATAAACCATAATAGATTCAATCCTTGTCAAACTGCGATAGCATACACTTTGCTGGAAAGCAACCTATTTGAATATTGAGACTTCTGAATGCCTAGCTTCCTTGGGTTGGTTTCATTTCCATGCCAACTCATTATCCAGAAAAGGGCTCACCCTCAACATTTACAATGCTTATGACGGACGGAGTATTCTTTTGTGAGGCTGTATCCTAAAGTTAAGGCATCTGATATGCCCAGGCATGACTGCTCTGAAGCCCTGTTGACTATCTTGAGTTAAACAATAACTTTCTAGGTGTTCCCTGCTCTCCTCCTGATTAATGTTCCAAATACCTTCTCTACCCAATGGAAGAGATTGTAAATTCAAGATATGTATATATTTTTGGCACTTCCTCCTTAACAATACAGTGCAAACACAAGTTCAGAAGCATGTGTTGTCTCATGAAAGTTCTGCGGAAGAACAAACTGAGGCCTTCAGAAGCCTGGGACTTTTTTTTTTTTAAAGGAAACTTTGATGGGCTTGATAAGGATATGGCACCGACCTGTGACGGCCAGAGTGGCATTAATAGGGCTGAATGGTTGAGTAATGGAGGACAACAAAGGAATTTACTCAAGGATATGAACAACATTGTAATAGTCCATACTCTAGTAATGTTCTCCATGGCTGCAGGTCTTGGTGGCCCAGGACTATTTGGTGATCGATATATTTAAGTTCCAAAAGTACATGCCTAAGACTCTTGTAGAGACATAAGGCAAAACATGCTGGTTGTATTTGACCCACTTGCTCACAACGACGTGATTTCAGTTAAATAACCCAACCTATTAGGCTGCCTCTGTTTATATTCTGGCTGCTCTTCAATGACTCCTTGCCCCTTTAGGCGCTCTTACCACAAAATTTCTGGATACCGGCCTGTCTGGTTGATCAGCCAGGCTGTGGGAAAGTAGTTTATGGGCAAGTCTAAAATGGCCCTAATTTCAGATGTTGGATTTCTTCCCAAAACTCCCCCCACCACAGCCCAGGAAGGGCTGAACCAGGCACATGAATCCTGTACAAACTGGCCTCTAAGGAAAAAAGTGATAACTTCTCCAAGGATACTTCAAATCTTCATAGTTTTAATAGTGAAATATTATGAAGTTAGATTACTACTTGTTGTTTAGTGGAATTCTGAGGTCTTCAAGATGCTGGATTGCAGCAAAAAAAAGTTCTGTCCCAATTCTTTTCTATTTTACTTTCATTTTCCTATTTAGTATTGGCATCCTCAGTAACGTTTTATTTATTTATTTATTTATTTATTTATTTATTTACAGTATTTATATTCTGCCCTTCTGACCCCGAAGGGGACTCAGGGCGGATCACATTATGTACATATAGGGCAAACATTCAATGCCCATAAACACATCAAACAGAGACCGAGACAGACAGACGCAGAGGCAATTTAACCTTCTCCTGAGGGGATGTTCGATTCTGGCCACAGGGGGGAGCAGCTGCTTCATCATCCACTCTGATGGCACTTCCTCATTCCAAGTCATAAATTAGTTAAACTTGCCTCCCCACTTTTATAAGTGGTACCTTATTTCCTACTTGATAGATGCAACTATCTTTTGGGTTGCTAGGTCAGCAATGAGCAAAGGCTATTTTTTTTTATTTTTAATTGATGGGCGCTCACCCCGCCACAGGCTGGCCTCGAACTCATGACCTCTTAGTCAGAGTGATTTATTGCAGCAGGCTGCTCAACAGCCTGCACCACAGACATAATGGCCAAGATCCTACTTCATGCTTCCAACACTCACATATAGTTACACAATCGTACCTTTGGCAATGATTGTGTATTTGTTTATTGGCCCATCGTGCAATGTGGCTTCCATAAGTCCAGTGAAGAAAGTGGTAATTTGTCTATTTTTGGCACTGGAAAATAGTGGTTCACCACTTCAGAATGTGCAGCTTTCATATCTTCCAACTGCCCTGATTTGGTGGGTATTATTGCTTTGTCACCCTACTTTTTCAGCTGCTTTTAAAATGTTCCAATTCCTCTCTCTTCCTCCCAATTTCCCATTTTATTCCCAGCTTACTTCATTTATTCCAAAGTCCAAAAATAGTTTGCACTCAACATGGGGAAAAGGAGAGTTGGTGGCAGAGCTTGCCCTTCTCAGTAATTATGGGCAAAAGCAAACTGCTGCACATTGTGTGTTATTCCTTATTCATATCTTTTATCATCTTAATCACACTCTAATGTTCCTTGGCTAGATATGTCCCAGTTTTCGTCTTTGAAATGGTGAAGAGTATGAGCATTATATCTGGAATTCTGTTGGTTAGATTTATTGCAACAATTACTAAATGGTGAGTCAACACAGAGAGACCCAATCAATTCAGTGGCTTTCCTCTCCTTGGCACTAACAATATAATTTAGGTCCAGGGAGAATAGTAACTTTTGTGGCACCCTAGTTATGCAATTATGGAAAGAATGCAACTATTACACAACTGCTAAAAATGTACAACAATTTGCCTAAGGCTGCATGGCACAGGATTCTGGCCAATATATCTTAGTCATTCCTTTGTCTTTAGGACATAATGATAAGTAACCAATTAGGTATAACTAGATGTAGAGAATGGGGCCCCTGGTGGCACAGTGTGTTAAAGCGCTAAGCTGCTGAACTTGCGGACCAAAAGGTCCCAGGTTCAAATCCCAGGAGCAGAATGAGGGCCTGCTGTTAGCCCCAGCTCCTGCCAACGTAGCAGCTTGAAAACATGCAAATGTGAGTAGATCAATAGGTACCACTCCAGCGGGAAGGTAACGGTGCTCCATAAAGTCATGCCAGCCACATAACCTTGGAGGTGTCTATGGACAATGCCGGCTCTTTAGCTTAGAAATGGAGATGAGCACCAACCTCCAGAGTCGGTCACGACTGGACTTAACATCAGGGGAAACCTTTACCTTTACCTAGGTGTAGAGAGCCAGTATGGAATAGTCATTGGACAAAGATTGGAGACCAGGATTTCAATTTCTGCTCAGCCATGGAAACCAACTGGGAAGGTCACACTCTCTCAGCCTTAAAGGAAGGCAAGAGCAAACCTTATGATTCTGATTCTATGATTCTCTAAATACATTCTGCCAAGAAAACTCTTAGAGTCAGAAATAACTTGAAGGCACACAACAACAAAAGTACATCTGACACCTGCATTTGAGGCTAACTAGGGTGAATAGATTCTTTGTCTTTCGCTTCTTCCTCTGAATATTGACAACTTGGCCATTCCAAATCACGTTCTCAACACAATTCCGTTGCGGTTGTTCAAAGCACAAAGAGAATATTGACTCCTTCAAAGCCAAACTAGTGATAGGCCTTCACAGACTTGAATCGAGCTCTCTCCAGTGCTGGTCCCTCCATGATGTTATTCATTTTGCTAACCTTCTCTAAATGTTTCTCATTTGTCGTTTTCAGCTTTCCAGCAACCATAAGCACAACAACAATACCCCACCTTTCCATGTGGCTCATTTGCTTGGGGATTGAGATATGACTGCAAAATATTACTGATTATTATGGGAGCATTTGAAGCTCAGACTTACAATTCCGGTGCTAGAAAATGCTTTCATTAAAACACCAAAATATTTGATATCAATTCAAGAAAAATTCTAACTAAAATGTATTCATTTGATACAAAAATGCTCAATGGGTTTATCTACACTAGGCATGGGCAAACCTTGGTCCTCGGGGTGTTTTGGACTGCAACTCCCACCATTCCTAACAGCCTCAGGCCCCTTCCTTTTCCCCCTCAGCCGCTTAAGCGGCCGAGGGGGAAAAGGAAAGGGCCTGAGGCTGTTAGGAATGGTGGGAGTTGCAGTCCAAAACACCTTGAGGGCCAAAGTTTGCCCATGCCTTATCTACACTGTAGAATGATTGCAGTTTGACACCACTTTAATTACTATGGTTCAGTATTATGGAATCAAGGTAGTTGTAGTTTGCACCAGCACATTTTCACAGACTTTCTAAAACTACATCTCCCAGGACCCCATAGGATTGAGTCATGGCTTTTAAAGTGATATCAAATTGCAACTATTCGAAAGTATAGATACATCTAAAGTTTTCTTCCATGCTTCATGGCTTTCTCCACTGCAGTGCGGGCTAGAAATTTACATTCAAAATCATTAAAATTCAGACCACTCATATCATTGCGCAAAACAAGTTATAGTAATATCATGACCATTCTAAATGGATTAAAAATCTTTACTGTTCGCTCTTTCCAATTGGCCTGTGGCTGTAGTAATCCGTCTGTTGTGGCAATTCAGCAGAGGGAGCTAGAGGGCAAACTCTTAGATTATGCTAAAAAGAGTTCAGATGCATATTTAATTAAGGGGACAAATCTATAGGTTGAATAATGGTTTCTGTCCCCATTATAAGACCCAATATTGGATTGCACCCACTTCTTCGTTGTAGTTTTTAATATGTAAATGACGAGGCTTTGTTACTTTTTGTCTGCAAACTGCATTATCAAATGTGTTTGTTAGAGAGCAAATGATTTTGATCCTCCTAAGAGAAACTTGATGGCATGGACAACGTATGTCTGAATTTGACTTCAAAAAATGACAATAAACATAACCACCAAGGCCGTCATAAATCAGAGCTAGTTTTGTGTTAGAATTCCCATAATCTGTAAGCCAGCAAGTATTTTCATAGTACAGTAGAGTCTCACTTATCCAACATAAACGGGCCGGCAGAATGTTGGATAAGCAGATATGTTGGATAATAAGGAGGGATTAAGGAAAAGCCTATTAAACATCAAATTAGGTTATGATTTTACAAATTAAGCATCAAAAAATAATGTTATACAACAAATTTGACAGAAAAAGTAGTTCAATACGCAGTAATGCTATGTAGTAATTACTGTATTTACAAATTTAGCACCAAAATATCACTATGTATTGAAAACACTGACTACAAAAATGTGTTGGATAATCCAGAATGTTGGATAAGCGAGTGTTGGATAAGTGAGACTCTACTGTAATACATTTCAGTTACTTTTTATAATCTTTCCAGGTTCTGAAAATAATAATATAGATTACTTAAAAAAACAGAAATCTGTTACTTATAGTTTGGTAATGGAACTGGTTAATCTCACATGGTATAGGTAAATATATTTCTTTTCTTGCTCTAAAAACAGGTTAAATATATGGCATATGCTTCGAAACAACAGCCAAACAAATTGGCGTTGAAAGTTTCCTTCACCAATTCATGAATGGATTGATGGAAGACCAGCAAACTAATGTTCTATCCAGACAAGATGAAGATGTAATTAGTAGGTATGGATTTTGATGGATGTTCCTAGGCCTCTGATAGCTTTGCCGTCCTAGTGAATGATGAGGTTTGCAGTTCACCAATACTCTAACACAACAACAATTAAGTCTAGAACACCATGTTTAAACTCTCACCATCATGGACAGAAGCAGTTCAGCTACTGCATCTATAATACATGTTGTGGTGGCAATCTAACAACTGCAATCTATTGCTACTGTAATCCATTCCATGCAGGCCTATCTTAGAAACTTGGGTTCGTTTTTCATGTTCTCACATGAACCGCTACTAGCTACTGACCAAAACAAGCCATATGTGGTTGTTTGGTTGCCACTATGATCCTGAACACAGTCCAACATTTGTTCTTGTTCTTTGCTGCCAAGTTGGCACTGACTTTTGGTGACTGTATGTATGAGCGACATCCAAGAGCCTCAGTCATCAGCAGCCCTGACCAAGGACCTCTTCACACTACATAATTATAGGACTATGTTCCATTTTTACTTGGTTCCTAGGTTACTAGGAACTCTTGGGATTTACAGTGCAGCTGCAATAAGAATTTGCAACTAGAGAACTTTAGTGTCTCTGGTACTAAATGATATGTCCAAAATATGATAGCCTCAATTTAGTCAGGCTTGCTTTTAGGTACAGGGTTGATTTGCTCTTGGATATAAACCCCAGGATTCCATAGAATTCTTTATTGGCTGTAAGTGGAATCGAAATGAAAGCTATTATTTATTTATTTATTTATTTTACAGTATTTATATTCCGCCCTTCTCACCCCGAAGGGGACTCAGGGCGGATCACATTGCACATATAAGGCAAACATTCAATGCCATAACATAGAACAGAGACAGAGACAGTCGCAGGCACAGGCTGGCCTCGAACTCATGACCTCTTGGTCAGAGTGATTTGTTGCAGCTGGCTGCTAACCAGCCTGTACCACAGCCCGGCCTTATTATTATTATTATTATTATTATTATTATTATTATTATCACCCTGCTTTTTCTCTCCACAAAGAGACTCTAAGTGGCTTAATTAAAAGCTTTTTAGTATAATTTAAAATCTACAAGTAGTGCAAAAGGACCCCGTGTCTTGCAGATTCAGGGCTGCAGATTCCTTAAGAGAATTGACCCATCTATCACGTGGTCTTCCTTTTTGCCTTGTTCCTTTCAGTATTCCCAGCATTATTGGGTTTTTTTTCATTGAGTCATGCCAGCTCATGATACGTCCAAAATATAATAGCCCCAGTTTAGTCAATCTTTTATAACAAAATCACTCTATACCAGGTTTGGAAATATTGCCCTTTTGAACTACAATCCTCAAAATCCCCCAACAATCAAATGTTACATTCCCAAGTTCTCTGGGGGTTCTGTCTTTGGAGGTTCTACCAAATGAAACAATCTTTTTGGCTACGGCCATGGAAAATCTAAGAGAGAACTGCCCTGGTCTAATGTTCTTTTTTTTTTTTCTTTTTTTTTGGTAACAGTGGAAAAAATCTATTTGCTTTTGAAATGATCTGAACTTGGTTTCTAATTTCAGTGAATTTTTGTCCCATGTTATTGTTTTGCTGGGTTTTCTTCTCCCCTAATCTATTGGAAATTTGTTTTAATCCTATCTTGTGATTTGTTACTTTATCTTCCCACCCTGATAATGGGCACGTTGGAGGGTGGAGTAGAAATAAATTACATAAAGTGAAATGAAACAAGGTGTTGCCCAAGGTTTTAAAAAGAACCACTTGCAGTCCCAGATTATTTAGTAGTTCCTATGGGGACCATGGTCTATATCAGGCATGGGCAAACTTCGGCCCTCCAGGTGTTTTGGACTTCAACTCCTACAATTCCTAACAGCTTAATGGATGTTAGGAATTGTGGGAGTTGAAGTTCAAAACACCTGGAGGGCCAAAGTTTGCCCATATCTGGTGTATATTGTTAGCAAAAAACCAATGAGAATGATGGGTATGGACAGCATTGAGGGGGGAGGGCTTGGAAAAATCCTATGTTATCTGGGATTTTGAGAGATGCAGTCTCCAAAAGTAACTTTTCCAATGTTGAGGAGGGGAGTCTGTATAGTGTTCCTATTTACCTATGGATTAATGCTAATTTAATCATTGGATCAAACGATTGTGAATTAATTTGATCACTTAATCAAGATTTCTACTATCAGAAGGCAGCCTCAATTGGAAGAATGTTTTCCAAGAACGTCTCATTCTTTTTCGTGGCTAATGTCCACAGTGTAAATGTTATTTAGAAAGCCATTCCAACTGGTTGCTATAATCTCTGAGATTTCAGTGAATGCACGCAACATTTCCCTTTATCTTTCCTTTACCTACTGCCAATTAACCCCAGTGGGGAACTCCAGGTTTCGTCATGGTTATGAAAACAAGATTCCACACTGATAAGGCTACTCTGCAGGGCAAGGAGAGCAGACGAATGCCAACTGATTGTGGCACGTTCCTTACGGAAATAAAGTTTGCCCAGTCTGAGATCTCTTGGGAATCTGAATTCCATATTCATGTCTGCCTCCAACTTCCATAATCTTGCCTTTCTTAAGAAACATAAGGAAGGACTTAAGTCATCTCATCAGGATCTGGCTAGCTCTGGTGAAACTGCAAGTGTGCTTGCAAAGTGGATAGTTGCAAAGCATTCTATTTTTAAACAACTCATTGCTGTGTCAAGGTCTTAAAAAGCTCAGATGATATTTTTATTGTATTAACAGGCCTACGACTCTAGCAAACTGAAAAAAAAACCACATTGCAACATCCATTTTTTATCTTCTGACCAGAAAAAGAGGGAGGAGGGGGAAATCCATCAAAAAATAAATTCCTGGATCTCAAACAAAAGATATCAGCATTAATGCACTTGTTACAGACATATATCTATATCTATATCTATATCTATATCTATATCTATCTATATCTATATGTAATGGTGTTTGGGCCGGGCTGTGGCGCAGGCTGTTGAGCAACCAGCTGCAGCCAGCTGCAATGAATCACTCTGACCAGGAGGTCATGAGTTCGAGGCCAGCTTGGAGCCCCGTGTTTGTCTTGTCTTTGTTCTATGTTAAGGCATTGAATGTTTGCCTTATATGTGTAATGTGATCCGCCCTGAGTCCCCTTCGGGGTGAGAAGGGCGGAATATAAATACTGTAAATAAATAAAAATAAATAAACAACAAAACTAAAAGCCACAGAACCACGAAACTTGGCAACAGAATCCACTAGCTTATGGGATTCCCACAAAAACGAGGTCCCCAGTGGCATCGATAGGGCTGGTGTCACCCCAGTGTGATAACTCATGCTGTCATCCCACCATCACTGAATAGATGGTACAGAAAAGGACAAAGAGAAAGAAGGGGAGTCTGGATCAAGGATGTTTGAAGTGACCCATCTTAAGAAGCCCTCTTTTAAGAGCCTGGACCTAGCCACCACTCTGAGGACGAATAGCAGAAGTGGGAGAAAGAGAGAGAAACTGAAACATTTTAAAAGGAAAAGAGCAACAACAGACCTCTGAACAACCTATGAGGATGCTTGCCACAGATGCAGGCGAAAAGTCAGGAGATAATGCTAGAAGAACAAGGCCATAAGTAGAGTAAAGGTTTTCCCTTGACATTACGTCTAGTTGTGCCCGACTCTAGGGGGTGGTGTTCATCTCCATTTCTAAGCTGAAGAGCTGGTGTTGTCCATAGACACCTCCAAGGTCATGTGGTTGGCATGACTGCATGGAGTGCCATTACCTTCCCGCCACATCCGTACCTATTGATCTACTCACATTTGCATGTTTTCGAACTGCTAGGTTTGCAGAAGCTGGGGCTAACAGTGGGAGATCACCCCACTTCTTGGATTCGAACCACCGACCTTTCGGTCAGCAAGTTTAGCAGCTCAGCAGTTTAATCTGTTGCACCACTGGGGGTTCCAGAACATGGCCATGCAGCCCAAAAACTCACAGCAACCCAACAGACAATTATTTGGGGTTGTTGGGGCCAACCATAGTGCTGCATTTTGAAATAGTTTTTACTTATTTTGAGAATTCTGGGGAAAGAAACCTTCCCCTGATCTCTTGTGATCTGGAAAGCCTTGAAGGCTGCAAGATAGACTCTCGTGATTTGTCGGTGACCCTTGGCTCACATTTTTGCTACAATGATCTGATCCAATGAGGGTCTATTAAAACCAATACGACAAAATTTGGAAGGCCAGTTGTTCCCGAGGTGCACATCCCAAACTGCTTCCAGCCAGAAGATATCTGGGGCTACCAAAAGAATGTACAGCCATTCTGTCCTGTCCACTGTTGCCCTTTTGAGGGTATGGATACAAAAATATGAACAAATCAGTGGGAAAATATGAAAATTAACATGCAGTGAACTCTTCTGACTAGATGACGGGCAGGAGATATGGATGCCCTCGTCCTCCCTATTTCCCTTCCTCTCCTTCCTCTGCTTTTATTTTTTTTGAAAAAGGGGTTGGTAATCTCGAACAATAAAAAGGCTTCCAGGTAGTCGATCATTGCCAGACTCTTGACTGTAGATAAGTTTAAGTAAAACAAGAGTTACACCCAGTGAATTCTCCTGTGACCTCAGCACGAAGGAGCCATACAAATAGGTGAAAGATCAGGAAGTTCATGATTAAAGCCACAGCATTGTAAAATGTCAACAGTAAAACCAAAGCAAAGGCATGTTTTCTCAAGAGGGTCCACTGTATTCAGTAGAGTTTTCTTCAAGAGAGAGAGGCATGAATTGGGTTGCTGCGTTGAACTGCAATCCTAAACACCCTTCGTAGTAAGGAAAACTTATTTGTCATAGTTACTGCTCATGACAATAAACCAGGATTGCTGGTTTATTTTGTTTTATTTTGAATGAGCAAGGTGCTGCTGCACACAGTCTATTCACCTTTGCTTTGTTCTACTCTGATAAGTGGGTAAACACACAAAAATTGACAATTTATTGCTAAAATCCTGGTATATGAAGGCCTTATCAGGGACATCAGAACCCCTTGGGATCCTGGTTTGTTGTTACTAAGCAAGCCAGACTGGATCTACACTGCCCTATATCCTAGGATCTGATTCCGGATTGTCTGCTTTGAACTGGATTTTATGAGTCAACATTGTGTTGTCGAAGGCTTTCATGGCCATACCTCACAACCTCTGAGGATGCCTGCCATAGATGTGGGCGAAACGTCAGGAGAGAATCCTTCTGGAACATGGCCACACAGCCCGAAAGACATACAACAACCCTGAGTCAACATTACCAGATAATCTGAGATATGCAGATCTGAGATCAGATTCTGGGATATAGGGCAGTATAGATCCAGCCACAGAAGCACAAACCAGTGTTTGTTGATGGTTTACAAAGCAGTGGCTCATCTAGCTACAACAAACCAGAATTCCAGATTGGGACATCACAATTTAAGTGTCTATTGCTTTTTTATATACATGTTTGTGCAAATGGGAGGAACATAGGCTGGATCTACACAGCCTTATAATCCAATTTATCAAAGCAGATAATCTGATTTTTATATCACAGTGTAGATCCGGTGTGAGGCGCCTTCTACACTGCCATATAATCCAGTTCAAAGCAGAGAGACTGGATTCTGTATAGTTGTGTAGAAGGGGGCTTAGTCAGAACCAATAAGATATTGGTTCCTTTCATAGTAAGCTAGGAATGACAGGAATTCTTGCTTATTACTATTTATAAGCAATAGCTTATGATTGAGAGATACCTTAGTTAATAAACCCGCCGGATATTTTTTTAGCAGCATTGACATTGGAAAGATGGTGGAAAAGGGCTAGAAAAACAGAGACTTTCAGTGTCAGGTTGCAGCGGCATATCTCTAGTAAACAAAGCTTCAGTGGGAAAGGAGAAGGATGCCATTGCAGCCGTATGTGTTTGACTGCAATAGGCAAAGTAAACAGCAGCTATGACTAGACTTCCTTACAGAGCATGTGTGAACAGCAAAACATAGACTAATGAGACGGTAGTTTGCTGTTTCACCAGCTTCACCTCCTAACCATGTTTAAAAAGCATTGACCTGAAAATTTCGCCATCAAAATGTAAATCACAAGAAAAGTGGAGGCTAATAAAAGAAACAAATCAATCACCCATCAATTAATTTTAGAAGAAGCCTTCAAGTTCAAAGTGCTCATGTTTTATTTATGGAAGGCATATTCAACCTTGTTGCTTCATTGCACATGTGTATATTGTTAGTTTTGAATAAAAAGTTTGCTGAAACATGCTGAACTGAGAGGAGGCATAAGGAGAGCAAGAGAAAGGGCAAAAGCAGGTCCCAAAGGGCATGTATAGTTGAAACCCTTGAAATATATGGTATATATTTCAAAGGCCTTCCTAACACTGTATGTAGAAGTACCATATAGGCTGGATCTACACCACCCTATATCCCAGGATCTGATCCCAGATTCTCTGCATATCCCAGCACTGCATTTTAGTGATGGTTTGGGAGCTATGACAGTCACCTTTGAAAACTAGAATTACAAATATATCAAACAGAAAACAATTACCTATTTTTAAAATCCCTATCGCATTGAAATAGGGAATGATGAGCAAGATCACAATCGATTTGTCTCTGTCGATTGAAAGGTATGGTCAAGTTCCACATTTAAAAAAAAGACCACATGCAAGACCAAAATAAATGTGCATTATCTCTATTACAGCTATTCTAAAATCAAAGCAGGTTTAACATGATACCAGTGTTTTGTGTTATGCGTAGAGTTTGTGCTATAGTTTAAAAATATTCTTCTTATAAAACACGATTCTTCCCAACAATGTATTTCTCTTCTTACTTCTGTCTTTTATTAGAAAATGGGTGCGTAACGATAAGAGACCTAAAATTCATCAGAAAGCAAGAATTAGAGCAGTTTTGTGATCCGCTAATGGCTCAGCACTCAGACAGAAGTATAGATTATAATTTACAATAGAATCTGAGCGCTCTAAGTAGCCAATTCAATTTTATAAGTGCCTTCCTAGTTTAGGTTAGGTAAAGAGCCTCTAGAATAGACTTCCTTTCCCCCAAATCCTATAAATAGTGAGCTGTTAAAAAGTGGCACTCATCTCCCTGAGCACACAGAAATGATTGTAATGCTAGGCGCATACACAAAAAAGGGAGGAAAAAAGACAAGACAGCTTCATCCATCTCATCAGATTCTGGCCTATATATTATTTATTGCCACGAAAAAGGGAAAAGATGTGAAGGCCTAATGAGATACGGAAGTGAAATATCTGTACATGGGCAAAGACAGTTCTCATAAAATTACACATGGATTGGATCCAGGCTTATTCAGACAGGCTCCTGAAATCAATGGGATTTAAGTTAGCTGAAGTGAATTCCCATTTATTTCATTCAGCTTGCTCTAAGTAAGACTAAAGGTGCATCTACATTGTAGAATGAATGCAGTTCGGCACCACTTTAATTGCCATGGCTCAATGCTATGGAATTATGGGAGTTGTAGTTTTATAAGGTCTTTAGTCTTCCTTGCCCAAGAGTGTTGGTGCTTTACCAAACTACAATTCTTAGGATTCCAAAGCATTGACCCATGTGGTGTCAAACTGCATTAATTCTATAGTATAGATGCACTCTATGTCTGAATCTAACTACAGGTTTCCATATTTTGGAGGAAACTCCTTCTGGAGAAATCTTGCCCGTATTATAGCTTCACCATATGCTCTTTATGAATCAGAAACAACTTGAAGGCACACAACAACAACAACAACAACAACAACAACAACAACAACAATGATAGACCTTTCAGCACTCTTCCGTAACTGAAGAGTCTCTCATGATATACACTTGGCATACAAAGTGACGGAACGTGTTTGTTTATACAGTAGAGTCTCACTTATCCAACATAAACGGGCCAGCAGAACGTTGGATAAGTGAATATGTTGGATAATAAGGAGGGATTAAGGAAAAGCCTATTAAACACCAAATTAGGTTATGATTTTACAAATTATGCACCAAAACATCATGTTATACAACAAATTTGACAGAAAAAGTAGTTCAATACGCAGTAATGCTATGTAGTAATTACTGTATTTACGAATTTAGCACCAAAATATCATGATGTTTTGAAAACATCGATTACAAAAATGCGTTGGATAATCCAGAATGTTGGATAAGTGAGACTCTACTGTATCTTGCATGTTCATCATTGTCCTTTGTCGTATACTCCTTGATTCTCTGATCATCACTGAAATTCTCCTGAAATGAAGCTTTCTTTTGCTGGACATCTGGGATGTTTCCTCCAGTGTGTATGATGTGATGCTTTATGACAAAACAGAGATGGAGAAACTGTGGTTCTCCAGATGTGATGGAGTTGAAGTTCCCATCAAAGCTGACCACTTACTAGAGTAGTGGTCCTCCTGTAATAAACCACACTTTGAGACATAGGATCTGCATGACTCCAAATCAGACCTTTGGCCCATCTCGCCCAGTATTGCTAATACTAATGGATCTATAGGGGTCTATAAAAGGCTCTATAGGAGTCTTCTTCTGGCCTACCTGGAGATGCTAAAGCCTGAACCAGTTCCCTCCAATGGCCACAGAAGGATTGACATAAGCACACACATTTAAGCCAAGTGAGCATCAGTATATTGAGCAATGCGTTTATATTCTCTAAAGAAAGGCATCAACTAACTCTTACCCAAAAATGTATCTGAAATCCAAGAGCAAAAATCCCACCCTGCTAGTGCTAAACACCAGAAGTATTGATTCTGAGTCATACTTTTATAAATAAAAAACCCACACGGGCGCATCCATTTCTGTAAAATGACACAGCTATTCGCACAGACGCTGAACATTTGCTTTCTTGTCCTATCATCTTGGGTCAAATATAAACCTCTCACTTTTGATATATACACTTTGATTATTGCTCATTTTGTTGTTTCATGACTCAAACCATTTTAATAATGATTTACAGGGCTGTATGTTGTCAGACTATAAACTTCTCTTTGCAATTAAAAACGGTTAAAAAGGAGGTCTTCCACTTAAAAGCAGAGCCTCTGTTTGTTCATTGTCATTAAACACAAAGGAATGGAATGCTGTATTTTCCAAGCCAGACAGAAAGTGTTCTCTGGAGCTTGGCAAGGGAAACTTCCCTGTATTTGATTGTTTACATTGTGTGGACTTTCCTGTGAACTATTTATGCATGGGAGACTTTCTTGAATGCGTTTCCTTACAATAAATTATTACTACACTTGAAAAAAAATCAAGGAATTATTCTAATTATTTTCCCCTGAAAGAATTTTTGTTCCTTCCTTCTTGTTTCCCAAAGTGGATGACAAGATGTTTCCCATTCTATATACTGATTCATCCTCATGAAATGTCACAAATGAAACAGTATAGCCAAGAAACATCAAAATGGCAAACGTTACAAATGAGGAAAAACATACAAGCTAGGAAAGGTTGCAGCAGTTTGTTTTTGCCTGAGTCCACAGGGAAGAGCACGAATCCATTCGCGTATCTCCACATCTGCCCGCTGAATATACTAAATGCAAGGTATTTTTGTACTTCCAATTCATTTTGCCACAATGGAAATAATTAAAAAGGGGAAAAGTTTGAAGAGGAATCATAAACTGGGAGATTTTGAAAGCTACTGAAAAGCAAAATGATAATATTAATTGGAAATGTCTGTGCCAAATTGGGATCCTTGGAGATGTGGAGATGCTGAATGGATTGAACTTGAATTTTACTAAACACTGACAATGAGATGGCCTTCCTCATCATATGCAATGTAGCAAGCTAGCTGTTCTATCATGCTATCATTACTTTGTTTAGCATCTGCAGCCTTAGGGCGCTTCCAGACAGGTCAGAAATCCACACCAAAGTAGGTTTAAAACACCTGCTTTTATGCAGATTTCTGTCCCCACATGTCCCCAGAACCCTGGCTTTCCTAGGGGAGAGGTGTCTACACGCAATCCCGATAACAATCGGGATGTCAGGCAGCCATCCCAAAGTCCCCCAAAATAAACCCTAAAAATAGATCAATAGGTACTACTCCACAGGAAGGTAATAGCGCTCCATGCAGTCATGCCGACCACATGACCTTGGAGGTGTCTACAGACAACGCTGGCTCTTCGGCTTAGAAATGAGCACCAACCCCCAGAGTCGGACACAACTAGACTTAATGTCAAGGGAAAACCTTTACCTTAGGATACATACAATATACCTGAATTCATTTTAGCATTAATTTTAGTTACTCCTTTTCTCTATTTCAAAAAGAGGATCTTTGGATTCCTACTTTTTCACTAACTACTAAACAGTTCTACTTTCCATTGTTTTACTGGAGCATATTTACAAGCTCCACACCAAACTTGCTTCAGCCTTTGCTTGCTTCCTTCTTCCTTCCTTCTTCCTTCCTTCTTCCTTCCTTCCTTCCTTCCTTCCTTCCTTCCTTCCTTCCTTCCTTCCTTCCTTCCTTCCTTCCTTCCTTCCTTCTTTCTTTCTTTCTTTCTTTCTTTCTTTCTTTCTTTCTTTCTTTCTTTCTTTCTTTCTTTCTTTGCAACAGCAATTTACAAATTAAAATTCATCTGTAGCCTGCTGTATCCCCCCCTTCAAGAGTAAGTAAATGTAATGGGTCCATTTGATTTTCTGACAACCTACATTGCCACTTTGCTATTCTCTTTCTCAATTTGTTTCCTTAATGCAATGGCTCTGTCATCTGGATAATAAATAAAATAATAAATGGGAATACAGTAAACTGGCATGTCCCAAATAAAAGGATATAGTTCTTTATCTTATTTTCCTTATGTAGAGGTAAAAATACGATTATAAGATTAGATGTGATTATTTTAGATAAGGTGTAGTTATTTTATTTCAGTTCTGGTCCTGAATTCTCTAGACTAGGTTCAGAATCACAAGACTTGACAGAATAAAACAGAAACTTAGCATGAAATGCCAGACACAGAACCATAGAATTCTAGAGTTGGAAGAGACCTCAAGAGCCATCCAGTCCAACCCCCTGGCATGTAGGAAGATACAATCAAACCACCCATGACAGATGGACATCCAGCCTTTGCTTGAAAACCTCCAGAGAAGGAGACCATCATGCTCTAACAAGGCAGCATATGCCATTATCAAACTGCTCTTAACACAGGAAGTTCTTCCTAATGTGGTGGAATCAATTATTCCGTGTCCTTGTCTCTACAGCAGCAAAAAATAAGTTTGCTCATCCTCTATATGGCATCCTTTCAAATACTTAAATTTAGCTATCATGTCCCCTGTCAACCTTCTCTTCTCCCAGATAAACATACCCATGGCTTGCCTTCCATTGATCATTTGGATTGCCCTCCTCTGGTTGTCTTCCAGCTTGTCAAGGACTGTGGTAGAAGTTCTGGATTGAAGTCCTGGGATTATTTGAGTCACAGAAATTAAGACATAAATTTCCATCCCCTGCACCATTCCAATCCTGTGTACTTTGCTGCAAACTCCATGTTGGCCAAAGGAATAAGATGAATGCACTGCTATGGGCTGAGCCCATTATCACCCAAAGCATTTAGGCAGGACTTGGTCTAGAATGTGAAATTACAATGCATTAACTTTGCTCCTGAAAACTGTCTGTATTGGTTTTTTAATGTCACTCAACTCAGCTTGTCATGTGTGTTTGAGATGGCTCTAGGAACTTCCATGATGTCCACCCATACTTCAAAACTCAACATGGCACCATTGTTGTCCATTCATCACATTAACATGGTCTTTTTTCTAACTTAAATATTGGAGAGACAAGCTCTCTCAACTTCATTGGGTATTTCAATGGTTGCTCTGAGTCAAAATCTGAAAGAATCTGCCCCAAACATGGTCCACAATGCAGGCTCTGTTGTGTGTTGCAATACTCAAAAAGTCCAGGTTGGGTGGACTTTCATTGAAGCAACTCCCAATGGTGGAGCCTCCCAAAGGACGTCCTTCTGGCTCCATTCTTTTTGAGCTTCTGGAAGGCAGCTAAGACTGTTTCACAAGACCTTTAAAAAGAGTTTTACAGACTGTTTTAAAAACAGTTTAAACATTTTAAAATGCTTTTTATCCACCCAGGGAGCCCCAATTGGCTAAGAGCCAATACATAAAAGCAATAAGTATAAATAAATAAATTGCTGCACAGAAACAACCCCGAAGCTCAGAGAGATTACCAGTCGCGTCCCTGGGCAGAAACAACACTGAAGAAGAGCAATAGTGACATCCAGAGTCAACTGGTGCTTTTTCGTTGGAAGGCACCTCTTGTTACACTTACTCAGAGCGACCTTGCCTCAGAATGAGATGTAAAAAGTGGGGCAAACTTGAGGCAAAACTTGTAAAAACTGGTGCAAAATTTTCTCAAGTCAGGAGTGATTTGAGAAACTGCAAGTCGCTTCTGGTGTGAGAGAATTGGCCATCTGCAAAGACGTTACCCAGGGGATGCCTGGATGTTTGATGTTTTCCCATCCTTGTGGGAGACTTCTCTCATGTCCACGCATGGGCAGCTGGACCTGACAGAGCTCATCTATGCTCTCCCAAGATTTGAACCGGCAACCTTCATGTCAGCAATCCAGACTTCAAGTTAGCAGTCCTGCCAGCACAAGAGTTTCACCCGTTGCGCCACGGGGGCTCCTACTAGGCAAGAGACCTCACAGCCTCTGAGGATGCCTGCCATAGATATGGGTAAAACGTCAGGAGAGAATGCTTTTGGAACATGGCCAAACAGCCCGGAAAACTCACAGCAACTCAATGATTCTGGCCATGAAAGCCTTCAACGAGATGTAAAAAGTTTCAGAAAAGGAAAAGCAGAAGAAGAAAGAGAAGAGGAGCAAGAAGATGGAGAAAAGGAGGAGGAGGAGGAAATGAAAGGAGGAGAAGATAGGAGGAGGAGAGGAAGAAGAAGAAAGAGAAATGAGGGCATGAGAAGAAAGAGAAGAGGAAGATGCCAAGGAACAACACCAAGATGAAAAACAAGAAAGGAGAGAAGGAAAAGGGAAGAGATACAGAAAAATGAGGAAGAGAAGATTACTATTTGTTTATTTGTGTAGAAATTTCTGACACTTTCCATACTGTAATCTCTGAGTGGCTTAAAATGTAGAAGGTTATTTTTTTTTCCGTGTCAGGAGCGACTTGAAAAATTGCAAGTCACTTCTGGAATGAGAGAATTGGCTGTCTGCAAGGATGTTGCCCAGGGGACGGCCTGATGTTTTTGATGTTTTTACCATCCTTGTGGGAGGCTTCTCTCATGTCCCTGCATGAGGAGCTGGAGCTGACAGAGGATTCAAACTGGTAACTTTTAGGTCAGCAACCCAACCTTTAAGTCAGCAAAGGTTTAACCCATTGCATCACTGGGGACTGCTCAGTTGAAAAAAGGAAAGTGATAAAGAAAAGTTGATGGAGAAGACTGGCAACCACAATCAAGAGAGCCTAGGAGACACTGTATGTTTGGTCAGAAGATAAGATAGTAGCTCTAGGTCTCATTTGTTGTTCTAATTCTGTGTGGCTCCGTGTGGGAGACAATCCCAGATGTCCACCTAAATATGTGGAACAATGAGTAATAGCAAATTCTATTGAAATGAAGGACTTCTAACTAAGAATGTCATGGAGGACATGGGAAATGCCTAAAGAGAACATACTTTGCAGACGTGATTGAACGAAACCGTGGATATGGAGGCCATACTGTTGTTTAAATAGTAATAACTGGTCTTGTGCGCAGGATGCTGTCGGATTGAGACCTAAGCACTGGGGGAAGGGACGAGGGTGTAACCCTTTTACAGGATAACAAATAACAGCTTAGGAGGTGGTTTGCATCAGATAAACAGTGTGGATCACCCCAACTGTCCTGATCTGGTTTGGTCTCCATTGACAAATACACTTTAAAAGCTAGTTTAAAAAAAGAAGTGTTTGGCCCTTTAAATGTGAGAGCAAATCTACTGTTTCCAACAGACAGATTAAACTGCCTATAATACCAGACAAAGTGCATTAAATACACAATATTAAAAATGAATAAAGAGTGGGTTTGTTTTTAAACTCCTCCTTTCTACAAACCAACTCCGTAATAATCTTGGAGAAATCTGAAAATGAGTACACGCACTGCCGACTGTTACTCAGAGCAAAGAATTATTGATCCTTGGTGGCCGGTATTGATTTTATGTCACTTCTGTGATTTAATCATGTTTTTCCTTGTTATCTCTTTGCAGTCTTTCTTCTATTGTCTGGCGGGAGAACTCAGCTGAGGCCTTTTTAGTCTTTGTGATGGTGGTGATCAAAATAACTTAGTCTTCCATTTGCATTGGGGCTTTAAAAAAGGGAATGATTAAACAATTCCTAGCCATCAAAACTCCCTGTGTCACACTGGACAGAATTTTGTACTGAAACACTTCAAAAAGGCCGGGTGACCTTTCTACGTAAGATGGAAGGCAGGCTGGTAAATCCTCTTGCAGTTTCAGTGGCATTTGTTTTTTTTAAAAAATAGACCCAGTAGTCTGTGAATCTCTGTCTTAAAAAGCTGTCCTCAGATGAGCCTGTAAGTTTTAAACCACTCTTGGATGTTCAGGGCAAAGATTGGAAGTAACAACAGTTGTTATCGAACCATGGTAACCCCTACCCCCCACCAATGATTTATAGTTCACTAAGTGGAGCCCCCAATGGTGCAGCAGGTTAAACCGCACAGCTGCTGACTGAAAGGTTGGAGGTTCAAATCCAGGGAATGTGGTGAGCTCCCGCTGTTGGCCCCAACTTCTGCAAACCTAGCAATTTGAAAACATGCAAATGTGAGTAGATCAATAGGTACTGCTCTGGTGAGAAGGTAACAGTGCTCCATGCAGTCATGCCAGCCACATGACCTGGCAGGTGTCTACAGACAATGCCGGCTCTTGGGCTTAGAAATGAAGATGCACCACCAGTGGCTCATATATAGCAAGCTGAAGCTTATAACACCTGCGATAATAGCTAAAATAGGCAAATATCACTGGGGAGATTGTTGGAGATGTAAAGTACAGAAAGGCACATTTTTTCATGTGCCTGGCGGACCTGTAAGTTGGTGCAAACTTTTTTGGAAAAAAGCGATGAAAGAAACAAATAATATCTTCCCTAAAAAGGTTAGAAACAATCTGTATTACCTGTATTATGTGTATTCTCAGGAGCCCCGGTGGCGAAGTGCATTATAGCGCTGAGCTGCTGAACTTGCAGACCGAAAGGTCCCAGGTTCAAATCCCGGGAGCGGCTTGAGCATCCGCTGTTAGCTCCAGCTCCTGCCAACCTAGCAGTTCGAAAACATGCAAATGTGAGTAGATCAATAGGTACAGCTCCGGCGGGAAGGTAACAGCGCTCCATGCAGTCATGCCGGCCACATGACCTTGGAGCTGTCTATGGACAATGCCGGCTCTTCGGCTTAGAAATGGAGATGAGCACCAACCCCCAGAGTCGGACATGACTGGACTTAACGTCAGGGGAAAACCTTTACCTTTACCTTACTATGTGTATTCAATTATCATTAGATGTTTCCCTTCTCATATTCCATATGCCATTAATTCATTTAATAATGTTTGTTTTTAAAAAAAACAACCTTTAAGGGTTGACCTGCAAACTCAAAATCAAAATGCAACAGCCCCAAACCAGGAAGGTGACATGCATGGAACCAATACACAGGCCGTGTTGTCAAAAGTAGGGTAGATTTGAAAGCGTCCAAGCCTGGCATTTAAGCAACTGATGCCAACTTTCACTTTCACAGTTTTCTTGACAAGCTGATGTGAAAGGGGAAAAGTCAATCTAGTAAGAGCAGAGGAACTGGAGAAGGTGGGGAATGTGGGTGTGCATGTGACACCTTACAAAGCAACCAGTCATTTCTACCTTTGCCATATGACAAATGTAGAGCAACAGGAGAAACAACGACGCCATTTTAGCGAACGCAGCCTTGAGCTGTAGCAGCCTGTGCCTTCCACCATCCTGGCGCTATGTCTACACAGGAATACACAACACAAGCACTCTTTGCCAGGAATCTCAAAGCCTAATAAAAATTTTACAGATGCACCTTACGGAGTGGATGTGTTTAGGGATGTATCACTTGCATTAGCACAGGCATGGGCAAACTTTGGCCCTCCAGATGTTTTGGACTTCAACTCCCACAAGTCCTAACAGTCTACCAGATGCCTGCCACAGATGTGGGTGAAACATCAGGAGAGAAAGCTTCTGGAACATGGCCATACAGCCCGAAAGACTCACAGCAAACCAAAGGCAAAGTGACCAAACAATATAAGTATAACAGCTGTAAAAGTTGTGACAGTTTTCAACATCTTACTCGCTGCCATGCTAGAACTTTGGAAGGAAATTTTCACTAAATTCTTATTGCGGTGAATGCACTCATTTTGACACACATACACTGCACCTGGTTGATCTTATGTGGTTATAGTCAGTTACCTTTTGGGCATGCTGACTGGACAGAGGGATTTGGGAATAATAGTCCACTAGTTTTACCATGCTCTGATTTTAAGACTAAGAAGAGTAGATGTTAGCCCACATTTGCTGATGAAAAGAACATTATGAATAATTTTTTCACTTGGAGGGTAAATCTCTTAGATCCAATTGCCATCCTAAACCAAAAAGAAAAGATGTATCATTTATTTTTAATTATTTTAGGACAACATTTTAGGACTTTTAGATCGATCATGTTGGAAAGCTGGGATTCTTTCTCCCAAGTAAATATACAAATAGCTAGCTAGCTAAACAGTCTCTTCAGCTCTCCCGAGATAACACAATACTTAAGAACTGCAGTGTTTGCACAGAGCATCAGAAAAGGTTTTGCTGTATAGAAAACCATGGGAATGGAATTAGATGTTTTTGTTGTAATTGTCTCTCTTTCAAGATAGGGACACACATGACATAAAGACTTTGCTTCTGTATTTCTAGATTAGTGACAATTCAATAAGTTGCCCTGTCTGGACTTCTCATTTGTTGTAGGAACTGGGAAGAATTTTCTTCAGTTTGTATTTTAGTAAAAGCTTACCGAGTTTGCACTTCCTGAATCAATATATCAACCGGAATGTAGTAATCTGTCAGTATTTGCATTTCTCTGAATTTTGCAGCCCAGTTCTCACCCCCACCCCAAAAAGGAATACAAAATGCTTACATTACACATGTGTGTACATAAAAGAGTCGACATTAGGGGTATGTTCATAGGGAAAATGAATCAGAAAACATGTGTTGTCGAAGGCTTTCAGGGCTGGGATCACAGGGTTGTTGTATGTATTCCAGGCTGTATGGCCATGTTCCAGAAGTATTCTCTCCTGACGTTTCACCCACATCTATGGCAGGCATCGTCAGAGGTTGTGAGGTTTGGAGAAACTAAGCAAATCAGAAAATAGCATTCCGTTGAGGAAATTATTTACAAAAATATGGACATTGAGGAAAATGCAAACAAAAATGAACACACAAATTTTCATACCATTTTTTAAAAGCTGGTAATTGGTATGGAAAAGTGATAAACCAAAGGTAAGATAGGAGAAGAGAAACTGGGAGAAATCAATATACGCCACTGAAACGCTATCACCATGATCACAAGTATACCAACTTGTATACCTTAGTCAAGATATAGGAAAAGGTAACCATTGAATGTCCTGGTACCCAGAATGAATAGCAATGAAGACTATGAACCAGTCATTTGCAGCCTTTAAAAAGGACTATTACAATGGGAAGATTTAGGGGTAGAAGTGGTGGCCATGTAGCAAAATGCAGCAAAGTCCAAAATCTACAAAATACCTCTATTGGCCAATGAAAGAGCACAAAATACATCAATACAAACTTTCAAATCTTCATTGGCTTCTTCATCAGGCAAAAGATGTTTTAAACAATCATACAGGAGAAGAAAAATTAGAATGAATCTCAAGAGAAGTTACTAATCTCTTGCTATTCATTGACAATTGCCATCAAACTGTGTTCGACTTATGTCTGTGAATGAGAGATCTCAGAGTCCTCCTGTCATCAAATGAATCACTCAGGTGTTACATACTTAGGGCCATGGCTTCCTTGATTTAGTCTTTCCATCTGTATTATAATCTTCCTCTTTTCTTATTGTCTTCGACCATACTAAGCTATCATTGCCTTTTCTAGAGAGTCCTGTCTTCTCATAATATGGCCAAAGTAAGATGGTTTCAGTTTGGACTTCTGGAAATACTTCAGGCTTGATTTGCTCTAGGATCTATTTATTTGTCTTTTTTTCAGGGCTCTATTTCACCAATACATTTTGAATGACTTGCTTCTCTTCCTATCAGCTTTCTTCACTGTCTAGTTTTTACACAATTACATAGAAATGACAAATATGATGACGTGGACAACCCTAACTTATTTTTTGCCCTTATTTTCTGGTCCTTGTATGGCCCAAAAGAGGGGTAGCCTTTGCTTGCCTTTGTATCCCGCCAGATCAGCAGACCTACATCTGATGCAAAACAACATCTGATTTTATCATAAACCACACATGTCAAACTCAACACCTATGGGCCAAATTCGGCCCACCATGTCATTTTATGTGGCCCTCCAGATGCTGGACTAAATTCTTGTATTCCTAATCTTTAGACATCATGACTTGAGATGATGGGACTTGTAATACAGTAACATCTGGAAGGCTGCAATTTGTTTGGTTTTTAGTTAGGAGAGTAGAGTTTGGATTTAGAAACAAAGCTTGTGGGTATGGTGTCTGACTTTAAAATATTCTTTACCCTTTCCCCAACCTCAGAGCCACAAGGCTGTTGGGTTGCAATACCTATTATCACCAGTCCACATGGCAGATAATCAAAAGTGATGGGAGTTGTCATTCAATAACATCTGGGGACCTAAACTGGGTAAAAACTAAAGAGCATCAACCATCATGTATCCATCCATGGCATTCTCTGACTATGGATTCAGTGGCCCTTTGAAGGCAACCATAAGGATGATGTGTCCCTCAATGAAAATCACTTTGACACTCCTGTCATAGAGCAAGGAAGCAATACAACTGAGAGTGCAACAGAGCCACAGAACAGAAAATGTCTCAAGCCAAGATGGAGAAAAAAAGGAAAGTTCATCATTGCCAGATTTATCTGCAGAAAAGGTGTTGCTAAGGAAGAGGTGGGATTTTCCCAGTGCAAGTCTTCAATTTTATCTGTGTTCCCGTCAAGAGCACAGGTACATCTTCAAGAGAATTTACTTGCTCTGTGCTTTGTTTGAGAGGGTCAACCTCCATGCTATTTGCACTTCGAGCTATTCCAACAGACAGCCTGTTTTATCAGCCTGCCTTTGCTTGGCAAAACAGACCCCTTTTCTCTGCTCTCCACTTGACTTTCTGGGGCATTGCTGGGGGTGGGGAAATCGGACAGGGTGGGAAGTTGACCTTATGGACACCATGGAGACAAAACCAGAGGCCTCGGCCGGTGAAGGATAGGCAAACATCAACCCACAGAGAGAACATCCCAGAGATTTCAGAAATCTTTCTAATAGGATGTTGCATAGTAACTGGGGAGAGATTCTTCCCCTTTTAATTTATGTCCACGTCATTGGCAGAGTACGGTCATGTAGAATGTGGCTATTCCTTCATTTTTGTAGTGAAAGAGAAGGTGTTTTTAAAATAGTAATAATAATAATAACAACAACAATAATAACAACTTTATTTTTTGCATCACGCCTCCATCTCTCCGAAGGGACTCGGGGTGGCTTACATGGCGAAAAAGACACAGCAACAGAACAACTAAGCAATTCTGGAATAATCCCAGGTTTTCTTTCTATTTGGCTCTATTGCTTTCCATTCTAACCTGGTCTCATAACTGCAAAAATTCCAACTAGACTCCATTGATGTGTTTTTAGTAATAATCTCTACTTTGACCTAAAAATAAGCAGACGCTAAAGCTCTTTAAAGAATACTCTTGTCAATGGCACTTCATTCAGCAAGAGGGTGAATGGGGTTTAAAATGTTACTTACCCCCACATTTTTCTTGTAAACTAGTTCAAGATCTAGCCTAGGTCATTAATCAGAATGGAGACTGCAGTAAAGATATGTGAAGAACAGTAGGACTTGGAAGGACAGCAATGAAGGAACTAGAAGAGCAAGATCTTGAATGTTGAGATGTATAATTAAAATACTAAAGTTAAGATGGGCCATGCCATAATATTTCCCATTTCTATGGAAAGTTGGAGAACTGGACAGTAAAGAAAGCCAACTTATTTTAAATATGGTGCGAAAGAAGAGTTCTATGGATGCTATAGACTGCTGAAAAGACAAATCAATGTCCATGTTCCTTTCAGAAATACTGTCTTAGGCACTCAGTCTTTGCTGCCAATCTCTGAAGGCTATAAGCTTTGTAAATGGGAAGACTTCAGCATCTTTTGCTAACCTTATATATTGAAATCTCTTGGAAGAAGGAGGGAGATCCTCTTTTAAAGAAATATAGAACTTCTTGGAAAGGGTCCGAGGTTGTCCTGCCCTTCGAGGGAGTGACAGAAGTCTGAGCTTTTGCTCTTATTGTTTGCCCAGAAGCTTCATTGTGTTCCACCTACAACCTTTCATGGAGACAGTACTGTTCATAAGGCCTACTAGTATTCCTCCCATAACACCTTAAAAATAAAGAGCACACAACAGAAAGCAATATATTCCACAGTAGAAAAGGATGAAGTGGAATGTTGGTGGCATACTATGAGGAGTGATGTGACTTATATTGAAGAAATCAAGAACATCAAAAACCATCTGGGTCAGGGGGCAGAGTATTTGTTATGTATATATTGTATGCCTTCTTCTAAGACATTGGTGCCCAACTGTTAGTCCTTTAAGTGTTTAGGATTTCCACTCCCAGGATTCCTAACATTTGGCTGGGGCTTCCGAGAGTTGAAATCCCAAATATTGGGAGGACCAAAGTTTGGGAATCACTTTTGTAAAACAACTGGACACTTTTCTGCTATGTTGGAGTTGTTCTGTCATTCTCATCATCCACACAGATTGGGACTGATAAGGTTAAACATTCAAATAAATCTGGATGGTGTACATTTAGGACATGCTGCTGTTTTGTTTTATAACCCAATTAGAATGTCAGCTAATTATGCCTTCCCTGTCTTATTTAGCTGTTCTCTTCTATTTAAGTTTGATTTTTTCCATTTACTTCAAATGTGTCACCCACCAGGGTTCTTTGGCCCCATTAGAAACTGCAATTGTTTGCAGAAGGTCTTTGTGAAAGAGTGTAGTGATTAGTAAAAATAATGCAGAAGACATATCATTTTCAGGAGAGATGAGGTACCCACACTTTCCGAAAAGGGTCTCCAATGAACCTCGGTGATTCTCAAAACATAATACAGTTTCATCCTAGGAAATGATCCCATGATGCCACACCACAGGTGGTTGTTGAAATCAAAGGGTGGGGAGGGAAAGACAAAAAGGGCCTGGATAAATAGCAAAGACAAGAAGAAGACATCTGAAGCCAATTGTGTAACTGGCAAACAACTGCTCCAGCTTAATCATGTTCCAAAAAAGTAACGTTGAGAACATATCCCTTTACTAAATGTGCCAAAAATAGTCTTTGGTGAATAGGACAAATATTGCAGGAACAAAGATACTAATGACCACAAAAGCACTTGTTCTTAAGTGGGTAGCAGCTTTTAATTTGGCATCCTTCTTCCAGAGGTGACTTATCTGAACATCCAATTTCTGTTAGCACAAATCACAGATGTCGTTCTTAAGTGGCAGTGGCTGTAGAAAACATCTCACCACTTCATGACAACACTAGCTGCTGTTCTGTTTCTCAGTGAAATTTAAGTATTGGTTATACCCTGAAGGCACCAGATATTGTCTGTTCTTGGAAGCTAAGTGAGATCGGCCCTGGTTAGTACTTGGATAGGAGATAACAAGGTCCCTTCTACACTGCAGTATCTGATTCCGATTTATCTGCTTTGAACTGGACTGTATGGTAGTGTAGATCCAGCCCAATAAATAACAGATTATGTAGATTCTGAGAAGGAACTGGCAAAACCACCTCTGAGTATACTTTTCATAAGAAAACCTATGAATTAAGAGGCAAATTATAGGCACATACATCATGTCAATTTTGCCCAGACTTTACTGAAATCAATGGAGGTCTTCCTCCCAGCAGGACCCCTACCATCACTATGACTCTTGATGACCAAAGAGAGGTTCTCTTTTGCAGAGACTCGCGTGCAGAATATATTTCTTAGAGAAGTCCACTAAGGCGGTGTTTCTCAAACTGTGCTCTCCAGGTGTTTTGGACTTCAACTCCCACAATTCTTAACAGCTGGTAGGTTGACTGGGATTTCTGGGGGATGAAGTCCAAAACACCTGGAGGAGCAGAGTTTGAGAAACACTGCACTAAGGTATCTTCGGAACAATGGGAAGGCTTTTACATATTTTACATGCTGAATCACTAGTTGAACAAAACTCCAAATTATTTTATATTTAATGTATTGTTGAAGACAATGTTTGCATCTTTAAAATCAAATTGTTTTACAGCTTACTATGGCATTCCATTCCAGGAATTTGTGCTGAAAGGTGGCTCGTATGTTCTAAAATGACAAAAGGCAATTGTGGGAGAAATAGTCTATAAATATCTGTCACTCTAGTGAATTATCTCATTGACAGGAATCTTTAGTGGAAGAGTTGTTAAATATAAAGCTCCACAGTATCCAAAGTCGATCTACCCCAGTGGTTCCCAAATTTAATCCTCTAGATGTTTTGGACTTCAGCTCTTAGGCTGGATCTACACTGCCATATAAAATCCAGATTATCTGCTTTGAACTAGATTATATGGCAGTGTAGAAGGGACCTTAGAATTCCTGACCATTGGCCAAATTAGCTGGGGTTCCTGGGAGTTGAAGTCCAAAAACAGTTGGATAATCAAAGATGGATGAAATGAGAAAAAACACATGCCAGGAGAAGCTGCAGCAGTTTACTTTTGCCTGAGCCTCAACTCTCCCAAGAACTGCTTCAACACTCTAAGTAGTATACCATGTTGTATTCCTAACCACAGCAAGCACATTGTTTTGCTATATTGCTGCTGTTATTGTTTCTTTGTTAGTCTAGTTTCCGTGGGCACATATAATGCAAATGTGGGGATAAGCATAATTTTAATAAATCGGTCAATTTACCTTCCATTTTAGACAATGATGGCTCTTGTTTAATTTTTCCAGATTTCTTTGACGACGAATGTGTCATTGTTTTTGCTCTATTGCTCAGCAACCTCTTGTCCCTTTTGCAATGTTTGAGGAGAGCAATAAAAATGCCACAGTCTCTCTCCTTCTCAATACTCTTCCTTTGTATCCGTACAATTCCCACAACCTGTAGGAGTTGTGATGACCCAACTCTACAGCAAGCCAGCCATTGAAAACTCACATGCTTAGACAACAGAGTGCCAAAAACATTAACTTTGTGAATCGTGCTGGATTGCGAAGTTTCATGTTTCTTGGCAGAAACCTGTCTTTTGTTACTTTGAAAGGCTGAAGTCTGTGGGTTTTAATCTTAGAGGTGAAGATGACTCCATAAAAGCAGCACATTTGAAGTATTAGGACCAGACCCATCACTGGGTGAAATGAGTTTGCGTTTTAGGCAGCATATTGTGCATGTCATGAAAAGGTAGCAATTATGTGGCAATTAATTGTATTCTTACTTACAGTGTGGATATGGGTGATGTGTTTGTAGAAGTTTCTGTTTCATGGGCCAAGATAATTTGGTTCATTATAGATAATGTATATACATTGACTTGCGACTTCATCACACGGGCTTTCAAAACCGTCGTGGGACACTGAGAACACAGTTCCTGGATGGAGCCTGCCAGATTCCTTTACACAACACACAGCTATTTCTGGTGGGGCTCCATCTGTGAACTGTGATCTCAGCATCCTACAACAGAACAAGGAGAACACGGGAGGCTTCCCATGTTCTCATTGCAGAAACGGGGACAGTGCAGGGGGGATCCAGGCAGCAACGCTTTCCAACATATGATGGGGAAGGCAGCACTGTGGGGGATGTGGAACATGGGGCAACGGATTCTCCCACTGCCCATAGGATTTGTCGCAATGTCCGGTGAACTCTCCCACTGTCACCCACTGTCCTGTTTTGTCTTTCAAGAACAGCCTTAAGACACTGGTAAGTAAATGAAAACTGCTTTACTTAAGCAAAACATAAAGTACAGTACACTCAGTGAAATAATGCAAAAGAAAGCCAGGAAGTCATACTTCAGACAAAGAAGCAGGCATAAATCAAGATGCAGACTTGGAGCAGGCACACAGAGAGTGAAGGCATTAGTGTCAGTTTGTTACCAGCAAGAGCTGGCTGTACCTGCTTCGGCTTTTATAACCCTGGGTCCCCACACAGCTGCTAGGACAGTTCCTAATTACTCAGCTGCATTTCTGGGAGCTAATCTAGCTGAATGACATCTCTGCTCTGTTTCCTCTCCTGGAATGAGGGTACTAGCAAAGTCTCCTCCTCAGACTCCAACTCGCCCTCGATTCATGAATACTTTCCTGCTCCCCTTTCTCTTCTGAAGAAGAGGAATCTCTGACACCCACATTAGGGAACTAAATGTGATGAGATACTAGCATGAACTGTGGAGACTTTTTAAAAAGTCAATAGGCAACAAGCTAAATATGAGTCAACAATGTGATATGGTGGCCAAAAAACTCTGTTTTAGCTCTAGGCTGCATCAACAGGAATATACTGTTCAAGTCAAGAGAAGTATCTATTCAGCTTAGGATACACCTCATTGGGTATGTTTACCTTGAAAAATACAAACATGAGAACATGATGGCCATCTTTAAATATTTGAAAGGATGCCTTGTGGAAGACAGAACAAGCTTATCTTCTGCTGTTCCAGAGATTAAGTTATAAACAAATAGATTCAAATCACAAGAAAGGAGATTCCACCTAAGCATTAGGAAGACATTCCTGACAGTAAGAGATGTCCAACCATGGAACATCCTGCTGAGAGGGTGGTGGACCTCTTCGGAAGTCTTTATACACAGGTTGGATTGCCATTTTTCAAGTGTGCTTAGGTTGTATTTTCCTGTATAGCAGAAGGTTGGATTACATGACTCTTGGGATGTCTTTAAAGCCTATGATTCTGTGTTTCACTTCATGCTGCACAATGTCTTAGACTGGCCTTGTTTAATAAGAAAGCTGAGATTCAATAAGGTAGTACAGATCTTTCCATGTGAGCTTCCATACAGCCCTTAAGTTGAATTGCAGTATTGCACAACTGAAACAAGATACCAAGTATATAACCAAATGCACAATCAAATATGCATCCATGCACACTGTGCAGCCATGCACAATGCACATCGATGTGGAATGACACTGCATGTGAACCTTCGCTTTTATAACTTTATGTTAAATGTAGACTTGTGCATTAAAAAATATCCAACTGTTTCGGTAGAGGAATTTATGCATGCCTAAGACTCAACAGGATTCAGCAAAAAGAAACAATTCATGTTCATGATCGAAGCAAAGGCCACTTCTACACAGCTGAATAAAATCCCACACTGTATGCTTTGAACTGGAATACATGGCAGTGTGGACTCAGATAACCCAGTTCAAAGCATATATTGCAGGATTGTCTGCCCTGATATTCTGGGTTATGTGGCTATGTGGAGGGGCCCTAAATCTTTCCCCACAGGAACTTCAGCAAGTGTTGCTTGTCACACAATCATCCATCAAGCAACACCTGCTGAATTGCCCTTTTCTGCACTATCATTAAAGACAGAGAAGACATGACCAGTTTTCACTCTCGGGTCAGAAGCAACTTGAGAACATACTGCAAGTCACTTATGGTGTGGGAGATCTGGCCGCCTACAGAGACGTTGCACAGGGTAGGCCCGGATGTATTACTGGGAGGCTTCTCTCATGTCCCCGCAAGCTAGAGCTGACAGACAGAAGCTCACCTCATCTCGTGGATTCAAACTGGCAACCCACAGGTCAGCAATCCAACCTTCAGGTCAGCAGTTCACAAGGGTTTAACCCATTGTGCCACCACAGCTTCATTCACTCAACTAACCTTATATTGTCAGATATTATCAGATATCTACTAACCTTATACAGTAGAGTCTCACTTACCCAAGCTTCACTTATCCAAGGTTCTGTATTATCCAAGGCAGTCTTCCTTTTAGTAGTCATTGTTTTTGGAGTAAATGTTGCAATGTTTTGGTGCTAAATTCGTAAATACAGTAATGACTACATAACATTACTCTGTATTGAACTGCTTTTTCTGTCAATTTCTTGTATAACATGATGTTTTGGTGCTTAATCATAATGTAATTTTATGTTTAATAGGCTTTTTTCTTAATCCCTGCTTATTATCCAAGATTTTCGCTTATCCAAGGTTCTGCCGGCCCGTTTATCTTGGATAATTGACTCTACTGTATTATCAGATATTTAAAATAAGCAGGCAATATTATTCTTCTATACCTTCTCTGTCCAAGTCTACAAGCCAAGTCTTCTAAGTGGATTATTTTATACATGGTTAAAAACTTGATATGGATCAAAAGTGGATCTTTTAGAAACATTACAATGACTTCTCCTCATTACACAGGTAATCTACTTTCATTGTTACCAAAACTCCAGGTTTAAGGTGCCCCTTTTCTCCCAGCTGTCCTGTCTCTTCTTGGACACTACAGATTATATTTCTGTATTAAATTATCTTGCCTGGAAAAGTTACTTTATGGGGACTACATTGGCCTTTCTAGCTGTTTTGGGGGGGGGGGGATTATAGTGCCTCAAAAGAACTTTTCCCAGCTCTGCTCAAGATAGCTTTAGATGGGATTTTCCTGGTATCCACTTGCTCAGCTTTTCTTAGCGCCCTTTGGATCTGCCATTTCTGAATGGCAGAGTCTGCCACGGAGACGCTGTCTGTCACCCCCATGCTGTTTCTGCTGGCATTTCTCGCTCAGACATAGCAAGAGTGTGAGCAAAAACGCACCCACTTGCCACACAAATAAAGCCAGGCACTTTCTGAAATGTCATGCACTCTCCAAAAATGTTATGAATTCATGGCATATGAGGCTTGCTCTCATGGTGCAAAAGGGTTTGTTTCAAAAACAAAATGAATATACTACTTGTGTTCATAAGCCCTTCCTCCCGTCAAACTGACTTCCAAAGGCAACTAACATCTTACATTTGGGGTGGAGAAATCTACCAGCTTTGCTTTTTCTCTTATTCATTTTTTTCAAATGTCAAATTCATTCATTTCCAAATCTGAAGTCGCTAGAAAATGTTATAAGTTCTCCCAGAACAATCTAGAACAAATTTCTCTCTGGGTTGTTGTATGTCTTTCGGGCTGTGTGGCCATGTTCCAGAAGCTTCTGGAACATGGCCACACAGCCCGAAAGACATACAACAACCCTGTGATTCTGGCCATGAAAGCCTTCGACAACACAAATTTCTCTCTAGTTTTCACCAGCCACATTAAATAATAAGTATAGCTCTTTTTAATGTGGCAAGGATTGCATTGTACCTGTTTGCCACATCGTTGTTTGGGGGTCACTCAGAAAGAGAAAGGTGCAATCCTAATTTAGCATTCACATGGGCGAATAGGACTTAAACAAAATGTGCATTTACAATTAGAATTAATGCAGTTTTGACACTGCTTTAACTGCCAGGCTAAAGACTGTAAGACTACAGTTCCCACAATTCCATAGCAATGAGACATGGCAGTCTTGACAAACTGCATTAATTCTCATGTAGATCCACCCCCTAAACATTTAAGAATTAAGCAGTCAGTTTCCTGAGCCTGATTAGACAATTCTATGAGTTTTGCTTTTACTCCATCAGAGATTCAAGAACTAGAATTCATGATTGGTGCACTTAAAGAATATTACTTTTGTAAAATCCAGATGGAACCACTGGTAGCGCAATGGGTTAAACTGCTGAGCTGCTGAACTTGCTGATCGAAAGGTCAGCGGTTCAAATCCAGGGAGCGGGGTGAGCTCCCACTGTTAGCCACAACCTAGCAGTTTGAAAATATGCAAATGTGAATACATCAATAGGTACAGCTTTGGCAGGAAGACAATAGCGCTCCATGTATTCATGCCAACCACATGACCTTGGAGGTGTCTATGGACAACGCCGGCTCTTCGGCTTAGAAATGGAGATGAGCACCAACTCCCACAGTCAGATATGACTAGATTTCATGTCAGGGGAAAACCTTTACCTTTACCTTAACATCCCGATCTTGGAAATGTTACTTTTTGGACTATAATAGCCATATTTCTACAGAGATTCTGTGAGCTGTAGTACAAAAAGCAACATTTTCCAGACTCCAGAAAAATAAATACAATGTCATAAACTGAACAGTCTTTTAAAAAAATCATGATCAATAGTCTCAGTGCTCCAACTAAGTTGGCACAGCCATTGATTTTATTTTAGCCCTAGAAGCTGCATTTGACTCAAAGCTAGATATTTCACAGTCTGCATTTCATTGCTGAAAAGCCCAGAATTGGTCCCCATTAACCCTCATACCTTTATGACAACATACACCATTGATTTTTCAATGGAAACAGGATCAGGCCTTTATTTATTAAATCACCGACACAGTTGGCCACGGTGGCCTTTCTATAACAGATGGAGACCTCCAATTATCTAGGATCCATGATAACGGAGTCCTGCCAACAGCTGCTCCAAAATCCATAGAAGACTAAGCACCATGGAGTCAATTATATCACCGTGAAACATATGGCAAGAATGGCCCATTAATACAATAACAAAAACAACTCTACAGTTGTGTAAGAATCATTGCTACTTGGTGTATCGTGTCTGAGAAAATTGCACACCTACAAGGTTAGGCTTTGATGCCCTTGAATGTGGTCTTCCACACTGAGGTTCAAGTCATCTTGGCGGATGGCATTTAAGCCAGCAATAGTCATGCTGTGTATATGGCATAGGCAATTACAGTATTACCGTATTTAGGACAGTTTTATTGTGCCTTTACTATGTGAGATGCTTTGAAATTTTAATGATATGACTCTTCTTGGAAGCAGTTGAGGAAATATTTTATAAACTGGGCAGTGAGAACAAGAAATAGTGTCCCACTTGATACCTGTCAGAGATTATAGCTATTGCCAAACAATATATTTGTGCTGGCATCACGTGATGTATCTACACTGTAGAATTAACACATTCTGACACCACTTTAACTTCCATGGTTCAATGGATTTGGTGAGACACTAGCACTCTTGGGCAGAGAAGGCTAAAGGCCTTGTTAAACAACAATTCCCATGAGTCACAGCATTGAGGCATAGTAATGAAAGTGGTGTCAAGCTGTATTAATTCTACAATGTAGATGCACCTTGCAATGGCCATTCTGTTGAACCCATATATTTGTCATAACATTGAGTCAGAAAGTTGAGCCAGAAGCCTAGTTGCACTCTATGGAAAAAACAACCCCTTTGAATATATAATTGCCTCTATACCATCTCTTTCTCTTCAACTGAAGGTCTGAGCCCTTTCTCATTGACAAAATTACTCAAAACAGAAATATGCAACCTGGAATGTTTTGGGACTGCAACTAACATCTGATCACTGGTCAAATTGACACGAGCTTATGGAAATCATGTTCCAATGGTTAATGTCTACCATTAACCATTAACGGTGCTCCATGCAGTCATGCCGGCCACATGACCTTGGGGGTGTCTATGGACAACGCCGGCTCTTTGGCTTAGAAATGGAGATGAGCACCAACCCCCAGAGTCGGACACGACTAGACTTAACATCAGGGGAAAACCTTTACCTTTTACCTTTTTACCATTAAGCTACAGGTACCTATCAACAGTACTTCCATACTATTGTTGGTTCAGATGACATTTCTTATTTTCTGAGCTATTATGACTAATATTTTTTAGTAATCTCAGCCTATTAAAAAGAAATGACTCAAGATGTTTAAAAAGTATGCCTTGTTTCTCAAATACTCACATTTGTTTGGAAATTTGTGTTCCTGGCCTAGTTTTTTGTTTTGTTTCTGCATAATATTGCCGTATTCGTCTCGTTTGTTTTCTGATTTAATAATAGGAGGGGCTGATGTTTTCCAATATATAACAGTCTCATGGGTACTTTTATGTAAGAGATACCATCATGCTGGTATATAAATTAGTTGTTAATACAAATTTAACAAAAGCAAGAATGGATCCAAATCAATGTTTTTTTCATGAGCAGCTGTTTTGAACCAGATCCCTTTCCCATCACTGATGTTGCACAGTAATGACATCCTACAGTTCTTCCACTTTAACTTTTTAACATTTATTGTCTTGTGTGTATTATACTTTCATTACTTCTTGGACAAGTTGCTTGAGGGACTAGTGGTCTTAGGATCCCTCAGCCAGTTTTTTCCAGCTCTCAATACAATTGGTATCATAGGGTCTTTTTGGAGAGGCACAGGGGTAAGTGAGTCTAGTTGATCCTTACTTCTGAAATCACCAGATTTTCCCTCAACCTGCTCTTCTTTGAGCCATTTTTGTCTTCCAGTCTCCATAAACAGATGGGTTCACAGGTCTGATTAATAATAATAATAATAATAAGTTTATTTATATCCCGCCTCCATCTCCCTGAAGGGGACTCGGGGAGGCTTACAGCAAAATCAAATACAAAACAATGATAAAATATGAAACATCAAAGAACAATAACAAAAACCAATAATCAAATATACACAATAACCGAAAAAACACAACGCGGTATTAAAACATCGAATTAAAAACAATGAGGTTGCAATAGTTGATAAGCAAGGTGCTTAAAGGTCTCCTGTTGAGAAAGCCCCACTTTCCTCTTTTTAAAACGACAGTATCACCTCTAAGCAATTAAAAAGCTGGCTTCTCTAACAGATTTTGATTCATTTCTTAACAGGAAGATGTGTGAATGTTTTAGTCTTGGAATTACGTCAGGTAGCCACCTCTGTATCGGGGTGGGAGGAAGGAAATACTCTAAAATACGACAGGCCTAAAATGTGTGAGCACCCATTGATATGTGTTGCTGGTAATTAGGAATAGTTACTATATCCTATATATTCATGTGTAAGTTTAGAAATATTAGTAAAAAAAATCAACCTCAAAAACCTAGGTTGACTTATCTATAGGTCATATCAGAATGCATAATTTTGGCCCCAAACTCCACTCTCAATTTATACATGAAATCAACTAATACATGAGTATATATTGTACTTTCAATGGAAATACATTAAACATGACATTGTATGGAAGCAGGTAACCTGTGTGTTGGTTCCTTCTATTGTCTTAGGCCCCTTCCACACAGCTGAATAAAATCCCACATTCTCTGCTTTGAACTGGAATATATGATAGTGTAGACTCAGATAACCCAGTTCAAAGTAGATACAGTAGAGTCTCACTTATCCAGCATTCGCTTATCCAATGCTTTGGATTATCCAACGCAGTCTGCCATTTAGTAGTTAATGTTTTTGTAGTCAATGTTTTCAATACATCTTGATATTTTGGTGCTAAATTCATAAATACAACAATTACTACATAGCATTACTGCGCATTGAACTACTTTTTCTGTCAATTTGTTGTATAACATGATGTTTTGGTGCTTAATTTGTAAAAGTATAACCTAATTTGAGGTTTAATAGGCTTTTCCTTAATCCCTCCTTAGTATCCAACATATTCGTTTATCCAATGTTCTGCCAGCCCGTTTATGTTGGATAAGTGAGACTCTACTGTATTGTGGGATTTTCCGTCATGATATTCTGGGTTATACGGCTGTGTGGAAGGACCCTAAGTTGATCTGTAACCTCAGATGTGGATAGGCATCAACTGCAAGATCCCTGTTTATCCTTCTTTATGGTTCTTCATATTAACTATATTAACACCTTCTCCATAGTTATAGTGCTATAATTCTACATTACATATTATGTAATCTTAAGAGTTATAGGACCCTTCCACACAGCCATATAACCCAGAATATTAAGGCAGAAAATCCCACAATATCTGCTTTAGACTCAGGTATGTGAGCCCACACTACCACATATCCCAGAAAATGTGGGATTTTATTCAACTGTGTGGAAGAGGCCATAGTCCAGTGTGGCACTATAGTTCTTTCTCTATCTGATAATTATGTATCTACAAATCCCATGATCCGTAGAATCAGTTTAAATGGAATCGTAGTGTTTCTACCATGTAGTGGGGCAACAGGCCTTTGGACTTTTATTGAAATTTACAGGTGTTCATAGAATCATAAAATCATAGAGTTGGAAGAGGCCTCATGGGCCATCCAGTCCAACCCCTTTCCAAAACCACATTCAAAGCACTCCCGATAGATGGCCATCTAGCCTCTGCTATAAAGCCTCCAAAGAAGGAGCCTCCACCACAGACAGTTCCACTGCTGAACAGCTCTCACAATTAAGAACTTCTTTCTAATGTTCAATTGGAATCTCCTTTCCTGTAGTTTGATCCCATTGTTCTGCGTCTTAGTCTCTAGGGCAGCGTTGTTAAATCAATTCATCAATTATTGTTGAATTGTGATGTGGTTCATGGAAAACTTGGACCAACAACTTAAAAAGTAGGATTGTGCCCCACTTCACAAACAACAATATAGTTATGGGGTGGCAAAATAATGCCATTGCCCTTCCAATGAATTTTCTCCCCAGTTCCCACATTTCTAGCACTGCAGAGATTAAAACATTGAAACTCATTCTCATTTTGAACTCATCTATATGCTGTATTCACATTCCTTTGGTAGCTTTGCTTGTCTCTTTTCCTTGGCTGCCTGAACCATATTTCTAAATGCTCAACTGGAGTTTTAAATTATTTCAATGAAAGTACTCTTCTCCCACATATAGGGCCTTTAATGAGGAAAGTGTTTCCAATTAGAAAGTCCAACTCCAACTGAGGTAGACCCATGGAATCAGTTGGATGTACACTATTCACTCACTAATTTGTCAGATATGTGAGACCAGCAACTAGATTAGCAACATTATTTTAAAAAAATTAATTAAAAAATCTTTCCACCTTCAGAGGATTGATATGTAAAATGAATTATGTCAATAATTTATTTCAGAAGGGAGTGTTTTCCAGCTGCTTCGCTATGTTTGTAGGCTTTGTCCTCCTTCGGTAATATTACTCCCATTTCATCATGAACAAACAGATGCTGTAAGATGCAAGCAGGATTCAGCATAATAAATGTCCCGACGGCTTAGGAAATGCAGGGAAGGCTGAACAAAATGTTTCCTTTTATTTGCTGAGCAAGAATTTTGGAAGAGGCTGGGCGCAACAGGCCAGATGCTGAGTTTCAGAATGACATCATTGCAGGGCCAGGTTTAATTTTAGGCACTTGCAATATTACATTTCTTGGAACTGTTGGATGTGTCACCGCAAATTGCTGATAAAAGCTAACTGCATTACACCTTGGACAGAGGATCACTTCTCAGAAGCCATAGCAGGCTGAATGAAGTCTATCCGCATGGATGGATGCTCTGAAAGTGGGAGGAATTACTTTATTCATCTGTGGAGACACATATCTGAAGCCCAACAGAACACTTTTCTGAGATGAGGCTAATTTGCTCAGGGCTTTCTTTGGATTTGGGAGAAAGGATTGCATACCCTCCAACATTTCACAAATGGAAACTGAAATACATCTGGGTGAGATAAAGATGGGAAACATTACTAATGAGGAAATAACATACAACCTAGGAGAGCATGCAGCAGTTGGCTTTTGCTTGAGGCTACTGGGAAGGGCAAGATTCTGCCACCTTGTCACTTCTATTCCCCAACTGTGCTTTGAAATCAGTTTGCAGCCAATAATAATAATAATAATAATAATAATAATAATAATAATAATTATTATTATTATTATTATTATTATTATTATTATTATTATTTTATTTTTATACCCTGCCCCATCTCCCCAAAGGGACTCAGGTCACAAACAATATAAAAACATAACAATAAAACAATCAATCAACAATAAAACAAGTCATAGGTCAAGATACAATAAATATACTATGATAAAATCCTGGGTCGGCTCTAAAAAAAGAACTGGGCCAAAAAAGTTCAATTAGTGTCAGATTCCAGTTTGAGGTAGATCCCAGAACTATTGTCCCATTAAAGTGCTGCCGAAGGCATACACTATGGCCTGCTAAAGGAATAGGGTATAATAAATGAGATAAGCAACAAGTCATTGAAATATATTGAAGATGAAAGGGAAAGTAGGAGGCAGAAAGGCCCCTTCTACACTGCCATATAATTCAGTTCAAAGCAAATAATCTAGATTTTAGATGGCAGGGTAGAAAGGGCCAGAGAGAAATCATAAGGGCCAAAGATTGCCCATGCCTGATCTATACTATAGAATTAATGAAGTTTGACACTCCCAACTGTAAGGTTTAAAAGTATGGAATTATAGGAACTGTAGTTTCATAAGGTCTTTCTTTTAGCTTTCTTTACCAAAGAATGGTGGTGCCTCTCAGAACTACACCTCCCACAATTTCATAGCATTGAATCATAGCAGTTAAAATGGCCTCAAACTGTATTAATGCTACAGTGTAGAACTAGGGATTTGTTGTTCCAAATGCAAGTTTCCATGCTTTGTTTTGTCATCAGTTGAAGCCACATGGATGTTCGCTATAATGATAACAAAATGTAACAAAATGTGGGGGAAAATCTGTTCCTGGTTTGAAAGGGTTATTTCCTGTTTAATTGTGTTGTACTTACTTTGAAAGTAGTTGTTATACACCAGAAACTTCATTTTTGTGGCTGACACAAACTAGGTTGAATTGGCTGAGACTTGATGAGATATTCATCGAAAAACTTTGTGCTGCCGAAACAAAGTTTTTGCAGTTTAATAAACATTTTCTATGTTTTATGAAAATTAGGAAAGGACTTTTATAACCCAGAAACAAAAATTGTGTTACATAATGTAATTTGTGTGTGTCGTATGTCTAATGGCATTGAATGTTTGCCATGTACAGTAGAGTCTCACTTATCCAACATAAACAGGCCGGCAGAACGTTGGATAAGTGAATATGTTGGATAATAAGGAAGGATTAAGGAAAAGCCTATTAAGCATTAAATTAGGTTATGATTTTACAAATTAAGCACCAAAACATCATGTTATACAACAAATTTCACAGGAAAAGTAATTCAGTACGCAGTAATGCTATGTAGTAATGACTGTATTTATGAATTTAGCACCAAAATATCACGATGTATTTAAAACATTGACTACAAAAACATTGACTACTAAAAGGCAGACAGCGTTGGATAATCCAGAATGTTGGATAAGCGAATGTTGGATAAGTAAGACTCTACTGTATATGTACATAGTGATCTGCCCTGAGTCCCCTACGGGGTGAGAAAGGTGGGATATAAATATTGTAAATAAAATAAAATAAAATAAATCTTATATCCTTTGTGCTCTACTCATTCTTTAGTATGAGAAAAAAATCTGACCAGTATATTTCTCATTCCTTATAAAACTAGCAGTATGTTGCTCAGGCTTTTAATGGATTTGATGAATGTTATCAATCACTCTATCAATTTTAGTGTGCATTTATTGATATTCACTTTTGTCCTGGAAGAGGGTTGATGCACGTGTATTTTTGTCAATACATGCCCTTCAACTGTACATATCATCTCACACCACTTTTAAAGTCTGCTCCTCTTTTCACCTTTTGTGTTGCTTTTTGGCACATCGGATGGACGGGAGACAACAGAGACAGGAACTGACATTCTGTTCAAGTTTCCAGGAAAATGTACTTCTTTAGTTTTACATTATTGATGTTCCTTTCAAACCAAACAAGTTCTACTGCAAGAAAGAATGCAGAAATATTATAACATGGTTGGGGCAAAGATGGCAATGTTTGTTGCGCTATCAACACAGAGTGAGAAAAAGAGATGTAAAGTCCCATCTCAACCTGTTCCCGTGTTCTCCTCCTCCATGTAAGCTCTCTTCAAATTCAAATGAGTCTAGGAAAGATATAAAACCTAGATATTCTAGCAAGAGAGAGACAGCCCCAGGTCTGACTTTGAACAATTTATCACAGAGACTAGCATTGTCAAGGGATAAGTCATAGCCTGTAGCTGAGAAATCAGTAGCTTGTAAGAAGAAACGCAAACCAAGTATACGGGGGGGAAAGAAGGGGAAAAGAGGACAAATATTCTAAGATATTTTCCAGGTTTGTTTTAGTTATAGCTCTGTCTGCCTCCATATCTATATAATCTCTGTGATATTTGTATCTATCTTTGAAAGCTAACAAACAGCGCGAGCAAAGTTTTCCTTCAGCAATGGGAATGAAATGACAGTGAAAAGCATTTACTTTCTTGCCTGGTTCCTTGGGGGTTTTGCACTTTGTTTCATTCTCACTATCAGAATTAAAAACCCTCTGTGGTTTGCCACTTAACACATTTTAATGACTAAGGATGCAAGACACTGAGCTCTTCTTTGATACAAACTCCATGGAAAGAAATGAGAGTAGCCCAGGAGAGTAGCTGTATCTTCCTGGACAACCATACAGCTGAATGGGTGACTCTCTCACACCATAGCTTATCTTGAAGGAATTTTGGGAGGATAATAGTCAACTAACACCCCTTTCACAGCCATGCATATCCTGGAAACATAAAAAAATGCCATGTACCTTCCAGTTGACTCCGACTCAAATGTTGTTGTAATTTCCTGGCAAATCTACTTTGATTTATGGTGATGTCCACGTGCCGTTGTCATCAGTTTCCCTACTCAAGTCTTGCAGATTTGGACTTGCAGCTTTCTTGATTGTTACCATTCACTTATGTGATCTTCCTATTTTTTATTGTGTCAGAAGTGACTTGAGAACATACTGCAAGTTGCTTCTGGTATGAGAGAATTGGCCACCCATAGACACGTTACCAAGAGGACTTCTGGATGTGTTACCATCCTGTTGGGAGGCTTCTCTCATGTCCCCACAAGCTATAGCTGACAGACAGGAGCTCATCCCATCTCATGGATTCAAACTGGCAACCTTCAGGCCAGCAACCCAACCCTCAGGTCAGCAGTTCAGCTGGCACAAGGGTTTAACCCATTGCGCCACCATGGCTCTTCCTGTTGTGACTGTAACTTTCTCCTGCATTATCACCCTTTCCAATGATTCATGTCACCTTGAAATGTATCCAGAGTATGATAGTCTTAGTTTAGTCATATTCTCTCCAAATGAGAGTTCAGGTTTGATTTGCTTTAGGATCCATTTGTAGTTTTCTTCACAATATCTATTCAAAGAAGGTTTGCCGTTGCCTTTCTCTTAGGCTGAGAAAGAGTGGCTTGCCAAGATCTCTCAGGTAGATTTCCAGTCATGAATTGGGATTTTAGACCTGATCCTCACAATGCATCTACACTGTAGAATTAAGATAGTTTGACATTGCTTTAACTGCCACTATTCCTTTTTATGGAATCATGGGAATTACAAAGTCTTTAGCCTTCTCTGCCAAAGGATGCTGGTGCATCACCAAATGGTAAATCCTGGAAGAAAGAGTGAGCAATCTCATTTTAAACTCAGAGTTTCCAGACAAGTGGGATTTCAAGTGAAGCTTTTTCTTCTGCATGACTGTTAAGAAAAGAGTCACCAGAGTGATTTCAACTTTTCTGAGTAGACATACTCAGGTAGCATATTGGGAATAATTGAACAATCACCTATGGATTCAATTAAAATTAGTAGAAATTTGGCTGGAATATACCTTTCATCCATCAAACTGGTGTTTAATATTTTTTTAAAAACCGTAATTCGTGAATTAAGTATATTATATCATTATAATACTTAATCACCCTTTCTATAGTCAGAATGCAAAAATATCTTACTCTGCCCCCTTCCACACAACTGTATAAAATCCACATTGAATTGGATTATATGGTAGTGTGGACTCAGATAATCCAATTCAAAGCAGATATTGTGGATTATCTGCATTGATATTCTGAGTTATATGGCTGTGTGAAAGGACCCACTATATCACCTGTCATCCTCCATTGCTGGGAGGTACAGTCCATCACTTGTCAGAAGACCATGTTCATGAAGCCACAGACTATGGGCCAAGAATCCAAATCATTCCTGGTGGAGCCATCTGTGGAGTCAGTTGTTCACCTCCATTCTTCTTCTCTCCCTTCCTGGGCTGTGTCCTCCACCAGGGAGGAGAGACAAAATGATAACTTGGGGCACTTCCACACAGCCATATAACCCAGAATATCAAGGCTAATAATCCATAATACCTGCTTTGAAGTGGATTATCTGAGTCCACATTGCCATATAATCCAGTTCAATGTGGATTTTATACAACTGTGTGGAAGGGGCCTTGGTGCATCAAGGTCCTTCAGAATCCTTTGTGATATCTTGAAGGCTAGGCTTTATTGCAGGCATAGGCAAACTTTGGCCTTCCAGGTGTTTTGGACTTCAACTCCCATAATTCCTAACAGCCAGTGTGCTGGAGGGCCAAAGTTTGCCCATGCCTACTTTATAATATCATTGGTTTCCATGTGGACCAAAAGGAAGAGGGTAATGAGTTAGTGGGCTTATTGAGTCTTGTTAGCCTCTCTGTTACATCACAGATTTTTGCCCTAGGAAGAGAGAACACTTTTTGAGATATTCTATCAGGTCCACAAACCACTGCTTCTGGGCCTGTACCAACAAACATCTCTGGGGATTGACAGGGGCCAATCAATGTGCTGAAGCTTCCAAGGTCACCTGCATGTTCCCTGTTGCTGTGTGGTTGATGTTCCTTGTCATCACTGATATCTACCACCTCAGAGATGTTCTCTGTGGGCCCTTTCATACAGCCATATAATCCAGAATATCGAGGCAGATAATCCACAATATCTGCTTTGAACTCGGTTATCCGAGTTCACATTGCCACATAATCCAGTTCAATGTGGATTTAGTACAGCTGTATGGAAGGGGCCTAAGTCTCTAAGGAGCTCTCGTTTGCCTGGCATAATTTAATGTTCAGTATCTATATTTTCAGTTGAAGCTAGTGTTAGGCTGTTCTAGCTGAAAGATGTAGTTCACATGTGGAAGGTAACATGATTTCGGGGACTATTCCCCATGATACAGTTTCCCATTACGTTTCTGTGATGATATCATGGATAATCTTCCGTCGAAAATGAATTCCACTATTCTGGAAAGGATAAATCTAAACTAATGGTGGAAATGAGGAGGCAGCAGTTTCATGATCCAAATACATTGAACCATCTATGGATATAATCTATTTTTGTCAGTTGCACTGGAAAGAAATAAATTACTCATCATTCAATCCATTATTATAATAATAAGAGCAAGTCACTGCTTTAATTGCATCAGTTAAGTGGACAGGACTTTGCCAGTGCTCATAAACGCCATTACATCAAATCCACAGAAAATTAATCAGTTGATTTATGAAAGCTTGATGGACAAAGGAGATGTTACCATCTCTTTTATAATTTAACCTGGGCTTGAAACATACAGGTGTTGAAGGGCAGCGTCTCCAATGATTAAGTCATGCAAATTACCTCAAGGAGGAAAGGGAAAAAGGAACGGAAAACTCTTAATAGCCTCTATCAAGTAAATGTGTGCTCTGATATATGAACTGGCCTCCAAATTGCTTCTTTCTCTCTTGCACACACTCTTACACATACTACAATGAACTTGTATTTCATAAAACGATGGTGATTGATCATAGCACCTATATTCCCCCAGCAGTGACTAGTATTTTCCCTGGCATATCAATTCTCTTCAATACTAGAGGTTAGCCAACATTTATCATTATTTATCATTTCCAGAGCACTTTCCGATTTGAAAAGCGCTCCACAATCCGTATGCCTTTCAGCCTCACAGGCTATTAATAGTCTTGTTTTATGGTTGGAGAATGAAACCTAGAGACAATAGCTTGTTGAAGGTCATCCAACAGTATGTTTAATCCCAGATCATGCACAGTCTACTTTCCATTTTAATGGACTGTGAGTTGTCCAGAATTGCAACCACTCCACTACTAGAAGGTTGTAGTATCCATAGACTGACAAATCACTAACAAGACCATTTAGATCAGTGGTTCTCAACCTGTGGGTCCCCAGATGTTTTGGCCTTCAACTCCCAGAAATGCTATCAGCTGGTAAACTGGCTGGGATTTCTGGGGATTGTAGGTCAAAACACCTGAGGGCACACAGTTTGAGGACCACTGATTTAGATAAGCCCATTGAAATGTGAGTTGATGTTGCTTTCATCACTTCTTTGTAAGGGTTAATCTCATTCTGAAATTGACTTTGTACAAAAATCATCCAATAGAAACATTTTTGGACAATGTCTTCTGCAGTAGTCTTCCCCAATCTGCCACAGTCCAGATGTGCTCCGTTGCAGTTTCCATAAATTGCAGTCCCATAACTCTGGACTGGGCCTGATTGGTGAAGCATGTGTTGCAGTCATGGGCCATGCTTCACTTTTGACTAGGAATGCTCTACAGACATAATCTTCCAGTTCCTTGATCTACAATGCCTAGGAAAGCAATTGGTTGGGCCACTACTTGGTTGAAAAGGCAGGTTTCTGAGGTCACACCAGGTCATTAGCAACCATAAACATGACTCCCAAAGGTTACGAGATTGTAATTTCGGTTTACAATCTCATAACTACTGAAAAGCATGCCAGCTTTTATGTACCTGCAGAATACAAAGACTGCCAAGAGGAACAGAGATCATTCTGTCTGTAGGTTACTGGAGTCTGTAGTCCAAAAAAGTTACTATTCTGAGGTCTACTGGATAGTAAACAGCATTGAAATGTGACTTCAGCACCTGATGCACCTTGTCCTTGCCATTATCTCTGGAAACATAAAACTAACATTAATGGTCTTGACCAAAGCAAGTAACTGCTCTTATTGCATTTAAGAACCCCTCCTCTAATAGATTCTGATCTTTTGCTCGTGTTAATTTTAATTGCAGAGGTAATTACAGAAATAACCAATTATTCTTTTCTCATCTCTGGGATATTTATAGCAAATGGTGGGTGGCACTATTTCAATGGATTGTTAAAGGAGATGAATGCTCAGGTCTTTATAGACTGGTCGCTGGTTTCCAAGCAACCCTTCCTTCCTTCCTTCCTTCCTTCCTTCCTTCCTTCCTTCCTTCCTTCCTTCCTTCCTTCCTTCCTTCCTTCCTGTCTGTCTGTCTGTCTGTCTTCCACCTCCACAATACAAAATCAAAACCGAGAAGAGTCATTCAAACAGGTCAGTGTTTGAAGAAGCCCCATCTCCACTTTAGAAGACATAGATAATGAAAGAGCAACAGGGGAACTAAAAATTACACACCACTTGTAGAATCTAGGAACTTCCTTGTCAGAGGAACATGGGAAAGTTACTTTTTTGGAATATGAATCCAAGAATACTTCTGATATCATAGTAGTTCAGAGTTATAGGTCAATGGCCATGATATCAGGAGGTTTCTCAAGTCATATTCCAAAAATAGTAACTTCTTCAAGCTCTCAGGATGTGAACAGCTCTACTCCTTATGTTTGCCAGGGCTGGACTTGGAAGTAAGTAGAAAAAGACTAGAAGTGCTGCAGCAAGAAGTATCACTTTTGGCTCATATCATAGGAGATGGATCAGAGTCCTTTATTTATACCAGATCTGGCCAATTTGAAACCCTCTCTTTGCCTAAAAATCATTTGCAAGATTGGTGACAAGTTCCCCGTTAAAGAAGTGAATTCCCAGGTGCTTCATTTTATTTTCCCAGAACATCCTCATGTCAACTTTGATCTAGCCCAGTGGGTCCCCAGATATTTTGGCCTTCAACTCCCAGAAATCCTAACAGCTGGTAAACTGGTTGGGGTTTCTGGAGTTGTAGACCAAAACAGCTGGGGACCCACAAGTTGAGAACCACTGATCTAGCCCACTGGGGAAATCCAAAAGGGTAGTAGCTTTCATAGTCAACTGTTCAACACTCACTGGTGCATGGAAGCCATCCACCTTTGCAACCATGTAAGCTCACCAAACATAGGAGGAGGGACAGTGCAAACTGTATGGTAATCTCTGGTGGAAGTCAATCATTTCAGTTGGATTTGCTATTATCCACAGTTTCTTCTTCCCACAATAAGATTAGGAATGTACCCCCGCCCCATTGAAATGGAGGTTCCCACAAATAAAGATATTACTATATTAAACCTCAGAGAACACCTGTCTTGGAATTTCTAGATCTCGCAACATAACTTCATGGTCAAATTCTACTGGAAACCAAACACAGAATCGCATTGGAGGACCCAAAGATTCCTATAAAGGTGTTCTTTGAAATGTCTATGTCCTCTTGCATGACAGGAGGAAATTGACTGTGGAGTCCTAATTGGGGGACCCAGATAATCCTGTAGAGAACATTTTAAATAATCAAATCCTCAAAAAGTCAAAATTGCAAATGTGTGGCACATGTAAATGAAATTAATCCCTAAACAAAACACAGCAAAATTTAGGAGGAATAGGAATGGTGGTGGCACAGTGTGTTAAAGCGCTGAGCTGCTGAACTTGCAGATCGAAAGGTCCCAGGTTCAAATCCCGGGAGCGGAATGAGCGCCCGCTGTTAGCCCCAGCTCCTGCCAACCTAGCAGTTCGAAAACATGCAAATGTGAGTAGATAAATAGGTACCGCTCCAGCGGGAAGGTAACAGCGCTCCATGCTATCATGCCGGCCACATGACCTTGGAGGTGTCTACGGACAACGGCGGCTCTTCGACTTAGAAATGGAGATGAGCACCAACCCCCAGAGTTGGTCACGACTGGACTTAACGTCAGGGGAAAACCTTTACCCCTAGTTCATTAACATGAATTTGACCTTCATAGAAACCAATGTTTATAACATAATGTAATATATCAAGAAGGGCTAAGTGTGGACTATAACTTCCATCGACCCTTGCCAGCACAATCAATGGTGAGGAGCCATGGAAAATGTAGCACAAACGGCTTCTGTAATTGTTATATTTGATTGCCTTTCTTCTTCCTCCATGGCTTCAAGCAAATTGGGATTTTTGCACACCCTTAAAGAGGCAGGATCAGGCCAACATTCCTCTTGGAGAATTAAAAAGCAGCCGCTTAAAACAGTAAACGCAAAGGGGGGAAAAACTATCTGACCATCATTTGACTTATCTGAACCGTTGTGACTCTTTCCCTAAATTATGCTAAGATGAATCACATCTTAACTTGGAAGCAGAGTCACGGTGAACAAATCATGCCAAATTCAAGAGAATTGCCATTACGGATTCAACAGGACTGAACTTGATTTGGAATCTGGGGTTTGCCCAGACAACGCCAAGGCTTGGAATGCAACGTGTTTTGTGATTATTAGTATTATTATTTTTTGCGGGGTAGGAGGAGAGGAATGGCACACATTGGAATATAACAGGCAAATTTTACATCAGTGGGTTTCTACAACCCTATGACAAGTAAGTACAACTCAGAGGCCACATCTAAATATTTGTTTTTATACTATAGTAAAGCATCTTATAGTATATGAATTAAATACCCTTTCTTGCACACTTTGGCTGTGCACACCCCTCTAAATATCCAAATGAAAGTACACGTGGTTCTGGATCTCAGCATTATCTACCTATTGAAGGTAAGTAGAGAGATTCATATTCCTATGAAGTTTCTTTCCCCACTTTTACTCTTTGTTCTCCTTTTTAAAGAGGAAAAATTGGGAACCCTCTGGTGGCCAAAAGCATATTTGCAAATCCCATTGACCAATAACTGCAACTATGTAAATACATGCTAGGTTCAGGCCTCCTTTTGATAATATATTCCACACGTCTGTTCTCCAGTCTTCAGTTGCTAAAATTACCATGTCTGGGCTTTTATCCTCCAGAAATACTCAAAAAGAAATCTTGGGCATTATCGTCTTTCAATGTGCTTAAAATCACCTGTGAAGGAGGCCAAAACAATGGAGAAGTTAAAAGAGGCTATAGCTCCATCTACACTGTCATTGAATGCAGTTTCAAACTGCATTATATGGTTAGTATAGACCAGGCATGGGCAAACTTGGGCCCTCCGGGTGTTTTGGACTTCAACTCCCACAATTCCTAACAGCCTACCGGCTGTTAGGAATTGTGGGAGTTGAAGTCCAAAACACCCGGAGGGCCCAAGTTTGCCCATGCCTGGTCTATACTAACCATATAATGTGGGTCAATGCAATTAAACTGTATTATATGAGTCTACACTGACCATATAATGCAGTTTCAAACTGAATTGTATAGAAGTGTAGATGGGGCCTATCACTTAGGTAAACTCAAGGGCAATGTGGTGTTTGTTCAGACCTTTATGGACTGATGGAAAGTCTGGAATGCTCATTCTTTTTGGGGGCAAACTTTTTCAACATTGATTTCGACTTAAACGATTTGTCATCGAAAGTCCATGTCTTTGGTAAATAATAGCAAAAATGTGAGCCCTCTGGTGGTCAGAGGCAGACCTTTCAGGTCCTATGGACATTCTCCCAAACTGTGGCTCATTCTTTGCTGATGTAAAATCTATACTATTGCAAGTATAGTATTGTCTTTATGGCAAATAATATCATTGGCTCACTTGCACTAGAAGTGGCAACCACTCCCTTAAGTTTTAGGAAGAGAACTTATCAATCCTGCTGTCTGGATGCATTGAACTGTTCAAGTTCACTAGCCAAGTATGTTTTCTACTGCTTTTCCTGGCGATGTCTAGATTGCAGATACAGTATGACCCTTGACATCCATGGTTTCATTTACCTGAACTCCAAAAATATTCTCCCAAAAGCATCTGTAGACCTTCAATAAGATTCTGTAGTATTCTTCTGTCCCAAGCATAGCATAGAATAGCACTGGAGGACCTAGAGATGTCCATAACAGATGTCTTTGAGGCTCTCTGGATCCTCCTGTGCTATTCTCCAGAATGATTCCAGCTCATGTGTGGTCAAAATATAAGGTTTGGTATAATCCACGGTTTCAGATATCCACAGAGTTCCGGGGTCATATATTATATTCATTTTAGTGCTCTGCAACAGCTCTAATATACCAGGGTCACCCAAAATGTCAAGCATGGAATAAACTTTGATGAAGTATTTCAGCCTTGCCAAACACCTTCCCCTGTTGATTCCAAAAATTATTCTTCACTGAATGTTCAGTACAAGGGTCTGACTCAAGTGAGAATGTAAATGTGTGTATACTTGAAGAGACAACATGGCACCATCAAGGAAGAAACAAGAGGTTGTGTTGTCGAAGGCTTTCATGGCCGGGATCACAGGGTTGTTGTATGTCTTTTGGGCTATGTGGCCATGTTCCAGAAGTATTCTCTCCTGACGTTTCGCCCACATCTATGCTAGGCATACTCAGAGGTTGTGAGGTATGGATAAACTAAGTAAGGAAAGGAAATAATATATATCTGTGTATATATCTTGCCACACTCTGGACTCTACACAGATATATATTCTTTCCTTTCCTTACTTAGTTTATCCATACCTCACAACCTCTAAGTATGCCTGCCATAGATGTGGGCGAAACGTCAGGAGAGAATATTTCTGGAACATGGCCACACAGCCCGAAAGACATACAACAACCCAAAGAAGAGGTTGCTTCTACATACATGCTGCCCAGTAGTTTTCACAACACATATACATATTCCTTGGGTAGCTGTGAAATATAGAAAGGATCCAAAACAAGTACTTTTAATATTACAGCTTTTTAATTATGTACTTTTCAAGTACTTTTTTGTATGGAATTGCTGTTCGTTTTGTATAGTTTCATTCGTGTCATCTCATTTTTGTATTTGGTTTCCGCTAATGAAAATGGTCCGCCTATACGACATGAATTTTCGTCTGCCTAATGAAAAACACAAAAATTTTCATGCCATTGGCGGCAATGGGAGTGCTTCCAAGGCTCACCCCCCCCCCTCGGTTTTTGGTCTAGAGGGGTGAAAATCACCACACACTAGAGGGGTGAAAATCACCACATCCCTTTTAGCCCACCAACTTATAAAACATTTGGGTCTTTCCCAGAGTACTATTGTTATTAATAATAATAATATTATTATTAACACCCATTGGCACACATCAGCTGTCATGCAGAGGCACTCCTCCCCCAGACTCAGAGTCCCAGAGTAGCTATCATTATATATATATATATATACAGTAGAGTCTCACTTATCCAACATAAACGGGCCAGCAGAATGTTGGATAACCAAATATGTTGGATAATAAGGAGGCATTAAGGAAAAGCCTATTAAACATCAAATTAGGTTATGATTTTACAAATTAAGCACCAAAACATCATGTTATACAACAAATTGGACAGAAAAAGTAGTTCAATATACAGTAATGCTATGTAGTAATTACTGTATTTACGAATTTAGCACCAAAATATCACGATGTATTGAAAACATTGACTACAAAAATGTGTTGGATAATCCAGAACGTTGGATAAGCGAGTGTTGGATAAGTGAGACTCTACTGTATATATATATATATATATATATATATATATATATATATATATATATAATTAGTAAGATCCATTGGCTCACATCAGCTGTAATGGGGAGGTACTCCTCTCCCAGACTCAGCTTAGGGTCCCAGAGTAGCTATCATTATTTATATTAATATTATTATTAACACCCATTGGTACACATCAGCTGTAATGGGAAAGCAGCCCTCTGTCAGTACCTGTTTATTGTTACAGGGCCGAAACAAAAGGAAAGCAAAAGCAAGCACGATGACTGTGTGGCTTTCATTTTTGTCTCACCTCTCATTTCCTATGAAAATGTTGTCATTCATTTTGTGTAGATGAACGGTCGAAACGAAATGATAGCACCAAGGAAAAATTTTGGCGCACATCTCTAATATATATGCTGCCATGTCTCAAGGCTATGGAATTCTGAGATTTATAGTTTGGGGAGGCATCAACACTCTTTGGAAAGAAAGCTAAAGACCTTGTAAAACTGGAATTCTCGTGATTCCATAGTATTGACCCATGGCAGTTAAAGTGGTATCAAACTGCATTCATTTCACAGTGTAGATGCATCTAGGAATTTCTTGGTCCTCTAGTGCAATTCTATGGTGAGTCTCTAGCAAATGTTTAACATAGAAAAGTCATTCCAGGGGGCCTAGATTGCCCTGGAAAGGAATTTTTGCAGGTAATGAAAATAGGTCTTGTGACCCTAACCCCAGTGAATATGGAGGGCAATACACAAACACACATACATATATGCAAAACCTAGGCTTCTCTTACTATTTTCTCCTCCTGCAGAACAATGTGTTGTCCATTGCCTTTGAGCTATCAATCCAAAGAGAAATTTAGAAGGCAGATTTGTTTTCTTCCTCAAGTGCCTGACAAGGCTAATACGGCATCTCATTATCCTCCTTCTTCAGTAGCACTGCTTTTTAAAAAATCTGTATGCCATAATAATGTCATTAGAGGGTGACTTCATCTTTTTTTCACTAGCTATTTTTTTTGGCCTTGCCTAATGCTCGTTTGATCTTACATTCAGATCTCTATTACCATAGGTATGTATTATAACTTAAAAGGGTTTTTTTTTAAAGATCAGTGTTTAGACTGACAGCAAAACACCAACAGAAATGCCAGCTTTATTAAACTCCTCAGTCATGTGATGGTGTTTGAGCTAAGATTCTTAATCAGCACATTCCACCAAGTCCATGAGAACAAATATCTGCCATCCAAGGAAACTTTATTTGCTGTTTCTTCTTTTGCTAACATAGATTCTGTGGCTTCGAAGGAATCAGCAAAATTGTTTGTTGTTTCTAAGACTAAGAAAAGAAATATTGGGATAGTACTTTGATACCACTTTAATTAGCATACCTCAATCTCATAGATTTGTAGTTTGGTGAAGTATGAAATTTCTCTGCAAGAACATTTTAATGCTTCTGCTGAACTAAATGTTTAGCACAGACTTCTGTGTATCCCACCAAACTACAAATCCCACGATTCCATAGGCAGACCATCAGACCCAATACAGTGGATCAAATCATTTTATAACAGCATATGTTGGAGAAGAACAGAGTTCAAATGAGTCAGGAAAATCACTTTCTTTCAAAAAATAAAAAGGTTGCCACAAGGCCATTCATTTTTGGTCCGAGTTCAACCCAAAGGTTGAACAGAAGCAATAGTTCGGATCCCTTATTCCATTGCTAAATATTGTTCTTCCCACTGGTTATATCATTATGGGTGTTTACTGTGCCAGAAGCTGGAAGAAAATTGCTCTCAGAGAATGAGCCAAATTCCATTACTAGATTTGCAAGAGTTTTGACAGTAAAATTAATTAGTTAATGTTTGTAAAGTGCTTTGAAGATGAACAGCACTCCATGAGTTTCAACTATGATTATCATATGTTAGTGAGTCATTTTGAAATGTTGAAGACAGAGAGGTATTTGCTAGGTTATTTTGCCTTATGGTTTTGCTGACAAACTTCATCTGCAATTTATTCAACATTAACAGGAGAGAGTGCCACACATTATTTTGAAACGGTAGCATGCATGACACACTCCCAGACTGGATCATAAAATAGATTCAGCTTAGCAAAGGAATTATTGTGCCTTTCCATTTCCAATTTTTGATGACCCTTTGGTAACCCTATCACTGGGTTTTCTGGGGCTGAGAGTATGTGATTCACCCAAGATCACCCTGAGTGATCCCAGGCCCAATGGAGAATTGAACCTTAGTCTTCTGAATGGGTTGGAGGAACTCCCCAAGACCAGATCCCTAAAAAGCTCCAACTTCAGTTATATCTTTCCCTGCTTCTTATTTCCCAAACGGTTCCTTCATATCATTGCAAAGTAAATCTAGTGTGGAGGTGACAGAGACATTGAAAACATCTGCACTGCCACATGGCTTTCCTTATGTTTTTAGGACTAATTGGGGTGTAGGAGGCATTTAGGCACAATGTGCCTTTCCACCAATCAGATGCACACAAAAAAGTTGTAATTGACCTCTTCTTGATTTGTGTCACTTGTCCAAGATATGATAACGGTTAGCTTGATACATTCCCCAAGAGTAATTTCCAGCTCATGGTAACCCCAAAGTGGACCTTAACTAAATATTTTCAATGGAAATATGCCTTTGATTTTCTCTACATCTGAAACAATATGACTTGCCCATGGTTACCCAGTGAGTTTCCATGGCTGAGCAAGTATTCAAACCCTGGGTTGTAATCATGCACTCAATCTACTACACCACACCAGTTCTCTTGGGCAACAAGGTCTATATTGGGTAAATTTGTAAAGCCAAGAGGGTTCCTTTTGAATAAATATATAAAATATACTGCTCAACTGAAAGTAAATCTGAAATGTATTTCTGATGTTGTGGTGTGTCACATGGCAGTATAGTGCTTAGTATTTGTGCAGAGGTGTTAATCTTCCTGTACTTCATTCTTGCTTCATGAATGAAAAAAAGAAAGTAAGGTTTCTCTCTGCTATATGGCATTGTGAGATTTTATGCACACTTTAAAACTATTCTTCACATCTCTGAACTTTCTGAAAACCAAGGAAGAGATATTTTTGTGTGTAAAAACTTTACCTGTCTATGATTCTATGTGTGTGTTTTATGTAAAATCCCCTTCATACAAACTTGGCAAAAAGTCTGAAAGAAATATAGTAGAGGAGTTGCCGTTTTTCGATGGGATGCCTTATTGGCCTTTGACAACTGAGGATGATAACTTTTGAGAATATTTGTGATATCTTCAGTGTCAAGTGCATTCCCACCCAACTGCTCAGTGGAACCTTCTATGGGAGAAAACCGAGCTGAGCTGGAAAATGGTCCCAGTGTGTCTCTTTCTAATCTACTAGTCGCCTGGTCCTTCTATGTCAGAACTGTCTCCTCTAATTGTCATTGGCTCTCCAAAACAGATATCATCCCCAGCCCCACCTACAGATGCCAGGGATTGCATCTGGAACCTTCCACATGTCAGACATATGGTCTGCAAGTGAGCTGTCCTAAGAACTCTCTGTTACCGCTCAAAATGATAATACGAAATTGCACTAATGATTCCTTTTAGCCAAGTATACCCAAAAGGGAGAACTGAAACAAGACAGTGTCATCAGGGACACATCCCAAAGGACAGATCAGTCTGTTTCTGCCTATATTACTTCTGAAGACACTTCTGTCTTGGTTCTATATCCTTTAAAATCAATTTCCAGTTAATATTCATATACATATTTTTGTATCTCAATATATTTGTTGTCAACGCACTTATTTGCAAACATATTTTCTCCATACAAAAACATTTTTGGGATGAGAAATGATTAATCCAATTGAAAGAAATATGAATTCCAAAGGATGTCCTGAATATTAGTTTAGGATGTGTAGATGAGATTAGTTTATGTCCAAATTAAAAAAAAGAAATTCTCATGGTTCTTTCAGAATACATGTTAATGAAGTTGATATGTCCTTGAGCATTACTTCATTTAATAGAAAATCCGATACCAGAGGCAGAAATGAAATGGAAAGAATAGGAACAGGTTCTTCACAACAATAATGAAGAGCAGTTCAAGGTATTTCAGTGGATTTTTTTTTTAAAAAAACCTAATGATATGGGAAATGAAGCAACCACCTCAAGTAACCCTTGCATAACTAAAGACAACCATTTGAATTTTCTAGACACCAACTGAAAGTTTCTTCCAAAATGCATGTAAGGTTGATGCCTTTTTTTTCACCAGCCTCACTTTCTTATGAAGGGATTTGAGCATTTTAAGACTCAGGTATATCTAGATAAAAGGAAACAGAAATCAAGCAGATACTAAAGCACTGTTGATGCCAACTAGTTTGGAAACCATCTAACATTCCACAATAATTTTGAGGTTGGAGCCCCATTCATTCATTCATTATAGAATAGTAACAGGTAGCTGTCAATCACATTTAGGAGTGCCCTTCCTTTTAAAAATGCCACCTGAATGATTTTCAAATAAATTCAGTAATGCTTGCAAGCCAGGTCCCTTTGGATCCAGCTTGCTTGTAACAGCAGGAATAAGATATTCTCTGTTTCTTCCTTAGTGTTCTTCCAGTATTTGGTAACCAACCTTCATATCTCTGTTTAGATTTTAAAAAATCATATCTGAGATTCTAGATATCACTGTTCACACTGGTTTCTCAGGGCACTTTTACATGGGCATTTAATCCAGAGTATGCAATAGGTTTAAAAAACCTGTCACTTCCGGAGAGTCTCAACCTGGCTCTGTTGCCCCAGAGCAATCCTTCCAGGGAGTCCACATCAATTCAGAATTATTGGCGGGACTTCCGCATGAGGTTTTCCATTGTTTCCCCCACATACACACATGCATTTGCAAAGATGTTCTGCAATGTATGCACAGAGTGCAAGAATGTCCAGGCTTTTAAAACACAATTATGCGCTGGTGACATCCATACCAGCGCACTGCATGTAAACCTTGGAAAGTAACATGTTTTATTTGTGCCTTGGATATAATGGGTTCAATTGCCGAATATGGACTTTCTCCAAACTTTTTTAAACATGGGTTTTTCCGCTCCGCTCAGATAATGGTCATGTGTCATTTGACCACCACCCTCTTTGTAGATGAGGCCTCAGAAAGTAGAAGTTACATGATGCTCATTTTTTATTATTTTCTCGGATCTAAAACATGAAACAGGTATGAAAAGTGTGTCTCACTGTCCACATGATTCCTGACCCTAATTTTGCTCAGGTCTTGCTCTCCCACCTCCAGGAGCACCCCATAATCTCAACCACCCAAAAATTCAAAAAATGGAAGAAAAATTGATCCCAGTCACTCCCAGACATTCTTATGTTGGTTATTAATGGGGGTAAATTATGTCTATTCCCCATTTAACTCATCCCCTTGTAAAAAAAAAATTAAGGCTTTTGGTGATAATGGCAGTCTTTCTTTTCATCTCTTTCCAGTGGCATACCTTCTACCTTACCATTATCTTTTCTAATGAGTTGTGTGATTGTATGACATGGCCAAATATGACAGTCTCCATTTACAATTATCTAATGAGAGTTTAGGCTTGATTTGCCCAGATACCCAAAAATGAGGTACTTATTTAAAACAGCATTAAATTAAAAACAACTTCAAAGCAATGCAAAGATGACAAATGAAGAATAAGTGTATATTGTGTTCCTTCTCTTAAAGAAAAAAATTCTTCACCAACCAGAGCCTCTCTGGAGAAGAAGGCTTTGCTTGCTGGCATTGGGAAAGCAGAGATAGGGCCAACCTAGCCTGGGGGTGCAAATCTTCATTAGATTTATGATTACAAGAAGGAACAAATAATTTATTCAATTTTTTTCCTGCTGTGAATTTGAAATGATTTCTGCATAAAATAAAATAAATCCCAGAATTTTCTGTACAAAAAAACCCAAGTAGTCCCCCCGCATGTAGATTAAAGTCTCAGCCTGGAAGCTTGTCTTTATGCAGGTTTCACTCCCCCTCCCTCTGGTCTGTCATTTGAATATTTGTGAATATTCAAATAATAGCCCTGTTCAGAGGTACAGCATGATCCCCTTACCTGCAAGACCAGCACCAATAGATTCATCTATCCACATCTGACAAAATATGTCATTTCTAGTAGTCTCGTTGGTCCTCCAAGCAATTCTATAGTATGCTTCTGCTAGAACTTCCCTTAGAGTTCCACTGGAGGACCTAACACATTCCTAGAAAGGATATCTCTCTAGGATATATCTAGTTCTTCCAGAAAGACTCAATAGTAATTTTCAACAGGTCATTCATTTCAATAAGATTCAATGATATCTGCAGTTTCCCATTTCCTTATTCCTATGGATGTGGAAGGCATACTAGACTTTGTTATCAGAAAAGAATTTTGAAGGACTGTATGATTCCAGCATTAACTCCAGAGATGCAGTGTTTAATATCCTTCTGGGGAAAAGGTAGGCTTGTTTAAAATATAAAAATACAATTGCCCTTCTATGCAACTCTATTTTCAAACTTGAAAGAAGGTATTGCATCAAAGCCTTTTGACTGTAGGATCAGGGCTGGGATAGAATCAGATGACAACTGTGTAATCATACACTCTTCTAATAAACGTTCACTTGCTCTGAAGCAAATGTGTTGATGAATCAGAAAAAGTATTTTGAAACGTGAAGACAGAGAACCAGGCCCTGAGTACACTGTTATATATTCCAGTTAAAAGCAGATAATCTGCATTTTATACGGCAGTGTAGACCCAGCCTAAGTGAACCACTCTATCTCTTGCTTTGAAATCCTGTCAACTTTGGCTATTGATTGACTTCCAGACCCGATGACAGCACCTTCCTCACTTTCCACCTTAATTTTTCAGAATACTTTACACTTCCATTGAGATAAGGTCAGTGAAAATTCTCTAGTGGGTTTTTCAAGCTGTGGTTCCCACCATCATTTAGAACACATTAGCCACAGAATTGATCCTTTGATTTGTCTCAGCATATGAAGGTAAAAGTAAAAGTTTCCCCTGATGTTAAGTCCAGTCGTGTCTGACTCTGGGGGTTGGTGCTCATCTCCATTTCTAAGCCGAAGAGACGGTGTTGTCCATAGATACCTCCAAGGTCATGTGGCCGGCATGACTGCATGGAGCACCGTTACCTTCCCGCCGGAGCGGTACCTATTGATCTACTCACATTGGCTACGTAGGCAGAAGCTGGAACTAACAGTGGCCGCTCCCGCCGCTCCCGGGGTTTGAACCTGGGACCTTTCAGTTTGCAAGTTCAGCAGCTCAGCGCTTTAACACAGTTTGCCACTGGGGCTCCTGTCTCAACATATAGTGAAAACTAATTGATTGACTGATTTCAGAAGGCCGTTTGAAATATATTGCTGAAATTGCTAGACTAGGGACTTCATCACATGGGCAGATTTGCCCATAATACGACACTTTCACCACACTTCTGGGATGGAGTCCACCGGATCCCATCAAACGAAGTAGAGCTATGTCCGGCAAGGCTCTGTTCCCAAACTTTGGCGAGGCTGGGAAGTGACTCTTTCCCACATAGGACAAGGAAAGTGGTGCTGTGGCTGATGCAGGGTGATAGATTACCCCGCTGCCCACCAAATTTGCCATGCTGCCTGGTGAATCCCCCCGCTGATGCCCATGTTGGGCGACTTCATGTGATGAGGTCCTTTTTATAAAAAAATGTATTTTCTTTTTCTTCGCTTCATTTTTATTACTTTGTCTCAAGGTAGGTTTTAATAAGGAAGCTAGTCATTTACTCTGCAATAAGACAAGAGCAATATGGCTCAATGGAATATTCTAGTATTGATTCTTCGACCAGGAATTCATTAGGGTGCAATATGGGAAGGTCAAGTTTTATTCTAAAAAGACATCCACAGAATGATTTTATTGCTTGCCTCAATTACAGTAAAAAAAAGGTAAAGGTAAAGGTTTCCCCTGACATTAAGTCCAGTCATGTCTGACACCTCCGTAGACACCTCCAAGGTCATGTGGCCGGCATGACTGCATGGAGCGCTGTTACCTTCCCGCCTGAGCGGTACCTATTGATCTACTCACATTGGCATGTTTTCAAACTGCTAGGTTGGCAGAAGCTGGAGCTAACAGCGGCCGCTCACGCTGCTCCTGGGATTTGAACCTGGGACCTTTCGATCTGCAAGTTCAGCAGCTCAGCGCTTTAACACACTTCGCCACCGGGGCTCCTTAGGGTTACAATTACAGTAGAGCCAATGAATCAATTGGATTTACTGATGTGTTGGTTCATGATTCAAAAATTGAATTCTGTGGGTCTACTCTAATTGGAATTAACCAACAGGATTTAGAGCAATATATTTTCTGTGGGACTTGTGTTCTCCTTTTAAAATACTATTTTAATGTAAACCTGTTTGTCTTTGTGATGTCCCCACTTCTTCAGCCTCTTTCATTTTGCAAATAAGTTCTAGTGATCACATCTTGTCACCAAGCCAGAGCATCACTCAATACACAAAAAGGCAAAGCCCTTTAAAAAGCCACTCAGTTACGAACCTCTTCTGTCAAATATGACAGCAGAAGTTATGATTGCTTTCTTTTTATCTCCTGGCTTTGATGACAAGCTTATCAGAGGCTGAAATGAAAAGTGTGGAGCGGATTCAATGCATTGAGCTCTACCCAGGTGAGTTTTCAAACCATGTACAGCTGTTCCAAAGGCAAGCCTCTGCTTTGAATGACAGATGCTTTCATCAAGAGCACAGCTCAGGTTTGACGATGCCAAGAAATTTTGAGCACAGTCTTAAGAATGTATGTCTTTCTCTCTTCCGTGGAGTATCAAAATATGGTGACCGTTTACGAGCCAATGTTAATTCAATGAGTTTTTCCCAACCCTGTGTCTGAGACATGTGTGGGATTACAACTCCCATCAGCCTTCAATAAGTCAATGGGATTTGTAGTTAGACACCTTGGAAGGTGTGATGATAGAATTATTAAAAACAAGCCATTCTGGTTGTACTGAAACATGGGAAGAATACAGCAATGGCTGTAGTAAGAACCAGCATACCTTGGTGGTTTGACCACTGGACTGTAACTATGAAGACCAAATTTCAAATGTTCACTCAGCCATTGAAACCCACTGGGTGACCTTGGGCAAGTCACACACTCTCAGCCTCAAATGAAAACAAGGTCAAAGCTCTTTTGAACAAATTCTGCCAGAAAATTACCCAATGATAGGTTTATCTTGGTTTCACCAAAGGATAGATGGAAATGACTCAAAGGCACACACCCCACCACCACCACAACAGTAGAAATGCTGGTTCAATTTTTAAAAGGTGGGGATTCCGTATTGTATAAGACAGTACAAGAAGGGGATTTTCAGAAACATAACAAAACATTATATATGCTCAATTTATCTTTTTATTCATTTCTTTATGACATACAAAAAGCAGGAAAGAGAAGGGAAAATTGTAGGAAGCAACATCAACAATTTCAGATATGTAGATGACACCATAGTACTAGCAGAAAATAGAAAAGACTTGGACTGATACAAGTCAAGGAGGAAAGTGTAAGAGCGGGTTTAGAGTTAAACATTAAGAAAACAAAAATAATAACCTCAGATTATTTTAATTACTTTAAATTATTATTATTTCTAAAAAATATACTGATACCTAATGGGACAGTGTGCATCAAAGCGCTTTTCAAGCCATTAATTCTTTAAATCTGGGCAGGTTTGTCCCTGCTTTTTAAAAGTTTAAAAAGATTTTATTAACTTTGAAAGATTCCAATATTCCAGATCTGATTTTCTTAAAGAAATGTTTCTTTCAAATACAAACCCTGGAAGATGGGTTGTAATGATCGTGCTTTGTTTTCCAGCAAATGTGTGCAAGAATTTGGAAATGTTACTCGTCAGACAGGTTGGGGATTCTGAAAGTTGGAATACAACATTAGTTTTTCCCAACTGTGTAAAAGGGTAATAATAACTCAAACAGCAGAGTCATCTTGTCTCACCTTACTTAACCTCAACTATAATACTACCCTTTGGAAACAGTCCATATCTTACATTCACTCATAACCCATCAAGTAATAAGACTTGAGTAATGCATATAGAATTTATTTTATAGATGCATGAATCATCTCTTAGTCTGTTTCGTCACTTGATGAAGATGCCCATAGTTTTCTCCAAAGTTGTTCAATAAATGAATTACAAATGTTAGTCTTTCAGTAAGCAACTGAGGCATAATTCCATGTTGCAATTTCTATAATATTGGATAAGAACACCCAGAGAACAAAAGTACGGCATTTCTGTAACTCTATGAAGAAGAGAAAGGTTGAAAACACAGTGGACTTCAATGAACACAGAAAATGTCTGTCATATCAGGTGCATCCAATCTGTCAGTCCAGTGGATGCACTTAATTAAGCAGATGTAACCATCTGTCCAAGAGGAAGCATGGGGACACTTTAATTGATCGACTTGGGTTGTTGCCTTCTCCCTTCCAATACAGGGGAGGGACGGAAACACCAGAGAAAGCCATGCATTTGCTCAAAGGATTCAGCAGCCTTTCCTTCTTCAGTATGTTTGCTAGATGGAAAATTATCCAAAGGAAAGTGTGACATTAGGCCTCATCAGTCCTGCTTCACAAAGTTGCTGAGTCTCTTTGTGATATCTAGCTGCATACCTTTAAATCATTCCCAGGTTTTGCTGACCGTAAGGTGAACTATCATGGAATTTTCAGGGGATAAGAGTGTACGAATCATCCAAGGTCACTAGTGGATTTCCATAGCAGAACAGGGAATTGAATCCTGGTCTCCAGAGTTGTAACCCAGTCCTTAAACATCTATGGACTAATGGCTCTTGGGAGACTTGTCACCTTCCCTATCTATTCATTTATACAAGCTGTTTTCTCCTTTCTCTATATTTTGAAAATACACAACAGTGGTGTTCTATTTGGCTCCCATTTTTCTTTCCAAAGTGGCTCTGAAAAAGTTGCTAGACCAGGCATGGGCAAACTTTGGCCCTCCAGGTGTTTTGGACTTTAACTCCCACAATTCCTAACAGCCGGTAGGCTGTTAGGAATTGTGGGAGTTGAAGTCCAAAACACCTGGAGGGCCAAAGTTTGCCCATACCTGTGCTAAACCCTACCCAGGAGTGTATTGAAGGAAATATGAAGATACTGCCTGATCAAATGTAAATTCTGACTACCACCAACCAGTTTTCCTAAGTCCCCAAACTTATAGAATCTCAGAAATTCATTCCTCGCTACTTAGCATTCCCCTGGTAATTTTCCTGACCATTTTTTGGATGCCTAAACTTTATTTCTAAATATTCAACTAAAGTTTTCTTCCGATTCCAGGTCTACTAAGCAGTCTATACAGTATGTCTTCCACATGAAAGAAGCCACATGACTTTCCTCTAGAATATGCAGAAATTATCAGTCCTCGCTGTTTTTTGGTTTACAGTAATGTGGGTATGTAATGCAGGTGACAAAAGGCATATTTACATAACTCAATCCTAATACATCCTAGGAGTTTGGTGAGCAACTTGAGATGTATAAATAAGTTTACTTCTGTAGTGTAGGTGGCCCATCCAGACAGGCCCCAAACCAAGACCTGTCTCGGTTTTACTGGAGGCGTCCAAACGACACATCTGGTGAAACCGAATTAATTTGGAACAAAACAAAGTTTTCCTGATTTGTTCCCAATTAACTAAATACCTGGTAAGATCTGGATCTAAAGCTGGTTCCTGTGTGGATTGGGTCCGGGGACCACGTCACATGATCCCTGGGTCCAATCCACACAGCCAATCCATACAGCCAACCTTTCTCCAAACCCCAAAATGACACACACAAACACATACACACAAGCACACACACAGTTGCCTGGCACATCATTTCCTTGCGCCAGGACAATACGAGGAGGAACATAATCACCATCAGAAGAGTAATTGTAGACCCCTCAACTCGCCCTCTTATGCCCAACCTGCCCTCACATACCCGAGCCTCGGCTAAGTCAAACAGGATGTTTAACCCTTTGTGCAGGCCCTCTTCCCCGGTAAATTCGCTTTCAGTTAAATCTGCTCAACCCCTCTCCATACTCTGCCCACAAGCCCTGCTTTCTAACACCTTGTCAAGCTGCTTCGAGAGGTCTCCCCCCTTTGATAGGCTCTATCTGTCCCCTTCTCTAGACACTACACAAGATGGAGATCCTTGCAGCCCTTTTAATTCAGGGAGCTGACTAGGCCCTCTTAATAATATTTCAGTAGAGCCAGGATCTCTGGGGGGTGGGGTCCGGGGGGGAGGGTTCCATCGAGGTCGTGTGGGGGAGGAGGGGGTGCGGTCAACAGTTTCCCAGGGAGAAGCGCAACAGGTGTCTTGCAACCCTGGAGAAGGTTAGGTGTGGTAGCCTCCATGGCAGCCCCTCCGGGTTGAAGGTACTGCTGCTTAATGCCAGATCCGTCAGTGGGAAATCTGCAATTATCCAGGACTTAATCCTGGATGAGCAGGCGGATCTGGCTTGCATCACCGAGACCTGGTTGGATGAACTGGGTGGGGAAAACCTTACCCAGCTTTGTCCTCCGGGTTTCGGGGTGCATCAGCAGGCCAGGCCTGGAGGGCGGGGAGGTGGGGTTGCGGTGGTCTTTCGGCAGTCCATCACCCTGGTCAGATGCGCCGTTCCACAAACTGCTGGGTTTGAGTGTCTCCACTTGAAGGTGGGTACCCGGGACAGTTTGGGGATTCTGTTGGTGTACCGTCCACCCCGCGACACAGCAGTCTCCCTACCTGAGCTAGCTGAGGTGGTCTTTAGCGTGGTGTTGGGCTCCCAGCGCCTTTTGGTATTGGGTGACTTCAATATCCACGCTGAGGCCACCTTGACAGGTGCGGCTCAGGAATTCATGGTCGCCATGACGACCATGGGGCTGTCCCAAGTAATATCAGGTCCCACCCATCAAGCTGGTCACACACTCGACCTGGTCTTTGTTGTGGGCGACGGTTTGGTCAGAGTGGAAGAGCAAACTATTCTTCCATTGTCATGGTCTGACCATTATCTGATCAGTTTAAGACTCACCGTGTCCTCAAACCTCCGCAGGGGTGGTGGGCCCATTAAGATGGTCCGCCCCAGGAGACTTATGGATCCTGAGGGACTCCTGACGTCTCTTGGGGTTCTGTCTGCTTTGGAAGCTGACGATCCTGTCGATGCCTTGGTTGCTCGTTACAATACCGAGTTATCCAGGGCTATTGACATGATCGCTCCCGAACGTCCCCTCTCGCTGGTTCACCGGGGAGCTGGCGGAGATGAAACGTGAGAGAAGGAGACTAGAGTGGCGCTGGCGGAGAACTCGCGATGTTTCTGACCAAGCACGGTCTAAAGCCGCTATTAGGGCTTATTCCGCAGCATTGCGGGCAGCCAGGAAGGTTTTCACGACTGCCCGCATCGCGTCTGCAACAAATAGATCTCCTGAGTTGTTCCGAGTTGTTGGGGAGCTCCTCCACCCTTCTCAGGGTGGGGGGGCACCTGACTCCTCGGCAACTCAGTGTAGCGAGTTCACTCACCATTTTGCAGACAAAGTCGCTCAGATTCGTTCTGACTTGGACGCCAGTCTTGAAGCATTGCCAGGTGAGGTAACCGAGGCATCTGTCTGTTCAATCTTGTGGGATTTGTTTCAGTTTGTGCAACCTGATGATGTGGACAAGATTCTTGGAGCGGTGAGGGCGACTACCTGTGCCCTAGATCCCTGCCCATCTTGGCTTTTAAAACAGGCCAGTGGTGGGTTAGTTGATTGGTTTGTGGCAATAATTAATGCCTCTTTGGGGCAGGGCAAATTTCCATCCAGCCTAAAACAAGCCGTGGTACGGCCTATTTTGAAGAAGGCCTCATTAGATCCGACCAATCCTTGTAACTACAGGCCAATCTCTAACCTACCATTCTTGGGCAAGGTCTTGGAGCGGGTGGTTGCCTCTCAGCTCCAGGGATTCTTGGAAGATACGGATTTTCTGGACCAATCACAGTCTGGCTTCAGACCTGGGTTCAGTACCGAGACGGCTTTGGTCGCCTTGGTGGATGACCTCTGCAGGGTCAGGGGGAGTGTGACCCTGCTGGTTCTCTTGGACATCTCAGCGGCTTTCGATACCATCGACCATGGTATCCTTCTGGGGCGGCTCTCTGGGATGGGCCTTGGGGGTACTGCACTCCAGTGGCTCCAGTCCTTTCTGGAGGGTCGTTCCCAGTTGGTGAAGCTGGGGGACACCTTCTCGGACCCCTGGCCATTGGCCTGTGGGGTCCCGCAAGGTTCTATTTTGTCCCCCATGCTTTTTAACATCTACATGAAACCGCTGGGAGAGGTCATCCGGAGTTTTGGAGTACGGTGCCATCTCTACGCGGATGACACCCAACTCTACTACTCTTTTCCACCTAAAGCCAAGGAAGCCCCTCGGATTCTGGACCAGTGTCTGGCCGCTGTGTTGGCCTGGATGAGGGTGAACAAACTGAGACTTAATCCCGACAAGACAGAGGTCCTCCAGGTCAGTCGTACGTCTGATCGGGGTATTGGATGGCAACCTGTGCTTGACGGGGTCGCACTCCCCCTGAAGGCGCAGGTCCGCAGCTTGGGGGTCCTCCTGGATTCGGGGCTGACGCTTGAGGCTCAGGTGTCGTCCGTGGCCGGGAGGGCCTTTGCACAACTAAAACTTGTGCGCCAGCTGGGACCATACCTCGAGAAGTCTGATCAGACCATGGTGGTCCATGCCTTAGTTACCTCTAGACTGGACTATTGCAATGCGCTCTATGTGGGGCTGCCTTTGAAGACGGCCTGGAAATTACAACTAGTACAGCGTTCGGCAGCCAGGCTTCTAACCGGAGTGAATTACAGGGCGCGTTCAACGCCTCTGTTTAAGGAGCTTCACTGGCTGCCATTTACTTTCCGGGCCCAATTCAAGGTGCAGGTTATCACCTACAAAGCCCTAAACGGTTTGGGACCCACCTACCTTAGAGACCGCATCTCCCTCTATGAACCCACACGTTCTCTTCGCTCGTCGGGGGAGGCCCTTCTCTCGCTCCCACCACCCTCACAGTCGCGGTTGGTGGGGACGAGAGAGAGGGCCTTCTCTGTCGTGGCCCCCCGGCTTTGGAACTCTCTACCTAGAGAGATCAGGCAGGCCCCTACCCTCCTCTCCTTCCGTAGGAGCTTAAAAACCTGGCTCTTTCAAAAGGCCTTCAATGTTTAGTTGTTGCTGGATTGATCTATCTGTCCATTCCATAATAGTCCCATTGTTGTTGTCTTGCCATTTTATACCGCACTTTATTGTCCATTCAACTTGAGATTTCCTTTTCCCATTTCGTAACACTCTGCATTTCGCCTGGGATCTACGAATTAGTCTCCTGTTTTTAACACTGTATCCTGCTTGTTGATTTTAATGATTGTTTTTATTGATGTTGATGTTTTTTTACTGGGATAATTGTTTTATTGCTTTGTTACTGTTATTTGTTTGTTTTATCGGGCCTGGCCCCATGTAAGCCGCCCTGAGTCCCTTCGGGGAGATGGGGCGGGGTATAAAAATAAAGTTATTATTATTATTATTATTATTATTATTATTATTATTATTATTATTATTATTATTATTATTATGGTGGCTGGTTTGTGTGTATCCACAAAAAATGTCAAATCACACATTGAACTATCTTTGGAACCATCTGTATCTTTTAATGTCCAAACACAAACCAATAATTTCCCTTTCAAGTGAAATGTTGAGCTAAATCCAGAGGTTCCTGCAAGGGAGAAAATTCAAAGAATTTCAAGAGAAGAGAACAGACATGTGAAATTTGTCGGGAGAGTGCTACTCTTCTGTGAGTCCAAATAGCACTGAAGACTTATGGAGTTTTCCACCAAGACAACAGCTAAACCCTTGCCCACCTGTAGAATATTTACTTGGAATCTTTTTTAACACCCTAAGGTCAACACAAGGCGATGATGTAGGTCTGTCTACGAAACACTGATCCCAAGGAAGCCAACAGATAGGGTCATATCTTCGGGAAGAAGTTTACCAAGAAGTTTCTGAAAGGCCCAGTTATGGCTCTATCCCTAAACTGTATGGCATGTGTCTTTATACCTATTGCTAAGGTGGAGTTTTTAAAAAGCTGGATGAAGGGCAACTGTCTGATCACAGGAAGATTTGCCTTGCCTCATTTTTGGTACAGCCAATGATGGATCACAGGAGGGGGTGACACATGAGCTGTGTGGACTAGAAAGACAACATCTCTTTTCTGGTCAGCTCATATATAAAGCAGGCCTTCAATAGACCCAACCATTGCACTCTGGATCTACCTAAGACCACTCACTCCAACTCATTATTCTCCATTGTACTTGAATGTTTTTGTAGATGTTGCACATTGCAGCGGACCTTCCCTTAGCCACTGTTTAGTAGACATGCATAATCAGAGAGATTTGGGGTCCATCTACAATGTTGAATAAATGCAGTTTGACACCACTTTATCTGGCATGGCTCAATGCTGTGGGATCTTGGAACTCTTTAATATAGACCTTGTAAAAGTACAACTCCCATAAATTCCTAACATTGAGCCATGGCAATTAAACTGGTCTCTAACTGGCAAACACCAGTTATGAACACTTCCAAGGTCACCTCTGCTTTAAATGAACCAAAATAGCGAAGAGTGGCTTTGCCTCTTTTGCACCCTTTTGTCAGGGCCGAAATGGGTGCCACTTTGACAGATGACTTTGGCCGAGGAAGATTTTGGAAGCTGAGTGCATTTGACTCAACCTTCAGTCCCATTGTCACTTGGAGTGACCATAAACTTGGAGCTCTTAAGTGCATTTCTTGTCACAAGCATCTTAAATCAATGCCAACAGAAATGTCCCTGGGTTTGTAAAAGTTTGCTCTTAATGGCCCAGCCTCATTTTCAAAGTTTCAAAGGGGGAATCCAAGGCAATCTTATTAAAAATATCCAGTCATCCAAACTGTTTCCCTTCCTCCTCTTCCTTCTGGTATGCTTTAGTGGAAGGATCTGGGTTTGAAGCAACTATCTGTTTAGGGGCTCTTCAGGAGTCCTAGCATTGTCTTTTAGATGACTTGCACCTGCAGCCATCCAACCGGGATGGTCAATGGCCAATCCTGACTGGGTACTTTGGAAGTTGTAGGCTTCCAAGTATTATTTTGTGTGTGTAAAGCTCTGCCCTTAACTTGGTTTGCACACAGAGTACATTTCACCCTGCAGGCTCTCAGCCCAGCCAGAATAAGGACAGTGTCTTCATATGACACATGACATCCATTGGAGTTTTGAATCACTGTGCTTTCAGGGATAAATGTATCAGATTACGTGCTTTTTATCCATCTCTTAGAAAATCTTGTCTCACTTTGTGCACACAAAGAAGAGCCTCAGATGGCATTGCTACTGTATGTTAAAAACAAAAGCAATGAATTTAAACTTCAAACCGTATCTAGTAGGGCTCACATGTATTTATCCAGTAAATAAAAAAGTGCATATTATTCATTTTATTTTACTTTTTCCCATTCTTCCTCCAAGAAATGATGTGAGATTTTCTTATCGGTCGAGTATTCCTTATATGGAATTCCAAATTCCAAAATACTCCAGAATTGGCTACATGGGTGGTGAAATAGTAACACCCCTGCTTTCTTATGGTCTAAGGGACAAAAACTTTGTTCCATATACACAATGATTAAAATATTGTGTATAAAATTACTTTCAGTCCATGTGTATAATGTGTATAAAGTGCTGATGAGACATCAATGAACTTTGTGTTTAGATCTGGGCCCCATCTTCAAGATACCCATTGCTCTGTGTCCAACTTTCTAGAGTAGCAGAAAACAAGCTTGCCCCTTTCTAAATGTGACTTCCTTTCAAATATTAAACATGGCTATCATTTCATCCATCACAATGACAGTAAGTAGCTGCTATCCCATGTTGCAGGAACACCAGAAATGTCCTTAGTTGCTGATTTCATCATTTCCAGGATGTTCTAATGGAAGATTAGGTTCTCTCATAAAAACATGAGGAGAGCCCTGTTAGACTAGATCAAAGGCCTATCTTGCCTAATATTTAGTTATCCTGTTCCCGTGTCAGTATGACACTAATTCAACAACACTCAGCCATCCTTTGCCCAACACAACTGATGGACAAAGGCCAACTTGATAACTCTTGCTGGAGGTGGTATCTCTAGCCACTGAGGTCCCCATTTTCCATGCCTTTAACAATTCCCTTTTTCAAGCTATCCAAGGTGGCAATCATATTTACATCTCGTCGTAGTAAGATCCACAATTTAACAACACCCTGTATGCTTCCTATTCACCCATCTGGTATCGCCCACTATTCAGCTTCTGTGGGTGACCTTGGGATATGGTGGGAACAGCACTTCTCATAATACATATACTTTTGTACATCTCTTGTCACATCTTCCTATAATTATTTCACATTTTTCTAAGCATTTGAGAAGTGTTTTTTAAACATTTCAAAGTGTTAAGAAAGAAGAGTGCCCATGCCTGGTGGACCTGACTATCGGAGCCAGTCCAGCACATACGTCATTTGTAGAACTGATCCTATCATTAGGCCCAGTGAAGCAGCAGTCTCAGGTGGCAGGTGGTGAGGTGTTGGAGGATAGAGCTCTGGACCTTATCACATTAAGGTCAGGATTCACCACACATCGTGATAAATCCGTGGTGTCCTGGTTAGGGGCATGGAGAACCCACAGAGGGAAGTGTCTACTACCTGAATTCCCACCATTGTTCTATTCTATATCCTGTGCTCTTTAACATCTACATGAAACCTCTGGGTGAGGTCATCCAGAGTTTTGAAGTTCGGTGCCATCTCTATGTGGATGACACCCAACTCTACTACTCTTTTCCACCAAACTCCAAGGAAGCCCCTCAGATCCTGGATCAGTGCCGGGCTGCTGTGATGGACTGGATGAGGGCTAACAGACTGAAGCTTAATCCTGACAAGACAGTGGTCCTCTAGGTCAGTCGTGTGGCTGATTGGGGTATAGGATGGCAACCTGTGCTCTATGGGGTTTTACTCCCCCTAAGGACACAGGATCGCAGTTTGGGGGTCCTCCTGGACTCAGCACTGACGCTTGATGCTTAGATGTCGGTAGTGACCGGGAGGGCTTTTGCACAATTAAAGCTTGTGCGCCTACTGCGATCGAACCTCGTGAAGTCTGACTTGACCATGGTGGTCCATGGCTTAGTTACCTCTAGATTTGACTACTGTAATGTGCTCTATGTGGGGCTGCCTTTGAAGATGGCTCAAAAATTGCAGTTGGTAAAAAAGGTCGGCGGTCAGGTTGTTAACTGGAACGAACTACAGGGAGCAGTCAATCCCTCTGTTTAAACAGCTCCACTGGCTGCCAATAAGTTTCCAGTCCCAATTCAAGGTACCTACAAAGCCCTAAATGGTTTGGGACCTGCCTATCTTCGCGATCGCGTCTTCCCCTACGAACGCATGTGGTCTCTAAGATCTGCAGGGGAGGCCCTTCTTCCACTCCCACCTCCGTCTCAAGCACGTTTGGTGGGGACAAGGGGAGAGGGCCTTCTCTTTGGTCCCCCCCCCCTGGTTCTCGAACTCTCTCCCCAGGGAGATTAGACTGGCATCCACACTGTCCATGTTTAGTAAAGAGCTAAAAATGTGGATGTTCTGTTGTGCTTTCGATTAAGCACTTCTCAAGAAATTCAGCCCCCAACTATATCTACCAGCAGTTCCCCACACTCTACCCCGTCTTTCCTCCTATAGGTTTAGTTTTTTAAACTGACATTGCTCTTCGGGGAGATGGAGGTGGGATATAAAAATAAAGTTGTTTTTATTTTATAAAATAAAAATAAAGTTATTATTATTATTATTATTATTATTATTATTATTATTATTATTAGAAACACAACAAGATGAGTCCACAGCAGACACGCTGCTGGCTGTTGTACTGGATCACACGCCGGACACTTCCCAAGTGTATAGGGCTGTGTGATGTATCGGCGAATAATGCGTGCAGATACCAGTAAGGTGGCCTTCCTTCTGCAGCTGGCAGATGGTAATTTTGTTAGCGCCAATTGTGTTTAAGTGCAGGCCAAGGCCTTTAGGCACTGCACCCAGCGTGCCAATCACCAATGGGACCACCTTGACTGGTTTGTGCCACAGTCTTTGCAATTCAATCTTTAAATCCTCATATCGTGCCAGCTTTTTGTATTATTATTATTATTATTATTATTTTATTATGACACAGCAAACAAGATAGATATGCTGGATTTCATATCAGAAAATCACAAGTCGAACACTTCCCAAGTGTGATGTATTTTCGGATGATGCATGCAGATCCCAGTAGGGTGGCCTTTTGCAGTTGGCAGATTGTAATTTTGTCAATGTCTATTGTTTCCAAATGCCGGCTGAGATCTTTTGGCACGGCACCCAGTGTGCCGATCACCACCGGGACCACCTGCACTGGTTTCTGCCAGAGTCTTTGAAGTTCAATCTTGAGGTCCTGATAGCGGCTGAGTTTTTCCTGTTGTTTTTCGTCAATGCGACTGTCACCTGGGATGGCAACATCAATGATCCAAACCTATTATTATTATTATTATTATTATTATTATTATTATTATTATTATTATTATTTACATTGTGTAATGCACTCCATGGCAAAAGGGGAGAGTAAGCGGCGTATAACGGGCAAATTAGCCCATATGATGTCGTATAAGAGAAATGCATAGATTGTTCTGAGTTTTCTCAGATAGCTTCTCAGATCTAGTAAGAAGTTACCCACATGATGAGGGTTCACTGCCAATCCAGATGTGTGTATGTTGTTGCACAATGCCTGGGCCTATCCCACTCTTGCGTCACTTCTACATCACAGATCCCTAAGCATCTTCTCTAAGGCTTCTCTGCCATAGGAAGGGAAGTCTCCTCAGCCTGGCTCTATGGGCCTTGCAACTCAGCCAGTGTAGCCCCTTAAATGCAAATGTGACTCAGAGAGTAATGCGTGATGTGCTGTGCATCATCCCTTCAGATCCAGCGAGTGCATTCTGTCATATGACCTTTGCCACCGGCTTTCCTTGCCTTTACATTTATGGGCAGAGAAATGCAATGGAAAACTCCTCCTTCCTCTTGCTACTGTGCTGGCAGCACGTAGAGGCTGACCTAATTCTATCTACATCTAAGGACACTACTCTTCCTCTTGCTTGTGGACATGGCAGAAAACACGCACACCCAGAAAGCCCATGTTTCCAGCAGTGCTTGCTCACAGGGGTCCTCTCGAGAGGCAGGGTCAGATCCTACCACCACTATAACTGCACTGCTGCCATTCAGTCCTATGGATTAGAAGTCAGTCCTTAATGCACATGCATTCCTCATTTGTTGGGAGCACCCTCCCTCTACTCTCCTCCTGAGGTGTGTGATGGTGGACACTGTTCTCCTGACCATTTTTGTCCCTCCAACAGCCTTGCAAGGTAGGGCAGGCTGAGAGAATGTGTCTGGCCCATGCTCGCTATGGCTAAGTGCTGAATTTGACCCTGTGCTCCCTGGCCTTGGCCAATATGCCAACCTTTGCACTGCAGAGGATGTTATAGAGAGGTGGATCACCAAGTTTTTAATTACTGGGATCTCAACATGGGGCCAAAGGGTGGAATTGGATTTGAAAAAGCCAGAAGGAATTGGTTGAGAAAGATGTGGATGCTGTAGATGGAGCAACAATAATGGTCAAAAGTGGGGCTGAGCAGAATCTCATGGTTCGTGAGCCAAATTGAGACTTTTTGGCTTTTAAAGGTTCAGTATGGATTTCATGGCAAAAGACCATTTATTGCCTGGATTGCAATGCCTGATTGGCAAGTTATCCTAGTTGAAAACACCAGACCTGCTACATTTTCTTTTACTATTCTGCTAGTTATAGTAAGATGAGATAGGGATCCTGTTCCATAGCCAGATTCCTGCTGGTGACACTAGGATGGCTTTGAATGATGTTTTTCAAGGAGGTCTCCTGTACCTCCCTGTTCAATGGCATCATCCCAGAAGTGCAAGTGTTGCAAGTGTTCCAAATGCAGCTCTATTCTCCCAAACACTGATTTGGTTCAGAGCTGTGCTTGGGGATTTTTTGGTTGCCCTTGAGCATCCAGCAGAGTTAGTCTAATGCTTTACTAAATATACCACCTTGGTCCTCTATGCTTGGATGAGTGTGCCTCTTGAAATTTCAGGAGCTAGAAGGAATTGCTTTGTAAGATTCCAGATGGATTGGGATGCGATAAGGTAGAATTCAACGACCTTTGCAACTTTGAACCCACTGAACTGACTGCTAAAAGTCAGAACAATTTGAGACAAGAAAAAAAGGAGAAATTAACCCATTTTCTTTGCCAATTTCTTGACAACGACTTTGGATTGCCATGACATTTTCAACCTGTGTGAGCTTTCCTGAGTGCTATTTGTTTTATTTCAGCTGAACTCTGAGCCATTCCTCAGTTTTATATTATACCAACCACGTGCTGCCAGTTCTAAAAATAATTCCACTATAGATCCAAACTCGATAAGCAGTGTTCAAAAGGCTTCATTTGCAAGCAGTGGAAAGAGAGAGACAGAATGCAGGAGGGCATGAAGGGCAGCGGGGGCAAGAAGCAACGCTTGGCTTCTTTTGGGCCGACCCCTGAAACAGACCCAGCATTTCAATTTTTCAAGAAAAATACCATCCAGACCCCCTTTCCCCCAACTATTCATCAGCGTTGTCTGTCATCTTATGGAAATTGATTACACATACAGTTAATGGGTTTTAGTAAATATGAAGTGAGATTAGCATGCAGAGTCTCTCCCCAGGCCAGCTTTCTCATGTCAGATGGTTTGTGCATTTTTCTTAGACGTTTAAATCCTGGGCAAATAGCTTCGGCAAATACATAGATCGAGGAGAAAATGCACTTTCAGCTACAGAGGCCACTCCTTACAGAATCTCTTTTTATCTGAAAACCAGGCAAATGGGGTGTGGTGGATGGGTGGGTAGGGTCATTATTTCTGTTTGCCTTCTGTACAGCAACTATTTCTAATGGTTTGTTTTGTCTCAGCTGCTTGGCTGAAGTCAAGGCCAAAGATGTATTTAAAAAAACCTATCCCCACATATACAAAAGCTGCTTTTGATGTTTTATCATTAGACCTTTCTTTTTGCTATGTGCCAGAAATAAAGCAGTTGTGCTTCAAAGGACTGGTGGATCAAGAATCACAAGTAATGGAGCAGCGAGTCCACTCTGGGTTTTAGCGTGAACTTCGAAGGGGTTTTCTAAGCCTCGCAACAATTTATCTTTAAAAGGTATACCAGGAAAGCAAGGAGAATGTGAAGAAATGTAGGATGAAGTTATTGCCATCCCCGTCTCAAACCGTACCTGCCCAATCAAGTGAGAGAATGTATTTATTTCTATCCCACCTTTTCTCCACTTTAGAACTTAAGGTAGTTGACAATTCCCTAGACAACTTGACCCCAACTAGGACATTAAGTCTTGTCCTTGCACTTTATTACTATCCTCTGCCAACCTAGTAGTTTGAAAACATGCAAATGTGATTAAATCAATAGGTACCGCTCCAGCGGGAAGGTAACGGCACTCTATGCAGTCATGCCAGCCACATGACCTTGGAGGTGTCTATGGACAACGCCGACTCTTCGGCTTAGAAATGGAGATGATCACCAACCCCCAGAGTCAGACACGACTGGACTTAACATCAGGGGAAACCTTTACCTTTACCTACACAAAGCTATTATGCTCCATTGCACATTGCCCTCCACCCCAAACTTTACTGTTGACTACGCACTCTATATGTTAGTAATATCCTCAAAACTGCACCAGTCCGTCCACCCATGCCCAGGAAGTGACAGTTATTTCAGGTTACTGGTTGGTTTGGTGGTTGTTTTATATTGTGTTATAACGTTCCTGATGTATTTTGTTTTATGTTATTGTCTATACTTGCTATGTACTATGTATGTATTTAGCATGTTATAATTGTGGCAATATGGGAACAGTGACAGTGGCAGCAGTGGCACAGTCTTTCCTCTTTTTCCTGCACTGATAAGCACAAGGAAGAAGGGATAGCAACGGTGCTCCATGTGGACAATGGACAGATCCCGATCTTGTGGTCTACACTGCACCAAAGCTACAGGATTGATCCAGAGTTTCAGGCAAACTCTGGAGCATCCCATGACTTTTCTTAATGATTGGGAGCTCACACAGATCTCTACTGTTGGTTGGGAGACAACGTGGTCCCAGAATGACTGCACCATCTGGACTTTGACCCACTGCTGCACAGGTTAATGATGCTGCATTTCCAGGAACCTTTTCAGAGCATTTGTGCTCCAGACTTACGCTGGATCAATCCACCAGTGTAGATATAGACAGCAAATAGAAATCCAGAGCACCACTTAAGCAGTGTGAGCCTACTATGATCACTTTTCAAGGCCTGTCTAAACAGAAAGGTCTTCATCTGATTTTGGAACATGGGCATGGAGAGTGCTGGTCTAACTTCTCTGGGAAGGCATTTCCAAAGCCATTAAGTTCATAAGGAGGATGTTGCCCTTCATATAACCAGGTCTTAGCTGTATAGGGCTTTATAAGTCAAATTCGCATCTTTGAAATGAATTTGAAATTTAGCTGATGTCAAAACATCCTATAAGTTCTGAGAGAAGCCACAAGACCAGCAAGTTTTGTAAGGCAGGACATGTTTTGCCCATGTTTTAGCATTTTCTCAAATCTTCTTTCCCGTCCATACGCACTCACCTCCTCAGTGTATGTCTGTCATTTTCAGAATACCACCCTTTCTTAACAAATATACTGTAATAACATCCTTGGTGTGAATTAAGTTGCAAACGCTTCTGTGACAAATGATAGCATTCAGCAACAGGCAGGTTGTAATTTAATGCAAAAGTATTTTAATGAATGATTGCACCAAAGAGAAAAGAACATGCTTAATCCTATCATAAGAGCACTTTGACAGAGCTGGAATTATAATTCAACCAGCTGACATGTGTATCAGATAGAAATCTAACATCACATATCATAAAGGGCGGGGGAGGGAGTCGCGAAAAAGCAAAGCAGAAAGTAGATATGACAGGAAACAAATGGGAGTCCTAGAAGGAAAAAAAATTATCCAAGGAGAAATTGTGAGATTGATAAAGGGATGAGTGCTGAACTTTAACAAATGCTGTTGACTAAATCTGTACTGGTCAGAAATTCACGTCTTAACTGAACTGAAGTGAACACGCCAGACCGGAGTCTCCTACATCCTGTTTCAATGCAAATTTAATGCTACTGAAAGCAAAGCAATGATGGTGAATGGTTTTCATTTTAGTAGGGCAATGAATCTACTCAGGTTCTAAAAGGGCTATCCAAGGTGCTGAAGTACTTGGAAAGCTAAGATTTGCTACCTTGGATAGCTCCTTTGAAATTCAAACTAAAACTCAGAGCAGCTTAATGAATATCACTCAGCATCACTTTCCAGGGGGTTCTAGAATGGGAAATTAGCTCCCTTTTTGGTCACCTTATTTTTTTTATAAAGAGTATCATGGAACCCCATTAGGGCTGGAGGCTGCAGAAAACAATTTGGAGTTCGTTTTCCTATTCTTTTCTGAACAATCAAATAGAAGATGTCCCAGTATCACCTTCTGGAATTTACCATTCAATCACAGGAAGAACCACTGTGATGTAACACCTCCCAATCATATAGGCTTTCCAGCAAGATGGTCAATGGCATTGCAATCTGCTTAGAGTTCCAGAAGAATGACAAATGCCTCCACCCCCAGAGTGTCTTCTGGCAAATGTCATTTCACAGGGTGACTAAGGTTGCTTCCATTCCAAAACCAGACCTGAAACCTGATTGAAATGCACTGAGAAAATCACTCTCATTCCAGATAGTTCAGAGTTGGCTAGCAAGAAGCTATGGGAGCACATTGCTTGAAAGGGAATAATTGTGCAGCTTGATAATTGTGGCATCTAGACATCTCACTTCTTTTCTGAGGACATAATGGCGACTAGCTGAATTGGAAGTGAAGCCATCCAATTTGGTGTGCTCTCTTAATAAATATTTTAAAGGATTTTTTTTGTTTCAAGAAATGATGAGTTGTCACAATGTCACATAATGCCTGATTGATCTTCGTCTCGTAAATGTCTGCCTCAGTGGGGTGCTTGATGACTAGGTGTGTGTCTGACTCAAAAGGATCTACAGGCTTTTCAGAAAACAACTTCATCCACTATGCCAATGGTTCTCAACTTTTAGTGCTCCAAATTTTTCAACTTCAAGTTCCAGAAATCACAATTAGTATTATAATTGGTCAGAAATTCTGGAGTTGAATTTCCAAGCATCATAATAATGTTTTGTTCCTGAATATTGTGTAGCAAATGCTTTGGTTAAAATGCCTGGTCCAGGAGTGGCCTCATGTAACCTTGAAGATATTTGAAGTCCTGGATCCTCCTGAATCTCTATCTCAATACATTGTAAAAATAAAAACAGCATTGCCATTGATGAAAGTTTCCAGGAGCAAGGATTTCCTTTAAAACACATGTGTCTGATGGTTCGGCCCACCACATCATTTTATATGACCCACGAGGCTTCCAAAGCCAGGGAAACATAGCAATACTTATACATTCTTACAAAGGCCCTCTGAAGGCAACCATAAGGTTGGTGAAAATGGGTTTGACACCTCTGCTCTTAAACAATGTCCAATCCCTCTCCACACACCATGTTTTGCTCCCAAAAGGGAGTTTTATGATTCCAGAGCTGAACATTTGCACAGCTCTGCTTCTGTCATCTTGAACTGAATGTGGATGTTGTGTACCAGACAAAAATGCCCAACCTTGCCACGAGGAAACTTTCAGATGCCTAAAACACCACCAGGATTGCAGCCTATGACTTCAGGTGTGAAAAAGGTCCTGTATCTCTCCTAAAGGCACACAACGCTTCATCCTTCAGAAAGGAAAGAGTGGCTGACAGCATGGTAAGCTAAAGTGGAATGGTCAACTGCCATGGTCTCTGCTTTCATTACCTCCAGCATCTACCAGCTGATGTGGTTGCCAACCTGAATGTGGACCATCACAGACTGAAAGTCTCACGGAGCACATTCAACCAGCAGGCCCAGATGCCTTGCACAGGATCCTGCTGTATATGGATCTCCACGTGATCCCCATCTTCACCAATGCAGATTACACAGCTTGATGAGAATTCAAAGAGTAATCATCCTGGGCTGGGCTAAATGCAGAGGGAGAATCACCAAGCCTTTTTCCCTCTGCGACACTCGTCTTTACAGATCCCAGTTTTAAGAGCACCTCACTCATCACATCTCCACATCTGTCCTCTTGTCAGCTGAGCTCGATGGCAATGCCTTGGTTCCTTTGAAGAGATTTAAAGCTTCCCATTCTTCCTTTGAAATGTGGGAATAAATTGCATATTAGGGTTTTGCAAAGTTAGCGAGGGGCCCTTTTCAGTCAGTCAGGGGTTTTTTCTCTTTCTTTTTTTTTAAAAAGATGTTTCAATAGAGGAATTAAGACAGGATGGGAGAGTAAATGTGAGGCTGAGCTTAGTAGTTGTCTTGGGCACAGACTTCCAGAAACCCACCGCTTACACTCATTGTGCAAACATGAGAAGAAAGGAGATGTCTTAAACAAATACCTTTTGTGGGATGAGTTTAAGAACACAACGATGGGACTTGGGTTGGTTGGAAAACAATGGCAACACCATTGAAAACTCTCCCCTGACAAGGCTAATCTGAAAAGGGCTCCCTAAGAGAAATTATTGAAGATAAGGAAAATAATGAAATGTTGTATGCTTCCCAATGTGGAATGGGTGTGGTCATCTCCTCAGCTTTGAGAGCATGACACCAGTCGGATTATGGCACCAGGCTTGGTTCAAGAAATCGGCTCTCTATGATTCCTTTCAGAAGATTATCTTTTGCTTAGCAGCTTTAAAATCTCAAAATTCTCCATCTTTGCATGATGATTGATACGACTGTTATTCAATTCTAAGATTGACATACTTGGAAAATCACATTTGCCAAAACTAATGAATACTGTAGGGTGGCATAATAAATGTGAAGGCATTTCTCCCATGCTTTGTTCATCAGAAGCCTTCAGAAAATGTCTTGAAACAAGCCAAATCTACTTTGTATGAGGAACTGTGCCTGGAGATGCAGCAGTACATAAGAAGACAATATAATGAAGCACTATTACACATAGTGTGCACACTCCTTTGTTACCTCGCTGTTGGTTCTGATCAAATACGTTTGAAGGATTCTTTCTTCCAAACACAGAACATGAGCAACTGTGCCTCTTTCATTTTATCTATGACTCTCTGGAACAAATATTAGCTGATGTCCTGTTGGTTAGTCCCAACTACAGTAGACTCATTCAATTAATTGCTATGTGATGAGTCAACCCAAAGGCAAACCACACCGATTTAATGGGTTTAGTTAGGACTAATAATATGATTTAGGTCTCTCCTTCCCTGATCTTTCCAAGAAGTCTTGCTGGTTGCTGGAGACATTACCAGGACTTTTTTTCTGCAAGTGGAAAGTGTAGCCTGTGGCCTTCAGGGGTCTCAATACACTATCCAGCACCTACCACAACCCAACATCTGTACGTCCACCTACAAGAAAATAGCTGGACACTACTCCGCTTGGCCCGCTTCACTTTGACAACACAGAAATGGCCATCTTCGCAAGACACTGCTGTTTACAAAGCAGGTTTTCAATATGACTTTGGTTGTTGCATGGTCACATTTGGTGATCTACTCTTACTAATATTGCTACTACTATTATTACTACTACTACTAACAACAACAACAACAACAACAACAACAACAACAACAAAAACATAATTTCAACCCCCACAAGGATGAAAAAAGTGATTTCACAAACACAGAAGTCTTACCTCTGTCCCTCATTGTGGATTAATCTTTACTACCATTGTATATAAAATGAAAGTATGTAAAGTTGACTTTAAAGGATATTGACTCTGCCTGTTGAATTAAAAGGAACTAAATTGATGGTGAGATTTACTGTGATATTGACTATCCTATTGATCAGAGTGCATTCCATTCCTTTTCCCATTGATTATAATGCCTTTAGCAGTTTGCTACACAAAAATGGCCTTGGGGACACTTGTAGCCCATAGGCTGAATGGTTCCCACCTGGGAACCCTTATCACTTACCTTTAGTATAATAAAGCCAATAGTCAACAGGGATTTGCACTGTTTTGAGTAGCTAGTAAGACATAAAGAGAATGAACTCTTCAGTTATATCATATATTTAAGGCAAACACCATTCACGTTTTCCCTTATAACTCAATGAGTGTGATGTCTGTAGACAGTCCACGTTTCACAGGCATGTAACAGGTTGGGAGGATGATAGCTTCATAAACAAGCACCTTGGTATCCCTACAGATGTCCCGATCCTCAAACACTCTCTGCTTCATTCAGAAAAATACTGCACTCACAGAGCTCAGGTGGTGTTGTATTTCAGTGTCAATGTTGACTTTTATGGACTGGTGGCTGCCAAGGTAGCAGAAATAGTCAACATTTTCTAATGTTACACCATTAAGCTGTATTCCTAGCATTGCAGAGGATGCTGAAGCAAAGACCACCAGCACTGAAGTGATGCTCCTAAGCCATTGACTCCACTGGACTGGCCATGTTGTCCAAATGACTGATCACAATTTCCAAAACAATTACTAGACTCAATAATGGAAACCAGAATGTTGGTAGACAGGAAAAGAGATTTGAAGATGGGCTTAAAGCTAACCTTAAAAACTGCAGCACAGACACCGAGAACTGGGAAGCCCTGGCCCTTGAGCACTCTAGCTGGAGGTCAGCTGTGACCAGCGGTGCTGTAGAATTTTAAGAGGCATGACTGGAGGGCGAAAAGAAGAAATGTGCCAAGAGGAAGGTGCATCAAGCCAACTCTGACCAGGACTGCCTTCCACATAGAAACCAATGTCCTCACTGTGGAAGAGCATGCAGGTCAAGAATAGGACTCCACAGTCACCTACGTATTCACCACTAAGTCACTACACTTGGACGCCCATCATACCCAGACAATGAGAAACCACCTAAGTAAGTAGTAAAGTAAGTAAATAATAACTCAATGAGTAACAATAACAGATGTTGCTATTTTTCATTCCATTGCTTTGTGAGGGGAACTCCTGTTGATTATTCCCAAGCAGAGCAAATCCATTATTGACTTGTGAGTCAACATATATGAAAAACCAATTGATACAATGGGACTACTCTAGTTGAAACAAACATTTAGACTATTTTGGTCCAAGTCACCTTTCAGTGATATCGATCTCTATGCTTTTCCTATCTTTGGAAGGGCTCTGAAGTTTTTGTATTCTCAGTCAAAATGGTGAAGGACTCAGATAAGCTTGGCATCGACTGTCTCGTCCCGGAAGTCATTTGTGGCAGATGTGTATTTCTTTCAGACCTATGATATTTATTTCTCACCTTCTTTAATTTATACAAACTTTCTCCCTGCCCCCTTTTAGTGGAGTCTTCTTTGCCTTGCATCTTGATTCTAAGCAACGTCAGGGCTAAGCACACATAATTCCTTTTTGAGACTAACGATATAAGATCAAATAATGAACTAATTAAAATGTATGTCCACCTTCTCTTGAAGTTATCGTTCACATTCCCTCGAGAAGGTGTATTCTGTATTGGGTGATCTATTGGGAATACTTATGCATGTGCACATAAGAGTGGAAATAATAGGCTTTCTACCCTTTTTTCCCCTGTTAACAGAAAAGGTCTTCATTCCAAGATCAAGACTGGTTTCTTGCTATGTCTGCCTCATGATGCAAGAAGATTTCATAATGATTTCACCTCCCAAATGCTCTCTTAAAATGTTACCTTAAGAGTCAAGTTTGCAAATTTTAGACCTCTTTGCACTATTGCTTAATGTTCCTCCAGAACCAACAGACTCATTTAATTCCTGTATCATATGATATAATTTCACAAAATTTTCAGCTGGTTCAAATGCATAGCCAGCCCATCAAATGTGGCATTAGGTTTCTTCCTAAAAATGGCCAACCTAGTCCAGTTGTTTGTTCAATGTTTGAAGCACAGCTTTCTCTCTAAACTGGTTTTATTAGCTATTTCAAAATAGATATTCTGTCATTCCTCAGTCACAATGGCAATTGGTCACCCCTGATAAGGAAGTGATAGGAAGCGTCATCCAAAATGTCTGAAAGCACCCATTTGGAAAATGATTAAATAAATTATTTCTTCTCACCAATAAATTTAGTCTAGTCATTTGTTTCCTGAGTTCTCAGTATAAGGTAGAGATACAAATATTTGCTATTCAATACTCAAAAAGGAGCATTCTAGAAGGAGAAAACAAGACATAATCATGGTTCCCATCTTTCAAAGATGCTGTCAGAAAGACAAAGCAGATTCAAGGACCTCCTGTTATGTTGCTCATTTTCTAGAGCATATTTATTTATTTACAGTATTTACATTCCGTCCTTCTCACCCCGAAGGGGACTCGGGGTGGATCACATTATATACATATAGGGCAAACATTCAATGCCCATATACACACATAGAACCAAGACAGAGACAGACGCAGAGGCAATTTAACCTTCTCCTGAGGGGATGTTCGATTCTGGCCACAGGGGGGAGCAGCTGCTTCATCATCCACTGTGATGGCACTTCCTCATTCCAACGTCGTAAATTAGTTAAATTTGCCTCCTCACTTTATAAGTGGTACCTTATTTCCTACTTGATAGATGCAACTAACTTTCGGGTTGCTAGGTCAGCAACGAGCAGGGGTTATTTTTTATTTTTTAATTGACAGGTGCTCACGCCGTCACGGGCTGGCCTTGAACTCATGACCTCATGGTCAGAGTGATTTATTGCAGCAGGCTGCTCACCAGCCTGCACCACAGCCCGGCCCCATATGATCTCTATCCTAAAGAAGAGTTGCATGGCTTATTACGGTACATCAATTTGGCAACTGAAAGCAAGATGCAGAAGCAATGACTGGTTAAACAGCACATCTTGTGACATCCAATATAGATACAAATGGTTATCTTTATCTGATAAATTATATTGTGTAACCTTAGTAACAGAGATTACTGGAACTGGAAAGATCCATGTAAGCTGTGCCATCAAAACACTTGTCTAATATAGAAGAACACAAGGCAGTATCTCTCCAAGAAATACCTGTCCTACCCTTTGTTGAAGGCATCCAACAAATGAAAGTCCTGTCAAACTGCTCTTTTTTTTTTTTTTTTTTGCAAATGATTTTTATTGTGAGTTTTTCTCAACGGACAAACAAACAAATAAACAAATATACATTGACCATAAAACAATATGACAATACAACAGTAACTGTGTGAGGGACGAGGGGGAAGGGCGACTGCTCTTAAACTGCTCTTAAACTGAAAATATTTCTTATATTTAACCAAAATCTACCCTCCTATAATTTAAGACCATAAGTTCTAGTCTTGCCACACGGAAGATCAGAAAATAGGCTTTTGCCATCTTCTATATGATAGCTTTTCACTTTTTTAAAGCAATGCCATGGCTCAGTTGGGTCCTCCATCTTCTTTGGACCCTTCCCCAAAGAGACTCTTTCTTTGGAGGATGGCAGGATGTTAGACTGGATGGACTTTGAGATTTCTTCTCCATATCTCTGACCATCCTGTGTTTATCTCTTCTGAAGCTCTTCCAGGTTGTTGGCATGTAAAGTGTGGTCCTTATATCCTCCAGCTACTAACGTTACATAATCCCATTATTTCCTATACTAAGATATCTTCCTTGAAATCGGTTTATACTTTTAAATAAGATCTTTAATATGTACTTTTTTTGGATGAACAAATGTGACAGAATCTAAAGGCCCAGCAATGAATCTCTGCAACCAATTTCAAAGTTGAGAACATATGCTTGAAAATACTAAATATGACCTAGTTCTAATTTATGGACTCATTATTCAGATTCTAAATTCATGAATTCCTTTTGGCACCCATAGCAGCCAAAGGAAGATGATTTCAGATCACCTGCTAACCTCAAAGAGATAGCAAATAACATTGAGAAAAGCTCAGGAAGGACATTTTACTTGCTTTCCCTTTATTTATAAAAGGCTCTCATGATTGATTTTGGACAGTTCTGTCAATCACCTCCTTTCTAAAATTGGGAATGGCCATGAAATGTGTAATCCACTGAGAGATCAGGATACAAGGCTGTTGATTTCTAACCACTATCCCAAGATCAAAGTGGTGGCTGCCCTCCAATGTCTGTGATGTTTCACTTCAAAGTCTACCCTGAAAAAAACACCTTGTTCCCGTTCACCTTTCTTTAGTCCTGAGTTTCTCATGGTAAACAATTAGTTGGCAGATCCAGATCAATCACGTTAGCCTTGGGCAATATGAGTTCTTGTGGCAGGTTTAAGGAAAATGTTGGTTGTTCTCCTCCTGTTTCTCTTCCTTGGAAATCTGCCTGACTACTGGTCAAAGTGGCTCCCGTGTTAATGTGAATTAAACCAGTATGTCTGATGATCACTGCTTGATCAAGTAGGGAGCGTCTTCTCTGTGAAATGGTGGAGAGAAAACACCCATTTTTGCTTTAAATTTTTGAGGTTGTGCCTAGTACAGTGGGTTACATCACCAGCTAGTGAAGATCTTGCCGACTAGAAGGTTGGCAGTTCAAGCTGCAGGTTGGGGTGAGCTCCAACCATCAGCCCTAGCTTCTGTTTACCTAGCAGGTCAAAAGCAGCAATGTGAGTAGATAAATTGGTACTGCTTTGGCGGGGAGGTAAAAGGCACCCCTGCTTGCAATTCGATCAGGAAGGAGTCCATAGACAATAGGCATCTTGGCATGGAAAAATGAAACAACAGCACCTCCCCATGGCTGAGTCAAGCACAACCTCCAGATGCTGGAGATGAAAAAAGGGGGAAGCCTCGTCTCTGTTTATGTACTGTCTGTCTTTGTCAATTGTATAATGGCATTGAATGTTTGCCATATATAGGTATCCTGTAATCCACTCTGAGTCCCCTTGGGGAGATAAAGTGGAACATAAAGTATATTACAGTATATTATTATTATTCAACTATCTGTGGTTGCATTCTAGGCTTGCATGCACAGATATGGATCAACTCAGGCATGGGCAAACTATGACCCTCTGGGTGTTTTGAATTTCCAACTCTTTACAGTTCCTAACAGCCAGTAGGCTGTTAGGAATTGTGGGAGTTGAAGTCCAAAACACCTGGAGGGCTGAAGTTTGCCCATGCCTGTTGTATAAGCAGAAATAATTCTTCTGAACAGGGTTTCACCATGCACTCAGTAGCAATCCTCCTTGTCAATGGGATAAGAGCTACATAATTGCTTTTGTTTCCCTTTGAGGCTGAGAGAGAGTGACAACGTGACCAAGGGGGTATACATGGCCAAGTGGGGATTCAAACCCAAGTCTTCAGAGTCACAGACCAAAGCTCAAACCACTAGTAATGCTGGTTCTTACCCCATTACCATACAATAAAACTTTCACCTTTAGTTCAGTGTTCTGCTAACACTGATTTATAGAGTTTTGTTATGATTAAATGCACTTTCAAAAAGCTAACTGAGATCAACAGTATCCTAAGAAAGGTAGTTTTTCTCCCCCTCCCTCCTTCTCCTAGCCTAGCAGTTATTTCAGTTGAATAATCTTTGGCAAGAAGCACAGATTTTGACAACACATTAAACGGCTTTTCATCTCAACAAGACAGGAAACTGTGTTCTCAAAAAATAAATTTAGCACTTAGAACAGGTGAGAGCAATTGACAAATAAAAAGCTAAATGAACTGAGAAAGATTTGCACTTCAGCGCATTACGTTGCCCTTTTCACAGCTGATTACTGAACGTTTAGAAACATTTTGGATGTTATTTTTTATACTTTAATATTGCCAGCTAAATTAGTATTCCAGTTCTTTAAAAGAAAAGTTATTGTTATGAAGTCAAATGGTCCTATTCAGCGCTTCCAAGAAATGGAGAGATCTTGTACGAACTATTGAAAAGACAGAGATCTAGTAGATTGATACTTTGGCCAGTTTGAATATAAATTGACCATGCTTGGAGTCTGTTCATACATTACATTTCTGTATTGTGATATTCAATGTACATATATTTATTTATTTTACTTCTTTGCTTTGGATGCTTTTTATCTTCATTTGGAAGATGAAAAATAAAAAAGATTGTTGATTTTATTTAAACAACTGCCCAAGATAATTTTTTCACGCACATTTACAAGTGTTCAGGGTAGTTTTATATGTGGATTATGGCTATTTTCACACACATTACCAGGGTAGTTTTATATGTGGATTACGGCTATTTTATGTAAGTTGAATAAAGACATATAAGGTGTCAATAATTTATTTTCTTTTTTTCAAGCAAAGCAAATTCTTATACTCTCCCATGCCAAGTGTTGATAGAAATTTGGGTGTAAAACTTGTACGATGTTGTTATAGCAGCATTATTCGTTAAGAAAGGGATAACTAGTTCCAGTTTCCTTGAACAGCTTGAGAATTAAGATACAGCCAAAGGAAAGATTATTAGAGGAATTCTTAGCAGTGGTGGCAGAAAGAGAAAGAGCAGAAGGAAGGAAGAACATTATGAAGAGGAAATGAGCTACGGTCTCCTCAGACAGTTCGAGAAGGATATCAACAAGCTGAAATGTGTTCCAGAGAAGAGCAAACAAGATAACCAGAAGTTTGGAAACCAAGCCTTATGACTAGCAACTCAAGGGAATTGGGTATGTTTAGCTCGGAGAAATGAATAAAGGTAAAGCTTTCCCCTGACGTTAAGTCCAGCCATGTCTGACTCTGAGGGTTGGTGCTCATCTCCATTTCTAAGCCGAAGAGCCGGCGTTGTCCGTAGACACCTCCAAGGTCAGGTGACCGGCATGACTGCATGGAGTGCCATTACCTTCCTGCCAGAGGTAGACCTATTGATCTACTCACATTGACATGTTTTCAAACTGCTAGGTTGGCAGAAGCTGGAGCTAATAGCGGGCGCTCAATCCGCTCCCGGGATTTGAACCTGGGACCTTTCAGTCTGCAAGTTCAGCAGCTCAATGCTTTAACACACTTCGCCACCCGGGCTCCGGAAAAATGAATATGTTTGGCTTATGTGTGCATGTAAAGGATAGTATTTCTGTCTACTTTTTAGTAATTTCATCATTCCCAGATTCTCTGGAAGTTGACTATGCCCTGACCTTGTTGTCCTTCTCCCGCCAGGAAAGAACTTTCTACATAATCGGGCCTTCAAACATTGTATTTATCAAACATTTTTAAAATGGACTGCTGAACTTCAAAAAATATTTTACCACCAATTAGTCATTAACATAATGTTTTAAAATGGTTATAACTGGTTTTCTTGGTTGTGATGCTATTGGCATTTTAGGCATGGCTAAATTCCTGGTGCAATGTTTGGAAATTTTAGTCCAACGCGGAATGCACCAGGTTACAGAACTAGAGCTGCAGATATAGCTTCCCTGTACATTGTCACATACTGTGCATTGACGCCCCATGCATTGCCCATGACTACACAGTGGTGTGCGTGCAACTTATTGTTGTGATTTAGTTATGCAATGATGCAATTCACTAATGAGGTGTTACGTCTATCAGCTTTAATATGTATTGCAATATGTATAATATATTGCATATTTTATTTAAAAGTTTTCAAGTGGAAGATTTCTTGTAAGGCAACCCCAGCAGAAAAGCAAGATGTCATTCAATTAATTAGTCGATCAAATAAATACATACATTAAAAGAAAGTTTCAGGTATTTTAGAAGCATTTGAGCTAAATGTTTCATTTTATTTCTTGATCATTCCTAAAAGGTTTTTTTTTTAAAAAAAAATTAATAAAAGGACAACACAAAAGGGTTTAAAAGGATCAGTTAATGGTGATAATTATTTTGGGTCTTGCAAAGAGTCATCCAGCAAATTATCTTTCAGAAGTCATTGTCCTGATACAAGGTTCCTCAATGGCTAAGCTTCCCCACTGCAAACAAGCCAATCCTCTGAGGAAAGAAAAATGTCCCGAGGTTAGGTAGAACATCACTGAAAAATACTTTCATGTCTGACTCATGAAAGTTGGAGCTCTACCTTGACACTGTCATATGCTGATGCATCGCTGAAGTTTAAAGGAATTCCTTTCTCAACTCAATGTTTGGCTGGCGATGAAACGAAACTGAAGAGCTTGTTCAAAGTTACATTTGATAATTACACAGATAACCGCTGCTATCCTTGTACACCAGTTGTGTAAATAAAGCATTGCTCTTATTGGAAGAAAAACCTGTTGATGATGGAGCTAAACACACCAAGCTGTTTACAGCTGTAAAGTTATATTGCTATAAAATACTATTTATAGCCTAGCTGTAATGAACTAGCATTTTCCATCAAAGCAATGTTTCTTGACATTTTTCTAATAAAAATTCTGGTTGCAATGGAGTCTGAGCTCCCTAAATGCCATGCACAATCTTTTCTTACTAGATTTTGGATTGCAGTCTTTGGAGCCCATCTATAAAGTTCACATCTAGGGATGTCCCCTTCCTGTTCCTTCGAAATCCCGGCAATGCTTCATTCCAACAGGTTCACTATTTGCTTCCAAAATATGGCCATGTTTCTGCACATTGCAGGCTTTTAAATTTTAAACTGATGGAGTGTGCTCAGTAGACTTGTGCACAGATCCATTTCAGCCGTTTTCCTTCGGCTTCTTCAGCTTGTTTGACTTCTCCGGATGGCCATAACCGTAAGGGCCAAAACAATCGTCCTGAAAACAGATCGGGGTACCCAATGAAATTTAGATACCAAAAATTGCCCTCCAGCCCAATTGCACAAGATAGGTTCTGTAGACTTTTCAAATGTGGGCATGCATATTCTTGCACATAGTTTTCAAAAGTCATTATTTTCAGATATGTCCGTGCTTATCCTGTCCTGTGCATATGTTAGAGCTCAAATCCAAGCAAGTTTGTGAACCATCTAAGAAAAATGTGGGGTGTTGCAAAATTAAGTCGCAGCACACATATCTTCCTAGTCCTAAACCCACTTTTTTGGAGAAAAACGCCATTGAAAATGCAGTGGAGCTTGCTTCTGATGAGACATGCACGGGATTGTGTTGTTCAATATGATTTTTCCCCCTGAGGCCACAGAATGATGAATATTCTTTGGCCTTGATCTGACAGTAGTCATACAGAACTAGTTGCATGCTTTTAACAGATTTGTGAATGATGACATGCATCTCTGTTAACAGCAGCGCAATGGAAGTAAGATGAGGACAAAAAGGGAAAGTTCGGGGAGGGGAGAGAAACTGGGACATTTTAAAAGCAGCTAGAAAAAAGGGGAACCAAAGAATTAATTGGGACGGTGCTTACCAAATTTGGAGGGTATGCACCTACTTGCAAAGAAGAAGTGGACCATCTGCTCTGCATCATAAGTGATGTTATTTGGGTGTTAGGAATTGTGGGAGTTGAAGTCCAAAACACCTGGAGGGTCCAAGTTTGCCCATGCCTGATATAAGTGATAGAGAGAAAGAAAGACAGAAAGCAAGAGAGAAGGAAACCGTGCTTTTGGATAGTTAACACAATTTCAGTTTTAACAGACCTCTGCTCACTGTCAACTTTCAATCAATGTCTGAAGGATTTGAATGTAACTTTCAGTCTAAACAAAGAGCTTGTTTGTGACAGAATCCATGGTGAATTAGGCATTTTGTCTCTTTTGCTTAATTGTGGCATCAGGGGAAAAATAATATTAAGGTAGAAACATCACCACATTCATTTCTGACAGACTGCACTTAACAAGTTTATGCTTTGTTTATAACATACCAAATGCATTTCTGTTAATGTAACATTTCAGAGCTAATGAACCAAGACTTTCCTCCAAGGAGACAACGATGGCAAACATTACTGTTTATCACACTTCATGTCCCCCGCCCCCATATCTTATGCTTCTTTCTATCCTGGATTCTGGAGACACAACAATGTCAGATTAACAAATCAAAGAGATAATGTATTTAGAGAATCAATCACCAATAAACCATAAAATGCATTCAAGACATGCAGGAACAGAATAATCCTACCAGGATTCTGAAAAGGTTTCTATCACATTGGTGGCTAGTGGGTTCCATAGAAATGAAACATTGAAATTACTTAACATTTTTGTCCCAAATTTTAAAGATAGTGAATCTATTTTGGAAATAGATAGCAGTTAGGAGAAATCCCTTAAAGCTCAGATTAAAGCCCAGAATGGATTCACCACATCACTGTAATGGAAATGACCACCTACTCCTGACTCCATAAACTGACTGAGGAAAATAATGGTGATATGCAAGTAGAACCAAGTTGGTCAAAAGTTTCAAAAGCTAAGCTTTACTGGCTAAAAAAGGATGTGTATTATGGGCAAATGCAAGTATACCCAGCCCTCCAGTTTTGCAAGTTTACCCTCTGTGGATTTCATTAGTCATGGGTTTGATTAATATGTTTTCTTTCAGAATTTCTATGGCCATTCTGGTGCACAATCCTACCCAGAATGAGATTATGGAGGAGATGGCTACCACTTTTCATCAATTTTCAATGCCATACAAATTGGATAAGGCTCAGAAAGCAAACTGTTCTCCAGTAATGAAGGTCCATATCACACTACACTGTCATAGTGCTATTATTCCACTTTAATTGCCATTAAAGTGGATGAATAGTGCTGCAGTAATGTAGTGTGATAAGACTTAAAAGTCAATCACAGGTTTAGAACAAGTTGTGTAAGAAAATATGCTTCTCTTGGCAGAGAGAAAGCTTGTGATTTAACAAAAATGAGCTAAGATGCCACTTGCTGCAGGTATAGGGCCAAAGGAAAGCAGGTACTCCAAGAAGGAGACCCCATCATAGGCCTGCCCATAATATTAATGAATAATTTGTAAAGGCACATGAACAACCCAATAAATTACACTCACTTCTTCTGTTAACAGATACTTAGGCTCCTAGTAAAATAACTTTCCTGGAAAAGGAATTGTTAGATTTGTGCAGGAGCTCCGCTCTGTAATTTAATAGCAGATGGAGTTCCTAAGGGCAGGCAAAGTAGTTATTATTTACCTGTTCCTGAATTGGAGATAATTATTGTCTTTGCTCATGGTTGCAAACTAACTCTTGATTTTGTCTCGGAGCCAATCCTTTCAATGGAGATATTCCTCCATCCCGTGTTTTGGAAGCATGCACAGGTATCCAGTGTTTGGCCAGGAAGTAATGTTACATCTAGGACACATCATTTCTGGGGGTCTAAGGCAAGGGACACTTTGCTGGTGCAGAGCTATTACACAGCCCAATTAAAAAAACCTTGGTGTCTTAGTTTTTAGGCCTGTTCCTGGTGTTATTTGGAGCGCCGATTCAGAAAATTGCACTTGATAGACCACACTAGCTCTAGTTTCTTAGATATGGATATCATTATTTTCTGTGAGTGGGCAGATGAAGACTGGTAACTGGCATGTGTTTTGAATCTCAAAAATTAACTGGTACCATTTTGGAATCAGCAGATCCAATATACTCAGAAGCAGGTATAATACTTGAGGAACCCTAATGTGTGATTGCTCCAATGTCAGATTGTAAAATGTACTGTTTAATCCAGACTTTAAAGAGACAGAACACTGCCTTACAAATAGGCTTAGTTAGCTCCTGTAAAGTTCAAACTAAAACACAGAATGGATTCATCATCCCTCTGAACGAACCAGCTGCCACTTGAGGTTACTTTTAGTGGGATGGATAATGCCCACTTCTCTTGTTTATATCAGATGACATCTCCACATCTGGTACCTGGTCTTCTAGGAAGGGCCAGCTGTCTGTGGCAAAAGGCAAAGAGGGCTGTGGCACAAGCTGGTTAGCAGCCAGTTGCAATAAATCACTCTGACCAAGAGGTCATGAGTTCGAGGCCAGCCCGTGTCAGGGTGAGCACCCGACAATTAAAAATAAAATATAGCCCCTGCTTGTTGCTGACCTAAGCAACCCGAAAGATAGTTGCATCTATCAAGTCGGAAATTTAGGTACCACTTATATGTGGAGAGGCTAATTTACAACACCATAAAAATCATCCAGCCGCTGTTGGAACGAGGAAGTGCCGTCGCAGTGGATGATGAAGCAGCTGCTCCCCCTGTGGCCGGAATCAAGCATACCCTCAGGAAGCTGGAAGCTGGAGAAGGTTTAAATTGCCTCTGTGTCTGTCTCAGTCTCTGTTCTATGTTATATGGCATTGAATGTTTGCCTTATATGTGTACAATGTGATCCACCCTGAGTCCCCTTCAGGGTGAGAAGGGCAGAATATAAATATTGTAAATAAATAAATAAATCTGCCTTTCCTCGTCCTGGTGCTATCTAGAGTGGCAACCGTGAGGAACATACAGCAAATGCAGACCCCAGACTTAACTACTGCCTCCCCCCTGAATCCCCTTCCAGTCTGCCTATGTGTTCTGCTTTCTCTTTGAAATGGTGACAGGAAATGAATCACTATCACACTTGGTTGACTTTCTGGAGGAGAAATGGAGGCAAATTGAAGTAATTTGCCAATTGGGATGCAGCCCATGGAAGGTATGAGCAGAAAATACAATAAAGTTAATTCTGTAGTAACTCCTGAGGACTTTTCAGTTGGCAAAGTGGCTGTATACTACCATCCCAATGACAACTAGGCATCTGCTCTTCTGAACAGAAACAGAATTTCCTTTGCTTAACAAATGTTTGCTTCAGAAGGAGGAACCAGTGTGGTTGTCAACCATTTGAAATTTGAAAGACATGTTATGGATCTGAATTTTATAACACATTCCAGAGTGTAATGCAAGTACATAATTATCTGTCAAAGCCAGCGAATTTGAAGTTTCCACAAAAGCTGCACCATAATAAAATGCTACTGTCATAATAGCTATTGTGATGTTCTCTCCAAAGCTCTTTTCCACTTGGAAGTATAATAGCTGCCGAATAATACTCTAGAATCAGCTCATTTAAGCCTGAAACAGATGTTTAACTGAAGGAGAATAATGTTTAAAAAGGATTACAAACTGAAACAGGAAGTATTTTGTGCCAAGAAGATTGCGCTTAATGTCCTTCATGATGTTGACAATACAGTGGAATTGACATTTCAGACAAAGGTTTGCTTTTCATTTATTTGGGATCGTTTCTCTACATTATGAGAGAAATCATAATGCCTACAAATACCGACATAGAAATGCTTAGAAATGTGGGCTAAATAGGCTGACACACCCATTATTGGGGCGATTTTGTGAAACTGACACCTGGACAAACACTGAGCAGCCGCGTCTGTCATCGAGCATAGAAACTGATCAGAAAGGTCAGAGATGCAGCAGACTCCGCAGAGCTTTATTATAATAATATGTATTTAGCTCATTCTCTGTGATTCCCCTTTGATCTGAATGGTAGACACAGCTATGGGGCTAAATGTTTGGTGTGTGCAGTTTGTATAGGTTCCATCAATGCACTAATAACTGGAAAATGTATATAGGTACTACAAGCTGAGCATCCCTTATCCAGAATTCCAAAATCTGACGTATTCCAAAATCTGAAATTGTCTACCTGGGTGGCTGAGACAGTGACATCTTTAATTTCTTGTGCAGCAATGTGTACAAACTTTGTTTTATACAGGAAATTATTAAAAACAGCAAATAAAATTATCAGGCTTGGTTTGGAAACATACAAAAATTTTGTGTTTAGGCTTGGATCCCAACTCCAAGGTATCTCATTATGTAAATAGATGCAAATACATGTATCCTGAAATCCCAAAACATCTAAAATATCAAACACAGCATTTCAGATAAGAAGTTCTCAACAGATACCAATTGCCCAGATCCATAGAATCTGGCTCATGCTTAAGTTTCCAGTGCAATCAATGAGTTGACTTGAATGAAATTAATCTAAACCCAACTGGCATTCCCTGAATTGTCAGTTTCAAGGCTCAGAAATTAAGTTTATCCTCATGATAGTCATCATACTGTCCAGTATTTATGGAATCTTTTCTGTTGAAATCTGGAATATATTTTGAACTAAATGGTTGACAATTGCTTTCTGATTAGGGGTGGAAAGGTCCCAAACCTTGAATCTCATGCCAGGAAAAAAAAACGGTATAAATAAAATCAAATCAAACACATGATCTAATGGAGAATAGAAAGGGAAGAGAATATAACTGCAGGTTAGAGTGAAACAAGTAACTGCTCTCCATGCAGTCATGCCGGCCACAAGAGGAAAACCTTTACCTTTACCTAAACAAAACAACGGAATATCATAAATCTAAGCTGTGTTTAAATGGTGTTTCCAAGCAACTTGCATGGATAATAATGAAAAATGTTGTGTAATCTGAGTTTGGAAGTAGATCTGGGAATATACAAGTATGTAAAATCAAAACAAGAACAGATATTTCCTGGAATTCCAGACTTCTAGATGAGCCCTAACATTCCTAACAGAAGCAGAAATAAGGCTATGAATAGTAGGTTGGGGATGTGAATTAGTCACACAGGTGACTAACAACAAAACACACACATGCCATTTTCAAAACCTCCAACTCAGGACAGCATCAGTTTTCAGGTGTGTTTTCCATCCCACAAAGACCAAATGCCTACGAGAAGGTTCTTCTTTGAAGGTGTTCCTATTAACCGAGTTGTTTGTTAAATGCAATGTTGTTTTAACTTGTAGCTACTCGGTGGGTGCTTAGCTATGTCAATTAGTGCTTTGAGGAAAGAAACAGGGATGTTTTAAGAGTGTTTTTTGTCCCCTGTTCATTGCCCCTTTCAAAAAAAAACCCCCTCTCCTATTTAAAATCCTCCTTTTGTTTTTCTGCAATTTCAACTTTAGTTTTCCTCCTCTTTCTGCCTTTGCCTCTTTGAAACTTCCCGTCTTTGTAGAATGCCAGAAAAGTAAACAGCCAAATGTGGAAGGATGCTCTCTCTAGACAATGATGTCTCCAGCAAGTGTTTCTAAGTTAAGTGCTTCTTTCAGTGCAGCCATTTCTATCGGTCTGGTAAAAATTTGGCCGACGTTCGTACTGACATCCGTGCCTCAACAGATGATGGATTTCTTGGATGTTTGGGAAGGACTTTGCATCTTTGAATGATTTGCACAGATGCCTTTCCTGAGAGAAGATGAGGACAGGCATTTGTATAGAATAAAGCTCTTAGCTACTGTGTTTGTAAAGCAATAGGGAGAGTTACTAAAAAAATTAATTGGATGGGTATGACTTGGAGAAATTTTGAATATATTGGCTAACTGAAGCAGCTAGAAGGAATGTATTTCTTTAACTTGGTGGATTCTTAGATTATTCCCAAGCTTTATGCTGAACACATCTGAGAATTAAAGTTGGTCATTCCTTGGTTTATGTAATACGTGTCAAACACAAGGCCATTTTATATGGCCCATGAAACTTTTCGGTGCCAGGGAAACATAGTTACATTTATAGTCTCACAATCATGAATGGTGCTTTGAAGGCAACTTGATGTGGTCCTCGGTGAAAATGAGTTTGACATCCCTGGTTTGTATTATTAATTTGGTCAGCTAGTATTGTTCACACATTGTTGTTGTTGTTTATTCGTTCAGTCACTTCTGGCTCTTCGTGACCTCATGGACCAGCCAGAGCTCCCTGTCGGCCTTCGCCACCCCCAGCTCCTTCAAAGTCAAGCCAGTCACTTCAAGGATACCATCCATCCATTTTGCCCTTGATTGGCCCCTCTTCCTTTTTCCTTCCATTTCCCCCAGCATCATTCTCTTCTCCAAGCTTTCTTGTCTTCTCATTATGTGGCCAAAGTATTTCATCATTCCCTCTAATATCCTTACCTCCAGTGCGCAGTTGGGCATTATTTCCTGGAGTATGGATGGATTGGATCTTCTTGTGGTCCAAGGCACTCTCAGGATTTTCCTCCAACACCACAGTTCAAAAGCGTCTATCTTCCTTCGCTCAGCCTTCCTTATGGTTCAGCTCTCGCATCCATGGGTTACTATGGGGAATACCATTGCTTTAACTATGAGGACCTTCATTGACAGTGTGATGTCTCTACTTTTCACTATTTATCGAGATTGTTCACCCAGTGGTGATCCTGTAAATATGTTCAAAAATTTTGGGAGAACGTTTTTAAAGAAATAAAGGGAATCACCAAAACAGAAATAATAGGAACGCCTGAAATAGCACTGTTGTCATTTATGGATAATATTCAAATATCAAAAGAGTTAAAGGAACTAATCGCCAACTTGGTAACAGCAGCAAGATTGTTAATAGCCAAAAAATTGAAAGGAAGGGAGGAGTGCCAATTGGAAGAATGGTATAAGGAGATTTGGGATATTGCGATAAATGATAAATTGACATGTAATATTAAAATTAAAAGAGGGTTATTAAAAAGGATGATTTTGGGAAGATATGGGGAAAATTTATAGAGTTTGTATATGTAGAAGGAAAGGGGGGGGGGAACCTGTAAAAGAAACAATGGAATTTTGGAAATAAATATTGTAATTGGCTGGTCTGGGGTGAAGGGATAGCACTAGGTGAAGGGTAACAAAAGGTAAATAATATGAGTATGTAATATAGTTAGAGAGTGAAAATACCATAGGAGCTATTATATACATAACTCTCTATTGCAAATATGTTTAAGAATGTATAAGTTTTAATAAAAAAATGAATTGGAAAAAAAAGAGATTGTTCACCCATACTATGAACAAAACATCATTTCTCCAAGATGTTCTTCTCTGGCTCAGAAAATTCCTATCTAGAGTACAGGATGAGAATGAAGTTGATCACAGATCTGTGCTGGAGAACTTAAATATTACTAAAGACTATTCATAAACAAAAAGGGTGGGCTATTCAAGGCTTTTCCAGTTTTGCTAGGGTTCTGCTTCCTAACCCCACCAAATGTGGCAAAGCAACATCATGTCCTCTGCAGTAAGAAGTACCAGGGGCAACATAACCTGACATAAGTTTCTTTTGCTTATTTGAGGGGAAGGGTTGATACTGGTAATATTTGGTTTATTTATAAAAGTGCATTTGGCAGCTATTTTTTAATCAAATTATTTTTAATCAAAAATTCATGGTAATTTCCCTACCAAGGGGTACAACTAGCCTTCATAGTGACATAGTCAGTGAGAAGAAGTGATATTGTTAAGTCAGCCATGACTTATGCTGATCTTATGAATGAAAGACCTTTATCATCAACAGGTATTGCAGATTCAGGGCCATGGCTTCTTTGTCAGAAGTTGAACTGTGTCTACATCAACCATACAATGCTATTCAGGCTGCTTTATTTGGCAGTGTAGACGCAGCTGTGCAGTCTCCCTCTTTTTCTACCTCTTTCCACCTTTCCAGGCATTATTGTCTTTTCCAATGAGCTGTTTTCCATGATAAGTTCAAGATATGACAGCTTCTGGCTTCTAATAGAGAGTGGGCCATTGAACAAAATCATGCCAAATTGTAAAACGAATCTTGGCTTTTGGGTGAAGCTGCTTTGAGTCTCCTAGCTACTTTGAGTCTCCTTGTGGAGAGAAAAAAGTGGGGTATAAAGAAACATCATCATCATCATAATTTGTCAAATCTGTATTCTTTTCTCACAGCTCAGATAAAAACTTCCCACCCACATCTCAATGCTTCAGAGAAATGTAAAACTGGTATGATCCTCAGAGTTCTCTGCAAAAGCTTCTTAATGCCTAGTTGATTCCAAACAAAGTTGAACAGTCTTCACAATTTTACATCTAGACTATGTTAAATTATACCTTTGTGATAGGCTGTTGTTTCCATGTTCATGTATAATCCCTTCAAGCTTCTTGTCAACTGATGGTGACCCCATGAATTTCATAGGGTTTCTTAGGAAAGGAATGCTCAGAGGCTGTTTTGTCAATTCATTCCTCTGAAATAAAGCCTACAGCACCTGGTATTCATCTCCTATCCAAGCACCAACCAGGACTGGCCCTGCTCGCCTTCCAACATCAGAAAGGATCTGGTGCCTTAGGATATCTAGGTCCTACTCCATGTTCATAAACAGTAGGTAGTGAAATCAGGGCTTGCATAGTAAAGCATTGGGATGTTTTGATTCTCAGGGACCATTCTGTCACCTTCCTCACCGTTCCTTGTCTCCCCTGCCTATGCTGACAGGCCTCAATACGGGGATTGTCACTGCTGCAGCTTACACAGTGGAGAAGACACTTCAGTTTGCTGCAGGCAAATGAGAGGAATGCATGTTAGAAAGAGTCCTTTTCATCTGTGGTTGAAAAGCAAAGCAAGAGGCTGTAATTCCCACCAGGTGCAGACACTCATTGGGTGTGTATGGGTCACGTTCCTGGAAGCAGTGGATCTGAAAAGCCAGCTGAGAAGTGGGAAGGAGCATGGGTCTACCTTCACCAAAATCTCATTAGCAAGCTCTGTCTCCTCCTCTGTGCTGGAAAGTGCAGTGCACCTCCATAAAATATACGTGAGATCTGTGGGACATTTTGGCACCTGCATGGAAGTTAATTAGCTAATATTTGTAAAGTGCTTTGAAGAAGAGAACTTATCCTGAAGTGCTCTGTTTTATTAGCCAAAGGTGGTTAGGAGAGGCCAACAGATGATGTCAAAGGGAGAGGGAAGGAAGAAGGCTGATTGTCTTTCAGCCGGGCTTTGTGTCGTCCACAGATCTACTCAAGCCTGGCATTTGGACCTGGGTGCAGAATTTCTTACCATTCCGAAAAATTCCAGTTTAAAAAGCAAGTTTCCAAGTATGTGACATGCAATTGGGGTTGGGAACAAGGCATTATGTGTATATGTTTACTAAAAGTGCAGAAATGCACATGTGATGTGTGTGTTAAGGATAATCATTTGTAGTAGCCCTAAAGATGCTACCTAAGCAATTGTTGCATTAAAATCAGCATGCTGGATGGCTTAGCAACTGAGTATTGAAAATTAAAACCCCAAAATCGCCTTTATCAACCATGATGGCAGTTTCCAACTTAGGGTTTGTCATATATACATCTCTCTCCTCCAATTCCATGTTGACCTTTACTTGCATCTTCTACATCGAACAATTCTTTCACTTTGTATAAGGGAAATGCTTCTGTATGGCTTGAGATGTTGCTGCTGCCCACAGGCCCACCTTAGACCTGCCACCCAACTCAGTGATGAAGAGGTTGACAAGGAGAGTACTTGAACAAATATGATTTGCAAATTCTATTTGTACAATCAGACAAACAGCTGAAATGGACAGGCTGAACTACAATAGCTGTTGCCATTATATGGACTTTTATCAAAGGAAGCTTTGGTTGGGGTCCTTGCTTTTCCTTGATCAATCAGCTGGTCCTTCTGTGTTTTGCTCAATGGGTATGAGCCTTTCTTCACAAAAAGCAAAGAGAACTAATCTTGGACAGAGACATTTTGTGCAAAGCATAAAGTGTTATTAAACAAAAAGTTGTTCTCTTGATTTTTGCTGAAGCCAATAGATTTTTCTGTTGAAAAAGGCTTTTTCATTATGCTTGAATCATTTGGTAAGTTTTCTTCACATCCTGTTGTTTAGATTCTCATTGCAGAGGCAAATGAGAAATATACCTAGTTCCCACATGGTCATATCTTTTGCAATGCTCTCATCACCAAAGTCCATGAATTAGAGTTACTAAAGCCTCAGTTAGGGTAAACCCATTGGATCAAATGAACTTAACAAGTGTTAGCTTATCAATTTATTTTTAATTCAATATGCCCACTTTAGTTTCAACTAACAATTGGACTTAGTTTTGTGTAATTTTGGTAAAGCTATAAAGGTGCTGAAGATCTCAAATAACAGCCACTGCAGACTTTGAACCAAAAAGCTTCTTCATACAAAACATAAGCTCCAACACTGAGTCATGTCCTAGATCTGGTTATGGTGTGTGATAAAGATGTGGAATTTGGCCATGAACACATTGTTTCGGAGGCCTCTTTTACACTGCCATATAAAATTCAGATGATCTGCTTTGAACTGAATTATATGGCAGTGCAAACTCATGTAATCAAGTTCAAAGCAGATAGCGTGGATTATCTGATGTGATAATCAGGATTATACGGCAGTGTAGGAGGGGCCTAAGAGCGTTTTGATCAGTGTGTTGAATGATAGGAGATACAACCTCTTGTTTCTTGGATGTGAGCCATTTTTAAGAGTCAAAAGATGGATGTAAATGTGGCTTAATGTCTTAGTAAAGACTCTAAAAAAGTGTATCAGTTGTATCCCAGCACTCCCTTACCTGTCCATCCAACAACAAAAACGCCACTGGGAATCAATGGATTGTTCTAGGCGATGCTTTTGTTTGATTAAGTTGGCATCCACGGGTACCAACTGATTTTGCAAAGTACAGAGGAGAGCGATGTTGTTAACTAGTCAGGCACAGTGTACAATCATCTGTATAGAGGACTGCCAGTTCCTTTCAATCCTGTCTTGAAAAGGCTGAATTCAGACTAGCCCTTGTGATCCCTGGGCTTCCAAGTTCTCATTGTATAAATTGCTGTGTCAATCAAGGACAAAACTGCATTATTATAGCTTATAAAATGTGGAGGTTCTCAAGCTGTGCCATTTAGGGATGTACAAATCTGCAGTAGAACCAGAGAACTGAAAAAGACCCATATGGGCCACCTAGTCCAACCCCCTTCTGATACATACAATCTAATCACTTATAATAGAAGGCCATCCAGCCTTTTTTTAAAAAAATGTCCAAAAATGGGGACTCCATCACACTTCAAAAAAAGGACATTTCACTGTCCAACAGCTCTTACTATCAGGTAGTCCTTCCTAATGCTTTGGCAGCATCTTTTCCTGTAGTTGAATCCATTGCTCCATATCTTAGTCTCTGGAACAGCAGAAAACAAGCTTTCTCCATCTTCAAAATGACAACCTTTAAACCTTTCAGATATTGAAACTTGGCTATCATGTCACTTCTGCAGGCTAAACATACCCAGCTGCCTAAGCTGCTCCTCATAGGGATTCATGATTTTCAGATCTTTGGCCATTTTAGTCACGCTCCTCTGGACACATTCCGGCTTGTGGATATTCTTCTTGAATTGTGTGACCTATAAATGGACACAGGATTCCACATCAGTCAGGTTTTGCTTGTCTCAGAATCAGTCTCAGTATCTTCCAGTCTTAGTAGTTTGTCTAAATGATATAAATTGAGTACTAAGTTTTGGATGACAAATCCTAAAGTCCTGCACCAGCATAATCCCAAACTTTATTAACTGGTGGATTTTGGAAGCTGGTCATCCAGTAAAGTTGTCCAAGTTCTACGAAGGTTGAATGAAAAGTAATGCCTCCACCTTTGTAACTCCTCAACAGATGGCAGTACTGGGTATGTGGCAGGTACTGGCTTGTTCAGTAGACTCTCCTCTACAGTTCCATTTGGTGGGAAGCCTTAGCATTGAATGGTTGTGTTGTTAAAGTGCGAAGTATGGAACCCTGCGCAGATGGTCGGTCAATGCGACTTAGGCAATGTGCAGTCATTGAATTCTTGACAGCAGAAGGTTCATCAGAGAATGCAAGCTGTTTACAGTGATTGTGTTGATGTGAGCACTGTGTGTCATTGGGCGAGTAAGTTTAAAGATTTTGAGGTGGGAACATCTGACTTGCATGACAAACAAATAGTTGGACGTCCTGTGACAGCAACCACCGAGTTTCACAAGCAAAAGTTTGAGAGATTGATTCAGGACGATTGTCGTATCACTCAGAGATAAATTTCAAGCATAATTGGCATTTCACAAGAACGTGTGGGTCACATGATTGCTTTGCTTGGCTATTGGAAGATCCGTGCACGATGGATATTGTGAGACACTGGTTGTGGAAACAAGAGTGTCAACTTCTTCTGTGACGGCTTCAGAAAACTTGTTCATCATTGGCAGAAATGCATCCAACTCTCTGGTGATTATGTGGAAAAGTGAATAGTGGTAGTTAAAAAGTACATTCTAAGGATTATTTCTGCATTTGATTTATTAAAATATTCCCATCCAAACTGAAGTAATGAAGGTGGAGGCATTACTTTTCATTCAATCCTCGTAATTTAACATTTGGATAACAGACTGATAGCATGATTTTAGCGAATATTTTCCAGTTAGGCTGAGATTAACCATTTTAGCAAGCCAGATATTTCTGCCTAGCTTTTAGATGATATGAACATTCAATTTTTTTAAAAAAACTGTTTCGATCCACTGTCACTGTCAGTGGCTGTTTCCTCCTTCCTGAATTTCTCAAAATCTGGAATTGTATTATAAACATGACAGTACTGTCTGCCAGACTTCATGGAAAGCAATTCAAGTTCATTTACATGAGCAAGTGAATGTTTTAGCAAGGAGTGCCAAACATCATGGGAATGCGAAAAGGCAACTAAAAATGTTTGCATAACAGTGTCCTGGCGTTGTATCACACAGATGGATGGATGGATGGCTGATACATAGATAGATAGACAGACAGATAGAAAGACAGATAGGAAGAGGATGATTGCTGTTATCTTTCTAGTGATCCACTGTCCAACCTCACCCATCATTACCTACAGTCTGAAGAGGAGGCTTAATCAAAGACCATGGGGAATATAGAAGCTAATTTGCCATTTGCTCCATCCCACAGGAGAGTACAATGTATGACTTCACAGGTCTGGCAAGAGACACAAAATACGGTGCCAAGTTTCATCAGACTATTTCAGAGGTTCAGCATTCTAGAAAGCAAGCACTAAGGACTCAAAGTGATGTTGACTCAGCCATTTGTTTGCTGCCAGGGAAAGTTAGCAATTTCTAAACGCTTTTCGATTCTACCCTAATGAAAATCCATTTAGGCAAAGCCATTTCCATGGGCTGCTCATTTTCATTTGGCTCCCGGAGCCCGGGCTGCATTGCTGAGTGAGGATGCAGTCATCTCCCTCTGACATCATAGGCGCAAGGAATTACCTTATTTGTCTCTTTGGGCAAACTGCAGATGGGATGAAGGTTCACTTGTTTTGTTCTGGCACACCATTGGGAGGAGGAAGGTGGAGTGAGATGATGGGGATTTTCCCAAGGGTGGAAGGAATCACAGCAGATGTTGCAAAGTGGAGGTTTCTGCAGGAATAACCTCATATTTTGAGTCTTGCTGCATGAGGAACTAATTGATAATAGACACGATAACTGACTATGTAAACAGGAATAGGAGCTCACAACTAAGCTGATAATTACTTAGCTCCAAGTATTTCAACTTTTCAGGGATAGTCCCAATTAATTCTCCATCATCCCAATTTCAACTGCTTTGAAAATATCCCAGTTTCTCGCTCTTTCTCCTCCTCCCTTATCCTTCTCCCCCTCCTTCCCCTGGGCATTTCCACACAGCCATATAACCTGGAATATCAAAGCAGATAATCCACAATATCTGCTTTGAACTGGGTTATCTGAATCCACACTGTCATATAATCCAGTTCAATGTGGATTTTATACAGCTGTGTGGAAGGGGGCTCCTTTGATTTCAATTAACTCGGCTGAGGCAGGGAATAGAAGGGTATGGAAAAAATATTGTCCTCTCAAACAGGGTCAGCCAAAATCAAACTGCGGCAATCGCTCCTACCTTGTGTGCTCTTCCGTATGAATAATGTTTGCATGCTTCACCACACTTATATGTTCCTTGCCCACATGCATCCCAGTTTTCATCTGTGAAATGTTGGAGGGCATATAGTTAGATGCTAAGATTGCAGAATCCCATTTCAGAGATTTCAGGGCCCAAACCTGAGGTTGAAGATGGGTCATGATGGCACAGAGACAGTACAGGCAAGGGTTCAGACGGTGCCAGGTTCTGCCTTAGGAAAGATGATTATAGAAACAGGCATATAGGCATCCTAGGTATATGCACTCAGAATTTGGAAGGCCAGGTAATACGCAGAAGAGAAATAAACATCTCAAGATGTTCAAAAGATTGTGCATTAGTTTAAAAGTTAATGCATTTGGGGCTACAGCCATTTTGAAGACCACTCTGAAATATTTTTAAGCCAGAAACTGCACTGCTGAATGAATGCAAATGAACTAGTTTGCCCCGTAGATGGTTTTAGATTTCCTGACTAGATTTCCTAGTTTTTATTCTAAGTAGTTCCTTAAATCAGGCCTTAAGAGCACCTGGAGGCCAAAATGCTCCTGTCTTGCAAACTGAAAGACAGTCCTTTGCACTTCTTTCTCTTAAGGATTGCATAGGACGCTCCCCAGTTTTTGCTTTTCTTTTTTAACCAAGTAATATGGTAACCTGGAGCTAGGTTGGGGGAAGCATTTTTTTTCTTTTTGGTGGGTACCAAAATAAACTTAGTACTTGTAGCAGTTGCCACAATTTCCACCCGGGTTCCCGTCTAGTGTGGACTTGCCTACAGAACACATGGCAAGTGGGGAGATTTTCAGGCCCTGCCCCGCTGCCTGGACTTGTGAAGGGCTCACTGCCAGTCCTTAGGGAGTTTTTTTACCCCAGGTCCTGCGTAGCTGCTGCTGATGCTGCCAGGGCATGTACAACCAGAAGGCTCACCAACTGTGATACTGGTGCTCCACTCCCTCCCATACTCCTAACACCACTTGGCGCTCATCTCCATTTCTCATCCTTTATGCTTCGCTTTTTGGTGCACCGAGGCTGCAGATACACAACTCTGATTCTCAGGTTAAATACTGTACTGGGCTTTTGTATCTTCAAATACATCACTGGAAGACATAGTATCAATTCTTATCTATTCTATAAGGTGGACCTGCACATTTCCTACCTCACCCTCCAGCCTACTTTTTACCTCCTCCACATGACCATTTACTGGCCCGTGGAGAGTAGAGGGAAGGCAAAGAAGCATCCAGCTATGTTCCTATAGCCATGGATGTGAACTACTGAAAGATGACATTTCGTACGTTAGCTATGTGATATAGACTTCAAGATTTCACTGATAAAAACTGGATACATGTGGCCAAGCAATAATTCGGTCAAAATGATAAAAGGTATGAACAAAGAAGTGCACGCAAGTGAGGAAAGACTGCAGCAGTTGGCTTTTCCTTGACTCCACAGGAAAGAGCAACATTCTGCTCCCTTCTACCTCTGTCCCTCCTAAGTTATTTGAGTTACTTTAAACTCTGAAGTCAGTCTGGAAGAGTGGAAGTAAGTTGAGGATAAAGAAGGAAAGCTGGAAGAGGTGAGAGAAATTGAGAACTTTTAAAAGCAACCAAAAAGATTGGGAAACAGAAGATTAATCAGGACAGTTCTTATCAAAAGTTATGAGGATGCACCAGTATCAAATTGTTTTATTCTAAATATCTTAATATCGTTTTTTAAACCTGAGTTCTGAGACCCAATCTTCCTCCGTGGGAAAAGGGCCTTTTACAATGGATTTATTTTTTGTTTCTTTTTAATGTTCATGCTTTTGCCTGCTTTTAATTGTATGGTTATTAGTTTAATTCAATTTTCAATTTCAATCAGTAGGGTTTGTCTATATGTTGACTTGCCATTCAAGCCCAATGGGTCTAAGCCATATGATTCCAGCCATGCAGTTGCATATTGCACATTCTTGGTTGGTGCATAAACTATTCACTAGTTCTTTCATTGTAATTACTACATCTTCCATGGAGATTGTAAAAGCAACTACTGTGCATGTTGGAACCATAAATAAGCACATTGATAGATGGAACATTAATTCCATAGTGTTTTGTATGATATGAATGTTAAAGCTGAATCTGTTTTAACTTGCCTTGTATACCAAACCAAGGAAAAGTTAGGATACAAATACATATAACAATAATATTATAAAAACCTCATTTTTCGGCTGTGTTGCCCACATCCCACTTGCTCCTCCACAGACTTATCACTGCTTCCTGAGGCAGCAGCATTATATTTCTTTTTCACCAATCCACCCTCCCCCCATCCCCTCTCCTGCAGCTTCTCAACAACAGGAATGAAATGACAGTCCCAAATTTAGCAAAATCTTCAACTCAAGCTGAGTTTTGAAACTATGGTCTCCAGTAGGGAAATTGCTCCTTATCATTATTCCACATCATAAACCTTCAAGACAAATTAAAGATGTAAAAAAGGAAAACATGGGTGTGAAGGGATGGGATTGACAGGGGCAAACCATCAGGTGATGGCAAGAATATGAAAAGAAAATAGCAGTGGAGGAGAGTTTCATTTGGTCTTTTAGAAAACCCACCTCATTTTCAGTTTTTGGATTAATATGAGGGTCAGGACACATTATCCTTGAAATGTGTTGTGCCCTTGGCATCAAAAGTTTTGATTTACATTTTATTGCTGCTATATGTTAAGTTTGTATCAGTGTTTGGTGTATTTTTATATTGGTGCTCCCCAGTTTTTATCTATCTATTGTATTGTATATATTAAGGAGCCCCCGGTGGAGTGGTGGGTTAAAGCCTTGTGACTTGAAAGTTGGGTTGCTGACCTGAAGGCTGCCAGGTTCGAATCCCACCCGGGAAGAGCGTGGATGAGCTCCCTCTATCAGCTCCAGCTCCATGCGGGGACATGAGAGAAGCCTCCCACAAGGATGGTAAAAACATCAAAAAACATCCGGGTGTCCCCTGGGCAACGTCCTTGCAGACGGCCAATTCTCTCACTCCAGAAGTGACTTGCAGTTTCTCAAGTTGCTCCTGGCACGAAAAAAATTGTATATATTTTATGTTCATATGTTTTGACTTTGTTGTCCCCCTCCTCGGGCCATCAGGAGAGGCAGGTAATAAACAAAATTTGTTGTTGATGTTGTTATTATTATTATTTTGTTTTACAGTGCCAGACCCTGAGAAATAGCCTCATCAGTAAGCCTTCCGTGCTAGTCACATAAGACTTCAGATAAGGATGGTCTAAAAGGAAGTGATCTAGAAGCTAATTACCTGTAGTTTTTTAAAAAGAGCTTTTCTTGGTCTCACATCAAACTCATTTATCTGAACCCTGGTGATGATATATACCTGTGTAAGTTCCTTCAAACATGTAGCAGTATATTTTATCCATTGTGCAGCAAAGACATTGAAGGGATGACTGCATAAGGAGTATTACAAGTGTACTATTACTGCTTAGACATAATTAGAGGAGCCATTGAATTAATGGGACTTGTCTATATATTGACTTATCATTCAAGCCCAAATGGGTCTAAGCTATATGATTTCAGCTATGCAGTTGCACATTGCAAATTCTTGGATAACTATTCACTAGTTCCTTCAGTGTACTTACTATATCCTCCATGGATATTGCAAAAGCAACTACTGTGCACATTGGAGCCATAAATAAGCATATTGATAGATGGAACATTAATTCCATATTTGTTAGCATACAACAAAAGAGTGATATACAACTGCCACATGAATGCAGATTTATACCACATAATCATGCTGTAGGATTTGACTGCCAGGTTTCTTATTGATTCAAGGAACACACTTCCAATGGGACTGCTATCACAGATCAATCCTAGAATATAAATCCTAACCAAAACTTTACTTCTTTGAAGCCATACTTGGGCATGTGATATAACAAACTTTTACAATTAAAGAAACATTTAAAACCCAGCAACATACCATATTCCTGTCTATGTGGTCAGAATGTGTTTGCAGTCAAGATGTACATGTGTGGCACCTATGGCTCTGAAAACATTAATTACAATCTCATGAGAGAGGCAAGGCAATGTTTAATTCTTTTGATTTGTTCTCACATTTTGCAATGTGCAAAATTCTGTCAAAGAGAATTACCAGTTATCTGCATCTTGGGCAGCCTAGTTGCTTAGACAGCCCTAGTCTACTTCTTTCTTTACCACTGGTCTATTCTACTAATCCAAGTTTTACTATTTACTATTAAGTCCTGACAATTAGCATATATAAAACATGAAAACATGCCTGACACAGTTAACAATGGACAGAAGATAGATAGATAGATTAGGCAGACAATGGCTGGGTGGATAGATAACATTAGCATGAATACTTGCACATTTTTCTCATCAATTGTTTTAATCAAACTTTAAGCAACATTGCTTTGGATAGTCCTCTGTCAATCAACGGTTATACTTTCTCTGAATCCCAATCTCTCTTAAAAGTGAGTATATATGTGCCTCCTTTGTGGAGCACTCAGGACAGTCTGAGTTACTCCAAGAAGATTAAATTCCTTAATTTTACATTATTTCCAGCTGCCTCAATAGAACAAAGTAGGCTTTACCTGTTGAATATGAGGCTTATGGGGAGTGAAGTGCTCTTGAGACATTAAGCAGCAGCCTTGCGCAGCCTCTGAGGTTTAAGCCGAGGAGAATTCTAAAGGGATTACCGCCGCATTTTACATAAAATGGGAAATAAAAACAAGACCTGAGCAATGCATGATCATAAACACATTCCTGCTGCGATCAAGAGCTCCCGTTCCCATTGCTTTTTCTAAGGCTGGAGCAGGAAGGGCTGTCAAAGGGCAACCGTACTTGTAAGGATTTAGTCTTGTCTAATTTGGAATGAAATGGGGGGCCGGGTACTTTGTATCTCTTCTATTATAACCCATTGCTCCAATCCCCAGTCTCGCCAGTTCATAGGTGAGAAACACGCATAATTACTTTCATGCCATTGCGAAGATCACACAGCTTCTGGAGCCTGTGGTGTAAAGACAGCCATTTATTGAAAAAGAGGGCATAAAGAGGGGTTTTTCCCCCCCAAAAAATCCCGCAACCTTCTTGAAATATATGGGTTAGTAAAAGAGTATTTAGAGGAGCCTAAACATATCTTAATTATCTATTATTATCTGTACCTGTTTTAATCTTCTTGCTAGCCACTTGGAGTCCCGGCCCTGTGAGAAAGGTGGGATAAAAGTCACATCAATGCATGATTGGTTCACTGCTTGTGTTTCATGTTTGTAGCCAGCCTTGTTCCCATCAAACTAGAGGCAGGCAGAGAAATGCTTAGATGTTGTGGACAGCAGGATTTGGATGTGGATTAGTGAGACTCAGACTCAATATATATTAATTGACAATTCTTAACATTAGGCAAAACCTCCCACAATTTTTCAGTCTAAGAATGGACAGATCTGTCAGCATCATATTATCAGGCCTTCAGATTTTTCTATTTCCTAGTTTTTCCCATTGAACATATGAGAAAAGTTGACAATTTCAGAATATTCTAATAATTAAAAAACAAATTGGACAAAATTCATTTTTATAGTACAGTAGAGTCTCACTTATCCAAGCTAAACGGGCCGGCAGAAGCTTGGATAAGCGAATATCTTGGATAATAAGGAGGGATTAAGGAAAAGCCTATTAAACATCAAATTAGGTTATGATTTTACAAATTAAGCACCAAAACATCATGTTAGACAACAAATTTGACAGAAAAAGGAGTTCAATATGCAGTAATGTTATGTTGTAATTACTGTATTTACGAATTTAGCACCAAAATATCACTATATATTGAAAACATTGACTACAAATTTGGCTTGGATAATCCAGAGGCTTGGATAAGCGAGGCTTGGATAAGTGAAACTCTACTGTAATTCGATTTGGGTGGTGCAGCTGGAGAAAAAAAATATAGGAGCCCTTCCTTAGCATTATTGAGAATGCACAAGGATCAACATTCAGGATATCAAGAACTGAGCAAAAAAAATTATGGACCCCAATGAGCATAGGAGCAGCTTAAAGAGCTGGCCATGTTTAGTCTGCAGAAGAGAAGGCTGAGAGGAGACATGATGAAGGCCATGGATCAATATGTGAGGGGAAGTCATGGGAAGGAGGGAGCAAGCTTGGTTTCTGGTGCCCTGGAGACTAGGACACAAAACAATAGCTTCAAACTACAGGAAAGGAGATTCCAGCTGAACATTAGGAAGAAATTCCTCACTGTGAGAGCTGTTCAGCAGTGGAACTCTCTGCCCCAGACTGCTCTTCTTTGGAACCTTTTCAGCAGAGGCTGGATGGCCATCTGTCAGGGGTGTTTTGAATGCAATTTTCCTGCTTCTTGGGAGAATGGGGTTGGACTAGATGGCCCACGAGGTCTCTTCCAACTCTATGATTCTATTTATTGGGATCTTCTTCCTTCACATTCATATTTTCTACATCTCATGTTCTTTCCACTGAATTTAGGCAGAAAATTCTGATTTTTGCCACGTTCATTTAAATAAGAAACCCAACCTAAGGGATTTTCAGCTGGTATAGTTATAAATTTTATGCAAAATGATGAAATGGGAAGAGGTTTCAGTTCTGGATACTCATTTGTCTTCATATAGTTTTACATCTTTCTTATTCTTCCGACTGATGTGGCTTATGCAATATAATATAGATAGCTATATAATCAGACAGAGAGATAGAGAGACAGATAGACACTGAGTCCCGTTTACAAGAAAAGGCATCATCCAAAGCTGCTAGACAATAATTAAAATTAAAATATATCTACAGCCAAACAGTAATTAAGACTAAAATATAAGCTCACTCAAACGAGGTGCCCGTAAACCCTAGCAAAAAACAGCATCTCAGCATCAAAACAGTCCCTAGGCTAAGGGCCAGGTCTGCCCCATAGGAGCCTGCTGGGACGGGAATGTCTCAGACTTTTCCCTATAATTTTGAATACTTTAACATGGGTGGGATTTCCACAAGTTGGGAGGGAGCCCCAGAACCCTGGCACCAGGGCTGAGAAGGTCCACGCTCGACTTTGTAGACTGTACATCACAATTAGGTGGGACCTGGAACAGAGCCTCACCTGAAGATCTTAATTAGCCAGGACATTCATGATACGGAGGAGGTTTTCCTTTACTTATCCTCAGCTGCAATCTTGGCAGAAATTACCTGTGCTTTGGGTATGTTGGAAATCCTTGCAATTGATAGAACATTGGGCACTGCCCCTCCTCCTAAATCAAGGTGCCATTTCCCGTACCAACTTCAGATATAGAGGCATCCTCAAAACTTGTAATTTTGCAATGTAGAGATTGTTGCCCAGGAAGCCTTATCAGTCAGCAGAGTGATGCAGTAAATTTTGAGTAGCAAACGCTTACTTATTTACTTTGTTATTATAATTTTATTGCTACTGATAAGAAGTGCTTGCCTAAGTCAGGTGCCAAAATGTTGTAAAAATGTGAACAAATTTTAATACTGGTGGCGTTGGGAGGGGATTGATTTTGTCATTTCAGAGTTGTAGTTCACCTACAATCAAAGAGCATTCTGAACTCCACCAACAATGGAATTGAACCAAGCTTGGCACACAGAACTCCCATGACCAACAGAAAATACTGGAAAGGTTTGGTGGGCATTGAACTTGAGTTTTGAAATTGTAGTTCACCTACATCCAGAGAGCACTGTGGACTCAAACAATTATGGATGTGGACCTAATTTGGCACAAATACTCAATATGTCCAAATTTGATCACTGGTGGAGATTGGGGAAAATAGGCCTTGACATTTTGGAATTGTAGTTGCTGGGATTTATAGTTCACCTGCAATCAAAGATCTCCTTGAACCCCACCAACGATAGAATTGGGCCAAATTTCCCACACAGAACTCCCATGGCCAACAGAAAATACTGGAAGGATTTGGGTTCCTAAGACCATCAGAAATATGTGTTTTATAATTGTCTTTGGCGACCCCTCTGAAACCCCCCTTGCAACCCCCCCCCCAGGGGTCCCGACCCCCAGGTTGAGAAATGTTGTCTTATAGATAAGACATTTTTACCCACAACTAAGCTTAGGAAATAATGCCATATCCAGTTGACTTTCAAGACTACCAACACCGACCCATCTATGATAGGGACTCTGTTTCTGAATGTTGCTCTGGAGATTGCTCATAGAAGCAGGTGGAAATGTTAGCTGCTTCCTGACTGATAGAAGAACAGACCACTGTTGCTTACGGTGGCTGCTGCACCGTTAAATGAGGATTGATGATAGTGATGATGGTGATGCCGATGACAGCAATAATAACAACAGCAACAACGCCCAATGGGAAGAGTTTCTCTTCAGTTTGGTTTTGATGGGAATAGACTAAACTTTGCTAATTTCTTCAACAGAAAGAACTTGAAATCCATTTCAGCAGTAATGGAAACAGAGGGCTTTGTCCATCCCGACTCTTGTTATGTACTCCTTGTTTCTGTTGGCCAAATTACTCACAGGCCAAAGGAGGGGCAGGGTGTGGGAATAGTTTACAGAAGAAATGTTAACAGAGCTGAGAAAAAGGAACACAGCCAAGGAAGCAGAAAAGCCTAGAAATGAATGTCTGGAGCAGGTGTGGTCCAGAAGAATGAAGACAACAGAAGAAGGCCAGGGAAAAGGCTAGAGGTGAATGACATCCTGGGAGAGAGAAGAAGAATGGGCCATAGAGCTGCAGAGATATGGAAACCATCCAAAAATCTAAATTATAATTTACAATAACAGCTTCGGTTCTGTTTTGGGTGAAGGACAGAGCTTGGAAAACCTGTCTTTTTGAGACTTGATTTCCCCGAATCCTTGACTAATCATGCTGGCTGGGGAATTTCAGCAGTTGTAGCTCCCTAAAATAGACCTTTTCCAAGTCCTGAAAGGGAAGCAAAGGGCAAAGCTCTGAAAGGGGGACAAAATATGAAAGGTAAATATCTTTTCTCCATTTGGATGAGCTAATTACAATAATCTTTTTGCGGTTTAAAAAAAAGAACCTGGAATGGTGGAAAGGTCTCCTTGAGGAGGAATGTTTTTGAAAGATTCAGTCTCATATCGAGCCTGAGAGAATATGCTTCCCATCGCTAAGCAGCACGGCTATTAAAACTCGACAAATATTGACAAGGAGAAGTATCACAGGGAGATTTTCCATTACACGGCCCGGGAATAGGAATCTGTGTTCCAGTCTCTTCTGTTCTATTGTAAATGGCCTGAATGGGAGAGATCACAAAGCAAGAAGAATTTGGTCGTTTCTTTCAAATATAAAATATGGCAAATGAATTCTGATCAATCTATTGGCATTGTAAATCACAGAAAACTATTGTTTTCCCTTCCCTATGTTTACTTTGCCCTCTCGCCATTGACGATAACACAGATCAGCTTGTATTATAGCGGCTCAGCAAGACCTCTTTTCACACAATTTTCTTTTTCACCAGCTTGCATTGTTTGGCAATGGAGAAAATTCTGCCATTATACTGGAAACCCTGAGACTGTGCTAATACTCATTAGGTCGTCTTTACTAACATAGTTGGTGAAAGAAGGAAAATAAAAATGTTATTCACTGTCAGACTGTTCCTATGCCTATAACATAATTTTCCATCTTCTCCAAATCCTATTGCATCACGTCTAAATCAGAAGTGCCGTCTCCAGTTCCATGCCAGGAAGAGCATATTGAGATAATGTGCCAAGTAAAATAGTTATCACTTTGTGTTATGTAATATACATGCAATCAACATTGTATTATTTCATAAAGAGCTTTTGCGCTGTTCTCCTTCCCGGTGAAAACAATAGGGCATATTTTGTACTGATTTCCCATATATCTGGGAGACATTTCACCAAATTTATCACAGAGGACTTGAAATTGACTTTAAGTCAATACCAAAGAGGAATGAGGAACTATCTGAATACTTTCATTTCTCTTCACTACCTGAACTACCCATAATGTTTTGGGAGAGATTCAATGCTTAAGTCCTCCTCAAGCATCCTAGATATATTAATGAGTGGATTATGTAGAAGAAGTCTCATACCACTGTTGTTGGTGATGGTGGGGCCAGTGGAGTTTGAAAAAGTAAGGAGAAAGCACAGACCTGGATCAGTTAAAGTCGCTGGTAGATACCAGAGGTGTGTGCAAAATTTTTTCCTTCGTTTCCTTCGTGCTATCGTTTTGTTTCAACCATTTGTCTACACCAAACGAATGACAACATTTTTGTAGGAAACGAGAGGCAACAAAAAAATAAAAGTGCTTGCTTTCGTTTCCTTTCATTTCGGCCCCGTAACAATAAGCAGGTACTGACAGAGGGCTGCTTTCCCATTATAGCTGATGTGTACCAATGGGTGCTAATAATAATATTAATATAAATAATGATAGTTACTCTGGTACCCTGAGCTGAGTCTGAGTCCGGGAGAGCAGTGCCTCCTAATTACATCTGATGTGGATCATTGGGTCTTGATGATAATATTTATATTAATATTAAGAACAGCAGTTATTCTGGCACCGTAAGCTGAGTCTGGGTCCAGGAGAGAGCCTCAGAAGCCCTTCCATTGCAGTTAATGGTCCAAATATTTTAGGTTTTTTCATAAACCAGACGAAAATTCATGTCGTATAGGCAGCCCATTTTGGTCAGAGGGACACAAATATGAAAATGAGATGACACGAATGAAACTACACAAATCGAACAATAATTCTATACGAATGCACACCTCTAGTAGATACATGTCTCTCTTTACCCATTTGCTGTGCAAAGCTCACTCAGAAAAGAAAATTTAAAATCAGGTCTCCTTGAGATCCTATAAGATGCCAGCGCTGAAGCTGTGGCTATCTACATACAAAACCTCTAATAGCAGCGATAATTAAGTCAGCTTCTCGAAAGCCAGAGAAGTTTTGAAAATTTCACATTCCTGGGGAATTTGGGGTGTTAGAGCCCCCAAAGTAACCCTCCCAAACCAATTTCTTCATAAGCTGTTTCTAGTGGAACTTCATGGTATTACTTTAAAAAGCCATCCCAACATGACATGATCTGAAGATTAGATAAGCTGGTTGAGGGCAGTGTTTGTTTTGTTGTAGAGAGATATAGCTGCAGACTATAATATTTTAAAGAGAGATGAAAGGCATTTTTGCCATTTTTAATGACTGACTGACTATTGTTGCTTTATGGAAAGTATTTGAGCATTGACACAGGCTTTAAACACAAAAAACAAAAGTGAATGTTTAATAGCTAACTTATTACAAAGCAAGAATCCTCTAAAGTCTATTTCCCATCACTCTGTGCGAGGAGTTCCTTTTTTCCAATGAAAAAAGAACATATTACAAATACAAAGACATGATGGAGAACAAAACAGAGCTTTTCAAAGTTGAAGACGGCTCCACTGAGGCTGCTGAGCATTCAAGAAGGAACTCAAAGAGGGTAAAATTGAGGAATGCCAACAATTTCCACAGATAGAGATGGATGAAATCATTGGTGGTTCCTGAGAAATTGCTCAGTGGAAGGGAATTTATGTATGTTCCTTTCTTGTTGTATTTAAACCCAAAAAGCAAAGGTGCGTTTGGTCCAAGTAACAGGGGATTGAGAGCCATGGTGGTGTAGGTGTTTTAGAGTTTCACTACAACTTTGGAAAACATGGGGTTCAAAGCACCACTCCAGCATGGAAAGCTATGGGGTGACCTTGGGCAAGTCAGGCTCTCTTAGCCTTAAAGAAGGCCATGGCAAACCTCCTCTGAACAATCTTGCTAAGAAAACCCCATGATAGATTTGCTTTGGGGTCTCTACACACTGGGAATTGTTTAAAGGCAGGCACACATCAACCACAACAGCATCAAAAGCAACTACTACTCCAATGGTAGGGGGTTCCTGAATAGGAGATAAGAGATATTTATTACAGCTGATAAAGCTGGAAAATCTTTGGCACAGCCCTACTCTTCACAGTTTGCACTGAGGGGGTGTTATGAATGCGATTTCCTGCTTGGCAGGGGGTTGGACTGGATGGCCCATGAGGTCTCTTCCAACTCTACTATTCTATGATTCTATGATTCTATGATTTCAGCTACTGCAAGAACCATAGGTTCAGTGCCCAGAGTGTCAAGCTCCCAAAGGATTAAATGAGACAGACACAGACAGGTTGAAGGCAAACTCTGAGACTTTTATTTCGCCTTGGCCAAAGTGGATGTCAACAGAGCCTGTGCTCCAGAGACTGACATAAGTGCAATTATGAACATACCAGTTTGTTTATAGTTTATAACTATTCAAAATAAAGGCACTCAGGATAGGTCAATCTTCTGTTCATCATCACCAATGATTGACTTCAGTTATGGCGGGAAATTTAATAAACTGTCATTGGCATATTTGAAGGCCTGAGTCTGTTAACTGATCTGCCCAGGAGATGGGTACATGCAGAAAGGAATGCTGTGGGGCAAGAGATAATGGGTTGAAATCTGTTTTGATATTTCTACTCCAGTCAGTACAATGAGGCCAATCAGGTAAACAAAAGGGTGGTCAGGGTGTTGGTGAATTCAATAGAGACCACAAGGAGGGGACCGATTTAGCAAAAGAGGTGAGGAAACGTTCCCAGGAATAAAATCAGATCATATCAGGAAAAACCTTGTGGCTCTTCCTAAAGCCCATTAGGTATTTTGTCTTCTCGGGGTACTGTGAAGGGATTATGTTAAGTAATGTGTGGCTATCCCTGAGGCCTGAGGTGTGTATAGGGCTTGTGCAACATTCTAGGGGAGTTCAATGAAGGGTGGTTTGAAACTAGAGCAAAGTTCAAAGTGGACTCCCTATTAGTCCCTATGGAAATGTGGACTTTGGAGTTCATCCTTTTTGAGTCTGGTTTTCAATAGTATATCTATCAAACCGCCCTGAGTCCCTTCAGGGAGAGAGGGTGGACTAGAAATAAAGTTTTATTAATATTACATGGCCACAAATTGCTGAAGACCCACTTTGATCCTTTAGGACAAGGATTTTAAGGCCCAGTAAATACGATTATATGGTTAGTAAACAATGTGCAAGATCTTGATATTATACTGAAGTATAATTAATTACTTTAAATCCTGATTTGAACGCCAGGCCTTGACAAAGCAATATACAGGCATGGGGGGGGGGGAGCGTTGAAAGATATATGTCTTACACCATATAATAGTCACATTCAGAAGCATATGAATTATTTTGTGAAGTTACCCTGCAGCTCACACATTACAATCTCAAATCAAGGGAACATCAAAAGTCTTGAAAGATCATCTAACTTCTTTTACAAAGAAGGCATGAATTAGTAGCAGGGAATTGTATAGTTTTGGACCAACCACCAAGAATGGCTCCTCTCTTCTACATGCCAGATTGGCTGGTGACTCAAGTTGCAGATCCAATATGTCTTTAGTCTTGGTTTCAGGGTAAAGACGAGCTACTGACTTGTACCAAAAGCTTATTAGCTATAGCTATAGCTAGCATTGTAAAGTTATGTTTTCAGACCTCCATCAGTATCCAGACTGCTCCAGTATGGATTGCAGTTGGCAATTCAACAGACAATAAGAAATCTAGAAAGACTTGTAGCCTGTTTGCATAGTCCTCGAGGAAAACTTCGGTGTAAATAAGCATTAGTTTTCCTCCATTATCCAGACCTGTCAATTTCCCAAACCACATTAACTCAATCTGTCTTAGATCCTCTTTAACCTTCTATTGTTGAAGCCATGAGAATATGAGAATGAGAGTATTCGACATGAGAATATGGATTACTGTTGAAATTGAAAGCCATTCTGCATCTTATGAAAAATGTTCTGAGATTTATTGAGGGTGGAAGTGTTCATGAACAAACAACATAGCTAAAAGGCCAAGCCTTGATTTTGAATTATTTTGCATCCAACTTCTACAAACAATTAAGGCATTCCAGTGGCATAATTAGCTTTCTTGCAAGGAAGAAAGTACTGAATCATAAACTATCCAGGGGAAAGCTCTTTATTTTGAGATGTACATGTTGGCAATTGATGACTGCAAAGCAAACAGATATAAGGGCCCGGTTGACTTGCTTAGACCATCAGGACCCCTTCATTACTTTCAAAGTCCTTTCTCAAAAGATGAGGAAATGATTTACTAGCATTTCCCTAAATGAAAATTGCATAGATAATGCTACAAATCTTGAATGGCAGGGAGTGGTTTTTGCCAGATCTTAATGCCAGGCGCCATCCATCTGACTCATTTTACTGCCCACCAAAACAAAAGCTTTTGGCCAGACCTTCCCAGCAATAATTAATTAATGGCTGCACAACAGAAGCCGTCATTGGAAAGCCTTACAGGACTTAAGTCACCCTCTTCCCTTTCCACACTACTGATGCAGAAGGCTGCTTATGGCATAAAGAGTGCCCTAAATGTCCCTTGCTACAACAAGCTCAGGATGGAGCCATCTTCTGAGTCACTAATGACAGCCACCTCCACCAGACATGATTCAGCATTGCAGAAAAGAACAGTGCATTCTTAGCTATAAGACAAGCCAAACAATTTAAAAGCAAAATCAAATTGCAAAAGTGAAAACCAGGAGAAGCTGAAGAAGTGGAGGCCTCATTGCAATGGAAGATGCCATTGAGCCCACTCTCCTTCAGAAAGGTGCAACAAGCACGTTAAATTCCTTGCAATTTCCTTTGGTCTTCACCCAAAAGTACTTGGGGAAAATAAAATGCTGTAATCTTTATGGCATTGAGACTCCCATTAAAGTCTTGGTGAATTCTATTTTCCAGTCTTGAAGTGGTCTGACTGGTTAAGAATCTGTTCTAACTTTAGTTCTGGACACTTTGTTGCCATATTTATGACTCACATCTTCCACCAAGACCTGCTCAAAGCAATGAACAACATACAAGAACCAAGAATGTTCCCACAGCCCTCAAGACATCACATTGCATTCCTGGAAAGAATGTGGAGTAGGGCATCTCCATGATACTTTAGTACCTGGGATATTCCGCCAATCCTTCATGGATTCCTTACATAAAAGTTGGCATACTACAGCATAGGTCAAGAGCATCTTCAATCCATGTGCATATAAAACATTTTTGGAATGTTTCCGTGCCTTTTCTGCTTCTATAATGACAATAACAGATGGATTTCCAATAAGGCATAAGCAGTTGACAACATGTTGTGGTAACTTGAAAGCTTGAAAAAGAGATGTTGGAGGCATTGCAGTTTATTTGGATGATAATACTAACTTTCTCCCTGAAACGCAGTCAGATGTAGCCTGCCAAGCTGTATCCATTGCACTCCAAGATAGACTGGACCTATGATGCTTCCATAAAGTTGCATATGTCCCATACTCCATCCATACTGTTGTTATAAAACGTGACCAGATAAGTGGTTTTTGCTTCTCTATGACATTCTCTGTGTGAATTAATAACATGAGGGCAGATAGGTCTCCAAGTCACACAATCTACTTAAGCGTCTGTTAGAACAGTCAGTCATTCTGGGATAATGACCTCAAAACTTTTAGCATTTTCTGGTGGATTCATTTGAAATAAACTGAAAGATGACTATCAAAACATGGAGAAATCAAGGACTCTTGATCTATCTATTCTCATCTTTAGATAAATGTTTATTATATGGTGGTCATTTCTGATTGGTGAGATTTGCATGATAAAACATAGTGACTATGAGTGTTCAAAGGTAACAATCAAAACGATGTGGCTAAAACATCCTAGAACTTCTTTTTAATGTTAATAGGTGGCATTCTTTGTCCAATTTATACTGGTGTTTGTATTTTGATAGTTGCTGTGGAAAGAGGTATTCACTACCTCCCTTGTGCAATGGCCTCCAAACCATTCAATCCAACTGTCTCTTCGAACAACTATTTAAAGTCTGGATGAAGATGCGAGAGAGCCACACAGCATCCAGCTATGTTCCTGTAGCCAGATATACAATTTTTGTTGTTCCCAGCTAAACAAAGGAACAAGATTTGAACATATAAAATAATAGTTGAACTTCTACCTGTAACACAGGGATCAAATCCCCACTGGTTTGTGAAGTGGAGGGAGGATTACCTATCAGTTTTAAACATGCATGTGCCAGCTTGTTTGCTGAGATTAGGCACATGGGCCTGCAGATCCAGCATTCAAGTGTGAGCTTGGGGCTAAAGCATGCTTTCATTTGCTTCACACACAAAGACTGATGACAAGGTCAGCAGCTGAACTTACACAAAACAGCTCGTATTAAACAAATAGTACATTTTACCTTTCCCTGTTTTCCCTCAGTGGAAACATGATAAGAACAGGTAAAATTAGCTCTCAGGGTTTTGGATCAACCTGCACTTCTTCAGAGCATGTTCTCTGCCTGGAGTGCTGATGCAAATTTGCATCATTTCAGCATTGCCCAAAGAAAAGTGGGATCGTTTGTAAGTATGCTCCACCAGTAAGAACTGACAAGTTTTAGGAAAAGACAACTTGCTCAGGGTGGGATGTTCCTTTCCAACGTAGAGAGTATTGGGTTCGTTGTGGGGTGTGTTCTCAGTACAAAGTCTAAAACATGCTCAGAAACCTAAATATGCTGAGAGTAAAGCAACAGTCTGAAGAACCAAGACTTTGATCCATCAAGTCGGCCACTCCTGTCATCTCCAAGAGAAACTGCCTGCTCAAACCCAATTAATATTTGGCTGTATCTCATAGCTAGAAAGACAATGCATGATCCAGATTCCACAGATTGGGACGTGTTCTGTGTACATAGTACTTGTATGTCGGGGCCGGGCTGTGGCGCAGCTGTTGAGCAGCTGCCTTAAATCACTCTGACCATGAGGTCATGAGTTCGAGGCCAGCCCGTGGCGGGGTGAGCACCCGTCAATTAAAAATAAAAAAAAAATAGCCCCTGCTCGTTGCTGACCTAGCAACCCGAAAGATAGTTGCATCTATCAAGTAGGAGATAAGGTACCACTTATAAAGTGGGAGGCAAGATTAACTAATTTACGACCTGAAATGAGGAAGTGCCGTCAGTGTGGATGATGAAGCAGCTGCTCCCCCCTGTGGCCAGAATCGAACATCCCCTCAGAAGAACGTTAACTTGCCTCTGCGTGTGTCTCTCAGTCTCTGTTTGATGTGTTTATGGGCATTGAATGTTTGCCCTATGTGTGTTATAATGTGATCCGCCCTGAGTCCCCTTCGGGGTGAGAAGGGCGGAATATAAATACTGTAAATAAATAAAAAAATAAATGCAAAATAGACAACTGCTTCCAAATACAGAATATATTTATGTTGCCCAGAGGCGGGGCAATTGTCCCCTTCAAAACAGGTACATTGATACAATTTCTTCCCATGTTCAAAAGGCAGCAGATGTTTCATGGCACAGCAGGAATTCGACTCCAGATCAGATCTGCACAACCAGTGGTCCTTCAGGTGCTTGGGCCTCCAACTCCAACTTCTTCAATGATCAGAGTTTCTGTCAGCTGGAGTCCAAACACATGGAGGGGCTCAAGTTGTGCCTGTTCTAGATCTTGAAAATCCCTGTCCAGTATCATAAATAATACACTCCTTTACAGTGTTATAACCATGTGTCCTAAATATCCTTTCCATTCCTATTTTCAAGACAATTGTTCCACCATTCCAAATATTTTGTGTACTAGAGTTGAAAATAATTTGTTATTTGAAAATAACCATTTGAAAATAACTGGTTTAACCATCCAGAGTTATAGGCTCTGTAGAGGAACCGTTTGGAAAAGTACCTTTTTGGAGACTAAAGATCCCAGAATTTGCCTCCAACATGGCCACTAGCTTTCTGGCAGGCTGGGGAATTTGGAGAGCTGTGGTCCAAACTGTTCTTTTCCCAAAGTCTGGATTTAGAACCTCTGATTTCTAGCAGACTGAAGTATCCAGAGACTTGTGTTGGGTTGTGGTCACTGAAAGAGTAGCAGGCCACTGAGGAACTCCAGCCTGCAATGAGATCCACCAGTCAGAACCAGCCAAGGAGAGAGTCCACCCTTTGTTCTAGAGGTACATTGGATGTCCTGAGATGTCTTCATCTTCCCTCTGTCATTACTCTTTGGTATGATATTACTTGTTTGTGCACGTAGTCACAATACTTAAGGAGGGTAATGCCCCAAGTACCATTGCATTTTCACACCTTACATAAGAGCAGAGATTTCAAAGAGTGGGGGAAGGGTAAAGTTTAAGGTCACCTAATGCACTGGGCTCCTTTTCAACAATTCCCTCAGCCATCTGGAGAAGAAAAATAATTGAATCTGAAAAGAATATTGCATGTGTGGAAAAGCTAGGAATGCCCCTTCAACTGTATCTTTGAACTATAGCTTCTGCGCCCTTGGGCGACTCACTCACACAACAAGTTGTTCTATCTCCCTTGGCTATAACAGTAACTTTGGCTGTAGCAGTAACATGTACAGCCTTTGGCAATTCACTTACTCAGGGAATGGGAGGAAAAAATACCGGGTATAAAACAAAACTCTCTTCAATCCATTCACCATGGTAGATTTCTCTTGTTTCATTGCTTTTCTTGTCATTTCTAGAAAGCAAGTTCAGCATGCCCAGGGCTAAATAGGTAAGCCATTGGGGGCCTAGGTATTGTGTGGATATTTGGGTCTATGCAAATATACAGGATAACTACTGAATTGGGTAAATAATTAGATGTGCAACATACAGCACAGATTTCCTCTTTTGGAAGGGAAGGCATCATTATTAAAGTGATATTTTCCCTGCTATTATGAATCATATTATTTTAAGCACAAAGTGGGAACAAATTTCAAGATTGAAAGATTTTATACAGTTAAAGACCTCAGATTGTGGTGTACCGGTTTGAGCATTGGACTAAGAAAGGGGTTCATCTCTCCGTTCAGCCAAGTAAACTCACTGAGTGATCTTGAGCAAGTCACGTTCTTTAAGCCTCAAAGGAAGGCAAAGGCAGCCTTCTCTGAACAAATCTTGCCAGGAAAACCCTGTGATAAGTTCACCTTATATATTATTGTCTTTTTAAAAAAGGAAACTGCTAAGTTCTTTGCTGATATCAAAATGAAAAAAAAATCATCCATCACATTTTACAAAAGCAAAACTTAAACTACTCCCAGGATAGAGAATAATTGTTCAAGAAGAGGAGCTTCTCAGGAAATCGTTTGCACAAAGAACAGGATGGTGTTTGTTTGTTTGTTTGTTTGTTTGTTGACATTCTGTTCCTTTTTCACCAAGCATAAACACTGCCAGCCACAGACAATTATTTTACTAAAAAATAAAATTTATCAGAGACCTCTGAGTCATCTTATATTTATCAGTTCTGCTCATGTTTTTCAGACTCAGGGCTATGACTTCCATGATTGCGTTTATCCATTTGTATTATCTTCAACCTTACCAACCATTATTGTATTTTCTAGTAAGCCATATCTTCTCATGATATGGCCAAAGTATTGACAGCCTCAGTTTAATCATCTTGGCTTCTAGGCAGAGTTCAGTCTTGGTTTGCTGCATGAACCATTGATTTGTCTTTTTAGCAGTCCTTGGCACCTGTAGAATTCTTCTCCAGCATCACATTTCAAATGAAGTCGATCTTTATTTTATTTATTTTATTTTATTTTATTTATTACAATATTTATATCCCGCCCGTCTCACCCAATAGGGGACTCAGGGTGGCTTACAATAAAGCACATATATAAATTGTACAATAAATCAATCAAAAAGTTATTAAATTACATCAGACATTCATAAAAACACTTATAAAATACAGATGGGCATGCTCGAATCTAAAAGACTGGGTCTGTCAATTGAGTTCCAGCGTACATAATAGTAATTAGTGCTGCTAATTGTTATTCGAAAGCCTGACCCCACAACCAAGTTTTGACTTTCCTATGGAAAGATAGGAGGGAGGGAGCCTGCCTGACTTTACTGGGGAGATCTTTGTTTATTGTCCAGTTTTCACAACCATGCATAGACATTTCACAACCAGTCAGAACCAGCCAAGGAGAGATTCCACCCTTTGTTCTAGAGGTGCATCGGATGTCCTGAGATGTCTTCATCTTCCCTCTGTCATTACTCTTTGGTATGATATTACTTGTTTGTGCACGTATTCACAATACTTAAGGAGGGTAATGCCCCAAGTACCATTGCATTTTCACACCTTACATAAGAGCAGAGATTTCAAAGAGTGGGGGAAGGGTAAAGTTTAAGGTCACCTAATGCACTGGGCTCCTTTTCAACAATTCCCTCAGCCATCTGGAGAAGAAAAATAATTGAATCTGAAAAGAATATTGCATGTGTGGAAAAGCTAGGAATGCCCCTTCAACTGTATCTTTGTATACTTTGTATATACTTCACAGGGACCGATTTGTGCTTTCTGAATGGCTTACCATGCCCCAGCTCACTGTTTTCCAAGCCCTGGCAGGTTCTGGTGACATGAGGAAGGACAGGGAACATTCAAATCTGATGTAGAGACACCACCAAAGAACCCATTGGTCCAACCATTCTTACTTTATTGTGAATGTCAGAGAAGAGTAGGAGACAGGCAAGAAATCCTGTTCTACCCTTGATCTTCTTAATGCAGTTCACAAGAGATCTTGTCTCATTCTTGGTCAATGAGATTGAACATGCCTGCACTTGTCTGGGAAGGTAGATGACTCGTAGGTTTCCAAGACCCAAGACTCAGATTGTTTTTGATCTACAGAAATTGTTACAAGGAAATCCCAACCTATGAAATCCATAGAGCTATCAATGGGTGAATCCTACTCTATAGCAAAAGGAAGATTTATATTTTGTAGTAGAAATTTAGAAGGAACTGGGCAAGATCACCAGTATTTCCAAATCCAAGAGCTAGCACTGCAAAGAGCTGTAATCTGGACAAATGAATTTTAGGAAACAAATGTACATCAGGCCAGATCATTGGTCCATGGAGGTCTGTACTGGCTGCCCATTGGCTCTTGGATCACCACAAAGACCTTCTTTTCAAATCTACTGTATATCCAAATCTGGATATGGCATTGAATTATTCCCCATGCCCCAATACTGCATCTGGTGAAGCTGTGATATCTTCCCTTCTACCAATCTGACTGGAATCAGAACCTGGAAAAGTTACTTTTGTAAGCTACAACTTCCAGAATCCCTCAGTAAATGTGGCCAATGGACCAAGACATCATGTGATGAAACAATAAAAACATCATGAAAACAAGATACTCTGCATTAATTCCTTGCTTTCCAATGACTCTGCACACTGAACTGAAGGGCTCAGTTTTGGGAGTTTCACATCCGCCATGTGTTAATCATTCCAAAATAATAACTATGGTATATTTTGAATTGCCTTCATGAGCACTACTTCTGACAGGACTCTATATGGTGCATAACTAGTGAAAGAGATGGGAAAAAACACCAAATAATGTGATTTAAATCACTTCATTTTCACAAAACCTATGAAATGCATCAGGATCCTTAAATGCTCTATTTGCCATCTATAAAATATGATTCCTGCTGTCCCCTTGACATACTTTTGGAAACCATAGGTTATGATTTCCCCAAGACCCAGAAATATCCATCTCCATGACATTAGTGCTTCTGGCTTCACTAGCTTGGCACAGTCAGTACTCTATCAATCAGTTATTTCAATTGATGAACATCTTTTTGATCAATTAAGAAGCTGCCCCCAATTTAGGGAGAAACAAGTTCAATTTTGTCACAAAAAGCCAACTTTTTTGTCCCAACTACTAACAAAATCCAGCTGACACCAGCTTTGAAGATGATTATCTCCTAAGTAAGGAATCCAGGGATTTAAAGGGTTACTTTTTTTACTAGACTATATGTCCAAATTAACCCAAACTCTGATAACTCTTCTGAAATGAAAATGGGAGGATTTCTTCAGGAGCTCATTACTACTCAGTGAAAATGTTTCCAAATTTTAATCAATAAATTAATACATTACGATGGTTATTGTTAATGACTATGAATCAGTTGATGCTTCCAATTTCTGCACTGTTTTCCATACTAAACACTTTTTGACAGTAATAGTTGTTAGCCTAGTCTTGCAAATGAGTCCAAAAAAATCTGAAATTTGCTGTCCTGCATTTTTTCCCTTTCTTAATTCCCTGCGAAAAGCACAATGCTGCAATGGACAGGAAGCACCTTTCTTGCGTGATAATGTTGATTGGCAAAATGGCAAACTCAGGTTTCCAATTGCTTAGCAGTTCAATTAAAAGTCAGGGGAAATACTTGTCCTCTTCTGAAGGGACTGGTAGAGAGATGGCAAGTGGAAAGGGCAGGGAGATATTTTCTTCTGCAGCCGGCAGATGCAAGAGCAAACCACATCAAGTGGTAATGGAATGACAAAAAGTCCTGCATACTCTCTTCTGTTAGCCATTTATTCGCAGACAGGAAGCCTGGTGGGGTCATGCAACTCCCCAAGTCTGTCTTTGTGGCCCCTGAATGCCTCCAGAAATTGACTTAGAGATTCTGCCCAAAAAAATCCTGCAAAGAAAGAGAAGGCTAATTAGGAATAGTCTATATCTTGCCAGTACAACCCAGTTGTTTCACATTCCAAACTTATTTGGTTTTTACAAATAGACTCACTACTTCATCACATTTACTAAATTCCACTGAGTCCTACACTTAAAATGTGGTGACCCACTGCCTTAGTTGGTCTATTCCATTTGCCTGTACAGAGCTCTTTTGCTAGATTACTCCTTTTTCTGCAGTACAGCTACAGAGATTAGAGGCTTGGGCATTTTCTGGTAATCCTCGGCCCAAGCAATCCAAAACAGGCATCCTTAGCACCTGCGTTCAGCCCGTATTCATATATCAGCAGTCCCAGAGACAACAGAAGTTTTTGACCAGCTTAAGCTTCACAAGGAAGAAGATTGAGACAACTTATGAGCATCAGCTTGTAAACCATCACTTTGTATCAGAGGCAGAAGACTTTCAAGGACACCAGATAAATGAATGCCACCAACAAAATCTCCTTTTGTAAGCTATCTTATAATTATCCAGGAGGAGTTAATCCTTTATTCATCTTTATTCATCTTGTTTTCAGTACACTCATTCTGGTTATTTTCTCACCTTGCCTAAAGTGCCTCTGTATGTTAATGGTCTTGATTTTAACAGAAAGTATGCAGATAGCCCCCGAGTAAAGCCAGACACTATAGTTTTTCCCAAAGGCTCAGGCATGCCCTCACATAAACCAAATGAAATTCTCAACCATTTGCACTGGCCAAACTTAATAAATATAGCAATTGTCATTATGGATGAAACATGTTGTGTCTGTTTATCCTTCTGCTATTAAATATGAAGTCACAGAAGTGACTTGAGAACATACTGCAAGTCGCTTCTGGTGTGAGAGAATTGGCCGTCCACAGAGACATTGACCAGGAGACGTCTGGATGTGTTGCTGGGAGGCTTCTCTCATATCCTTGCAAGCTAGAACTGACAGACAGGAGCTCACCCCATCCTGTGGATTCGAACTGGCAACCTTCAGGTCAGCAACGTAGCCTTCAGGTCAGCAGTTCAGCTGGCACAAGGGTTTAACCAATTGCGCCACTGCGGCTCCCTAATAAAGGAGGTGACAATCCAAAATACAATAGAGTCTCACTTATCCAACATTAATGGGCCGGCAGAACGTTGGATAAGTGAATATGTTGGATAATAAGGAGGGATTAAGGAAAAGCCTATTAAACATCAAATTAGGTTATGATTTTACAAATTAAGCACCAAAACATCATGTTATACAACAAATTTGACAAAAAACGTAGTTGAATACGCAGTAATGCTATGTAGTAATTACTGTATTTACAAATTTAGCACCAAAATATCACAACATTGACTACAGAAACATTGACAACTAAAAAGCCGACTGTGTTGGATAATCCAGAATGTTGGATAAGCGGATGTTGGATAAGTGGGACTCTACTGTAGATTCAAAACTAGTGTTTGAGGAGCTAAACTTTGCTTAGTCAGGTGAATTCATCATTTTTCTCTTTTTACATTTGTTTTTAAAAAATTAAAAATAAACTCTATCAGCTATGCAACATCAGTGTGTGGTTATGATGGCAAATTGGGAATGACACACAAGCTATTGGTTACAGTGGTTTGTTTTTACTTGAACTTAGAAGGAAGGGCTCATTCCTTTCTGCTGGGATAATTGAGTGTAACTACTTTTGCATGTTGGACTTGGTTTGTAGCAACTGAAGTGAGTTGATGACAAAGGGGTGGTGGAAGAAAGTCGGGCATCTATAAAACTGCTGAAAAGATAGGATGACAGATAGTTAATGAGGACCGCCCCTTGCCAAATCTGGACAATTGGGTTGGAAGTAAGATGTCATAGAAGGCCAGGACAAATTGCTCTCTTGTTGTCTCATCTGGAAGTTATTCGTTCTCCTCCAGATGTTGAAAGGCTGGCTTCAGCCCTGAGTTTATCAGCGTTCTAAAGATGTCACTCCAGTTTGCAGGTAATAAAAATGACAGCTTCTTCCTTTTACCAAGCTCTGTACACAGGGAACGCAATGCTGCCCCCAGAGCTGTTGCTGCTGCTGCAACTATAAATCTTCCTTAATCACCAGATCAAGGGTCCATTTGCATACGAGAGAGATCTTGAAAACTACCTGGACAACTGCCAAGAACGTATCTAGCATGTATAACCTTCAGAGAGGTTATTAGAAGGCAGAGGTGTACTCCTGACTTGAGGGGAGAAAAATATCAAACAATATATATTTTTTTAAAAAACAATAAAAATTAAAGAATAAGCATCAGGAGCAGGAACGCATCCAAGAAAAATACAGTGAAGAATCTCGAACCAGAAAGACAAACTGAAAAATTCTTCCCAAGCAACAGGTATGTGATAGCATTCCCCGTTCATTTATTCTGGCAAGTTCAGGATATGTATACTCTCTTTTGAAGGTCCTCCATAACCTAGGAAAGTGGATCTACATATCTACATATATTACTTCTGTTCTTATTTTTCATCTTCCATCAACTAGTATTTAGAGCTCAAGAAAGTTACTTATGGAGAATAGGACACGTAGACTCCCCCATCCACATCCTTAGGGATTCTGTTCCCTGCAGTGCAAAACCCCCCAAATATCTCACCAAATTAAAAAATGTTGAGTGAGTATGAATTAAAGATGACATCTACCTGCTCCTTCACACTAGAGAACAGTGTATTTGAGAGTATGCCGATGTAAAAAGTTTTTCTACATTTCCATGGCCGAAGAAAAAGATGGATAAATGGCATCCCCTGACCACCTTAGGCAAAAAGGGAGCCGGATGGGACTGCTTTCCTGAACATCAGCTCCCTTTTGGCTAGATCACACATATACCCTTAATTGTTTAATTTTTTAAAAACCCAATTTTTCAAAACCAGGAGCCTTTTCACACCACAGACTTATACCACTATGGTTCCACTTTAACTGCAATGGCAGAGCCCCCAGTGGCACAGTGGGTTAAAACTTGGTGCCAGCAAGACTGCTGATTTGAAGGTTGGATTACTGACCTGGAGGTTGCCGGTTCGAATCTGGGGAGAGCACAGATGAGCTCCCTCTGTCAGCTCCAGCTCTTTATGAGGGGTCATGAGTGAAGCCTCCCAAAAGGATGGTAAAAACATCCTGGCACCCCCTGGGCAATGTCCTTGCAGATGGCCAATGCACTCACACCAGAACTGACTTGCAGTTTCTCAAGTCACTCCTAACTCACAAAAAAAAAACTGCAATGGCAAAAACCTATAGAATCTTGAGATATGTAGTTTGGTGGGATTATAGGACTCTGTGGCATAAAATCTAAACACTCCTCTTTAAACTGCAAATCCCCGGGTTCCATAGGAACTTGCCAGGCAGTTCAAGTGAAATCATAGCCATATAAGTGTGTGGTGTGAGTGGGCCTTTTGTAAGTTAGGCCTTATAAGTAGACTTCTAGCCACTATTGGTTTTGTTTAGTCTCTCTTTTTTGGCAATTTGTGTGACTTCCATAGGGTTTTGAAGCACAGCAATGGACCTGTACCAATTGTCTCCCTCTTTTCTAGAGCAAAACTTCTCAACAGTTCAATGTCAAAGGTCAGCAAAGCATTCCCAATTTTGGATCTAAGGAAACCATCTCAGATCCGAAATCCTGGCACCTTAAAGTGAAGAATATTGTACTTGTTATTTCTTATTACCACCAGGGATGTGGAGAGCTGCCCATGGGCTTTTCTTTGTTAACCTCCCAAAACACTTTGCTTAGCTTTGGGCGCTACTGTGCAGCAGAACATGGACGGGTGGATGGGAGGAGCCTCTGATTCTTCTGCCTCTCCTTCCCTCCATCCGCCTTGCCCACTTAGAAAGCTTGGGGTACGGTGTGGGGTTCAAAACACAACCAAAGGCAAAGCTCCTAGGGATTTCGATTGGGGTGAAATCTGGCCCGAGAACACGGGATCATCTTTCTCTGACTCTCTGCCCCTTCCCTCACCCATCGCACTGTGCCGCAGGTCTCTACTTGTTGGTAATATTGAATGGCCCGCTTTGATATGCATCCAGTGGTGTGTTTTCCTTTTTACCATGCCCAACACCTCTTTGATTTCAAAGTGCTTAATGCCAAGTTGCTATTACAGAGCCAAAGGCAGGTGAGGTTATTTGGTCGTTCTGAAAATTTCATGCTGCAAACAAGATGATGGTTTGGCAAAGAGGGCTAGATATGATATTAGATACACTGGAAAGTAGCTTTCTCAGTGCAGGTGCTATGCTGATGTTTGTGGTCCTTAATTATTAATTGTATTAATATTATTAAAAGGTAAAGGTTTTCCCCCGACATTAAGTCTAGTCGTGTCCAACTCTGGGGGTTGGTGCTCATCTCCATTTCTAAGCCAAAGAGCCGGCATTGTCCATAGACACCTCCAAGGTCTTGTGGCCAGCATGACTACATGGAGTGCTGTTATCTTTCCACTGGAGAGGTACCTATTGATCTACTCACATTTGCATGTTTTCGAACTGCTAGGTTGGCAGAAGCTGGGGCTAACAGTGGGAGCTCACTCCACTCCCATAGATTCGAACCACCGACCTTTTGTCCAGCAAGTTCAGCAGCTCAGCAATTTAATCCACTGTGCCACCGGGGGCTCCAGAGAGCCCCATAAGTAAACCTAAATATTACACATTTGAAGGGATACACACACATATCTCAGCAGGAAACATGTAAAGGATTCAATATATTAGGTTTCTAACTTCAGCACACTTTAAGATACACTAATCTTCCTGAGAGTGCTTGTGTGCATGGAAAGGAATTATCGTTTATTCTAGCAACACTTTCAGTAGTGTCCATAAGACCCTTCCTTGCAAATACTGGGACATACTAAGTTTAGAACTTGTTATCAAAATGTACATCAAGTCTACAATTCATGGCAACTCTATATTAGGGTTTTCTTTGCATAAATTATTCAGAAAATGAATGGTTTTTCATTGCCTTACTCTGAGGCTGAGAGAATGAGATGTGCCCAAGGCACTCAACAGCTTTCTGCAGTAGAATAGGGATTCAAATGCCTCAAAACATGGACATTCACATCACACACTTTAGGACTCCAACTCCAACAAATCCTTCTAAGTCACCCTGTCCAAAAATATAGCCTTTTAAGCTCTATTTCATTAATTAAGCTTTCTTTGCTCCCACTTTCAGTGGTTTTATCTCAGTTCACCTTGGCATTCTTGATTTTCTTTTCAAAAACCTGAAAATTATTCTTTTTCTAAATTTACAAAAAAAATATCATTAGTCATGATATTTCATATTCAGATGAAATAACTAAGGAGAACAGGTCTTTGTATTTTGACATTTACAGGCATGGAGGTTGAAAAACAGTTTTAACAGTCTCTCCTTGTTTTCACACCTTTCTAGACTAAAATATGAATGACCTGAATTGTATATTAGCTTGTTTTTTTCCCCTTTTCTGCCCTGAATGACTAGCATGCATGAGCCAGAAAGACAGAGGGACTCAATGTCTAGCACTGAATATTCAACATTTAGTAAAAGGTAAAGGTTTCCCCTGATGTTAAGTCCAGTCATGTCTGACTCTGGGGGTTGGTGCTCGTCTCCATTTCTAAGCCAAAGAGCCGGCATTGTCCATAGACATCTCCAAGGTCATGTGGCCAGCATGACTGCATGGAGCGCCGTTACCTTCCCGCTGGAGCAGTACCTATTGATCTACTCACATTTGCATGTTTTCGAACTGCTACCGTGTTTCCCCGAAAATAAGACAGTGTCTTATATTAATTTTTGCTCCCAAAGATGCGCTAGGTCTTATTTTCAGGGGATATCTTATTTTTCCATGAAGAAGAATTCACATTTATTGTTGAACAAAAAAAAAGAACATTTATTATATGCTGTACAGTAGTTGTCATCACAAACCAACATAACCGGACAAACTGTGAATCCTATTAAGAATTTCTTGTAACTACCATTATTTCCATGTACAAGTGGTATGTACATTTACCAATTCTGCATGCTCTGGTTTTCTGATTGGCAGGTGCCGGGTATGCTTCCAAACAAAAACCTTGCTAGGTCTTACTTTCGGGGGAGGTCTTATATTTAGCAATTCAGCAAAACCTCTACTAGGTCTTATTTTCCGGGGATGTCTTATTTTTGGGGAAACAGGGTAGGTTTGCAAGAGCTGGGGCTAACAGCAGGTGTTCTTTCCGCTCCCAGGATTTGAACCTGGCACCTTTTGGTCCGCAAGTTCAGCAGCTCAGCGCTTTAACACACTGTGCCAAATATTTATAGCAGAAAAGGAGTATAACCTTTTACCAGTAACTGGTCATGTTATGTCCTGTGAACACTCTAGGAGATGCCTTGACCCCTCCGCCATCTCCATTACCTTCTTGAAGTCTCTCCCAGGTTTACTTATCCAAAGTCATGCATCCAAATGAGAAAAAGGAGGTTGCACATGGAGCATTTTTCTGTTATGTGTGATCAGAGATAAGAGTTGGGATCCCACCCTCCCCTCCCTATATTGCTTCCCTCCCAGCTAGTTTAGCACAGAAATATAGAATACAGAGTTGGAAGAGACCACAACAGCCGACCAGTCCAACTTCCTGACATGCAGGAACCCTGCAGGGAAAATCTACTCTCTTATCTCCAATCACTGATAATAGCAGGAAGCTTTGGAGCGTTGTGTCTTACCCATAGGGAAACACTGCAAACAGGCACAGCTTCCCAAACCCAGGCAGCAACAGCATGGAGAGTCCTCCAAGTGACATCCTGGATATGGAGGGTAATGGCATTAGCGATGGAGACATCTCACTGTACATTGCTGGCAGGCCCGTAGCCAGGATTTCGATTCGGCGAGGGGGCTGGTATTTTGGTTCGGGGAGTGGGGGCTGAGTTTGAGTGAGAGAGGATCTACCCTAGCAAACCTTTCATATTGTTATCCCAATACCCCCATGCATATGGGATATATTGAGCATGGTGATCAGATCATGATATGAGTAAACATAACAATTTAAATAATAAATGTAAGGCCTTCTCATGGATCACCCTGCGAATTTCGGGGCCGGGGGTGGGGAAGGCTCAGCAGCCAAAAAGGTTGGTTTAGGCAAGACTAGGAGTTGCAAGCTGCATACAGAATGGATCAGATTCAAAGTCAAACTAAGTCCCACTAAGCAGAGAAAAGTCCCAAAGGCTGAAACAGTTATGTTCCTGCTTCCTATTTAAGCATTAACAGAAGGTAAAATTCCCTGGAAAACAGGAAAATTTGGGAGCCTCAGGTGAGCTTGCATTCCATGGCAGGGTGGGGCTGAGGAACAATTCCCAACAGGAACATTGTCTGTAATGAAAACTAAATGCAGTTGCCTACGGAGACACTTGAAGAATGTATACCCTGTAAATTCCATTATGGGCTAAACTGATCCAAAATAAAGCTAAAATTTGGATTCCTCATTTCCTCAAATGTTATGATGTTATTCCTGTGCTTCAATCGCTGTATTTCTTGTATTAAGTAACTTATTGAATATTAAGTTACTCATTTCTTGTATCAAGTAACTCAGAAGTAACTTGTTACAAACAACTAGTTGTGAGTGATTGGTTCTGTTTTCCAACAAACAACATATAACTTCTCCTTGGGTCTCAGAAGTACACTGGTTGGTTTTGAAAAGCAACTTTCCAAGTTCTTGTTATTAATCCATATTAAGTTAAGCATGTGCTGGAGAAAAATTCTAATGGTTATTTTCCCCCTTTAACAAGGTAATTTGCTGTCCTTTTCCTGATAAATAGCTTCACCCGCCGTGGCCCTTTAAAACCTTCAGCACCTTTTCGGAAAACATGCTTTATTTCAGCTCAGGCCCTTTGATGATGTTTGCTCAAATGCACAAGGTGCTTCTCACATGACACCGGATATTACAGCGTTTGATTGCTACGTCTGCGGGCTTAAGGCAGTTTCTAATGAAAGAGTTATGATCTTGAAAATCCCCCAAATTATAAATAGACTCTCCCAGCTTCTGTTTTGCCTTTGAAGAGGATGAAGTTTTCTTGCTTACACAAACCAGAAGACATTGGTGCTGCTCTGTCAGATTGGGGGCTGAATATTTATCCCCACTTTCCAGAGGGCAATATGCAAATCTAACAGTCAGGTCCCAGGGATCTAGTATTTGGAACAGAATTGCCAGATCACAAAGCATAAGAGCCACTTTATTTCAAGAATTGCGCTGATCTGAATGGGCCCAAAGACCCCAAAGGCACCAGATTCCATCTGATCTTGGAAACTAAGCAGAGACAGCCCTGGTTAGTACTTGGATGGGATATCACCAACAAATCCAAGTCTGGTAGGCTATATTTCAGAGCAAGAAATTGACAAAACTACCTATTGACCATTCCTTGCCTAAGAAAACCCTAATAAATCCATGGGCTCTCTCGTCTAGTTCATTTAGGTGTATTTTGGCTCATAAGCAATATAATACTCATGAAATTTCCACAATATTGCTTTCTGTTAGAGTTCAACCCCACACTGCCCAAGTCTCCAGTCCTCAATGAAGAGTAGTTACTTACCAGTAGTTTAGAATAGGCTGAGGGAAATTGCTTTCCCCCAGCCCCTGAATGACAGGATGGCCATCTATCAGGGGTGCTTTGAATGTGATTTTCCTGCTTCTTAGCAGGGGGTTGGACTGGATGGCCCATGAGGTCTCTCCTCTCTGTTTCTGCTCTCATTCTGATTGGTTGTGCATGCCTTTTGTCTTAGACTTTTACTTTTACATCTTGATGTGTGTTGTGTGTATTGAAACCTCTCTCTGCTTGTGTGCCAGAAGAGATGTAATGCTTGGAAATTTTCCCCTCTCTTTGAACCCTAAAAGAGATGGAGTTTAGAGTAGCTAGGACCCAGTTCTTTACTATTAAGAAATGTAGTTATTATTTTTGTAAATAAACCTTTTGTGATTTTAAAGACAAAACTCTAGATCTTGCCTCTTAAGCTCTAAATTCTTTACAACCACATGCCACTTCACACTCTGCTTGCTGTGAGCTGAATGCTCAACTATAAGTATCCCGTCTTTGCATATTTTGGATGCTCTGCTTTTTTTGAGTAGTTTTCCCTAACACACCCAGAAAATCCTAACACATTCAGATAAGCAATCTTGCTTTTTAAAAAAATTATATATATAATAAAATTTCTCTCTGGGATAGGCAAATGTTTGTTGTTTGTTGACATCAACAAACATCCCAGACTATTGTTTTTCTGAACTTAAAAAACTTGATTTGCCTCACTTGAAAGCTATGAGAAATAGCAGTGCAATTTTTAATGGTTGAAGGGGTTTAATGTAATTAGTAGAAATGTGCAGGCAAAATTCTATTATTTAAGTTCATTTTTGATATTTTTGTGCCTGCAGAAGATGGGAGAACATCTGGTGAGAACTCAAGAGAATAGTTAAGACAAATGAAGGAATTGAATGCTTGATTTATGATGAAAGATTAAAAGAGTAAATATGTATAGCTAAAGGGGTGACATGATAACTGCCTATATGTATTTTGAAGCCGTACACTGGTTGGCTCAAAATAGCATGGAAATAGGATTAAGAAATAAGTTGCATAAAACCGAACAATGGAGAATGATAGATTAATAGTAGAAAAGGTGTAGCGAGGAGGTGACGTACAGTTATTGATTACTGTCAACCCTAAACCAAGAAAATAAAAGAAGTTCGATAAACAATAAATATATGATATGCAATATGATAATGACATTTAAATAATGGCTGAAATTCACAACTGCAATTTTAAATGCATAACTTTGAACACACGTGTTAAACTCAAGGCCTGTGGGCTGAATTGTATGTGGCCCGCGAAGATTTCAATGCCAGGGCAAAATAGCTACATTTATACATTCTTGTAATTGCAGACGGATCTTTGAAGGCAACCATAAGGCTGATGTGGCCCTTGGTGGAAATGAGCTCGACACCTCTGACCTAGATTTAGCCATCCGTAACTGACTCATAGTCACAATCATTATGCATTAAATAGTGTAGGGGATATGTAATAATAATAATAATAATAATAATAATAATAATAATAATAATAATAATAATAATAATAATAATTATTCATTTATATTCCACCCTTCACCCCGAAGAGACTCAGAGCAGATTACAGTATACTGTACATAAACAGATGCAGGCAAACATTCAGTGCCTTGTTACATGACATACAATGAGACACAAATACACAGACAAAGGCAAAGGCTTCTCCTTTCATTTCCGGCTCTGGAGGCAGTGCTCATCTCCGGTTCTGTAGGAGGTGCTCTTTCTCCATTTCCAAGCCAAAGAGCCTGCATCCATACACACCTCCTGGTTGTGTAGACAGCATGATTGCTTGGAGCATCTTTTTGCCTTTTCCCACCAGAGCAGTACCTATTGATCTGCTCACATTTGCAGTTTTCGATCTGATAGATTGGCAGGAACTAGGGCTAACAACGGGAGCTCACCCTGTCCCACGAATTCAAACTGCCAACCTTCAGGTCAGCAGTTCAGCAGCACAAGGTTTTAACCCATTGCGCTGCCATGGGTGAAGGGATCATAAAAGTTACCTGATCACCATTCACATTTGCAACTAACTGTTACATAACTAAGTCATGCATGTAGAATTCTGGCCAACACTTATCAATAGAAGAGACAAAACCTACTAAATATTTGACAGCATAGATGGCAACACTGATACTTTTATCAGTATTGAGCCTAACAGTAATGATTCTGCGATCAACAAATCAGTCAATAAAAAAGCTGGGTGAAATTGTACGCTAGCTGACCAGCCTTACAATCCTCCATACTCATCTTCAATTTTTGGATTGTAGAGATCGACAGGTTCAAATGATTCCTATGAATGGTGTCATCATCACAACAATCTGCAAAAGAATGGATGCCAATTCTATGCGTGCAAAACTAGCTGTTGCTATTTTACTGTGATATAATCTTCATGATTGTGTTTTGATATTAATAATAATTCTTTTAAAGTTGCACCTGTTTATTTAAAACCCTATTGAGAGCTACTGTGGGTTCCAATGAGAAAAGTGGTATGTAAATTAAATAATTAAATTGCTGTTTAATTTTTTCTTCTTCATTTTCTTCTCAATCTGTCTGGGAAATAGATCTAGACACTGATAATGATTGGAAGAGTAAAACCTTTTAAAGTTACTTGATTTAAAGCATATATGAAACAGTATATAGATGATACTCTACTGCTAAGCTGTCTTCAGCTAATAAAACTTATGACCTTCTTGTTGGAACAGTGGTAAACATGGAGAAGCTGATTCATCTGTAGTTATGTTGCCCAAAATAAGAGACTTCTGGGTAAATGTATTAAATTTAATAGGTGGAATCACGCCCAACATATTAATAGACTGCTATGAATATCTGTGGTAGAAATCATAATGAAAATCTGCATCATAAATATTTTGTATCCATATTCCAATAAACTGTGAGAACAGTTATAGCTCAGGGAGCAGGAGCTGTTCTTTTGCAGTGAACACTCATTGGAACACAACATGACCTTTTGTCTTAGAAAGGTGAATTTACTGGTATGTTTGTTATTCTGTATCATTATTTTTATGGAGGGAATGTATTAAAACTTGGCTGGCATCCTGTTATTCAGTCATGATGCCATACTCCTAAGTTAGATTTATCACCATGTCACTGTTTCCTACTCATATTGTACAATGGTGGTACCATTGATGGTCAACCATGGAATTTGTAGTTTTGGTGAGGCACCAACACTCTTTGACTGAAAGGCTAAAAATGTTACAAAACTACAACTCTCAGTATCCCATGGGATTGAGCCATGACAGTTAAAATGCTGTCAAACTTCATTAATTCTATAGTATAAATCAGGCTTGGGCAACTTGGGCTCTCCAGGTGTTTTGGACTTCAACTCCCACAATTCCTAACAGCCTCAGGCCCCTTTCCTTCCTCAGCCACTTAAATCTATCATCTATCCAAATATCCATCTTCTCAGATTATCCCTGAAACGGAACAATGAATCTAGAATGCCATTTGCTGATCGACTGCAAGATGAAATGGGGAATGCAAATTGTCTCTTTCAATACACAGTCCCCACGGGATACTGGTGGGTGCAAAGCCATAGCAGTGCCATTGTTTGGCACTCTGCAGCAAAACAAAGGCTACCTGCAGAAAATGAAATAATCAAATCTCTTCATCCCCTCTCCCTCCTCCCAGCATGAGTTAAAGCTATATTCTGTATGTGTCAGAAAGACAATAGTAGAAAATGCATGATAGGACACATAAGATATGGCCAGCTGCCAGCATGCCGAACAGCTGTGCGGCACATAAAAATTATGGCAGCTGTATTTAAACTAGAAATGAAATCTTTAAAATCTATCATTTAATGTGCTTATGTTTTTTACTCATCAAGAAGGAAACATTAGTAATTATGAAGTGTTTATTTCCTTGGACTGGGTGCTGTTTTTGTTGTTGACGTCTGCAAGCGCCAAAAGTCAGGGAGGCATTATGGCTAGTCCCCCTAATCTTATAAGGCTGGCATTAGACAACTGCAGAGCTATGTAAAGTGTCAAGGCTCAAACCTGATGGGGTTTACACCTGAAACAGACACCCAAGGGGCTTGAAGAAGACTGCAAAGTTTCCAGAAGAAAACTGACTGTCATAGGGTCTGCTTGAGGATAGATTGTTATCTAAGCTTCCTTCCTTCTGTGGAGATGAGCCATCCAGGTTATGTTAGACTATGTGAGGTGCTAGTATTTCTTGGGGCCAATGTGGAATAGTGCTTTAGGTGTTGTACGAGAGTTTCAATCCCTGTTCAGCCACAGAAACCTCCTGAATGACCTTGGGCAAGTCACACTCCCTTAGCCTGAAAGACAAGCAGTGACAAACCTCATCCAAATAAAGATTGACAAGAAAATCTTAGGATGGGTACTTTATAACAGTCTATGCTAGTGGTTCCCAACCTTTGGGACTCTGGGTGTTTTGGACTTCAGCTCCCACAGTTCCTAATAGCTGGTTAACTGGCTGGGATTTCTGGGAGTTGAAGTCCAAAACACCTGGAGAACCATTAGTCTATGCAAAGGCATATAACCAAACACTTATTATTTAGGGTCCACCTATCCATGGATCCTAGACTAGCTTCTAAGTAGACTTGCCATGTCAACAATACCAAGAAGAAAATTGAGATAGCATTCAGCACCTTTCAGTGTCAAATGAAATCCAGAGTAGATTCACACTTGAGCAGAACTGTAATATTTGTTATTCTTCATTTCTCCAGTTTATTCTCATGTAGGTCTTGCCAGTGTTATTTTTAAACACTAGAAGGACTCAAAAATAACTGCCATTTCACCATTTCTTTTACCCCCAATTTCCCCCTTAACATCTGGATAAATGCAACAAGTTACATTATCTCACTGCAAATCTCCTGGAGCGATATAACATGAAGCATGAGTGAGGGAAATGGACAATGCAGTGTCATCACTCAGTGACAAGAATTAGAAAGAATTGCTAAATTACAATGTGCAAAATCCTTCAGCCAGAATAGAAGAAGTTTCATATTTCCTGTGTACATGATAGTCATGTTTAGATATGATAATAATAATAATAATAATAATAAACACTTTATTTATAGATATTGAAAGGATGCCATGTTACACCTTTAACTCTTCCTCCTCCTGAGCAAGACCAGTACAGAAATTCCATTAGCTTTTTCATGATGTTCTTCCATTTGCCTCAACTTCTGTTGATATTCCACACTGGTTCTAAATCTGCTACTACTTTTCAAGCCTTAGCTGAGTCATAACAACTAAATAATGATGAGTAGCTGTGAGATTTTTGGGCTGTATGGCCATGTTCCAGAAGCATTCTCTTCTGACATTTCCCCCACATCTATGGCAGGCAACCCCTGAGGATGCCTGCCATAGATGTGGGTGAAATGTCAAATGAGAATGCTTCTGGAACATGGCCATACAGCCCAAAAAACTCACCGCAACCCAGTGATTCCGGCCATGAAAGCCTTCGACAACACATTAAATAATAATGGTTTATATACAATGTTCAGCTGAACTCTATGCAGTTTCTGATACTTGCCTGGAAGCAAGGTTGGATCTTACTGTAAGTTACTTGCTCCAAGGCTCAAGAGCCCATTTTTTGTCATTTATGCTAATTAGGCACACTTTTTCCATGTTAAGCTTTATGTACCAATGAGTGTGTTGCCAACACTTAATAAATTAATAAATAACAGGGTGCTATAATAATGGCTGACTGCTGTTTTCTGCTTTTAACTCTCCTCCTCCTTCATTTCAACAAGCCCAACCTTCCTCTGTTGTTTCTTAACAGATGATGCTGTGAAAGATTAAGTTTACAGCAAACTGCAATTATTAGAAAACTCAAGGCTTTAGTGCCTGCGTAACAAGATTAATACCTTTTCGACAGAATTTAATAATATGGTTTTATCATGTTTAATTTTGTTCAGCCAATGTTTCCCAGTGGGGAAGCCCCTTTCCTGTTCCTTTTCCTTTCATTTTTACATTTTAGCACAACTAAATGGAACTAAAACCTAAACATTAATACTCTAGAACAAAAAATGTAATTCTTTTTGTTTTCCTGGCACAAAGAATGCATGTAATGGCGCAGGCTCGCTGGAAACCAATTTCAAAAGGACCACAAAGGGAGCAACTTCAGCTTAATTTGGACATTTCAATCTCTTTTTGACAGTTCTGGTCCTCTGAGCGGAGCCCTCAGCTGCTCGGATAAATTATTTCCCTGCTAAAGGTTCATACAGGTAATGTTCTAGGTGTACATAAAACCACATTTATTCGTATGCCCATCCACAAAGATTTTTAAATGGGGTTGCCAAACTCAAAACTGGAGAGAAGTCATGTATTTTTAACTGATTTATAGAAGAGGGAATTTCAGTAAGTGTTGCTCGTACATCATGTGTCTTAAAGCCATTTCTGACTTATGGCACCGCTAAGGCAAATCCACCATAGGCTTTTCCTGGCAAGAGGAAGGCCAAAGATTGCCTTGGCTTTCCTCTGAGGCTGAGAGAGTGTGACTTGCCCAAGGTCAACCTAATACGTTTCCATGGCTAAGAAGAAATTTGTACCCTGTTCTCCAGAGCTGGAGTTCAATGCTCAATCCATTGCACCACACAGTGGGTTAAACCCTTGTGCTGGCAGGACTGATGACTTGAAGGTTGGGTTGCTGATCTGAAGGTTGTCAGTTCGAATTCAACCCAGCTCCAGCTCCATGTGGGGACATGAGAGAAGCCTCCCACAAGGATGGTAAAACATCATAACATCCGGGCATCCCCTGGGCAACGTTCTTGGAGACAGCCAATTATATGACACCAGAAGCAACTTTCAGTTTCTCAAGTCACTCCTGACAGGAAAAAAAATGCTACCAGGTAAGTAAGTAACATCTGCCCAAATTCCCTCTTTTACACATTTATTAAAGGGATAGGAGGAATTTCCAGTTTTTGCCCCACTATATATCACAGTATCTCAGAGTGGTGTAGAAATAAAATTAATTTAAAACTTTTTAACAACTTATATTTAAAACAATGAGTAATCTAAAGGCCTTATCACACTACGCTGTTATTGTGGAATATTCCAGGTGCTGTAGGCTATATTTCAATGGAAGGAACTGGCCAAGTACCTCTAAGTATTCCTTGCCTAAGAAAAATCTGAGAAATTCATGGGGCTGCAATAAGTTGACAAGTGACTTGAAGGCACATATTCATACAAGAATCTGAGAATTGATTGAGGTATGGCTCTCTGTGACCACATTCATCTTCCCTGGGACAGATGACTTTAATTACTAGTTGAAGTTAAAACCATTTAGAGGTTGAAGATTTGGATGCAAATATATTTCATCAGTTAATCCATGGAGCCAAATTTTAACTTTTCATTCTGACAGGAGTGGGAAGGATTTTTCAGCCAATTCAGGTAAGTATTATTTGAAGAGGTGAAGCTTTTTATTTTTTGATCAACTGTAAACATAAAGAGAGGTGTGGCATCAGATGAAAGCCTGAGCAGCCATAAGAAGAAAAAGACTACATGGAAAGGGTGTGTTCTAGCTCTCTCATGCTTTCGGGCAGAAGACAATAACTGGTCTGGATGCTGATGAAATTACCCACCATGATATAATATTACTTAATTAGACATATTCTTCAGGCTTCCCATCATTTTCTTTTTTTAATCCCACAAGTACAGGCAGGGCTTTCATATCACCTTGGCTTGAAGCGGGGATAGGGAACCTTTAACCCTCCTGTTGTTTTGGACTTCAACTCCCAGATTTACCCAGGATAGTCCATGGCATGCAATTATAATAGCTCTATTCAGAAGATTGAACACAGAGATTGAAAGATTGCAACCTGGAAGATTGCATATACCCTTAAGGCCTTCCTATTAAAATTATTTTTTATTTATATATTTGTTTGTTTGTTTGTTTGTTTGTTTGTTTGTTTTGGAGGAATTGGTTGACTTCATGATTCAAAAATGGCCTCACCTTGGCCTGGAATAGTCTAGAGCAACATGGAGAATAGGGACTATGTTGCCCCAACTCAAACCATCCATGGCCCTCCATCATCATCTGAAGGAATATGAAATTCCCCTCTCAATAATCTCTACAGTTAAAGAAGATTGTCTTCTTCACACTATCAATGAACAGGTAGCATGAGCTCTGTCTTCACATGCTTACTTAACCCCCTAGATAACATCTGTATCTTTACTGGAACACCAGAACACCCATTTGTGCTAGTGACTCCCGTGAAGCTTTGCCTCTCATGATGTATATATCACAGACACAAACTGGCTGATGATATTCATCATAGTCCTGTAGTATGACATGCATTATACATTGCTCTGAGACTGTATTGGATTCTGGCAAGCACCCAGTCCATGTCAACTTCATTCTAAAATAGCCAGAGAACCATATTTTCTAGTGAATTCCAGTCTGTAGACTTCCACAAGAATTTGAATAGAAAAGCAACTCTCTTGATAGCAGTTGCAAAAGGCCCGTTCACATTCTGACAATTAACCAAATATGCACTTCTACTCGCATCTGTATCAAAGCATGCACACTGATACTCAAAGCAAACTTAGGCCCCTTATATCCCAGGATCTAATCCCACGTCATCTGCTTTGAACTGGGTTATATGAGTCTCCATTACCAGATAATCTGGGATCAGATCCTGGGATATAGGGCACTGTAGAAGGGACCTTAGAAAGACACACTAATTCATTCCCACAATGTCATGCACATGTATTGCCTGCTCCCTTGTCACACCCCAACAAATTCCACCATACCAGACAACATGCAAAGTTTGCAGAAAGTGCTTCTGAGAAACCCCTGTTTGTTCTACAGTCTGCTCTCCCCATGGCTAGTTCTTTCCCTGGGTTTCCCATATTGCTGCATTCTCTTTGCCTGCTTTTTTTTAGACCTGCTTCCTTTGCCCCAAATGACAGCTAAAGACTCACAAGTTGAAAATAATTTTTGCCCACTGATATGCTATTAATTCCATCCATTTTGTTACCCCCTGCCAATGTACAGGAACTAAATCCCACCTGGCTATTCCCATCCCTGGTGGGTTCTGGCTTCCATCAGAACAATGGCTGACTCTTTGGGAGCTCTCCCTGGTCCTGAAATTCCCTCTTCCTGACTATATATGCACAATCCCTTCAGCTATTCCTTATTCTAGACTCTGGCCCTTCATGGTACATGACTTCAAAGTCTTTCTGAGATGATAACAAAAGTCTGAAATAGTCAGAACCAAGGCACACAGTTGACCTGTACCTTTCAGAAGTACAATTACTGACAGAGATAGAAATGAACTTCACATAACCTGCTTTTTTCAAATAGATTTTGCACATTTATCCAATCATGTTCTGTAAGACAGACTATTAACAACGTCATACTTATATCTTTCAGTTTCTTAATATCAAGAAGAGATCATGAACATATTTTTCCTTCTTTCTTTTCCTTTATTAACACATACATAAATAGCCATGACTAAAATGGCATCTATTTCAAAAAATGCACAGAAGCGATTGAGGAAATAATATAGGAAATGAATATTCTGAGAAAATAGCATACACAAATCTGTACATTATACAAAACATACATTAACATATGCATACATATTGTATGCTTTCTCATTTCTTCTTCTTCTGCAAACTTTAAAAAGGGCAGTTAAACATGCACAGCTATTGATGCAAAATGTTAAAAAAAAATCACATTTCTACTGCATTCATAGTCTATTTTGGAAAAAGTGCCAGGAAAGTCAAATGACTGTTTTGCAGGGCTCTCGTTTTCAATATCATTTCTGAAAATATGAAGGATAAAAATAAAAACAGCAGCTAGAACTCACTCTAGGTAAAAACCACAGCCATCCTGATGGCTCTGTTGTGGTTGTGAGTCTCATAATTTCCTTTCTGTGTTACTTAAAATCAAATCTCCCTGCAACAGTAAACAAAACTGGGAAGAGCTTATGGCTCCCTTGCTTTCCCTCCATTGTTACCTGAACCCGAATAGCTTAAAAATGGTGCTTAAAATCTGACATTAAGGAAGGTGTTTTTTATCCTCCTACATAGATGTGGGTTAATTAATGTTTTCTTTTGGTAATGCTGAATAATGCAAACTTTTACAGTAATAGTTTCTGTCCTCCTAATCACTGTTTTTATTTATTTTAAGTCTTGAAGATCATTTTAATGTCTACTTCTGTCTTTGTCTTTTCGGCATTTTAAGCATCTGATTATATGTGTGCTGGAAATGCAGAGTTTTGTGAAATAATTGTTTACTGGGATTACTTGAGCCCAGGGTTGACTTTTTAACATGTGAAAACAAGACAGCTTTTTAGCCATAAGTCTCTATATACAGGAGAAGGAAGGTGTACCACTCTGATATTGAGAGCAAAATATTAGTGCAAGTTCAACCCCCCCCCCCCCCCCAAAGACTGGGCACAAATCCAGAGACGCACTTAACACAAGGGGATCCTTGGGTGTTGTTTTCAATGGAGAAGACTCTGCTTCACTTTTATCACCAGTGCTAGCACTTGGCTGCTAAAACAGAATATTTCTCAAAAAGTTACCCCTAAGTCCCATCCATGGAGGAGGAGGGGAGGCGGCAGAGGGAAACAACCTTACTATTAGTCATTAAGAACAAGCTGGGAAAATGTAGACCTGGGGACATTCAGCCCTCTTAGGTTTCCCCAGAGGCAGTATCAGATAGTGGTTTCCCATCTTTAAAAGACTGGGAGGGGGACCATTCTAAAGATTGAGATGTCTCCCCTATAGCTTAGTTACTGGCAGAAGGAGCTTTAAGCTAAAATAAACTGAGCCTTGTGTTCCAGCCTTTTGCCCCATGCAGAACTAAAATGTGGCCCTTGAGAACATCTGTGAAATTGAATGAAGCACTCACTTTGTTTTTGAAGACCCTTTTAGTGTGGCAGAGTGTGTCAAGTGCTGAATGGGACCAAGGAGGCTGGAACTGAAATTCCCATTCAGGCCTAATGTGCACTGTTTCTTGGTTTCAAGAATTGATATCCAGCAAACTCAGGAGACAAATTAAGGGGAATGAATGAATGAAGCATTTCCAGGCACTGTAGTACCAATATTCCCCCATTTCCTTTTTTATAATTCCAGGTAGTATTGCTCACAGCTGTAATAGCACCAAAGAGTACCTATAGCTTTTTAAAAATTGCATGGAGTGACATTTGTCAGTTCCTATTTTGCAACACTAATTGGAGTGGTGAAATCTTTGACTAGAGATTTGGAATGAATTCATTCATGCATTCATCTTCTACTTACAGTAAAACTAGTTGCTGATCAGGACTGCAAAATAATGCAATGTGGAAACCCTTACCCAAAAGCCCACAAAGGGAAACTATGTAGGCTTGGCTTCTTCCGATGAACTGCTACTTGGGATATCTATCCTCTAGACTGTTCCACTATTTTATGTCCCTGCTCCCCGTGGTTTTATTCATATGTCTTTCTCACCGAGTTTTAACTTAGTGTTCATGTGGCCTGCCCTGGTTTTTATTGCTTTTTCTGAATTTTGGGTTGTAATGTATGTTATTATTTATTGTATTGTTAAATTGTGTTATGATATGTTGTTTTATATTCTGTCATATTGTATGGTTTTGGGCATGGCCCCATGTAAGCCGCCCCGAGTCCCCGTTGGGGAGATGGTGGCGGGGTATAAATAAAGTTTTATTATTATTATTATTATTATCAGTGTAGCAACCATTAATTACCTGAATCTAAAGTAGGAAGGAAAAATCTGTTCAGTTGCCAAGTTGAGGATATTTCCCTCAAACTGCATTAGATAGACTCCCCCAATTTCCAACTCTTTGGGTTGTTTATTCCATCATGCCCATCATGGACAATGGTTGAGATGATGGATCTTATTATGAAAGGGCCGGGATGTGGTGCTGCTGCCTAGTAACCAGCTGCAATAAATCACCACTGAGTTCGAAGCCCAGGTCGGGTTAAGCCCCCGACCATTAAATAGCCCGGCTTGCTGTTGACCTATGCAGCCCCGAAATACAGTTGCATCTGTCAAGTAGGGAAATTTAGGTATGCTTTATGTGGGAGGCAAATTTAACTAATTTACAACACCATCAAACTGCCAGCAAAACACGAGGAAAGGAATGAGGAAGTACAGCCACTAGTGGACGGTGAAGCAACAGCTTCCCCTGTGGCCGGAATCGTGAAGCTGGAAAAATATTAAATGCCTCTGTGTCTGTCTATACTGTATGTTGTTTGTCTGTTGGCATTGAATGTTTGTCATATACGTGTTCATTGTAATCCGCCCTGAGTCCCCTTCGGGGTGAGAAGGACGGACTATAAAGACTGTAAATAAATAAATAAATAAATAAATGCATCAAGAGGTGTCAGGTCACACTCCATATAAGCTCATTAATCAAGACACATGCAAGAAACTCTCATACTTACATTATTACCTCAAACAAACAAATCTTAACTGATTTCAGAAGCTAAACAAAAGCCACAATAGGACAGAAGTTTACCAGGGGCCCTTCCACACTACACCATGATTCCCTTTTAAGTACTGTGGCTACATTTTATGGATTCCATAGGTTTGTATCCTGGTGAGGCACAAGAGCTCTCCATCTTAAACTGCCAGTCCAAGGATTTCATAGGATGGAACCAGGACAGATAAAGTGGAATTATAGTGCTATAATAATTATGTGGTGTGAAGGGGTCTCCAGATAGGTCTTGGAAAAACCTAGGTGGATCAATGGAAGGGGGAGAAGAAGAGGAGGCAGCTAACAGCTGAGGAACATGCCATGAATCTGGTGATGAAATTGTTGGTATTGAACTGGGTACATCATTTGCTACCTATAATCAGGGCATAATAGGTACACTTTGAGTTTTCCTTGGCCATAAGTAGCAATAGATTCCTGTGTAAGGAAACAGCCTTTGATGACCGAGGGTATCATATTTCATATGAATCCCGTGGTCACTCCATGAACTTTAAGCCTTGATCCTTATTGTTAGTTAAAAGCAAACATGATAAATCAATGGGATTTACCTTCATGTGGCCACACAATTCAGCAATGCATTCAGTGATCCTTCTTTAGCTGCATTTAACCAATAACATTTAGACCCATGAAAATAATGGCAATGTTTAAGTCGGATTGCTTCAATTCATATGGTACTCATGGTAGGAAACTTCTGTTTTTAAAAATAAAACACTAGCTAATATCTTGTTCAATATGTGTGATGTCATATATTGGACTTACAACACTATAAGTTTATGAATTCACAACTTACTTCATTGTGCCCATGAAACAATAGAGTGTATACCCACCTTGGAAGCCAGGCGGTACCACAAACATAGGGATTTCCAAAGTGGAGGGATGGAGTGAGCGAAGAAACATCCGCTCCATCTTTTGATAACAGGGCACTTTGAAACAACTAATTGTTATTGCTCCCAGTAACTCAGAAACTATGTTGGTGAGGCTACTTGGCTTCTAAGGTGGGCTTTGGGGGGTCCACATAAGGAGATATAACTAAAATGAAAGAGCTCTGTAGTGATTGCTGCATTTCCTGATGCAAGATCTTGACCTGTATTTTTTATTTGTTAATTGAAAGTACTGGAAGATTTTTCAGAAGGCAAAAAACCTAGTGTTTAAAAGTTTTAAATTCACCCGAGCATTATTTCGTTTCTGCTCTTTGTGACAGTAGCTGTACCTATTTTGTCTGACATAAAATAGGTGGTTTAAGAGTGTAGTAAACACCCTGGAATTACGGGGATCACTCCTATAAAATTGCAATACTAAAGGAAGCACCTGGATTGATAATTTAGCACTCTTTAATGTTGGCAAAAGAGTTCATTGTAAAAATGAAAGGTTGGAAGACTGTCATTAGGGTGAATTGCAAAAAGATTACACCTTCATGTGTGTGCTGTAATAAACACTTTACCTTTAATTTGTGTTTTTACTAAGTTCAGCTGCAAATGAGAGAACCTTTAAAAAACTGTCAATAAAATTTAATATCAGAGAGAGAACGTCTAAGGGGTAAAGGGATGAATTGTACTTACCTAGGAAATGCAGACATATGCTTTTTGGAATCATAGAGTCTGACCAATAAATGAGACAAGTACCTTTTAAGATTTTTCTTTTTAAAATTTGAGATCAGACAAAATAAGCTTGGAAACCTACACAGTTGCGAGCAAGCAATCCCAAATGAAATATTTGCAACTTGCTTCCCAATAACCTTAGATGTAGAGGAATATTCTTCTCCTTGATGAAAAGGGTAGACATTATTTAATTAACTTTAGCGTTGGTAATGAAGACATCAAAATAATGATGTTCTATAGCTCAACTCAGTCATTAGTCAAAATGGAAAATGTAGTAAGAAATCCCAATAAGGATAAGACTTGGAATGACAAGATTGAAGGGACAAGATAAAATCCTCAAGTGTATGGATATATCAGTTATTATCATCCATGCCAAATTTCTATTTCACATTTCGTCCACATCCCTATTGACACCACTGTTTATAAGGTTGATTAAATATGGAACCCTTTCACATCCTTTTTAGAAGGCAAGACACTCTATTCCTTATTCCAGCTGTAGATCACCTCAGCCCTGTGAAAACTCTCAAATGCAAATGTGTGTGGTGGTTGTTGTGTGGGTTACAGAGACAAAACTGAAATTGGAGGAAGCAGATGCAGTCATCTAATGCTGAGACTGTTCTTGCTGAGTCTGAACAATCATTTCAAGAGCTAGTAATGAGAAGAGCTGAAGCTAGTGCTGATTACAGACTACATCAGAGTGTTAGAAAATGAAAGTGATGACATTTCTGAAATAGGATATTGTAGCCATAATATCAACTGAGAAAGCAGAGCAATCCTATTTTCCAAATCACATCATTGGAAGTAAACCAGGGTCTCAGTTTTAAACCAGGAAGACTTATCATTAACTTACACCAACATATACTTTAAACAAGTATTGTGTGGGTACGGGAAGAGCAGACACCTTTCCCGTATATCGCTAATCCCTGAGGTATGTGTGAACTCATCAAAAAAAAGGGAAGTCTGGAATGAATAAATCATTAAGAATAAAAATGGAGTGGCATATGCACAATGGGTCTCTATCCCAAAGGATTTGCAATTTAAACTTTGGCGATGGGGAAAAGAGACAATTCATGGAGAGTGAATCTGGTGAGTGAGATAAATTGTTTGAAGAGTTGATGCACTTGGCCCAACAGTGGGTTTGTCCACTGGGGTTTGGGGGCTTTTATGCCAGTGTGGGGAGTGAACCCATTCTTGAATTTTAGCCTGATCTTTATAAAAACTTTTCCAAGGTCTTGATTCTACCCTCAAGGCTCAGCACCTTGGATAGCTCCTTTAACATCCATGTTATAAACTGGAGCGGATTCACTGACCCAATAACATGGAAGCCATCAAACTTTGTTGTGCATGTGTCTCCACATGTACACCTCATGCACACTTATCTGCTTGTGTTTTGATTTCAGTCACTCAAAGCTCCCTTCCCCATAAACACAACACAGATTGATTCAGATCCACAAATCTTCCCACAGCTAATTAAATGTAAATATGGCAGATTATACTATGTGTTCATGATACTGGCCTACCGGAACTTGGGAGGTTTTTTTGGAGGGAGTTAGAACTCCTAGAATTTTAAGAAAGTTGTAGTCCAAAAGTAAGCTTCCCCAGATCTGTATGTTTAAAAAAAAACCTATGAGACATGGTTAGTGGTTGTACAAACTGGACATGCATTCAAAAAATGGATAAATTCATGTGCAACATGAATTTACTATGGTCCTTCAAAGGAAAAGAACCCACATTGAGATATTATCAATTGATTCTGGGGCTTTCTGCATACAAAGCATACACTTTGCAATGGAAAGTCCAGCTCTTCTTGGTGGACTTCACCTTGCTTCTCAGTTCTACTACAGGTCAGTGCATGGAGGCAACCAAATTTATTTATTTATTATTTATTTACATCACTTTACCCTGCCTTTCTCCCCGAGGGGACTCAAAGCGGCTTACAATAAATAGGCAAAAATTCAATGCCTAAAAACAATGTAAAAACAACAATTCATATAAAAAATTTACAAAACAACAATTCATATAAAACAGATACCATTGCAAAATAAAATCACATTATATAAAATTGTAAGTATGTCCAAAAAACAAAAAGCAACAATACTCATCATCCAAACAGTTGTAGGAAAGCAAATTTAGCAAAATGTAATTGACTCACTACCACTGATCTTCAGAAAAATATGCATAGGGGAAAACAGAGTATATGTAAGAAAAGCCATAAGTAGCACTTGGTTCCTTGAGCATTCTGATCATCATAATAATGATATAATAACTTTATTCTTGTATCCCGCCTCCATCTCTCCGAAGGGGTTGCTTAAACAGGGATTAGCCCAAAAACAACAACATAGCATTACATACAACAGTAATTAAAACAGTAATTTAAAACAATATAACAAAGATATAAGCAACATAACATAACAGTTACTTTAAAAGCCTGAGCGCTGATTGCTACATACAGCAGAGGGTGACTAGTGCAAGAGCTCCGAAAGATCCATAGGTAAAATCAGGGCAAATAGGGAAAGAACAGGGGAACAGTTCCATTAAAGTATTAAAACATATAGAGTGAGGAATAGTGATAAAGTGTCGTACATATTTGTAAACAGATTGCATGTCTGATGGGCTTATTCACTCAAATGCATCATCTGTACACTATGGAGTTAAACTTGTCTGGGAGACATTATAGGTCTCTCCCCATCCCTCACCCTCTTACAGAGAGGCATGGAATCAATTGTTCTGTTAGATCAGATAAAGCAGGGATTAGGCAGCTTAGTTGGTTTTCACTACTGTTTCCAGAACTCTGAATTCTGGTCATGCTAACTATGACTTGTTGGAGTTGTAGTCCAAAATCTCCAGAGAACACCAAGTTCCTGCTTTTGAACCAGAGATTACCAATGCTCTCAGCAAGCATATTCTCTAAGACTGTTTTACAGTCTATTATAGGACACAACCAATAAATACCTAGCAAGTAGATATATGTACATAGAATTTGCAGTCAGAAGTACAAAAAGATGTTGCTTTAGTCATTAAGAACCCACAGGTCTCTTTAATTATCCAAGTGCTTTTCCACCTTTACCGTGCTAACATCTGATTGATGATTGCTCCCATTAGGAACTGGAAAAGTACAGCTACCAGCTTCAGCAATGCACTCAAGTTTCATTTCCTCAGACATCTGCTTCATCCTGATGAATTAACTAACCAGGTGCCATGTATGTTTATTTGAACATCTGCTTATTTATAGGTACTCCAATCCTTTACTACTGCTAGCTTGTGATGGTACTTCAGCATCATTATATGCAATAATACAGCGTGAAGAAATGATAACTTTTGGATTGCTACTCCCCAAATCCCCAAGTCACAGTCACAATGGCAATTCAGAGTTGTCATGCAAGAAAATAGTCTGGGACTATATTCTACAACTCTGGGACTAGTTTTATTCTAAGGCTGCAAGGTTTTGATAAAAGATGAAGAGAAGTTAGCAAAATGGTGACATTGACAGAATAGAAGAATTTTACACTTTCATCTGAAATCATCATAAGACTTGAACACGCATCCCTACAAGAAAAATCCAGCCACATAGAAAATTTAATACTGGGGAAGCAATTCTAGCCTGATTTCTTCCATGAGGTCTAGTTTTCCTTATGGAAGAGATATTGGTCAGAGTCTTCTCTCATGGTGTTCATTAAGTAACTTTATTCATACTTAACTACATAACAGGTGCTAAAAAACTGTTAGTGAATTGCAGAGATGTGCAATGGGACTCCAGCTACTTATTCCCTAGACTGCTAAAAACACAAACAAATGGGTGCTAGAAACTAAACTATCCCTAGAAGCCAAGATCATTAACCTGAGAGTGTCATACTTTGGACATATCATGAGAAGACAATGACAAGAAAAGGCAAGGATGCTTGTTAAGGTGGACGGCACTAGGACAGTGGTTCTCAACCTACCCAGATGTTTTGGCTTTCAACTCCCAGAAATTCTAACAGCTGGTAAACTGGCTGGGATTTCTGTAGGCCAAACACCTGGGGATTCACAGGTTGAGAACCACTGCACTAGGGAAAGGCCACATTCCAGATGGATAGATCCAGTCATGAAGCCAGAGCTTCCCTATGACTGTAAGACCTGAGCACGGCAGTTGAGGATCGGGTGACTTGGAGGACTGTCATTCTTGGAGTTACCATAGATCGAAGTTGACTTGACAGCAGCTAACAACAATAAACAATTGTCCTGATATGCACCAGGTTCTATCTCTTCCTAGTCAGGGTCCAAATATATATCATCCCTCAATGTAGTAATGTAACACCAGTCTTTCATTCAATATGGACATTTTGGAACTGCTCCATTCTAATTCATTCAGACATAAGTCCATTTCTGAAGATGGAAGTCCCCAACAGGATTCTGGTTTTTGCTTGTTTATTTGTTCTATGCCATATGAACCCCCTGTTGCCATGAAAATAGTGCAGTCCAGATAGCCATTTTCTACATTGGTTGGAAGGAAGACTCTGTAAATGAGTGCTGGTCTTCATTCCCCAGGAGCTCATACTACTCAGTTCAGATCTATAAAGTCCCACATTATATTTTCCCAGAGCAAGATTGGCTCAACCATTGGGTAAAGGGAGTAGTTGCCTTAGGTAACAGAGGCTGGAAGTTGGCAAAAAGGTGTTGGAGGCTTCACATCTGGTGGCACTTGTCTATCATCAAGGTGGAAGTTGGCTTTTGTTCTTGTAATGGGGAAGGTCAACATATTCTTGCTCTTGCCCCTATAGTCATGGGGTGGGTAACTGCAGGGATTCCAGGGACCAATTCACCCCAAGACACCCCACACAGACTATCCACATGCACAGTCCAAATATCTCAATTTATCCCTGCAGTCCTTCTCAAACACAGAATGACATCATATCACTTCCTTTTGCCCTTTTGAAAGAAGATAAAGAAGGAAACAAGGATTTGGAAGTACTACAATGTTCTGGGATGCTTTTTGAGAGTGGGGGTATTCTCACATATTTCTATGCTTATGTGGAGGAGGCCTTCTGTGCAATTTGCCTATTGCCTGCACTAGATTGACTCTGGCCTCCTCAAGAATTCCCTCATTCCCCAGAATCCAAACTTGCAGAAACACCTCCCCCTTTTAAAAAAAATGGCACCACAGGATGTTAAACTTTGCAAAAGTCTTAAATGCAACAATGAAAATTTGTCTTGTACTGACAACACCATTGTCCTTGTTTTCTGCTGGCTGATTGCAACTTTTAACCATCTGCAAAATAAAATATCTTTCCCTTCCTCTCCAAGGTGCCTTGATTGTGCGGCACAGCTTTTGTCGGATGATGTCATGGATAGTGTGGTTTCAAACTGAAGCAAGCATCTGAGCCAAGACATCCAGCAGATGTTTCAAGAGTGCAGGTGGCTGCAAGAGAAGGGTAATTTTAGAGCTCTCCAAATAATTCAGCAGCCAGACTTGTAGATCGTTTCTATGCCTCCAGCCCAGATTTTTGCAAAAAGGCATCAGAAGGAACTTGGTGATCCCATTCCAGTCCATCTTTCCATTGACTGCAATTACATTTATATCCACGAGTTTGTTCAAACAGCTGCTAGGAGAATGGGACGTTCTTTGTATGCATGCTATTTTCGGAGCATCCATCGGATTGGTTAAGATGAGGGCAAGTTAGATGGTAAGTGGGGATTTCGACGCACATCTCTCCCTGTATTACTAAAGTTGTTACACCATATTGTGAGACACTATTCCTAGTGAGCAAAGTTTCATCTTGGGCATCATCTTGCAAAACCTTGAATGTGAGAATGCTCATTAAAATGAGTTCTTAGAAGAACTGTTTTTGGAATACAACCAGCCATCATTGCCACTGAAGGCTAGAAGACTCATAGAAATACTTTTTCCAAGTGAACCATCTAGGGGTCAAGTTTGTTGAGTAGCCTACAGCCAAAGATTTTGTCAATGATATATCTGCAAAAGAGCATAGAATAACATGGAAAGCTGCATATTACTAAGCCAAACCTTCTGTCCATACTGGTTGATGCAAGCTCCTCGGGGTTTCACAGAGGTCACTTTCTTGATACCTGTCCTGTTTAACTGAAGGAAAAGGCAGTGGTGGGTTTGATGTCAATGGAGACCATGAATCCATGCCAGGTTTTATAGGAACTAAAGGAAGAGTCCTGTATCTGTGAGGGATAAGTTCCAAGCCAGACTATGGTTACCTGAAATTATCTTCCATTAAATTACCTGACTTTTAGTTATACTTCATTACTAAAGAATTATCAAGTATACTTCCTTAGATTAATGCCACCATGAGCATGTTGGCAATCCCACAAGTGCATCTGAATATTTGTACAATGCCAGCAATGCCGGACACCTCAGGGTCAATACTCCCTCAGTGTCACAATCTTGATATAATGTGCAAAGGAAACAAGTCCTAAAAATATTGTCCCTGAAATAATAGTACTTCCAGGAAATATAAATTACATTGTAATGTGCCAGGAACCACCTGCAAGTGTGCCAGAACAGAACATATATTCATTCCTCAAGGATAGAAAGGAATGCACTGACTGGAGCTATTCTAAGTATTTTTGTATTTCAGGAGTGTGTGTGTGTGTGTGTTTGGTGATATTTTGAGAATAGAACTGAAGGTCATATTCTCAAAATGGAAGCAGAAGAAATATAGGGAGTGAATCGAAACCATTAGGACTAGTAGTGTGTCTTTGAAGAATCAGCTTGCACCAATGCCAAATAAATTTACTTTCAGATTAGATAAGCCAAGTACCTTGAAACATGAGAAGCAGTGCAAAATTGATCAAAAGACGAATTCAGAAGATCACACAGCTCAATCTTCTGATGACAATATCATTCAGAATACACTTCACAATTCAGTATTAAAACAATAAAAAATATGCTATTGTGTTAATTGTTCATTAACATTGCATTCTCATAAGAAGCTAGATTTTTGTGGCCAGAGCTAGATAGATGAATAGATAGATAGATAGATAGATAGATAGATAGATAGATAGATAGATAGATAGATAGATAGATAGATGATAGCTAGATCATTACATGGAAGAGTGAAAACTCCTCATGCATCAGAGATTGTGCATCATGCTTATATAGTCTAAGTATACAATTATGACATTATAGTTATACTATATATTATGGAGCCCCTGGTGGCACAGTAGGTTAAACCACTGAGCTGCTAAACTTGCTGACCGAAAGGTCGGTGGTTCAAATCCGGGGAGTGGGGTGAGTTCCTGCTGTTAGCCCCAGCTTCTGCCAACCTAGCAGTTTGAAAACATGCAAGTGTGAGTAGATCAATAGCTACCACTCCATCGGGAAGGTCATGGTGCTCCATGCAGTCGTGTCGGCCACATGACTTTGGAGGTGTCTACGGACAACGCTGGCTTTTCAGCTTAGAAATGAAGATGAGCACCAACCCCCAGAGTCGGATATGCCTAGACTTAATCTCAGGGGGAAACCTTTACCTTGACTTACTATATATTATACATAAATAGATAGACAGATAGGCAGACAAACAGATCAGAACTCCACTTAGAAAAAAAGGAATTAAGTATATTGATTCTGTTTTAGCATGAGCTTTCATGGATATGGATTCCACTTCTTCTGATGCCCTGATATGGCAAGAAATATACCAATATTTATGCAAGATCGTTATAAAATTGATGTTCATCTTGCTCGTTTTTTTTTAATGCTGCATCTGACTAACACTATTTATTTGAATATACTGTATATCTAATACAACAGTCACAAAAGTGAAGGCACTGACAATTTGGGCCCATCCAAGAATATAAACCATTACACTTGAGGAACTCTTCTTACAAAGTCATGAGATGCTTCATCTTCACTTATAATGGAAGGGTCTGATGCAACAGGATTCCAGCCATGTACAACACAGTGAAATGGACATCTCTGCCACATGAAATTTCTGGACTCTGTTTTTTGGGTCCAAGTTGACTTTCGAGGCACAATAAGCAAATCTAACCAGTGGTATCCCTTGTGTCAGCAGATATATTTCATCTGGGGGATTGCTGATGAATACCCTAATGCTTACTGTGCACTAACAGCTGGTATTTTATAGTACACAATTTTATTTTATTTTATTGCAAGATAATAACACTTCTCTAACCAGGAGCAAAATTCAAGCCCGCTCTCACTGCAGTGATGTAGACAAGGTACCAGTTTTCTCAATCATGATTTAGGTCACAGCTCCATCAGATTGGCTATTGCCATAGCAACCACAGCTTTTGCCTTTATGCAGAGACTTCTCATGGTATGCCACAAGATGGGGAGGGGGAGAGAAAGAAGTCTAGAAAAGCATGGGAGAAACAGCGAAGATACGGAGAACTTAAAGATGAACAGAACGTCACACATCGGGCAGCAGGAAATGGGCAAATGTGATATCTCCTTGGCATGCCTCAGTCAAAAGAGCACATACAGAGGAAAAGATTGGGATCTCATTGGAATGTTCAGTTTTGATAAGAACTTGCATCTGGAGTTGAAAGAGCTTAACGTTTTGCAAGTCTGGATGTGAAAAGGACCACAACTGACAGATTGATTCATCAACCTTTATGCATGCTCAACCTTTAAGGCATGCTCAGGAGAGGTACTTAGAAGCATATAGATAGGGACCACAAATAGGGTCTTCTCAGTGGTTGCCCCTAAGCTTCTTAAGAAGGCTAGAACTCCCCACTCCTTTCCCTCCTTCTATTAGAAAAGGGAAAAGATGCATTTATTTGACTGGCTATTGAGAAATGAAGTCTTTTAAATGCCTGTTAGAAGACTTTAATCTCTTTCTTACCAAATACTCTTTACTCCTCAAAGAAACCTCAGGGTGCATCTACACTGCATAATTAATGCATTTTGACTTCACTTTAACTGCCATGGCTCAATGCTATGGAATCGTGTATTTTCAGCTTCTTATCCAATCCATTACAAACATTATCTTTCCCACATTTGGTTTAGTATGTGAGTATATGCATGCATGGATTGGAAACTATTAAGTCAGAAACAAGTGAATACTTTGCATGGATAAAATCCAATGTTTATTCCCTGGTATTTCCAATTAAGACATCCAAGCTGTAAGGCAAAGAAGCTACGTCTGGGGAGTTCCTTCCATCCAAGAATCACAGAACTCATTTCACATAGCTATCTGATTATTAAAATGCATTTTAGTCTCCTCTTCAGATGAAAGGTGAGCACACCCCCAGGCCCAATCTAAAATGCTGGTTTTGGCCTTTAAAACATTTCAGGCCAAGTGGTTTAGAAGAAATGCCTACACTTGTATAAGCCTGGCTCAGGATTACGATCAAAGACCATGTTCTTCAGCCTGCCACCAAGATCAACAGAGTGAACAAGGAGGAAAGATATGATCTCCTATGTGTTGGCCTCTGTCTTCTGCAGAAGTTCATGCCTGACATCTTTTGTGGCTAATTTTGGAGTTTTATTCATGGAAGAGTTATATTCCTATGGTTAGGTCATAGCTGATCAGAAAAGGTGCTGCTTTCACCATGTTAACTGATAGACATCAGAGGAACAGGAGTTAAGAGTGGAAATTAACAATTTGTAGCCTCTCAGATGGTGCTTGGACTGCAATGCCCAGCATTCGTTACCCTTGACTAGGTATGCTAAATTTGATAAGAATTGCAGTCTGAACAAATCTGGAAGGCCATGCTTACCAGTACCAGAGTTTGACTTTTTATACTGATGTGGCAAAAAAGCTAAGATCAAGATCGGAGATAGGAGAAAGCTAGGAGACTTGAGAAGGAGTACGTCAGAATGTGAGGCTGAGAATAGGAATACCAGGTGCAGTGAGCTACATTTCAGAGGAAGGAACTGGCCAAAAAGACTTCTGAGTATTCCTTGCCTAAGAAAATCCTATAAAATTTATAAGATTGCCATAAATCAACAGTCAACTTGAAAGCATGTACATATGTACAGAAATTGGCTAAGAACGTGTCCTGGCCATCCCTTCCTAAATATTAACAACACCAGATCCTAGACCTCTTTTGAAGTCCTTTTCTGATCCAGGGCCAAGGGGAAAGCTTTCTCTAGAAAGTTATGTTTTTGCCATTTGATTTGAATTCTAAAGGTAGTACTAAACCCATTGAATCAATGGAATCTACAATGGTTTGATCAGAGTATTCTATGTCCCATTAGAAGCAGGGATGATTAAACTGAAACTGCCACTTTGGACATATCACAAGACAAAGTTGCTAATTAAAAAAAATTATAATGGCTGGTAAAACAAAAGGCCATAGATAAAAAAGAAGACTGCACTATACGTGGATTTACTTAAGCTAGTAAGCCATAGCTCTGAGTTTGCAAGATCTGAGCAGGGAAGTTGGTTACAGAATATCTTGGAGGTCTCTCATCCATAGAAACACCACATGTTGAAACTGGCTTAATGGATAATAACAACAGTAAAAGATTATGATGGATGGATGGATAGATTCCTACATTGTAGACTGTATTCTATTTCAAGTTGACCCTAGAAAATACTATTTGGTTGGACTATAGTTCCATTCTTTCCTTTAAAACAGTGTGCTTGGAATGATGTCTAAAGAGAGGCTGGGATAAATTTGTCTACGCAAGCTTTTTGTACTTGATGCAAAGTTTGGGTAACTGAATTTCCAAGCAGATAAATCATTTCTAATTTGCCCTAGTTTGCGGGGTTTCTTATCTCCATGATATTGTCTCAACAACTGTGGCTGATGCTTTGTCCATAACTCTTAATGGCATTATCAGGGCCAGTCAGAAGAATCCAAACTCATTTGGTTTTGAAATCTAGCCCTTGGTCATCCATGGCACGGCAAACCTAAAAATCATCCTTTACCTGATTTAACAATAATCATATATAATGCATGTCTATTATAAAACATAAGACAGACTTCCACAAACTAGGACCTTTCAAATATGTTGGACCAGGATACTGCTCAAACCTCATTGGCAAGGCATGATGAAAATTGTAGTTTACCATGTCTAGAAGCCCAGTGGCTCAGGAAAAGCCCAGTTTGAGAATGAGCTTAACAGACTTCTGTAGGAGGGAACTTCCAGAAAGACAATAATGCTCTATTCCAGTTTAAATGATGGTTATCACTCCCACTCCACCCCAGGCTATGAAGTATAATAAGGTAAAATTTTCCAAAGGCCGTGATTCCAAATACAGCTGCAGAAGCATGCCTGATAATTGCAACATTTGCCTAAAAAACGTTTTTTCAAAGTGAACGCAAGCCCTTCATTGTAAGATATATCCCATTTCAGCCTTTCCCCTCTTTCCTCTTCCAATTTGTCATGCCTATTCTATTCCAAAGAGTTATTCCAATAAACATAACAGGATATAGATGTATTTCCTGGCAACTCAGAGATGAATTTAACAGTATTGAGAAGGCGCTAATCTTATTTATATTTATGCAGCTTCATAGGAGTGCAGCATGGAAAAGAGATGAAGGTGCTGCACTTCTTTCTTGATTAGCATGGAAATTACCTTGGGAGAAGATCAATATGTTCAGAACAGGGAGAAATGGCAAAAGGATTTCTATTAAAGGATTTGAAGGGAATTTAATTAGAGAGTTTCCGCAAACTACTCAAACTGTTCTTTCAGGGATCTAATAGCGACCTCAGAGATTTGAGAAAAACATCAGTAGCATAAGATTTCAAGACTACATCTGCTTCCTCAGATGCACGGAGTGAAGTGTGTAAAAACAGACCGTGTGTATGAATAGCCACAGAAATACAAGAGTTGTGGGCATGGTGATGATGAGGTGAAAATTCAGCACTAGGAATGGTCACACAGGAGGGAAGATGTTTCCTAAGGGCAAGGCAAGTGGATAATATGTGAATGGTGGAGAGACTTACTAGAATGTAGTGTAATGCTGACTGGGAACCAGAAAGGAGATGGGATAAACTGGCAAAGGAGGCACTCATGAAGCTAGGGTGATAACTGGTGTTGTGGTATGTGCAATGTGATAGGCAACCATTGTCTCGGCTTAGCCCACTGTCAATGGACTGGAGTTTGTGGATATATTCCAATTTCACTTTTTCTCTTTCCAATCTTCCTTTGGCTATATAGTTTTTCAAGAATGGTTAAACAACGCATAAACAAATCTCATTGATTTAATAGGTCTACTCTACTTTGGACTTGAGTTAGAATTCAGGCCTTAGACTTCTAGTGATGGCAAACCATTCCTCCCATCTCTACATTAAGGTAAAGTAAAGGTTTTCCCCTGACATTAAGTCTAGTCATGCCTGACTCTAGGGGTTGGTGCTCATCTCCATTTCTAAGCCGAAGAGCCTTGTCCGTAGACACCTCCAAGGTCATGTGGCCGCTGGCATGACTGCATGGAGCGGCGTTACCTTCCCGCTGGAACAGTATCTATTGATGTACTCACATTTACATGTTTTTGAACTGCTAGGTTGGCAGAAGCTGGAGCTAACAGCGAGACCTCACTCTGCTCCCTGGATTAGAACCACCGTACTTTTGGTCAACAAGTTCAACAGTTTAACCCACTGCATTAAATGAATCCACAATTATATGTGTTTCAAGCACAGCCTTTTCTTCTGAATCCATCAATGATCCTTCTGATCCAGTCATGAAAAGTAATGTCCATTTTTCAATACAAGGTTTTGCAGTAAAATGGAGTGGCAGACACCAAGGAATCCAGTCTTGGAGTAGAAGAATGCATTTCTTTTCAGAGGCAGATAGTGTAATTCTAGCTCAAAGATGCGTTGGCTTTAATAAAACAGGACTAGATACAGGCCTTTCCTGCCAGCAGAAATGCCCTTCTGTTAATGGAAATCCCCTTGTGCAATCAGAACCCTCTTCTGCCAACCAATCTCAGAGATCTGCCTGCAGAGGAGTCCTCTGGCAGAACAGCTGGACTACAGTCTGCCAGCAGAAAAGCCAAAAAGGGTCAGAAGAGAGATGCCATGAGGGACGAGTCAGGTCATGTCAGACCCAAACCTCTTCACACTGCAGCAAAAACTAGGCCAGGGCAATGGTAATCTGTAGGAATTTCCAGCACCTCGAGGCTGAGAAAGGATTGGAGTCAGCACAGCTTCAGTTGGTCTAATGGTGATTTATGGCCATCTTTCCGAGTTGGGATTGGTCCTTAACACAGAAACTTCCTCAAGCAAAATTTAGTTTCATAAGAAGGGACATACTGTGCCATTTCTCAGGTCTTGGGTGAACTGAGCTCACCTCAAAGTCTTTGTCTTAAGATGGAAACAAACAGTTGGATCTTTGGTAAATTTTATAACTGAAATCGCCATATACAACAAGCGGTGTTAATCTCTGGATTAGACCAGCATACTTTGTACATAACATTTTGACATCTTCAGCACAGAGGCTGGCATCCCATTCAGTATTTACAATGTCATAAACTAGACTTACAATCTCATAAATTTTGATATTCAAATTTACAGTCACAGCACCATTGTTATATGTTCCGTAGATGCTAGACAGATACACCAACCAAAGCAGTTCTATGACACTGGTGTATGGTGATAAGGTGTATGGTGATAAGGGATGATGTGCCCAGTTCTCTAGCAACAGTGAGGTATTGTTTGACAATCAATTGCAATAAGATTTTCACACTGCCAAACTGGTCACACTACCACTCAGGCCACATCAATAACAGGCAGGTTACTGCAGAACAAATTTGACCCCAGAGCAGCCCTAGATCCAGTACATATGAGAACACATCGGCTTTGCTGGGACATCACCTAATCCTCCCTCCCTATCACTGCCACCATTCCCTGGCACCTAAGCTGTTCAGACTGCAAACTCTGGAATAGTTTCCTGCAAACTCTGGAATATCTCCTAACTTTGCCTAAAGCAGGGCAAAGTCAGATTAAAGCCAGGAAATACATGATGCTCATCCAGACAATAGCAGATTCGAGGTGATTGATTTTTTTTTGTTAGTTCAGACAAGTCCTCAATGACAGGAGCAGGATATATGTTTTAGTGAGCCCCTCACCAGCACCACAAAGTTACTTTGGTTGGTGCAGTTGCTTGGCTTTAAAGGCCCCTGCCACACAGATGTATAAAATCCACATTGAACTGGATTATATGGCAGTGTGGACTCGGATAACCCAGTTCAAAGTAGATATTGTGGATTATCTGCCTTAATATTCTGGGTTATATGGCTGTGTGGAAGGGCCCTAAGGTGAATTTCAGAGGGAAAGATTGGGGGAATGATGGAAGCTACATGTCTCATGCCAAATCTTGGCTAAAACATTATTAGTTGCATAAGATCCCATGCCATTTATGATAACTACGACTTAGCTATGGGGTCTTGGAGGCAGCAGCATTCATGGCAGCACAAGACATGCTCTGACCTCTGATGAAATCCAAGTGTTAAATCCCTTCTACACTGCCAAATAATCCAGATTATCATAGATAATCCACTATGTGCTTTGAACTGGATTATATGAGTCTACGTCGCTATATAATCCAGTTCAAAGTAGATAATCTGGATTTTATATGACAGTGTAGAAGAGGCCTTGTACACCATTGAATTGACCGCTCTTTGGGAAATTAACACTTTTGTAAATCCAATTGATTAAATGGGATTACTCTAGTCAGCACGAGCAACTGGATCTAAGGTGAACCTACACTGTAGAATTAATGCAGTTTAACACTACCTTAACTGCCACATTTCAATGTTATGTGATCCTGGGATTCATAGTTTGTGATGCACCAGAACTTTAAAGCAAGGAAAGCTACAGACCTTACAAAATGACAACTCCCAGGATTCCATAGCATTGAGCCATAGCAGTTAAAGTGGAGTCAAACTATATTAATTCTACAGTGTAGATGCACTCTTAGTATATCTGTAGTCTCGCAGCTTGTATAATTGGAATGAGGAAACAAAATACCTCCACAGGGCTTTAAATGTGCCTTTTTCTGACAAAGCATTCACAAGAAGAACACAAAATACAACAATGATGTTAGAAAAACCTGAAGTATCTGAAATGCTAATCCCTAGAAGCAAGTCTTTAAACAAAGAGCAACTAATTGTAACAAGATTTGATGAAAGGAAGCACAGAACATTATTCCATTAAAGCATTTAGGCCTTTTGAAAAACAGAGTTGGACCCAGGAAATGAAACATGGCAAGAATTCCGTAGCACTCAAGAAAAATCTGCCAGTTTGTCATGTTCTCCTCCTTTAAAAAAACAGCACAATTCAGAAATACCACACGTTCTATAGTTTGTCTTACAGAAAAATGTAGGAAGTTTTGATGTTGCTGTCTTGCTCCTCTTTTATTTTGCCTGGCTTAATGTAGTTTCTCAAGGTTGGGCACATTTATCTTCTGGATCATGACTGCAGGGATCATACTAGGCATAACTGATATTCATGTGCATACCATATTTACTTCTGCAGAGCTTCCCCCCCCCCCCCCCATAATTGAACAATAGTTAATGAGCACTTAGGTTTCTATTCACAAAATATTACCAATGTTTGCCAATTGGGGAGCTTTTTTCATCAAGACTCGAAGTGTTTGGGTGGATAAACAATTCACCCGCTAAATATTAGGAAGAATTGTAGAAAATATACAACTTGGGAAACTTACTTGGAAATTCTAGCCCAACAGCTAAAGGGAGAGTCTGACGAACAAGTACCAGTGAATTCTGTCCTCAGATGAAATTATGTAAAGTGTAAGCCATACATAAACACAAACTAGGTTGCTGTGAGATTTCCGGGCTGTATGGCCATGTTCCAGAAGCATTCTCTCCTGATGTTTCACCCACATCTATGGCAGGCATCCCCAAAGGTTGTGAGGTCTGTTGGAAACTGGGCAAGTGGGATGTATATATATGTGAAATGTCCAGGGTGGGAGAAAGAAGTTTTGTCTGCTTGAGGCAAGTGTGAATATTGCAATTGGCCACCTCGATTAGCATTGAATGAAGACTGCAGATTCAAAGCCTGGCTTCTTCCTGCATGGGGGAATCATTTGTTAGGAGGTGTTAACTGGCCCTGATTGATTCATGTCTGGAATAATTGTTTTCAGAGTGTTGTTCTTTATTTACTGTCCAGATTTTAGAGGTTTTCAACACTGGTAGCCAGATTTTGTTCATTTGCATGGTTTCCTCCTTTCTGTTGAAATTGTCCACGTGCTTGTGGATTTCAGTGGCTTCTCTGTGTAATCTGACATGGTGGTTGTTAAACTGGTCCCACATTTTTGTGTTCTCAAGTAATATACTGTGTCCAGGTTGGCTCATCAAGTGCTCTGCTATGGCTGCCTTCACTGGTTGAGCTAGTCTGCAGTGCCTTTCATGTTCCTTGATTCGTTTTTGGGTGCTATGTTTGGTGGTCCCTATGTACTGTAGACTTGTCCACAGCTACATGGTACTGTATATGGTAGACTCCTGCAGAGATGAGAATATGCCTCTTGTCCTTTGCTGAAGGTAGTATGTGTGGACAACAGATTCACAGAAACGTTTTCAAATCAATACCTTTTTCAAATTTATTTGTTTTGGGGCAAAAGTCTGGGATGCAAAAGAAAAACAGGCAGATGCATGGGTCTTAAATGGAATAGGAACTAAAAGGAAAGCCATTGAAGTTGCTAATCATATCTGGAACATATCTATGGCCTACCTTTCCCAATTTGCTCAGTGTGACAAAGACAGTCCTGCCATTCCAATTATTTCAAGAGATACTGCTGTTTAAAAATAACGTCATCAATCAGCTCAAGAAATATAAGTCACTAATAACTTCTTCATCGATCGGACAATTGGCTAACTTGAATATTTTCAAAACAGAAGTGAAATATTTAACTGTAAAATCAATGACTATAAATACAAAAGAAAATGATCATAGTAGAAGATTAAGTTTTATAATAAGGCCCTTTTCAGTCCTTATTTTAAAACAACTTATCATAGCCAAATAGTAAACTTGTAAATGTATTTGGTAGCTTTATTTGGTAGGTCATCCAAAGAGAGTAGTTGTTGTTTTATTTATTAACAACTACTGTAGTTGGATGGTTTATCTACTAAAGGTATCACCCACATTCTCATGTTTATCATAATAAATATATACATATGACATACAGTAAAAATATCTGAAGTAGTATAATTGGTTGGACTAATATTCAACTTTCTTTAACAGTTACTCGACTGACAAAATTCACAGAGAAAAATCTACTCACAAATCACTAAAAAAAAACCCTACCACTTAAAAATCAGTCTCACTGAACCATGAAGAAATTAAGTTAAAATTCAACTATTCTAATTTTACTGTTGTTTCTTTAAAATCATGTAATGAGTAGCCTTTGAGCTTAGAACATTCAAAGTACAGTGAACAATGCACCAATTCTGCTAATCTTCCAAGCCGTTGCTGCATCCCTAATTAAGACCGAACATGACTTAAGACGACGCAAAAGGATGCGAGGGAACATTTAATTTTTCCTCCAGTGTCCTATTTGTTTGCTTGGAATCGTCCCTTTTCAATGAGGTGAAAACTTGTGCTAATCCTCCATTCAGCCGTTCCCCGGGTGCGTGTGAAATAAACCATGTGGACAAAATAAACCATTGCTAGCTGCACTGTCCCATTGTGCCCTAAGCGGCTTCAAGGGGTCTCTTCACAGGTACCCAAATACCACTTGGGACTCTTCATGTATTTGTTGAAGATCGTCCCCTTCTTCTCCTTCCCCTCGCTCTACTCTCCGAACTTAGTTATTGAAGAATAGCCAGAAACCAGGCATAAAGTGAAGGCAGGGGAGGGAAGCCCGGGTGTTAAAGAACCCTAAACTGGCTTTCTACACATACAGAGAGATAATTGGCGTGGCTGTAATTTTGGAGCACTGAATGACATGAATAAAATGGAGACATGGGAAAAAACTGAAAAGGACAACAGTTTCTGGCATACACATAATTGCTCCATTTTGGTTGGGAGGCCCCGGCGCATAAAACAGGACAAAAATGTTTTTTCTCCATTAATTGCTTTCAAACATTGTCCTGCTAAATGCCTAATTAAAAGGTAGGAGTGTGGTTGAGTCTTATTTCTCTCCCTCTCTTCCCCCCTTCCCCTCGTTCCCCTCCTTCACCTCTTATTTCTAATGACCACCTATTGGGGATGGGAAAAAAGAAAATCAATAGCAATGTCCTTACAATTTCTTTTATGGAGGCAGAATAAAGAGATCAATGGAAGAAGTTCTAAGCTCACCTTAAACCTAAGTCACAGCCTCAAAGACCAAAGAACAAAGTGAAGGGGACGTCTCTGTGTACAAGCTACACGCGGATGCGGTGAACTCAGTATGTTCCTCACGTATTGCGGAGCCATCCTTGTGCATACTAGTCTACTTTTGATTTAATAAATTATGAATTGACGTGTTGCTTTCATTCCAGTTTACACAGTCATAATGTGGAGGTATTCCAGTCCATGATTTTTGAAAATATTGTGTATGTTTTTTTAAATAGAAGAATTGACACTGGTTCTGTATTCCCCAGTGGCATTTTCTCCACTATTTATGACTCCCATATATACTGAAATTTACTGTGCCATCAGGATCGGAGCCCAAAACGGCCCAGAGACAAGTATGCTTGAGACAAACCCAGGGCTGGCAATAGTACAAAAAATTAAAACAAAAAGGGGGTAAAGAAAGTTAAACAGACCAATGAGGACTCAGCAGGATTAGTGGCTTCCCAGAGCCATGGAATGTGGAGTGTCAACTTGAAAAGAAAACTGCAAAATTGGAGTGGGAGGGAGATGCCCAGTCTGAATGCTGTATACTGGACGCTGTTCAGGCATCCTGAACAGAGGTCCTCCTGTTAGGTGATAAAGACATCATGAAACAATTTCTTGCAGCTAGCAAGTCGAACTTATAATACCTATTAGCAAAATCAGAACTTGTTTTAGGTGGTCCTTCCCAACATTTCCTTATGCTAGTTCAGAAACCCAGTGGCTTTTGAATGGAAGGATAGGACATGTCAGAAGTGCTGGTACTGAAAGGGAGTTCAAAATGTGGGCATTGCTCCCCAAATATAAAATTGTTTTCCCTTCAACCGTTACATTTCTAGCATTACAGTAATCTACAGTACAACTTCAGTTGTGTATACTGAAATACAATTTAGGCATTCAAAGCAAAGAAATAATTACCAAGGGAGGGCAAACACAATAAAGACAGAATAGAAGTGAATGGTGTTCAATCTTTCTTTCTCTCTGCAATATTAGAAGATTGGAAACCAAAGGGAAATGTTATTTTCAGTGGTATAATTCTTGTTGGAGGTGGTCAAAGCTCCTCTTTTGCCTCCAGTCCCTGCAGCTACATCCCTAAAAGATAGAATTTTGCAAGAAGCCAAAAATACTTTTTTCCCAGAACCTAGAAAAATTATTTCTGGAAAACTCTTGGAATTTCCCTATCCAGTCCACATGGTTGCTTGCTGGGTTACAGATTACTTGTAGTCTGAAGTAAATTTGCCTACCCTAGCCCTGATTTTTGCCAATTTAACCATAAATTTACACACATTGGACAGCAAAGCTAAGCAAAATCTGGTCTGGTTTTTGTTTGCTGAAACATATATGGCTTTTGGAATGTTTATGAACTTTCTAAGTATTCAGATTTTTTTGTATTAGGTTTCAAAATTGACCATTCTGTGGGAATTTATTGGGAAGAAATCAAAATTTGGTACCAGAAGCAGAAAAAACATAGAAAGAACAGAGTCCTACACCACAAAAAGAAGAACAATGCAATATGTTTCAGCAAACTTTCTATTCAAAAGAAATAGGAGGTAGTATCACCCACTATCGAAAGCACTGCACTGAAGTTTGACAGAAACTCCAGAGCTAACCCTCAGCTTCAGGGCAGTGTGGACAGCAGGGTTGGGTCTTATTCAGTCAACAGGACTGGGTCCAATGAAGTCTCAACCCAGACAGATGATCTGGATTCCAATCCCACCGCCTCAGATTCTGATCATCCTGGTGTACCAAGACTACATTGGGCTCAATCCTGTTGCCTCCCGGACCAGACTAGACTCAAGGAACTGTAAAATAGCAGCAGTCTATAAAAAAAATTTTTTTCCAAAAATGGCAAAGTACATGAAGTCAAGAGAATTAAAATCATAGGCATAAATCCATGAGCAAAAAAGCACTAACTTTTCCAAGGCAAAATCTTCCAGGAACATAGGCAAATGCAGCAAACTTGGATCATGAACTTGAGAGCTTAGACAGAAACCTGGACTTTTAGGCAGCGCTGTCTCCTCTGAGAGACATCAAGAAAACAGCACTTAATTTAAAACCAAGTCCGACCAAGAAGGCATCAAATCATACCTTACACACCTGGGTTTCAAGGACTTCTCACAGAGTCTCTCTGAATGCCTAATTAATCTATCTTTCCTTCCTTCTGTCTGGAGACCTAACCTGAAATCATGGGAAAACTCCCCTTCTCAAGACAAATTGACCTTTTCACTTGTTTCCCTTTTCCCTATTGCTAAGGAATGAACATCGGAATTCAAAACATCTTCTGTCTCATCTTCAACTGCCTACAATTGTCTCTGATTGCACACAGACATTACAGTCTGCTCAGTTTGAAACCTATTATCCTCTTTGTCCTTTGAGAAATCCCCTGCCCCTTTCTGAGCCCTAACATTTATTGTATTTTAACTGTATTTTTACCTAACACCTAATTGTTTTTTTTTAATGTTTGTATTTGCTTTGTTTTAAATTGATTAAAGTGTGTAGCTATTAGCCACCTTGAGTCCCCTTTGGGAGAAAGGCAGATACATTCCTGTATATTGACCACCACTTTTTCAAAAAGAAATGATCAAGATTCTTAGATACTTAGCCATGAATTTTATAGGTAGTTCCAACCAGCACAGATCTATCGACTGAAGGTGATTTACACAGATATTATCTCCTTGTCCTACATTTGATTCAATGGAATTCCTTTAGTTGGGACCTCCAATAGGCCCCAGACCTTAATTCCATCTTTCCCTAAATTCTTTGTCCTTTTTGCCTTTATTTGCCACATCTTTAAAAAAAAATTATGGTTTTTCGTAATGAAAAAATCTATTAAACATAAAAATTGGGTTAAATACTCCAAAAGAGTAAGTGTGACTGGTTTTATTGGAGCTATCAGCCATGAAAAAATTAATCTGCATATGAGTGGGGAAGACTCGATCTACATATATATTGTACATCTGTAATAATTAGCTTGGAATTTAAAAAACAACTATATAGCCACTCACAGCCATATTACTTATATAATAGAAAACCAATAATTTTTGTCCTTCAGACAGTTTTTATAATAGGAGATTTTTAATGACTCTGCTACTGTAAAGGGGAAATACTAAAGGGCCTTATATTATCATCATTCAGTCAGCATCAGAAGTTTATGGTAAAATTGATAAAGGTATTACAGGCAATCCAAGAGTTACGAACAAGATCGTTTCTGTAGGTTTGTTTTTAAGTTGAATTATATGTAAGTCGGAACAGGTACATATTTTAAGTGTAACTCCAATCACATATACATATATATAAGCTTTGGAGAGCATAGTGCTGTTTGTTTTGCTGCCAGTGCCCCTGTTCAGAAGATTCTAGCTCATTTTCTGTCCCTGTGATTATTGGATTTTGAAAAAATTGACTTGTTGTGGAAATGAGAGAATTGCCTGTCTGCAAGGACATTACCCAGGGGATGCCCAGATATTTTACCATCCTGTGGGAGGCTTCTCTCATGTCCCCGCATAGGAAGCTGGAGCTGATGTATGGGAGCTCACCCTGCTCCCCAAATTCGAACCACTGACCTTTTGTCAGCAGTCCTGCCAGGATCACCAGGGGCTCCTGTTCTGAGCTGAGCTGTCTGGGGGTCCAGCATCTTTGAAAGTCTCCTGATTTGGCACAGTTGTTTAACTTCTTGCACATCACAGTTAGAATAAACTGTTAAGACTAGTGTAGAATAATAATCCTTTTTTTTCCAGTAAAGCAAAATTGCACAATGCTAATGCGCAGCAAGGACTGCATTTGGCATAAGTTTACTATCAAATACTTGAGCAATCCAAATTATTTTGCCTGTAATAAATACATACGCAAGAATGACATCATGAAATAACATTGCTACCTCTTTGGGCACTGCCATTGTTTCAGCAAAGCCATCCGTGTAGCAAAGTTACCAAAACAGAGAAGAGATTGTGAAATTCCAAGCAATCGTTTTGTAGCAACTTCAGAAACGACAAAAGTTCCTTGGAGCGACACCAGGATTAAGAGTGGAGAAAGCCAAGAGCCTCACCCTCCTTTGACAGAGAAAAAAAAAGAGATGCTGCAATATTTTCTACATACATCCAGGAAAATGAAGGAAATAACAAGAACTCGGTGATGACAAAACGGGGGGAAATCAAAAAGAGAAAGGAAAGAATTCATTGTTTACAAATGGTGGGGCTCAATCAATGCAAGTTTATGCACAACTCAAGGTATGCTTTGACGCACAAACAGAGCTCATATATGGGACTCGGTAACTTCTTCCAGGAGGTTAAATGGAAATATAGGATGCTATCTAATGCTGTTAGACCAGGCATGGGCAAACTTGGACCCTCCAGGTGTTTTGGACTTCAACTCCCACCATTCCTAACAGCCTCAGGCCCCTTCCTTTTCCTCCTCAGCCACTTAAGAAATCCCTCATTATCCGAGTATGATGGCCTTCCAAGTGTAGTTAGTATCTTGACAGTGGATATGTCGGTGACTATGGAGACTTATTCTTGATTCACATGTTCTTCCACACTGAGGACATCAGTTTCCAGATGGAAGGCTTGGCTTGATGCACCTTCCTCTTGGCACGTTTATCCCTTTCGCCCTCCATTCGTGCCTCTTCAAATTCCACAACACTGCTGATCACAGCTTACCTCCAGATAGAGTGCTGAAGGGCCAGTTCTCAGTGTCTATGCTACAATTTTTAAGGTTAGCTTTAAGCCCATCTTTAAATCTCTTTTCCTGTCCACAAACATTCCATTTTCCATTCTTGAATTGGGAGTATAGTAACTGTTTTGGGAGATAGTGATCGGGTATTCGGACAACGTGGCCAGTCCAGCAGAGTTGATGACGTAGGAGCATCGCTTCAATGCTGGTGATCATTGCTTCTTCCAGCATGCGGACATTTATCATCCTGTCTTCCCAAGAGATTTGCAGGATTTTTTGGAGGCAACGCTGATAGAATCATTCCAGGAGTTGAATGTGATGACTGTAGGCAAGTCCACGTTTCGCAGCCATATATAAGGGTTGGGAGGCATTACAATTTTTGTCTCTCATCCAAGTAAAAACCAAGCCTACCTCTGCTTAGTTTCTGAAATCAGACAAGATCAAGTATGTTCAGAGTGGTATGATGGAATGCATGATATTCTTTTAAGTATATTGTCTTCACCTAAACAAGCCTGCCTATTAGTTAGTTTCATCAGCTGAAACGTTTATCTAGGTTATCCCATCATTAAAGCTTAGATGGGTAGTTTCTGTGATGTTTCAGATTTATTTTAAATTATTTCAACCTAGCCTCTTGAGATCTATTTTTAGTAGATGGGTGGAATAAACACAGTAAAATGAAACTAATAATCATAATATTCAGTTCATAGACTGAATCAAAACATCTGTTTGCTTCTATACTAGGTCTGTTCTCATGAAGAACCTACAACACCACCAACACATTTGACATGAAATTTTGAAAGACCCTTCTTCATGATAGTCTACATTTTGAAACACCTGCAGGTAAAATATGAGGGATCCGGTCAATGTGCAGTTAAGTGGGGGTGGTTTCTTCTCGGGCTTTTGCATAGTTATGTTTCACACTGTGAATATCTGGTGTGTGATGTGTGTATAAGAGAAGTGGGGGAGTAAATGATCAGAACAAGAGAAGGTTATCAAAGGCTTTTGTTGTCAAATGCTGCTTCTGCCCCCTATTGGTAAATTCCCTCCAACTCAATGTTTTTCTTAGATACTATGGTTTTGAAAATTAAAACATACCCTCATTGCACTGATCCTAACTCTTTTTGTGCATAGTGTTACTGTTGATTGTATTGCAACAATCACAATCGAGCCACTGCAGGATTGGTATGAATGCATCCAGACCTATGACTGGACTTATAGTTAAAACAAATGACATCATGATATGCAGTTTTATAGTGCAAATAGATGGATCCGCTATTGGGGATGGAAGGAATATGGCCTGTATATGAACTGTGAGATCTGTATGGAGGGACCACTCCCAAGTCAGGGACGCAACTCTTCAATCAACTTGCAGAGCATTTGGTGCAATGCTTACAGATTTGCCAGACAATCCATTTCTCCTCACAGTTCCAAGTTACCATGAGCACACTGTTGCCTTGAGAAGCTAAACATGAACCCTGGTCTCCCAAAACCCAGCATTCAAATCACTGATGTTGCATTCATCAACAATAACAACAAAAATAACAACTTGCTCCAGTAATATGCTCAAGTAATAAGAATGTTACATTACTTACTACTTACAGAGCCAGCAAAGTAACAAAGGATCAGACACCTCAATGTGAGGCTAACATCAGTGGCAAAGGGCATCCAATGTGCATTGATCTTTACCAATGTGAATCAAGCACTCTTGCCAGTGTGTTCCATCCCTCATATTTGTAGCATTAGTTGTGTATACATAAAGTTAGATTGTGCAGAGAACAATATAGCATCTGGCCAATAATCCTATAAACATGTTGTTGTTGTTGTTGTTGTTGCTGCTGCTGCTGTTATTATTATTATTATTATTATTATTATTATTATTATTATTATTATTATTATTAACTTCTGCATTAAAATGTAACAGAAGCATTTGGATACAGTAGCAAAAATGCTTCACAGGTTATGACCAAGCCAGAGGATACTAGCTGGCTATTTGTGGTTTCAATATTTGTGAGCAAAATATAACATGAACTGGCAAAGAGCAGTAGAGGAGGGGTGAATCTTTGATTATCTCCCACCCCCTTCTTTTCATACAGGATTCACGATTAAATAAACTCCACTTTTCTATAAGCATAATAGAAAGATATGCAGAAGATGCTCAGTCTGCATCCTTTATGGATTTATTTCCATTCCAGATATCAGTCTGAGAAAGCACCTGTGTTTAAAGCACAGTTTCACAAAGAATGCTCCATAGCAATTGAAAATGTTGTTAGCACAGGTGTTGGTTGAATATCTTTGATCTTTAAGGCTCTGCTTTCTTAAAAAAGCATTAGAGAGAATGAATGTGTGCCTAAGCCAAAGAGAAAGTATTCTTTCTAAAGCAGACAGGAAGAAAAATAGCTTCTGCTTGTATGCCGTTGTCTTTCTAAGGAATACTGGCCTCCAAATGACAAGTGAAGGAAAATGCGGTTCCTTATAGCCTGAAATGAAATGACTTGCATTCAGCTAAGCCAGCCCTGCCACTGCTAAGTGTAATACATTATTCATTGAGGTCTGTGATGAGATACTCACATGCACCCTGGTGAATTCGCTCCCCAGCATAAATCTGAAATAGATCATTTACTCTAGATTAATATCACGCAGCTTCGTGGGATTTTTCTTTCTAAAGGCTTATATAGAGTATTGCAAAGAAATGCATGAGTTTGCAAAGAGAACGCTGACCACAGAAATGGAATTTGTGATCCAATGACCTCGGAAGGACTATGGTCTAGTAGACAATGGCAGAAAAGTCATCAAAGAAGTGAGACAGACTAGTTACTTTCATCCTTGGCTCAGACACAGTTATTTGTTGCTCTAGGGGAGGGACAGCTGGGAGTTTAGTCTTAGTTTTGTTTGGATAATAATTTAATCTATCTTTGGGACAGAAAGATCTTCAGATTTACAAATAAAGGAATGTGGCTGGAAATGGACCTGAGAAGTTGTCACTTCTGAACCTGGGCTTTGAGTAGTAAATGAGCTTCAAGCCATGGTTGGAATTTTATATCACACAGCATAGCATGGTAGCTCCACATAGAAAATTATACTATGACTGGCTGCTCAATACCTCCCACATGCAGGCTAAATCACACCTTATGTATATGTCCTTTTTTGCTGCTGCTGGAATTTGTACTCCTTTCCTTCCTTCCTTTGCAATGACTTAAGCCCCCCACTCCAGATTCCCCACTGCCATTCTGGAGAAGCATCTGACTATGTTCCTATACCCAGATGCAAAAGAATTACATTGCAGCTTGAGTACTCAAGAGGTTTCAGTGGATGGTGTCATCATTTCATGTCTGGCTGCAGGATCATAACCAGACATTTCTCCACACACACATACACAATTCTCCACCAGCCACAGAAGAATGATGAGGGGTTGAAATAACTCAACAGTAAATCCATGGGAGATTAATTCTGGATGTTGCAGAGGAAGGGAATATCACCTCATTTGGTCCTCATTTCCCCCTGAATAACAGAGAAGTGGAATTCAAATGACTATTATGTTCTCTGCATTCTTCACTTGGAACTCTGCTCCACTGTAATCACAATCTGGCAGCAATATTGTCTTAAACATTCAAAACCTGGATGCAGTCATTTCTATGCCAGATTGTTGGGGGTTTGGGGGGGGGGGTGTTGCGAGAGAGGTCATTGCGAATTACTGTTTGTCACCCAGCAAAGTGTCTTCCAGAAGCTCTTCAAAAGTGTAACTCTATGCTTACTCCTTTAATTTTTTGTTGCTGAAGGAACTCAGGTTTGCATTAAGAAAAGCATTCAGCATTGTGGGATTACAAGCGCAACGATTAAAGTAAAGCCTAAAAGCTGTCCCACCAGCTTCAAACTCTTAGCTACTGCAATGTAGAAAACTATTTTATACTAAGGTGCCAATTTTTGCATAAGCCTTAAGCCTCACATCAGCAAACAAAGGCTAAAGAAAAAGTCAGCTCACCGCCTGTAACACCAGAGCAAATACAAACATGAGGGGAAGTGGATTGTACATCTGGCAAAGGGCTGTTCAGGCATGGGACCTACGTTTGCTTTTCTTCCAAGGTTTGCCTTCAGCCTTTTCAGGGAGTTAAAAGCTACATTGGGAGTCTGGCAATCCCTTGGGTCAACTTGCCTCCATATCTTCTCCTTTTCACAATGTCCTGTGAGAAGTTTTAACTCCAAAGACCTCTTTAATGTCTCAAAAGGGGTAAAACACTCTTGCACTCAAGATGGATCCAAGGTGATAAACTTAACTCAACAAGAACCCTTAGTAATTTCTTTGCCCCTAAAGTCAAGACCTGTATAGATTGTCTAATTATTTTTTTTTTAATCACAACTATCATGAGACTATTGCACTGAAATGTTTCATAATCAAATAATGAAAAATAAGTTTGTAAGTTCAATGTCATAACTTGATTTTTTTAAAAAATAAGAAAAAGGACATCCTCAAAACACATTTGTAGACACATAAACACCATTGCTAGTGGAAACTACATTTGGAACCTTGTTTTAAATGTTTAATTTAGAGAGGAATTCTACAAGGTTGAAGGGTTGCCTTTGTCTTTGATTGAAAGAAAGGCTGAAGACTACTTGTTCTTATATGAGTGTTACAAGTGCATTGCTATATCTGGAAACTCTTTGTATGAAATAATATTTATTGATTTATAGATCATAGAATCCTAGGTTTGGAAGAGACCTCATGGGCCATCCGTCCAACCCCCTGCCAAGAAGCAGGAAAATCCATTCAAAGCACCCCCAACAGATAGCCATCTTGACTCTGTTTAAAAGCCTCCAAAGATATATAGATGTATCACTCTCAGGGACATCTTCTGGCATTTTCATGAATCTGTAGCATTTTTAATACCAGTGAAAAATTAATTGTAAAAAGTAGTAATCTGATAAGAATACCCCATCAGGTTCCCATGCATTACAAAATGCTAATATTGTTGTTTTTATTTTATTTGTACTGCACTATCTGGGCTTCTCTCCAGGGCTGCTACTCAGCATGGGACATGACCAGGCCAAAGCGCTCATAAAACAACACACAGTAATACAGAGTTCCAATTAGATCTAGCCAGCGCCCCATCCTTTATCAACCATGAAACCAGTAGATATCTTGCCTCCCTTATGGCATACTTAGCCAATCTAGAGGCACCCAACTATCGGAGGGCCTTCACCCTGGCACAATGTCATGCCCTCCTATCTGCTGTACTCATGGGTCAATATTGGAAAAACCCCTACCTGGAGAGACTGTCCCCATGTGACTTTGCACATAGAAACAACAGAACATGTGCTCCTGCAGTGTCTGTTTTATAAACCAATGGTGATATGAGACTATTATGAATGTTTTAGAGACATTCATAATAGTCTCATATCACCATTGGTTTATAAACAACAAGGGCGCTCAAGACAATTTTACACCACCATGCTGCTCTTGGACATCAATGCCGTTACAACACTTAAAGTTGTCAAGCTCTGTGCGGTAGTGTTTAAAATTGGCTGGCTGATGACTGGTACCATGGCTAGTATTTTAACTTATTGGAAACTTGATATTACATTTATAGTTAGTGTTGTAGTTCAGCCCTTGATTGTGCCTGCACCTGATGTCACTGAGGATGTGGATCATGGGATTTCTAGGCCTGTGAGCCAGCAGGAGACTTTAAGTCCAGAAACTGAGCCGTTTCTGTCTCCGGTAGCTAGTGAAGGCCACATTCTAGAAAGGTACACAGATGTTATTGAGAAGCCTTTCACTAGAGAAGCAAGGCCAGATGAGATGAGCTCAGAGGATGAAATTCCAAGTGGATAGACTAATGAGCTGATAAATAGGAGACTTAGTTTTCGTGAATGCAGAACTGCCCAGCAGAGTTTGCAAAGGTCACAGCATTTATTAGGAAAAAAGCCATTATCAGGTTCTCAGGGAAGACGTCATGATTTCATGGCTATATTAGAGAGACCAGAGGGAGTTACAGCAATGTTAGAGTTTGAGAAGCAACATCCATGGTCAAGTCTTTGCTAGCTTGCTAAGGGAATTCTAGTTTCATGCTTTCAAGTTTAAGTGATTATTCCTGGATGATTATTCCTGGATTTCTGTATTGGTTTTTCATGCTGCCTTTTTGTATCCATGCTGGATGTCTTGTTGTCTTGGATTTTATTCCATATTGATTCTCTCAGATCAGTTGGAGGCACAAAAATGTATGTTGAAGAAAAATGCAATAATTAATATATTACTATGAAAGAATTTGAATGCTTTTCCCTCAATTTGCATAATATGCAATTTGGATGCCCAGGTTTGAAGACACTGTATATATGAATCATCATATGAAGTAATTCAGAGAAAATATATAAATGTAAAATGCTGGTGTATCATCAGAACAGTCTAATAACATATTGAAGAAATACCTTTTAAATCATTACAATTTGTACAGACTTGGGAAGAACTGTATTAGATGCAGCTAGCATCTAATTCTTCATGGTGAAGAATGTGTGGCGCTAGTCTAATATGAGGAATGGTCTATTTTTTGTCAAAATATATACCATTGGCAGTATCATCATCATCATCATCATCATCATCATCATCATCATCTCTAGATCCCATTAAAAATGCATGAGGAAAGGGGTGTGATATTCACATTTAGTTCAAGGGTGACCATATCTAAGGCTGGTAGAAGAATACTGCAGTACATAAAGTGGACCAGTGTTGTTAAAAAGTGCTGTGGAGAATGAACAGGACACATTTTTGTCTCTTCTTCTGTATTCCTTCACTATTGCTACCTTAAGGAAACCTGAGGGAGCTTCAAGACATACATTAAACCCACTTCAGAGAGGGTTTAAGAAAACTGCCCTGAAGCGGGTTTAAGTCCCCACATCCCGGGGGGAAAAACAGGCCATTCCTGTTGACTGTCCCCTTGCCATCCTGGAAACTTTCAGGGTGACATCGGGCCAAAAAACCCCCCCAAAAGCCTTCAAAATAAAGGAAAACTTTACCTGCTTTATCTCAAATTACTTCACTTTGGATGCCTCAGGTAAAAATCTGACAGGACCTGGGATATGGGCCCTTTCAGGAAGGGCCCTGACAGTGTCTCACCCACAGCTTGCCAGGAAAGTGAAGTCCCACCACCATTTCTTAGATTCCTGTCATCCTGCCTCAACCCATTTGTTTTGATTGGAGAAGGAAATCTAAAGTGAGCTTCAGGGTGACCTGGGCAAATCAAAGTGTAGTTTTTCCACAGAAGAAACTCTGTTGACATAGACAAGGAAATGGCCGCACCCACTATTCACCTCGAGTGGGACCTTCAGTGAGTGGAAATACCCAGGTGAGCAACTTCATTGCCTTATATAATCAAAGTTCACTTTGTTACCTATTGAACTGGCTACTTAGTAGGATAGGACGGAATTCCTTCTTCCACACTACTATTGAATGTAAAGGAGTCCCTTGTTTCCTTTAATACAACCACTCTTCACAGCCCTCTTATTATTATCATTAAAGTTTGGAAGCACAGTGTTCCCTGCTATATTGTGGTAGCACAAGAGAGCTTAGGTGTCTCTCTTCAGTCGCTCTGAATCTGTAAGAACCAAGTCCTCTTCCACCAATTCCTTTTCCCAGACTTACCTTACGGCAACAGCAATGCAGATCTTATGATACAGAGGCCCTGCAGTACAGCTTTCATTAATTATCATTTAACTGTTGCAGAAGCAGTGTATCAAAATGCCGCCTTTTGGGTTCCTGGTAATCAGAATATTATGCCATGAGTGTTTGAAGACATAAGGCTGGAATTCTTGGGTGATACGTACTCGTGAAAAGAAGTATACAGTACCTCCTTTCACAATAACCCACACAACTCCAAAATGCTGCAACCAATCATTGGCCACTGGAGGCCAATTTACCATCCAGAGGAGGATTTTCACCCAAACTTGCATCAAATATGACCTCTAGCTATGCGTCCCCCTGATTGCTGAAGCCACTAAGAGGTAAAGCTCAATGAACACCCAGTGAATACTCTCAAATGCTTCCATTTTCTTCTGCATTCCCTCACAAAATGGCAATAGTTGTTGCAGCATTTTAAATCACTATTTTGAGAAGGACCACTGAGGAAAACTGAAATATTTGGGCTTACTTAGTGGGTGGTTTGCAATTCACAAGAGTCTTGGGACTTGTTCTGGTTTAGAATGATGGCATGTCCTATTTGGAGTTTAGAAACATTACTTTTTGGAGTGGAACTCTCAAAGTGCAATGGGTCAGCCTTTTTAAAAAAATCCAAGCCCTTGATTGACCTGCAATTGATGGTTTAGAACTATTGCTGGTTGCCTCTGCTTCCAAGACAGGAAAAAGAATGAATCTCTATACTTTATATTGGGTTTGCTACAGGGCAGATATGTTTTTTTAAATTCTCTTTGATAAAGTTACTGCTCCTGAAATTATTTCAAACGCAGAAGGTAATATGGGAAAAGTTAACAAGATCACACCTTGACTATTTCACAACAGACTAACGTTCCCTATTAATTGCGTCAATCCATCTCTAATATGTCTATTGCAACAAGGCATTTAAACAACAGTAAAGAAACCACAGCACAAACACCAAAGCCAATCCAAATGAAAAGCCACCCACCTAAAATGCAAAGCCAGACCACATCAAAGCCCCATGACAAGCCAAATAACATCAGCCATCAGGATAAACTGGGATTTCATCAATATTTATGCAACTGCACCATTCTAATTCCCACATACGTAAATCCATTTATTAAGACGCAAGTCCCCAAAAGGATTCTGGTCAAAATATGTTTAAAATTTATTTTTTCATTGTAACAGTGGCGTTGGTAATTCATGGTATGGTGGGACCATGCCAGGAATCACAAAAACTGCGGATAACAAAAAAAGTTATATGATTAGTTCTATCCCACCTGCTTCCTAGAGGTACATGATTCCATGTAATCCAGTGCAATGCTTCACAGATTCAAACTGGGACACATGTGGCCAAGCAATGTCAGAATGTGGTTAAAATGGCAAATGAGGAAAAACAGACAATCACAGAGAGATTACAACAGTTTGCTTTTGCCTGAGCTGATTGGGAAGGGCAAGATTCCATTGCAGTGGTTCTCAACCTGTGGGTTCCCAGATGTTTTGGCCTTTAAACTCCCAGAAATCCTAACAGCTGGTAAACTATCTGAAATTTCTAGGAGTTGTAGGCCAAAAACATCTGGGGACCCCAGGTTAAGAACCACTGTTCTATCGCCTCTTCTTCTCCCCCCCCCCCCAAATTGGACTTAGCTGAATACAAATTACTTTTGCATTCTGAACTCAGTTTTAGCCACTAAAATAAGTTGAAGAGTGGGGAAAGTGGAAGGAAGAGATAGAAAAGGAAACATTTTAATAGCTGGTGAAAAGTGGGACAGAGGACTAATCAGGCTTGTTCTGCCAAATCGGGATAGTTGGAAGGTAGGTTTTTTTCTTTTTCCTCCATTTCTTTCTCCATCTTCCCCAAAGGATCCAAAGTAAATACAACAGTACCAAAGGGACCTTTCCTCAATCTGAAGATGGAATGACCTTGAAATGTTCCCCATTTTGCAAGGTAGGAAGGTTGAAACAGGGACTGGAGAAAGGGTCCAAGGAACAGCTCAACCCTTTCTCAATCCAGGAAATTAGATTTTTCATATTGACTCATAGTTTGAAATATGAGGATATATTGATGATCTTTGTTGTTTGCCATCAAGACAATTTCAACTTATGGTGACCTTATGAATGACAGATCTTCTAGTCATCGACTGCCCTGCTCAGGTCTTACAAAATTAGTTGTGGCTTCCTTGATTGAATCAATCTACAGCAGTGTTCCTGAACTCAGTCATCTTGGCTTCTAGTGAGCATTTCCTACTGATTTTCTCTCTGTCTTTTCATTTGTCCTTTTCGTGCATGGTATCCAAAGAGCTCTCCTCCAGCACCATATTTCAAATGAGCTGATTTTATTCCTGTCACCTTTCTTCACTGTTTAGTTTTCACACTCATACATAGAAACTAGAAATACTTTGGCACTGATTATTCTGATTTGCTACTTCATACTGTATCTTACACTTGAGGATCTTATCTAGTTCCCTCCTAGTTGTTCTTTCAAGTCTTAGACTTCTGATTTCCTAACTACAGTCTCCCTTTTGATTAATGACTGAGCCAAGCTGTAGATTTTTTAAACAATTTCGATATCGTCACACCCACTTTAAAGTGATGTAAATCATCATTATGTAAGTTTTCATTATTGGTGTTTTCTTAATATTCAGAGTAACAAACTTGGGAATGGACAGCTAACTCTGGAAAACCTATATTCACCAGGCTGAAAAACAAGAGAAGCTGAACCTTTGCTCTGACTTTCAGTTGTTATGGATGGCGCTGCATGTGTTTTTCCATAATGGTTATTTTTACACCAATAAGCAGTTAAAAGTTAGCATACTTGCCTAGAACAGGTAAGTAATTAAAATTATTAACTATAGTCAAACCCATACAGCAGCACATTACCGACTACAAACAAAAGTAGGTCTTGGACAAGTCTGAACTTGCAGCTTTTTATTAATTTTTTTTTTCAAGAAATGAAATAAGTGGAGTGTCTGATGAAATATGCAGGGAGGTTAAAGGTGCCACAGCTGACAGAAATGTGTGTGTGTCTCAGCCAAAGATTTCTTTATTAGATTTTTACATATTATTCTAAAAGCAGAAACAATAATTGAAACTCACTCTAAGCATATGCAGTTTCAGCCTACAGTTTTACTGTTAGATTCTTAGAGTGTCCTTCACCTATTTAACTTCTCCAAGGCAGACTAGAAATTGACATTTTTAACTATTGCATAAAGTCACTTATTCCTAACTTGAAGCAAAATGAGAGCTTGGAAATATTACTTCAGGTTGCACAATTGTTGCAATTTGATACCACTTATGGCTTCATAGTACAAAATTTGAGGATTTGCAGTGTTGTGAGGCTCTTAGAAATCTCTGCCACAGAGCTCTCATGCTGAAGTTCATGGCATTCTATGTAACTCTCCAAACTATAAATCCCAGAATACCACTGAATGGAGCCATTGTCGTTAAAGTGATATCAAACTGCTATTTGCATTAATCAAATCTAGGAAGGATAGTTTTTCCTAATATAAAACGCACAACATTGTAGCTACCAATAGTTAATCAAGATAAGGAATCTATCAGGGGAAAATAGGGAGTGGAAATTCTAATTCAGTCCTATGAATATGTTTGAACAAATTGAACTTGAAATCCAAAGCTAATCATTCCAAAACATCTGCTGGGATGAGACTATTTCTCAGTATTTCCTCTCATATATCCAATTTTTTACCAACCCCCACCCCCACCTCAGGTTATTTCCAAAGAATCCAAAAAACATATCCATTTTGGAAAGTTATCAGAAAAATGAGCCAGCCAGATTTCTTTTCTAACCATAGATGAGTAGAGTTACATTCAGTGGGCCTTTGGGATCTGCTGGGGTTTGCTTTGAGAAACTCCTTTAGACACTGAAACTCATGGATGCTCAAGTGGCAGTATATACAATAGCATAGTATATAAAACCACAACATCAAGCTTTGTTTTGGGGGAGATCTTTTCCGTTTTCAAGCCATGGATGGTTGAATCCATGGGTGCACAATTTGTGGATACAGAGTGCCAGCTGTATTATAAGACCCAGAGCGATTACAATTTCAGTACCTTATGGTACAGCATATAAGTGTCATAAATGAACAGAAAGACTATCCACCATCATGCTATAAGAGAAAAAACACATCTGCTGTTCTAACATTAGGAGATATATAGATGAAATAACTTTTAGAAGAACCCCCATTGATTTTTTTTAAAGTATAACTATTTCCTTTAAAGACCAGCTTAGGTTTCATCTGCAACTTATGGTTCGGGTGTGAAAAAGTCTAATAGTGGCATTCTAATCTATTGATAACTGTTCAAATAAGAATAATTTTTAAAATCACGATAGAATTTCCTTCAGGCTTGGGAATATGCTTCCACATGAACTGTGCTAGCCATGTCAGTACATGTCCATGTACTTAGCTTCACCTTTTATTTTGAATCATGAATATAGCGTGCATACATGTTTACTTGAATTGCATTATACAATGGACAATAATATTTGCTTTAGAAGAGCCAGATCCAACAGCTGACTGCATGGGCGGGAGCTGTCCTCCACCTGTTCAAAGTCAGCCAACATCCCTGCAATGACTAAACACCACAAGGCTCCTAATCTTTGTCTCATTCATTATGCTACTTTGGTACAAAACTAAGTTCCCAACTGCCACAATGTACACTTTCTGAGCATGTGCCTTCGGTTGGATACACTAGGACTATTTCTGGGAGCATCCTAGCATGTGCCCATGGTTGGATACACTACTTAAGACTTAGGTGGCAATCCACCATCTCTACACCTTAGTGTAAATATCCACATATAGATATCTGCTAGACAAGTATGAGGCCCCCATACAGAATAGTAACACTGCACAATACATGTCAACATTGCTGTATGCCTTTTGACATATGGATACTCTAAGGGGTATCACAGGGCTTTCTAGAGCTGAGAGTGTTAGTTACCCAAGGTCACCCAGTAGATTTCCATGGTCAACCCCTGGTCTTCACAGTTGAGTCCAATGCTCAAACCACTACACCACATTGGCTCATGTCAATGACTAGGTGCCATTGTACAATGCAAAATCTGTTGCTATAAACATAGAAGAATATAACACTGATGGTCCTTGCTTGCCCCTGAACTTCCAGGATGGAAGAAACAGATCCAACCATCATCAAAGCACTTCCTCACCAAAGGCTGATGTCATCATGAGCCAGATTTCCTCTTCTTCCTCCAACTTTACTTTGAGTGTTATCTTACATGGTGCTAGTCTTCCTTGTTCCTTCTCCACCCAAGTTTCAGAGAAGATGACCTGCAAAGAACAACAAGAGGAATGGGCAGAGTTTGGTTGTATTCAGGAACTGAAATACCATTTCTGATACAAGGAGTTCCCCGCTGCAGCTCCAATGGACCAGAATGATGAGGGACCATATTTCCTTTTCTTTTTGTAACAAATGGACACATAGTCAAAGTTCCCTGCTCAGCAGAAAAAAGCAGTAATGTGAATCACTGCAAAGAGAACCTAATAAAAACAAATAAAAGATGCACGTACCTGCACACCATTATAACACCATTAGCATAACAGACAGAAAGCTCCTTAAAAGAAATACTTTACTTTGAAGTGCACAGATATTTTATTATTATTGGCTTTTTAATAATAAGTAAATGTAATGTGCTTACAGACAAGAAAATTGAGGGTTTGGTGCTATTTAAAACACCCTACTAGCTATTTTTGTGTTTTAATTAATAATGTCTCTGGACTATTCACAGAAAATGGAGGTTATATTAGACAGGAATGCTATCAAATGAAATGCTGGGTTCCCAAATCTGCTTTAGAAAGTCCAGAAGGATTGAAGAAACAAAGACAGTAACTTTGAAGAGAAGTGCCAGTAAATAGAGTTTTCCTAAATCCACTGAAAATGACAGATCTTGCAACTGGGACCATAAATGTTTTCCTAGTTTATGAGTCCAGTGATTCAGGACATATAACATCGAAGGAGAAGAACAGTGGTTAGCCAAGGACTATTTCTGACATCATTTGTTTTCCCCCAAATGCCTTTTATGGTAGTGGGGAACATTTTGTAAATTTGGGGGGTCCCCAAACCATTTATGCCTATTGGGAATCTTGTTTAAAAACAGGAAATGAAGGAGATCGTTCTAGTCAATTCCTGTTATTTTAGGTCCCGCTTGTCCTGCACCTAAAACGGACCTGGTGCAAATGTCCATGTTCCTTAGAGTGTATTCCATCAATACTTGGATGAAATTTTTATTTTTATTTTTATTTTCAGGGTGGACTGATGTGTGGTACATCTTCCAGTGTCTCCGAAAGTGGCTTCTTAGACTTCCACAATTGTCTACTCCATTTGTCTCAGAGCATGGAAATTACTATAGGGACTATAACTCCGTTAATCTCCGAGCGAACATGACCAATGGCAGTGCTTATTGGAGAATTCCTGAAGTCATCATTAAACTGGGCCTGGCTATATAACTATCAAGATTTTCTGCTAATTTTAAGCCTATCTTTTAAACAACTAATCCTTTTGTCTCTACATTGATAAGACATATATGTCACCCAATAGGGATCTGTCTTCAGGGCAGTTCACGGTTCACATTCTCAAACATCCAGAAAAGTCAATGAAATAACAGCTTGAAACAGTAACAAAAGGTTAAAATATTAAGATGTTAACAGCAAAGCTGATAACAAGAGAAGCAAATTAAAGATTAAATGCCTGCTGGAGGAGGAAAATCTTAGCCTGATGTCTAAATGAATATAATGAGGCTCCCTGGTGAATCTCTCCAGGAAAGACATCCCCCAAATTGCATTTAAATATGCTTGCATGCTACCAAATTCATTTATAGCTGGGGGTGAATAGGTTTTTTTTAACAAAAATTATGACATTTTTTTAATGATTACAAGTTATTTATCAGAGGCTCTTTAAAAATAATTTGTGTATTCATATTCTCGAAGACATGTTAAGGGTAGAAATTAAAATATGGTTTCCCTTGACTCCTATGTCTCTGTAGATTAAAATTAGACCTGCCTGTATTCAGCATAGAGCTGGGCAACACAATCCTATCTCAGAGATGTTTCAATTCCACTGTGTTAGGAATAGGGCAAAGGCTCTTGAACTGGCTAAATCAGCCTTATACTTGCTATATAGTAGAGAGGTCTGCAAGCAAAAGAGCCAGGAAAGGGACAAATAAAGAGAAGATAAACCAGAATCAAATGTTCCCCAGCCAAGTTAAAGCCACTATGCCAACACAAAGTTAAACTGAAACTAGGACAATTTTTAGTAATTTCCAGCATCATTAGGCTGAGAAAGGATTGAATTCAGTACAACATTAGCTGGACTAGTATCAACTCATCTGTTTTCATGAGTTAAACCATTGAAGATGTTCTGGTATAACTGGACTTTACCAATGAAAGCACAGAAGCATGGCCTCTTACAAAAACATGAAAAGCAACAAAGCTGATTAAAGAAGTCATGGCAGTTAAAGCAGTGTCAAACTGCATTGTTTCTACAATATAGGCATACCCTTACAGAGCAACACTACAAAACAGTGGTAGAGACCGAAGTGGAAAAGCATTTATTTCTTCCAAAGCCAGTTCATGCCAACCATGGCAAAGAGAAAGTAGGGTGGGATGGAATTGGCTCACTCTTTTTCTGACACTGTTTTTAAAATCTTGATTGGCATCAATGGAAAGGCAAATAAGTGAGGGCAACGTTGGGAAGAGGAATGGAGGTACCTTGGTTCAAGAGGGTGTTGGACATCATTTGTTCTCCATCCAAAGAACTTTACGAAAGAACATTGAAGATTGCTTTGTACTGAATCAAACCATAAGTCCATGTAGCCCAGTGGTTCCCAACCTGTGGGCCACGGCCCACTAATGGGCCACAAGACCTAAAATAAGGTCCACGAGATATATGGGGAAAATCAGCTCTAGATTATTAAAGTTTTCTGTGGGCGAGCAGATGGTGACTACTGGATGGCATATGTTCTGTATCAGAAACTAGAGCTGATGTGGTCTATCCAAAGCAATTTTCTGAATCAACACCTCAAATAACTAAACCAAACCTAAAGTTGACCAAAAACTGATTAGTAACCCTTTTGGTACTAATGTTGGAGAGTGGTCCCTGGTCAAAGTGGTCCCTGATCAAAAAAAGGTTAGGAACCACTGATACAGCCCAATATTGTTAGCTCTTACTAGGGGTTAAGACTCTAGATTTTCGAGGAAGATTTTCTCCTAGCTTTACTTGGAGATCCCTGGCACTTTCTGATGGTCTGTCTTTCAGGGAGTAATCAGTCCCAACCTTGTTTTGTTTCTGAAGTCAGACAAAGTTAGGTATGTTTAGAGTGGTGTTAAGATTTCAGAATCTATCACCAGAAGAAATTCCAACCCATGTAAATTAATATCTGTGAAGCTTTCTGTCCCTATTTTGAGGAGTCTATATACACACACCTGCAAACTCCTCTTTGTTGTTTGTGCTGCATTATAAACTCCTTCAATCAGCAGTTCTGTGCAGTTACATGCTTGATCATATGAATTTTCTTCAGTTGATTAAATCATTATTTGGATTTGCATAATTCTGTATGTAAGGGAAAAATCATTAAGTCTACAACAGATAAATTATACTTTGTTTTGAGAGAATGAATGATGGCGTTACCTTGAGGCTTATCCATACTGGCACCAGTAGCATCACTGGGACCTTTCATGGGGCTCAAACCACACCGAGTTACACCATCAAAGGCTGCCCAGGTTCGAATCCCACCCGGGGAGAGCGCGGATGAGCTCCCTCTATCAGCTCCAGCTCCATGCGGGGACATGAGAGAAGCCGCCCACAAGGATGGTAAAAACATCAAAACATCCGGGCATCCCCTGGGCAACGTCCTTGCAGACAGCCAATTCTCTCACTCCAGAAGCAACTCCGGTTGCTCCTGACACGAAAAAAAAAAAACAATCAAAGGAGGTAACTCCAAAATTGCTGTGTGTGATTTTTTGTGTGCATTGTTTCAGCAGGAAATTACACATACACACACACACACAAACACACACACACAATCTATAGTAAAATATAATGACAAAATGTTTTTCAAAAGCTCGGCTTACATGTACTGGATCAATATACCTACAAGGCTAATATTCTGTGCTAATTTTGAACCTGATGTGAAATCTAGAAACAGAATAGCCTGACAATTTGTGGAACTATTTGGGGGAGCCCTCAGATGTCACTACCAAGCAAGAGTTATTTTTTCTCATTAAAAAAAACCCATTCCAAGCTACCATTTATCATCCAGATTCTTTATATTTAAAGTAAACCATTAGTTGAATTGATTAACCAGCCAAACATTTCAATTTGGGGGGGGATTGGAAAGGAAAAGCAGGGAGCAATCTGTTTTGGTGGTAATTAGTTTAGCTGCTTGGTCTCTAAACCATCAGAAGTACGTTCTTCAGCTGTAGATAGCAAATACAACTAATTACCTTAACTTATAATATGAAAGAAACCCTTACAGAGATCTGGAAACAGGAAAAAAAACTTTACTGAGAAACTAATTGGGTCATGGATCAATAATATTCATAAAATTAATCATATAAGGATCAAAGAAACACAAAGGAAAATAATCACAAAATGGTATAGAACCCCCCTACAATTGGCTCATATAACGGGAAGTACCTCAAACAAATGTTGGCATAAATGTGGGGGAATAGGTTCATTCTCCCACATGTGGTGGGACTGTAGAAAAATTCAAATCTTTTATAGCAAAATAAGAAAAGAAATGGAAGAAATAATAGGGAAAAAATTAATATGGGACAAAGCCAGATTTATGTCCCTCACAATAAAGGTAAGGGAAGATAACAATAATTGGACCGAGATTCTAAAATATATGACAGCCGCAATACAAGCCACAATAGCCCGAGGATGGAGGGATGAGACAAAATGGGATGTAGAAATTTGGTGGTCTTATATATCAGAATATATAATCAATGATTTCATTAATCAAAGGAAAAGAAAATATACAAATTGTCTAAAAGAACCTGACTGGTTCAGGAAATGGTCAGTCCTAATTAACAAAATAGATGGAGACGAAAGATACACCACCTTGAACCAGGCGTTCCACACAGTTAAAATGATACAATGATAATATATTGAATTGCTGTTCCAGGGGGGAGGGGGAACGGGGGAGGGGAGGGGCGTGGGTGTTACATTCCAAAGGATCGTTTAAAATGTCATTTAAGCATTACTTACTTTCGGTATTATGTATATTGAAATAAGACATGCATCGCTAAAATTTTGTTAATTGTTGGATTGTAATAAAAATTTAAAAAAGGGAGAAAAATGCACCAAAAAAAAAAAGATAGCAAATACAACAATGACTTGGAAAAAGGTAATAGTTGGGCTCAATTATGAGTATACGGTGAAACTATTTTGGCAGTGTTCCTGGTATGAACTCCTACACACAGCCGTAAATGTCCTCAACATTGGTTTTCAAAAGAAAATACAACAGCCCAGGGAGAGATGTGCCATAACTATTTATGGCTCAAAAGAATAGAACAGGTTTGGTGAGAATTTAAAGCTCTGTGAACACCAAGAAATGTTCTAAGAGGGGATAGGCATGTTCTAAAGGTGTTTTATACGATCTTCTGGCTCAGAGCCCAGAACTCAGTTGGAACAGCTGTGCTGAGCACCAGGCAACTAGGCTTTGAACTTGGAGAAACCCATGATTATATCTAAGTAGTGGAAAGGTACATGAATGAGCACCATCTGCCTCCTATCCATAGTACTCTTCCACAACTTTCATATTCAAATTTCTTATGGCAAGATTACAGATGTTGAGAAAACAAATGCATTCCAACTTCACAACTATCTTCCAGATTGGTAATGACAAACCTAGCACGTGGTAGCTAGCAGAACTGGTCCAACATTGCACAGATGCTTTCCAACCCCAAGAAAAACGGAAAAAATGGAATATGGTAAATTGGAACAATTATTTGTTTGATCAGGTCCAGTCAGAGATTATTGCAAATGTAACCTGTGAGGATAAGAAAAAAAATAAAATGAGGAAAATTAAAGAGAAATGGTCGATATATTTGGAATGGATAAAAAGAGGTGAAGCCAATGTAAATATTGTACAGAGATGGGAAAAGTTGAGCTCATGGATGGAGTTAAAGATCTAATGGAAATTGTGGTATGGGGTAGGGGTGGGGGGAGGAAAGGGGAAAAGGAGTGAATAGAATGATGATATATTAGATAAGTGAGTAGATAATATAGTATGGAAGAGGGTGGAGAAATGCGGTAACAGATAAACAATGTGTATGTATGGATGGATGGATTAAATGTGCAATCTACTCAGAACATGAAATATAAGATAATATCAATAAAATATATTTTAAAAATTCATTGCACAGATGCTCAGAAGTAACAGCATGGCGTTGAAGGGCAGAGCTTTGTGCCAGGTTTCATAGCCTTGCTATCTTCAAGAGAGTTAGAGTATTATTTGCCACGATGGTGGCAAAATAACATTCAGCTTTTGCATGTGGAATGGTAGGGGTGCCATCTTGTTCTTTGTTTCAGATAGCAAATGGGCTAGCTAGCTATTCACCAATCACTCTGAGTCAGGCCAATGACTGACCTGGAAGCAATGTGGAAACTACCTCCATGTCAGCCACTAGCAATACTCAAATGACTGGAAAAAAATAACTCTAAATAAAACTCTTGCAAGAGCCACACAGCTAATTTGTCTTAATGTTATATAGGAGGAGCATCTCTTATCCAGAAATCCAAAATCCATCATTGTCTAAATAGATGGCTGACACAGTGATATCTTTACTTTTTGATACTTCAGTGTACACAAACCTTTTAAAATGCACACAAACATTATGATATTGTAGACTTTCAGGTTATGCATACAAGGTTTATATAAAACATGCATGAATTTTATGTTTAGACTTGTATCTAGTCTCCAATGTACGTCTTTATTTACTATATATGCAAATACAAAATTCAGAAAAATCTGAAATGTAAAACATTTCTGGTCGCAAGCATTGCTGATTAGGAATACTAAACCCATATATGTGAAGTTGTAGTGAACAATTGTGCACATTGGATATAAATAAAGGTGATCCTGATTCATCTTCCATTGTTTTCAATGGGATTTAACTGCATCTGACACTGTTTCTGGATTATGACCTAAAATCTCCAGTCAAATTCACATTGGATCCAGTTTTAGTCAAAGTATGACTTGATCTCAATTGATCTACTCTATCAACTGAAATCAATGGTTGTCCTAAGGTCCATGGATATCATACTCTAAGTATGGCCAACTTGCCAAAAAGAATTCCGACTCCTTCCAGAAGTTTAAGGTGAAACCTAAAGCACTCTGGGATGAAGCTGTTTGGCCATCATGGCCTCAGAAAGATTTTGTAATGTTGTCAGGTGCCAGCAAAGGAATCTCAGCCAGTTGACATGCCAAGATTTACACAGGAGTGTAACCGCAGGTGCTTATTTTTTGTCTCCTTGTAGTTCATCAGCGTCACGCAGCTGCTGGCTCAGTTTGCAAATGTGTCAAGTCTTGGAATAATAGCAACTTACGTAGGTTGGGTGTAGTGCCAGAAGATAAGGGTTTTTACAGAGAAAATGCATAAAGTATTGTGGGTATAAATCTTTTGGTAGTCAAGGAGACTTCTCAACTACCTATTTGTTTCGATTTTAACAAACTTGATTTCGCAGGTTCCAGGTGGATAACCAGATTTTAAACTGAAGCAGAAATATCGTACACATGAAACTGTTCCTCACCCTACTTGCTTCAACATAGCCATAGGGGGAAATTGCCCCCACCCCTCTGTCACTGCTTTCATCTGAATGGGAAACATTCCTGTTTGTGTGTATGTTCTTCATGTGAGACAGAACTTTGCAAAGTCTCCCATTAAGGGGAAAGCCTGCATACAAAGAGGCACCTATTTGGTTGAATCCTATCAGCCTTGAGGATCGTGTCTTGTTCCTTGAACCCTTGAAAGATGGACTGTACCTTGGATGTTAGATCGCAGATTGTGGAGTATTCCAGGAAACTGTGTTGGAGAGATAACTTGGCTTTGGAATACTGGAACAGACTTATGGCTTACCCTCTTGTTTCATCCTTGCTTGGCTGATTGATTACTGTGTCATCCTCCATCTCTCCCTGGACAATGTTTATGTGCTCTTACAGAGACGAGCTGGGCAGGACTCTGATACCTATCAACGTATAGTGACTCCATTAATTTCATGAGGTTTTGTGGACAAGAAATACTCAGAGGTGACTGGTGTTCCGGTGTCTTTGCAGACTAAAACAAAATACCTAAAACAATCTGAATACACAAATTTTAAAAGCCTTCAATGTACCAATGCCTTCATTGGGATTGCAGAAATAGCCACAGGACATAAAGCAGTCCCTTTGCAGATAAACAGTCATCTGCAAAATATTGATATCCAGGAGAAATGTGGTTTAGTTCAGCCAATGTGTAACATGAGTGTCAATATACACTGTGCATTCATAATGTGAGATCTCAACCAGTCTATAACCAAGCATGAAATTTCCCCAGGATTTGTTTATCATGCTAATAAGAGCTGTGATTCTGCTGTTTATGACTTGTTTACAATTCACTTACCATGGGACTATTGACAAGACTTTCCCAACTTGAGCAATATGCCCTTTTTAATAATTTACAATAATTTATGAAAAGAAAAAAAATGAGGAGTTAATGGACAAAAAAGGTAATGGCAAAACACAAGCTCCTTGTGTTAAGTCTTCTATATGGATTATTTTCCCCATGTTCAAAGCCACAAAAGTGAGAAAATGCAAGCTAAGCCATTAGAAGTTCTTTGTACAACAATCAATGTGCATTACAGACATCTCTGTGGTTTGTATAAAATCCATCTTTGAGCAGAATGCTGAAGCTTGTCCATTACATATCTCTACATTCCAGTTTGTTGTATTATATAATTGTGGGAGCTGAAGTCCAAAATACCTGGAGTACCAAAGGTTGGGAATCACTGTTTTAGAGGAACTAGCAAAACCACCTCAGTGTATTCCTTATCTAAGAAAACCCTATGAAATTCCTGGGATCAAATTGAAGGTGAATACACACAAACACGCACACCTATATATATATATATATATATATATATATATATATATATATATATATATATACTTGTTTCCCACTACCCAATCCATAGATTTGCAAATATGCAGTATATTGTTAAAGGGGGTATTGGAATTATGAATTCATTAAAAACTTGCCTGAAGATATCTAAGACAGAGTTAATGACACAACTGACCATCAATAGTGCCCCTTTTTCTCAGATGCTTAAGTAGCTAATTTGCCCGGAAAAACATCTTGTATTCTGATGCGACTGGTGAAAAATCCACATTTCTTGGGAAGTCACCCATTTCTATCATAGGGTTGGCCTAGTGGTACATTTATTTAGTAGAGAATCTTGCTAGCCTCTAAAACAGTCTCATGAGGACCCCCTCCCTTCTTCTCTCTTTGCCTCCCTCTTTTTTCTCAATTTGTTTCTGACACAAACTGAAAGCTGAGATCATCTATATGACAATTAAAGGATATAGACTGATTCCCAAATGCTCTTTAAAGATGAATTACTTATAGATTCCTAAAGGCCCTCGTCCCTCTCTTGCCATAATCTCTCAATAAGTACCGCTGTCTATGTTGTTCGGTGTTTGACATAAATGATTTGAAGCAGTATGCATTTCATCTCGGTTGATACAAGAAATTACAAGTGGACTAAGAGCTAGTGACAGAAGCTGACTTATCAAAGGCTTCTTAGGTACATAAACAAAAAATAAGTCACCATTCTGCTGCCCCTCCCAAAAAACTAAATTCCTGATTTTACAAAAGACTGTATAATCCTTTCATTTTCAAACAAATGCCACCACACCGTTGTTATTCTAACGTAAGCTCACATAAACCGTACAATGAGGAGCATGTTTAATGTGTTTTTTAATAGCCCTGTTTGAAGGACTTCTTACTGACATCACATGGCTGGGGGAATCCAAAGGGGATTACTTGTGTCAACCCAATCCAATGGTTGGCAATTGTAGCACAAAGGAGCCATCTGAGAGCCTGAGCTAACACAGCCATGCACACACCAAAGCCTGTATTTTCCTATCTTGATAAGAGCAAGGGGAGAGCGAGAGATTCAGCAAACCCAAGTCGCTAAATTAATTGGCACTAAAAGCAAGTAATAGTTATCTAATCTATTAATTTTTAGTTGCATATTAACCAGGGTGTCTGCTATGACAGGTATTTGACCTGTGCCGATAGCAGGGACCGGCAGCAACCTTGCAGGCAGCTTTCAAGTTAACACAAATAGTTAGAAGAATTGAAAAGGTGAAGGCATTCTTCAGCAGCTCCCTCGCAGTCGAAGGTTTTATTTGTATTGACTTTCTGGGGCCAGACATCTTAGGCCTGACACAGCCTGTCCCTCAGCAAACGGGACAAGTTTGAGACCAGGAGCAAAGACTGTTAGAGCACTGCTTGGAGATATGGGGAGGGCGTCTTCAAGTCCAACTTCTCCATTCCCTAAGAGGAAGCAAGGAAGAATAGATCTGTAATTGTGCCATATACACTAAAGGTAGAGAGGGGTCGGAATGAAGTTAAACTCCTGGGCTGATGGGGAGCTGATTTTGAAAAAAGCCACATTCGTCCTAGTTTTCAGAGACTTTTCCTATGTGAGATTGCCCCTCTTGTAGGTCTTCCAAAGCCATTTCAACTTAAATGTTTTGAGAGGAGGAAATGAGAGGTGAAAAGAAGATCCCCGCTGTTCTACTGACCCTAGAGTACATACCCACAGAATTTCAGAGATGAAAATTGGAACAATCTAGCCCAGCAACAGCAGAGAGAGGTCAAGAAGACTAAATCATTAATGAGGAAAAACATTTGGACCACCATACATTTGCCCTGACTGACTTGATATGCAACACATTCTGTTTTGGAGCAGGTTAGACTGATATCTGTGTCTGCAGAATTAAATCTTTGACTTTTAACTCATTAAATCTTTCATGTAGATATGTAATTCCTTCATCCTCATTGACACTTGGTCCCTATAGTTCTAAATAGGTGTGGGAATGAGTAAGTAACTCCAACAAAAAAAAAAATAACCAAAATTCCCAGGATTCTATTAAGGAAAAACTTTGTGGTTTTGTAGTGGGAGGCCAAGATCCTACATTCCTTTATCACAGTCTAAGTATCTTCTGGCAGAGTTATATTTCACAACTCCAATAATGAATACATATGTTACACAAAATAAGTGGATCAATGGGCAGTGCACATGGCTAAGAACCCATGGAACAACTGCAATGCTTAATCCATAAAGACTCATAATGCACTCAGAGATGCAATGTGCATTTACACAATACTCTGTGCAGTTCAATGTGCTACTTTATGCATAGTGGCCCTACATATGCAACTCTACTCATGCAATTGTCAACTGGATACAATTGATGTGCATTGTTTAAAAAATCACTCTACATGCATAATGCAATTTATGTTACTAATGGGATGCAAGCATTGGTGTCTCAAATGATCCTGTAAGAGCTAGAACATTAAACATCTCATATACGTTTTCTATTTCCACACCTTCACTCTGCCCTTTACACCATTATGGTCCTTTAACTACTGATAAAATTGCACATGTTATTGAAACAATGTGTCTGGACAGGGTGCGGTTATCCTAAGTTATGTATTAAAGCAGTGAGGTTATCACGTACAGATTTTATATTGCTAGTTTACAATGGCCGCACCCAGTAGAGCTGCTGGAGAGATGCATAATATTGTGCTTTTAGCAGGCCAGGTACAATCACCTGCAAGTTGTTCCCATTTGCCTAGAAATATAGTCACTTCCTAGTGTTGGGTGCTGGCTCAACTGATAGTCCTATCTTTTATTAAATAAACAGCGTTTGTAGCATTGTATCTACCGAATCTTTCTAAACACCCTATAAGAATTTATAAAATTATCCATAGAAACCAATTGTAAGCAATGAATAACATGGAATGTATTCCATGGACTGAATTGGTATTGGCTTATGGCCAAACTAATATGGCATCATTTGTCTCTGGGTGGTTTTCTAAATAATAACAGGAGTAGGATGGGGTCTCATCTTCATTAGGGCCATAAATGTACATGGAGAATTTTTAGAAGTTTCCTGTTCAACTGAAATGGAAAGATATCACATAACCAGGTGTTATTAGCCTTCTCATCCGTTTTATTCAAGTTTCCATTATAACTGCCATTGTTTTGGCCTCTGCCACTGTTTTTTAAAGTGCCACATCAAATGCTCACTTCTAAACAATCACTCTTGCTTTTTGCTGCTACAATTATTTTCTCTTTTTAAAATCTTATATTGTGTTGCTCATATTTGGTAGTACCCAATGGTTCCCATGACAGCATAGCGGTAAATCCACCCCAGGTATCAACCCCAATTTTCAAGGAGCTATCCAAGGTGCTAGATGCTGTCCCTAAACTATGATAATTGCCTTAAATTTGGAGCTGCTCACCACCCAACTGATATGGGAGTCATCAGACATCACCTTGTTGTGGGCCTCTGAAGTAACACCATAGTGTGATCAGCCACATCAACACAATTATTATTATTATCATAATAAAAAAGAAAATTAAAGAATTATTTCACCGTACAGTCATGTTCATCGTGATGGTGAGAGACTCCCTCCTGGGCACACTGGGCGACTTGGAAGGCGCTGAACGGATTGCACTCTGGCACCATGAGATGCAGAGCCACCCTTAAGAAATGGGGCCACAATGTGAAGTCCACGACATGCGAGTGTGGAGGAGAGCAAACCACAGACCACCTATTACAACACAGCCTGAGTCCTGCCACATGCACAATGGAAGACTTTCTTATAGCAACACCAGAGGCACTTCAAGTGGCCAGCTACTGCCAAGTTTTTAACTTTGCTTGTGTTTTTAAATACATTACAAATGTACCCTTGGTTCGCTTCTGACATGATAAATAAAATAAAATCGTGGTGGTCTTCATTGAACAAAAATAGAGTGTGGTGTGTTGATCATGACACAGCTCACAACAATGCCTTGTTGGTGAGGAAATACATTTTATGACCAGCTATTCTGAAGAGAGTAACAAATAAAGTCAGAGGGAACATGGAAATTGGAGTGGAGTAGCATATGACCTCATGAGGTTCATGAAGGCCATCAGGTCACGAAGAGTCAGAAGCAACTGAATGAATAAACAACAACAATAGCATATGACCACCATCATCTGGCCAAAATGTCCTGATACACCAACACTGCAAGCCCTAGCTTTACCACAGCAATCACAACAACCCAAAGTAGCCTAATTTGAGGATAACCATCCTATTGCCAATTGCATTACCAAATGAACATCTGTTAACCTTGTCCACTAACAGTCATCATGTCTTTATGTTCTACCATAACCTTAAGACATCTTTTGCACCACACATGGCTCTTTCCCTGTTGTCCTCCTTGCCCTTCCCAATTATTTTGTTCAAAAATGTATTTTACGAGAGAGATATGGAGACAGACAAAAAAGAAGACCTGCGAGGTACAACCTATTTAGCCTGGGCACACATGTTTATAAATCAGATAAGATTTGTATGTGGTGGCCGTAAAAGCTTTCTATGTCACGACATCAAAGCAGTCAAGAGATGAAAGGGCATATTTGTGCATCATAAATGAGATTTGCATATTGTGATACTCCAAGAATCTTTCATTTGAACAGGTGGAAAAACAGGGAAGCAGAAGCACACGTAAAAACAAAGCCTTACTTGTGGTTGATGATTAAATTTTTATATAGCTTTGATATAACCACGGCAATTAAGCCTGGGCGATGAGCAAGGACTTGTTTTGCCCTTTAAGAAAAGGTACACATTGTTTACTAATCCCTCTCATTTTATGTGATGAATCTATCACCGTCTGGGCACAGCTGCGACTGGCTTGTTTAAAGGACAGGTTTCATCCCATGCAACCCATTTCAGAATTCTTATCCCTCCTTTCTCCTTTTTCAAATGGAAACATCTCCTTGACACGATAGGCTCGGCAAATCTATGAGAGCGTCATTTCGCAGGTGGTACTTTCCATAATGATTTCAATTTCTTTATTGTACTCATGCTCAGTACTTTGGAATCTCAAGACGGCATATGGGGGAAAAAACAAACGTAACAATTTAAAACACTCCCAAGTATAAAACAGATTAAAAGTATATTCAACAATATATGGAAGGTTAAAGCAGTTGAAACCACGTACATGTATAATTGGAAACAAGTAAAGGTTTTAATTTTTTAATGACCTGGTGTCAATTAGAAGCCAGTCAGATCTAATCAATTTTTCGTCATGTTCCGATTTGAACCTATTGGCCTAGAAAATTGTTTTCTTGAATCTGATCAGAACTTTTGGAGATTTTCACTTCACTTCTGTTATATACATAACTGACCTAACCCACTGACTTCAAGAATTTGTCTCTGCATGTGGAGGGCAAAAAAGACAATTTCAATTTACACTAATTTATAAGTATACAAACTGTTTCTGATTATATCAAGAGGTTTTTGGAATAGTTTCACTCCAGTCTCTTTCATTTCTTAAATACCAAAATATGAAAAATTTCCTCATAAACCGAGCCAGAAAAAGTTGTCATTGTGAAGGTAGTTCTGGATTAATATATCATGGACTGAAAAAATGTGGTACCGCTTTCAAAGTTGTGTATGGCATTCTGTGCATCTCATGACACATGCTTTCTGGCCCTACTTTTATTTTAAATTATTCAAAAATATTTAAGTTACAAAAATAGAAATTTATATTTATATATATAATATGATAGATATTTAATATTGCAGTTTCAGACTAATAGAGTCATAGAATCATAGAATTGGAAGAGAATTTGTGGACCATTCAGTCCAACCTCCTGCTAAGAAGCAGGAAAATTTCATTCAAAGCACCCCCAACAGATGGCCATCCAGCCTCTGCTTAAAAGCCTCTAAAGAAGGAGCCTCCACCACACTCCGGGGCAGAGAGTTCAACTGCTCACAGTTAGGAAGTTCTTCCTGATGTTCAAGTGGAATCTCCTTTCCTGTAGTTTGAAGCTATTGTTCCGTGTCCTAGTCTCCAGGGCAGCAGAAAATAAACCAGAATTGCAAATCTGTGTAATATTAAACACCAGCAATGTCATCATCCATGTATGCATGTGTGTGTGTGTATGCGTGTGTGTATTATTACAAATTCATAATTTGTCTTTAGAAAGCCAATGTAGTGATATAGTTTGAGCATTGGACTATGACTCTGGGAAACCAGGGTTCTAATCCCTGCATGGTGATGGAAACCCAATTGTTGATCCTGGGGAAGTTACTCTACCTAAGCCTCAGAGGAACAACAATAATAATAATAATTTATTTTTGTACCCCGCCTCCATCTCCCCGAAGGGACTCGGCGTGGCTTACATGGGGCCAAGTCACCCCGAGTCCCTTCGGGGAGATGGAGGCAGGGTACAAAACCAAAATAAAATACATCAGAAAATACAGACACAAATATGAAGATTTTACACATTGACATAGTAAAAAATTTGGAGTTTCCTGGCCGTTTTCAAGGGCAGACCCATGTAGAGTGCATTGCAATAATCCAATCTAGAGGAAGACCAAAGCAAACCCCCTTTAAAAAATCTTATCAAGAAAATCCCTTTAGAACTTTGTTTTAGGGTTGGCCTACGTTGGAATCTTCTTGACAACACACAACAACAGGTCTATATTCAGTAATGCTATGTAATCTTATTGTTAACCTGCAGCTCATTTAGGCAAGGAAGGTCTGTTCAGCTGCTGATCAGAAGGATATTATCCAGCTCCCTCCCACCAGTGAATGGGTCTGCAACTATCAGAAGCAGGACTCCTTTTGCAAGGCCTTGTTGCAGATTTCTTGCTGGTGAGAAGGGACTGGAAACATCCTCCTTGGGGTTTGGGTTAAGATCACCAGCTGAATAGACCTCCTTTGCCCAATTCCATGGCTGTCCCTTAGAATGGACTATGACAGTGTTGATCCAGGAGACATTAATTAGTTACATATCCTTTACTAGGTAGCCAATCTATTATTCCTGTGTATTTATTCAAAAATTACAAAGTAGACTAAAATAACAACTGAGACAGAAGCCACAAGCAAAATCAAATAGACTGAAACAGCCATAGTCACTGTTCAATCATTTTTTGCCATTCTGCATTCGCTGCCTTTTTGCAGAGAGGTCAAAGTTACCAACCCATCATATATCAGCATTTTCCCAGTATTTATTTGCAGTCGTCCCTGATCACTGATAATCTGACACTCTCTTTTTTAATGCCTGTGTCTGTCAAAAGAACAGAAAAGCTGTGCAATCATTTCAGACGTGGATCATTCCTAATACTCCTCTTCTGTCTTCTGCCTAATTAATGACTTCCTCTATTCTGGCTTATAAGGCTCCTGACATCTCCTGTTTCCCAGGGGGCAAAGATGCCAGGAAAGAAAGAATCCCTCTGGATGCAGAAAAAAAAGGTCAGTTTAGCAATGGAACTATTTGCCTGTTTTGTTTTCTCCCCCAGTCAAATTTGGTAAGCAAAAATTAAATGAGATGAAATTTTCTCCCAAGACGTCCATGTTCACAGATGCATTGGATGAAAATGTGCCTCCTCGGTGGCTGCTCCCAAATTTGGAAATCTCTTCCCAAGGAATCTGTCTTGGCTCCTTCCTTGTCCTTCAATCAACAGGATTAAAACGAAGAGGCTGTGGGAACTATCGAAAAATATTTCAAAATGTGTTGTACTATTTTTATGTCTTGTCTTCATAACTGATATATTTTAAAGTTCTATGGAAAATTTAAGTATAGAGTGCAGCCCCCTGTATCCACAGAGAACACCTTCCAAGACTCTGTCCCACCATCTTCTCAGGTTCATTTGGTGGAAACAGAGGAGACCTTCTTGTTGGCTGCTCCAAGACTTTGGAACTGCCCTCTATCCAAAAGCAGGTCAAAATATTTGTATTGTTAGCCAGTTTGAACCCCATTATTGGGAGAAAAGGCAGGATATAAATGAGCATCATCATTATTGTCATCATCACCATCATATTGTGGCAGACAGACACTGTGATGTAAGGAGGACAATATTAAATTTGAATGGATGATGCCAAGACTGACATCTTTGGTGGTGGCCAAGCATTTAGTCAAGCATCTACTTTGGTCTCACTCTCATTCACGCATGTGGAATTTGGGGTCACACCTCTTTTTATTTTCTTGGCTTGTGCTCAATGTCTTATGCAATTCACAGAGTGGAAAGCTAACAATGCAAAAGAAAAAGAAAAAAACCCTAAATGCCATTCAATTCCTGGCATCTCTGCATGCTAAACTACTTTATTTCAAGGTGTTCCCAAAGTGATCAAGAAGTGCTTGCTTATTTTACCATCTCTCTCTCTCGTAGCCAAAAAATGTGCGTCAATTTTCTGGCATCCGTTCGCCAATGTTAAGTGACTTCGTTCTGTTCCCCACCCCCTCGCCACTACTTCCAGTGAGTCTATAGGGCAGCCTGTCTTCTGGATTGGAGGCCTTTCCATGGCTCCCTTGGGAGTCTAACAATTATACTCCTTCAGCGAGACAGAGAAGGTCAATTGAAGGAAACACTAAAACGTTCCACCTGCCCCCCCCCTCCTCCCCTTCCCTTCGCCATTGCCATTTCCCTGCAAGATGTACACACAGCCCCTGCCTCAGATTCCAGCTCTGATCACAGGAGAGAGCCGTGTGAGGTTTCATCACATTTATTTCCATCTCTCTCACGTATAGCTGGTTGACAGAGAGCAATCCCAAAAGAATATACACAGGAGGGTAGTCAGGGAGCATGATTAGTATCGGGAATAAAGTGTTCTTCTTGGCATCAGTTTAGCCTGCCATCTAAGAGACAGAGTGCCTTTGTAAGAATTCTGATTTATACAGTAGGAGGTCACAAGAATTGCATATACATGTGGAGTTAAGTGGCTCTTTCATACAACAGTTGGAGCAGTCTAGACTCAGTTTAACTGCCCATGTCTCCAGCCCATGCAATCCTAAGATCTTTAGTTTCAGAAGAGGCAGATAGAACACTCTACTAGCCCGACCAAACTACAAATTTAAAAATTCTTTATGGGTGCAGCTAGACTGTAGAATTAATACAGTTTGATATCACGTTAATGGCCTTGGCTCAATGCTGTGGAATCCTGGGAGTTGTAGTTTGGTGAGGCACCGGAACTTTTTGATAGAGAAAGGATTCCATAGCATTGAGCTATAGCATTGGATTCCATAGCATTGAGCCATGGCAATTAAAGAGGTGTCAAGCTGCATTAATTATACAGTGCAAACGCACCCAAAGATGCAACCATGGCAATTAAAATGGCATCAAAATTCTATATTTATATAATGTGAAAGAGGCTAAAGTAGCAACAAATTGAAGTGTCCGTGCCAAATGCCAATTTTCTTTAAAAATGAAAGCTTGACTTTTCCTACTGAGGTGACAAGTAGTATTCCACTAAAAACTGCTTCTTCAAAAGTGCAAATGTTAGCCAGACATGCCTGCAAGAAGTCAGTACATTTAGCAACACACATTTCTCAAATGTAGTCAATCAAATGTTGTGAAGTTCATTCCTAAACCATTGGCATGACCCTATAGGAGCTCTCTTTATTAGGCGAGCTGAGCATTAAATGTGAGGTTTTACAAGCATGCAGAAAATATTTCTTATATACTCCACACCTTCCAGATAATGCACCTAAAACAGCCCAAGGCTGCTAAGAATGTTTTCAGAAATCCCCAACATTCTCAGAGAACTAGGAGTCCCTCCCCGGATACTAAAAAGGGGAATCCAGGACAGTTAGTTTAGATTTAATAATTCGCCCTGCAGATTAAATTTGCCAATTATCATTTTTGAATTAATAGGAGGGATTTTCTTTTAAAAGACTCTTTTTAATGTTGGATCTTTTAGTGTGATCAATCTATGGTAAATCACAGGAAGCCAAAAATATAGGTATGTGAATTCTTGCTTTAAGTCCATTTTCCCTTTACTGCCAAATTCTTACAGCTGCAAAATTCTTCTGCTGTATTATCAGCATGCTACAATGCCATAACATCTCCTTTTCTACGTAAAGTAGAATTCATGAAACAGTGTTTCTTATACTGTTTGATGTGGGTGGGAACTGGAAATTTTTCTCCTTTTGTAACATATTTATACTCATTGATTACAACTGTTTCTTTCCCACTTGAAAATGCTCTGGAAACTGGCAGCTGATGACTCATGTACTAGAACCAGTCTATGGACCACTACTTTGAGTAGTACTGCCACAAATAATCTTCAGATTTCTGTATACACCATAAGCTCCAGCACACCAGTGAAAAGTTGATGACCATCTCCGAGTTCTGTTCTGACCACAGCTTCTGTGTTTATCACTAATGAAATGATGCAAAGTTAGGAGAGCCAGAAGTTATTAATCAAAACAAACCATTCAAAAAGAATTAGTGCAGTCAGAGATAAATTGAGGGCCTGTTGATTGGGGAAGAAAAAATGTCACATAAATACCACCCAATGATACTACGATGTCCCTATAATGTTGGAAGATGACTAGCAGTTCATTTCATTCATGTGTATACAACTCTACTCAATAGACAATGTTTGATTTCTGCTCCAACTTGAGACTATAAATTCTTTTTCTATAGTAAAGTAAATCATATTTTTATAGCCCTGTGGGCCTCTTAAATACACAGAAGTGTTCAGTCAATACGATGCTTCTCGTATGCCAGAGTTTTCCCACTGGCATACCCATGTTACCTATGTAATCCTGAGTTATAGTAGGGGGAAATTCAGATTTAGTGTTATAGTGAAGGCCATCAACATGCACAATTTTATAGACAGATTCAGCATATTTTTGATGAGAGGAGAGATCTATCCACAACTTAGATCAATGAAATTTCCATGTTCAGTGGCTGCCCCATTACCAAAGTCTAGATGGGCATACAACAGAAGTGCAATTTTGCCTTCATGTTATGACTTGTAGTATTTAACTGGTCCCTGTGAGAAAGGCAATGCTTGACTAGATGAACCCTTATTTTTAGCTTCCCTGAGCCCCTGATGTTTTGAACTTAACTGTGGATCTTATGATAGGATTAGACCTTCTATCTACTTCTTATGCAGCAGTTATGTGGAAATTCACACTGAATCACATAGAGTGTATACAGACACACCTTTTTCAAGGAGTCCGTTGGGCAAAGGGCATTACTCAACCCTGTGTACCTTTGAAGTTACCTGTGTGCCTTTGCACACACCTCCATTGTATTTCCCTTTGAGATAAGTCGATTTTACTTAAAGGGGGGTGTCCCTGGTGTCCCCTTTTGACAGCAAGTATAGGTGTTTGCAAGACATCTTATCTACCTATATTATATCTTTGATCTTCTCGACAATGTTAAGGACTCAAATTCCTGTTACACCGTAGCTTGATACTACCAAATGGGATTCGATGTCTGAAACATCTGAAGTACCTGTCTATATCTTAAAGTGAATTCCATAAAGCTTAGTGCCCTATCTTTTCTCTGTAATAAAAGTTAGATTAATCCTGAATTGTCTTACACTGTAGTTTTTTAAAATGAACTTTGGTTATGTACATTCCAATTTCTACCGTTGAGTACAGCTGTGTTTCAGTATAGAGTCATTTAAAAGAAATCTTGAACCCAGAATTTTGTAAGTGACATAAGGAAGAGACATTGCTTGCAGGAGAATATGCTTTTTGAGGGGAAGCTTGCCAGCTAACTGTATCAACAAAGGCTTTGCTGACCCTGGAGCCATTTAAATACTTCCAGGTCAGCTCATGGATTTTTCCCTAAACAATACATTGCATTGTTGCTTCCTGCTGTCTTTTGTCTTCTCATTTTCTGGTGCATTGACTGATATTAGAGTTCCCAGGTCAGGATTCTCCCAGGGCCAAAACGTGAGACCTAAGAATGACCCCCTTATGATGTCATCAGGGGAAGACCCTGGTAATGCTACAAGGGTGATGTTACAAGGGAATGCCCTTCACAGTTCCATTAAGCATGATCTTTTTATTAATTAATTTATATTCCACCTTTCTCCTTGCACAGGATAATGGATATAGCATCTTACGTATTAGTCATAGTTACACATAATACAGCATTCACAAACGCAAATTCTAATATGGGAAATACACACACATACTTTCCAAGGCAGTGCTCTTGCCCTGGGATTCCTCCTTCCTGCCCTGATGACCAGTGAAGGCCTGCTATATGAATTCTGGGCAGAACAGTCTACAAACCACTTAAGCCTAGATTAATGTAAAATAGAAGACATGCCTTCCTGTGATGCTGTCATAGGGCTTATTAATTAATTTATATCCCACCTTTCTCCTGACACGGGACAATGGATATAATATTAGTTATAGTTACACATAATATGGCCTTCACAAACACAAATTCTGAGGGAATATGAATTCTGGGCAGAACAGTACACAAACCTATTAAGACCAGATTGATATAGAATAGAAGACACATCTTCATGTGATGCAGTCATAGGACTTCATCACACGAGCAAAATTGCCCATCTTATGACAGTTTCACCTCACTTGAGGGACAGAGCCCAAAGGATCCCATTACAGATCTACATTTGGCGGGGCTCCATCCCTGAAGTGAGATTAAACTGTTGTAGGAGGCAGCAGTGTGAACATGGGAGGCTTCCTGTGTTCTCATACAGAAGAACGAGGGAAAGCTAGGCAGCAACACTTTCCCTTGTTGGATGAGGTATGGGGTGATGCTAGTGATGCATGGTGTGGGACAATTATTATTATTATTATTATTATTATTAGTATTATTAGTATTATTATTTTATTGTATGACACAGCAAACAAGATAGATATGCTGGATTTTAATTATATTATTATTATTATTATTATTATTATTATTATTATTATTATTATTTATTTTATACCCCACCTCCATCTCCCTGAAGGGACTTGGGGCAGATTACATGGGGCCAAGCCTGGGTAAAACAGCAAATCAAAATAAAATAACATCAGCAAATACAGACACAAATATTAAATTTTAACACTGGGCAAAGTGCAACGGGTTGAGTATTGTAAACACGAGGTAGTTGATTAAGTGCTACAATCAATGAGAGAGCAATTTGGGGTGGGGTGGACCCCTTGCCTGATTCACCACAATCTATGGTGAATCCACCCGTTATTGCCCAACTTGCTGACGTCAATGTGATGAGGTCCTTAAACTCTTGTTACCCCCACAATCCAATCTAGCGTGAAACATCTGGCCATCTCTATGCAGACCAATTTCCAAGCCCCACTACTTCGCAATTCTGGACAATTGCAGGACGAGATCCCATCTGCTGCTCTATCTCTTTTCCTACAATATGGTCCAAATATGCCTGGCTGGACCCATACGTTTTGAATAGCAAGGACAATGGGGTCAATTTCCACCAGTAATACTTTGTATCTTTTCCTGATAACTATATAGACCTCTCTTGTGATTCTCAACATTACAGTTCTATAAGCCTGGGGAAACCTGGGAATTGTAGTCCAACATATCTGAAAGGCCATACTGAAGAAAGTTGCTCTAGGAGACCATGCGCCCCACCCAGCCTCAAATGATAAAAGCTGTTTAGATTATAGAGTACTGTACTTATTACAGTGTATGCTTAAATCAAGCATGCTATCACACTTCTTTTATTTAAAAAAAACACACTCATTAAAGGTTCAGCTTCAGTCCATAATGTGGGTGAGGCTTTCTGCTATTTCGGGAGTAATGTGGCAAAGCAATTAACATCTCGCAAAATTGGCTGAAGCATTTATGCATCTCGGCAAGGTTGTGTCAGCAAACCTCCTTAATGTGCACCTCATTCCTTCAAATGGTTCCTGGCTGAGGATTCTGTTTTATGTCTTTGCTTCTTTGAATGCATCTTGCTGAGGAATGACAAAGAAGCCACCATGATCTCTAGACATGAATAGAGACTATTTGCAAGGGTAAAGAGACAATTTTTTTTTTTATATCGGAGGGTTGTTGTGTGTTTTCTGGGCTATATTGCTTGTGTATGATCCAGCTCCAGTTCTCTTGTGTCTTTATGTATCATGTACTGTATATGGATACACTAGAGCAGGGGTCCCCAAACTTTTTAAACAGGGGGCCAGTTCATGGTCTCTCAGACCATTGGAGGGCCGGACTATAGTTGGAAAAAAAAAACCCTATAAACAAATTCCAATCAGACTGCACATCTCTTATTGTAAAGTAAAAAAAACAAAACAAATGGGAACAAATACAGCCTCAATGATGATGATGATGATGATGATAATAATAATAATAATAATAATAATAATAATAATAATAATAATAATAATGGTTGGAAGAGACCCCTTGGGCCATTGAGTCCAACCCCCTTCTACCTTTGTCCACCAAAAGCACAAGCAAAGCACCCAGCCTCAATGTTAATAATAATCATTATCATCATCATCATACACATCGCACATCCTAAACACTGGAAAAGTGTTCAACTTGTGATTTTGTGATACGAAATCCAGCATACATATACATACATACATATATATATATATATATATATATATATATATATATATAGTTTGCTGTGTTATACTGTGTCTTTGTGTCAATAATAATAATTCTATGAAATCCAGCATATCTATCTTGTTTGCTGTGTCATAAAATAATAATAATAATAATAATAATAATAATAATAATAATAATAATAATAATAGGAAAAAGACCCCTTGGGCCATTTCGTCCAACCCTCTTTTGCCTTTGTGCACCAAAAGCACTGCCAAAGCACCCCTAAATAATTAATTATTAATTAAATAATAATTAAAATACCATTATAAACAAGCAGAGCTTTGGAAGGCGCACCATGGGGGCCGGATAAATGGCTTCGATGGGCCGCATGTGGCCCCCGGGCCTTAGTTTGGGGACCCCTGCACTAGAGATCCCTCAATGGTGACAAGGTACCCCACGTTCTTTCCCTTTCACTGGCAACTGCTGGCGCAATGGCATGGCAGCCTGTGTGCTGTGCGAATAGGTCCAAAGTGACATGGACTTCATTTCATGGAATTTTGTTATTTGTTACCTCAAATTCTCTAGTGCAGTGTTTCCCAAACTCTAGTCTTCCAGATGGACTTCAGCTTCTATAATTCCTGATCACTGGCCAAAGTAGCTGAGGCTTTTGGAAGTTGAAGTCCAACTTCTCTGGAGATTTAGATTTTACTACTATCTATCTCAACACTACAGCTCTGGCAGAGAATGCTAAGTAACTAACTCCCAGAACTACAAATCCTAAGATTTCATAAAATGGACCAATAGCAGCTGAATTATAATTATAGGCCATGGGTGCACACTAGACTGTTGTTTTTTATATGCAGTATGGGAACTATATTTCTTTTATTTAATGCAGTCCGTGAATACAGACTGATCAAGTGATAAAGTTTGTACTTTGCAACAAACACACAGCTATAAGTGTTCTCTTCCATTGGGATTGCCACATATCGGACAACACCACTGGTCATGTAACTCTTCTATTTACTGATAGGTCAACCTGCACACAATTGGAATATACAGGGTATTTGAAAAAGAACTCCCTAGTTTTAATGTATTTATACTTAAAACTAGGGAGTTTTTTTTAAACACCCTGTATATACATTTTTTATTCTCTGCACCAGACACCATTTATGAAGAAGATTCAAGCGAATCATTTTCACCCATCCTTGGCCTTCTTCACATGGCCCTTTTGGGCCGTACCATTTCACCAGCACTTGCCAGCGAAAAGGAAAACATGTGGGGCGGCTTGTGACATCCGGCGCACCCTCCCTCCTTCCCCATCAGCCAATCCCCAAGGTAAAGGTAAAGGTTTCCCCTGACGTTAAGTCCAGTCATGACTGACTCTGGGGGTTGGTGCTTATCTCCATTTCTAAGCTAAATAGCCAGCGTTGTCCATAGACACCTCCAAGGTCATGTGGCCGGCATGACTCCATGGAGCAACAGTTACCTTCCCGCCGGAGCAGTACCTATTGATCTACTTACATTGGCATGTTTTCGAACTGCCAGGTTAGCAGGAGCTGGGGCTAACAGCAGGTGCTCATTCCGCTCCCAGGATTTGAACCTTGGACCTTTTGGTCCGCAAGTTCAGCAGCTCAGCGCTTTAACACACTGTGCCACCAGGGGCCCCTAACGTTAGTTTAATTTGAAATACAAGCAGAATTTGCACCCTTGGATCAAACCACAGCTAACAATTTCAGTGAAAGACCAAGCCATCTTCTTACACTGTGAACTGGGACAACATTTTATCATGCTGCCTGCATGTTTCAACCTTAAGGAAATGGGGGGGGGGGGGGGATATATCATTATTTATTTATGCCTGTTGTGTTTAAGAAGTTAAATCCCCAAAGCATCTCAATTTAGATCAAAAGCAAGCAACCAAACTTCACCTGGCACACCTGGGCCTTATGACTTCTTAATTACCCACCTCACATTCCCAAAGCTAGAAGGCAATGGGGCAGGACACATTCTCGCGCAGGTACAAATCTCTGAAACGCACTACATGTAAGAAAGCCCTTCCAGAATGCCTGAGGTGGGAACCAGTTTGAAATAATCCCACAGATCCCAATCCATTTAACATTCCAGCAATTTCCCTCCTTTTTTTTTAGTGCAATGCCATCGGGCCAGTTATGATTGCTCATTTCTGGGGATTTCCATCAATTCCACCTGACCACAAAAATGGCAGCAAGCTAACTGGAATCCTGATTCTAGAGGAAGATGTTTTTGTTTGTTTGTTTGTTTTGTTTTTTTGAATTATTGAATTACCTTAATTGGCCTTGGTGAATTTACTCCAAATCTGCATGAGGGACAGATAATAATGCTGCCAAATCTCTAGGGAAATAATAACAGATTACTCATCTGCCTTTATTCTTTATCCTTACAATGAGAGGTATGTAAGCCTTAAAAAGAAATAATTCACCAAAAGGTCACCCTGTGCATTCCGTGGCTCTATGAAGACTTCAACTTTCCATCCTTCACCCATGAAATACTTCTCAATTGAAAACCAGAAACCAGCCAAACAACATCAGAGTGTGGTTAAGATGGAAAAAGTTATGAATGAGGAAGAATATATGAGCTACAACCGGCTGCAGCAGTTTGCTTTTGCCTGAGCCTACTGGGAAGGTCAAAATTCTGGCACTTAAGTCCTTTTCCTCAACTAACTTCCACTGAGTTCAACAAGGAGGGAGGAAAGAGGACTTAAGAGTAAGGGACATTTTAAAAGCAACTGAAAGCAACACAGGGACTATTCCCGCCAAACGAGAATAGCTTTCTCAAAAAACCTCTAGTCTTGGTGGAGGCAGAGGAGGAGGTAGTAGTAGTAGTAGTAGTGGAAGAGGAGGAGGAGGAGGAAATAGAAGAAGAAATGGAGGCTAAACGTATCCAGTTCCTTCAACCATTACTCATAGAATTTGCCTTCAATACATTTTGTTTTTGCCAAGGATGTAGCTACACTGCAGAATTAATGCAGTTTGACACCACTTTAACTACCATAGCCCAATGCAATGGATTTCTGGGAAAGCTACAAAAGCATATGATACCAACTTTTTTTCCTCGGTTAATCTCAAAGTTACTACAAGAAACATTTGCATATTGAGCTTCAATTGTTTTAGAAGGATAAGGAACTATATGCCTGGAAAAGATGCCTGAGAATTTTCACTTTCATTTTTGGATGATAATCAAAGTTTTCACATTTGTTCAGACTGGGAATCTCTTAAGATATTGAAAGCTAAGTGAAAACAAAGTTAACATGTGTACGTATCCAACTAGATTGCTTTGAAGACGTGACTTCCTAAAGCCTTTCCTTAAATTTGATGCATTCAGCATTCTTCTCTCTGAATTTGGATTGTCACCTCTTTTTCTGCCATATAATCCCTATGGCAAGAAGGCAGGTTTACTCATGGTGGGAATGGCTGTACATACTGAATTTCACCAAGGCACATGGGGAGAACTTTTCATTTGTTTTTGAAAAGTTCACCAAATACACCAATTTCTTTCTTATTTGGGAGAAAGAACTTGAGATTTAAAAAATCTGAATGCAAAGGAAACTGACACCGAATCATTTTTGCATCTGCATTACTAGGTTTTAATAGAAAGAGTGCATTATAGGAGAACTATTGATTTTAAGGAACCCCGGTGGCGAAGTGCGTTAAAGCACTGAGCTGGAGACCGAAAGGTCCCAGGTTCAAACCCCGGGAGCGGCATGAGTGGCTGCTGTTAGCTCCAACTCCTGCCAACCTAGCCGTTGGAAAACATGCCAATGTGAATAGATCAATAGGTACCGCTCTGGCGGGAAGGTAACGGTGTTCCATGCAGTCATGCCGGCCACATGACCTTGGAGGTGTCTACGGACAACGCCGGCTCTTCGGCTTAGAAATGGAGATGAGCACCAACCCCCAGAGTCAGACATGACTGGACTTAACGTCAGGGGAAACCTTTACCTTTACCTATTGATTTTATTGCATTCTCAGGCTACTCAATAACCAGTGTTCTGCAAGTGATGTAAGATAGTTAAGATAGTTAAGAAAACAATTACTAATCAGAGTATCACAAAACATAAGCCGAAATCAGAAACAATGAGTAGAAACACTTGTATGTTGTTTCAGATCTTTGGTGGTGAACATATCACTGGGGGGGGGGGGGGTGATAGCAAGAAGATTGGCCATTGTCTTCTTCTGAAACTGAGCAGAGATTCGAACCACTGCAATAGGTTTTAAAAAGTAAAATCGGCAGCAAAGCTCAAGTTTATGGAAATCTAAACACACTAAAATACACTTCTTACGGTGTCTGGAGGATATCCTCAGAGAGGATTGCTTTGTTTCTGTTTCCATAATTGCTTAGTACCAACATATGAGCACAGAAACTGGGCAAGCCTCTCTGAGGAACGCTTGCGAAGATGAGATGCCACACTGAAAAGGCCCGCTTCCTTACAGCTATCTGCCTTTCATTTCTTGGCATGGAAACATGAATCGGGACCTCCAAGAGGACCTTAAGAGTTAAGATAGGTAAATATGCCAATGGTGAAATGAATGGATTCTAGATTTTGGTCCAACATTAAAGGAGCTGTTCAAAGATAGGGTTTACCACCATGGAGAACTTTGTAAAATATCAGACTAAAACCTGTAGCAGATTGTCTCTTGTACAGACACACATTGACATTGACGCCTCCACAGAAGAAGAGTATTTCATATGCAACAAACATCCAGATTTAGCTTGTCGCGGGGCTGGGGAGGGCAGTCTCCATTCTAAACCATCCTAATTGCCCAATTTAACTTCATTGTAGCTGCTGATTGTTAAGTATCCTTGCTAACGCTGTTTAGCTGAAATTGGATTTGCAGTTCAAAATGAAAATTAATTCATGCAGAGTTTATTTAAATTAAAGAGGCAAAAGCAGCCAGCCGTCTTCCTCACACTCAAGAGATTGAACCAGAGAGAGAGATGTGAGAAATGAGCCGAATTGAATTGCAAAGAGCTCTTTGCAATCATCAGAGGTTTGTTGAAGTTGCTCTGTCTTAGGCTACCTCAACAGAGGCATGTCAGCTTCCATAAAGAAGTGGGTGGATTATTCTTGGCCTTGTGAAACCTCTTGTTATTTGCAATTCAATTAATGACCCTGTATTCTAATACAATCAGTAGCTTTTAAAAAAAATCATCTCCAGGTACTTTCCCATGGCCAAAAGTAGGATGAGGTAATGAGTGATTTATTTTGTATATATTCTATAAACATGTGTTAAAATGAAGTTTCTATGATGATCATTATAATGATAGTGGAATGGAACTTGGTTTTTGTCATATGCTTTGAACTCTGACTTATTGCTACCCTATCACAAGTTTTTCTTGGTAAGGTTTATTCAAAGGGTGCCATAGTATTTCTCTAAAGCTAAGAGTGACTTGCCCAAGGTCAGCCAGTGGATTTCCATGTCTGAACAGGGATGTTAACCATGGGCTCCAAAGCCCCAGTCCAATGCACAGACTATTATGTCATAATAATGTCATAGCCCAATGCCCAAACTACCATAGCACTATATTAGCTCTCTAAAGATCAGTTATGGATTCACACCACTACACCATACTGGCTCTCAGAATGGAGCCACTATGTGGTATTGCCTATAGATATTAGATTGATCTGAACTGTATTGGAATATCTGTCCTTTGCTACCACAAGACATGCCTGGAATGAAATGGGACCAAAAGAAGGACCTCCTTCAAATGGCTAGATAGGTCATAACCAGCACTTCAGATTCTGCATATGTATTTGTCAGAATTCTGGATCGGTTTTCACTCTCGACAATGAGCCACACAACCTATTAGCTGGAACTGCAGCAATATACCTTTTTGGCCAGTGGCCATTTCCTAGTCAACCTCACTGATCTAACCCCTCCGTTCAGATCTGCAAGTCTAGGTTTTAATCCAACATTGCAGTATGTTTCCCAGGCTACATGTTGCTCAGACTGATTAGTCAAATCACCGAATGATCCCTCTTGTTAATCTGAATTTAATTGACATTTCACCCAAGTTTGCCAGAAGCTAAGCTCTGTGTTTACTTTTTGAGGGAAGTGAGCAAAAACCAAGACGGTCTGAAACAACACTCAACATAACATGAGGTGTGTATCAAAGAGAGAACTATAGAAACTTTCAGGGGACGACAGCTGCCCCAATCTATCAGCAACTGGAGGATTCTGGGGAAAAATAACCTCTATTTCTTGGCTGTCGTACCAGTAAGCGTTTGGGGGAAATGTGTCAGTATATATTTTCTCCCACATTCTAATCATCAATTTAAAATGCAAAATATTTGTGTAAATCAAATAAAAATACAAGGAAGTAAATACTTATTTTGCAATGATATCAACTTTTGATTTTGATAACTGTGATTTCTCGGCAAGCTTGCAAAACAACCTATCCACTTGAAATTCCTTCAAATGTTTACTTTTAAATGCCAAGATTATTAAACTTCCTTCTCTCTGTAGCAGCACTGAATGCTTATTTAGTGTCACCACTTGCATCAAATTTGAGAATGAAATTTCACATAGACCTATAGACATTGCCATAATTGCATAATTGCAGCCCACCGTAAGAGCACAATTACAGTAAAAGATCTTTTTCAAAATGAAATAGAAACAGAAAATGCAATAAAAGTAATAGGATTTCTATGCACCAGAAGTGAAATAACTTCTCCTTGCTTGAGGCTAGGAAGGAGGAGCAGAGAACCATGCCCATTCATACAACATGACTGCTGGGATATCAGAACTACAGCAGAATGAAATAATTGCACCAAAAGATAAGTTGATCGGTAGCAATACTGAAGCCATTAACATTTTTCCCATCAAGAAAAATATGTGATCTAATAACGATCGAAACAGAACGAGATGTCATGTGATAAGGAAAGGTCAAATATGGAACTAAGCTAGTAAGTCCTTAGAATACCTGGCCTTCTGTAATAACACATTCACAAGAACATTTATCTCCAGGTGATAAACATAAATGTGTGAACGAACCCAGATTAAGTTTCTGTTGGATCAAATCGACAGAAATATGGACTTCTAGACACGGGGGGTGGCATGAAGAAAGAGGCAATTACTCAACACATTCGGGAGGAGTCACAGAAACACGAATATGAGTGGGAAGAAATCTGAGCGGACTAAAACAATGTGCTGACAGCCATGAAGGAGAAGGAGATGTTCTCTGCGTAACCTTACTAATCTCCAAACACTTCTTTAAAGAAAGATCTTGAATTCATCTTTTAATGCCTAGAGGAAATTTTCATCCAAAGGCGGCGTGACATTGAGATTAGCTTCTAATGAAGGCGGCCAAGTTGGAAGAAGCAAAAGCCAACACCTGGCATTTACATTTATCTTACCTTTCAAGTAATTTATTCAGTAAATAAATAGCTGATTACCACAATAAGCTTTCCTTGGCTTTGAGAGTTGGACTGACTCTTGGAGGCAATATAATTGAAAGCTTGCCTACTTTTCAAAGGGAGGGGAACAAGGCAAAAGAGATCCACTTGAAACACACAGCTGGATGTTTTTGTGGAGAAGAACATTCTTTATACTCTGTAGAATTTTCCCTTAAATCTCACCTGTCATCACTGGGCAATATCCCCACCCTATCAGATGTCACAGATGCCCCAAATTTCCCATCACCCTCCATCTACTTAAAATGCTTTTGGCTTTCCGTCTAATTGGTCGAAGATCAGATAGTGGCTGTCTTCAAATAAAGTCTGTTGTTTCTAGAATGTTAACAGTCTGAAACAGAGCGTGACAAACAAGGCAACCAGCCTCTTCAATTGTTTCACTGTATCTGAAGGGGAGATGCAACTCAGCAGGGTCTTGGAAGACTGGAACACCAGCAGTGAATGTTGTGCTGCCTTACCTGAGCTAGAAAATCTGAGATCTTTGGCAAGGGACTTTCCAGGCCTAGAGGATAGTTCAGGGTCTTGGAAACAATGACTCTTGCTCCAGTGGATGTTCGGTTTGTGTTGTTGAAGGCTTTCATAGCCGGGATCACAGGGTTGTTGTATGTCTTTTGTGGGCGAAACGTCAGGAGAGAATACTTCTGGAACATGGCCACATAGCCTGAAAGACATACAACAACCCGATGTTCGGTTTTCTTGCATCATTTTATGCTGATCTAGAAATAGCCTTTCCCAGCTTACCAGCAATAATAAATCTTCAGAATCTCACTGCAAGGCTGAGATACACCCAGTGCCTGCAGACAATACTAAAATATACTAATACGTACTGTAGGGGTGAATCATATTTAAATTGTGACAGAAGTATTATCTCCCTTGTGCACCATCCTCCCCTTACAACCGTGCTCTTCTGCAGCCCACTAAGCAAGTTTCCGGCCCAATTCAAAGTGCAGGTTATTACCTACAAAGCCCTAAATGGTTCAAATCCACCCTATCTTCGTGACCGAATCTCTTTTTACGAACCGGCGTTGATTCTGAGGTCCACCGAGGAGGCCCTCCTCTTGGTCTCACCACCTTCACAAATATGGTTGCTGGGGACAAGGAAGAGGGCCTTCTTGGTGGTTTTCCCCTGGCTCTGGAACACCATCCCATGGGAAATTAGGCTGGCCCCCAACCTCCAAAGTTTTCGGTTCAACCTAAAAACTTGGCTCTTTAACCAAGCTTTCCAATAGATATAGAGCTCAAAAAGTTCAAATTGTAGACCCATTGGTTTTCTCACTGAAAGCAGTTTATATGACTGGTTGGTTGTTAGTCATTTTATACCTGTACTTGCCATAACATTGTATTCATGTGTGTTTTAGGGTTGATTGATTTTACTGTGGTATTGTTATGTACTGATGGTGTGAATTATGTTTCCCTTTGATATTTATGTATCTGTATTTATTGCACCGTATGTATTGTTACATTACGAATGCTTTATAAACCACCCCGAGTCCCTTTTGTTTTATTGTTATTATTGTTGTTATTTATTATTTTATTATGACACAGCAAACAAGATAGATATGCTGGATTTCGTATCACAAAATCACAAGTTGAACACTTCCCAAGTGTCTAGGACTGTGTGATGTATTTTCGGATGATGCGTGCAGATCCCAATAGGGTGGCCTTTGGCAGTTGGCAGATCGTAATTTTGTCAATGTCTGTTGTTTCCAAATGCCGGCTGAGATCTTTTGGCACAGCACCCTATTATTATTATTATTATTATTATTATTATTATTATTATTATTATTAAGCAACTGTTTGTATGGGGAATATCATGGTAGAAGGAAAAATATATCTTTCTTGCACTTCCTCAGTAAAATTACTTTCCCCTGCCCAATGAACAGCTGAGATTAGATCTTTGGGAAGATGGAAACTGAGAAGAAACTTGCAGAGTAGTGGAATTAAGGAAAAGAATTGGGCATTGGAAATGTGTCACTAGGAAAACCCTTAAGAACATCTGGGACACAGGTTTTCTCCTACAAGAGGACAAGACTATAGTCTGAATCCTAGTTTTAGTATCAATGCCCACTGAATCAGCAGAATTTGCTATGGGTTGGTTCATCATCTAGCATTTGATTCAGTAGATCTACTCTAATTGGGACTAACCAATGGGATTCAAGCCAATAAAAAAGCCAGTCCAGAAGAGCAGAAACTTGGTACCAAATTATGTGCCATGTTAAATGATAGTTGCCATTCTCTGTATCTTTACCTCCTTAGGAATAATGTCACTAAACTTGGCAACTGTAATTACTAATGAAGACTGTAAGATATGTGATATCCATTTGGGCATTCAACTGAGAGCCTGTCTTTCTTTTTGTTCTCTGGTCTCCAAGACCTCTCTGAACTTTACTGGGGCAATAGCTGTCTATTATCAGTTCCTATTAAAATTTGCCTTCATTTTGTAACCTTTAAAAGCCATTATTTCATGCCATTATATATAGGATGTTTTTATGAATTATTTGGAATGGATTTGTTGGTAGGTGTGTTTATAAGCAAAAATAATGAAAACATTATGAAGAATGATTTTCAATTAACAGTTTGAATAAGTACTAATGTGCAGAAGTTTACTTAAAGGAAAGTCACACTGGTTTATTTAAAGTAAAGGTTTACTCCAAAATGTATTTAGGAGTATAGCTGCATTTATGCTATTACCACTAGGTCAATGACTGAGTAGTAGTATTACAAAATCTGACTCAATAAGATAAATCTTTTAAAGAAGCAGCTGACTTGATAAAGGGATGAATTTCACTTCTTGTTGTGTATGTGTTTAAACAAACACCCGCAAGCAAAACGCCTTATTCCTTTCAGCTGCTTTAGGCATTTAACTTGTTAGTACATGACTACCATTATAGTCCCAACTAAGACTTTTTTGTCACATCATTAATATCTTCATTCAGAGATCACACATCTTTACTTCAAATAAGCCATTCAACCATATAGTCAACATCTTATGACCTCACTTACAAACAACCTTTGACAGCTGGTAGAAGGGTGAGTAATGGCCTTGCACCTTCCTTCCCCCTCGCTCCAAGAATTCAGTTAACTTGCTGATATCCTAACTTGAATTACCTTAAGGGGATTGTAACTTCTTAAGTAATTAGTTTCTCTAAGAGAGTCAAGGGCTTGTGTGAAGGAGAGGGCTGGTCTTTTTGAAATAACATTGCATATTTTAAGAGAGAAAATGATACCAGTCTCACAAATGCCTAACGTTTGGAAATGGAAATATCTTTATCTATGTGAGTCCAACCACTTTAAGTCTCTCTCGGGAGTGATAAAGCAGGGTATAAACAAACATAATAATAACAAGCCCATTCTAGTCATGGACAACCAGATGGGTGTTAACTACTAGACGCCCCAAGTGAGAAAACACATTTCCAGATAAATTGTAATATTCAGCCATCCAGTTGAACATGACAATGAAAATGGAGATATATATATTCAGCCATTTTATATGTTGGATTATTGCCTTCATAGAAGGCGCTTCCTCAGTGACTGGCACTCTACATCAGCCATGGGCAAATGTTGGTCATCTAGGTGTTTTGGACTTCAACTCCCACAGCCGGTGGGCTTTTAGGAATTGTGGGTGTTGAAGTCCAAACCACCTGGAGGAACAAGGTTTGCCCATGACTGCCAAAGTTTGCCCATGGATCTACCTCTAAAAATAGACATAATATAGCTGTAACTATCCTCTATCATCCCAATAAGTTTTGAAGACCTATCAGTCCTTGTGGTCTATTTCTTACATTATTTTGCAATAGTTTCCAACTTTAGAAAAAGATTCATCCAAAGATCAGATGCATCAAAAACCAGTACATGAACAACTGGGGAACCCAGGAATAATATCAAACATTATTGTCTTTGTAGTAAAATCTGTGACTTGATCTACAGAGATTATGTATTTATTTATTTATTACCTCACAACCTCTGAGGATGCCTGCCATAGATGTGGGCAAAACATCAGGAGAGAATGCTTCTGGAACATGGCCATACAGCCCAAAAAATGCACAACAACCTATTTATTTATTTACTTGAACAAGCCACAATTCACATCAAATAATGCAATATGTTCCAAAGATGAAGTTTTCGGTCACACTGGGAATTCACTAGAAATATATAGAGACAAGCAAAACATCATCTGGATATCAGAAATAAAATTGGTTTGTGCTGGGAAGGGGGCATTTCCTGAGACTTTTGCTTCATCTGGAGCAGCCCTGTGTGAAATGAAGGAGACGTGGAGCTAATAGTTTTGTTGTATCTCCATTAAATAAGCACTAGTCTATGGATTCAGTCTTACTGGTTAGTTATCACTAGAATAGATCTGTAAAATCAGTTAAATTTTTCTGCATATTGACTCATCATTCAGCAATTGTTTGAATGGGTCTACTCTAACTGGAACTAAGCAATATGATTCAAGCCAAGATGCATCCATGTTCAACCTTGCAGATAAAACAGAGTAAAGCGAGGTATTTGCAACAGAGGAATTTGAATTTCATTGAAAAATCTTATTTAGAAATACAAAAACAATGGCCTATATCTGACCTTTAATCCCAACTAAAGGTGAGACGATGCATCAACTATATTTACCTATGTGTCAACTCACCATTCAAAAATTCTATAAACAAGGCATTATTGTATTGCATCCAGCTCACAGCCTTCGAAATAAAAGGTAGGTTTTTAAAACAGACTACTTAAATAATATATGTAGCACTTTACTCTGAAGGATGTAAAATGTTACTTACAGAAGGCTGGTTTAGAAATGCATGTTCATTATTGGATGTCCACAGCATCAATGATGGGCTTGCATGCATGTAATAATAAAGAGCGCCCATACCATTTGATGCCAATAGCACCACAATAATTTGTATGAAGATAGCCCGAAACATTTTGCTCCCTGAGACTAAGGAAAAGATCCCAGTTTCGACTCCAATTATTCGGTCTTTTTTATTTTATTGGGTAGTGAGATAGAATCTTCTGCTTAACCAGAGAAACAAGGCTACCTTACGACAATCAGGACAAATTGCATCAAATACACAACTCTGCCCTCTAACCAGGAGGAAATGTTAGTGCCCCTCTACAATATCAAGCATGAGTCACCCAAAATAACTACCCCACTTTGTCCAATGGCAAGGTCAGCCCTGTTAAATAGGAACATTTTGAAGCAATTCAGAGTATAATAGGGCCACTATGTTCCTCAACTTACCATGGGAACAGGGAGCCACAGATAACAGTGAACCCCTTAACAATGCCTTGAGAACATTCACAGGATGAAACACATCAGGCATTTTAGCAAATAAAGACCACTTTTTAGTGCCATGGAATATGTCCCATTTTTCTATGAAAATATATGCTGCCATGTGCATCATGGTGATGATAAGGTAAAGGTAAAGGTTTCCCCTGATGTTAAGTCCAGTCATGTGGTGCTCATCTCCATTTCTAAGCCGAAGAGCTGGTGTTGTCCGTAGACACCTCCAAGGTCATGTGGCCGGCATGACTACATGGAGCGTTGTTACCTTCCCGCCGGAGCGGTACCTATTGATCTACTCACATTGGCATGTTTTCCAACTGCTAGGTTGGCAGAAGCTGGAGCTAACAGCGGCCGCTCACTCCGCTCCCCAGATTTGAACCTGCAACCTTTCGGTCTGCAAATTCAGCAGCTCAGTGCTTTAACACACTTCACCACTGGGGCTCATGATGATGTAATCCAAATCTTTAAAAGCTTTTACCCCCTTAAAAATCTCATCATAAACAAAATAACATGTACCACAGTAGTAGCATGGCAAACCTGTTCTGAACAAATCTTGCCAAGAAAACGCTGTGACAAATTCACTTGAGAGTTGCCATAGGTCAGGAATGACTTGAAGGCACACAGTAACAACACATTCTACCCCACAACATGACTTTGCCCTCTCGAATGGCAGAGATGGCCCTGGCTGTGATCATGACATCTGAATGTCAAGCTTAGCCACAGAGTGGCCTTGAAAGTTATTTTTGCCATATTTCAAAAATCGGTGCCCTACTCCAAGTCTCCCAGAATAATCTGAAGGAATAAGTAGCACTGAAGTCCCTGCCTCCAGGCTTGCAATTACATGTTAAGACATCAGGTATCTGGTGTAGGGAATAAAGAAGTTCCAGTTACTTGGTGGAATGGTTTCCATTTGGCGTCAAAGGCAGTGCGCCCCAGAGGAGGCAATAGAAAAGCCCTAACACTTTTTCTTCCTTCTGGTTTACAGCCTACATATACATAAACTATACAGATGTAGCTTGTATACACAAACACACAATACACACATCTGCTATTCCCACAACTACTATTTGCACAGCCAGTGGGATGTTCATTCTCACAGACAGCAGAACTAGGATTTTCACATATTTATAACAAATTTCCTTTTGGACTGAATCACAGAAGCAAGTAGAACTACAGCTTCTTTAGACACATTGATCAAATTCACAATTAGAGAGGGGAAGAGCATCTTGTTCTCTATGGAAAATCAGCCATTATTTGGGTAAGCTGAGATGTGCTGAATGAAACATCTGTTAGAGGAGCAGAGAGAGGGGGAGATTAAGGCTCCTGGAAGAGTCTGGTTCTTTTGCCTAAATCTATTTTTGTACAGCCCAAAGCTTCTATGAAGAATAAAAGAGCAATACTCATACTAGAGGATGCATTTACGGCATAGGCACATTGCATGGTATAACTGCAAGCAATACAGCACCATCTGGTGTAAAACAATTGAACATGCAATACAGATTTTTGGTGGGTTATACCCAATGAAGGGTTTGACATAGACAAGAATTGTAAAGGAGAAAATACTCAGCTGCTATGATGTATGATCTTAAAAATCACAATATGATGTCGCTTTGTTACTCTGAACTATAGCAGAGCTCAGAAAGTTACTTTTTAAAAGGAATTATTGGAGTTTCCCAAAGTAACTTAATTATCATTTGCTTTGCCCGTTGCTTTTTAGTTATGGCAAGTTGGGGAAATAGGAGAAAATGACTGAAACTTCTGGAAGGTTCAATCATCTCAAAAGGCCCTCCAAGTCATTGCTTTTTTCCTCCCCACAAAGTAAAAATAATAAAATAAATAGTATTCATTATGCATATAATTAACAATGTTTCCAGTGATTATATAACAGGCATGGGCAAACTTTGGTCCTCTGGGTGTTTTGGACTTCAACTCACTACCGGCTGTTAGGAATTGTGGGAGTTGAAGTCCAAAACACCTGGAGGACCAAAGTTTGCCCATGCTTGTTATATAACCTTCGAAGTGAATATTGCTGCTTTTTCAGTTGACACAAGGAAACCAGAAAGGAGTCTCTGAAAAATAATAATCAACATATATAATAACTAATTCTGCTAGAAAGGACCAAATAAAATTTCCATGTTGTTTACCCTCAACGGAGAGAAGCTATGCTGGAAAAATGTGACACAGCTATGCATGAAAAGTCAAATGTGAAAAGATTTGGAGGCAGGAAGTCTATAACACATTTTTCTACCCTGAACCTGATTTAAGCATCCTTATCATACAATTGAGATGATTAAACTATGTTAAGAGAGTGGTTCCTTCTTGAGGACCATATTCATGAAGTCCTTGAAACCTCATGCTAATTCTTGTCTTTTATGCTTGATTAATCTGGAGAGTTCTCATCTTTGCAATTACAGATTAAAATCATGTTACTCTTCACATGCTCTTTACCAGATGAGAGAAGAAATGTACCATTTTGTCAGCCTTTGATTACTCTCTTTTGCATAAACAAAAGATCTGAATATTACCCAAAGTATCCTTGCTTTTAACTTCTAAGACTTGAATTCTTCTGTTTTGTGCCTCAGTCGAAACCATAACCAAGATGGAAGAGTAAATATAAATTAAATATAGAACATTGGTTCAGTTTTAATGCAAAATCACATGGGATCAAATACCTTTATGGTATATAAGCCTTCTGAAATATAGTACAGCTCAGCAACTCCCACATCTTGCAGAAAAATGTTGAATGCAGGAGAAATTGTAGCTCACACCAGGTTAAAGCTCCAGTCAATTTTGATCTAGCAAGGTCTCAGCCCAGGAACAAGCAGGTTGTTATGATGGTGCTCAAATTACAACGTAACAGGGGAAAGGAGTTCCCCATTGACACCCACAGCTACTGTTGCTAGATAGCTGTGGGATGTGTGAATTTAAAATTGAGAAGGGGGAATTCAGGAACAAGGGATTTCATCTTTTTTCTTCTTCCCCTCTCCGAGCAATTTGAGGATGCCATTAGAGATATCATTTGAACTTCTGAGAGAAAGAACTTTTGGACAGTGGAATAAGCTGCTTTGAAGCACGGTGGAGTCTCCTTCTCTGAATGATTTTAAGCAGAAATTGTGTGGCCATTTGTTGGGAACGCTTTGATGTATTTTCCTGTATGGCAAGCAGATGGATTAGATGGCCCTTGTGGTCTCTACCAACTCGATGATCCCATGATCTCTATTTCATTCTGAGCTACAGTATTTGGCAGACTATTTAAGCATCTAGCAAAATTACAAATTCTAAGATCCCACAAAATGAAGCTATGGCAAAAAGTAGTATCAAAGTGCTATAATTTTGTACTGTATGTATGCCCCAGGATGCCATCATTAAAAATAATGTCCTCTTCCTAGAATCATGAGCCATGCTGCTTGATATGTTCTGGGAATCAAAATCCAAAAGGGTAGTATTTCCAGGCTCTAGGTCTGATATAGCCCATTGTGGCTGACCACATTTCTCTGCAGACTTGGACAGAGGTCTTTCCAAACCTCATAACTTGAGATCCTTTGAAGGGAAGAAGAACACCAGGCCCTTCTGCATGCAAAGCATGTGTTCTACCACTAAGCTCTAGCCCCTCCCCTGCATTCATCCAGACTAAATGGTATTGATCCAGACAAGAGATACGTCTAATATAGGGGGAGCCAGAGCAGACAACTAGACCTAAAGCAGTGCAGCAAATCACAAATTCTAAATAAATCAATGTGGTGCCTTTTGTTTAACAACAAAACTGCATGAGAATGTAACCTATACTAGAGTCCTCATCCTTTCCCAATTGGAAAGAGAGAAAAGGGGGAGGCAATAACCAATGCTAGAAGTCTCTGCCAAACAACAAAGCGTAGATTTTATACATGCACATCAATTTAGCCCTAAAGCCTCAAAAGCCTGAGGGTCATCCCAACCCCTTTTAATACCAAAGGGTCTGACGATACAGCAGATCAAGCAACCAAGCCCAAACCTGCTTTTGTCTGAGCAAAGATTAAAGCTCCCTAAAACAGGTGAAGGCTCCTTTTGAATCATCACCTGCAATTAAACAAAGGAAAACTTAGAAGAGGAGAGGTAAACTGAACTCACTTTTAAAAGACACCAACAGAGCAGGTGGATGCTTGCTGAGGATGGCTGTGGTGTCTGCTGTCATTCTTTCACCAAATCATGCTCAATTGCCAAGAACTGTTGCAGGAGAAACAACAGGTCAATTGCAAAGAGGGGCAGAAGAAGGGAAGGGAAGAGGCCATGAAAATGTTACATGTTGTTTCTCTGAGGCACAGCTTGGGGGGAAATATACTGTTTGGGACTACAATTCCCAGAATCCTCCAGCCAACATAGCTATCTCCAAGCCTCTGAATTTCTGGATCTCCAATTGTCCTTGCATGTAGAAATGTAAGAAGAATCATCAACTTTACTGCTGTCTTTCTGAAAAACACGAACTCCTTGAACATTGCTAGAACCTGAATTCTGGCATTGTTAAACGTTATTTAATTACAATTCTCTGTTGCCTTGGCATATTCCAGAGTCCAACAGGAAGAAGAGTTGGAAAGAACCTTGCATGAAAATGAACTTGTTTCCTTGGTGACATTTTAGAGAAGCTATGTTGGTTAGGGTTGCTGGGACATGCAGTCCAACAACATTTAGAGAGCTGCACAATTCCCACACCTGTATTCAAATATTAGGTAAAATGTGCATGTATTTTTTGAATTAAAAACAAATGAAAAAACGCACAGATGCAAATGGGGAAAATTTATAACTCAACAAACATGCAGAAAAGCCAGAATGCTGTTGTTGTCTTACGCATGTGTACGTTCTGCTGTGAAGGTAGTTAGACATTTTGCCTGTTGCTGAACATTTGAATACTGTGTGTATTGAAGTTTGTGGAGTTGGAGTTCTACACGTGGCACCATTGAGTTCTACAGTGCGCATGCATCCACATGTCAGTGTGAATGCGTGTCAGCTGCATGTTCAGTTGTGCATTGTCACTGTCAATCTTGTCATTCAAAACAAAGATGGCATAGCACAGCCAATATGTAATTTCGCATATACAACCCTGATGCAGCCAGAGTACACAATATTTTTAAGTGTTTCTGCAATACTTATATAGAACTTCCCCATCCATGCTGTAAAATCCCACAGTCCAAAGGAAGAACAGAAAGAAAATATATCTGGAATTTAATCAAGATTCATATCTCATTCCTATCAGGAACCCAACTTGTCCCACCTCCAAAAAAAACACTCTTTAAACCTCCAAAACATAATGTTAGACTTATAATGGGTTAGATCGAAACTCACTCTTATTTAAAGCAGCCATATTGAAATCTACATGTCCAAGCTAAATACTCCCTAGTCTGGATGAAACCTAGATTTTCATAGGTTGAGATTAAAATAAATATTTGCTATATAGCTTGAAAATGGATTTAGCAGTCATTTCCAAGAAATCCAGAGGTTTGGAAGGAGGAGCAATGAAAAATCAGAGATTTTCCACACCTCATAGCTGCAACACCCCAAATCCTTTGATGGAATCTGTATGGGCAGCCACTTTGTTCATATCCGTTCTACTTGCCCAGCAGGGCAAGATCATTACATTCTATCCTTACACGTCCCAATGTGATCCTGGGCAAACTCACTGCCAGAAAAACACACATGGTCCCAATCAGAATGCCTTCCTGAGACACCATGAAAAACAATAAATACAATCAAAATACAGAAATACCAAATAAATGAATAAGAAGCACTCTTCTGCCAAAATTGATTTGCTTACATGTAATCTAAGCATTAGGCTAACAGACAATGGAGGCTTCTCTTAAACCCAACCTTGCACACATTACATTTTTCTCTTTTTTGTATCTTTTATCAGGTCATATTGGATGATAGAAATCAAGTGGCATTTTTTCTGCTTTGCTTCCTGTAAGATCAATAACAATAAATTAAAACTTATTTTCTTCCAGCTGGCTCCTCCTTTATGATAACTGCACCCGAAAGAATGGATATTTGCCTCATTTCTTTAACATCTTCCATTTGCCATAAATGGGGGTTCATCCCTATACCACTTTAATGTACAATGAGGAGGTTGAAGTCAATGTTATTATGTGTATAGTAAAAGCACAGGTCCAAGAACTTGTCAGATTGGAGGGAATAGGCATACGATAGGTGTCTAGCATTGGCCATGATAGCTGGGAGATTCTGGGAGTTGTGGTCCAAAAGAATACATTTCTGAAATCTAGAAACTATGTTTAAAGAGGGAGTAGGGCAGTTTCATGCCCAGTCATGTGACTTTCTTCACAGAAGTGAACTCCAATGAGTTCCCAAGCAAAGAGATATTGGATTACTATCTTATTCCCAAGTGCATATTGAATTACTATCTAAAAAGGATCACACTAAACAGTTTTCATCTTCAGCATCAAATATAGCCGACTCAAGCCATCAAAGAAAGAAAACAAATTGGACAGGCATACTGATAAATTTAATTTATCATTTCTTTAAAAAAAAACAATTACTTGTTTATTGTCTCATGTCATGGCTTATTTATAAAGGTTTCGGTGGCCTGTCTTATAACTACAAAGCACACAGTACCATAGGAGATGTATTTCTTATGTACTCTTTGCATGAAAACCTCATATGCTCTCTTTCAAAGAAATATTCCACATATTCCACATCTTCCTCAATGGATTATCACCTTGTCGTAGTGAGGGGGCTTGTGTGTTCCAATGAACCTGCAAGCATAATCATCGGAGTCATGTACTCCCAGGAGGGGCCGCAGGGGAGGATCCAGACCAAGAACAATCTGAAGGCCTCAACGGCGGAGCAGGCGAATGACAACATGGCACATGTTGCAATGGCTGTGAAAGCAGAAGAAGGCTGCAACAGATGAGAAGCCACCATCATCGTATTAACCATGCCACTGGACGGGATCCTCATTCTGTGAAGACTGTGTGTTAATCAGCTGTGAACTGACCTCCACACACAGAAAAAAACTCACACACAGGCATCTTACATGAAAAATAAAACTAAACTAACAAAAGTCCCATGGCAATCAGGGAGTGGCAACGGGGACAGGACTGTGAAATCTGGAAGCCACTAAGTCACAGACTGGCACATGGGTAGTGGACATGGATTCAGTCGCTCTACCTCAAGGTCCGAGGAATTTGAATAGTTCAGCAGCTGTATCCACAACTGAGCAGCTCTTTTTATTCACTCCACACAGGGAGGGGGCTAGAAAAGGTGCCCTAAACATGTCTCCCTCTCTCATCCCTGACTGGACTGCTGCGTCCAGAGGGGTCACCATCTTGTGGCCAAAAATGAAAAATGAACTTTAGAACATGAAACGTTTGGACATTGTTGGACAACACCAACATAGCAGCACTTTATAGCAGGAGAGGGACCGCTGAAGGAAGAAAAAGGAGGCTACACCTGCCTGGAAAAAAAATAACGAATACACTGAGTCGGCTTTGCTATCAGAAACAACCTGGTGAAGCACCTGTCCGAAGCACCTGCCCAAAGCACCCATCGGTAATAATGAACAACTCTAAAGCCTCCAAATTAACCTTGCCAAAATCCAACAAGCAACCATCGTAAGTGCCTATGCACCAATACTAGATACTAATGAAGACATCAAGGAAAATTTTTACTGTCGGCTGGACACCATCCTGTCAAAGATACCTAAGGAGGACAAAATCATCCTTCTGGGTTATTAACACGAGATTTGGACAAGACTTCCACCTGTGGCCAGGGACCATAGGAAAAGATGGGGTTGAAAATAACAAACCAAATGGCATCCTGCTTCTCATCAAATGTATGGAACACAACCTTGTCATCACAAACACACTCTTCCACCAGAAAAACAAGCTTAAGATATCATGGAAGCATCCTCGGTCAAAGCATTGGCACCTCTTAGACTATGTAATTATACGTGCCAGGGACTGCCACAATGTGCTCTTCACAAGAGCCATGGCAGATGCCGAAGACTGCTGGAAAGACCACAAACTAATCCAATCAATTATGGCCATCAAGATCGCCCCCAAACGCAGACTACAAGGAAGAAAGATAAGGCGTAAAATGAACACCCAAGTCCTTCAAGAGCCCTCCAAACAAGCCCTTCTCCAAACAACACTCAAGGATCACCTATCCATAGAACACCCAGAAAATGTTGAGGAACATTGGAATAAACTGAAGACTTCCATCATCACAAACTGCGAAGAAACCACTGGATACCAAACTAAGAAACATCAAGACTAGGCTTTGCAAGTGCAGCATTTTTCTGAATGAAGCAAAGAGTGTTTGAGGATTGTGACATTGATAGCGATACCAAGATGCTTGTCTATAAAACTATTGTCCTCCCAGCCCTGTTATATGCTTGCGAAATGTGGACCGTCTACACTCAACTTCTGGAACGATTTCATCAGAATTGCCTCTGAAAAATCCTACAAAGCTCTTGGGAAGACAGGCGGACAAATGTCAGTGTGCTGGAAGAAAAGACCACCAGCATAGAAGCAATGATCCTCCGCCATCAACTCTGCTAGAGTGGCCACATTGTCCAAATGCCCGATCATGTCTTCCAAAGCAGTTACTATATTCCCAATTCAAGAATGGAAAACGGTGATTGAGGTATGGAAAGACAAATTAAATTGTAAGGAGAAGGAAACTGAGAATTGAATAAGAGCAATTAAGAAAATTAAACACTTAAGGATTAAGGAAACTCAATGTAAAATATTGACAAAATGGTATCAAACCCTACACCAACTAGCCCACATTACAAAAAAAACCTTCAAAACTTTGTTGGCATATATGCATGGGAATGGGGGAGAGTTATTCATATGTGGTAGGATTGTGAAAAGCTACAAAAATTTTACAAAAAGATTAAGGATGAGATGGAAGAATTATTAGGGAGAAAAATTGAATTAAACAAAAAATAATAATTCTTTATCTAACAAATTGAAGCTAAGGGGAGGAATAAAGACCAGACTGAAACTGCAAAATATATGATAGCAGGTACCCAAGCAATAGTTGCCTTAGGATGGAAAGATGAAGAGAAATGGGAATTTAAAAAATGGCTAAAATATATATCAGCGTATATGTTCCAAGACTAAATAACTGAAAGGAGAACAAAATATATGAATGGTCATCCAAATGAGAACTGGGAGTTGAACTGGAAAAAGCTTATAGCCAGAGAAAAAGGGAAAGAAAAATATAAGGAACTGAACCAAAAAAAAACCTTCATAGTCGAACAGATATTATAAATCAATGAGTCAAGGAGGAAGAGGGAGGAGGGAAATAGATAGGTATAAGTAACAGATGTATAGAACTGTAAAAGATAAAACAATCAACAGACTTTGTTATATGAAGTAGAAAATAATAATATATTGTTGTGTACGTGCAATTGTGACAATGCTACAAATTACTTACATCTAATCAATAATTTTTTAAAAGGAATGGAAAATTGAATGGGCAGGAAGAGATTTAAAGATGGGCTCAAAGCCAACCTTAAAAACTCTGGCATAGACACAGAGAACTGGGAACCCCTGAAGTTTGAGTGTTTCTAACTGGAGGTCAGCTGTTACCAACAGTGCTGTGGAATTTGAAGAGGCATGAATGAAGGGCAAAAGAGAGAAATGTGTCAAGAGGAAGGTGCATCGAGTCAACACCTTCCACCTAGAAATCAATGTCCTCGCTGCGGAAAAACATGTAGGTCAAGAATAGGTCTCCATAATCATCTATGGACCCACCGCCAAGATTGTACACTTGGAAAACAATCATACTCAGATACGAGTGATCGCCGATGATGATGACCACATATTATTAGAAATAATAATTGGTTCTAGTATCTTCAGAAGCCCAGAAGGCAGATTTCAACCACCAAAGTTAAGAGTTTTGATTTCTCAACCTGACACCCTTTCAGGTTGAATAACAATTCCCATTGTCCCCAGTCTGCTATGAACATGGTGGGTGGGTGTGATGAGGCTTATAGCCCACCACACCAAAAAAGTGCCATGTCATGGGTGGCAGATTTGATCCATAAATTTCAGCTGTCATCTTTGCTAATTTCAATAGTTCTCATTTTGTTTTTAATTGGCAAAACTATGATGAAGATGCAGATGTTTTTGCTATCAGTTAATAGCAATTATTTTCTCATTTTTAGACATAGGTTCCCATGGCAGTCATCCAAGGCTCTGGAATAATAAACCTGCTGATCATGTAACGGTAGTTAGTTTCATTCTCCAGATCTTTGCAAGAACTTGTATTTGTGGCATTTAAAACAATAAGATCAACTTGTTAGAGAAAATTTGGTGACTATACAAATGGTATCCCAACATCCACCTTAGATAAACTGATAGCGTAGATTGGCACCCTTTTTTGGAAAAGGTAATTTCTATGCACTCAGCTCCACATTATCCTAGTCTCTTTGGTTTAGACTTCAATCTTCAACTGATTGATCAATTAATTAATCAATTGTAATCAATCAATTCATTTTTAGAGTGCAGCTGAAAGGTGCCAGGAAATTTCACTTAGTCTTGAAGACTGCTACTAAGGTACTAAATAGAACCAATTATCAAACCAGCATCTCCATCAGTTTGTCTAATCCTCAGTACAGAAATGAACGCATTTACCTTTAAAACATCTTTATATCTCTGCCTGAAGGACTGTCTTTTTTCCACATGAACCTGCACCCATGTCAAAACCATAATCATTGTGACATCTTTTGACATTACTGCCTGTGCTTACATCCATTACTTATTATGAGAAGCCCTTTTAATTCTGAATGTACAGGTTCACGGGGTGATCCAATTCTATTATTATTAGAACCATTAAAATAACAAATGGGGGCTACAACACAATGGAGAGCATTCCTAATCATGATGCCAGCCGGTCAGGTTGCTGTATACACACATCCTCCTTAGTGTGCTTGCAGTAGGAAAAGATACCAATCTGTTACAGGGCCAGTCTGTTTCTTTTGCTTTGTTTTATTTTCATTTTTTAAAGCTGAGACTCAATTTGGTGTAGACATTTGACTGTTTGGCAGAGATCTAGACTTACAATACCACTGAGCCATGAAACTAGGTGATGTTGCACCCTTAACTCTCTCATAGAACTTGACTGACCTCACAAATCTGTTGCAAAGATAAAGTGGGTAGGATGAGCACCATGCATGATCTCTCTCCTCGTAGGCAGCGGCAGTTGGAATGGAGAAGGGGCATTTCATATCTGCTTCCGGATCTGGACATGATAGAGTTGTGCTAGCCCTTTCTTCATTCCATCAGAGGAGAGGGCAGTGACAGCTGGGATGCTTCTGAGCCTAGGCCTGGTGGAGCTGAGCCATCTGCTTCCTCTCTCCCTCTGAGACTAAGGCAGTGGCAGTTGAAATGCAGGGAGAGCCTTCCATCTGCTTCTGGGTCTAGGCATGATGAAACAGGGCCTACTTCTTCTGCCCCGCCACAGCTAGGACAGTATGTGTTGGGATGGAGGTAAGGCCTTTAAGTCAATGAAGTCTAATCAATATAGTCCAATATAATGTGTTATGATATACCACATTTCTGTATGTATAAGGCAGGAGTGGGGAGATTCAGCCCATGACTCCCAAATTCCACTTTTGCAGACTCACATATAGAACCATTTTATTGCTATGAGTATATCGAGGAAGGTTATGAGAAAGGTTGCATTACAGGAACAGTTTTTGTGGACCTTATGGCAGCATATCACACAGTGCAACATAGGAAATTGCTGCACAATTAAAACTTGTGTGACAACTGCACCCGTTTTTGACAAGCCAGATCTGGCCACTGTAGTACATGCCTTAGCTACATCCAGTCTGGATTATTTTAACGCGCTCTACATGGGGCTGCCTCTGAAGAGTGCTCGGAAATTTCAGCTAGTCCAAAGAGCTGCAGCCAGGTTACTCACTGGGGCCGGCTGCAGGGAGCGGACAACCCCCCTGTTGCAGCAGCTCCACTGGCTGCCAGTCTGTTACCGGGCACAACTCAAAGTGCTGGTTATGACCTTTAAAGCCCTAGACAGTTCAGGTCCATGCTATTTGGCTGACTTATATGAATCTGCCCAGGCCCTGGGAACTTCAGGAGAGGCCCTTCTCTTGGTCCCACCTCCATCTCAAGCTCGGTTTGTAGGGAAAGGAGAGCAGGCCTTCTCAATGGCTGCCCCTTGACTCTGGAACTCCCTGCCCAGGAAAGCCAGAATAGCCCTCCTCCCTGCTGTCCTTCAGGCGGCAGGCTAAAACCTTCTTATTCAGACGGGCTTTTAAAAAAAGCTTTTAAGATCATGTCAGTGGTTGCTGTGGTTTTATATGTTTTTATGAATTTAATCTGAATTATTTGAATACTAATGATGTTTAATGCCATTTTAATATTTTCATATTTTAAATTGTATGCTGATGTTTTTATATTAGGACACTTTGAGTCTCCTGCGGGAGAGATAAGGTGGGGTATAAATAGATATCATCTTCTTAATCATCATCATCATCATCATCATCATCCTTCCTGTTCCATATTACATCTTTTTTTTAAAATAGATGTGACCAACTTTGGTCTATCCGTGTTGGTGCTTTATTCTATGAAGGGTCTCATATGATAATGGTGGTAAATAAATAAATAAATGATCATCATAATCTTATTTTTTATATAGGTAGAGAAAGAACAAGAAAAATCTACAACAATGAAAGATATATTTTGAAAGGCAGCACATACCTCCTTAAAAGTTTCGTGGCAGATTCTGTTCTGTAGTACAAGCCAAACACCACTAACTTCAGAAAGAGCTGTGAATGCATATTCAAAAGGTGAACTTGATCCAACATATATCTTTTTGTTGGTGGTGTTGTTGTTGAGGGCTTCTAAAGGTAACATGTTACTTCAACATTCCTGGAAGAAAAAAAACATGTCTATAGAACAGATAAACCCTATGCTGGAACCTGGTGAGAAGAACTACCCCTTTGCTGCAGTTCTGAGGCATGTTGTAACACTCTGCCTGTTGGTGCTTCCCTGGAGCATGACATGCAGCTACAGAATAATGAAGGCATTGAACGGCTTGATTGACGGAGTTCCAGCGGCACACAGAAAAGGGAAAAATGATTGCAACATCATGGCAACCCCCACTTGGATTAAAATTTCCTCCTCATCTGGAGACTTAGAAGTATGCCAGCATTTGTAAACATTTCATTACAACAGTTTCCACAGGCTCACACAAAGAAGAAGAAAGAGAACCTAAGAAGGCTTGGTAGAATTCCATGGCTAATGCATAGATAGTTAAGGTCATTATAAAGGTCGCTGCTAGAAGCCATCTTCAATGCATATGAACCTCAAGGAATTAGATATGCTGTCGTGCTTTTTCAGATGGTGCTCAGCCATCACCACCATATGAAGGCAAATACGCAGCCTTCCATCCATAGGCTGCTGTGTTATGGTGCACTACTCAGATCCAGTTGTGTAGCAGTAGAATTTTGTATAGGCTGGCACTATTATGAGCTCCAACTATAGCAGATAGGTTGAAACAAATTGATTGACCTATGTATTGTTCAACAATTAATTGGGGACTAATCAATAGTATGCCAGCCATTATCTGTCACATATAAAAAGTTTGGTGGAATCCAACTGTCCAACAGCTGTAGCCAAATAGCTCTCTCCCCGAGTCCCTTTGGGGAGTTGGGGCAGGATATAAAAATAAAGAAGATGATGATGATGATGATGATGATGATTATTATTATTATTATTATTATCTCGTACTTTGTCTTCAGGAATAGCCTTTGCATTGCATTGTAATACTCTATCTTTGTCTCACCTGTGGGTATTTTAGAATCCAATATTCTGTTTTCAGGATTCCTTTACAATGGCTACAAATGTTAATCCTACAGAATATTCACATATGGAAAATTTAGAGCAACTGACCATCCCATGAAAGTTTGAATCAGGGCTGAAAACCATTTCTGCCCCATCAAGCTAGAGCTAGCCATCCAATACAAGCAGGTTGGAAGCTAAAGCCAATGTTATGCTAGTGGTCAAAATGCTACTTTCTTTCAATATAACACTTTGTGAGGCCAAAGACCAACCCAAGAGGTTTCCACCCTCCAGAGTCACTTTGGGGGAATGCACAGGAAACAGCTATGGGAGAGCATAACTGCATCCCAGGAATCCACTGGATCCCACTATTCCTCTAGCAGTAGTCTTTCTTTGTATCCTACTCTTTTGTCCTTACTTCCACCAAGAGTAGTATATTACCTCTCTCTTAAGTATGGAATTATTCCCCAATTTAATTCTTGGAGGAAGCAAGAGAAATTATAGATACTGTCTTCTTACTGTGAGATTTATTTTATTCTGTACAAAATTTGCACATACAAATTTTGCACAGACAACATTTTCAGTACAGAAATACTGTTTTCCACACAGAGATTAAGGAATTTTGTTCTGAATGAGTCCTGAACTTCAAGGATACTCATCAGTTCAATTTTATCTTTGTCAAGATACTCAAAACTCAATAAGCATCTTTTCCAATTATTTTAATATTATTTCCATTTGTAATCCCCTACAGGGATTGATAGCAAATATACACTTTTGTATGAAAAGTTAGGGTACCCTTGAAAGACTTTAAGAAGCATTTGCTTCTTGCCTTTGAAAACTCTTCTAGTCTCTCCTTAACTGCATAGCCCTTCCTGGATGCTATTTGTTTTTTTTTCTCCTCATGTAGTGTGATGAAATGCTGGGAACTGGGTTTGACAGACAAATGGATGAATGACCCCAGTGTGTCTTATTCTGAAACATGAGTTGAGTATTGCATTTTCCATGGGTTTCTTTATAAGGGCAGCTTGCAACATGCTATAACCTTAAGGATGTGATTACTGATTAGAAAGGATTATTAGGTAACATTGTAGTGCCCCAAAAGACACTGATGTTTTAATCACATTACTGAATGGTGTGTCTGTTTACTTTAAACCATCAACAATCAGTTCTTCAAAGCCCTTTGTTTTGAGGCTCTCACCCTCTGAGTTCATAAAGCATCTAAATTTCTTTCCTCCTCCACCTGCCCCTTTCCCTTCTTTTTTGGGGGGAGTGGATCACGCACTAACTCCATTACACTTGGCACAACACAGTAAAACACTTTGGCAGTCAAACAAATAGCGCTACACGAGACCAAACATAATTGTGGGTTACTGAAAAATGTTTCCTGTACATAACTGGAATTCCCCCTTGTTAGCTAAAAGTTTTTTTAGCTGGCCAAAGTTCACTTTCAGTAGTGCCTGCACACCTTCATGTCCTGCATTTCAGCCTGCATTAGCAGAACTGCAGTTTCCAAGACAACTCAAGTTCTGCAATGGTCAAAACATATCCAGAGTATCACATTTAATTCTGAGCACCATACTTTAAGGATGGAGAAAAGTAGAGCAGGTTTAGAAAGAGGCAACAAGGATGATAAGAGATACGGCAATCAAAACATATGAAGACAAGTCGAGGAAGTTGGAATGTTCAGCCTGGTGAAGAGAAGAATAAGGGATGACATGACTGCATGCTTAAATGTCTAAAGGAGTGTCACAAAAAAGTTTGGGGAGGTTTGTTCAATGTTTCCCCATAGCAGGCTTTAAGAGTAGACTTCAATTTAACATGAAAAGAAATGCATTGACAGTAACAGTTATTTGAAAATGGATGTCTTTAAAAAGAGGCTAGATAGCTATCTCCTGGAGATGTTCTCAATAGATTTCTTGCACTGAACAGGGAATTGGACTCAATGGCTGAGACCAATATAATGATTCTATGAATCCCTCAGAACAGGCCATGATGACTGGGGCATTCTCTGGAAGCTGCCTATGTTCCTTAAAATTCTTCTGCTCTACAATCATCTAAGTTCAAGCCAGATTTCTGATCACAAAAACAGCCAGGAGCTACTGCTACTGTCTCCTACACACCATACATCTCCTGCCTGATCACTTAACTCTGTCTAATGCCCTGGTTCCCAATGGCCAATTTGATTTTTAAGGGGAGCAATTCAAGAATGAGTTATTAACAGTGAATATTTTGCATTTCTTATGGATATAGGGGTTTCATGTATATTTTTAAAATTAAAATCAGAATGTACATGACGGTCAGCTGGTGACAATGGATGGGGGGGAAACTGCCAATAGAGATGAGTGGTGAGAGCATAGAGTTAACTAGAGTGCATGAGCACAGAAAAGGCAATGTTCATTCCAAACACTCCCACTCCTCTCAATGTTCTTTTAACACTACAAGCTATAAAAAACATATAAAAATGTGTTTCACTGATGCCATGTTTTTTGAAAGCTAGTCTAGTTTAGGTTAATGGCCTTTTAGACTTCTTCCATGTAAACAGAGTTCACTTTTTGACTAATAAGAATTATATGCCATGGGGGGTGGGGCATCAGAATTTTAGAGATGGTTAGGTGGGGCATAGCCAAAAAAGGTTGGAAACTACTAGTCTAATAGTAGAACCAGCCCCACAAAACATTGGCAGCTGATGGCTCTTATATAAGTGAGCTGATGAATGCATTTGGATTTTTGTTTCGTATTTCACATGAGTTATCCAATGGGGAGGAATACAAGGTTAAGCACATTAACATTGGATAGAAAAGACCTAAACAAAGTCATTGCCACACTAAAATGGGAGACTATCTCCTTGAGGGTAATAGCACATGCTAAGATGCAAACGAACTTAACAGACATACGCAGACCAATGAAATTTTGCATGTGTGTTTCTAGCTATCTATCGTGTCCTACTCTGTCTTTCACTTCAAGTCCTTCTGCACAAATGCAGGTCTCACTAAGCCAACACAGTTCATATTCTTGGACAATAAATTTAATCATAAGCATTCACCTATTATCATAATGTGGAACTAGTTTTTTATAGACTGAGCCCTCAGTCCAACATATAGCTACCTTGCATCATCTATTCTCAAAGCACATATTTTTCTCCCGCAAACTGATGACTCATGGGTTGCATTTCTGCTTAAACATTAATACTTCGGGCAAAACATCTTCATTCATTGTTTATGGTGTAATGTCACTGCCAATAATTCTCCTTCATCTTGAACTTTCTACAGCTTTGAAACAGGACATATGGGAGTCCCTTTTTTCCTGCTTTGCAAAATTCAACACAATTTTGTTTATTTTTATTTGTTATTTTGTTAAATTCAGAATTTGTCTTTTACAACCACAGCACAGTTTCATTTCTTGGAAGTAGTACAACTACAACTCCTAAATCTCCTAGCTAGCATGGTCAGTGATAATATTGATGGGGAAATGCTGTAGTTCAAAAAGAGTAACTTTTCCAAGCTGTAGGCCAAGCTTTGTCAATTAGGATAGGACACCTTAACAACCAGGAGCACTGGGTGTTTTAACACAAGTGGGAATTATTTTGTAAGTCATATAATGACATAGTGTGCCTATTTTAGTCACAAGGCCTGGCTCGTATAAGCCAGAAAGATACCTATGCAGATACTGTTCAGGAAAAGTCAGTTTTGTCATTTCTCTCACCCCTTCAAGATTTGAGAGGACTCCTCAGTCAAATCTGAAAATAATCAAACTTGCAAAAGTTATACCCTCTTTGGCAAGATCCATGTTCAAGCTTCAATGAACTGGGGGAAACCGCTGGCATCTATGTGCATGTGTGAAAAGAGAGACTAAGATCAAGAGAGGGTTTTAGAAATGTACTTTTTAGTGTCGTAAATTATCCTCCACTTGGTCTATGAGCAAACATTGCCACACAAAAACAAACAGAACTCACACATGCAATCAGAACTCAGAAATGTTCACATCTGGGCTATAGTTTCCAGAACGCTATCTGGAGGCTTCAAAGAGCTGTATTCTGGAAATGTAACTTTTTCTGAGCTCTAGATACAATCCAGCAATCCTTAATCTTCTGGTTAATGGATGGGCCCTCTGTCGCTTCTGCTCTGCAAACTGACAGAAAGGAATGAAAGGAAATTCTTTGTAGGTTACTTCAACTCTAGGGTGTGCATGGGCTACCCAGCCTGACTCTTCTGTTCTCATAAAGTTCTCAGGAGCTGAGGTGCACATTCCACCACGCAAACTGCTTTCCTTCTGCTGTCCTATCTAGGGACACTTGTGTATGTATATGTAGTATAACATATGGGCCCCCTCTCAAAGGGATCCAGACTAGAATTTAGAGGTAGTGCATTAGAGGTAACAATGCTATCTCTAGCATATTACTTTTTATGGTAAGGAGACCCATTATAGTCCTGTTTTTGCAAGGTAACCTTTATACTGTACCAAATTTAGGCCATTTGGGGCCTTTATGCTTAGCGTCGTAACAAGCAGCACATTTGGTTTCTCTCCTCCAAAAGTAATGCATAGGGTGACCTTGTCACTTTTAAAAAATAATGCTTCATGCTCTGACCCAGATCAACTCACAACATTAAATCCAACAATAAAATAAAATTCATTAAATAAAAGACTAAGTCTTAATGGCTAGAGCTAAATAAGCAGGAGGAGGATGGGAAGACAAATGTATGTAGCCACCATCTCAGCAGCTGCCTCCGATTTCTATGTATCTCTGCTACTGAGTAATCAGCTAATCAGAGCTGATTAGTCTCTCTGATCTAATGGGATTCTCACCAAGTACCGGAGTTATCAACGCAATCATAAAAGCACATTCATTAGTAAGATTAGCCTTTTGTGTTGCTCATGCAAATGAACTCTGAACTGCCCATTCATTTGACTGGTATAAATAAATAAATGTATCTCACCTCAGCTATTTGGTCTCCTCATCTCCAACAGGGTAAAAGCAAATTGGCTAGGCTACATGAATAAAGGAGTGGTGTGTTCTCTTTATCTGTGAATTTCTACAGGGCAGAATTCATTGCAACTAAAAGTATGGCAATGTATTCATACTGGTTGTGATTCCACCCACCAGGCTGATGGGTTTTATAGTCTTTGTCAATACAATGGCCATATTTTACCAGCCATCGTGTAGCAAAGAGAGAGAGAGAGAGAGAAAGAGAGAGAGAGAGAGAGAGAGAGAGAGAGAGAGAGAGAGAGAGAGAGAGAGAGAGAGAGAGAGAGGCGGGGAGGTGTCATAATCAGTTCAACATATCCACAGATTTTATATCCCTAGATTCCACCAGGCATGGCTTGCAAATATAAGGAACACCATATTACTATGCTAAGGTATATAATGGCACTTGAGCATCCATGGATTGCTGTATTTAAGACTTGCTGTATTTTGTGTTTAGTTCCTGCTCAATAGTCAATACCTGACAGTACACAGCTGAGCAAAGGCCACAAAGTAAACTCTCCATTTGGCAACATCCCTGTACAGTTCTCATAATTGTCAGGATAGGAGACAGAGTCACATCTATGCAGTTCTATTTCCTTGGCTTGATTCTGCCTAATACAAGCTTATGAATCCATCTTCCAGTTGCCTCACTCAGAAGCTACAGCCTAGTTAAGGAAATCCATTACTCATCCGTGAGGATTGGGAGTGTTGGTGCTTGGAATACATCAGCTAAACATCTGTGATGTTTTTCTTGTTGTAGACTACTTGATGCATTGATTTGTAAGGAATAAGTATTATCATATAGTAGTGACATGTTGCTTTTCAGTACCAGATGAAAGCTGGGGAAACCTGGATTATCGGCCAATTCAATTCCAGAACAGTATCTTAGCTAAATTTTCAGAACACTTTGAAAACATTGCCATAAATGTGCCGCCCAAGCCTGAGGCTTATAGTGTCTTATGACTAAGTAGCAACTGAAACAAGTAAGAAACAAGCAACAAGTCTTGGACCTCCAAAGTGATTGTGGGCTAAAATAGTCCTTTCCTCCTCTCCAGTTGCCCATCCCTGGCCTTCATCCTGAGTTCATTTACCTGTTTCTACAACTGGAGAGGAGAAAAGGACCATTTTCCACATACAACCCTGGATTTATGCCAGCATGTCTAATGTGACCAGAGTTTATTTCACTTTCAGATTTATTTTTGGCTTATTTTCAGATGATATGGGAGGGCCTGTGGGGTGGAGTCTTAAGTGTCGCAATTTTCTACACTGTATAAGTAACATGGCACTGCTCTATGTACATTTGTTGTAAGAAGAAAATTTGAGTATTATCTTTTCTGAAACTGCAACTAACTTTCTTCTTTTGATATGATTTCTTAATCCCTTAACAATGCGGTTGCTGTTGCCCGCTTTTGGTCCAAAACTATTTAGTTGCTTGTGATTTCTTTTCTTTTCTATTTATTTCCATTATTTGAAATGTATTTGCTGTACCAATGCTTTTGACACGAAATAAATAAATCCCTTAACATGAGAAACTTATTTGAAATTTTTCATATTATAACTATAAAAGGGGAAACATATTATAACTATAAAAGGGGATTGATATGACACATTAGATATAGCATATCAATCCAGATGTATCATATTCAGGGAAACAACCTGTGAGTTCCAAGTGTCTTCTACTAACTCCTGATTGGTATGACATCTGAGATGAAGAGAAAATATTACTGAATGTAGAATTTTATTTAGTTTGTTTTAAAAATTGGGTGAAACCCAATTGCAACTTCACTTTGTAAATTCTGCACTAAAGTTTGGCTAACTACCAGACTTGGCAAAAATATCACAGAGAAATGCCTTGAGGGTACTCCCTGTTATAATCTCACACCAATTTAATAATAGGCATTTGAATGTTAAATGAAGGCAAACCAATCAATAAAAACACACATTGATTCTCATGGGAGGCCAGAAAACCTTAATCTTCCATTAGCATGCAAATAAAGACACAGCAGGAAGCAGGGAGCACTGACTTCACTATATTATACAAAAGGCCAATATGCAGGGGGGCTTTCTTTTTTTCATGAGCACAAACTTGGAAAAGTTTCACACATGTTGGCCATGATCCAAATTAACCAATTTTAAAAGGAGTAGATTACCATTGCCATTGTTGGGGTTAGGAGTTATAATGCCAAAAAGACACACTATCCACAGGCTTTCTCCTATATCCCAATATACTTATATTTTTCAGACATTACACTTTCCAACTTGCACTATTAGCATATAAACAACTATACATCATGTCCCCTCTTTTTATGTGTAATTTTTCGTCCTATGAGCTTTTTGCGCACAGTTGCAAACTGCCATATGTGTAGTGGAGGGAAAAGAGCACAGCTGGAATGCTGTGGCTGTCCTTTGTTTGGTTTTTAACTTCAGCTGTTTAAGCAGCTGAAATCTGTTCAGTTGTTAGATTCCATTTTCAACCAGCTCACCTGCTCAGTTATCTGATGAGCTGGGAACTTCAAAACATCTGCTTCACCGAGATTTCTCCAATCACACATGCAATTGTTTGAGGATTGTGATCTTTTAACTATTTAAAAATAACTCCTATATGGTTTTCACTAGCTTTCAGTTTCCTTCCTGTCTTTTTTGAGGGCTGGCTAAAGGCTACAGGAGTCAGCCAGCATAGGCTGCCAATTTGGAGTCCCAGATAAATGCAATGAACCTTGTTAATGACTTGATGTTATTATTATTACATTATTATTATTTATTATTTCAAAAAAGTAATTGCAGGGTTGGAGGTAAAATAAATAAAAAAACCATAAAGTATCAGTAAGAAGGTTTAGCCATTTATGTATTTGCTCATCCATTTGAATTACTATCCCCCTTTACCCCATGGGCTGTGTTTCTACATATGATACCAATGGTTTCTAAATGTGCGTCCATATATTTAAATTGGCACATTTTAGGCAAACTGATATTTTCCACTTTATTTTTGGGATGATGCATTTCCTCTTTTCTAATACTGTATTGCACAGGCAGCCAACAACCAGGAACAAGGTGGCGGGACCTTGATTAAATCCCCTATAAACAAGTGAAGTTGCAATAATCCTTGTTTTTTTCTCACCCTTTCACTCAATCCTTCTCTTCCAATTATGCCCTGAATTCCATATTAGACAGCACCCAACAGATGCTCCCAAACCCACCAACTTCTAGTCTACAAATCTGTAGACTGAAGCATCTTGTTAAAGAAACATTTGAATTCTTTGACTGTGTAAACCTCGAGAATAGAACAAACAAGGCAGCACAATGCAATCCTATGTAAGTTTACTTACTTGCCTGTCCTTGATGCAGTACCCCAATCCACTAATTCTGGAATACACATAATAAGAAAACAGCTGAAGCCTAGCTGCTTGGAAATCATGTCTGAGGTGAGACGATTACATTTGATTTCTTCAATTTCAATTTTGGTTTCTATTTATAAACTACAACTGCTTTTTTTGCCTTGCTGATAAAAATCACCTGATGAATCAGATAATAGAAACATTGGCACAAGCCCATATTCTGATCTCATCGAGAGCCGGCCTGCTGCTGATTAATGAATTGTGATATCATAGTCTGTACAAATGCATACTTAAGTGGCAAAGAAACAAGGGAGGCCTGGGCAGCATTGTGCTCTTATTTTCCTTTCAATGCACTCTGTAACTTCAGATATAGCTTACACAAAATATTTTGTTCAGTTTAACATTAGATTTTTGGAGCACTCTTTGATCAAGGAGACAGAACATAAATCCCTACTCACACAGTTACACAGCATTTGCATCATGCTGCCTCATTGGAGAACTCTGCAATTGCAGGGGCAAACTGGCAATGTACAATGTGAGAATTTGCAATGGCAAACCGTGTGCTTCAACCTTGAACTGAATATAGAGGCTCCACTTCAGGTAAAAATGTCCAATTACTTCTGCAGGGGAACTCACACATGCAACAAATACCAACCAGATTCTAGTCAATATTTTTTAGGTTGATGATACAATTTCATTGGTGCTGGTAAGATACCGACATCACTGAAAATATACCACACAAGGGGTGCCAAACTGTGTCACACAGCCTTTCATTGTGTGACACCAGAAAAGCCTGGAGGGATGGAAGAAATAGAAGGGAAATCCAAAAAGGATGCGGGTGGAGGAACAATTCTGCTAGTGGTCACTCCTTTGGCAAGAGCATTCTATCTCAAGAGCATGGAAAAGTTCCTTGTTTGTTTGTTTGTACTACAGTTCTACTAGAAAAATAGTCAACAATCCAGCAAAATGCATGTGCTTCCAAATGTGTGGAGAAATCCTGTGTATGCAATGTTGAAAATGTGTAGGCTACATTTTGAATAGCTAACTGACTTGCAACAATTAAGTAGAGATTATAGGTGTCAACTTGCTCTTTCCTAGTGCAGAGAACGCTTTGGCACCTATTATTCATGCTTCAAATAACTGTGACTCAGTCAGCTTTCTAAATTATAGCCAACATTACTAGCTAGCTACTTAGTTGTTATAACTTTCCAAATATCTCATAAGAGATACATATCAATCTGTGTGTATATGTATTGCTAAAGACGTCCCATTTCATGTCATTTAAAGTGTTTTAAAGTAGACCCAGACCTAAGATAGAGATCCTTGGACCTGTGCCAGTCTATATGCTATTGGCGTTCATGGCAAGTTTTGGGAAAATAAACGATTGCACCATAAATATGGTGCAAGTCCCAGGTCACTTGGGGAAAAAATCCTGCTGAGAATTTAAGAACCACTAGACCAGTGGCTCTCAACCTGTGTGTCTCCAGATGTTTTGGCCTTCAACTCCCAGAAATCCTAACAGCTGGTAAAATGGCTGGGATTTCAGGGAATTGTGGGTTTTCAACCCACAGGTTGAAAACCACTGCACTAGACTAAAGAACAATGATGGGCCGATTTCAAGAGAGGGGGGGGGGGAGTCCCTGGGCTTTGTAACATTATATGAGAAAATGAGTGGTTAGATTCCATTCATAAATTGATTAAGCTGAATATCACACAGGTAAATTATATTTAGAGGCTAGAATTAGCACACATAATGAATTTTTTTCTTTAAATCTAACCAACTAGCGAATTGATTTTTTTACCTTCACGGTTCCAGTTTATAGCGCCATTTCTCTAAGTGATGTTCTTCACCAGGGCCTAATTTAAATGATGGATCCCTCTCAATTACTGTCCATTAGAAGACAGGAAAACATTAAGATCAACAGAGTATGGTGAGAATTATGGGCTATTTAAGTGAGGAGATTGTAAGTGAAAATTAATTTAACATGTTCATTTCTGACCTAAATATTTCTAAAGGAGATGAGGCAGGAAGGATTAAACATGATTTTTTTTTCTTTGATCAAGAACAAGAGGAAGAAAAAGACTTGGCCAAATTGCAATAACAGATGGGGGTAAAGTAAGGCAACCCTGCAGATTGAAAGACAACTGCTCATCTCCTTCTATGATGAAGATGGACTCTTATTGTGGCAAATGAAAAGGCTCCTCCAGATAGGAGATTAAATCCAGAAACCTGAAGATATTTCAATTAGATCACAGGCTGTTTGGCCATCACATAATGCCCTCTCTCCTACACTTTTATGCTGATGATAGTATAAGCAGGTTGGAGTTGCCCAGGCTAATGGACACAATGAGCTCATTAGTGTTTGCTGCAAATGTTATTAACAGAATAATAGAATTGATTTTTGGTTTTCAACAACCCTTGCTTTTTATTACGCATGTTCTTCTATTTCCCCTCTTTGTTAATACAAGTGGTCCCCAAGTTACAAACATCCAGCTTACAAATGACTCATAGTTAAGAACGGGGGTGAGATAACACGAAATGAGAGAAATCTACCCCTAGGAAGAAAAATTCACTCCTGAAAGTGTTATCACGGGGAAAAGATGTCTCCACTGAAGCATTATCACCCTCCTTGTTTCCACAAAAAAGCAAATTTTTTCAAAACCCAATTTTTTCAAAACGCAATTTTCACAAGGACAGGAAGGGAGGTGAAATCTTCTGAACAGGGGGCACAGACAGCAAAACAAACACGACTGGTGTGCTAACCTTTCCCTATACTATCCAAAGTGGAGCTACACTTAAAAATATACCTGTTCTGATTTACATACAAATTCAATTTAAGAACAAGCCAACAGAACCTATCTGGTGTTGTCGAAGGCTTTCATGGCCAGAATCACTGGGCCATGTGTGTTTTCCGGGCTGTATGGCCATGTTGATAACTTGGAGATTGCCTATATACTGGCAAGCATCCCTGATTTTTAAGCAATTCAACTGGGTCCAGTTGTGAGAAAGGAAATGATGAACTTTTTGAGAACCAATGTGACATATTGATAACAGGTAGGGATCAGAAATGGATTGGATTACAGTTCCCATGATTTCTCTGTGTGTTGTCTATTTATGCCAGCTAAGGCTGAAATGAGTTGCACTGTTCCAGTATCATAAGGGCCACATATTGCTCAATGTTCAGTTAAATTAGGAATACAAAGACTCGGGCTTAAGACCTCAATCATCCATGAAGCTCGCTGGATGACTTGAAGGCCAGACATGAGCATTCATGTTGTTGTTAAGATAAGAAGATGATGATTTTTTTATTGTTTAGTCCATTGATGAGTGAAATGTAACCATGTGCTCCTCTCAGGCGATTTTTTGCAGCCAATGACCTCTACAAACATACCAGAGCACCTTTTTGCAAAAAGGGGGGCAAATTTAATATTGTGAAAGATTCAAGAGTGACAATAAACATTCTGAACTGCTGACATCACCACTGCCTTACCGCATATTTAATATTAAAAATATTCTGAAAACCAGAAGTAGACTTTCATCAATTTCTGGTAGCTTTTCATACAACACAGTTATGAAACTTTGATTCCACTTTAACTGCTATGGTTCTATCCTCTGAAATCCTGGTGTTTGTAATTACTTTGTAGGTCATGATTATCAGCCAGAGAGCTCTACTGCCTCACAAAACTACAAACCTCAGCATTCTGTAGACTCAAACCATAGCACTTACAATAGTATCATCACGCCATAATTGTGTACTGTGTAAAAGCCTTTGGTTTCATTTTAGGGTATTTTGGCAGCATCAGTGAACTACAGAGAGTCCAAGGGACAGAGAACATTCCTCTAAACCTGGTATGGGCAAACTTAGGCCCTCCAGGTATTTTGGACTTCAACTCCCACAATTCCTAAAAGTCTACCAGATGTTAGGAATTCTGGGGGTTGGAGTCCAAAACATCTGGAGGACCCAAGTTTGCCCATGCCTGCTCTAAACCCAAAATCTGAAATTAAATAATGAACAGATTTGTCAATTTATAGTAATTCAGCTATCCGTGGCTACCAGTTATGACAGCTATATGAAAACTGCAGAGTCAGTATTCCTCAGAATACTATTTGCTAAGACATAAACCAAAATCAATACTTAAATAAATTAAATGTACTAAAAACATATTTTTGGTCCAAGTGCCACAAATTCAGAATCTCCTGTACTTTTTCACTGTTCAAATACTTCTTTAAATCTCCCTGACACATTCCTCAAAACATGTACGCTATCTGAAATTCCACTCCCTTGCACTGATACATGGAAACCATGTGGCTGCAGAAATAATAACAATATTATAATCAGCATAATGACATCAGTCAGAGACTTTCATGTAACTGAAGCTGAAACTATGAATGAATAAGGAGACTAATGCTGCAAAACCTCTCCAGCTACCACCCCCTCCTGTGGAATTAATACTACAGAGACCCATAAAAGATTAATCAAGGTAAGCAATCAATAACTTCTCAAGTGCTAATAAGCACTGCCATGTTCCATGATATGTTGAGCACTTTATCATGTTTAACCATATGAAGATTTATGGAAAATCCATTGTTAAAACTAAAGGATGAGGTAATGCACCACTTAGTAAATGAAGTGCAATTACAATTTATGCTTCATATTATACATTCCAGAGATCTGCAAAAATCATTTTGATTTCTTCCTTTTTAAAGATGAGAAACTGAGTACTATGGTTACACTTCTCAGTATGCTCTTCATGTGAAAATAGCCCAGAAACCAACAGCACGCTTCAAATTCAGACTAATTTTTTTTAAAAATCCCATGTAATAATACATTGCTTCCTTTTTTTAAAAGAACAGTGGAGGAGGCAAAAATCTCTATCATGTTACTGAGTTGTTTAACTTTTCCTTGACAAATCTAAAAGATAAAATATAATACCTATTAGGATCACAAAGGTCCTTTTTATTACATGTCATTCCAAAAGATTTGTGGATTGGTCCAATGAAGGGCTTAATGGTTTAATAATAGTCCATAAAACAAAGGCCCTGACCCAATGGGTCACTGACAGGGCCCTACAGCCTGTTGTATATTATTAACTAAAACTACCTTATGATGTGTTTAGGAAAAGGATGCTAGCAAAGCACAGATTCAATGTATTTGTTACAAATCAGCATAAGATGTGTATTCATAAGAACAAACTCAAACATATGTATTTATTTTAGGGTCATAAGTTTTAATTGATTCCTTGGTAATTTTAATCTACTTTAATCAATCAAACATTAGGTGTCAGGACTTGACAACTTTCCCTGGCCAGGATCCCAACAACTGGGCGATCTGTAGCTTCCAAGGAATGCTTCTCAAGCATCACACACACACACCCAAAAATAATGTATGTACATGTATGACAAAGATATCTATGCCACCTTTTATAACATCACCTTTCTCCCCAAAGCAAATAGCAGTGATACAACAGTGATATCAAAAATGAATGTATTAAAAAGTAAATGATACTTCCAGTTGGACAGTGGTTTGGAGTAATTATTTTTACTCCATGTATTTTAGGAAATTGGCTCTCATGTATCAAAGGTCAAGGTATCACAATTTAATTAGGTTCTTAAAGTGCTCCTAATGTTTTGCTGCAGGATGCTGAAAACAGACTCTAGAGATGAGCAGCTTTTCTAATTACCAAGGAGGACATGTAGTTACAAGTTATAAATTAGTGGAGAGAAAACCAGGTATCACTGCACTGGACAAAAATTCTAATAGAGATAAATCAGATAAGAAGCTTCAGGTAACAAACTACTGCCATATATTATCACAATTGTATAATCTGTTTGTTTTGTCTTACATTGCAAAGGATGTAAGAAAAAACTCAATCACATCAAGGTATTTAAGGGGGTGCATTTAAATCTTCTTTTCTTTTTTAAGCAGGAGGTTCAGTCCCAGATCTCCTAAAAGGACACCATAATGCTCCTCCAAACACCAAGCAGGGCCAGTGTGTCAGGTGGTTGTTATATTTTTACTATAGATCTCAGGGTTGTTTGGAAGTTTAATGTTTTTTTCTATGTACCATCCCTCCAAAGTTCTGAATAAACGAGGTTGATAACAATATTTGCAGTGAGATGAAAAAGCTGAACTTTGCCCACCAGTGGGAAAGGTGAAGGAAACAGAAATGCTGTTTACACCTGTGGTTCAAAAATTCCATTATTTTGAATGGAACTATCATCAGTTCTGACCTTGTGAATGAATTTTTCATGAACATCATGCATTGGTATACACATAGTTGCAGACACACACATGGCCACAACAATTTCTCTTGAATTCTCTCAAATAGGAAGTTGTCAATTAGCACAATTACTTTGCTATTGGCCTTCAGGGAGAGGGGGGCCATCCAATGTCAGTATAGAAATTACAGAAAATGCAAAATGGGGTGAGGATTTTAAAAATGGCAGGCCCACATCACTGAATCATGAAAACATACCATTTTCTAAAGCAACACAACTAAGTACACAAAGCCTCACAATTTCTTGAACTCTTCAGGGAACACACTACATATTCCTGGATTTATAATGACAGATCCAATATGCTACATTAAATTTCCCAGGCACGTTCCTTTACCTCTTTATAATATGAATCAGTTTCACAATTGTATACGCTAAGTTTGGATAAAGTGTATTGATTCCTTCCATGTTTGAAAAGCATAAAAACGATGTTCTCCTTTAATACAGCATGTTTGGATTGCCTATTGATTCAGTGCTCAGACATTCTTGCAATCTAATATCATTGCAAAAGCATAATTGTTTGTAAGCTTTCAGTATATACTCCTGTGAATTTGAGTTATTCCAGTCATGTCAGTAGACAAATTATGATTTTTAAGGATTTATTTCTTTATGCACTTACACTACACCTTTCATTTTACCAGAAACTCAGCATCACAGTGCACAAAAAAACAAAGTGACATATAAATCAGGTTTAACTTGGTTGGTGCCATTAGTCCTTTATGACGTATATGCTGCATATGCAGGATTCAATGCTGACATTGGTCTGACAGCACAGATTTTTCTCAACAGAACCACAAAAAGGACAATTCTCCTTCTCTTCATGGTGCCCTACAGATTCTTAAAACCTGTTTTTAAGATCTAAAAAACCACATAAAACTGATTTTCAGCTAGCAGAAAGGGTTACATGTATGTAGAAAAGAAAGCAAAGAAAATGTATCTCTCTTAACTTCAGGAACACATGAATTTGCCATACTACAACCATCTCTGAGGCCACTAGAAGAAGAAGAAAACGAAGTTGGGTAAAACACATTATTGAACTATAGTACTTACAAACAGGAGCCTCCAGTGGCTGCGTGTGTTAAAGCGCTGAGCTACTGAACTTTCAGACCGAAAGGTCCCAGGTTCAAATCCGGGGCGCGGAGTGAGCACCCGCTGTTAGCTCCAGCTTCTGCCAACCTAGCAGTTCAAAAACATGCAAATGTGAGTAGATCAATAGGCACCGCTCCAGCGGGAAGGTAACGGCGCTCCATGCAGTCATGCCGGCCACATGACCTTGGAGGTGTCTACGGACAACGCTGCCTCTTCGGCTTAGAAATGGAGATAAGCACCAACCCCCAGAGTCGGTCACGACTGGACTTAACGTCAGGGGAAACCTTTACCTTTTACTTGCAAACAGACTCTTTCACAGTAAGTATATTACAACGCTATGATTCCACTTGAACTTCTGTGGCTTCATCCGCAGATACAGGAGCCATACAATCCATTTTGATGTGCAAGTCTCAGAATTTGTCTTTTCATGATATGGAATCCTAGGATTTACAGATCGGGGTGAATTATTTACAGTTCTTAGCTCTAACACAGCAGTTCTCAAACTGTGCTCTGAAAAACCCTCAGGGCTCCATGAAGCACTCAGGAGCTCTGCAGAGGCCCCATGGGCCCCCTGCTCTCCCGTGCATATGAAGCTCACAGGCTAGGGAGTGCCCCGCTGCTGGCGCATAGCCTATGGAGCCTCCCCGAAGCACATGGCAGAATGGGGTAGGACTGGATGGCCCATGAAATTGCTCTTCTCGTTGTTGTTGTTGTTACAAAGGCTGAGTGGCCATCTGCTAGGGGTGCTTTGATTGTGTGTTTTCTGCATGGCAGAAGGGGGTTGGACTGGATGGCCCTTAGGTAGGTAAAGGTTTCCTCTGACGTTAAGTCCAGTCATGATCGACTCTGGGGGTTGGTGCTCATCTCCATTACTAAGTCGAAGAGCCAGCGTTGTCCATAGACATCTCCAGGTCACGTGGCTGGCATGACTGCATGGAGCGCCATTACCTCCCGCCAGAGCGGTACCTATTAATCTACTTACATTTGCATGTTTTCGAACTGCTAGGTTGGCAGGAGCTGGGGCTAACAGCGGGCGCTCATTCAGCTCCCAGGATTTGAACCTGGCACCTTTCAGTGGCTCCTAGGGTTGCTATTACTACTACTACTACTATTTATCATTAAGCAGAGACTGGATGGCCATCTGTTGAGGGTGCTTTTCCTGCATGGCAGAAGAGGGTTGGACTAGATGGCCCCTGGGGGAGCTGCTCCTTCATCATCCATTGTGACACCAAGTCCTTTGATGGATTGCTTCCTCATTCCTTTCTGCATGCTGCTGGACAATTTTTTTATGGTGTTGTAAATTAGTTAAATTAGCCTCCCCGCATAAGTGATGCCTACATTTTCCTACTTGATAGATGCAACTATCTTTCGGGTTGCTTAGGTCAACAATGAGCTGGGCTATTTTTTTAATGGTCGGGTGCTCACTCCAACACGGGCTGGCTTCAAACTCATGAACTCATGGTCAGTAGTGATTTATTGCAGCTGGCTACTAACCAGCTGCGCCACAATCTGGCCCAGATGTGATGCCATGGGCCATATATACACACTCTATGGATCATTTTTCCTCTGACATGTACATGCCTTCTAATGTTGTGAGTTGCCTTCAACAATAGTGGGGTGCATGGGCTAGTATAGGAAAGAAAGTAGTTAGTCCTCTGTAGATCTGACCCTACATAAGAGATGTATACGCTGTATCTCAACAGTGGCCCAATTAAGAAATGAAATGAATATTGCTGGATCAGACCAAAGTCCTGTTTAGTCCACCACTGTGCTGACAAGCATCCTAGTAGTTACTATGGAAGGTCACAAGCAAGATATAAGTACAACAGCATCCAGTCAAAAAGAAACCAGCACAGAAAAACTTTTAAACATCACTATCACATTTTCTATCTGTCTTTTTTTTTTTTTTTTTTTTTGAGGCAAACCCAGTAGGGGAGCTAGGTAAGGAGAACTATTGCAGCATAGGTGTTTGCATATGGAGGTGGTTATCTGGCCAACAATGTGTGCTTGGTATCTGCTTCCCTGTACATGTCCTTTAGTAGACTTGAAATGGCACCACACTCAAATTCTTCAGACAAGGAGTGCCATTCTGAATTCTCTATGAAAGTGGCAACAATGACCCTGTGGGGAGATTACCAGCAATTCTTATGACTCAAAACTTTCAGGAAAGAACACTTTTTTAAAGGAAACCAGAGCCACATCCCTGAAACACTGCAGAAGAAAGGAATAGCCAGTTTGCTTTTTATGGCAGTTTACTTGGCACAGATTTTGAAAGCGGCAGTCAAGTAACATGTTCTCTTCCTTTTGTTGGGAAAATCTTGTAAATCCCCAAAGGAGTGAATTAGATTTTGTAAACTAAAACCTGTGGTTTCTATACCATCTCAGAACACAGCCAAACCTCTTCAAATACATTAGTAAGATGCTGCTTTGGCAACAGCTGACCTTTCATTCTGTACTTAGCAATTATGTTTATTTCCAGGTAGTTCAGGGGGCTCAGAAAGTCTAGGGTCTAAGGTTGCCTGGTTACCACAAGAATATTATCCAATTCCTTTAAATTTTCTGAACGGTGGGATTCTCTGCGTTCCCACATATTTGCTGTCTGTATTGTATCCCTGCTCCATCAGAAAGAAGCATCAGCAATGACCTTTTCCGGGGTTTCAAAAGCTTTCTGGGCAAAGAGGTTTCAGATGGTGAGCAAAGGGATGCAGAACAACTAATTGTCCCCTATCCAAAAAGGGACAAACACAAGCATAGCTGCACCTACTTGAATGCATGTCACTAACAGAACTCCTGCCTTGATTTATCTGGGTGATCTCAGTGTCAAACTTCACCAGGACTCAACTGACTCTCAAAGCCCTGGCTAACACCCCTTGCCTTCTTGAATTTCCGAGTACAGTTAGCTATGCATATCCACAGATTCTGAATATTTTGAAAATGTTCCAAAAAAAATGCAAAAGAGCAAAACCTAATTTTGCCGTTTTCAGTCAGGGACCCCACTTTACTACACCATTGTATATAATGAGAATTAAGAATCCAAAGATTTTAATATAACCTGGGGGAACCAAATCTCAGCAGATACCAATGGCTTACTATATTCATTTTCCAAACTAAGGTTGCCAGATTGAAAACTGGAGAGGACTTTTACCTGCCTGCATAACAAGCAACTTCAGCTGAAATTCTCTCCTCTATAGAACCTTTAAAGACACCGTCACCCTTTGAAGTTTTCTGTGTAGCAACCCTACTCAGGCACTACTAAGTATGCAGGCATACATATAAAGGGCTTACAATGATTAGGATACAGTTTCTCAAACCATATCCTATAAAATTTGTGTACAGGTAGTATATTCTTCTGCCCTTAAAAAGGCTGCAATAAAAAACAGCTAACCTCATACACTGAAATTTAAGGCATGCTTCACTACTATGTATAGAGAAGACAAGGTTACAGAAAGGGCATCAAAATAAATGGATGGAAGCAAATTAGAAAATGGATAGACAGCCGGCCATAATAAATATTGGGCTAGCGACATTTGCCTTCAGGAAAGAATTGTTAATTTATTAAATTATTTCAACTGATATCCGGCTCTATTATAAAGCCCCTTGTTAACATGTTTCCAAAAGATTAATAAACGATGAGATATTAAGATGTGAAATAAAAACAGATTAGCCTTCCTTTAGCTCAGTCCTGCAATTAAGACTCAGCCCATGCAAAATACTTGCCCTATGAATAAAACACTGGAATAGGTTCATAAAAATTGCATAGAGTAGCAAAACTTTCAGTGGGTGGTACTACTAACTGTGCAAATATTGCAGAACAGAAGACAATTCTTCTGGTTTAATCTGGAACTGTAAAGCTAATATGTTGCAAGGCAAAAAGGTTCAACACTACCCCAACCTCTAACTTTCTATATGGAACTTTCAACATAGGATCATTTTGGCCTATATTGAAGTGCAACTCCCAGCTAGACTATGCCCACTTCAAGCCTCCTGTTGACATAATAATCCCTTTAAATTCACATTATTTTCTTAGGCAAGAAATCCACTGAGGTGGTTTGCCAAATCTTCTGAAATTCAGCCTACAACACTTGTTACTGGTTTGTGACCTGCTATACAACTACTAAGCTGGACTGATCCCACCTAGTTTTCAAGGTAGATGGGATCTGGTGCCTTTTGGGTATTTAGGCCACCAAACAAAATGTTGAATGATAAATCAGCATTTATGTAAATCCTAAACATTAAATTGGTCTACTCTACTGAGACTCAGAAGCAGATCTAGGCCTTGGTAAGGAGTGAAAAGCAGGTGTCGCTAAGAACGTATCTGAGGTAATAAAAGGTTTTAGACAGGAGGACTAGTCTAATCATTTGGGATGCAAAATGAAAAACAATTCATCTAAATAATGAAACTACACTGGGATTGAGAGTGGCAGAGGGTAATTATCTGACTGGCATTGTGCCAGGTCACCAAGTGTTAACACCTTTGATCTTCAATCAGCAGGCCTTTCCTATAAAGAGTAAGATTCTTTTAATAAATTGATGTAATGAATAAAACGACATTTGAAATTGGAAACATTTGATTTTTTTTCTTTATTTTATAACTACGTATCTTTGGAATTAAGCTGAATCTCCCAAATATTGATTAATTTGCAGCTGTTACATTAAAATTATGGTAAATTAAAATGCCATAGCTTTGCAAACATGCTGTTCTTTTGTGATATCTGCAAACATCTAAAATGTGTACGTATGCTGACAAATGGAGTTTCTCAACTCACTGTAAGGGGTGCAAAAATTGTAGATACTGGATAAGATCATTTATTTAGTGTATTTTTTCTCTAACAAAGCCTTCTAGTGGCTTATAAAACAAAAATACAAGGACAAAAAATACGAAATAATGGCTAAAGACCTGTGCTGTTTGTTTTGTGCATCAGAGCAGGCTGTGTATCTTTCCAGGCCAAATTTGACAAATGTTTCCCAATGCTTTTCCTTTATCAGTACCTTGTTACTGATACCTACCATACACCTTTATTAGCGATTCACAACCTCCATTACCCTTAGCTTTTAATGGCATATTGTTATTGTAGATGAAACGTATTAAATCCAAAAATCTTTTTGTTTTCCCAATCCAGTTCTGAGTACTATTCAAGGAAGATCTCAGCAAGCTAGTAAATGTCCAGAAAGAAGCAACCAAGACAACCAAAATTCCTGATATGAGGAATGATAGGAAGCTAGGTATGTTTACATTAGGGAAGGGAAGATGAGATGATGGCCATCTTTAAATTTTTGAAGGGATGTTCTGTAATAGATGAAGCCTGTTGGTTTTCTGCTATATCAGAGACCAGAACATATGTCGTCAGATTTAAATCAAAAGAAAACATGCCAAGAAAAAAAATCTGTCTACTCCCCACACCCTCACACACCTTATGCCTATTTTGCACTCATTTTTCAAAAATTGTACATTTTTGCATATCCCCACTAATGGTTTAGACCAGAGTTGCTAAATCATGGTTGTACATATTTTTCTATGCCCGTGTTTCAAATATGGGCAACACATTTGATTTGCTTTTCACATTCTTGGAATGCACAAATGTCCTGCATTGTGTGACTCTCCTTGTTCATATGGGATATACTCCAAGATCCCCCATGCAACCAGGAATAATAGCAAACCCTATATTTTGACTACACCTGGTCTGGAAGCATATCATAGAATCCCACTGAAGGAACCCCACAAACACTTCTGGGTGGGAAAGTTTTTTGGAATGTGGCTAAATGAAATTGTGGATTTTGACTTCATGGAGAAGGGGTTATACTGTACATATGGTCTGCCAAAAACCTAAGAGTGGGCAGGATTCCTCATTCATCCCTACCTGGGACCACAAGCTGTATGCCAACAACCCACAATGATTGTCTATTTTTGTCTGTGTACATTATTCCTCTTTTTTACAGTCAAAGGAAGTCTATGCCTTGCAGACAGCCATTTTAAATGGGTATGTCCCAGTTTATACAAAGCAGCTTAACTGAAATCAGGTAATGAGCAAACTCCCCTCTGCTTAACAGTGTTGATAGCAACATTAATCTTTTTCTGTTGAGATGCTAAAGCTGCCACAAATGATGTGTCACTGCCACTTAACCAGCAAGAGTTTATTCATCACAAGTGACAAGACAGAAGCATAGTGAAATGCTTCTTTCACAGGTTGTCTCTATGCTCAAGCTGCTTTGAACTCAAAGTTCTCTGGAGGAACAAAAGAAGAAAAGAAGAGAAAGACAGAGAAGTACTTGAGCCAAAGAAAATGAGAGGAAGAATTTAGGCTATTTATTTATTTCAAACTCATTTTCCTGACCTTTCCAGGTTTAATCTGAGTACCCATTAGGCAGTTAAAGAGGAAACACTGTTTTGCTTGTTTGTCCTATTTGAATTAACTCAAACTCTGCTAAGAACAATAAAACACTTTCTTTGTCCCTGTTAAATTAGGAGCTAGAGAATGCATGTTTACAAACAGCTTAATTGATTTACTCTAAATGCTGCTTTAAATTCTTATACCCTGGGTTTTTATTTTTAAACAACTCCTTGGATTCCACATGTTTCCCTTTCAAGGTGCAAAGCTAGAGATTTTGGCATTATCTGATGGCAGTGCTTACTGTGGCAATGATTTTACAAACAGGTTTATTCAAGACGCTTTCCTTTCCTCTTGATCTTCATAATTTTCCTGTCACATTATTCATGTTTTAAAACACCAAATACTTTGAGTTCTTCCTCCATGTTGCATCCATGGGAAATCATGTTGGCTGTGTCTTCATTTTGGCAGGAGTGATAGTCTCCAATGCCTCAGCAATGCCTATTTTGACCTGTATTATTTCCAAGATGATATATAATCGACTATTTCATTTTACAAGCATTAACCTTAATTACCAGACATAAACCTAGCATCTTGATCATTTCTACTTTCATTTAGTTCTTTAGCATTAAAATCAAGTTGCTATTAGGATAAGCTTGATAACTTAATATCACAGCTGCTTAGATCTCAGCAATAGATGGGTATATATCTGAAGAAGATTATAGTGGTGTGCTAGAATCGTTTGTGTAACCTTAAACCTAGGGTGCTATGAGTGTCTAGTGGAAGTAAATTTATCAAAATATATTAAATATCCATGGGGGAGTATGCCCAGAAAAATTATTGTAGTTTGGATATATCATGAGATAACATGAGTCATAGGAAAAATATGGTAAGTCTTGGTAAACTGGAAGGTAAAGGGAAAACAGGAAGACCACACTACAGGTAGATTGTGACAATCAAAGTAATGACCATGAATTTGCAAAAGCTTAAACATATAGTATATGATATTAGCGGTCTCTCATTCATCGAGTTAATATAAGTCGAAAGTGGCTTGACGGCAAGTAACAACGAATGGTAACAGGATAGTCACACCGAATAAGGAGTTGTCACTGTTTCCGTGTGCCTTCAAGTCATTTCCAGCTAATGGCGATCCTACAGCGACCCTATCACGGGGTCTTATTGGTAATGTTTAGTCAAAAGTGGATTTTTACATGGCTTACATGGCTGAGAAGGATTCAGATCCTGGTCTCCAGAGTCGTAGTCCGATATTCAAACAATTACGCTGATTTTCAGAATAAGGAGACCTTTATTCAAATCCTCACTTCATCCCCAAGGTCATTTGATTACCTTGGACCTCAAGGATTCTTATGGGTAAAACCATGCCCTTGAGTTCCTTGGAGGAAAGGTGGCAAACAATGTAAAACAATATATGACTTCTTGGGGTTTAGAGAGTTAAATTTCATTTTTTTCCCTCTAACAGAAAGGGAAATTACCTAAAAGTGCCTATTGTTAACTTGTCGCAGATGGAAACAACACAGCTTATCAGCAAATAATTAACTTGTTCTGTGGTGGGGGAAATAGAAGGTACAGCTTAAAGAGCATGCCACAGAGCAAAACAAACAAGTAGGCAAACAAACAAAGCCTCCTGTTACATATTTGGGGAAGTGCAATGTTGAGTTGATAGTATTTAGTAGCCTTGTTCCATTTAGCACCCTGAACTTAGCATAATGGTTTAATGAAATTAGCTAGAGATAAGTATTTGAATAAATATACTGCTGAGTACATTGTTTAATGAAATAATAAAATGTTAATTGATTTGCTTGTGAAATAACAATACCACTGATGAGTCAAACTTCAAAGAAAGTAAGAAAAGCATTGCTGTTATTGTTATATTCTGTGAAGTTGACATCGACCTCCAAAAGACAGTGGTTAACAGTTGTGTCTAGGTCTTGCAAATTCCGGGTCATTTCTTTCTTCATTGATTCATATTGGACCCTCAATTTCTTCTTGCATCCATGGAACTCAGTATATGGATGTCAAAAACACCAAAGAAAATCAGTATAGCACTCTTATCATGAACTTCTCAGGAAATATGCATTTTGATACGGATGAGAAGCAACAGCAGTACTTCCAAAAAGCAATTTAGCACTTAATATCATGCCAGCATAAACACATCTTTTTAAATGCAAGAAAAATGGTTGAACTTTACCATTAGGCTTCCATAAAAATCAGATAGCATATCATCCCATAAAGTGAAGTTAATCTGTAATTGTAATCATAAAAATTACATTAAAATACTGGTATTGTCAACTTAATGGCACCATAAAAGAAACTGCTATAATGGCAATCTCACAGTCCCGTTACTTAAAACATAGGCTTTAAATTTGAACCATTCAGTATTTAGTAGAGATATGGTTAAAGTCTCTACTAAATGGTTAAAGCCCATGTAGATATAGCAAAATCTAAAATACTCATTTTAAAACTGTGACTACAACCCAGAATTAAAAAAGCCGTATTTGCCCTGCATGGGCCCTTCGAACATTGCAATTCCAACATTGAGCAGCTCCATCTCCAATTTTTTAACCTTTGATAAACCATTTAAACATATTGCTTTCCACCATGCTTTGACCTCTTTTTAGTTAGTGAACTGCTTCTGAAGTCAGCCAAGAAGGATAGAAGTGGCAAAAAGAGAGTGAAACTGGAAAATGTTAAAAGCATTTATCAGGACAGATGAATCGGGACTGACCCTGCCAAATGGACAGGACTTTGCAGCTGTAGGCCAATCTGCATTTTTACAGACAATCATACCTGGAAGTCGGGGACACAATGTGTTTGGGTGCTAACCATATGCTAACCAACCAGTCTCTGCACAGATAGAAAACACATATTAGGCAGAAGTGCTCTAGTCTAGTCATCTTTCTATATTAGCTTACTATATTAACTTACTAGAAAATATACCTTCTATTGCCCACATTCATGTTAATCATTCCACTTATAATCTGAATGAAAGAAAAGTCAGAGAGGTAACACCAACAATCCATAACATTTATTTTGTACCATGTTTCATGCATTGTACACATTCCTGTGAAAAAAAACAGGATTTTTTTTTTAAAAAAATCCAAAATTAGATCATACCATCACACAAACATACAGTCAAAAGCATCTTAAGGTCAGCAACAACATAAGACAGTGAAATCAGAAACAATAACATTAGTATGAAACATTTAAAAACATAAAAATGTTTTAAGACTGAAATGACATTGAAAATGAAATGAATTTTACCTACTGCCAAAAACAGCACAATGTACCCTAAGTAAGTACCAAGCAAGCCTCATAATGAAGATTTTTCAGAACTGGCAGTGCCTTCAATGAAATGGTCCTTTCTTCATCTACCCAGCATACCTCATTTGTCATACACACACAACACATGAAATATCTTAGACTATGAATTTAAAGTCTAGATAGGTAGTTTATATATAGGAAGATGTTCAAATGTGAAAGTAGTTTTCAAGCATTAATTTCTTTCCCTAAAGTTTGAAATGATACAGTCACAGGAATGCTATATTACACCACTGCCATTATTATTATTATTATTATTATTATTATTATTATTATTATTATTATGACTACTACTACTACTACTATTATCTGCATGTGTAAGTGGTCCACTGTGCAGTTAATGATACTTTACTGGTAAAAGTTTAATTCACACATCAAAGATCAGCTGTATGTGGAACTATTGCAGAAAGCGTCCTTGTACTTCAATCAATCAATTGTGCTTGATATGGGGAAGGGCGCTCCATGCAGACAGGCCAGCCACATGACTTTGGAGGTGTCTACAGACAATGCCGGCTCTTTGGCTTAGAAATGGAGATGAGCACCAACCCTCAGAGTCAGATGTAACTACTAGACTTAGTGTCAAGGAAAAGCCTTTACCTATACCTTATGACGAAGTAACACTGCTCCTTTTTCATTGACTCAAAACAAGGCAAAACTAAGGACCTCATCATATGAGGAAATTTCAGTATCCTAGGCCGCTTTTGCTCCAATTGAGCCACAGAGCTCCAGAACACCCATCAGACAACAAATGGCCCCGCTGCCCCACCGATTCGTCACAGAGGCTGGTGAATCGGAACGCGGGACCTCATCAATGTGATAAGGTCCCTAGTCCTAAACCGATATCCTAGGCATCAGAATTTTCTATGGTATAAACTGCCTACAACTTCTACCCTGAAGACTTTAAAATGCTAATTCAAGTCCATTTAACTGAGACACTAAAATTATTTACTCTACAAGCAACTGAGCTGACATGTTGATCCTGGTTACAGAAATAGAGTTTCAAAGATAATTGAAACCGCAGCCAATACAAAAATTTACCAGCCAATCTATAGTAATGTATGCTCCATACTGAAAGTGCCAGATAACTTCCTGTGCAACTTAACTGATTGATTGGAATTATGCATATACTGCTTTTCTACAGAAAGGTTGCTGATGGTACGAGTAACTAGCTTAGTGGGAGGTGGCTTCCCAACATGTTTCAACAGAATTATTTAAATTAAAGACTTGATTTAAATGCTGGTTGTATCGGAGAACAACCTTGCCATGGGTGCTCCCAGTCATACATCGATCTCATTTTGAGGCCAAATTCCAGAATGGTTCAGATAATGTCCAGACTGAGAGGCCACACTTTTTCCTCAGATGACTTGGAACTATTTCACATTATATAATTATGGCACTAGAATTCTACTTTAACCACTATGGTTCCACCCAACAGAAATCCTCAGATTTGCAATTTAGGAAAAAATGAATTTATTTGGGAAGGAAGATCTACCAGAGAGCTTTACTGCCTCATTAGATTACAAAGCCTAAGATTCCATGGGGTGCAATCATGACAGTTAGTGTACGATCACAGTACTATAATTTTGTAGCATGAAAAATCCTTCCTGACAATTACTTGGTGCACTTGCTGTGCCCTCCAACTATTTTCAATTGCATCTCTGTTTGTCTCTTGCCACCTCATCACATTGAGTCTTTTCTGCACTTCCGGCACGCTGCTGACACTGAGTCCCCTGAAGCCCATCAAATGATGCAGAGCTACATCCTGCAGGGCTCCGTTGAGCTTCGTGCCGGCAGCGCAGAGAAACAGAGCCCAGAAGAATTGAGTGTACACCCGAATCCTCATAGAAGAAGCTGAGGAGGAAGCCAGGGAGAGCAGGGAAACATTGTGGGAATGGATCTCATGACCACCAATGGTAAGTGCATGAAGCGTTACGCTGCCCCACGTTCTCCCCTGCAGTCCCCCAGTTTATGGACCTCAAAGTGATGAGGCCCTCTGTGGAAATACTATCTGTTTGGTCCAAATAAAACCAACTGAATGCAGTTCATTCCATATTCAGGGAAGACCAACACAATAATGGCCTCTGTGTGTGGGTGTTCATCTGCACCCCTCCAGGTCTGACAAAAGGAGAGATGGGCCAGAGCCTCAATATAAGTTTTAACTGGCTACTAGCAATGGATCACTAAAAACATGCCCATGAACATTCCTTGTCCTGCCCCAACCAACCTTAGTAAGATGTTGGTGGACAATGATACAATTGGCTTCTACTATGGGGTCTGTATGTCAAGAGAAAGAGGGGTGCTAATCCAAAGTATAATAACTAAGGATCATTCATTAAAAAGTTCGCAGTATTATGACTGCAGACTCCATCATCAGCTGTCGTTTTGATATACCTAGGGTTGGTTTTGATATACCTTATAGGTTAAAGTTGCATGAAAGGCTTTGGTGCTTTTGTCATCCATCTACCACAAAACGTGTTAAGAGAGAGGGTGAAGAGTCACTCCAGCTGGAGAAATATGAACAGGAATGAGTCACGAAGGCTTGGGGAACTCCTTCGTCAGGCGTTCGATGCCGGATTCTTGGTTTTCTTTATTTCTTTTCCCAGTAGCCAGCTGCCAGTTTCCCTTGGAACGTAATACTGGGAAGCAGCCAACTGCTTAACAAAACCTCATTTAATTTAGAGGGACTTTCAGTTTTGTACTCAATAAACGATGGCTGCAGTTCACTTATTTCAAAAATGATTTCTGCATATATAGTGCTTTCTAAAATGTATATACACACACACACACTGAGAAAATGTTCACGTATAGCCTTCTTACTTAAAGCAAGAGTGAAAAGAATTTAAAACACCTGACAGTGAATCACTGAAAAAGAAAAGGAGAGCAGAGTGGGTATTATGAGTGTAAGGGAAGATGACAGCCTAAATGTGGCTGATTAGACAACGGGTGACATTTCCAGTGGGCACCGGAACAACTAGATATTTTACAAATTTCAACTTGTCCCTGCTACATTGAAGTGCTTTATGTCACGTAAATGAAATACAGCCTCCTGAGTCAAAATCCTTTTCAACTGGAAAAGGTCACCCTAGCTAAGAAAGAAAAAGGCAAGTGGACAAATGCACGTTACATGCACAGAGACACGGGACTGAATAGAAAGGAAAAGAAAGCAATCTCAACTTGGAATGGAAACAGTATAAAACTGAGGGCTGGATTATGGAAACAAAATAATGTTCTAGCCCATTGGGCATCTAAGGTCTCCAACAGAGTCCTCTAACTTTCCACTGCTGGACAAGATATGAAAATTCAGAATTGCTCAGGAGTAAACATTTGTTATATTCCTAATAAAGTGAAAGGCCACAAGACCAATTAGTAAGGAGTGAGTGGACCTGACCTATAGCAGAAGATGACTACCAATGGGAAGAAGATCAGATGTTTCTTTAAAGCAAATTTTCCAGCTATGCAGATATTGCATCAGGCATCTACAGGCACATATAGACATACCCACTAAGGCACAGGGAAGGCCAAACAAACTGCAGTTTATTCCTTGCTTACACCCTATAACAGTTCTCCATAGGTGTCAGTAGCTTTTGTCTACTATAGTGATTATTTATTTATTTATGTCTATGTCTTAGTTTGATAACAAAGCTGCTTGGGTCCTTGTCAGATGTGCTGCCAATACCAGTATCTCTCAAACAATCTTCCCACTCATTCCAGGTTCCCAATAACCAATGAGTGCTTTTAAAGCTTCTGGAATCCATATTAATGCCATATCTCCAGTGTTTTTCGCCTTGGCTATGTTACCATCAACATACCAACCAACCAACCAACCAACCAACAAACAAACATAATAACCAAGAATGGATGTAATTCCACTTAGTTTATGAGTGGGAAGAGAAATTAGGACTGATAATGGTGGGTGCCCAGTAGAAGAAAGTAGAGACTTCTTTCCCATTTAGGGGTATAGCAGCACCTATAAAAGAAATACCCATGTTCTGATTTCAAGATGACAACTGGACATAGTTAATTTTTTGGTCTGATATCTTAAATTTCTTATCAAACATGTTTAAGATACACCACTTTGAAGAATTTTGGCTTTATTTGTTACAGGTACTAAATATCACCTATGTGAATTGACACATAAGAGAAACAACAGATTGGATGATGCTCACTGTAATCAAAAACCTCCCTGTAGTCATGGTTAAGAAAAATTGTCAATTTCTAGTTTAGTTTTTTTTTTCTTTCTTCCCCTTAATGACAATGACAGTGATATCCAGTAGCTGTCAGTTGTAAAGGCTTGATGGAAGTGTGTGATAGAATATATTTTGTTTTTCTTTTATTCTCCTTCTCATTTCCTTTTTTTTCTTTTTTGAAACATGAGAAGAAGCTGCTTATCTGTGGGAGGACGCTACCTTTGATGCTGATGTAAAAATGTACAGAATGTGTCTAAACTCAATTAAGAAGTGTTGGGGGTGGTGGGGGGGGGGGGGAAATCACTTAACCTTTTCAAAACACTTCTCCCATTCTAGAGATGGCTGATGAGGTCTTTGAACAAGAGAAGGAGGGCAGGAAAGAGGGGTGCTAGAATTTGCTTCTTTGAAGTAAATTGCCTGCTTCAAACTACTGTCTCTAAGCAGTTTCGTCAAGAGGGCCAGGAGGGAAAAGAAAAACTGACAATGAATTATGATTTGGAACAAAATTATTTTGCTAGGTTTTCTATGGTGTACTATTATTTCTCCCCACAGCCTTTAAACACAGCTCTACTCTAACTAAGGATAGATCATCCATGGCTCAATTTCTACAGATTATTCTATGCCCCTCAATAGCCCTTTTCCCCTGCCAGAAGGTGTGGCTTCTTTCTTCTTCTTCTTGAATCACCTGATGGCTGCTCTTATGATCTACATGTTATACAACTGAATAAAAATGCACTGAAGTTGCAAAGATCTACTAAAAGTGGTGGCCATTGATCAAAGTGAGCAAAGCTCATCTCAGGGACACCATTTTTGTGATTCCTGTTAAATGCAAGCTTAAATCCAAAAAATGCAGATTTAAATTTAATTTCTGATGCAAAAAATAAGCTTTATAAAAAGATGGTGAACATTTTTTTCTGTATTACATTCATTTTAAAAGGTAGTTTCTTCAACATGTAATATCAACTCTATATTTGAATAGTATAGAACAGTAACAGAAATTGGAGGGATTTGTTGTGATTAATATATTATGCACCTAAGCAAAGCTATAAAGTATACTCATTTTAAACAATGAACATGAAATAAAGATATGAACACCCGAATAAATCTATGCTCACATCAGGTTAAAGCACCCCCTTGGGCAATGCCAGAAAGCAAGAATATCTTAATAGGTTCATTAAGTCATTTCAGAAGAAGGTGTGAGGACACAAGTTGGGGATCCAAAACTAGCCACTTAAAAATGCCTGCCTCTGTCAGCACCAATCAATTTAAGGAAACGATGGGCTGATAAGCTATGGCACACCTTCACATACAGAATGCAAATATATGCTTAATTCCCACTCAAACCAGTTAGTTCTACTCAAATTAAATTGAAGCATGCATAAAGAATGAAGGACTGGAGAGCACAAAGCACCCATAGCACCCTCTGCTGATAAAGAGGGAAGAGATTAACATTAACAAACAGGAATTCTTACAAACAGGAGGGGAATATGAAACTTTTGTTCACATGTAACACTTTTACTACTTTAAGTGACTGATTCAAGGAAACTACACTTGAGCATCTCAGTTCAATTCTCCTTTTTCAGGGGAAGGCAGGGCATTTCGGGAAGGGGTGGGGGGCAGCGGATCATGTGTCTTTCACAACTACAAAAACTTCTCATGTTTCATTTGATTTTTTTTTAACTGGCTCCTATTCATCGGCTTTCTGGAATGAAGCTGAGAATTAAAGATCTAAGCAATTGTGCATGCTTATGTTTTAGAATTTTGTTACGGGTCTGTCTTGAGATGAAGGGACTCAATTAGAGTACTGACTGGCCTTGCCTATGGGACCACTGAACACATATGCAGATGTGGAAATACAAAAGCAGTTAACTTTAACTATACTTATCAATTAAATAAGAATTTCATATACTCTTAAAACTGTTAAGAATCAGTTTCTAGTTCCTGATAAGCATTCGGCAAAGCTGAACCTCTTTAGCATGCAAGATCAAACAGGATCTGGTGCTTTTTTGACAGTGTTAATCAAACTCTGTTCCTCCAGATGTTTTGGATTTCATCTCCCACAATTCCTAACAGCTGGTAAATTGGCTGGGATTTGTGGGAGCTGAAGTCCAGAACACTTGGAGGAGCAGAGTTTGAGAAGCACCGTTTTAGAATATTCCTTTAGTAACATAAGTCAATAAGCATGCTTTATTTAAAGGGCATTGGACAATTTTCTAATTCAAGATTTTCTATAAATCCACTTCATTGAATGGCACTGCTGTAAGCTATGGTGGTCAGTACTGTTTGTTTGTTTAAATTATATTCTCCATTCTTCTATAATGGACCTAAAGCATCTTAATGATAAAACTTGCATTAAAGGGCACCCAAAACCTATTTTTAAAAACCCAACCAAATGGGGCTGTAGGATAGGATTTGAACAAGAACATTTAATGAAAGTACTTCCTAATGTATTGATTTAATTACTTCTTGGTTCACACTAGACCAGATCGGGGAGAGGAAAAAACCCACCAAACCATGTGAAAACTAATGTAAAGATATTTCAAAAAGTGTTGTTTTAAAAGACAGAGACATTGGGGAAGGCATGCCTGAAGATCTACTACGATGACAGTTTGAATAAAGCAGCTGCTACGTGCCACTACGCCTTGCTCAGTGCAGCCTTTGAAATGGGATTGTTTGCTTAGAAATGCAAGCAAAGGCCAGTCTCTGGACTAGAAGAGACACCTTTTGATTGCACATCATACTGAGCCGAATCCCTGACTAATAAATTTCCCCACACCTTTGTCTGAACCTCAGAAGGAAAAGGTCTGCATTTTCTCACAAGTACACACAAGCCCCGTCCCAAGTCCTAGGGTTTTCAACCTCTAAATCTTGTCCTTTGTTGACTTACTAGAGAATCTGTCTGAGTGACAACGGACACTGCAGGTTTGTTACTTCTGTCATCCTTGCTACCAGTGCACTTTACTTCAGATCAAAGTTGAAAGCCTCTTTCTTGAAAACACACACATATACAAACCACAGTGACAAATAGCATGGTTTGTTTGACATAGCAAAGCAAATGAGGAATGGCTTTCGTTAACCAAGAGAAAGAATTCCTTTTTTTTTTTTTCAGTCTCAGTCCTGATGCCTGAGATGTTTAAAACCAGAGGTCCACTTCACGCTCTAGGAATGAGCCTCATTTAAAATACAAAATCTAAATCTAAAATTATACTATCAGTGGTTTTTTTTTCAATCTTTTTAGAGGAAAACACTTAACTTTTAGGTTCCCTCTGGTAAAAAAAATACTTTTTAGAACAAGCAGCATTGATACTTGCATTAAAAATTAATGTTCATGTCAATGAACTACACACACAAAAATGCCAAAATACTGAATATTTTTAGAACAAGTAAAATCAATATTTGCATTAAAAATTGCGATTCATATCAATAAACTACATAAAAATCCCTAAGACTGAATTGTCAAGGACAGAACGCCACGAGATTCAAAGTAACAGAGTTTATTAGGTTACAGAACTCAAAACAAGCCCGTAAAACACAAGGGCCAGGCAGTATTTGCCTCTAGGAGCAAAAAAGGGGCAAAATAAATGTTCAAAAGATAAACCGGATTAAACCGGAGTTTAATCCGGGTAAAAAACAAACTGCTTGCTTCAGCCTGAATATAAACAAAACAAGAGCCAAGAACAAAAGATACAAAGAATGCAGCTAATTGGCAGCAGATTCCTCTCTGCTGCCAACACAGTGTTTACAGTAACTTGCGTCGCTCCCACACACACACAGCAGACAGGATCTTCCAGCACGAACAAATCAGCCAGGGAATGCAACAGTAGAGTAGACCAGTTCCGTTCCGTAGTTCAAAGCCAGAAGCAGACGTTTGTAGTTTTCCCAAGTCCAAGAAGGGGATGAAGCCAAGCCGTGGTCAGTTCAGTCCGGGTATTCAAAGCAGGAGATGGCGTCCGTCAGGAAGACGACGGAAGGTCAAGCTAATAAGAGTAAGCACAGGTTTGCACAAACAAATGCCCACACAATTCCTCCCGCCGTCTGACCCTGGATTCCAAACAACTTACGTCTCAGCACAGGAAAGCACACAAGTCTTCAGGGAAGCGTCCCACACACACACGGATCCCAAGCGTTTGCCCAGATTACCTTGCCCAACGCAATTTGCAATTGCTCCCAAGCCCCATTTTATGCCAGTTACAAATCTTCATCACTGTCAGCTGTCCTCCTTAACCCGGGCGTTTCCTCATCACTTTCCTCGTCAGAGCTGGAACACCTCTGACTACGCCCAGCAGCATCTCCAGCTGTGGATCCCGTCCCATCCCTCCAGCTAAGCCATGGATCTGATCCTGAAGGTCCCCATTCATCTTCTGCCCCATCATGGCCAGTGGCACCCAGTTCCTCCCTTACCCGAGTCCAATCCATCTCATCCTCCTCCGAGCTAACCTGCCCCTCCTCCATTCTCTCCGTAAACCCCTCGAAAGACTCTTCATCAGATGGTGCTGCAAATATGTCTCGCAGTCTTTTTCTCTCTCGCTCCTCGAGAGTATCTGACTCTCGAGGAGTCTTGCGCCCACGCCTGTCAGTAACAGAGCCACGAGGCTCAATCATAACACTATCCCCTCTCACAAAGGCCTCCTCCCCCGATGGTGGAGAAGTGGCAGTGATACCCTCTGCTATAGCACCACGACGACTAGAGGTATCAAGTTTCAACAGCGAACGATGAAAGACTGGATGGACCTTTAAACTAGACGGTAAACGCAAACGAAACGCAACGGAAGAAATCTTTTTAACGATAGGAAAGGGACCCAAAAACCGAGGCGCAAACTTTCCCCCAGCCTGCTTAATATATTTGGAAGATAACCACACCAAATCCCCTTCTTCCAACTCCTCCCCTGCCTGCCTGTGGCGGTCAGCCTGAGTCTTCTGCGTTGCCTTAGCTTCCAACAGTAAGCGACGGGCAACATCGTGCAATGCAGCCATTTCCGTAGAGCGGTACACAGGGTCCGAAGAGACCACATTGGTCGACGGCGCCACACCTCCCCGTGGGTGAAAACCATAAGTAAGCTCAAATGGCGTATGCTGACTAGACGTGTGCACCGCATTGTTGTAAGCAAATTCCGCCACCGGTAACCACTTTACCCAAGCCGTGGGTTGATCTAAACAAAAACAACGCAAATACTGCTCTAAGAGCCCATTAACCCGTTCCGACTGTCCATCCGTTTGCGGATGGAAGGCTGAAGACACGTTTAACTTAGTCCCCAAACACTCATGGAAGTGTTTCCAAAAGCGTGACACAAATTGCGGAGCCCTATCTGAAATAATCACCTCGGGTGCTCCGTGCAAACGATAGATGTGCTTTGTAAATAGTAAGGCCAACGTAGGGGCCGCCGGAATGGTTGAACAAGGAATAAAATGAGCCAGTTTACTAAATAAATCCACCACCACCCAAATACAAGTATAACCCCCAGACTTAGGCAAATCTGAAATAAAATCCATGGAAATGATTTGCCATGGCCTCTCCGGAACAGGTAAAGACGACAACAACCCTCTAGGGCGCCCAACAGGCGTCTTACTCTGCTGAAAAACGGCGCAGCTGTCACAAAAGCGCAGAATGTCTTGCCGCATCTTTGGCCACCAGTAGCTCCTGGTGATAAGCTGTACGGTCTTGAACCTGCCAAAGTGCCCAGCCATGGGTTCGTCATGGTGGGCTCTAATCACCTCCAACCTGAGGGCCCCCACTGGTACGTAAACCTGCCCCCTACGCACCAATACCCCGTCTTGATCCTGGAGATGCGGCAGTATGGTACGGTTACCTGCAGAGAGCAGCATCAGTTGCTCCTGAGTCCACACATCATCCTTCTGAGCCTCAAGGATCTGGTCATGTAACCCAAGCTCATTATCTACAACACACAGAGAGGCAGTAGGCAAGATGGTCTGACATACTACCTGCTCATTGGTCTTAAATTCCGGCTTGCGGGATAAAGCATCGGCCCGCAAGTTTGCCTTCCCCTCTACGAACTGCACCTTGAAGTTAAACCTGGAGAAAAACAAAGCCCAGCGGATTTGACGCTGGTTTAACTTCTTTGCTGTTTGCAAGTGCTCTAAGTTCTTGTGATCAGACCTGACCACGATCTGGTGCCGTGCCCCTTCAAGCCAGTGCCGCCACACCTCAAACGCCACCTTAATCGCCAACAACTCCTTCTCCCATATGGTATAGTTCTGCTCGAAGGGTGTTAGTTGCCGCGAGTAAAATCCACAGGGACGCAAGGTCCCTGAGGAATCCTTCTGAGACAATACAGCCCCCAACGCGTAGCTAGAAGCGTCCGCTTCTACCACGAACGGTTTGTCAACATCAGGATGGGTTAGTATGTTGTCTGATTGAAAACTAGACTTAAGTCGTAGAAACGCCTCGTGAGCTTCCCGCCCCCACACAAATGGCTGTTTCTTGCGCAGAAGCTGCGTCAAAGGTACCGTGAGCTTTGCAAAGTTCGGAATAAATTCCCGGTAGTAATTAGCGAAACCTAAGAACCTTTGTACATCCTTCTTAGTCTTTAGCTCTTGCCATGAGTTGACGGCGTCAACCTTATGTGGGTCCATCTTAAGTTCCCTACCTGACACTACATGACCTAGGAACTCCACTTCAGGCACATGAAAGACGCACTTGGAAGCCTTGGCAAAAAGCCCATTAGCCCGCAGTCGGTGCAGAACCTGCTTGACATGTTGACGATGTTCTTTCTCGTCCTTAGAAAAAATCAAGATATCATCTAAATAAATCACTAAAAATTGGTCAATTAGGTCCCTGAACACATCGTTCATGAACCTCTGGAAGACCGCGGGAGCATTACAAAGCCCAAAAGGCATGACTCGGAACTCGTGGCATCCGAAGCACGTATTAAATGCCGTCTTCCACTCATCCCCTTCCCGTATACGGATTAAGTTATAGGCCCCCCGCAGGTCAAGCTTGGTAAAGACCTTAGCCCCTTGCACCCTTGATAACAGTTCCGAGATTAAGGGTAGTGGGTACCTATCCCGAATGGTGTATTTGTTTAGGATCCGATAGTCGCAGACCAGCCTAAGTTCCCCAGTCTTTTTGGCTACAAAGAATACTGGTGCCGCAGTTGGAGAACTAGATGGGCGAATAAACCCCTTGGCTAAATTTTCATCTAGAAACTCCCGCAAAGCTTGCCTTTCCGGTACAGTCAAGGCATATAGCCTCCCTGCTGGCAATTTCGCACCTTCTGCCAACTTGATGGCGCAATCATAAGGCCTGTGCGGTGGTAATTTGTCCGCATCCCTTTTACAAAATACATCAGAGAACTCCCCATACTCAGCAGGCACTCCTTCCATATCAGAGTGAGTAACATTTAGAGTGCAACAATCCTGCCTCTTTAAGATCACCTTACGTGTAGCCCAATCTACTTGTGGGTTTACTACAGCTAGCCAATCCATCCCCAGGATCACATCATATCTAGGCAAGCTTGTAATATCCCACACAAACGTTCCCGTTACTCCCTGCACCTCCCACGTTACTGCTGAGGTTTCATGGTTAACCACCCCAGTCTCCAGCAGTCTCCCATCTGCTCCTTCCACCCACACGTCGCATGCCTTGCGCACTCTAGGAATGCCATGCTTCTTAGCAAACTCAATATCTACATAAGAGACCGTAGCCCCTGAGTCCAGCAGTGCCAAAGTAGAAACAAGTTCCCTTCCCCCAACAGATAATGTAATGGGTACGAAAACATGCTTCCTCCCTTCAGTTGACTGCTTGAGGAGCCCTAGTGCGTTGGACTCACGTCGCACTAGGGCTGGCCTTTTCCCGAAAGCTGGGAAGGTTTCACATTACAGTTTTTGGCAAAATGCCCAGCATTCCCACAGTACAAACACAAGCCCAGCTGCCTCCTACGGCTCTTTTCCTCGGTAGACAGCTTTTTAAAGACCCCAAGCTCCATAGGCTCTTCCCCCATCACCACAGGTGCCCTGGTTACATGCATAGATGGCGCACACATTGCTTTCGAGTGTTTACGAGCCTCGAACCTTGCGTCTAAGCGCAGCACCTTGGCAACTAAGGCGTCCCAACTTTCAGCCGGCTCCAAGCGTGCTAATTCATCCTGGAGCATATCACTTAACCCAGCAGTAAATAAAAGCATGAATGCATTTTCCCCCCAATCCAGCTGGTGGCGATACATGTTAAACTTATTTAAGTAATCCAAAACAGTCCCCTTTCCCTGTTTTAACCGATACAAAGCCCACCCAGCATTCTCTGTGCGGAGAGGATCCCCAAAAGTATCAGTTAACAACTTTTTGAAATCATTCAAATTGTCCTTGACTGGGTCATTGCCCAAAATTAAATTAGTGGCCCATTGTCCTGCGGGACCGGTCAACAAACTCAAAATAAAGGCCACCTTACTAGTGTCAGTAGGAAAAGCATGAACGCTGAGCTGAGAAAAATAAAGCTCCACTTGTGCCAAAAAAGTTGGCAACTTGCACCTGGTTCCGTCAAAGCGTTCAGGAGTCAAAACATGTCCTTTCACAGCAAAAGCTGTTTGGCTTACGGTAAAAGCCGTTTGCAGTTGGTCAAACTTGGCCCTTAATTCATCCATCGTCTTCCTGACGGGTTTATTGCTGCAATAAACTTTTTATGGGCGTTGGGCAATCTGTCAAGGACAGAACGCCACGAGATTCAAAGTAACAGAGTTTATTAGGTTACAGAACTCAAAACAAGCCCGTAAAACACAAGGGCCAGGCAGTATTTGCCTCTAGGAGCAAAAAAGGGGCAAAATAAATGTTCAAAAGATAAACCGGATTAAACCGGAGTTTAATCCGGGTAAAAAACAAACTGCTTGCTTCAGCCTGAATATAAACAAAACAAGAGCCAAGAACAAAAGATACAAAGAATGCAGCTAATTGGCAGCAGATTCCTCTCTGCTGCCAACACAGTGTTTACAGTAACTTGCGTCGCTCCCACACACACACAGCAGACAGGATCTTCCAGCACGAACAAATCAGCCAGGGAATGCAACAGTAGAGTAGACCAGTTCCGTTCCGTAGTTCAAAGCCAGAAGCAGACGTTTGTAGTTTTCCCAAGTCCAAGAAGGGGATGAAGCCAAGCCGTGGTCAGTTCAGTCCGGGTATTCAAAGCAGGAGATGGCGTCCGTCAGGAAGACGACGGAAGGTCAAGCTAATAAGAGTAAGCACAGGTTTGCACAAACAAATGCCCACACAATTCCTCCCGCCGTCTGACCCTGGATTCCAAACAACTTACGTCTCAGCACAGGAAAGCACACAAGTCTTCAGGGAAGCGTCCCACACACACACGGATCCCAAGCGTTTGCCCAGATTACCTTGCCCAACGCAATTTGCAATTGCTCCCAAGCCCCATTTTATGCCAGTTACAAATCTTCATCACTGTCAGCTGTCCTCCTTAACCCGGGCGTTTCCTCATCACTTTCCTCGTCAGAGCTGGAACACCTCTGACTACGCCCAGCAGCATCTCCAGCTGTGGATCCCGTCCCATCCCTCCAGCTAAGCCATGGATCTGATCCTGAAGGTCCCCATTCATCTTCTGCCCCATCATGGCCAGTGGCACCCAGTTCCTCCCTTACCCGAGTCCAATCCATCTCATCCTCCTCCGAGCTAACCTGCCCCTCCTCCATTCTCTCCGTAAACCCCTCGAAAGACTCTTCATCAGATGGTGCTGCAAATATGTCTCGCAGTCTTTTTCTCTCTCGCTCCTCGAGAGTATCTGACTCTCGAGGAGTCTTACGCCCACGCCTGTCAGTAACAGAGCCACGAGGCTCAATCATAACATGAATTGTTAAAACTATATACACACTCTGGTTTTCTTTATTTTGAAGTTTAGCAGCCATGAACCTCCATAGTAAGTACAGTAGAGTCTCACTTATCCAACATAAAAGGGCCAGCAGAACCTTGGATAAGCGAATATGTTGTATAATAAGGAGGGATTAAGGAAAAGCCTATTAAACATCAAATTAGGTTATGATTTTACAAATTAAACACCAAAACATCATGTTATACAACAAATTTGACAGAAAAAGTAGTTCAATACGCAGTAATGCTATGTAGTAATTACTGTAGTTACGAATTTAGCACCAAAATATCACAATGTATTGAAAACATTGACAACAAAAATGTGTTGGATAATCCAGAATGTTGGATAAGTGGGTGTTGGATAAGTGAGACTCTACTGTACATAGTTCTAAAGATCAAAACAAATAAAGGAATCTAAATTATGGGAATTCAGCACATATTAAATAATTCATGTAATCATATACATTTCACAATGTTTATATCAATTTAACATCAAATATAGTTTGGTGACAAGAGCATTTTTCTCTAGCTGGATCTACACTGCCATATAATCCAGTTTTTGAATCCAGATTATCTTTGAACTGGATTATATGATTCTACACTGCCATATAATCCAGTGGCCCTCTCCTGTGTTTGCGGCTGTGGTGGGGCTGCTCCCAAACGTTCCTAACACCTTAACAGAACCATTACATAATAGAACCATTGCTTGATCTCCTGAACCTTAATAACTACAGACTAGTCTGTAACCTTCCTTTTTGGGGCAAAATAATTGAGAAGGCAGTTGCCCTCCAAACTCCAGGGAGTTTTGGATGACACACACTTTCTTGGCCCATTTCAAACTGGCTTCAGAGCAGGATATGCCTTAGTGAATTATCTCCGTCTCAACACCAACATGGGGAATGTGTCCCTTTTGGTACCTCAAGATCTTTCAGCAGCTTTTGATACCATTGACCATGGTATCCTTCTGGAACATGGGGAAGGGGGCATTGGAGGCACTGTGGTTCTGGATGTACCTCTCAGGCAGGTTCAGATGGTAGCACTTTATAAATAATTTTATAAACAGGTACCTTGTTATCCCTATGGATGTCCCAATCCTCAAACACTCAGCTTCATTTGGAAAAATGCTGCACTTGCAGAGCTCAGACGGTGTTGTATTTCAGTGTCAATGTTGACTTGTGGAGAGGTGGCTGCTAGGGTAGCGGAAATAGTCAATATTTTCTAATGTTACACCATTAAGCTGTATTTTTGGCACTGCAAAGGGAATGGCTCGTGACTCCTGGAAGAGAACTTTGGTTTTCTCAATGTTCAGTGAGAGGCCGACCTTTTCGTATGCTTCTCCAAAGGTGTTTAGAGTGGCTTGTAGGTCTTCTGAATGCACACAGAGTACATTATCATCGGCATATTGAGAGTTCTATAACAGATGTTGTTGTGACCTTGATTTTGGCTTTCAATCTGCTGAGGTTAGTTTGCCATCTGTCCCATAGATGATTTCCACTCCGGTGAGAAGCGTCCCGTCCACAAGATGAAGTATCATAGTGATGAAGATGGAAAATTATTATATAAATAAAATAATAATAAATATATATTTACATTGTGTTTTTTAAATTCGTAAAAATATGTTTCTACTTTCAGGTATGCAACATGTATATAATATTTTGCAGCTATTTCATAATGACTATTTTGTAAATACATAAAGGTACAGTAGAGTCTCACTTATCCAAGCTAAACGGGCCGGCAGAACCTTGGATAAGTGAATATCTTGGATAATAAGGAGGGATAATAATAATAATAATTATTATTATTATTATTTTATTTTTGTACCCCGCCACCATCTCCCCAGAGGGACTCGGGGCGGCTTACAGATATAAGATGAAACCCGGGGATGAAGGAAAAGCCTATTCAACATCAAATTAGGTTATGATTTTACAAATTAACCACCAAAACATCATGTTATACAACAAAGTTGACAGAAAAAGTAGTTCAATACGCAGTAATGTTATGTTGTAATTACAGTAGAGTCTCACTTATCCAACATAAACGGGCCAACAGAACGTTGGATAAGCGAATATGCTGGATAATAAGGAGGGATTAAGGAAAAGCCTATTAAACATCAAATTAAGCACCAAAACATCGTGTTATACAACAAATTTGACAGAAAAAAGTAGTTCAGTACGCAGTAATGCTATGTTGTAATTACTGTATTTACGAATTTAGCACCAAAATATCATGATGCATTGAAAACATTGACTACAAAAATGCGTTGGATAATCCAGAACCTTGGATAAGCGAGTGTTGGATAAGTAAGACTCTACTGTACTGTATTTACGAATTTAGCACCAAAATATCATGATATATATTGAAAACACTGACTACAAAAATGCCTTGGATAATCCAGAACCTTGGATAAGCGAGTCTTGGATAAGTGAGACTCTACTGTATTCCCCATTTTCCCTCTGCATGGGAACTAATGTCGACTGGACCTTTAAGCACCAAGATTGCACACCTGGACCAGACCGCCTTCGCGCATGCGCACGTGGCGCTCGGGGGGGGGGGTGTAGTGACTGACTGTTGCTCAGCATCCCGCGCGCGTGCCTCTCGTGCCAAAGCGCCTGCCATTTGAATCTCTCTCTCTCTCTTGTGCGCGCGCAGCTGTTGGCCGGCTGAGGGTGCGTGAGTGCGCGCGCGACGCTCTGAAAGGGCGGGGGAAGGAAAAGAGTGTCGCTTCTGCGCCTGCGCTTGTGGACCTGGTCGCTTAGCAACGCGGCGCGCGCCCCAAGCCGAGGCAGAAAACAGGCGGCGGAGCAGGTATCGAAAGAAGAGTTGATAGTTAGCGTATCCACACTGTAGAGCAGGCCTGGGCCAACTTGGGCCCTCCAGGTGTTTTGGACTTTAGGCTGTTAGGAATGGTGGGAGTTGAAGTCCAAAACACCTGGAGGGCCCAAGTTGGCCCAGGCCTGCTGTAGAGTTAACACGGTTTGACACCCCTTTAACTTCCCATTGGCTCGATGCCATGAAATCCTGGGAGATGTAGTTTTACAAAGGTGACTTTACTCGGGAAACTTAACTAGCACACCCTCAAGAGGGTTTGAAATAACTACTGTAATAAACACGAGTACAATTATTGTTAATTGGTCTGATAATAATTGTAATAATTATGTTTTACAATAATTATATAATAATTATAACAAAGACCACAAACAGCAGCACAGTGAAATAAAGCAGGGAATCATATTATAATTAGTCATTAAGGGCCACAAATAACAGCACAGTGAAATAAAGCAGGAAATAATATTATTAATGGAGCTCCCAGTGGTGCAACAGGTTAAACCGCTGAGCTGCTGAACTTGCTGGCCGAAAAGTCAGCGGTTTGAATCCGGGGAGCAGAGTGAGCTCCCACTATTAGCCCCAGCTTCTGCCAACCTAGCAGTTCGAAAACATGCAAATGTGAGTATATCAATAGGTACCACTCTAGTGGGAAGGTAACGGCGCTCCATGTAGTCATGCCAGCCACATGACCTTAGAGACGTCTACGGACAATGCCGGCTCTTCGGCTTAGAAATGGAGATGAGCACCAACAACATACATTCATTTTAGTTACGCATACATGTGTCCCAAAAGTAATGACAATGTATTTTTACACAGCGCAGAAGGGCCAAAGAAGAAAAGGGGGTTGCGGCAAGTGGAGGGAGAACCCAGGCATTCAGTTTGACCTTCCTCACTTGAGTCCACTTCCACTGCTGTGAAGAGGGACAGCAAAGCTGGTACCAGTTCAAGGAGCCTATTTTTAAAGGGGTAAGCTAACTGCATGTATGTTCAGTAAAAAATTAAATCATTCTTATTTCTCTTTGGAACAGATCACATACATAAGCTTTATTGCGGAGGAGGATGACAATGTCTCAAGGAAGGAGATGGTTTGGTAGACATTGTGGCGTATTGATCTCAAACTGGTCAGGACTCAGAAGTGGCTGACATCCTATTCTCAAGAGATTTAACAAATTATACCAGTATTGTTTGAACTGCTTATCAGCTATTAAATGAAACAGAGTTACCATATATAAAGATTAATTATCAGGAGCAATCAAAAGACTTGCTGGGCAGATTTGGTTTCTGCAGAAGTACTTTCCGCCATTCTTACTGAACATGTTCCCCTCAAAGTGTTCCTCCCTCTTTAAGGTTATGGTTCCTGTAATAGACAGTGGTGTTGCAAACAGTTCAGGTAACCTGCAGAAAGACAAAGTGTTTCAGCAGAGGTGATATAATAGCAATTGCTTCTCTACTGTTCTGCTGCAAAATAATGGAGTGTCTGCAAATAGATAGATCGTACTCTGTTATTAAAGTACTGTTTATTAATGGGATTAAGGGACTAGTATAGAAAAGAGAAGGGGATGATCAAAGCTGAATACTGAAATAAAGGACATTGCAGATGGCAGGAAAAAGCAAGACACTGATGAATGTTGCCACAGTGTACACTGTCACAATGTTTTAAAATTACAAATACGATGGGATTAACTGGAATCATCTAAAATGGGGATGCTGGCTCAGGATGAGAATCTCTCTTATCTGGAGGGTGCCAGATTAGGATAGTCATCCTCAGATCTATCTGCAGAAAGGTTATCTGTAAGGAAAGAAGAAAACATGTCTCTTCATGGCCCCTTAGAAGAGCAACCAGTTGCTGCCCGCAATACATCTGTTATCAAGTATGGGAGGGTCACAGTATTTACTAGCAGCAAATGAGGAAAAATGGGTCTTGCCCTATGTCTTGCCTCACTTCAAGAACTGTTTTAACTATATAAGAGTTGCCCATTATCTTGATTTCTTGACTCTTTGTGATGCCAGCCCTGTTTGGACTCTAGAACTAGATTGGCCTCTGCAACCACCCCTCAATGCATCTCGATAGATGCTGTCACAAATTGCCAAGGGGAAGGGAACTAGTTTGGGTTGCCATGGATCAAGTTCTGCAGATGGGAATAAGCAATAGCTATAACCCATTAAAATATGTCCAATTTAAGTTCAACTACTCAAATAAATGGTACTGAGGTGGTTGGGACTACCTTCTATTCCCTTGCTTTCAATAAGATTTAGTTACAGTATTCAACTTCTAGTGGGTTTTGTTCTAATTAAATTTGGAAACAAATACTGTTCTAAGTGATAATTGTATATGTCAAAGTACAGGCAGCCCACCAAATTCACAAGTTAGGGGTACAGGACCTTCACAAAAGAGAAAAAGTGCAAATATGTATGCGTGTTATGTGGCTGCCAACTCTGGTATTGGAACTGATCCACTGTATATTAAGCAAATCTGCTTCACATTAGGTAAACATGTCAGATGTGATATGTTGTTGTGTGCTTTCAAGTCATTTCTGACTTATGGCAATCATAAGGTGAATCTATCATGGGGGTTTTTTTGGCAAGATTTGTTTGCAGGTGGGGCAAGGTTGCCTTTGCCTTCATCTGAGGATATGACTTGCTCAGGGTCACCCAGTGGGTTTTTGCTGCAGAGATGGGATTCAAAAACTGGTCTCCAGAATCATGAAATACTCAAATAGCTGCATCACGCTGACTCTTGTTTACCATATTTTTGGTTTGTCATTACTGTTACTCCTCTAATGTTTGCATTTGTTTGTCTTAGGTTTACAAGATTTCAACAGTGTATGCTACGCACAATATACTATCAACAATTTGCATCAGTAGGGCATCATTCACTTTTGAAGATAAGGAAATAATCGCTACCTTCAACTCCAGGATGCAAAAGAAATATTACAAGGTGCACAGATCATATAGTTGTAAAACACACTGCTTAAAATAAGGTGTAATAAACAATCCTGCTCAATTTATATAGAATATTATATACTGACTTTATTTTTTAATATGCAGTTGCTTTAGAAGGCAAGAGTAGCCTTAGGTTTTGTTTTTAATTACGTTGAGGCAAAATATGTTTAGGCATGTCACATTTTTATAGTTCATAATGAGTTTATTGCACATAATAATTATGGGTTCAGTAATTAAAAGTTTAAAAATTGCTGCTATTTTATTTAATATAAATGATAAATCAAAGATTTCTTTTGCCTTTATATAAGTTAAAGTTAGGATGTGTCAAACATCAATCTTATGTTTTATATTATGGTAATTGTATATTAGTAAGACTTCAAGCATGGGAGTTGTATAAAGCCTCTGTTAAGTTTTTAAAAGTATTGGCTAAGGGCTGAATTTCTTTTGTTGTTTATTATGCTGTACATCATGTACACATACAGAAGTAATTTATATTAATTATTATAAAACTTTATTTAGGGGAGTTCCTGCAAACGGGAGTCTGTAGCACTTACTGCTGTTGCATTACAAGATCACATTTTACATAATCTTCAGCTCCAGAATCTTTCATTAGTAGATCCTTTAAGGTTAAGTAAAAAGCATGCATACAGACCTGTGAACAAAGAGACAGTCAGAGCAATAGTAGATACTGGAGTGAAGAAGAAAACAAGCAGTCTCCATCCAAAGAATGAAGATCCAGAAAAGGAATATGTCCTTGATCCATGTCCACCACCTCTCACTTTAGGTAAATCATCATGTTTGAATGTATGGGGTTTTTAAGAACACAAAGTAGATTATAGTGTTTATATCTCTGTGTATTTTTTGTTTGTTTGCTGACTGATGTTTTCTTGTGAATGTATATATTTACATTTACAGTGTACAAATAAAACAATAAATAATGTACTGAAGCAGAATCCAACACTAAGATGAAACCTAGAGTCAAGAGCAATAAACCACGTGAAACAAAATTAAACATTGTAGTATAATAAACATTAAGTGGGAACGGTCCTAATTTGGAACTAAAAAGGCCATAATGTAGGTACCAGACATAATTTTCTGTGGAACGTGGAAGGCATGCAAGTAGGGCATCCGCCCTGAAAAGGCCCTCTGTCTTTTCTCTCTCTCGCAATGTTTGGCTGGGATACATAGGAGTAAGCTTAGGGTCTTGATATGCAGCTATAAGAGAAGATGATTCTTTAAATAATAACAACCTGGCCTCAAGCACTTCTGCTTTTTTCACAACACAACAGAAAAAAAACACATAAAAGTCCTGCTAGTTCTCACAAGAAGATCTACACAGACTGGAGTAGAGCATCTGTTTCTAACAGTGACAAATTAAAAGTTTACTGGCAGGGCATGAATACAACAGCTTGCTTTTCTAAGCTTATAGTGCAAGATAGGCTGTGAACATGAAGTTTCTAGATATGTGCAAACTGAATCTGGCTATTCAAAGAATTGTGAATTTTTTTTGCAATGAGAAACCAAATGTAATGTATGAGCTAGGGTGTATGAAGATATTACCATATTTCTTCAATTATAACATGCACTTTCCCCCCATATAAACATATCTAAAACTGAGTGCATCTTAGAATTGTGTGTACTATTTTATTTCTATAAATAAATCTTTTTTCTACTGAAATTAGGTTGTCTCTTACAATCGATGACATTTTAGAATCAAAGAAATATAGTATGAACAGATATTTATATGATTGGAAACTTTAGAAAAAATGCTGACATGCTTATGGAAATATTTGCTGAAAATGCCTGTGATTTTATGTTTATCATATTTGCTTGTTGTGGACCTTCAACTTACTCCCAACTGTTGGAGACAATAAAGCAAACCTATCATTGTGATTTCATGGCAAGATTTAGGAATGGCTGCCATGTGTTATATGCTGTTCCCCAATGTCACCCAGTATGTTTCCATACCTGAGTGGGGATTTGAACCCCAGTGTCCCAGAGTTCTAGTCTAGTACAGAAGCTATTACAACATGCTAGCTCTCATCTGAAAACAATAATATCAGGAGATTAGAACTGTGTCCATGTGCATAAAAATATATTTTTTTAAAATTCAGTATTTTAGGTCCTAAATAATGCATTTTATCCGTCTCTTCTGTATGTGTGTGTGTATATATATACACAGAGATTTTACAGTGATAAGAGATATCAGAAGACATCTGTCAGAATAAAGAGTTTTGCCATTTGAGAAGAAAAGTTATCAGTGACTGAAAATGCATTGCAGTAAAGCTACATTAGCACCATCTAGAGTTGTATTTTTATAATTGGGATATTATATTGTATGTGGGATAAGAACTTAAGCAATTATTGTTTTTTCCGAAGGCAGTTAATAGTTTAGACATAGTATTTTTACTTTACCTTTCCTTTGTTCAAAACTTTGCATGTTTTGTATTTGTAATGGTTTGGCAGCAACCCCTGTGAATAATGTCTGCAGTCAAAAAACTTTCTTCAGATCAAGAAACAGCAGATGACAGCATAAGAGTTGCAAGGCAACACTTAATATTGCTGTCTGTATGTTATCATACATAAATTTGGAAAAATGCACAGAAAGAGGTACAGTATTTAGTTGCTATGATTAACAATAAAGTGATATCCTTAAAGTTTGCTGAAAGGCTCAGCCATTTGCTGAATCACAAGAAGAGAAATTAAGTGCAGACTAAAAAACAGTTAATTAAATTCTCAATTTTTGGGGAAAAAACACAATTCCATGTTTCTTTGGACAGTAATTGTCAGGACCCAGCTGCAGAACACCAATAACCATGCACAGAGACCAGAATCTATCTAATATCTTTATTAAGGAAATATATAAAGTCAATAAAAACAAGTGTAGAATATAGTTCAGAAGTAGACCTTTCAGGAAAGGTCAAATATAGTCCAGGAAAACAATGTCCAATATGTGATATTAGAGTCCAAAGTTATAATCCACTTGACCGAAACGCACACTATTTGGCAAGCAATAGTGTGGGGAACTGTCCATAGTCTTTCGAGGCTTAGGTAAATCCGAAGGAAACTGGAAAACAAGGCTTGAATCTAGGAAGCAAGGTCCGTGGTTTAAAACGCAAGGCAAGGCAAGACTTGAAACTTGGCAAGATCAAACTTGAAACAAGGCAAACATGAAACAAGAACTGAGTCCATAGAAGTCCGTGGGACAAGGCAAGGCTGGAAACTTGATCCGGGAAACAGGGAACTGGAGTACGAAGTCTACACACGATCTCACTCCTCAAGCTGACGAATTGACTCCGCAAGGTTCCCCTTGCGGGCAAAACCCTATATGGGATCTTGTTTTCCCGCCAGAAGAACACTTTCCCTGGAGAACTAGAAGTGAAACTCATCTCTGTCCAGATGCATAACTCCTTAGAATTTCCCAAGGGAAGCAGACCTAATCAGCTAACTGTTTGGCTGCGATTCTGGCGCTTCGGCGCTTCGCCTCCCTAGCGCCTCTATCTTTATTATAATTGTCCTTTCGAGAAAACGGGGGAGAATTCTGCCCAAGGCTTGTTTGGCTAACTTCTTGAGGGCAAACATCCTGCAGGTGCAAGGGCTCCGTTTCTGGCTGAAACGGTGTAAATCCCATGTTTTCCTCTTCGTCTGCCACAATAGTACTAGGAACGGGACTACAAGGCCCATGAGACATCACAGTAATGTACATTGCACAACACTACAGTGGATAATACTGCTTCAGGACTTGCCAGATCTTGACTATTATTACACTGTGGTTCTCTTTAATGTAAAGTCCATTCTGTATATCTAGACCTAACTCTGGTTGATATTACCAAGGAGAATAAATTGAATAAACCATTGGATTTACATATATTACATTGTTATTCAGTGATTGATTAAATTTGTCTGTTCTAATTAAGACTAATAATTAGATTTAGGTCCTATCGTTCACTAGAAGCTTGAATGTTCTGCTACAGTATTTCTGTGAACATCTCATACCATGCATTAGTGTCCGTGTCTACTCAGAAATAAGCAATAGTAGATTTCTTCCCCTTCAGGCAAGTGAGTTCATAATTGCAGCCCCACATTTAAAAGGCAGCTATCTTACAACTGTTTGGTATGCAGGTACTTTTAATAAACAAATTTCCTCTGTATACCAAATGCTTCAGGCATCATCATACAGCCATATGTCCTAATTAGTGTTCTGATCAGTGTTAATCAGACCAGTATTAGCCTGGCAGGAAAAGTGATGAAATTATGAATGTGTAGTCCTTTGGGCTCTTTAAACAGAAGTGGCTTATTCATTCTCCTAAGGGCATTATTCTAGAGAATTGGTTACACATTGATGGTAAGTTGAAGAGTTGAATTTTCTTCTTATTGCTCTCAGCTCATCTTTGAGTTTTTTAGCTAACAAGTGAAGGGGATTCAGATTGATTTCCAGGACAAAAAACACTGTTGCAATAACACCATGTATACCCAAACTAATCAAGCTGACACTTTTGTACTATTTCAAGAAGAAAGTAAATTAATAAACATAGGCCATGATATGTGTGGGTTTCTTAAGTCAGTAAATGCAAATATAAACAAAGTGGTAAGAATAAAAAGCTATTTCAGTGATCTAATGATTCCTTTCTTGCTCTTTGCCACCCAGCACTGCACATAATCTATTAGCTAGTAATCTCAATAAAAGGCTGTGAGAGGTGCTGTTTGCCAGAGAAAAATATAGCTTACCTGTTAAATTCCTCTACCATATGCCACATCATCTTATCTGCGAATGTGTCGCTTAAAGGTAAATAAAAACAAATTAGGCTTAAAACTTTAGACATTTATTTGGATGTAAACTTTGTTTAATCCAGTGGGATTTACCACTAAGTAGACTTTCATAAGATTACACTGTAAATGTGTCATTTAAAGTTGCATGTTATCATTCAGAACACAAATACCTTGAATTCTAGGGGGGAGGGGCAGATATCAGCACACACATTTTCATACATACATTCATACTGCATTTTCATATTAGCCAAATGTTACCCCCATCATTAATTTCAAGTAATTTTTCATGGAATCAAAGTGAAATTGTTTACACCCGCTAAGAATTATGTCAGCTACCTAATAAGTTGTCTTTAAAAGGTGGCAAGAATTTGATATGCATAAAAGTGGAAAGTTAAGGAGATCTCCTCAACAGACAATTGGTTTTTAATGATGTATGATTTACCTGAAATGGACAGATTGACAAACTGGAAAACAAAACAGAGGAGTTTAAGCAAGATCAGCAATCAGTTGTGACATACTTGAGAGAACATTTGAGCAGATAATCAATTAATTCTATAGTATCTGAAGAATAGTAGAAATCACGTTACGCATAAGTTTGCATATGTTGCCTAGTTTGACAAATAATAAAATATTTTATACTAGGGGAAGGTGTTTCAAGGAGGCAAGTAATACCTCTGGGCGGGAAAGTTGCAAACCAAGCCCTGTTTATCTCCCCCCCCCCCCCCCCCGGTTTTGCTTTTCTTTTTGTAATCCTTTTATTATTTCTGGTTTAAGATAGGCTAAAGTAGTTTGTTGTTTACTTCTATTGGCCCTATTTGTTATATATATTTTTAAAAGATGTTTTGTGGTTGTGCGTGTTTTTGTTTTTAATAAAGATGTATATTTTAGAAGTTATCTTTAAAAAGTAAACTTTCGGTTGCTGAACTGACCTGTTCATCTGACCCATTGTTTTCAGTGTTATATTGTAATATGAGCCAGACTAATGAGACTCTGGAGTGCTAAGGTGGTGTAGTGATTTGAGTGTTGCACTAGGATCCCTACTCAGTCATGAAAACCCACTGGCAGACCTTAGATAAGTCACACTGTCGCCGTCTCGGAAGGCAAAAGCAATTCCCCTCACCCCCAAATCTTGCCAAGAAATCCCTGCAACAGGTTTGCTTTTGGGTTGCAGTAAATCAGAAACAACTTGAAGGCACACAACAAATAGTCTGTGAAGCTATCCTCCAAGGATACTATCCAAGTGGTAAGATATCTTTGCATAAGCCTTTTAAATTATGAACAGAAATGGGGATGTGATTTGAAGAAACACTGTGTCTGTAATACTAACATGGACCTTGTCTATAGCTCAGAAATTTGGACTGGTGGATCTTCCTGCCAAACCATTAACCATGGAGGAATGGGAGCAAGTGAAACAGCGATCTATAAAACAGGGAGATTCTGTTCAGCCTTGTGCCATATGCAGAGAAGAATTTGCACTTCAGCCACAGGTATTTTATTTACTTAGATGCTGTGGTAGATGTTCTGTCAGTATTGACAGAATCAAGGCTTGTACAAGTTTAGTTGGGGGAGGCAAGGTGAATTGATATTGATTGGACTGATAACACATAGCCTTTTTTTCATGCATATACATGTTGGTATCATGCATGTGTTCAATTTGCAATTCACACCCAAACCCCCAAGTACAAAAATGAAGACAACTATATGCACACACATTTCAAAGTAATTCTCTCAACCTGAGATACTTCCTCCTTACTGTGAGAGGTGGAAAAGTGCCAGGCATTGAAATCTAAGAACGTAATGCCCAAGCAGGAATTGTTTTATGTCCCCAGTAGAACATGGCAAACTTGCTGCTAAAGTGGAACTTTCTTTTTAAAATCAAAATTAAATATTGTAACTGTTTGTTTGTTTATTTACCATATATATTTATTTTTCTTTTGTTAGACACAGGATCCGAGGTGGCTTACAAAAAACAAAAATGAGATAAAACTCAAAACCTAATAACAAGAAAGTTAAAACACAACTAAACATGTCATTAAAATGCCATTGATTTTTGAAAGTGTAAAATAATTTTAAAAACACAATGAAGATAGAAGTACAACATACCCTTAAAAGAACTCATTTGCACAAGCAATGAATAATCAAGTACCTGTTTTCAATAAAAAAAGGTCTACCTACTGATAAAAAGAGAGCAGGGCAAGCAATGTAGCCAACTCTAATCAAATGATCTGTTACGTTTGCTTGAAGGAGAATTTAAAAACTGCAGTTAAACTCTAAAATGTTTTGTTTTCGCAGTGAAAGCTACTCTTAATCTGATGTGCCTTTGGCAATTCTCATCAATTGTAGTGGTTTTAATGGTTTCTGTTTTTAACAGGGTTTTTTTTTTACAGTTTATTTATTTATTTATTTCTATCATTTCTACTCCGCCCTTCTCACCCGAGGGGACTAAGGGCAGCTTACAGACTAGCAATTTATGCCGATACACCATAGTACAATAAAATAAGCATTAAAACAGTTATACAATATACAAAATTTAATTGCATTTTTAACATTTTTATGTTATTAGTTTTTAGCTATGCTTATTACAACTGTTGTGAGCCACCTTGAATCCCAGTTCTTAAGTTGAATTTGTATGTAAGTTAGAACAGGTACATTTTTAAAGTGTAACTCCAGCAAAAATAAAATTAGCTTTGGATAGCATAGGGAAGAGTTAACACCCCTGTGGTGTTTGTTTTACTGTCTGTACCCTTGTTCAGAAGACTTCACCTCACTTTCTGTCCCGGTGATAATTGGATTTTGAAAAATTTGGCTTGTGGAAATAAGGACTTATAAAGCTTCAGTGGAGACATCTTTTCTCCATAATAACTCTTTCAAAAATGAATTTCCCTTCTGAAGGGTAGACTTCTCTCACTTCCTGTTGTCTCACCCCTGCTCTTAACTATAAGTCGTTTGTAAGTCGGATGTTTGTAACTTGGGAATTGCCTGTAATTAAAAATTGTTAGAATTGTATACATTTTTTCAATGAGTTTTACAAGTTTTTTTGTCTTTGAATAGGTTTTGCTTTCATGTTCTCATGTATTTCACAGAGTGAGTAAATATTATCCTTATCAATTTAAATGAAAAGTGTTATAATTGAATTTGCACGTTGTAGACTTATTTCTAGTGTAAAGTTAAAGTGCTGGAATTAAGTCTTGTTTCTGATGTTCACTTCGAAACATAACTTCAGAATACTGCTTTGAGGCAATATCCTTTTAGTTGTTTTCAGAGGTTTTCATGTATATGTCATTTAAGGGAATATGTAACCATGCACTATGAAATATCAGTTATATGAATAAATGTTAAGCACATATAACTAGGCAGATGATGTATTCATAACTTCCAAAATCAAAAGTAAGCCTCATTTAATTTATGCTTTCAAGTCACCTGTCGATTTATCTTGACCCCATAAATTTCACAGGATTTTCTTAGGCAAGGAAAACTCAGAGATTGTTTTGTCAGTTCCTGCCTCTGAAATATTGTGTACTCGCCTAATATTTGAGAGCCAGTGTGGTGTAGGGGTTTCAGTATCAGACTGTAACTCTGGAGACCAGAGCTTGAATCCCTGGTCAACCATGGAAAGCCATTGGGTGATCTTAGGCAAGTCATACTCTCCCAGCTTCAGAGGAAGGCAGTGAGAAACCTCAATCAGTCTTGCAAATAAAATCCCATGGCAGGCTTGCCTTTGAGTAACCGTAAGATACTCAATCTGGAATTCAGTGGCTGTCTCCTATCCAAGTACTGCCTAGCTTCAGTCACTGTATCAGTCACCTTTAGAGTATTTAAGCCCTGGTCCATTTAGTTTACTGAGATCTATTTCCATGCATGTCTAGGGCTCCTTCCCATGTGTGTAAGAATGCTCAGTTGGCAAGGTTTAATTCTACATCGGTGTTTGTTTATTGCAGTTGCTTCTGATGTTCAATACAATAATTTATTAATGCATACTGATGCTTGTATTAAGGCTTCTTTTGAATAATATGAGATAGCTGTACTAATCTCAAATTGATTTAGAACTAAATGTCTTTTTTAAAGGCATGTCTGAAAGCTTTTGAAAGATTCACAGGTAAGAAGACCTGTCCAATGTGTAGAAAAATCCAGTATCAGACTCGAGTAATTCATGATGGAGCACGTCTATTTAAAATAAAGTGTGCAACAAGGTAAGGCTGTCCTGTAAATGCCAAAATTGCAAGAAATCAGCAAGAAAAGTACATGCATAGAAAAGTCTATGTAGCAGGTTATTGCTGTGCATTGTTAATACACCAGAGTTAGAGACTGGAGCATTTTATTGTACTTTATTTCACCTCTCTTATCTAATACTCTTCTGTTGAGATAGTCATGCATTTTCTGTTTGAACTGGATACTTGACTTAATTTTAGATCATTGTACGGTTTGCTCAGAAAACAGGCAGCGATTTGCTGGTTACATGCCATCTCAAATAGTCTGCAGATGCCTTCATGGATGGGGTTAGCTGGTAGGAAATACTAGTTTCTCAAATTACTAAAATGTTGGAAGTTACGATTCCTCTCACTGTAAATGTTCGTTGTTGTATGGATTGTGACTGTAGAAATGGCAAGGATATTTATTTGACTGACATAAAATATCACAAACAACCTGAGATATAACTGTTGTCCAGGTAACTTTTTGAATATAAATTTTTAAAATACTAGAAACAAATGTTTGAATTCTGTTAACTGTTTCTGTCTCTTGTTTCTATCCCTTCCATTACTGTTTGTATCCATTGAAAAATAATCTGCTTTATCACTACTTCCCTGACATTTCATGGTCCTTTTCCTCCCCCCACTACAAAAATGCCCTGAATGTTGTTGTAGGCTGGACCTACACTGCCTTGATCTCAAATTATCTGATGTGAACTGGATTATATGACTCTTCACTGCCATATAATCTGGGATAAACATAATCCAGGATCAGATCCTGGGATATAGAGCAGTGTATCAATGCAATGTACACGTAACCTGACTTGAAGGGAAAATAAGCAAAATTTCCATCTGACCATGCCTATCAGTCGTCTATTCCTTCTGACAGGAGGAAGTCTTGTTTATGACAGGAGATTGAGATTAGCACAAATGCCCTCCAATAGGACTTTAAAACACATAGAAAGTCTTGAATAATGATACTTTTCATTGTTGGGTGCCTTCAGGTCATTTCCATCTTATAATAACTCTAAGGTAAACCTGTTGCGGAGTTTCTTAGCAAGATTTGTTCACAGGGTTAGTTATGACTGTCCTCTGAGGCTGAGAGAATGCTGCTTCCCAATGTCATTCAGTGGGTCATCATGGCCAAGGGAGGAGTCAACCACTACTCCTTCGAAGTCCTAATCTAACAGTCAAACCAATGACATGACAATGGTTTTCATAATGTGATCATCCATTGCTAATCTTTCCAACGTTTTATAGTAATAACAAAAGTGTAAAGTGATAAAACCTAAAGTATCTAATCTCGGTTTGCTAGGATTATCTTTTGTACGAGGGTTGAATGAAAAGCAATGTCTCTACCTTCGTTACTTGGGTTTGGATGGGAATATTTTAATAAATCAAACGCAAAAATAATCCTTGGAATGTGCTCTTTAATGACCACTGTTCACTTTTCCACATAATCACCAGACAATTGGATACATTTCTGCCAACGATGAACAAGTTTGCTGAAGCCAACACAGAAGAAGTCTACACTCTGTTTCTACAACCAGTGTCTCACAGTTCTCTCAACGTCTTCATCAGAAGCATAATGATGTCCCCGCAGATCTTCTTTCGTTACCAGGAACAGATGGAAGTCAGACAGTACTAAATCTGGACTGTATGGAGGATGCTGTACAATAGTGAGATCCAGTCTCTGAAGTTCTGCTGTGGTGACATGTGAAATGTGTGGTCTGGCATTGTCATGCTGCAGGAAAACATTTCCCTTTTCCTTTTGGACCCTTGTTAGCCGTCATTTCAAAGTTCGCAGCAATGTGATGTAACGCTCTGAATTTATTGTTGTTTCATGTTCAAGGAAATCAACATGGATAACACCATCTGCATCCCAGAACACTGTTGCCATGATTTTTCTAGCTGATGGCTGTGTCTTGAATTTCTTTTTCTTCAGCGAGTGTTTGTGTCGATATTCCATAGACTGACGCTTCGTCTCTAGGCTGTAATGGTGTACCCACGTTTAGTCTCTTGTCACAATTGAATGGAGAAAGGCATCACTTTCATTCTCATAACGCGAGAGTAGTTCCTGGCAAATTTCAAGTCTGTGCGCTTTCATTTCAGGCATCAGCATCCTGGGTACCCATTGTGCGCAGATCTTCTGATAGCCAAGCAAAGCAATAATGTGACCTACATGTTCTTGTGAAATGCCAATTATACTTGAAATTTCTCTCTGAGTGATACGACGATCATCCTGAATCAATCTGTCAACCTTTTGCTTGTGAAACTTGGTGATTGCTGTCACAGGATTTCCAACTCTTTGTTTGTCACACAAGTCAGATGTTCCCACCTCAACATCTTTAAACTTACTCATCCAATGACGCACAGTACTCACATCAATACAATCACCATAAACAACTTGCATTCTCTGATGAATCTTCTTTGGGTTGACACCTTCTGCTGTCAAGAATTCAGTGACTGCACGTTGCTTAAGTCGCATTGACCGATCGTATATGCAGGGTTCCATACTTCGCACTTTAACAACACAACCGTTCAATGCGAAGGCTTCCCGCAAAATGGAACTGTAGAGGAGAGTCTACTGAACAAGCCAGTACCTGCCACATGCCAGTACTGCCATCTGCTGTGGAATTACAAAGGTGGAAGCATTACTTTTCATTCAACCCTTGTATATTCAAGAGAACTTGTCTATCATGTTTTAATAATGGTGTAGAACTGTTCTGAGTGCAAGGTTACCATATTAAATTTATGCGGTACAGCAGGAATCATGGTATGGTTTCCTATCCAACTTTTTTGCCCCCAAACTAGAAACCAACATGAAAACAAACTTAAATTTTGTAAATTACATTTCCCCATGAGTCTATTTAGATTTGTAAAAGATCTGTATTTTTCATGCCTCAGAATTCAAGCTTTCTGGAGAGGATACGTTGTTAGAAAATGGTATAAAACTCTGAGAAAAACAGTGCCACCAAAAGATGCCAAGTTAAGAAAAAAGTTCTTTGAGGAAAAGGTATGTATGGCAATTATTCATTTTCTACTAAATTATCTCATAAAATATATAATAAAGCTACAGAAGTAAAACAATTTCACTGTTGATCAGATTACTCAGAAAAAGGATAATTTTATAACAGAAGTATTAAAGATTCTATGACTTGGATTATGTATACATCCAATACTTAATATGTTCTGTAAAGTAAAAGTAAAGGTTTCCCCTGACGTTAAGTCCAGTCGTGTCCGACTCTGGGGGTTGGTGCTCATCTCCATTTCTAAGCCGAAGAGCTGGCATTGTCCGTAGACACCTCCAAGGTCATGTGGCCGGCATGACTGCATGGAGCCTCGTTACCTTCCCGGCGGAGCGGTACCTATTGATCTACTCACATCGGCATGTTTTCGAACTGCTAGGTTGGCAGAAGCTGGAGCTAACAGCGGGCGCTCACTCCGCTCCCCGGATTTGAACCTGGGACCTTTCGGTCTGCAAGTTCAGCAGCTCAGCGCTTTAACACACTGCACCACCTGAGGCTCCATAATATATTCTGTATCCAGTCTTTATAAGGGTAGAATTATTGAAATCAATGGGAGTTACATCCAATTGAATTCAGGTTTTCTCTCCAGATGCAGTCCACTCTGGTTTATTAACTCGAGAATCTCTTCCCAACATGCTTTTTATTTTCTTAAAATTGTTCTGCAGGTTAACAATCTGGTAATGTTATGACACAATGCCACAGAATTATTTGTTGCTTCCCCATTTTGAGATGATACAGATTTTAAAAATGGTGTTATTGTAGTGTAATGCATCAAAAGTGCAAAGGACACACATCAGGCTAAGTTTTTCTTGCACCAGCCTTGTTCTTTTTTCTTTGACCATTCAGATTTAAGTTCGCTATTTGCTAGTAAAAGCACTCCCCAGCGATCAGGCTGTAGAATCATAGAATCATAGAATAGTAGAGTTGGAAGAGACCACATGGGCCATCTAGTCCAACCCCCTGCTAAGAAGCAGGAAATCGCATTCAAAGCACCCCCGACAGATGGCCATCCAGCCTCTGCTTAAAAGCCTCCAAGGAAGGAGCCTCCACCACGGCCCCGGGGAGAGAGTTCCACTGTCGAACAGCTCTCACAGTGAGGAAGTTCTTCCTGATGTTCAGGTGGAATCTCCTTTCCTGTAGTTTCCTGTATTAGTTACAAGGTATAATATGTTGTTTAAATGTTTCCTCATCTAATTCAAAAACATTACTTACAGTACTTTTCTTTGTCAAAGTAAATACCAATTTTCACCATGTGAGGGCATATTTAAACAATATATTTATCACATATGGAAAAATCATCTCAAGGTGACTTCTATCATAACAAAAAGTAATAGTTTTGATACCAACTAGAAACTTAAAACTGGAAAAGGCGCACCAGGGGAATTAAAGGTAATTCCTTGCTAAATACAAAGAAGGGTGATTCTAAGGTTGTGAGTTCATAGAACCTGGCTATGATTTTGGGCAGAGGCAAGCAGTAGATAGGTTTGGATCTAGTGCTAGATCTTTTAGTGATTTGCAATAGATCAGCAGGGGTTTTAGACCTATCAGTTTAATCATAAACAATAAAGTCCTATCCTAACATTTATGCTGAAATTACCAAAAGATGACCAGGAATATCCTTTTGTCTGGAAGCATAGTAAGCTTTATTCGGTTTAAATGCTCAAGACAAATTTCTTGTCTAAAAATGTTTTTAAAAGGATGTATTTAGTGGATCTCCAATGAAGAGGAAAAGGGAAAAGTGTCCCTGAAGTTTGTCCACTCATTAACTGCAGAAGGAAGTTTAGTATTTATTCCAGATGTATTTGTTCATTCTTCTCAAAATAATTTTCCAAAATGTTTAATGCTTGTTTCTTTTCCATTGTTTTTTCTGGATTTATAGACAAATACAGGAGTGAAGTTACCAGCTTTTTGTGAAAACAGGGAATGTATCTAGATTGCAAATAAGTTTCCAAACTGGAATTTTTATCAACTTAAATGGCAACAGAATCAAAGCATTGTGCAGTTAAGAGTATAGAAAACCACTTTAAATGCATATTTTATGTGAATTATGTGTTGGTCCTCGTCCCTTGACAAAAATACACAAAAGGGTCAGGTGCTTATGTTTGAAGTGGCATTGCTAAAAAGAGTGCGTTTTATTTGTCTAATGGTAGTACAGTTGTCTTTTTACATTAATCCATCCAAGATATTGCTAACTTAGATCAAAGAGACAAAAAGTTTACTGCTACCAAACTATGCTAATTTTAACAACAATGTATACACCAAGAGAAGGGTTGCCTAGAATTCAGTGTGTTCTGTAGTGAATTTCTTTGATCCTCATCTATAAACTGTGCTTGTATATGTCATCTGTTTGAGGTAGTCTTTTACTGCTGTAATTAAATCTTTTCAAATACATTACATTATCTCCAGGCCAGTTAAAATGCAGGCCATTGTCAAGGAAACTAGGTATCTTATTTGTAAAATAGTGCAGCTTCCTCTAGTAACTGACTTCTCTATCACGTGACTTCTTCCCAACAATTTTAATTTAAATCTCACCAAACAGCATAATGGTCCAGGAGTTTGTTTAGCCATTTGACTTCCTTTATCACATAGAGATGGCAAACATTCTGTTGCTAACTTGATGTAGCTCCAGGCAGCAAGGCTAGAAGGATATTAAACCAGTAAAAGCTTATCAACTGATTCATTGATACGCTGTAAATTCCAGCCTTTTCATTTTACTTTTAAGTCAACACATTAGTAAGCAATTTGCTGACATAAAGATAGATTGCTTTAAAAGGGCTTGCCTTTGGCAGGCAAAGTTCATCTCAGTGCTTTTATGTGCATCTTTATTTAATCATGTTGTTGGGCTTCACCTAAAACCTGTGACTGATGGTGCTTTCCATATAGATAAAAATATTTTAAATGCCTTTGCTTTGTCACATTGTTCAAGTTGAAGGGCAAATAAGTCATTGTAATAGACACAACATTAAACAGAAAAGCCTTTTTCTGATAAATTAAATGTTCTCATTTTTTAGAATGGAGATTTTTAATGTTATTTTTTTTTGAAGAATAAACAATGTAGATCCGATGTTGTCTCACTATTCATGTGGAGAGATCTGCTAAACTTCATGCATCTTTAGCTCTATGCACCATATCCTACATTTCCAACTGTGATGCAGTCACCAGGAGCAGATGGGGAGTAGTCGTAGAAAAGCTTTATGTGAGGAATATGAATTCTGTTCCTCGTATGCAAAAGTTGGAATCCAAGTACAGTGGAACCTCTACTTACCAATGTTCTAACACACGTATGTTTTGACACTTGTCCTGGGTTTCATTTTGACACCTGAACCCTTTTTTGACCTACAAACAGTGTTAGACGGAGCGCTCAGTGCCAGATCCTTTGTGCTAAAAGGAGTGCAAGTGCTAAGCCCCTTGCGCCAAATGGAGCACTTGAGCAAGATAATCCTTGTGCTAGGTGGAACACTCAAGCATGCACACAAGCACCAGAAGCACAGCAAGAGGGAGCAATCTCACGAAAGTACAAGGCTTCCAGGGAGCAGCCTCTATACCTCATATCTCGGTGTCTCTGCCTGCATGCTTTTGCCTGCTTGCCATGTGCTCTTATCAGCTTTAGGAGATTGCTGCCTGCTTGTCTCTTCTCAGCTTTCCAAGATTGCTGCCCACTGAGGAAGTTTGGGTTAGTTCATTTTGTGTGCTTTTTTTCTGGTATGTTTCGCTTCAAGGAGAGAGGGAGGGAGAGCAAGAGAGGAAGGCCAGAATTGTGTATTTGTTTGTTTGTCTTGCATGCGAAAGACCTATGGTCTAAGCATTAAATAAATTTGGAATTTTAGTACTGTATGAATTAGCACAGTATGAAGAAAATGCTGCTGTTTTACCTTGCCGTTACACTGGCCAACACACATTTTGTTGCCTCAAATGTGGTTCCTTGCCACAACTTTGTGCTTCAGCCATGTTGGGGTTGACCTTGCTTTTAATTGTTCCATATGAATGTGCGTTTATACATTATCTGTTATTTAGAAAGTACATTTTCTAATTTTAAAACATGAAACAAAAAATTAGAGGGCGGTCAGGGGGCTGGAACCGATTAATAGCATTTCAATGGGAAAATTTACTTTCAGATAAGAAAGTTTTAACTTAAGAACTCGATCATGGAAAAAAATACATTAAGTCAAGGTATCACTGTACTTGTTTGCAGTAGACTTTAATGACAGACAAAAGTTTTCCAGTTTTTCCTTCCATTCTGCTATGGAATAATTCAAGATATTTTCACAAGTAATACTACTGGAATTTATACCCTACCTTTCTCCCTACGTAGCAGCCAAGAGTGACTCATTTTAAAAATCAGTTTACGTTCTAACCAAATATTTTCCATTTTTAAAGTGGTTAAATATTTTTAATATGGTGTTGAACGTCACAGGACAATACTACATTTATAACAGCATGAGCCACATGTTCAGGCAAGTCAAATCTGATTTGGGTGAGGAACACTCATGGCTTCCTTCTTTCAAAGGTAATCTGGTCATAGGGTCTTGGGCCAGATGCAGTTTTCCTTCCACATAGTGTTTCTTAATACAGACCAATTGCATTTCAGTTCCAAAACTAAAATTCTTTATCTGCATTGTTCAGTTTACAGAGATCTGCCAAAGAATATTGAATTCCTATGATACCCACATAGATGAATTCTTCTCAGAGATTGATTCTGATGTAGCCACAAGCCAGAATGTGTTTCAGCAACTTGACAACACATTTGGTCCACTTGTAAGTGAAGTTGAATGGGAAAAGATACAGATGCAGGTACGTTTTCAGACAAAAATGTTTCTTGGCTCAATCCAAGAAATTGACTTTACATTTATGCATTTTGTTCCGATTGCACCCATTTCTGCCCATTTGTGTTTCTTTATCCTCCACCAGTTTAGAACCATGTACAGTAATGCTACAGCTTTATCCTCACAATAAGCCTCCGACATAAGATAGCTCAATAGGTGAGCTTAGGCAATTTTTTTTCCAATTCCAGTTCAAAACTTCTAATGCACTTTCACGCAATCCAAATAGTATCCTGTTCACGGAGGCCAGCTAATGGGAGTAGCCTTTTGTGAAGTAGCTCACCAACATTGGTTTGCCTTATTGTGCAGTCCTGGGCCTTTATAGTCAAATGTTCCTTTATGTCAAAGTATTTTAATTCCTGATAGTTTATGTGGTGCTCTCCGGATGACTGCTTGAGCAATCCACACATGAAGGTTTTTCTATTGCCTAGCACCTCTGGCTAACAAAAATGCACTTACCTCATTTGTTATGCCTGTCGAGTACAGCCATTTTAGTAATCTACCATGGACATGATCCAACACAAGTGATCATACATCCCACTTTCCTTAGATTTGAAATTCACTGCCAGTTTCTCTTTTGTAGCCTGCAGAGGATTTCTACAAAAACAAAATTTTCCAACCCCCCAGATCCAGGCGATAATCCAACTATAGTAGCTTAATTTACGGAAGTCCACAATTGATTCAGTGGATCTACTTTACTTAGGATGTATAACTGGATTTAGATCAGGACATTGTTATTTTTCATATTGAGCAATAGGAGCTGGATTTTTTGCTAATGAATATAAACAGTATTTTCAAATTCAATATCACTTTTTTTCCAGGCTTTTCGCCAAGACATTGTTGACTGCCCGATTTGCATTATGCCACTGGGGCACCCTTATCTTCAGGATGAAATCTCCCAAGACAGTGGCCCATCATATTTCCGTCAGACTGTTCTGCTTTCCTGTTCTCATATTTTTCATTGTACTTGTCTTCAAGCATTTGAAGAGTTTTCCTTGGGGGAAAGACCTATATGTCCTTTATGCCGTTCCTGTTATCAAAAGAAAATTATCAGCTAATATTTTAATATAAACTACCATATTCGTAGTTCTTAAAAATATTAAATTTTCATCCAATGTCTGTGTTCCAGTTGAACTTGTTCTGTGTGCATGTATGTGAATTTTGGAAAATCTCATTGGCTTAAGGAAAGATAGAGTAGCATGCATTGTTTATGACAATGGATCATAAGATTTGGAATAAGATGCCAGGTTTTAGGTTTTTGTTTGTGGGCAGTGATTCTTAGGAGTCTCCTTAAAAGCTGTCTTGTCTATGAAGAAAGACGTGCATATGAAGAGTTTCTCCAAAATTCCTTTCCTGAGCTTCCAATTTTGGAAGCTTGCCAAAGAATGCTGGTATGTCCAAGAAAGTTCAAACCTGATTTCTTAACCCAAAGAAATAGCTTGTTCAATTAAATTCCAGTAATCCAGACAGTTTCCTATCTCATCAGTTCAGTAATTCTAAACCAGTGGTTCTCAACCTGTGGGTCACTAGGCATTTTGACCTATAACTTCCAGAAATCCTAGCCAGTTTACCAGCTGTTAGGATTTCTGGGAGTAGAAGGCCAAAACATCTAGGGACCCACAGGTTCTAGACCATGTAAAGTCTTAATTTCACCACTACTTCCAACCTCACTTCACATACAGATGATAATCCCACAGGTGCACTGTGATTGTTGCCATTGGAACTAGGTGTCCAAATCCATGTTTTCTAGCTAAATAGCTCACAGGTGTTTAATTCTCAAATGCTTGAAGCACACAAATCAGATTTATATTTTGCCTTTGCATCAAGATGTTCCATTACAAGGGTTTGATCTCCATGAAGTACAAAGTCATACAACAACTTGTCAAATCCTTTAATCAACACTGTAAAACAGGCAATTGTAAAAGATACCAGACAAAAGGGGGTGCAGATAAACATCACATTACTGTAATCTGTAAACAGTGTCTACGTGAATTTGACTTCTGAATTAACCCTCTTGTGCGCCTGAATTTAACTTTTAAGAGCTGAACAGAAGAGATATGCTCAGACTTTACCACATCTTTGTCATGCTTTGTTAATACTGCTTTCATTCTATGGAGAAGAAAGTCAAACAGTGGTTCATTTAAAGACACTTTACTTACATACATTTTGGTCTGCTTCGATATATACCTAACTCATATATTTTGTGCTTAAGCCTCATAATTAATAAGGCAGGTGGTTGATGCTGCTGTACCTGAAAAAGGTGCTGAGTGCTAAAACTGTCTAACCACTATACATGTCCATATGATAATTGACTACTTCCTTAGAGGTGTTTAAGCCTGTAGACATCATACTACTATAAGAGTGGAGTTTCTTATTAACAGTACTGGAAATGAAAATTTTCTTGTAAAACATTTTGTACTGAGGAGTAAAATGATTTTTTCACATGGACAAAGCCAAGAAAGAGAAAACAGTCATATAGAGAAGGGAACTGGATCATTACTATGGTGCTATTTTATCTCACATTCATTTCCAGATAGAGAATCATAAATTGGGGGGGGCGGGGGTGTTACTGAAATATACTTTCCTTAAATTTCACAGAACAGTTTGCTTTATTGGCACTAGACACACATTAATTAGGCAGCCATTCCCATTTCATAGATGAGTATAATATTTTCTAAGGGCAAGAGTAATATATGTTTGAGGTTTAGTAATATATGAACTAAAAAGCAAACTGATCCCAAAATTACACCTAGGAAGGATCTCTCAACATACCATGTTCTTTGAAGGTTATCCATAAGAGATTATCAAACAAAGCTTTACCTCTTGCACATTTTTTCACACTGGAATTGGAACATGTTCTAGATCAATTTCTAATGAACTGACCTGAGATTTAAGCAGTCTTCACACAAGACATTGCTTTTCTTCTCCCCCATCTCACCCCATTATTTTTGGTGTGCTATTACAAGTATGTCTAAAATGGAATTTTCATAATTTCAACCATTCGGTCTTCCTTCCCCCCCCCCCTTCCCATTTTGCAACAACTACACGAGTGATTTCAAGCGAAGATAAATGCCTAGATCTTTGACTAAATTCACAGTATTTTCTGGATGAATATTGTCTAAGCAATTGTAAGTCTTGTTTCTTCACAGAACTCTCTGTAGCATGTAATGAACTATGCTAGAAAATTTATCTTCCATTTTTTAAAGCAAAATTAAGAAATTGGTTAAACCTGAATGTATTTGAAGTCTCCACAGTGAGATCAAGCAGTAAAGTTCATACTTGTGGACCTTAACAAAGCTAGCAATACTCTGATCTCCTAAAAAGCTGGTTGGCTTAAACTATCTAGAAACTATGAAACGCCTCCAAATCCAGTTCATAAATTAGAAATACTGGATTTACTGGACTTGAATAATCCCAAACTGAGGTGAAATGTTCAAAATTATGAAGTTCCAGTAAATGCTACGTGACCAAACCTATAAAATGTCCCCATTAGCACAGTGTGACATGCCATCCAACTACAATCTTTCAGCAGTTACAAACTGATTTTTACAAACTACACACTTCAACACACAGTCTATACCTCAATTTCAGTTTCTTCGGCTTCAGGTGTGTCAGGGCTTCTAAACTTAAATTGAATGCTCTGTTAATCCCTTAACAGGAATCTAAATTTTTGTACTTAAATACTGCACAATATTATCTATATTCTCCCTTTTTCAGGAAGCTATAGATACATATGCAATCAACTAAAGGAATTAGTGAGAAAATAGTCTTGTTTCAATTAGATGAAATGCTCTGCCTCAAAAGTCATTTTAAGACAATACCTGTGAAAGCTGCCTTCTATTACCTCATCTTTTTTCACTGCTTATTGATGACATATTTCACAGAAAAGAAACTATAAGACTTTCTGTGTATAATATTTAGTGGAGCAAGTAACTGCTGTGTTAAGATATTCCAGATACATGATTATGTACACAATGATCAGAGGTCTGTGAAATTTGTCAGTTTTCCAGGCTCAGTTTTAGCAGTGTGAGATTAAATTATTGCATACTACATTAACCATGAGGGAGTTGTCTTCAGTGATAACTGCAGGACGGTTTGTTTTTTAGAAGTAGGACTGATCAAGTGTTAGGCAGTTACAGTACAAACTACACGGGCAAATTAACTGATCCTGGACCTCCCTACACTCTGCAAGTTAATCTCGCTTCCATAATACAGTCTTACTGGAGATACAGCAATGCGGTGCAGCTGGGTGCATTTCCAACTAGCAAGGTTCATCTCAGGCACATAACCACATTCTTCAGATATGTATTTCTACACAGACAGTTCAATATGGAAACTCTTCAAAGAGGAATGCAGTTTTCAGTTTCCCGGTTTCGAGACATATTTCTGAACCAGCTGAAAAAGAAGCTGGAAGAAGCACAAGCCAGTACAAGAGAAACGAGCACAGGCAGGTGTACCCATCTTTCTTGGGCACATCTGTATCATGTTGGACCCAAAATACAAACAGGTAAAAGCAATACAAAAACCAAGTGTGATGAAGTGATGGGAATGTCAAGAAGCTGAAGAGCTCAGTTCCACTGACCACTTTTCACAGTGTTTTCTGATGCCCGTTTACAGAGGGCTTAGCTGTCTCAGAGTCTCTTGCATTGTGTGAGAGGTGAAGTTTATCTAAACCTGAAAAACATTGTGAGAAAATTGAGGCAAATTTTATTTAATTTATGGCAGTAATTTACAAAATTCTGTGACCTCTTGAATACTAAACAGTCCTCTTTATTACAAGCTGTAATGGAATCCAGTCTACTTCATTGAAATCATGACTAGAGTGCAAGAAAGTCTATGGCAAATAAAACTTAAATCTTTAAAACACCTACTAAACATGATACAAATTATTCAAATGTCTAATTACCTCTATCACCCATCTAATGGAATGCATATTGTGTTATATGGTAAGAGTTTGGGATTCTCCAGTGTTGTGCCTGCATCACTGACCGCCAACAGAGAAAAATGGCTTTATACATCATGGTAAAACATCAAATCTCTTAGTTGACAGAGTGTCAGACATAAGACTATGCGTTTTCCATCGCATCTCACTGTATCTCTCAGAACAAAATTCAGCAAAAAAATAAACGGCCACATGCTTAGCATCCCTTCCACCAGTTTATCAATCTAACCTAATATATTACTCATCTTAGTAGTATGTGTTGGATTATTTCATAGTTCGTAGTTTTTTATTTATTGTCTTTACTACCAATGTAACACAAGTGATACTTTTTTTCTAGAAATGGAAAAATAGAGAATTCAAATACAAAACTATTCACCACATATGTCTTTCCATATCAGGTAGTCAAGGTAATTAAATGATTGGTTTGGCGTAAGTTTCACATAAACTAGAAACCCTTACCAGCTGACTATTTTCACTTGTATATAAAATTCTGAGCCTAAATTCTAGTTTAAATTTAAACTGTTTTCAAGTAAGATATGCACTAAAATAAGAGAACGCAATTTACCTAGTGCTTTGAGCAGTTCTTCTCTAACTGCTGAGGTGAATTTTCTGACCAAACTCAGGGTTGTCAAAATGGCAAAGAGCAGATTGTAAGATAACACGATATAGAAGTTCCCTAACCAGTTAAACCTTCCAAAGTCTCCAAGAAGATCAAATCTCGTAATGCCTATGGGAGAGACAGAGAAATAGTACCAATTTGGAAAAATGTAAGACGCAGAGTGGTACTTCAAAAAGTAGAAATTATGGTCTCGAAAGCACTTTGTGCACAATTCTATATAAGATCTTAATCACTTAGAAATCATTATACTGAAAACTACATGAATGCACATTCAACAATGTTATGTTACTTTAAAGAAAGCAGAAAACTATTTGTCTTAAAGCAGTATTTTAAACTGCAAGATAGGTCTGTGGAAACAAAAAAGAGAGCTCAGTCACAGGAAACGTGTCCTTGTTCATTTCACAAGGTCCAAAGATGCAGGCCTTTATGTCATGCAGGAACATAAAAGAAAGATCTGAAATGACTTTTGAAAATCTGCCCAGCAAGAGTGTCATCCATCTATTTGAAAGAGGAGCACGATGCTGTCAACCTCCTAAGCCATTGGCACAATGCTGCCATGTTTGTAAAGCTCTATCTTGAATTCAACAAAACGATCTATAGCAGTCTTAAACAGGTGAATTTGCTCTTCTGTTTGCCTTTCCCATCACAGCAGGCCTGATCCCTTTTATCATCCAGGGACCTGCTTTCGTAATGCTATGAAAATGCATCTAGGAATATGTTTATATTCTACATCTCTTTTCATCCATCCAGTACCACTGGGCATAATTTCCAATGTGATGCATGTTGATATTTAGCAAAGCACCACATGATTCACTGTACCCTAATACATTCTATTAATCCTGTTTGGACAGCTGCGTTTGTTAGCTGTGTTTTAACTGTTCATCCTTTCTGTTTTAGTCCTTCCTTTATCTCTAGAGCAAACAATAGAGGAATGTCATTTGTGGACCACAGAAAAGAAACGAAAGAGTCTTGCTTTCTATTTTCTGAATATGCCATATTCATTGTTAATTTTTTGTTTATGTTTTCTAACAATTTTTCATTCAACTCTTATGTACCATGTAAAAATACTGAGGTTCCGAGAATGGTATGGGTATTACAGGGTGGATGTGACTGTTCTTACATATTTTAATGTATTTCAAGAGGTTTTTTTGTGTGGCTTTATGGCAAAAATTGTCCCAAAAATAACACATTTTTAAAAAAGGAATGGGTGGGTTAAGGACCACAAAAGTAGGTTGACTGTGGGCCACATTATGGTCACATCTACTCCAGCACATAATGTATATTATGCAGATAAAGCACTCATATTGTATCCACATTCTTTCCTACAATATCTATTCTGCAGCAGTGAGACCATGTGGAAAGCACTTAAAATATTCCTTTAAAAGTGAAATAATACTTACCCAGTGTTCTTGACATAACTGGCAAAGCTGAACTGAGGACTAATATAGAAACACAGTTCCCAATTATCTGTTGCAACAAAAAAAGTAAATTGAAATAACACCTGCTAAGTTTACTAAGCAGATGCAAAATATACAAACCACAAAACAACTTTTACTAATCTGATCGCTTCTATTGTTCACCCACCCCAACAGCTTCTTCCTTCTGAACTCTTCCAAATGTACAGTAATGTACATATTCCCATATTAATCAGTTTTCTCTACAATTCTCAGCAGATCACAAGGATATTTGAGACCAACATAAGCTGTACCAGACAAACATATAGAAAGCATGGTTAGCACCAGGTTATATCATAGTGCTATTGAATATAACATTATATTGGCAATGATTTGTTTGTATATGCTTTCAAGCAGCTACTATTTGGCTTCAGTTTTCGGCCTCTTTGCCACATATTGTATAGTATACTCCAACAATTGGAAACCGCCCTGACTCCTCTTGGGGAAATAGGGCAGGTTATAAATAAAACATTATCATCATCATCATCACCACCACAACAACAATAGTGATTGCTATGGGCTCCTATCTAAATGACCAGCAGGTTTACCTTGCTGACATTTTATCTTGAAAAGGCTCTGAATGTTTATGAGAATGATTTCAACACCAAAGACAGAGATACCTAAAACCAGTAACTGACATCTTGGGAAAAAGATAACCTCTGTATGGATCTCCAGATGCTCCTGGTTTGCAACTTCTCCAAATATCTAACCAAAATATCCAGTAGCGCAGTCAATAAATCTGTTTATTTATTTAGATATTCAGCCAAAAATTCTCTCAGAGTGACTTACACATTGTTAATTCGACAGTTCCCTACTCTCAAGCTCACAAATTAAATAAGACAGGACACACAAAGGAATGGGAGTGAGAGAGGGAATTGACTCCAGAAGATACTGTCAGTTCTTCCTCTGAGGGCAGGGCAGTGGCAGCTGGGAAGGAGGGTGGGCCTTTCATCTGCTTCCTAGCCATGACAGGGCTATTCCTGCCTCTTCTCTCCTTCCAAGGCCAGGGTAGCAGCAGTTAGGATGGAGGGTCTTTTATTTAAAGGGCAACAAACCAGTCACTTCATTTGGTGATGTGCAAGATGATTTTTTTTTCTTTTGGCCAAAACTGCCTTAACCTATTACTTATTAATAATAACCAACGCATCTATACCAGGCATGGGCAAACTTTGGCCCTCCTAACAGTCGGTAGACTCTTAGAAATTGTGGGAGTTGAAGTCCAAAACACCTGGAGGGAGGGCTGAAGTTTGCCTGGCCTATAGCAATTGAACAAATTTAATTAATCCAGCTTCTGTCCATTCCACAGATATCCATTCAGAGCTTCAAAGTACGATCATCCATGGATTCAGTGAAATTAATTTGATTTATAAAATAAAAGCATTGTATTAATATAAACTGAAAAGTGGGGGTGTAAATAACTGTTATAAATAAGAATAACCCTATAACACTAGGTTTAAAAAGGGAAATGTATTGGGATCTCGTTTTAAAAGATGCCTAAACACAAATAAGGGGGCAAATGAAGCACTGTTACTGGCTTACAATGCCTTTTCTCCAAAATGTTTCCCATGAAAGAGCTGAGCAAACATAATGGAACTCAACAGTATTAATCAAGAATTTTCTTTATTGTTGTTTACTTTCCCACTTCCAAGAACTCCTGGCAAGATTAAAGCAATCTCGCTACTCATTTCTTTGAATCCCCCCCCCCAAAAAAACCTTTTAAATAAAGTAGAAGGAAATTTCAAATATGTGAAAGTTAAACAGAATCCTTTCTGGCTGCTTAGTTTATAGGACTACCTTTTCAATGAATGTGTTACTAATTCCACTAAACCTGCTATAAACATTTTACCAAGTCAGAGTATCATTCGAAAGAAATACATTGCTAAAAAGATCTACTTCCTAATTAGTTATTCAAATAGAGGAATTTGCTTGTGTGACTTTGCATGACTAGAAACCAACCAAATTCCTCACATTTCAAACGTGTCCCTAAAGTCTAGCTGGCACAATCAAAGTTACTCATTAGCAACATGTTTCCCTTTGGAGAGGAGAGAAAAACCTTGCTCACATTTTCTATGGTCAGTGAACAACCTTTGCAATCCCAGGCATTTTCAATGTGAATAGAATCCATTCTAATTAGACAGGCCACATCCTTTCTTCTATTCTCATCCAACCCCATTCAACAGTGTGAAACTTCTCCAATCTGTTTACACAACTTACAAAAACTAATCATCACCAACAAGTCATTTAGAGCAACTGCTGTCTGAGAGGCGCAGGTTTGCCTTGAGTGGCAGAAATGGAGGAGACAAAAGAAGAGGAGGAGGAGGAGGAGGAGGAGGAGGAGGAGGAGGAGGAGGAGGAGGAGGAGGAGGAATAAAACACAATCATCTCAGATGTTTTTACGCTTACCTTTGTCATGGTTGTGTCATCCTTTCTAGGAGTGAAATCTCCAAAAAAGCGCAGGCTGTAGAAGCCGACTACAGAGGAGACCATGAGATAGCTGTGAGAATTAAGGAAAAAAGGGAACTCCAGAATAATTCAAGTTTCAAACTCAAAAACCATGGAGGGAGAAGGGAATGACTACTTTTGAGTGCATGAGAATAGCTGGCCAGTTAATTTCTGTCTTCTACATCAGGGGCTTAGTAAATTAAAGTGCTCCAGAAATTGGCCAGAATACTTAAAACACAAGAATGACTACTGAAGCAAAGGATACAAAATTAAAATGATCTCAAGTGCTGCGCCAACAAAGCCAAAGGTTGACAGAGAGGCATTTCCAATGCCAGGCCCCTGGAAGAAGTTTTAAAAAGGGAAAGAAAGATGAAATTACACAGAAATGCTGTTCTTGTCTACCTAGAAAATCAAGAAGTTCCTTGGACAGAAGTGACTTATGCAAAGTTAGTCACCAGTCATTGTACATAATATGAAACCTAGGAATACAAGCTGACTATCCCAAAATGTAGGGCCGGATCCTCCAGATAACATCTAATGAGAATAAGGTGGGCAATGGCAGCTCTCCAATGCAACCTCTCCAGACAGGAAAAAGTGTTCCTCTCCTCTCCTATATGACCAAAACTGACAGATATCAACATGCACAAATAATCTGACTGGAATCAATAGCAGCTTAAGAGTAAGCTCTAAAAGCAATTTGGCTATCAGAGACACTGAAACAAATGCATTTTTTCAAGAATACAACCGCAGTATACTCAATAGATTATATGAACATAAAAGCTGAATCTTTGCAAAACACTGATGTCTTCCCAACTGTTGAAAAGATTTTGAACACCTTTTTTCAGCATGGTTTAGATTGTGACAGCTAACACAGCCCCATCTATGTGCACTGTTAGCTTGCGGCAGAAAAGTGCTTGTTCAGATCATGTTACTTTTCCCCTATTTCCTATTTAGACATATAATAATAATAATAATAATAATAATAATAATAATAATAATAATTTATTCTTGTACCCCGCCCAATCTCCCTGAAGGGACTCGGGGCGGCTCACATGGGGCCTTGCCCAACATCACAATATAAAATCAAAACAAAAACACAAATTTACAACAATAAATCAACAATATCGGTAAAACAATCGAAAAGGACAATCTTACAAGATAAAATGTTAAAACAGGTATATCATGCATGTTGTGACTGCGCCTTCAGGGATTATGGTTGATGGGGATGGAATTCGAAGAGGAAGAAAAAACCCTCGTGATGAGGGTTCACTGGAGGAGTTGCGCAGGAAGCGACTTAGAGAGCTATATGGGGGATCTTCTGAGGAAGATTCAGATGGGGAGATGGATGCTGAAGAACAGGTGGTGGCTGGGGAAGCGGGCACTGAATGGGCACAGCCACCGGAGATGTCTGGGGATTTGGGGTCTATGGATACTTCTGAACCTGGGGTTTCTGCAGGAGCTGATCCCAATTGGGATGCTTGGAGAAGGGAGGATAGTTCTTTAAGTGTTCATGGGGCTAAGTGTGGGCAGGATGATTGGGACTCCAACGAATTGCTAGGTACTCCAAATCCACGAGCTCTAGCTGTGTGGAGCTCAGACTCTGAGTAGATTTGGGACACCTGGTGTTTGGGTGTGAGTGTTTGGTCACCCAGGAGGAAGGGGAATAAAATGGGAATGTTTGGCCACTGCACTTTGCGTGTGGCAAGGTGTTGCTGAGGCGCCATTGGGATCTCTGTGTTTCCATGAAGACTGGACTTGGACTATGATTTGAATCTGCTGTTATCACCTAGCTTGGCTCTCGCTGTGTCTTATCGTGGACCTGTTTTGGATGACTGCACCCTCTTCAGACCTTGGATCGGAATTTGACCTTGCTACTGCCTTCGCCCTGTGATTGATGACTACTATCGGCTTTTGACTCCTGGCTTGCTCTTTGGACACCGCTGTTATCTCCTGACCTGACCTTGGAATCCCGGACGACGTCTTTTCACCATCCTTTTGGAGCCTTCGGCTTTATCCACATTGTGGAAGCAGTCTACTGCATTCTTAGTTTGTTTGTTTGTTTCCTGACCAATTTGGTGTTTTCTTTTGGGAACTGTTCCTTTGAAAACTACAGAGCCGGCTGGCAGGGCTTGGACTCAGAAAGTGCAGTTTGCACTAAGTTTGTTTAGCTTTGTTTTTACCTGCTTGTGTTGCTGAATTATATTTTTGTTTGAACTGCTCTTGAAGCACTGATAGTGAAGTGTTTCAAAGTTTTTTCTGTGTTAACATTACCTTTTGGCTTATCTGCTGAATAAACTCTATTTTTGTTCGCTAATTGGCGTCTGACTCTTGACAATGCATATATCATGCTCCGAACCATATATAAAGTTTCCTTGAGTTGGATTCTATGCAAAAACTGTAATCACAATTACATTTAAGGCAGAATTCATTCTTTCAAAGACAGCCTGCGAAATCCTATACCAATTTTCCTGGACATAAAACCCGTTGAACAGATGTTCCAATACTGCGCCTTTTGAAATAATTAGCACCAATGAAAGAACAATACTTTACCCTTGACCCCTTTGGCATAGCAGTTTCATCAACCAATAGGCAAAGAATGTTGCAAGCAACCAGAAGGACGGAGATTGCCTTAAAAAAGAAAACCAGAACATCTATTTCAATCACTGATTAAGGCTTTACAAAGTTGCTCTTTTTCATATACTGAAGAGCATTTCTTCATTTTAAAAGAAAAAGCCCTGTATACTGAGTAAAATATAGCTGTAGTGGTATAAGGAGATAAAGAATCATCAGCTCTACATATTTCTGATATCCAGCTCAGACAGGAAAATGAGACAAATCACTAATACCAAGAAGAATTGTGAGTTTTAAGTAATGGAGAGAAGGATGAGCTTACCGTTTTAGTTAGAAGTAATATCATTACAGTTGGATATACAAGATTTCTCTCCCATGCAGAAGCCTTTTTCCGTCGCTCTTTAAAAGGCAAATAACAAAACTTAAGTGAGATGATTTAGATATCAGAAGCTCTCAATAAGAGCAACCACACAACTAGAAGCAGTCCCAGCAATACTCTTGACGCCAGTTCTACTTAAAGTGGGGTCCATGGAACATGCAAGGCAGTGAGACAATCCACAGTGAGTGGACAGGAAAGACGACAGGGGTAAGGAATGGACCCAAATATGGTACGGGTATCTGGCATATTAAGAAAAGAAAATGCTAGTACCCATATATCAGGTAATGTAAGAAGCACTGCTGCAAGAATTTCCACTGCAGAAACACCAAAGTAACTTTCTAGTCTACCTAAGATTTCCTGGGGGATTTAATAGTCAATCATCAAACACACAAACATCTGTCATCTAGAATCTAAACCTAAAAATAGTGCCATATTTTCATGGCAAACAACAGTGCAAAATATGTTATGCAAAAGTGGGGAAACATTTCCATTTCTAGTAAAAAAAATTACCAGTTTTTGTTTGTAGAATTTGTATTTCATGCAACTTTCCCAAAAGCAAATTCCTTGTTAAGTACATTAAAAACCTTAAGCCATCTAAAATTGAACAAAACATTATCAAAGTAGACTTTTCCTGATACTAGAACACAGAATCATTCAATGAAGATCCAGGACAAAGGGAACTATGTTTTGACCTATTGCAGAGATTAATGTAAGAACTGTAAAGGTTTTATTCTATATTTTCATGTTTAATTATGCTGATTGGCCACATTGAGTGTAAAGTTTTTAATGGAAAGGAAGGCTAAAGCCTAGTACAATAATATAATAACAGATGAAACTACTGTTTGAATCCCTTTTGGGGAAAGGGTAGGGTTTCTTACCCATAATCAAATGAAATAATAATTTTAAAAAGAAAAAAAATCACTCGCAATAATCTTTATGTGTTTAGTGCAAGCTCACAAAATGCAAACAGCTTGCCTGCAGTTTATACCAAGAGAATCTTGATAAGAAAGAACCTCTGGTAATGCATATACACAAATGCTGCTTAGTTACACCATGCAGAAGTGAGATCCAGGACATACACAAAAGACCTGATGTAATTACCCAGTTTTGTCTTCATTCTCTTCACATTATTCAGCTCCTGTTCCAGCTGTTTTGTGTTATATTCCAGTGGGGAAGAAATCCCTGTTCAAGAACAAAGATGCTGTCACTTGGTTTGGTCTATTAAAACAATTCTGCTATCACACCCATTTTAAAAGGAACAAAGTCAATGCAAAGACCAAGCTAAATAAAGTAAGATAAATATCACTACAAGATATAAAGTCTTCCACAGAAGAACTATTTCATACCAATGACAATGCTGAGTATCCTATGAGATGAAATTTCTTCCTGTCTGTTAAACATATGCATGAAGTACAAAGCAATGCTGAAGGAAACCACAAGATGGACTATACCACAACTTCATCTTCTACAGTACAATATGTATTTGCAAGACAAAGAACTTTTGCACTTTAACAGCAGCATGCTGCCAAATCTTCACTCACTTTAACCCAATTTACCTTCATAATCAAGGACTGGTATATGATTTAAGGACCTCTTAAGACAATTAGACAAGACTTTGTTCTCTGAAGAACAGGTATATATATTTACTGTTGTGCCAAGCACACAACATCTTTACATAAAAACGATAGTTGTGTTTTTAATTCAAAAATGAATTCTGAATGTATAGGAGAAAGAACAGGGCAAAAGTAGATACTGTACATCCATAAACCTTTTGTATTTTTAAAGGACCATAAATCAGCAGATACTGCAGCATTCATGAAAGCAGGTGTCTCCCATGTCAATTTGCTCATAACTAGTAGAACTCATGAGGATCTTAAAAAAGAACTGTTACTCTGATCACAGAACTAAAAGGACAAATGGGCGTTGTTAAGGCTACTTTGAGCATCCTCAAGACATGAACTTAGAAACACTTTTTTTTCACTACATCTTCCTGTAATTTTCACACAGGAAATACATAAAAACCTTTTAAAAGAAATGACAACTCTTACAACTTCCTCTAAGATAATAGGGAAATACTAATCCTAACATTTTCCAAAACAAGCAAGGCAACATTTCAGAGCCACAAACCATTCAAAGCCTCTAAAACTTCATTTCAAGCAAAAATTTAATGTCTGCATTGTCTAGCCAATAAATCAAACTGTTAGACAGAACTTGTTCAGACTAGTCAGGCAAATGTAGAAGGGATTCTCCAAGAAAACCACAAAGCAGCTCATTTAAGGTCAATTTAACAGTATTATTTTGTTTTTCTTCCAGTCCCAACATAATATTTCAGTACCTCAAAGGAAATTGTAGAAGTATCTATTTGCACTCCTTGTAGATGATTGGCAGTTCAACACCAATTAGTTCAAAATTACACTGTTACTAGTGTGCAATAAAAAAAAATCACCTTTCATCTTTCTTACATAGACTAGAATACCTTCAGAGCCAATAACTTTGATCAAAAAAGTATTTTTGATCCTACCCCACCCATCTCCTTGGATTCAGGAAAACTAATACCTAATGGCAGATTTTCCTTTTTAATATGAAGAAGGTCCTAGCTTTATTCTTTTGCCATAGGAATGGTGTGGATCTTGAAATCCAATATGCCGGAAAATGAAACTATATTTCCATTTCACTGTCTCTTCCACAATAAAAACAATGCAGGCTAAAAAAGCCCTATAATCTTCGCCATAAATTAAGTTATATAAAATTCAAATTTTAATGGTATGAGAGTTTTAATATCTTATACTGTCTATTTAAAGTCAAGGAATGTTTAAAACCCACAAGCTGAATTTTAACATTTTTGCAGCTTCCTAGAAGCAACTATTAAACCAGTTTTGAAATAAAGTATTTCGTGTTCTAATCTTTCAGATAAGCAAGGATGATGGTTATAACTGCCAAAGTTTCTCCTTCGTTTCAGGATTAGGGACAGATTTCATGACTTTTCACTTAGTAGAATGTTGTAAAACACTGTAAAGGGAATTTCAGCATGTGTTTGCATGACATGCAGCAGTAAAATATGAAAACTTGGTGAACCTCTGACCCACAAGCTGAAATCACACCCAAAATTCTGAATAACACAACATGCATCTGATGAAGTAGGGTTTTCTTAGGCAAGGAAGATTCACAAGTCATTTTGTCAGTCCCTTTCTCTGAAGTTGAGCCTATAGCACCTGATATTCATTGATGATTTCCCATCCAAATCCCAAATCATAGAGGATCTGGTGCCTTTAGGGTTTCATCTTTGTGTTATAGGCACAAACATCTCTTATGAAACATGTTTTTAACAGCTAGTTGTTTTTCAAATTAAACTATATATATGCACAGCTGAATACTTATAAGATACATCAATGACAACATTTTTATACTTATTAGTTTACAGATTTCTTCTAGTGTAAAAACATCATTCACATCTTGTCTGATCCACAAGTTGATAAGACTATTGTTTTTGTAGCAAATGGGCAGGCATGCAACTCATGCAAGCAGTAAGCACAAACACATGCAACAACTACAGTAGCTGCCTTTTCCGTGAAAATAGCGAAACTTTTGAACAACTATATGCAAGAAGAACAAAAACTGTTAGAAATATTAAACAAACTAAAATCCAGTGGTATATTTTCATTACTTCTGTTGTTTTCATCAGAACAGGGGACCCCCTCCTCCCACTGCAAAAATATGACCACACACTTTATATATAGTATATGTTCTAGAGAAGAGTTTTGTGTCCACTTTGTCTATACATACCGTTTAGCCTCCTCATGATAGCTTCTTCTTCTAGGGTGATAATATATATTTGTTCATCCAAGTCTTCAAGGATCTAAATTCAGAAATACTGACACTGAGTAACGCATTTACTGGGAAATATGAAACAACTTCATATACAGTATATACTATGCCTATGATTGAAATATACACATTACAGAGATAACTATAATCTATACACGCATATAATTAGCATATCTGAGTCAACTACAAACTGGCCTTCAGTTATCTCAAATTTTAAACTTAGAAGCTTATTGTTTTAAATGCAGAAACAGGAAAAAATTGGGGAAGCATCTGTATGCAAGCAAACATGTATAAACAAGCGTTTTCTTAGACTGTGATTCAAAAGGCAATGAATCAATTATTTTATTGCCAATTTACATTTTACTAAAACTAACTGAAAGCAGTAACAATACATAAATCAGGTCATATTCATGCATTTTCGTCACCTGACAAGTACTGTATTTATATAAATGCCTGGGTGGGCAACCAGGAACTTCCCTGAGGATATTAGACTATAGCTACCAGCATATGTCACTGATCATGCAGCCTAGAGTTGATAGCTATTTGAGTTCAACAACATCTGGAGGGTAACAGATTTCTTACTCCTAACGTACCGAAAATAAGAGAACAGACCAAATATAGACTGCTTAATAAATATTGCCTACTAATTTTGGATGTCTTTTGTTAAAATAATGAAGTGCTTACCGTTGGCTTCACAAGCAACTGACCCATTACTGTAAACATTCGTGAAAGTCCCACTGGCGTACATACTATGGAAATAGGCACATATCAGCCAACCTGCACATGTAACTGTAGTTTCTATTTAAAATGTATTTAAACATTTAAAATGTTTACCCAAAATAATTAAATCATATATTTTTGCCTCAAAAACATAGTGGTTGAATCAAATTAATCAAGATTATTCAAACTTTATATATTTAGTTTAGCATTTTAACTATCTACAGAAGCCTCTACAACGTATTCTACAAAATGACCCCAGAAGTAACTAAATGTCATATGTTGACAATACATTTGATTCTGCCTAGCATGGAGAATCCATATATGGAAAAGCAAAGTGTAAATAAATATTAATGCTATGGATATTCAAATATTTTTAAAGATAAGTCAGCTGACTCTCAGTCATGTGGCCCCCAGTTTCCCTTTATGTAAAACATATAGTAGTCAAAACACAGAATAGGCTTAATAACAAGAATTTAAAAGACTAAGTGTGAAAAGAGAAACAAGCCCACAATACTTGCTCATGTAGTATATATTCAAAGACTTACATAAAAGCAATAAGCATCCCATCAATGATATACAGGAATATAAATACGGGAGGTAGAATTCCCAAAGATCTGAAAGTAAAAACATAACCAAGAATTCAGACCATGTACTATTTGTAAAATAAAACTAGTATCAGGGCGCATAGAGGCAACATCTACTGCTGTATCCAACATAAAATGGAATACTATATCCAGTCATTCTAGTAATAAATCTTAATAAAATAAATCTTATCTTATCCTTAATGTTAATAAAAAATAATTATCTTTATGATTCTTTTGGAAGAAAAACAAAACCAATCAGCGAAAGACAATCAGTGTCCCTTTAACTTTTGTAAATGTCTAATTTAGCGAGCAACTTTAGATACCGGCTATTTACATTAATCTACATTAATGTTTTAAAAGATAATAAATTGTGTTATAAAAGATTTCATACCATACAAAGACTCCATACTCGCAGCATCATTGTCTATGAGAGCTGAAGCAACCCACACTATTCCAAATATAAGCAGCGCGAGAAGAATGAGCATAACAACTGTTTCCAGAATGCGTGCCTTGATCCCCTGGAGAAAAAAATTAAAACTTCTATAGTGAGTCCTCTGTATTCACAGTTTCGAAACATTAACAGCAGCTTTTTTTACACAAAACATTTATATAGAACCAACAGCAGTATTTTTAAAAGAAAAATATTTTGATTAAGATGCTCAGCTGACAAAGTACATTGGAAAATTGCATCTCCAGTTTCAATGCAGTGAATGGAAGGCCGTTTATGGCAAATAGTTCTCTCAAAATTAAGGTTTGCTTAGGTACAGTTAGCCTAGACTAGCCTAAGTCCCATACAGACACACTTTCTACTCTATTACTTAGAATCTAGAATCTAGAACAGGAAAAGCCATTCAGTGCAAAATACCAGTATATCCCACCAGTCAATTTCTCAGTTGTTTAGCAATAACAACAATCATTACATATACAGTAGAGTTTCACTTATCCAAGACTCGCTTATCCAAGGTTCTGGATTATCCAAGGCATTTTTGTAGTCAATGTTTTCAATATATCATGATATTTTGGTGCTAAATTCATAAATTCAGTAATTACAACATAACATTACTGCGTATTGAACTACTTTTTCTGTCAAATTTGTTGTATAACATGATGTTTTGGTGCTTAATTTGTAAAATCATAACCTAATTTGATGTTTAATAGGCTTTTCCTTAATCCCTCCTTATTATCCAAGATATTTGCTTATCCAAGGTTCTGCTGGCCCATTTAGCTTGGATAAGTGAGACTTTACTGTATACATAACTATATTCCTGAAATAGAGAAAGCTAGCAGATGGGGATTTTAGGATAGAAAATAGATAGCAAACTGCTGATGTCTACCCATTTTCGGATCTAGACATTTTCAGTCAAAAAATCAGGACCATAAGTTCCTCTCATCCGGCCCCATGCCAAAAGATTTAACCTCTGTTTAAAGATCTCAAAAGAAGAGGACCTACCAGCCCTGAGGCAACTGATTTTATTCAATACAATTATTTTTGTTTACCTCAGAGAATAAAACATGCTGAAATGTTATTTCTATCAAATAAAGCTCATTGTATCTAAACAGAGCCTAAAGACCAAGACTAACAAACTCCTGTAAAAGTGTCACAAATGTTAAGAGACATTGATAATTTGGTAATGTACAAGATGAAAAGTATTAAACTTTAGCTTCTTTTCCATAAAAAAAAATTGGTTTTAAACTTCATATATAGTACTAGACCTATTTTCCAAGTATCTGCTGTGTTTCTTTTCATCATTACTGACATCCCACTGCAAACAATTAACTCTCCTAAAAACAGAGCATGCCTGTAAAGTCACTTTCCAGCTGGAAGCCCTGTTCATGTATGAATGGCAGCTGACTTTACAATCTTGTAGCAATGAGACACAAGGAAGCCATGGAGCATAATTACTAAGTAAAAAGTCTGCTCTCCTCCCCCAATAAATCTGTATTAAAGGAGATTACCATTATGTCAATTGAAACACATTAAGACATGCCCCACAATAAATGTGTTTACAACTCATACCTAGAGGGTACTTTCTCTCTGTGCATGGAGTGTGTTTTTTCTCTTGACAGTTGATGCTGGATCATTCTTTTGAATTAGGTTTTCACATTGAGTACATTCAAAACAGTTAATAAACCACACTATGTAACACAATTTTTGTTCTTCGGTTATAAATGTCATTTCCTAATTGGTTCTATCATAAAACATGGTAAAAGTTTATTAAACTGGACATCCTGCAGCACATTTTGCTATGGTTTTTCAATGAATATCTTATAGTCTCGATCGATTCAACACAGTTTGTGACAGCCACAAAAATGAAGTTTCTGGTGTATGAAAACTACTTTAAAAGTAAGTGCTGCAAAATTAACCAGGAAATAATGCTTTCAAATCAGAAACAGATTTTTTCCATCTTTTGTTACATAATGTAATAGCAGAGCACAATCTTACGGGCAATTCTAAAATCATAAACCATCTGAAGCAACCTAGTCTGTAAAGAATTAAAGATGGACAAGTTGAATACTTTTGTATCTGATGATGTTACCCACCCAAAGCCCACCTTTAGAAGCTGACTGAAGCATTTCTGTAGCATTGTAGATCAGGATGCTGAAATGAAGTCTGTAATGCTCTCCTGAGTAGAGATTGCTTCAAATCCTGGCAGCAGAGGAGGCCCTTTGGTGTCCTACAAATACTGCTTGCTTGAATATGCCCCACAACCAGAGGAACACTCCAGATATCACTAGATTTTATATTCCTACTACTAGATAGAGGTACTACTGGTCTCCTGGAAATTTAAGGTTAATAGCTTGACTTTGTTCTTAGACTTAATCCTTTACTTGGAGGCACAGGTTTTGGCAGCAGCCAGGAATATGTTTACATAATTCAAAGAAGTGTGCTAGCTGTACCCGTTCTTGGACACATCGCATCTGGGCACAGTAACAGATATCTTGATTACTTCCCATCTGGAGTACTGTGACACACTGTTCATGGAGCTTCGAAAACTGTTCATCAGGCAGAAAATGCTCCAATTAAGCTGCTGACTGGGTATGAATATAAGGAGCATATAAGCCCACATGTTGAAACAGAGACATTGGCTACCAGTTGGTTCTGAAGAGAAATTAAAGTGCTGGTACTGACCATCTATAGCACGTTAAATGGTTCCAAGGACAAACCATCTGAGGCTTAAATGCCCTGGCCTAGAGGCATCAGATCCTGACTGAGCTAAACAGAAGCAGCCCTGGTTGGTACTTGGATGGGAGACTTCCAACAAATATCATATATAGTGTATATTCTGGAGTAAAGAACTGAGAAAATCACCTGAGAATTCTAAGAAAACGGTGAAATTCATGAGTCATGGATGATCAGACGCCCTACATATCTCCAGCTCTAATGGATATCTAACTATACTCTTATCAGACCAGGATGTTTGCTTTTGATGATCTGACCACAAAATAAATAAAGAAAACTGACCTGCTTTTGTTTAAAAAATAATGTATTCATACCAGAGGAGACACACTTCTTTGTGAATTACAGTATTTACACGCCATGACTGCTGAATGCAACTTGAGAACACTAGTACTGTTGTAGCACTATATTATGGCTTTTGTTGCTTTAGGGCTTTCAACTGTGGTTAACAAGAGGCATTAGTTACTACTTGCAAATACAATCTTAAGCTATGGAGGACGTCAACTGTAACAGAACTGTTGTGGCAATGTGTTCAAATGTATAGAATTTTAAAGAAAATGTTAGCTTAAGACATCATTACATGCCAAAAACTGGATAGCCTTTGATGTCTCTGATTAAACAACAAATTTTGATTTGTCTAATGAAAGAATAAATGGACTGTAATGTAGCACAATTCAGTTACATACCAGTAAATATTTCACTGAGATGCGAACACAAAAATGTGCGTCTGTACTTAATGTTTTTATAGACACATAAATGTGAGCGTAAATACCAAATAAACACACACACATTTAACCACATTCCAGTATTTGCAGAGCCAACATTTACAGTAGCTTGTGGTTATTTGAGCTTCATACTTTAAACAAATATAAAATAAACAAATGATATTGGCCAAATAAAATGCCAGTATTATTCTCATTAAATATTTAACGGTGATATCCTACACAAAATCCTTCTTGAGGTAGGTATATTTTCATGTATCTCCATAAAGGGTTCCTTCTCTTATGTACTATTTTCATTTCTAAACCTGTTATTCTGTGACATGGTAAACTTTCAAATAAACTAGGTTATACATTCCATGAAAAATCAGAAACCAATTCCCAATGAGCTTGTGATGCATTGTTCATCTACATGAGATATCAAATACTAAATAGTTATTCTGATTTTAAAAATTAGAACAGAACCACAAGAGTCAAGGCAAAAAATCTGCATTCAAAAGCTTTGTTGTGAACAAAAATGAGTTTTTTTCTGAAATCAACACTTTAAAAAAAGTTAGTGCTAGTTTTTAGAACATCTTGGTTGCTGTACATTCTCACATGGTAACAGTCTTTCACTGCCAACTTCTTTGCTACTGCTAATATATGCAACAGGGTTTTGTGGAAGGACAGAAATTTAGTGTGATCTGATCTATTCCGCTGCCATAAATACGTTTTGGGACAGTACTCTGTCCGTTATAATTTTAAGAATGTGGCTAATCTCTTTTATTACTAAACTTGTTTCTTCTTAAAAGGATTCTGCTCTGGGAAGGCAGAGACAGACGTGATGATGGGGTTATTACTTGACACACAACAGCTAATGAAATATTGCTCTATTTTTTGTAAGGAACACCAAGATCAAAACATTATGCAAGTTAAATTTCCTTGAAAGGTTCCCAGCAGGAATCTTCCTTTATGTTTGCACAGAGCTTGATTTCCTTTCACCCACAAAAAAGCCTCACCCAGAACATCCATGTGCCACTAACACTAAGCAGCACTTCCTCAATCACTTATTCCCAACAATTTATGGATGAGCAGTGGCAAAACTGAGCAAAAATAATGAAAGAATGCCATGAAGCGTCCTTGAAACATACTGGTTTAGACTTCCTACTCAATGCGGTGTCTCTTTAATATTGGGGGCCTGATACAAATTAGTCACGAGGGGGGGAAAGTCATCTGGTCATAAAATACAGTACATGGTCACTTTTATGTATGTTTGCCAAAAGGGACATAAACCAGGACAATTTCAAACTGTGACACAGGATAGAAGTATATTAAAACAATCTTTGTTCCTCCTCCATTGTGCTGTCATATAGTTCAGCTTTATAGATATCCTTAGCAGCAACACAGACCTCTTCACTTCCACCTGGCCTACCTAATTAATTAAGCAAGGAAGTTACCTCAGAATTTTTCTACCATTTGCTTTTATTATCAGAGACTGTCTTTTGATGTTCTCCAAGTTAACCTCTTAATCCACAGACTTTTTCTGGTGTGTTCCAAACACTGAAATGTCTGGATGCTTTGCATAATTGGTCAGGATGTTGCTGTCGCACATAGTAAATTTTATGCTAGGAGAACAACAAAAAATCAATATTAAATGAAAAGCAAGGTATAAAACGCTTATTTTAAAAAATAGAATTCTATAGTTTTTCTGATAATGTAGATAATGTACCACTTCAGAAAAGCAAATTCAAAAATATAATGATAGAAATGCTTTCGTTAATACTTCAAAAAGTTTCATCACAACTAAGCTAGGAAAAGCATGCCAGCTATCCCACAACAAATTAATGGTCTTCTTGTATCATTGACCACAGTGATTCAGTACACAGACTACATTACAAATAGCTGCTTAAGCCAACACAATAAAGGTGTATAGTGTTTTCTTCCCTTTAAACAGATAGGAAACATGCCTATCTTGCCTGCCATCACAAGTCCCACTATCAGGTAACTGATCAGGTATCTTGATATAAGTCCTACTTGTCATAAGCTATTTTAAAGACTCAAAGTTTCAAAATTAAATGGCATGAGGTAGGAGGTAGGAATGCTGCAGTTTGAAGGATTTGTCTAAATTCCTCTGGATAAATAAACTAATTTTGTATACTTTTATACCATGAACTTTGGATAATGCACGTGATCCTGAGACCCATAAGAGTCTGTTAGTCATCTTCCCCAAGAGTTCTCAAGGTTTCACCAAAAAATATTAAAGCATCTATACCAGTCATTACACTTTTGCTCTCACAATCCTTTTATTTTCACTTTTCTGATTCTAGCACAAAGTTAACAGTGGAAGACACCTTCTGCAAGATACAGTACATCTCATCTCCATGAATCAGCCATTTCACCTAACCGGCAAACTCTTCTAAACCAATGAAGCAGTTTAAAATCTTTATACACTGTATAAAGATAAATTAAAGAATCAGAATAACAAATATAAGACCCCAGGATATAGCTCCTCCTTGTAGTATTACGGGATTTTATGCTTAGTGCAACATACTAAGTGAATAAGTGAAAGGATGAATTCTAAAAATCTATGTAAATAACCGGGTAACTGAAATAATCAAGACTACTGTTAACCACTGAAATTATAATGAACTCCAAAACTGTTAACAAGGTATCTGACTATTGAAAATGAACATTCAAAGTGAAGACTGATCTGTCTAGATTTACAGTTTAAGGAACATAGAAAATCTGCAGACCCAATAAAAAATTAAACAGTGGACTAAGGAAAAAAGCCACTTAAGCCCTTTTTTAAAAGGGCACAGTTAACCCCCTTGGGCCTAAAATATCCTGTCTGAATTAACAGAATGGTTTAATTAAATCCCTAGACAGGGAATCATGTTTAGTTTGAATTTTAGAACAAGTAATGCATCCATTCGCAGCGAATGGCCAATTTCCGTATCTGTATCTCTGTGTAATATTCAAGTGCTTAAAAAAAAAGACTTTTGCCCAAGGGTATAAATAGGAGCCTACCAAAGGAGCCATATGCCATCAAGAATGAATGCCATCAATTAGAATGAAAATAACACAATAAAGTTACAAGCAGCTAAGTGGGGGGATTAATCCTATTAAAAAGAACAGAAAATATTAGTCTAATTGGCATAAACATTATCAAGATTGGCTATACTTTTAGCAAGTTGTGCTACAGCTTTTATATAATATATTACACTTATAGGGAAATAAAATAATAAGATCCAGCAGGCCTGTCAATGGGCAACAATAAAACAGACAAAATATACTCCTCTCCCCACACACTTTGTGGCTGCAAGTTAAACATTACTTATCATTTGATGGGATTGAAGAAAGGCTGTAGGATAAGTAGGATAAACATTTTGTTCACCAATTGTGAATTCCTCCACCAACTTTAATTCCAAGGTAATCATTGAAGACATGGCCATGCTTAACCATCAAGGGTTCATTACACATGCAACACTGTGGGATAATAATGTTTACAGCCAGCCTAAGTGCAAGGAGAAACTCAGAGTTATGCAGTGCACAATTCTGCAAGAAATGTTGTGTTCCTCAGCAGGACCGCTACCCTATATTCATGGTTAGAGGATGTCTTGTTACATATATTATCAGCCTCAGTCTTGAGACACTGTCTGATATCCTACTTGTAATGTATTATTTAAAAAAACAGGAGATGTTTGAGATTTGTTTGGAATACTGTACATATATACTACTTGTTATCACGCTCATAATTGCTTCCAAGTTCTTTTGTGTGAGGTCTAGTGATGCTCTCTTTAAAGGGTTGAAATACATGAAGTGTAATTCCCAAACTTGCCTTTCACATTACTCAGCTCTTTACCCAAAAAGAGTAAACCTGTGCCAAACCTCATTTTTTTACACTTTCAGAATATAAAGAGCTTTCTTTAACAAAACACAACATTGCCAAATGTGTTATGTTTTCTAAACTGACTAGATTATTTGCCTGTCATTTAACACTCAACAGATTTGAATCATTTTAATCTTATGTTAACTGCCTTTGCTGAATGGGAAAAAAGAGTGAGAAAGCAGGCAGCCTGAAGGAAGGTACATACATTTTGGGATTACAAACAATTAATCAAAAGTAGGGAGAGGGAGGAGGGGAGAAAGGGCTTTTCAAACAGTTCAGACAGTTCAAAAGTCATTACTTTCAACACTAGGTCTCAAAGATTGTTTTTCATAAAGTTTGTGTCAGCAGACCCCTAAATAATCAGGAGAGCCTAATATTAGAAGAGTATTCACTGAAAAACACCTGAAACATAGGCCTCCTGTAAGGCTATATAAGCAACTCTAAGTTGTCCAAGGATGGACACAATAAAACTAAAAGTAAATCTTGGCATAAATTCTTAAAATAAGAAGATAATAAATAAGTAGACAACATCACAGGTACCTTCAATCTGCCATTTTAAAGGAAGAGCACCAGAAAAAAATGAAGAACTTTAAGGATTTAATTAGTGCTAAACATTTAATCAATTTATTGAATGAACACGTGATTCATTGATGCCGACTCATCGATTTATCTAAAAATTAAGAACTTATGCAAGTTGATGGGCAATCAATGTACAGAAAGAGAAAGGAAAAAGCCCTAGTGACAGAACCATCAAGGTACATAATAGGCAAAAAATGATTAGATGGGGTTGGATAACTCAGAGAATACCTATACACGAATATAACATCATATAATCATAATGAATTTATTCCCCGTCTTGCCCTGCAGCTTGAGGAGGGATACAACTTTATTAAAACAAGAGATAAAACACTATTAAAATATATAGAACATGCCAGCATAGATTGATATAATCCAGTCCAAAGAAGATAATGTGGATTATCGACGTTGATAATCTGGATTGTATGACAGTGTAGATCCAAACCCAGATGCCCTAAATCAATGGTGTGGAATGATGGGATTTGCAATATCTAGACAGCCACATCATTCTGCCATAATTTGTGCCAAAAAAGGAAGAAGTGGAAGCATTGTGCCTCGTGAAAATTCAAAAGCATTGCACTGGATAGACAGAACTGAGCATTCCCCCCAGGATCCATCACGATAGTCATCTAGCACTTAGGTATCACTAGATAACTGAGAAAAATTGAAATGTTTAAATTATAGTACAGGCAGTTCCCAAGTTACGAACAAGATAGGTTCTGTAGATTTATTCTTAAGTTGAATTTGTATATAAGTCAGAACAGGTACATTTTTAAGTGTAACTCAATATATATTTTTCAAATTTGGATAGCATAGGGGTTAAACATCCCTGTAGTATTTGTTTTGTTGTCTGTGCTTCTGTTCAGAAGATTTCACCTCACTTTCTGTTCCTGTGATAATTGCATTTTGAAAAAATTGGCTTGTTGTGGAAACAAGGATTGGTAAGAAAAGCTTCAGTGGAGACACCTTTTCCCTTCTTTCAGTAGTATATTTTCCTTTCTAGGGGTAGGTTTCTCTTACTTCTTGTTTTCTCATCTCTGCTCTTAACAGTGAATAATTTGTATGTTGGATGTTTGAAACTTGGAAACTGCCTGTACTTGCATTTGTTTTCATTCATATTGTCCTGGCTGACCACAAGCCATACAGACTTAAAGAGTGGAGTTAAAATACATTATCTGGCTGGCCAACCAGGAATTTTAGTGGATATCTAGAAAGGCTATCAGTCCCAAATAAAATAGGTTCATTCAACAAATTAATGGGGATCTCCTGTGCCAACACCAGAAGCTAAGACCGGGGAAGAGACCGTATCTACCAAGAATTCTCACCTCCAGTTTTCCCTAGTTGCCTGCATTTGAAAGTATAACTGACTTCTAGAGTCCTGCCTGTCTTCTAAGAATCCAACCCTAAACATAACCATAGGCCATATAAATTGGGGGATTTTAACAACATGGGATAAACTAGGCAACAGAACTTAGCATTATGCATAATTACAACCTGTTAAATTCAAGAGGCTGTGTTTTGGAACAGTCTAAATACCCCGAAGGAGCAGATCCTGTTCAGCTTGGAATCTAGGGTCAGCCCTGGTTAGTACTTGAATGAAAGATCACTATAGGAGCCTAGGCACTGTAAGCCACACTTCAGAGAAAGTTACTGGCAAAACCAACTCTGAGTATTCCTTATCTTAGAAAACCCTGTGAAATTCATGTGTCACCATAGATCTAGAGGTGACTTGAAGGCATATTCACACACAATAGTTTTGGCAAAGCGGAAAGAATCCTTGGGCAAAGAAGGCAGAACTAAAGCAAACCCAATGCCAAGTTCTGTTCAGATCATTAAGTACTGCTTAGCCATGTGTCTGGTACTAGCTGTTCAGGTCAAACTGTATTCACAATAAAGGTCCCTGGTTTTTTTTTATCAAGGTTTAAACAATTGTTTCAGAAATAATCAATGAATTTTACCAGTAACACTCTATGCAATTTTTCACCTTGCAAATTATTTTTGTATACTCTACATATCTTTTGCATACTCTACTTGTAATAACAGTATTACTGAAACTAACTTAGTAACTAGTAAGAAAACGAACATAAAAGTTTTTCTTTTCAAATTCCTGCTTATATATTGTTGTTGCGAAGCCATTTCCATCATCATTTAGTATACATCCAACAGCTTTAGCATAGGTTTTTAAAGTAGCCATTAAAATTATCAACACAGTTTTGCTGGATGTTCATTGTGCTTTGGCATCACTTCCATATACTTAATATTCACGCACCTTTTTCAAGCCAGCAAAGCCTTCTGATTCCAGAAAAAAGAAAGCAAAGGGCATCAATACAAATAAACAAAGATTGGAAAACAGGGAAGCAAGATTCCATAAACCTAAACAAAACAAAAAAGATACAGGTTACTTTTGATTGCTGCAGATCCTTAAAGTATAATAAAAAAGAACTGTCTTACTAACTGATGGCATGACAGAATTCTGAAAAGGGGTGTTTCCACAAAACCCTAATTCATACTCATTTATTTCTGAAGTTCTGAGTTTGCAATAGGTGAAAAGGGAGTACACTTTGGGCATGGCAATCTTTAATTTAATTTTTCTTCATTAACAATAAGAGAGACTACTCAAACAAGGTAATCATCAAGTTCTACCCTTTGAAAGATGAGCAAGAATCACTGCCCTTACTTGGATTTGCAGAAAAGAGGTGAGTAATCATGCCTTAAGAATTTATATTGCTAAAGAAAAAAGGTACAACATATAAGGTATTTCATTAGTAACCACACTATTTTTGCCAGCCGAATTCAGATACTATCTCGGTTTTAAATCGTTTATGTATAAGAAAACTGCAATTAAATATTTTCCCAAGTCTGATAAAGCCTCACCCTTGCCTTTAGTACTCTGAGAAACAGAAAGCAAGTCCTGTGTTGTCGCCTTGTATGTTTGTAGCTTACACTATGTTCTATCTCCATCTACTGGTTACACATAGCATAGCAAAAGTCTCTTCACATTTGACAAGCTTGAGTATTTCTCTCTTTCTACAGAGTTTTGAAAGTCGGCCAAATTTATCAGATGTCAGACATTTTTAAAGATTGTTTTTCCACTTCAAAAGGTTATCTGTTTTGGACTTCAGAAACTTAAAGGTATGGCTGAATTATTGTATTAAGCTCCACAAGGCATCTCCATTGGGAAGAAGCTTGTAAATGCTAAACACAATTCGAAAATCAGTAACAGATAATTTGTTAATAACATAGCCATATAAAAAGAGTGCAACTACAAACAGGAAAAACACAGTCTATGCAAACACATCCATGTAGCATTATTTAAAGCAGCACTACTACCCTTGGCTATGCACAACAAACATAGCATGCCATGAATTAAACCAGCTTCAAATGATTAAGGACCCCTGCAAAGACACAAATTCAATATTTCTATAATCCCAGTATAAAAATAAGATACCTCTGGTGTTCTCATAAAAACAAACCAAGGACAAAACCAAACATTAGGACAAAGCAGCACTTCTTCCTTCCCCACAACATACCAGAACGAGGTTCACTAATGATGCCATAACCACACAAATACAGTAAGGATTCCATGGTGGGGGCTATTCAGCTCCTTTCAATATTACATATATGAAATTCATTTCTAAAATAATTGGAAGTGTTTTTTTAAATGAATCTAAGAGCACTTCTGCCCTAATTCTAATCACTACAAGACACTAGCACCAGCTAACCTAGGAAAAGGTGCCCTATCCTGTTTTCCAAAGTGAATAAAATAATCTTAATACCACACCACGAAGTGTAATATATTTCACGAACATTTTAAATTGTAAGATCATGTACCTATATTACAATTATAATACTAACCATGTATTAGAGAGCCATTTAGCCACTGAATATAGTAGCTATGAGGAAAAGAGAGTAGAATCTCATTGCTGATTATGGAGAAAGGTAAAAGGAGGACGGCACCAGCTGAAACTGCAAGAGTAAATGTACTCAAGAACAGTCTGAAAGTCAAAAACAGGCATGTCTGTTATTGTCAATCCAATAGCTTAAAACTAATATTAATATAATGCAAAGCAGCATTTTTATTTTTAAAAAGCTTGAAGACATGGTTATCAACATACAACAGATAAGTTATATGGATTGATTTAATATTCAACATGCAAGGTTTAATTAAAGAAACAAAACAGGGAAGACCTGTCTGACTTTAGCATGCACTGCAACATTTCACATAATTTGTTAAAAAAAATCTTTAAACAGCATCTGAATGTCAACATGGGAAACTGTTACTATACATGAAAAAGCTTAAGGCATACTTTAAGATTTCAACCTTAACAAATAGGGCACCAAGTTTTTAGTCATGACAGGTATAAAAAAGAACACTTAAAATATGTCAACTTTTTAATTTTTTTAAGATGGATGAGAATGATATCAATACAATCGAGAATGAAATGACATCCTATGGGTTCTTAAACTGAGTCCTACAAAGGGTCAATCAATTAGAAACACCAGAACAGAATTCTAGAATAGGTTACATTTGACAAAAGAAAATGAGAGAAGAATGCAAAGATGACCCTGGGGGCTGTTCCAGAGAGACATTTATTCAATGTAACAAAGTATCTGAATAATAACGAATAACATTTTTAATGAAATATTAGCAACTAAAAGTCAACCAATATCTTTGGTCACTTTTCCAAGTGAGTTTTTATTCAAAATATTAGTTATTCTGATGTTTTTACCTCAACCTGACATGTAAGCTGCATTTAAAATGAAAGACAGTCCATATATACCTTATTTACTCAAATCTAATGCTCATCTTTTTTGGCGAAACGATCTTGCCAAAATTAGGGTGTGCATTATATTTGCATAATATGGTTGAGCCAAAGCAAAAGGTGCTTCAGAAGCTGCACCTGGAACTCCTCTTTGAGAGATATCATCTCTAATTTAATGGCCATGGCTCAATGCTATGGGATCCTGGATTAGTAGTTTGGTGAGGCATTAGCATTCTTTGGCAGAGAAAGCGCAAGGCCTTGTCAAACTATAACCCACAGCATTCCATAGCATTGAACTAAGGCAATTAAAGTGGATTCATTCTACTGTATAGATGTATCTCAAGGTTTTCTTTTACATTCCTGAAAGTTCTAATGTTCTAGCTGTCTAGTTCTAATGTTTTTATAGCAGGAATTCTAAGCAGGCAGCAACTGTAATGGACAAATTATATTGAGTGAGCATTTAGCTGCTGCGCATTACATTCAGCAGCAAATCCTTTTTCTAGTTTCAGGGTTTTGAAAATTGAGATGTGCATAAGATCAATGGCACCTTAGACTCGAGTAAATATGGTATAATAAAAAAAACATTTTGAATGTGTTTAAAAGAATGCATAAAGTATATCCAATCTCCCACTACTTGCATGCTTCTCGGTTATTCAAGAATTTTTTCAGTACATTTCGTTGCATGAGAAAAAACGATCACATTCCCTTGCATTAACAAAAGTAGTGAGAAATAAATGTTGCTGTGAGACCAACAGTGCTATTCAGCCAATTTAATCTATGATGTAGCATTATAGTTGTCAATGTCTAGTCAAATAAACAAAATGTCTCACCACAAAAAAGCTTAAGTGAAATCTGTTAGTTGTAAGGGAAGTGTTCCCTCTGCTGTAGAAATGGAGTACTACTGCAAATGTGCTAAAGGTAATTTCATAAAAGGTTTCCTCTGTACAGCAAATGAAAACACAGATATAGCAGGGTTCCTTATAAACAGGACTATGGACGCAAGGTACCACTGATAAGGTGAGAGCAGGGGCTGCTTTCAGATGTTGTCCCCATCAGTGTTCTGCTGTTAACATTACAGAAACTGTCATATTTATCTTTAAAAACACCCCAAAACAGCATATAATTTTAGCCTCAGCAAGAACAAAGATACATTTTATGTAGTTTACAGCAAAAGATGTCTATAAGACCAAGAATACTTTTTCCTAAGAGAATAATCTATCTATAACCATTAAAGTTTCTATATTTGCAATACACAATGTAATAAAAAAGTGGAAATATACATACGAAATTCTATTAACAATTGCATCTTCATCTTCTTGTTCATCTGAAAAATAATACACAATTTTATACTACACATTTTTCTATTATGACAGTTGATTTTTGTCCTAGTCAGTGATTTCAATATTATGCTGCTACAAATCAAGGCTACTACATGTTTCCGTTTACAAATCTCAAATCTTTCCCTTTATGCATTCTTCTTCTTGATAAACTAGAAGTGCTCTGGAGCAACATATTACAATATTCCCCAGGCGGGTGCCCACCAATGGACATACTGGATAGGAATGCTTCAGAAATTCAAACAGAAAATGAAGGAGCACTAACATGGGAATGTTAACCTATAAAGTAACCAATAGCCACTCACTCTTCCCCCATGGCTTCTTCTAACTCCTGCACAAAAGGAAAAATGCATTTCCAATCCAAGACACATACAGTATATTTCTCATTCTAATTGTAACAGAAATAATAAGTATATTGGGTATCCTACAGCCATAAATTTAGATGATGCCAGATTTAAGTTGCAACCATTTGTTCCAGCAGGATCTTAATTTTGCAACTACTGTAATGTATTCAAAAAATATCCACCGTCAACATAGTTGCTATTTGGCAGCTAGGTGGCAGCATGACACAGACTATCAGCTACACCAGGGGTCCTCAAACTTTTAAAGCAGAGGGCCAGTCCACAATCCTTGAGACTGTGGAGGGGCCGAATTATCATTAAAAAAAAACCCAAATAAATTCCTATGCACATTGCACGTGTCTTATTTGTAGTGCAAAACAACAACAACAATGAAAGAACAATACAATATTTAAAAATGAAAACAATTGTAACCAACACAAACCTATCAGGATTTCAATGGGAAGTGTGGGCCTGCTTCTGGCCAATGAGATAGTCAAGTTAATTAGGATTGTTATTGTTGTGTTCCTTCAAGTCATTTCAGACTTTGGGCGAGCTTAAGTCTAAAATTATTTATTTATTCATTTACTACATTTATTTACTAAATTTATATCCCGCCCTTCTCACCCCGAAGGGGACTCAGAGCAGCTGTATGTACATACAATATATTATATTATTAGCATAGCACAATATTAGCATTATATATTACTATATAGAACTATACCACTATACTGTAATATTATATGTAATATATAACATATAATTAATATTATTATATGGTATTATTATTAGTATTATATTGTATAAGATAATATTATTATCAATATTATATGTATATACAATATATTATACTATTTAAAATGATATAAAAATATTATATTATAAAACTGAGGGCGGGGGCCAGGTAAATGACCTTGGGGGGCCACATCCGGCCCCCGGGCCTTAGTTTGGGGACCCCTGAGCTACACTTTTTGGCAATAAAACAAAGATCATAAATGGGACATCAGTTGTGTCTATTTCCAGTTTAATAATCAGGCATGCCACAACTCATGTAATAAGCACCAATATCTGTAAATAGCCTTGCATGATAATATTATATTTGTATATCTGTCACATAATTGTACACTGGCATTCAGAAGTAAACTCAGCTGACAGGTCATGTATCTGATCAAAAGGCAAGACTTAAAGACAATGCTTCCCTTCTGAACTTCTATTCATTTAATGGACATTAACATTAAGCAAAGCCCTTCCTTCATGGATCAAGAGGACAATTATAAAGGCATATCCTGAGAGGCAGGAAGACATGCTGAATCCTAAATTCAAAAAAGAATACTGTGCAGATCAAAGGTCATAAAATACCCTTCCCTAATCTTTACCAAATACAGAAGAATAGATAATATTTATCTTTCCAGTTGAGGAACAAACATCTGGGGGCAGAAAACATATTTGCTACATAAAATTATGTGCCAAAAATACAAGATGTCACACAATATTAAATGTATAGAACTGAATGGGGACACTTGTCTTACAATCTATCCTTGCTTTGTAAGGACAGTGATGAAGAAAGACAAAGGAACTCATGACAGATATTTGTTGACATCTGCCTTTGCAATATGATTAGAATTGAAAAGACATTCTCTCATAGTGATGGAATGGCATTCCTCAGGATCCACATGGTTTCCCAAATTACTGTAGGCTCACTTACCCTAAGAATATCAATCTGCCAATTTTTCATTCCTACTCACTGTTGAAGAACACTAACTGCACACCTACTAATAGCACTGCAATGAAACGTATTGTTTCATAAGTGAAACAAGACTTTCCTCCTAGCCCAAGTTCTAACTTTGAGCTGTCAGACAAAGGCTGAGCAACTATAGCATCTCCCAGAGCAAGGAAATGCGTCATACTCCACTGATGAATTGACTTCACAGAGCCACTCGCTGTACTGAACTGAACTTCACTGTGGAAAAAGAATGAAAATGATACCAGCAAACATATTTATGAAGGAGGCAGAGCAAGGGGACTGGATATACATATTTCACATCAAAATACTCCTCTGCACCTTAACATCAGCCTTTTGTATCACACAATGAATCCCTTGGCTGTCATGCATTGACAGGTAAGAGAGAGAAGTCCACCATGATCCTTACAAAGCACTTAAAGAAGTCAGTCAGGTCATGGGCTTCTTGACCTATTCCTTCCAAAAAGAAGAGAATTTAGGACTGAGTGTTTACTAGATAAGTGGTATCACTCATCTCTTTCTTGCTTTTCTGTCCCTCTTTCTTTTTCAAAATTCAAGCAGATTTACAGTAAACCTGTCTGCTCAAGACATAAAGGCAAACAGGAGTCAGTGGGACATTTCAGTTACAGAGTTTGTCTTTATGTTCCGAGTGCATGTCGATAAGGTCTACAATGAGCTACAGAAATTAAATAACCTATGGGAGAATGACGATGAATACACATTCAACATACTTCTGTCAAAATGTAAATGAAGCTAACAGAACCAAAATAGTTTTAAAACACAGACCTGCTGGTTCAAACTAAAGTAATTGAGCATCTTTTTTTTCCAAAGCAGTTTAACAGATGCTAACAATCTGAGAGCACTAGCGCTTCCGTGCTGTTGTTTCCCTGCAACTAGCATTCAAGCCAAAGCATTACAAATAGAATGGTCAGCAAGCTAACATAAGACAAACTCATAATAAAAGCAAAAAATGTTGGGAAAAAGGCAAGGAAGCATTATTACGAGTTATTCAAGATCTCAATTATGTTAGCCAGTTACTGAACAGATTAGGACATACCCTCTCACTTCAACATTCAAATGACCTTTTTCATACTTGGACTATGTGTTTCATATTCACAATTATAACACCAATTGCTTATCTCTCATATTCCAATAAAGATATGAATAAAAAAGAAGTTACCTCCTTTCCTCTTGTATCTTCTGATAATGAAATAAGAAACAATATACAGAATAGCGAATAGTAGAAAACAGATCTGGAAGAGAAAATGTTAAGATTTGAAAATATTTCCATCATATAACAAGTAAGAATTACATTTTTAAATACAAGAAAGAGACAAGTTCCAATGAAAAAAAAGGTTATGATTACTCGGAGTACAAATTACTATGGTATGTCTATTTTGTTTATTTATGAAGCTCTTCCGGGTACTAACAGTATACAGAGCCCATAGACAAGTTGACACTACAGTGAATATACTTTTATAAGATTTACTAGCAAATAATGTATTTAATATATTAAGTCAAGTTGAAAAGGCATCAGAGCTTTCATGAAGATTGCGGTACACTGTATGTAAAAAGAAAAATTCCTGTTTCTTGGTAAGTAAGCAGCATGAATCAACTTTGCTTGTAAAACACATTTACAGATATCCTAATCTGGCAATTGCCCCCAGTGAAATTCAATAATGATATCATAGCACTCATATAAGACATGGGCAGGTAATTCACTGTAAATGCACTTCTTTCCTTTTTGGCAGAAGGGGGCTTTGTATTTTAAACCACACACCATGATTTTAACTATAGAAGTGCATACACATTAAACATAGATTGTTGTTCTGTGCCTTAAAGTTATTTCCAATTTACAGCAACTCTATCATGGAGATCACTTGGCAAGATTTGTTCAGAGTGTGTTTGGCTTTGCACCCCTTTGAGGCTGAGTGTGGCTCAGCCAAATTCACATGGCAGTTCAAGAATTTTGAACCCTAGTCTCAAGAGTCAGAGTCCAATGTTCAAACCACTACACCATGCTGGCTCTCATCACATGTACAATACCAAGCATTAAGTAACTGTAACACCAAAAACACAAAAAAGTTAAGCAACAATGTTAAAGTTTAAAAAGAAAACAAGAAAAAGTATTCAAATGTTTAAAACACTGGAGTTCCTATGCTTGCATCGCAATCTCACATTCAATTGGGTTGTATTAATTAATCTGGCAGAAAGAAAATGGCAGAAGTCTCAAAGGTGGGGGGTGGAAACCAACCATATTAACAACTGAGAAAGGATGAAATCCTGTGTAGTCTTACTCTGAACTATATCCTACTGAACTCAACTGAATTTATTTCCGAATGAACACCTATGAAGAATGGTTAGGTAAACTTAAAAAGCAAGAAATACCACAGAAAGGACTAATGGGTTAATTGGCGAGGAAATGGGGCTGAAATTGTTAGAAAAGGTATGGAAAGGAGATCTAGGGTCACTGACAAACCTTGATTGGAAAAGTGTCCTGAAACGGAGAATAGTTAGGAATCCGTCAATAAAATTAAAAGAAAAGGTGTATAAAGTTATATGGAGATAGTAGACCACATCAGTTACATTGCATCAGACGGATAAGAAGCAAAGTTACTATTGCTGGAGATGTGGCATGTACAAAGAGACATATTTTCATTTATGGTGGGAATGTCCCATGCTGAAGAGTTTCTGCAACAATATATTTAAGGAAACAGAGAAGATTATAGGACTAAACATCACTCTGGATGCTAGGTTAGAATTACTAATGAATGCCACAAAGTTGAACTTAGAAAGGGGAAAAACGAACTGGTGATTATTTCACCTACAGTGGCGAGATTTATAATTGCAAAGAATTGGAAGATAGTAACTAGTCTTACTCTGGAAGCATGGTATGGAATGTAGCCTTAAATGACAAATTATCAGTGGAATGAGGGTGTTCAGAGGAGAAGTTAAAAGATCAGAATTTGATTCATACTGGTCAGTTTTCATTAAATATATTTTAGAGAGTGATAAGGGAAAACAATACAACCTTGTTGATCAGGAATTTTGGATATGACATTTGTTTACTGGTTGACTCATAAATTCATTGCAAAGGTAATGATACTTGTTCAGGATTTGTTTGTAAAATGTTTATTGTTTTGTGTTTTATGTTCTGTTTACACTGTAAGTTGTTAATGTATGTAAACAAAAATTCTATTTTTAAAAATTCTGAATGGGCAAACACACAGGATTATGCTATAGCACGCTTATCAAATATTAACTTTGTAAAGACAAGATGTAATAAAGATAAAATTTAATGAACACTCATATATGTGTGTGTTATAAACTCTGAAAGTTCCTCCCTGTAGTATGTAGTCTCGTGTTTGCTGCGTAGTGTTGTTTGTGTCCTATAATGAGTAGAGCTTATGTATGTAAATTTCCCTTGTTTAATATACATATAAACATTTTGTATGTTAATAAAATTATTTAAAAATAAAATATTAATCCACATAACTAGTTAGTGAATTTTACAAGAAAGCAGATTCTCCAAGGTTTGGAGGGTCAGAGAGCATATGATTCCTCTCTAAGTCAAAATATGTTTCCTTTTAGTATGCAGAAAAAAGAAAAAACAGATTTTGACATGTTATTGAAAGTTGTATTATATCTTTTAAACAAGTCTTTATGGTTATCCTGTTTTATAGAAAGTCCCATGCATTTCAGCCCTTTATATTACTTATTGGCCTTCTTCCTCTTTTTATTGGTGTAACAGACCACTTATATGGAGAGGGATTTTCAGCATCTCCAGAAATGTATGCTGATAGATTAAATCTGTAGCTCTTGAAGAAGGCCAATCAATGAAATAAGGAGCAAAGGGATATGATTTGCAGTACTTTCCATCTGCGTCAAAATAGCCATGTGGAAAATTGAAAATACAGTACTACTGTTCCCTTCTAACAATGACGGTTTAAAAAGAGAGTGGTCAACTGAAAATGTCAAGGAATGGATCCTACAGATTTTTTAAAATTCATGAGACAATAAGTGATTGAGAAACTTATCAAAGCATGCTCATTCAAATGTAAAACATTTTTTTCAGGTAGAAGATGCTGCTTAATTCAAGAATGTCTATTTTAGAGTAAGGAATGACAAGCCATCTTTGAGTATTCCTATTCTTTGTCTAAGGAACTCTAAAAATTAATGAGTGCTGCCAAAAATCAACAGGTGATTTGAAGGTGCATGCGCATGCACATACATATATACATGCACATATAACCTAGCAGCGTACTAATTTGTTCTTTGTGGTGACTGACATTTTATTCAAATTGCTTATACCTAAATGCCATTGACCAGTTAGATCAAATGACTGGCCACATCAGCACTCTGCAAACCAATACTTTTAAGTATACTGTACATACTAGTCATACTTTTCAGATTCTTTCAATGACCCTTGTTTTCACTGTTTATAAAAAGCAGCAACAAAAATGTCAACTTTAAGTTTCTTTATGTAGATACTATTCTAAAACTCATTCTCTGCCTCTGCTAATGTATCTTTAAAACTCATACAAAAGCACTTCTGGATTTAAAAAGACATATCTCAAGCACAGATTGCTTGGCAGAAGAATTGTCTTTAATTCTGAAAGAGCACTTCTAACCCACCCTCTAGTAAGTCGCTTTAAGTGCCATACCGGGCGAGAAACAGGTAATAAGTAAAATAATATGTACTGCTGTAACCTATCAAAAGAAATAAAAGCTATCCCTTAGCAAAGTTAAAGACTGCAACTACTTTAGAGGTTAGAAAAGCACTCCCATGAATCTAGCCTCTTCCCAAAATAGCGAAGGGACAATGTCTTGATTAAGACTTGTAGATCCTTCTTCAGACCCTCATAGCAAACAAACAGGTGATTAGCATTTATTTATTTACCACATTTATACCCCGCCCTTCTCACCCCGAAGGGGACTCAGAGTGGCCTTACAATTCGATGCTACACAAATACTATAAGTAAACAAATGCATTAAAATCCAGAAAATGAAAAACCTCACACATTAGACATTTTAAAAATTCATTAAAATCATGTAGTCCAAAATTGTAATCCAGAGCCATTCTATTCGTCACTGCACTATTTCATATTCACTTACTGCACTGTTGGAAAATTACTGACCAAAGGCTTGGTCCCATAGCCTGATGGTCAGGAGGGAGGGAGGTGACCTAATTTAGCTGCGGAGGGACCACCACTGAAAAGGCCCTGTCTCTTGAATGATAAGACAATAATAATATTATTATAACTTTATTCTTGTACCCCGCCTCCATCTCCCCAAAGGGATTTGGGACAGCTTACATAAGAAACAATCCAATCACAACATAAATTAACATATAATCCATGAATTTAAAACACAGTATAAGAACATAGTTATAAAACAACATAATATGACAGTTACTTAAAACCTAGCCAGCAATTGCTACATATACAGAGGGTGACTAGTACAAAACTCTGGGTAAGGTCCATGAATAAGATAGGGACGGGCAGGGAAGGAAACGGTCGCATTAAAATATCAAAACCTATAAAATGAGGGGTGATGATAAAGTGCAATATGAGTTTGTAAACAAGATGCATGGCTGGTCAGCCTCTTCAATCAAAAGCGCACCGGAATAACCATGTTTTTAGATCCGTTCAGAAGATGGACAACGAATGAGCCAGTCTAATCTCCCTGGGGAGCAAGTTTCAGAGTAGGGGGGCCACCATCAAGAAGGCCCTCTCCCTTGTCGCCACCAACCGTACTTGAGACGGAGGTGGGAGTGAGAGAAAGGCCTCCCCAAAAGATCTATGCAGGTTCATAGGGGAGGAGGCGATCACGGAGATAAGCTGTGAGATCAATATCAAGCTCTAGGGCAGTGGTTCTCAACTTGGGATCCATAGAAGTTTTTGGCCTTCAACTCCCAGAAATCCTAACAGATGGTAAACTGGCTGGGATTTCTGAGAGTTGTAGGCCAGAAATGTCTGGAGACTCCAGGTTGAGAACCACAACATTGTAAGCGCATTGTAAACATCTAACAAAGAATGAATGTTAACCAAGTTATAACAAAGAAAATGTTATAACTTGGTTAACATTAAACCAAAACGTTAATACCAAAATTAAGAACACCTTTATCACTGCAAAAGCACAAGAAAAGTTCACCATAACTAAATGCAGTTGATTCACTCATCCTCTTGGTGGTGGTGACATGAAATATAACTCTTAAAGTTCAAGGTATGTTAATCCATGGATGTGAATGGCTCAAATGACTTTGATATTAGCTGTGACAGGTAGGAGAGAGTGATGAAGGGGTATGACAGGTGGATAAAGATGAGCCAATCCTTTCGGAAGTCTCTTTATTGTCAAACTGGCAAACACTTTTGCAGACTAAGAAGAGAAAGATTAACAGAGAAATGGAAGTGTTTCCTTACAAAGATACAACAACCCATACAGCACTATAGGAACATGTATAGATAAGATCAGAGAAAATTCAGAAGCTATGAATAACATAATTTCTTCCATCTATTAGTTTATTATTTCTTTGTTACTGCTATTCAATTACAGCTGATTTTGATTCTTCATGTTTTCAAATGGAGGGACTAGAGATCTGATTGACAAACCTACCCAGCACATGAGAGGAGATATAGAACCTACAGTGCCAAAACCATTTATCTGTGCAAAATGCAAGGAACACTATGAGCCATGCTTGACAAGGCCAAATTGCTCAGTAAGTAGATGGATAGAAGGAGTGGAAGATCCTGATGGCAGCAACTTGTGCCCATTCTTTCCCATTTCCTGTGCCAATGACTACAGCAAAAAGAGAATGGCAGCAGTCTGTGTGGCTCAGAAATGACTGGACATAATGAAGACAGCCAGGAGTGAACTTGTGGTCAGTAAGGGCCATTCAGCCCATGCAGACAATCCCTTAATCACTACGGCAGGTTGAATACTGTTCACTTAAAACAAATAACATGGATATAACACAAAGACCTTACTTTCATTTATAATAATATAGTAATAATTTTATTTATTACCCGCCTCTGATGGCTCAAGGCAGGGTACAAAAAAAGTCTATATATATATATATATATGTATGCCAGAAACTTGCAAACTCTATTTTTATTCCTTTTCAAATTGAAATTGTGATGTCCAATAATCTTAAATAACCAGATCTAAAATTCTAAAGCCAAGTTTTAAGCAAAAAACTTTCTCAACACCCTAACATCTATGTTCAAAATAATCTTACTAAATTTTTAAAATATCCCATTTGCCTTCATTACTGAAAAAAATCTTCATATTCAAGTTGTATTGTAACTCATCTTGACAAGATAAAATGCATAATTCATAATCTTATATCCTTTAAAGATGATAAAATGGCAGATTTAGCACATCCTTTTAACAATTTACCCAGCATGCAATCACTTGAAGACCTAATTTCACAGTAAAGTTATAAACAGAAAACTAACTCAAAAAGGTGTGTTGGAAGGTTCCCCCACTGCAATTTCATGGAGCCCCGGTGGCGAAGTGCGTTAAAGCACTGAACTGGAGACCCAAATGTCCCAGGTTCAAACCCCGGGAGCGGCATGAGCAGCCGCTGTTAGCACCAGCTCCTGCCAACCTAGCAGTTCGGAAACATGCCAATGTGAGTATATCAATAGGTACTGCTCCGGCGGGAAGGTAACGGTGCTCCATGCAGTCATGCCGGCCACATGACCTTGGAGGTGTCTATGGACAACGCCGGCTCTTCGGCTTGGAAATGGAGATGAGCACCAACCCCCAGAGTCAGACATGACTGGACTTAACGTCAGGAGAAAACCTTACCTTACCTTACCTATAACACATGCTAGTAATTTTTTTTAAAAAGGAAACAACTAGATCAGATTAGGACCCATAGGAATTGCTTCACATTACAGGAAAGGAAATTCCACCAGAGCATTAGAAAGAATTTCCTGACTATAAGATCTGTTCAAGAGTGGGATTCTCTGCCTAAGTGTATGGTGGAAGCTCCTTCTTTGGAGGCTTCCAACTCTATGATTCTGTGATTCAATGAATCCAAATAATAACTGACATATGGCAACAAACCCTGTTCAGAAGCATACTAGAGGTACATTTTTAGTGTTACTTCTCTACACAAAAGGACTCCAACTAGAATAACCAGAAATTTGACAGATTGCTATTACAGAACAATTTTATTAGCATGAATTGATCCTATCACTGTAGTAATTGTATATTAAGGTAAAAATCATTCAAGGAGGTATGGAGAGCAAGGAAAACCTCTCTATTCTTCTCCTTTTCTCTCCACCAGAATGCAACATTCCTTGGGGGAAGAGGCAATAATTCAGACAAAATCTTCACTGAGATCCAGTTTCTCCTCTGTTCCAGTCCCTCTGAAGATAAAGGGAGACCCCATTTATCTCCACGTTGATTATTCAGAAGGAAATGGACTCAGATGCAACATGTCGATGTGTGAAATTTCAGTGGCAAGACAAAAGGATAAATGCTTCCTTCCTTGTAAAAGAAAATTTATCCTTTGGTCTTTTAAATAAAAAGATAGAAATACTCTACTGTAACAGAACCACTTCAATTCTCTGTTTATTAATATCAATTCATTAATGCACAGTAGTCTGAAGAGACACAAAGCGCTGTATAAAACTTATACTAGGGAGAAATAAAATTTAAGAAGACACATGTGACTCTGCACATAATTCAATGTAGCTTCAGACATCAAATAAATAAAAAGTGGAGACAACATCAGGAAAAAACAAAACACTTCTGGTACCAAGCATTTTGGATAAGGGATAATCCACCTGTATCAATCTGTCTTTTTCTACTGTCACATTCCCTTCTGAGCCTAAAAATATTGTTTCTCCGATTCCTAAGGCACCTTCACTTGACTCACCTTTTCTTATTATCACCACCTAACTGTTGCCATGCTTCTCCAAGGTCTTCTCAAGTTACATAGATTTCCTTTCTTATATTTCTGTAATGGATCTGTTTCAATCTAGATTTCAGTCTTTGCACTCTACAGAAACAGCTCTTACGAAGATCACAGATGACCTCCTTTGGGTCAATTAAAACAGCCTATATTCAGTCCTTACGCTCCTTGATCTGTCTGCAGCATTTGACAGGGCTGATCAATGCTCTTTCATTGGATTCACTTCATGACACAGAGTTTACTGATTCAGTCCTTAGCTAGTTCACATCTTATCTGTGAGACTGGTCATTTAATATGGTAGCTAGTGATCTATCTTCTTCCCTTCCTTTCCTTTTTGGGTAAAGTTTCACAGGGTTCTATTCCAGGCTCTTTATTGGACTTTCTTTATATGCTGTCAGCAATCTTGTTGTCTTTATAGCTTTCAATATCATTTTTATGTAGAAGAAACTCAGCTATATTTCTCCACTAGAGAACTCTCTTCTGACCTTGGACATCACATTACAGCACATCTTTCAGCTATCTCAGTATGGATGTTTCATTGTTGCCTAATTCTTAGCATGGCAGAGAGAACTATTTTTCCTCACAAACCTTCTTTACAACATACATTCTCCATTACCATTAATAATACCTTCATTTTTCCTTTGAAAGGAGCATGTAGTCATGACTTTTTATTCTTCTTTGTATTTTGTTCTTCACATTAAGGTTGTAGCAAAAATCATGTTGCTTTTTTCTTTATAAAATGGCCTCTATCTTTCTGCTTCCTCTGCTAAGACCTTAGTTTATACCAGTGATTCCCAAAGTGGCCGCTACTGCCCCCGGTGGGTGCTGAAGCGATTCAGGGGGGCGGTAATGGCACCTATTAGGACACGGGAGCAGGGCCAGAGGAGGGGTGGGGCCTCTTCCCAAGTGCCGGAGACAGGGCTGAGCACCTGAGGCGCCTGTTAGGACACAGGGGGTGGAGCTAGAGGAGTGGGCATGGCTTCTTCCCAAGAGCTTGAGACAGGGCTGAGAATCTATACCTCTCCTGAGGCTCTTGTTGGGACACAGAGGGCGGAGCTAGGAAACAAGGCGGGGCCTCTTCCCAAGAGCGCAAGACAGGGGTGAGCCTCTGTATACCTCCCCTGAGGCACTTGTTAGAACACGGGGGTGGGGTATAGAGATTCAGCCCCGTCAGGCACTTGGGAAGATGCCCCGCCCTCTCATCTAGCCCCGCCCCCTATGTCCTGGCAGGCGCCACAGGACAGGGATAGAAGTTCAGCCCTGCCTCAGAGCTTGTAACTCTGCCCATCCCAGTCCTGGCCGCCCATTTGTTGCTCCACCGACCTCCCCCTCCCAGCCCTGCATCTTGAACTAGGGGAGAGGCTCAGCCTTGCCCTCTTGAGCAGGAGCCATGCCCACCCCTCTAAACCATGCCTGCCTTTCCAGGGGACGCTGAGTAATTATTTTTTTCTGGAAAGGGGGCGGTAGGCCAAATAGTTTGGGAACCACTGGTTTATACCTTGTTCATTTTCCACCTTGATTATTGTAATGTTCCTTGGACTTGTCTTCCATTACATCACCATAGTCCTCTCATTTCCATTCAACATTCTGCTGCTAAGATGATCTTTTTGTCCTACTGCTTTCATCAAGTTATCCCACTTTTGACATTTCTTCAATGGTTTTCCATTCCCCCCCCCCAAATGAATTACAGGCTTCTTGTTTTAACTTCCAATATCCTACACAGCCTCTCCTCTATCTTTCAGCCCTTATTGCCTTTCATTAACCTGCTCAAGATCTTGGTTCTAATAAGTCTTAAGTTTCTCATCCAATCAAGGCTTTATCTTCCTCAGTTTAGCTTCACTCACTTTTCCATATGCTTGGAATTGCCTCCCTAAACATTGGCAGACTGCTCCTTCCTAAAATTTATATGTCAATCCATCACAAGATAGTTAAGTACACACTCTTCTGTATAACATGTACCACAGGCTTGTTTTATGATGCATGTCACCTGTATGTGACTGCAATAAATGCAGGCATGCAACCTTCAATCAAACACAAATACAGTATATACCTATATTGTCTAGGCAAGTGTGATTTACAAGCCTACAACCTGAATGTGTGGAAGAAGCTAATATAATACAAAATAGTACATACTTAGCAACCTAGAAACCACAACATGCCTCACAAGCCTTTTTCTCATCTATGAAACCATTCCATGAACAGACATCTGGAAGAAGAAAGACTAAGCTTCTTGAGTGAAAAAAAACTTATTGAGTCAAATGACAGTCAACATTTTGTTCTAGGACTCAACACAGTGTACAACAGCTGACACACAGTGAAAATTTACCTAACTCAAAAAACAAAAACGTATTTAAACTATCAATACCTTAAAACCAATTAAAACATAATCAGTAAAAAAAACAAAAGGATAACACAACATATTACTCAAGGGCAATAAGCCTTGCAGTGTCTTCAAAGGCCTGTCAAACTGAAAAAGCCTGTGGGAAAACAGCAAGAATGTAACATCTACAAAGAGAAATCCAGAAAGGGGAATAGCTGCCAAGAAAGTTCTCTTGTATACTCCCACCAGATGTACCTTGGACAGAGAAAGGGGCTTCGCCAGAAGATCTAAAGATATGGTATTTCAGATACTATGTAAATGAGTCCAAAATGATTAGAAAAACAAAATATAACTGGATTGAATTCAAATTCTCCCACCTCATTCTGGATGTGACCGGGAGTCACAATCTGAAATTATAAATCGTTTGTGGATAGCAAGCTGGTACTTATTATAAACCTTCTATGCTTGGAGTGCAAAAGGAAAGTAACACTGCAGGTGCCAAATCCTTTTGTACCAGGCCTTCACAAAGATTGATATAATGAACATCTACAATTATGGTTCCCAGACTGAAAACTGAAAAGGGTTCCTGTATTATTGTACAGAAGCAGGAATTACAGCAAATACAGTTTGTCATGCAACCAGGTAATGTGTAACACATGATAGAATTCCCTTTTGTACATAATGGTTAAAGGTTCAAAATGCCCCTGTTCTTTTCTCTAACAAGTTTCTATACAGCAGTTCATACTTAAAAAGTAATGCTGTGTTTCATAGTTTTGTTCAGGGTTGCTAAACCGAAAACACACACACTCGGCTGGTTTAAAATATGAATGTAAAAACAAGCAGGCTTCTTTACCAGAGAATTAATGCAGTTTGACCCTAATGTAACTGTCATGACTCAGTGCTATGGAATTATGGAAGATAGAGTTTGATGGCACACCAACACTCTTTTGGCAGAGCTGGGGAATATTTATTATTATTATATTCTCTTTTTGCTCAGGACAGAAAAAAAGGTGTAAAGGTTATTTCATGATAAGCGAGATAGTTAACATATTGTAAATATGCCTGTGTTGAAAATGTTGCGGTTTTGAGTATTTAAAATGTTCAACATCTAAAAATAATTTTTAAAAATGGATTTGGCATCAATTAATAATTTTATATTCCAATTTTAGAGAGTTGTTTTTAATTGGAAATGTATATCACATTTGCTGTTAAGTTGAGGTAAAAAAATGAAGTTGTTAAATGCATAAAGTCATTAAATTAAGTAATAATAAAATATAATAATAATATCCAAGTAAAATTTAAAAAAATAATTTTTAGGCAAGCCTTCAGCAAAGAAACCTAAACTGATGTGTCAGGAAGGCTAATTTTATCAACTGGAGCGAAATGCAACATAACCTGACAAAATACCACATTAACGTAGGTTGTTTATTAAATGCTTATGTTTATTGACTGTTTCATGTGTTTTATATATGTGTTTGATTGCTGCCACTTTGTATGACGTTTAATATGTTGGAAGCCACTTTGGGTCCCTTTGTGGGAGAAAAGCGGGTTGTAAATACAGATGTACGTATTATTATTATGTATAAATATTATTAATAATAATATCAATAATAGTCCCACTTCCATCTCAAGAACGGCTGGTGGTGATCACCTCCCACCTCTGGAACGCCCTCCCTAAAGAAATAAAGACGTCCCCCCTCCCTTCTCTCCTTCAAAAAACAACTGAAAATTTACCTTGGCTCATTAGCATATGGAGAGGAGGAGGATTAAGTTATGATATGATCATTACTGTACCTCTGATTGAAAACTATTGTTGTACTTGGGCTTTGTAGACCCTGTTAGTCCAGTTAACATCACTGGTCACATAATCAACCTACATATTTTAATGAACCATTGAGTCATTCCTGTAAATTGATGATGATGTTAATGTTTAATGTGTTATGTTTTGTGTTAGATATAATTTACTTGATAGGTTATGTTGTTTCATATTAGTTGTCATATTATAATTTGCTGCAACTAGCACAGCAGGTTAAACCACCAGCTACTGAAAATCTTGAGCCTTGGGTCGGGCAAACTCCCACCACCAGCCCTAGCTTCTGTTTACCTAGCAGTTCAAAAACACTTCAGCGGGAAGGTAAAAGGTGCCCCTGAAAAAACACGACAGCAAAAATCGGATCAGGAAGGCGTCTTTCTTGGCGTGGAAAATGGAACATCGCCTTCCCATGCCCGAGTCGGGCACAGCCTCCAGATGCTGGAGATGAACGAAAGTGGGAAGCCTTGCCTCTATGTACTGTCTGTCATGTTGTTAATTGTGTAACGGCACTGAATGTTTGCCATGCACATTTCTGTAATCTGCTCTGAGTCCCCTTAGGGAGATAGAGCAGAATATAATGTATATTATTATTATTATTATTATTATTATGTCAGGTTATTTTGCGTTATGTCTGAATTTATTATCTATTAAGGCATTGAATGTTTGCCTTTTTATTTGTTGGAATCCGCCCTGGGTTCCCTAATGGACACAGGGGAAAATATAAATAAAGTACTATGATGATTATTATTATATTTATAATATTATATATATATATATATCTCATTATTAAATTAATATTTATATTTATAATATCCAAATAAAATAATTATAATAAAATATTATTAACAATAACATTAATATTATTATTATATTCTATTATAATCATAAAATAAAACATTATTAATAATAGAACATTATTCTTATGATGATTATGATACTACACCTACGCACCGTGTACTCGCGCACTTGGCTGTGGAAGTTCTGCTCGCGGATGCTCACTTCGTCGGCGTCCATCCTCTCATCACCGCAATGGCGGCAAAGGCCCCGAGCCTTCCTCCCCGTCCCCTTCCCTTTCCCTTTCCTCGCCTCGCCGCTCCGGCTCCCAAGACCACGGCGGGCCCGGCGGAGGGAGCATGGCCGGGGCCCCGCGGCGCCTGAGGGAAAGCAGAGGAGCGACAAGAACAACAACAACAACGCGCGCTGACGAGAATGACGTCCGGCCCCTGACTCTGTCACTCCCTTCTGAGGGAGGGACACATCTGCGCCTGCGCCAACGCTCGTGAAGGGACGAGGCCCGCTTCCCGGCCAATAGGCTTCGAGGAGGGCGTGGCTTGCCGCCACCCTCTCTCGTAACTTGAAAAATAGGAGACCTTTGCGCCTGCGCAAACCTCCTCGAGGAGGCGGGGCCCAATTGCAGAAAGGGCCTCTCTGGCCAATGGGCGTGAGGGGGCGGGGATTATCAACACTCACAAAAACACTCTTTAAAGAGGAAAAAGCGGGCGGGGAGAAAACAGCCAGGTGGGAGTGCCTCTTTGCTCGGAAGGCGTGGCCAAGGGTTGGTAGGCACTAGGAAAGAGGTGGGGCTAAATATGTAAATGTAAATATGTAAATAATTGTAGCCAGGGCCTCTCTGACCAATGGGCTTGAGGGGGCGGAGATTACTCTTCTTTAAGGTGAGGAAAAGGTGGGCGGAGAGAAAACGGCCAAGTGGGCGTGCCTCTTTGCTCGGAAGGCGTGGCTAAGGGGTGGTAAAGAAGGTGGGGCTAAATATGTAAATATAGTCACAGGGGCAGAGCTTACGGATGTAAACAGATAGGGATTCAGAAGACCATGCTTGTCTGTATGAGGATGGTTTGATTCTGGGAAAATCTAAAAATATATATGAATATATATATATATATATATATATATTATAAGTATTCTTGGATATGTGTATAATGTTTTAATTGTTGTATGTTTTAAATTGACTATATATTTATTGGTATGCTGGAAACCGCTCTGAGTCCCTTGAGGAGATAGGGCAATATATAAAGTTTTATTTTTATATATTATTATATATAATTTATATATTGTTGTTTATTCGTTCAGTCGCTTCCGACTCTTCATGATGTCATAGACCAGCCCATGCCAGAACTTCCTGTGGGCCATCACCACCCCCAGATCCTTCAAGGTCAAGCCAGTCACTTCAAGTATAAATTATATATAAATATAGTCTTATTTATATATATTATATATATAATATATAATCTTATATATGTATATGTCTAATATATATATACACACAAATATATATAAATTATATAAAATTCAATATTATATCTAAATCATATATAAACAATAATATATGTAATATATATAATATACCCTGTTTCCCCAAAAATAAGGACTACCCTGAAAATAAGAGCTATCATGATCTTTCAGCATTTCTGAGGATGCTCGAAATATAAGCCCTAGTTCAAATATAAGCCCTAGATATAGTTCATTTAAAAGGTCAATTTGGAAAATAAGACTGCCCCTGAAAACAAGTTCTAAAGCATCCTTTGGAGCAAAAATTAATATAAAACCCTGTCTTATTTTGGGGGGAAACAAGATATGTGTGTGTGTGTGTGTGTGTGTGTGTGTGTATGTATAATACGCTGCTGGGGAGGTTGTGGGTGGAACTTTTGAGGTGGATTGTTTTAAAATGCATTTTTAATTGCAGCGCAACATAAAAACTCCAACCATCACCCAAGTTTAAAGAAAAAAGAAGCCCAACTAAAGTCCTGGCAGACCGTGCAAAAAGAATCTGTTTGCCCCACGTCCTCCAAAGTGAACTGAACCACCTAAACTGGGCTCTACAGGCCAATGGATACTCCACCACAGATATCTGAACAAGAACAAACCATGAGAGTGAAGACAAAGATCCACCCAGAGGAAAAGTGTTGTTACCATACATCAAGGGAACCACTGACCACATTGGGAAGCTGATGAAGAAACACAACCTACAAGCTATCTACAGACCCACTAAGAAAATCCAGCAATGCCACCTTCAGCAAAGAACAAGAGGTAGCCTCTCACCTCTGCAGGAGTCTACTGTATACCATGCAGCTGTAGACAAGTCTACATAGGGACCACCAAATGCAGCATTGCCCAGACACGAATCAAGGAACATGAAAGGCACTGCAGACGAATCCAACCAGAGAAGTCAGCTATAGCAGAGCACTTGATGAACCAACCTAGACACAGCATATAATTTGAGAACACAGAAATGCTGGACCACTCCGTCATCCACCATGTCAGACTACACAGAGAAGCCCTTGAAATCCACAGGCAGAAATGCAGTATATATGTCATTGCGACATGACCCAATATCTTCAGGAGTTGTTTTTCTTAAGTCAGGAAATCTACATTTTATCCACATTTTCACACGTTCACTCTATCAATCCAACCCTGATGCCAAAAAAAACCCCTATAGTAACTATGCCGGACAAGGAGAGCTCACATTCATGGCTTTCCATGAAACAGAATGGCACCCTTCGTGGGTTTTCCACATTCCCTCTATTCTCCGTCAATATCTGTTGCAGTATAAATCTATTACAATATAAATCTAATACAGTATCCTTTTGAAAGTGCAAGGGGGATTGATCTGAGGATGTGTAGTCACTGTGAATTACTAGGCAGATCTCTTGAAGATGTTGGTCCAAAAATTTATATGCTTGGGATATTTCTTGACGTGTTTTTAATATGGGAATATGGATTTCTTTTTCCCCACAGGAAGCTGTTCTGGGAACTCTGAATCTTGAATCACTCTAAATTTTGAGTTAGTGAGTGTACTCCCTGCTACCATTTAAATCCTGACAAAAGATAAACTTGTTCACAAGTTAATTCATTTTAATCTTAACCCAGAGAATGAGTTTGTGTGGGAGAGAGAATGGTGAGGCCGGCCACGCCAGGCTGATTTCTCAGCCAGAATATCAAGCAATTTGGAGGTGCTATTGCAGACTTGGACAAACTTGGATCCTCCAGGTGCTTTTGACTTTAACTCCCACAACTCCTAACAGCATACCGGCCTTTAGGAATTGTGTGAGTTGAAGTCCAAAACCCCTGGAGGGCCCAAGTTGGCCCATGCCTGTGCTATAGAGTTCTGGGGTTAAGGTTTGGTGAGATGCCACCTCTCTGGCAGAGAAGGCTAAAGACCTTGTAAAACTACAACTCCCATGATTCCATAGCATTGAGCCAGGGCAGTTCAAGTGGAATTAAACTGCATTCATTCTACAGTGTAGAGATACATCCTGGATGGGTAAAGCCTGGCTCAACAACAGTCCATGTGAAAGAGATCTTGGAGTCTTAGTAGACAACAGGTTGAACATGAACCAACAGTGTGATGCAGCAGCTAAAAAGGCCAATGGGATTTTGAGCTGCATCAAAAGGAGTATAGTGTTTAGATCGAGGGAATTCATGGTGCCTCTCTATTCTGCTTTGGTCACACCTCACTTGGAATACTGTGTCCAATTCTGGGCACCACAATTTAAGGCAAGATGGAAGCTGTCTAGAGGAAGGCGACTAAATTGATCAAAGGTCTGGAGACCATGAATCCCTATGAGGAGTGTCTTAAAGAGCTGGGTCTGTTTAACCTGCAGAAGAGAAGGTTGAGAGGAGACCTAGCCATTATATAAATACCTGAAAGGAAGTAATAAGGAAGAGGGAGTAGCCTAGTTTTCTGCTGCCCTGGAAACAATACTACAAAATTAATGCCATTGACACCTACACTTCTTTTTATGAGGACATTGGCATGAGGAAAGCTGATTTTTCTAAATCTGAATGCCCAACTGGTTTTCTTGGAAGACATTACCAAGTACAGGCAGGCCAGAAGTTGCAAACGAGATAGGTATTGGATAATATAAGAAAGGGTTAACACCCCTGTGGTGTTTGTTTTGCTGTCTGTGCCCTTGTTCAGAAGATTTCACCTCACTTTTTTCCCCTGTGAGAATTGGATTTTGAAAAAAAGAAATTGCTTGTTGTGGAAGCAAGGATTGGTGATGCAGCTTCAGTTGAGACGCCATTTTCCCATGATAACTCTTCCAGGAGTGAATTTTGTACCTCAGGGACTGCCTGTATTGGTCTTCAATGAAAGGAAACAATGGCTGGAACAAGCAGCCGCTTGAAGACATTACGGAGTATTTGGCTTTTTAGTCATCAATCTGAAATATTCTCAGCTGTAAGTAATCTCCTTGCTTGGAAGGTATTTGTGCAAAATGTCCAACTGATTGTTGTCCACATCCTGAGTGCCTTTAATACTGTGTAGTTACTACTCATGTTGAAATATACACTAGGGATTATATTTCTGTTGTTTTTCTGGAGGAAAAGATCAGAGTCAGATTTATTCCAAGTCATTCATTTAAGTATTCTATTGCACTGGTCTGGACAAGATTTCAGTTTAACCATGAATCTCATGTACCATAGACTTCTAAAATAGATCTTGGTGAAGGAATCTATATGTATTATTTACAAACGTATTGTATGATCCAGTCAGTATAATCACAATAATAAAAAGGGGAAAGGGGCAACTCCACAGGGGTCAGTAGAACAGGAAATACAAAGTAGCAATAATCCAAAAATGACAAAAAGCATAAAGTCAAGAGAACTAAAATCCACAGCAGTACTTCAAACATAAATCCATACACATGAAAACAGGAACTTTTCCAAAGTAAACCCTCCAAGGAAACAAAGATATGAAGCAGAACAGGAATCTTGGCAATATTTGAATCATGAGTTTGGGAGCAGAAACAGGAGAGCCATCTCTTATGGCAACGTTGTCTCCTCTTAGGGGCTTGATGCCAAACCACTTAAATTAAGCCCATCCAAGCACCCACGACATCATGCCAAACACACCTGGACTTCAAAGTCTTATCTCAGATTCTGTGAGGATATCTAATTTGTATGTTTTTCACTCTCTCAATTCTCAGGCCTAATCTAATTTTCTGGGGAAACTCCCCATGTGCCCAAGGACTTTCACTTTCCCCTGTTGCCTCCTGAGAAAACATCAGCCTCATCTGCCTGCAATTCTCTTCGATCACTCACAGATTCCTCAATTTGAAACCCATCATCTCCGCCCCCCATCCTCTGAAAAATCCTCTGATGCTTGCTGGGCTACAACAAGAGATAGAGTCTTGCTTCACATAAACATCTGTTAATATGGAAAGTGGACCAGAAGCTTGGAATGTTCCTAATATCTTCCATTGTTTTTCACTGTGTGATGCCATGTCTAACTATATCACTGTATTCATCCACTCAGTCCTTGAAGAAGAATTATCCTCCTAATTATACATAAAGATGGCCAAATAGGAAACATCTTTAAATTTATATCAAATTATAATTGAGTTATTCTCCACTATCCTAATCATGTGCATTAAATATTTTTTATAGGGCAATAATTTCAAAGCCTCATATTTTGTGGGCAGCTGCTAAGGTGGTAATTGCATTTTAAGTTGAGAAAGAGAGAGGAATCAATCTTTGGTCTTGATTCAAAAAGGGAATGTTTGTACCTGTCATTTAAGTGCCCATTTATCATTCTGCTTTTGTGGCATGTTTAAGGGAAGTCTCCCATTAGCACACCAAAACTACTATTGAGTCCTTGTGGGCTGGGAAGTGATACAAAAATATTTAAATGTCAATGGTACTGAAGCATGGTTTTTTAAAAAATGAATGCCATACCTTTCATTTGCATCTCTTTAGGTACTCTGACATTACTTTTTTTAAAAAATAGCAACACTTTCCATCAAGCAGTGCCTTCGCAGTCTCTATAACAGGCATGGGCAAACTTGGGCTCTCCGGGTGTCCTTTCATATTCACTTCAGCAGAATTGCATAAGAACACTCTTTCATGGGGGACTTCCGGTGAGCTTTCATGGCGGCAGGTCGGGTTTGCTGAGGGCTCCCAGCAAACCATCGATCGGGTACGGTCGGGTTTGAGCTTTCAGCTCCCCTCTCCCCGCGGATTGAGGCGGGGAGGGACGCAAGGCCCCAGGCACCCCCGTTGATCCGAACCTCGAAGGATCCGAGGCGTACGGGTCCGGGGAAGTGCGGGGATCGCGGACCGTCCTGACGGCAGCGAGCTTTAAGCCCGCATATACTGCCGACCCAGCTCACACTTTTAAATTAGGAAAGAAGAAGATGACGAACAAAATAAAGATATAACAAAGTTGAAGATTCTATCACCTATCGGCATTCCGGGTTCAAAGGAGAGGATATAAGAACAGAACAGATCTAGATCCAAAAGTGAGTAAAATCCGGGACTGAAAAGTAGAGAGGCGAAACGGCGTCTCGCTAGAAAGAAATATCCTCATAGCATTTCAAAATATTAGTAAAGTTAAATTTAAAATTTAAAATTGAAGAAATGAACTAAAGTTTCCAGGTGGGACTAATTGTAATGAATTGAATTGAAGACTTACTTAATGGCGGACGACCTTGACTGGAAATTGTTTTGACTACTGCGTAGCCTCTTGTAAACAATCTTCCTGACCTCGAGGCGACTTGGCGGAAGTGCGAGAGAGAGGCAAATGACAAAAGAGGAAATCCGCCACAGTAAGGGCAAGCGGGCGACTTCAATGTGAGGGCGGAACAAAGTGATGTGTTGGTGCCCCATCAAAAAGGTCCCGGCCGGAAACAAAATTTTACCAGACGTAAACAGCGGAGATTAGCGGAAGGCTCTGAATGGTACTCTCCCTGAAGCAAGGGTGCCATAACTAACCAAACCCCGTGGCAGAGGGAACGGAACGGAAAAGCGGAACACTCCAAGAGCGACGGATCAGCGATCTGAGCCCGAATAGGGAACGACGAGGGACAGGAGCAACGTGGAGACGAACAGACATCGTGGGATTTCGCAAGATAGAGAAGAAACACGTGGACAAAGCAAATAAGCTACATAGAGTTATACAGAGTAAAAACCCAAACAATAGTAATTTCTAGAAACAATATAGATTAATTGGATTAATTGGATCAATTTGTTAATTTGGTTTATATACCCAATTTACTACAAGGATAAAAAAGTAATAGTGCTGAAAGAATTTCCCCAAACAACTTTAAACAGAAGAAGGAAATATTTTTTCCTAACGGATGAACTTAAAAGATTAAAAATAAGATTTAGATGGGAAAGAAATGAAGGCATAATGGTAACATACAAGGAAGAGAAGCATTGGTTAACATCGGAAGAGAAGGCAAGGGAATTTCATAAAAAACTCATAAAAGGAGAACGTGAAACCTCAGCAGAAGATACTACACCACCGTCAGTAAAGAGGAAGAAACCGAAAAGAGCCCGACATACCTCACCATTAGGAGGAAAAGGAGATATAAGCTCACATCCCAAAACAACAATGCTGATAGACGAAAAGGAAGAAACAGAAGAAGAAGAAGATGAGATAGAGATAGAAGAAGAAGAAGAAGAAAAAGAAGAAATACCATCAAGTGCAGGAAAAGAACCGGATGAAGACCAAGAGCTAATGAAATTTGACGAACCCCCAGAAAATAAACATGAATAAAGGAACTCAGATGGACTGTTTAAAAATCTACTCTAACAATGTCAACGGACTAAATTCCCCATGTAAAAGAAAAGCGTTAATGTCTCAATTAATAAAAGAAAAATATGATGTTGTGGCTCTACAAGAAACTCATATTTTAGCTAAACATGCATCACACTTAACAAATAAAAGAATTGGCAAAGAATTTATCGCGTCCGATATTGTAAAAAAGAGGGGCGTAGTAATATACATTAAAGAAAGCATCCCAGCAACAGTTCAATTTAAAGATATGGAAGGAAGATATATAGCAGTTTTGATTGACATGGATCGACAAAAAACTCTTATCTGCAACATTTATGCCCCAAATGGTCCCAAAAAACATTTTGTGAACGAGTTAAAGAAAAACATTATGAAAGTAAACTTTGACCACTTAATAATATTGGGAGACTTTAATGGAGTATTAGATGCCAGACTCGATACAAGTAATTCGACTAAAAACAGAAATTATGTAAAATCCAGATTAATTCCACAAAATTTTGTAAAATTAAAAGAAGAATTTGACCTACAAGATGCTTGGCGCATCCACAACCCAGAAGTACAGGACTACACCTTTTTCTCTGCTAGGCACAAGTCCTGGGCGAGAATTGATATGGCTTGGGTATCCAATTCATTTTGCACTAAAATAAAAGAAATCAAAATACATCCCAGAGATAAATCAGACCATTGTCCCATAACTATTACGATCAATAGGAAAACATCAATTTATAGATGGAGACTAGACGAAAATTTACTGAAACTAGAGGAAGACATAAAAATCAATAAACGGCTGATAAAAGAATTTTTTACAATAAATAATACACCGGAAATAAAAGTCCAGACTCTATGGGATGCGTTTAAGGCAGTCACAAGAGGTTATTTTATTCAACAAAAGGCAGAGAAAAATAAGAGGAAAAATAAAGAATTAAATAAAATTAAGAAAGAAATAGAATCCCTAGAATCTAATCTTAAGGCAAATCCATCAAATAAAGAAATAACAAAAGAACTATCGCTTTTGAAAAAAAAGAAAACCCAATGGGAATTAGAAGAAACCGCCAGACAGCTGAAATTTATTAAGCAATATAATTTCGAAAATGCAAATAAACCGGGCCAATGGTTGGCGAGAAGGATAAGAAAGAAAAGACAAAGACAACAGATAACAAACATAACAGAGAATGGTCAAACATACACAACAGACGAGGAAATATTAGAGATATTCAAACAATACTATACGAATTTATATAGAAAGGAAGAGGATAACCTAAATGAAATATCTCAATATTTAGGAGAATTCAAATTTCAAAAAATTTCGGACCAACAAAGAGAGCAACTAAATAAAGAAATAACAACAGAAGAGATTAGAAAAGCAATATTGGCAATGAAACCAAACAAAGCTCCGGGTCCAGACGGGTTCCAAGCTGACTTCTATAAAGTCTTCCAAGAAGAAACACTACCATATTTACAAAAAACCATGAATGCAGTTTTGAGGAATTCGGAAATGCCCGAATCATGGTTGCAGGCAGAAATTGTCGCCATCCCGAAGGAAAATAGTGATTTGGCGAACATAAGAAACTACAGACCAATCTCTCTCCTGAATGCAGACTATAAAATTTTTACGACAATTTTAGCTAATAGATTCAAGGAGTTTTTAAAAGAGTGGATAAGCCCTAATCAAAAAGGTTTCTTACCAGGTAGAAGCATGAGTGAAAACGTAAGATGCATCGTGGACACTATTGAATACTATGAACTCCATCATGAGAAAGAAATTGCTTTGTTAGCTATTGACGCGGAAAAGGCATTCGATAACTTAAATTGGTCTTTCTTTAAACTATTATTTAAAGAGTTAGATATAGGTTTCCACTTTTTGAATGCTATAGAAGCGATATATAGCAGACAAACGGCCAAAGTAACGATAAATAATCAACAATCACGGGAATTTAAGATCGAGAAAGGAACGAGACAAGGTTGTCCACTTTCACCACTTATATTCATTTTTGCTTTGGAATTATTAATTAACAGCATTTGCAAAGATAAAGAATTGAAAGGCACTAAGATAAGAAACCAGGAGTATAAAATTCGGGCGTTTGCGGATGACGTAATATGTATTATTGAAGAACCCAGACAACGAATAAGCAAATGGATGGCGACAATAGAACGTTTTGGTAACCTAGCTGGATTCAAATTAAATAAACAGAAAACAAAAATGTTAACAAAGAATATCACTAAGAAAAACCAAATTATTCTACAAGAAGCATCGGGCTTAAAGATAACACCAAAACTAAAATACCTAGGTATTTGGCTAACAGCGAAAAACACTCAACTACTGAAGAATAACTACCAGGAAAAGTGGAAGGAAATACAAAAAGATTTAAGACAATGGCAATCATTAAATATATCCTTGTTAGGCCGTATAGCGACGATTAAGATGAACATTCTCCCAAAAATGTTACACTTATTTCAAAACCTACCAATTCTTCGAAATCAAAAACAATTTAAAATCTGGAATAAGGAGATATCAAAATTTATTTGGAAGAATAAAAAGCCAAGAGTAAATTTTAAGGTAATGACAGATTTTAAAAGTAAAGGGGGATTTGGTTTACCAAATCTACATCTTTATTATGAGGCATGCGCCCTAAAATGGGTCAAGGAATGGATTACCCTGGCGGACGAAAACATCCTAACCCTTGAAGGGTTCGACTTGCGTAGAGGGTGGCATGCATACCTGTGGTATGGAAAACGGGCGGTAGAGAAAAACTTTGGCAATCACTTCATTAGAGCTTCCTTAATTAAAATCTGGGAGAAATATAAGAATTTTTTGTACAAAAAAACTCCATTATGGACTTCGTCGCTGGAAGCGAATCAGAGAAATATATTAGGATGGACGGATTGGCCCAGATATAAAGACCTTTTGAAGAAAAAAGACGGGAAATATGAACTAAAATCTCAGGAAGAATTGAAAGACAGGTTTAAAAGTATTTCCTGGTTTCAATATATGCAAATTAAAGAGCAATTTATAAAAGATAATATAGTAGGTTTCAGTGGAGAGGAGAGTACATGGGATAAAATTTTATCAGCAAACAGGAAGGAAGTCTCTAGGACTTATAATATGTTGCTAGGTTGGTCTACTGAAACGGAATCAGTGAAAAATTGCATGATTAGATGGGCAAAAAATGTTGGCCGCCCAATAAGAATGGAGGAATGGGAACAAATTTGGAATAAGAAATTAAAATATACTTATGCATGGGATTTAAAAGAAAATTGGTTAAAGATATTTCACAGATGGTACATGACCCCTAAAAAATTGAATTCAATGTATAAAAATTACCAGAATAAGTGTTGGAAGTGTAAAAAGCAGGAAGGGACTTTCTTTCATGCATGGTGGACATGTGAAAGGTTACAAAAATTTTGGAAAATGATCCACGTAGAGTCGCAAAAAATTTTGAATGTGAAATTCCCAATGAAACCTGAGTATTACCTATTGGGGCTATTAGATACATCGCTGAAACTAGATACTAATGAGGATAAACTATTTATGTATATATGTACCGCAGCAAGAATAACAATCGCAAAAAGATGGAGAACAGAAGAGATTCCGCAACTGGAAAATTGGTTGGAAAAGGTAGAAGAAATCAAGGACATGGACAAATTAACTTTTTATTTGAAAACAAGTAGAGGAAAATTGATTAAAACTACAAATTGGGAAAAATTTGATATGTACATTAATGAAAACTTAAAACAGTAAATTGAACCGGGACATAGTAACAATTATACACTAATGAAATTGTTTTCCGAAAAGGGGATAGAATGGAAGTCATCATTGTACCCCTACCCCTTTCGTGTTGATCCCCAGGTGTTCTTTCCCCTTCACCCCCCCCTTCCCCTTGTTTCCCTTCTTAGTTATCCTTCACTGTCATTTGTTTTTAAAATTGTGTTCATGTATTGCACTTACCCTTCAATAAAATAAAAAAAAATTAAAAAAAAAAAGAACACTCTTTCATGCAAGAGTGAGCAAATATCTTTCAGATATTGCTGGACTATCGTTTCCATAATCCCTAAATTGTCTAAGCCTAATGGGAGTTATATCCCAGGATCTCAGATTATCTGCTTATCCTAGATTATCTGGCACCGTAGACTCATATAATCCAATCTAAAGCAGATAATCTGGGATCAGATCCTGGGGGACTTCAGTGAAACCTGTGCTCTCCTAAAGTGTATAAGGAAACCTTGAATATGACAATACAATTTCTATATAAGAGTAAAAGGATGGGACTAAGCTGTCAATTCCCTTTCTCATAGGTCAGCTATTAAATGTGATCAGGCTGCTTTTTCTTTTCTGATATACATATTATGTAACCTACAGCACAGCTTTATGTATGTATATCCACTCCCATTCCTTTCTTTTCATCTTCGTCACTTTAGGTACTCTGACATTATTATTATTTTTTTAAATGGCAATACTTTCCATCAAGCAGTAATTGAAAATAAAACCACAGTTGTCCACTTTTTCCTATCCTTTACGTTGTCACTTTGGCAGCATTATATGTCATCCTAAAAATAAATCCCCTGGTGTTCAACCTAGAGTGCATCTACACTACCAATTTAATGCAGTTTTTATGCCACTTTTACTACATGGCTCAGTGCTATGGAATCATTAGTTTTACAAAACTTCTCTGTGAAATAATGCTGGTACCTCTCCAAATTTCAACTCCCATGATTATATAGAATTGAGCGGTGACACTTAAAGTGGTATCGAATTGCTTTTTTTTTTTTTTTTGGTGTCAGGAGCAATTGGTGTTGCTTCTGGAGTGAGAGAATTGGCCGTCTGCAAGGACGTTGCCCAGGGGACGCCCAGATGTTTTTGATGTTTTTACCATCCTTGTGGGAGGCTTCTCTCATGTCCCCGCATGGAGCTGGAGCTGATAGAGGGAGCTCATCCACACTCTCCCCAGGTGGGATTCGAACCTGGCAGCTTTCAGGTCAGCAACCCAACCTTCAAGTCACTTAGTCCACTACGCCATCTGGGGGCTCGTATCGAACTGCATTAATTCTACAGTGTAGATGTGCCCCTAATTTCCTTCTGAATAGTCATAGGACTGTACTGGGAATCATCTATTCAGCTGCTTAAGTGATGAGACAAGCTGATGAATCATGAGAGCAATTACTTGTGAGATTCGTTTAGCAAAGCCATATAAGCTCTCACTTTCCTGGCATGGGATTTTTGTAACCCCTCTAGTGACCTGCCCAATTTATGTTAGGAATTGGAAGATTTTGCACAAGACATTAAAACAGCTGCAACCAAACACACGTTAAGTAATTGTGCATACATTGCACCAATGGCTTGTCACTTAGTGTAATCAAGGCCCATTTAGAGCAGAAGTGAGTAATTATGGGATTTGGGAGGGGGGCACATTAGCTACCAGGAGACTTTGAAGATTAACACATACCCCCTCTCTCGCACACACACAAAATTGCTGCAAAAACCAGAATACAGTATTTGCAAAAAACAACAACAACACTGGGTTGCTGTGAGTTCTCTGGGCTGTATGGCCATGTTCCAGAAGCATTGAATGGCCTTGCAGCTTCAAAGCATGGCCGCTTCCTGGCTGGGGTGGATCATTTGTTGGGAGGTGTTCAATGTTAATTAAGATGGCCAATTGCAACATTCACACTTGCCTTAAGCAGACAAGACTTCTTTCTCCCACTCTGGACATTTCACAGATATGTAAACCCCACTTGCCTAGTTTCCAACAGACCTCACAATCTCTGAGGGTGCCTGCCATAGATGTGGGTGAAACGTCAGGAGAGAATGCTTCTGGAACATGGCCATGCAGCCCGGAAAAATCACAGCAATCTAGTGATTCCGGCCATTAAAGCCTTCAACAAAACAAAACCCCAACAATTTCTAACTCTTAAAATACTCCTTCATGCCTCCTTGAATTGGGGGCATTTTCACCATGTTTTGGACCAGATGACTTTCCTTAGAGCAATAGGATTCATTTCCAGTTGACTTTCTAGCCTCTTAGGGGTATTATCATTTTGGGGGCATCATAAGATGAGGATCTTTCATTGAAAAATTGCCAGACTTTGGTCTGCCAGAGGTGCATCCGCCTGGACCTAAGACTGCTGGGATGGCTACTTTACTAGCAAAATGGGCCCATAATACCATTTACATGGTTTTTCATGCACATCCCATTGTACTTCGCTATCTTTACCACATGAGTGTGTCTTCTGGGACCCATATAATGGCTGTTTCACTTCCAACTTTTTATACAACTAGATTGCTTGGAACTGACTTTGACACTGCGCACAGAAGTAAAACGTATTTTCCCCAATGGGTTTACATAATCACATTTTGCCATTTTCTCTTTGACAATAAGCCATGTACTTTTTATTAAAGCTGCCTCCCTCCCTTTTAAAAAAAATTGCTTGAAATCTTAAAGGCCGTAAATCAGTTTAATTCTCACAATTAATAGAGGCAAGATTTATTCTTAAATCATGGGTGCTCCTTTCTAATTAAATTCAAATGAGTTTAATACCTCTCCAAAGTGCTCAGATAATAAGTAATCCCCCTTTTTGGACTTTAACATCCTTGATCCCTGTCAATAATTAGATTGGGTGCCTTATAAAGCATAATGGTTGGCATTTTTAAAAAATCTTTATATTCGTCTTCTGTCTCATTAACAAAAATGAATAGGCTCCCTTTTCTGGCACAGGAAACTTGGAAAATTTCAATGTTGCTCAAGGACATGACAAATAAATTCTAGTGTTAGTGAATTAGCCCTTCTGTCCTCCTTGAAATACTCCCCAATGAAAGAGAGAGAGAGATCTAGATTTCTGGATCGGTAATTATTTTGCAGCCGGATAGCTCAAATCGTATCATGAAAAGATGATGCAAAGGTATAAATCAAAGTAATTTTCAGAACGTGTTCCGGGCTTCTAAAATTCTTGGCAGGATGATGGGAGCAGGGCAGAGCCAAAGGTACTTGGCTACCCCAAGCAACCTTTCCAAAGTCTCGGAGCACACCAAAGGCCAGAGTTTTACTATGTATGTGTGTTGTACTATAACTCCCAGCTGCCCTAGCCATCACAGTCAAGTTTGCTAGAAGTTGCAGTGTATGCATACCAAGGACCACCCCCCCCCCCCCAGGTATTTTTGAATTACAGCTCCCACAATCCCTTACAATTTGCCACACTGTCTGTGGCAATCCAAAATTTCAGGACTGTAATGGGTTCCAGACATCCTGTCTATAGCGGGCATTGCCAAACTTTGGCCCTCCAGGTGTTTTGGACTTCAACTCCTACAATTCCTAACAGCCAGTAGGCTGTTAGGAATTGTGGGAGTTGGAGTCCAAAACACCTGGAGGGTCCAAGTTTGCCCATACCTGGTCTATAGATCTGAATGTTCACCGTATTCATTTGACTGGTCTCCAAAGCCTCTCCGTCTGTCTATATATTCTTCGTCTTCATATTTGATTGCTCTGTTGCTACAGGACATTAAGCTTGCTGCATTGTTCAACAGACCACAGCAAAGAACCTAGAATAGCATTTAATGTCATAAATCTTAAGCACAGGAGCAAGAAGGCACCACTTTGTTAAGCGGATCTAATGGAATTGACAGGGACAAGTTGTTGGATCTAGACTTACGTAATACCCTCCAGTATTTCACAGATGAAAACTCAGGCTGCAGCTATACTGTAGAATGAATACAGTTTGATATATATCACTTGAACTTCTTTTTTTCATGTCAGGAGCAACTTGAGAAACTGCAAGTCGCTTCTGGTATGAGAGAATTGGCCGTCTGCAAGGACGTTGCCCAGGGGATGCCCAGATGTTTTACCATCCTGTGGGAGGCTTCTCTCATGTCCCTGCATGGGAATCTGGAGCTGACAGCTCACCCCGCTCCCGGGATTCGAATTGCCAGCCTTCCTGAACTTTATCTCTGGACCCACCCCATCCTACCCCTAACATTATTTTGGAAATTTTGGAATATTCGGTCAGGAATTTTATGGAATAACCCAGTTACTACGCTCTTTATTTCCACCCCCTTTTATTCTTGTCCCTTGGTGGTGAAACTGATATGGTTTTAAAGCTTCTTATCTTGTTTTATGTATTTATGTATAATTGTGTTTGAATTCGTTTTTGATTTTATACTGCTTGTTTATTTTATTGTTTGGTTCTATATTTTAACTTGTTTATACTTTGTCTTTTCTGGGCTTGGCCCCATGTTAGCCACCTTGAGATGGTGGTGGGATACAAAAATAAAGTATTATTATTATTATTATTATTATTATTAACCTTCCCGTCAGCAGTCCTGTCAGCACAAGGGTGTAACTCATTGTGCCACCAGGGGCTCCTCATCACTTGAACTGATAACGGCTCAATACTTTGGAATTCTGTGATTTGTAGTTTTGTGAGAAACCAGGACCATTTGGCAAAGAAGGCTAAGGACACTGTAAAACTACAACTCCCATGATTCCATAGCATGGAGCTATGAGAGCTAAAATGGTATCAAACTGCATTCATTTGACAGTATGGATGCACCCTGAGACATGTGTGGCTAAGACATATCAATATATGAACCTTAGTAGAGGCTGTAGCGGTTTGGGTTTGCCTAAGTCTGTCGGGAAGGGCAAAATTCATTGAGCACAAACTGCTTTTGCTTTCTGACTGCAGTTTGCAGCAATTGAATTAAGACAAAGCGGGAAAGTGAGATGGACATGGGGACATTTTAAAACAGCAGAAAAGGGGATGCTACTAGTTTTCATCCAATGGCATTCAAACCGTATGTTGGCGTGGCCTACAAAGAGAGTGGTACTTTTGTATTGTTAAAGGCTTTCATGGCTGGAATCACTGGTTTGCTGTGAGTTTTCCAGGCTGTATGGCCATGTTCCAGAAGCATTCTCTCCTGACGTTTCATCTGCATCTATGGCAGGCATCCTCAGAGGTTGTGAGGTCACAACTTCTGAGGGTGCCTGTCATAGATGTAGGTGAAACGTCAGGAGAGAATGATTCTGGAACATGGCCATACAGCCTGGAAAACTCACAGCAACCCAGTGGTACTTTTGTTTAAAATCTAAATGTGCTATTAGTGGTGATTCACAACTTAACCACTATTCAGAAACGATACAAAGCCATTTAGAGCTGATGCGGTCTGTTGACACATTGGCATTCTGCACATCGCAAGCCCTCTGCAATTATACTTTCATCTGGAAGGTACAACCTCTTTCAGTCAGGACGCATTTGTGACTTTGCCAAAGGCAAAGGACAGGCTTGTGTGCCTCTTGTCAAATCACTCTAAAAGTAGATCTCAATTAGATTGTGACTCATTCCAAAGCATTCCAGAAGACAGAGATGCAATTCACTCCTAGGTTTACAAGAATTAATTCAAAAGCAAGCTGGTTGTCTTAAGTATACCCGGAAGTAATGCAGGAAAGGGTTAGGACGACTTTATGTAGATATCTCCAATTTGTATTGTATTCTTTATTTTCTTATCACTGCATGAGGTTCATAAAGGTATGAGCATCAGTTCTGCTATGTTTTTGATATAAGGCTAACCTGGAGAATCCAATGAAACTAGCAAATCTAACAGGTCTGCCAACTGTCTGGGGTATAAAGAACATAATCGCATGAAGTCACAGCAGTTAGAACTCAGGATGCCCAAAATATGAGAGCAATGGGTTGGATCCTGATTTAGTTAAATAGGAGACTCAATGAAATGAACAGAACTTAAGTTCGTTGTGACTGAGAGTGCACCAACACTGCAGAATTAAAACAGTTTGACATCACTTTAACTGCTATGGCTCAGAGTTATTGTGAGTTGCAGTTTTACAAGGTCTTTAGACACCTCTGTCGAAGAGTTTTGGTACCTCACCAAGCTACATATCCCAGAATTCCATAGCACTGAGCCATGGCAATTCAATTAGTGTCAAACTGCATTAATTCTACCGTGTAGATCCTACTTTAGCCCATTCCCATTGATTTCAATAGGTCTAATTTAGGCATGATTAAGGGTCCATCTGCAACAAGCATGGGCAAACTTTTGCGCTCCAGGTGTTTTGGACTTCAACTTCCACAATTCCTAACAGCCTACAGCCTACAAAGTTTGCCCATGCCTGATCTACAACCACAAGACAAATAAGGCCAATCAAAGCACATGCTTCTACATATTTCTGGGTTCCCATCATCCCCCCACCAATGGATATACACTCTACAGCTGTTAGGAGTTGTAGTACAGCAAAGTCTGGAAGGCAGTGTTTTGCCCGCCCTGCTTTACATGATCTCAGTTTAATCTGCATATCTTTATGGAGAGATGAGATTTAATGGGCGAGTCTAACCTCGCTGCCTATTATGTGATTGCTGCTTTCATATTTCTCTTCAGAAAAAAAACTTTTGAAGGGAATTGGGCACCTCCCCAAAAGGGAAATGGTCGGTCTCAACCCACAGGAAACATTTGTTCTGATCTCTGGAAGAAATATGAGCATGGGTAAGGAAAACCATAGCATTAAAATTGAAAAATGATATTTATATGTAAATACATAAGCCACATTAACCAAAGCATTACGTTAATTATTTCTTTGCAACATAGCTGGCCTGCTTTGCAGAATGCACATGGGCCCTAGAAGGATATAATAACGCTATTGCAAGGGAAATGGGCACATTGATTCAGATGTCTCATTGTCTGAATGATTCCAATTAAACCCCATAGCCGTGTTTAAGAGAACCAAACAGGGCAGGTTCTTTTCAGCTTAAAAGGAGCATCATTGTGGCATTACACTGAGGGGAGGAATGATGTAGAGTTGTCAATAAATTGCCAGCATAGCCTGTCATTAAAATCTATGCCACTTGAGGGATTTGGGGATTTATAGTCCAAAAGGTAACCCTAGTTTTGAATACCAGATATAAAAGAGTTCTTCCATATAAAATAACATAAAAATAATACAGTAATAATAAATAAATAAATAAATATCGAACTGCAAAGACTCTGGTACAAGCCAGTAAAGGTGATCCCAGTCGTGATCGGCACACGGGGGGCAGTCCCTAAAGACCTTAGCCAGCACTTAAAAACAATTGATGCTGACAAAATTATCATCTGTCAGCTGCAAAAGGCCACCCTACTCGAATCTACACGCATTATTCGCTATACATCACACAGTCCTAGACACTTGGGAAGTTTCCGATGTGTGATCCATTACAACAGCCAGCATAGTGATCCGGTTTGCTGTGCACAAATCTTGTTCTGTATAAAATTAATAATAATAATAATAATAATAATAATAATAATAATAATAATATCTTTATTTGTATCCCGCCACTTCTCCCCAAGGGGACTTGGGGCAGCTCACAAAATGTCACATATAGCAACAATACGTAATTACTGTATATATAAAATGACACAGTGCAAAATGGAGCCCCCAGTGGTGAAGCAGGTTAAACCGCTGAGCTGCTGAACTTGTTGACTGAAAGGTTGGTGGTTCAAGTCCGGGGAGTGGGGTGAGCTCCCGCTGTTAGCCACATCTTCTACCAACCTCACAGTTCAAAAACATGCAAATGTCAGATCAATAGGTACCACTCCATTGGGAAGATAACGGCGCTCCATGCAGTCATGCCAGCCACATGACCTTGGAGGTGTCTACGGACAACACTGGCTCTTCGGCTTAGAAATGGAAATGCGCATCAACCCCCAGAGTCTGACATGACTAAACGTAATGTCAGGGGAAAACCTTTACTTTTACCTATAGTGTAAAACAACAATGCACATAAAATCCCACTAAAAAGTTGTAAAATAATAAAATTTAAAAATGTCTTAACATGGAGTGGAATCTACAAATAAAGCTGGCTGTCTGCAATGACAAGCGTGGAGTGGCACAAACCTGTACCATTTAGTTCGTTTTCACAAATATTCTGCAGGTGAGTAAAAAAATCTTGCTAATTTGCTGCAGACTGCCTACATATCTGTTAGATCTTTATCTACATGCTTCCCTTGGATGGAGTAACTAAACTATCACATAAATATGTCAAAAAACAAAGAAGTGTTCACAAATGCAATATTCATCCATTCTCATGAATATATTTTTTAAAGTTCTGTGTCTGATTCTATTTCCATGAGCCATCTTATCCATGCTGGATGCAGATGTTCTTTTCATTCCTATGAAAAAACAAAAATGCTACATATGAAAAACCACTGCAGTGTTTGTTGATTGCTCTCCCTTCTGCTTTGGTTTTGTCTGTTCCCCTGCTGTGATTGTGCACACTACTTTGTCAAATACAAATTGTGGCTTAATGGAAATAAGGATTGACATCAAGGGCCAGATAAGAAGGGGATGACATTTTTGCATATTAAATATAAAGCCATCCATTCAACAAACTTGATGAAAATACAGAGGGAAAACTAAATGTCCTTTGTTAAATATTTACTGCTTTGAGTATTGATGAAAACTGCCCAATAAATGACAATATAATACAAGTAAGTGTTCCCAAGGTTAGGTCAACTTTCAGGCTGAAGTTAAGTCATTCATAGAGGGAAGAATTACATTTCTTGGCTTTGACACATTAATTATATAAATTTCGAAAAGGAAATGCAAAGTCCTATAACGCATGACATTGATGAATGATCGTCTCCTGATTTATTGTTGTGTATTTTTGAACTGTGAAATTTAACAAGCAGCTAATTTAAAAGCTGGGCTTCTGTCACAACTTTTATGATGCTTCCAGTAGTTCCATGAATAAGATGAAAATGGTTCTGTTAATGCTTCCAGAGCCAGTTTTCAAAACTACATTTTCTCCCATCAAGAAAATAGAAAAAATGTGGTGGATTAAAAAGTTGTGCTCAGTTTGTTTCTTCAGTTCTTTACATACACCTGAGGAACTAGATATATCTGAGGCCGCTTCTACACTGTCCTTATATCCCAGGATTGATCCCAGGTTATCTGCTTTGAACTAGACTATATGAGTCTCCACTGCCATATAATCTGGGATAAGAAGATAATCTGGTATTTGATCCTGGGATATAAGAACAGTGTAGAAGGGGCCTGAGACAGTCCCACTGGTTATTTAAGTTTGGGTGGGAGGACCTCTCTCAGACCCCATCTACACTGCCAGATTGTCTGCTTTGAACTGGATTATATGGCTATGTAGACTCATATAATACAGTTCAAAGCAGGTAATGTGGATTATCTGGTTTGATAATCAGAATGATATGACAGTGTAGATCCAGCCTCACTGCCAAACTACCAAGTGTGATCTATAACAACCTGGATCCAGCTGATCTGAAAGATTGCTTTCTCTGAATATGAGCACACTCCAATTTGCTCCCATGCAGAAATAAAGAACCAAAGAATAGAGAATGACCATCCAACCTCAGTTTAAAGACCTCTGAAGGAGTCTCCACCATTCCCTATGACACTACATTCCACTATGGAGGTCTGGAGACCATGAATCATACAGTTGGAAGAGACATCGTGGGCCATCCAGTCCAACCCTCTGCCAAGAAGCAGGAAAATTGCATTCAAAGCACCCCTGACAGATGGCCATCCAGCCTTTGCTTAAAAACCTCCTCATGAATCCCTATCAGGAATGTCTTAAAGAGCTGGATATATTTAGCCTGCAGAAGAAAAGGTTGAGAGGAGACATGAGAGCCATGTGTAAATATGTGAAAGGGTGTCAGAAAGGAAGAGGGAGCAGGCTTGTTTTCTGCTGTCCTGTAAACTAGAACTCGGAATAGTAGGTTCAAATTACAAGAACTTCCTGACTGTATGAGCTGTTTAACAGTGGAACTCTCTGCCTCTGAGTGTGGTAGAAGCTCCTTCCTTGGAATCTTTTAAACAGAAACTGGGTGGCCATCTGTCAGGGGTGTTTTGATTGTGCTTTTCCTGCAGGGCAAAAGGGGGTTGGACTAGATGGCCCATGTGGTCTCTTTCAACTCTATTATACTATGATTCTATGACCAGCTCTTACAGCAGACATTCTGAATATTTATGTGGAATCTCTTTTCTTGTAATTTGAATCTACTGGTTTGTGTTCTAGGGCAGCAGGGAACAAGCTTGTTCAGTCTACATGAGTTCCCTTCTGATATGGGGGCCGGGTTGTGGCGCAGCTGTTGAGCAGCTGCCTTAAATCACTCTGACCATGAGGTCATGAGTTCGAGGCCAGCCCGTGGCGGGGTGAGCACCCGTCAATTAAAAAAAAAAATAGCCCCTGCTCGTTGCTGACCTAGCAACCCGAAAGATAGTTGCATCTATCAAGTAGGAGATAAGGTACCACTTATAAAGTGGGGAGGCAAGATTAACTAATTTACGACCTGGAATGAGGAAGTGCCGTCAGTGTGGATGATGAAGCAGCTGCTCCCCCCTGTGGCCAGAATCGAACATCCCCTCAGAAGATGGTTAACTTGCCTCTGCGTGTGTCTCTCAGTCTCTGTTTGATGTGTTTATGGGCATTGAATGTTTGCCCTATGTGTGTTATAATGTGATCCGCCCTGAGTCCCCTTCGGGGTGAGAAGGGCAGAATATAAATACTGCAAATAAATAAATAAATAATAAATATTTAAGACGGCTATCGTGTCACCTCTCATTCTTCCTTTCTTCAAGCTAAACATCCAGCTCCACACGCTGTTCCACACAGGGTTTAGTTTAAATACCTTTGATCATCTTGGCCCCCCTTTTCTGGACCTATTCCAACCTGTCCAATATCCTTCTTGAATTTGGTGTCCAGAACTATTCCAGGTGAGATATCACCAATACATCATAGAATGGTATTCTTAATTTCCTTAATCTGGGTATGATTCCTGCCGATACTCTTTTGTTTTAAACTATTTTATCTTAATGCTATTTTAAATACAAATTTGTTTTTATTGGTAAATATGATTGGTTTTTGTTGTGTTTTGCTTTCTTTCATGAGCTACCATAGTCACATAGTGGGAGAAACTTAGGTTATCAAATAAATATCTTTACCATGCAGCTGTAGTCGAAACCATCAACCACGCACCAGGTTCTTCCCTCCAGTTTGATAAAGTTAAGTAGAATTTAATCATGTCTTGACATCATGACCCTTTGCATTTCCCTGTCATTCTTCTTGGCTGCTGATAATGCAAAATGTTATATCGTGAGGCTCAATTAATTTGTATTATGCTATGGAATCTCTTCCATCCAGACTTTCCAACATCCGCAGAGATGAGAAGAGTTGTGTCTATTGCTTTGAGTTCATTGGAGGAAAGGTGGTATGGAAATGTAAGTGATAATTAAGCAATACATTAAAAATAACAACCAGGTTTTGTTTTAAAGCATGAAAACTGCAGCAGAGGAAGTATTACGTCAATTCATATTCCAAATAACCATCAGGAACACAGACTATAAATCACATCAAAATTTACATTTCACAAGTTTGTTTATCATCATGTAGCTGAATATATTTAATACATTTGGCCATTAATATGAAGTTTCAGTTTTCTGAAAGCCATTCATCTTTCACAGAGCAAGCATCTACTCAGGTCCTTAAAAGCCCCCTTAATTTGAAAGGTTAAGGCTATTAAACACTTTGGGTTTTTTTTTACAGAGAAGCAGTGTGCAACTCTCTCTATATATTTAAAAACTGTCATATGGCCTATTACAAAGGATTACATAGTAGTTTAAAAAAAAGTGTAGTTATCTGTCTTTAAACTGTATGTGTGGTTTGGTTTTTTCCTTCTCTTCTGTCCCAAAAACCCATTTTACAGGAATGCTGCTTTCCTGAAAAGAATGCAGCAGAGACTGCAAAGATAAGAATCTATTGCCACCAGTATATCCCAGTGAGATCTGCCCATGGCATAAGAACTGATAGCTAAGAGCATTGACTTTCACTGGCATATCTCAGATAATAAAACCTAATGAGGCTATATCCCAACATCTGCCCTATATCCCAGGATCTGATCCCTGATTATCTTCTTATCCCAGATTATCTGGCAGTGGAGACTCACATAAACCAGTTTAAAGAAGATTGACTTTGTAAGGAGTCCACCACACTCCAAGGTAACATATTCTATGGTCAAAGAGCTCTTACAATGAGAGTAGCCTTCCCCGACCTTCTTGTTCTCCAGCTATGTTGAACTATAACTCTTTTCATCCCCAGCCAACCTTTACCATACCAGCTACGATAATGGCAGTGTGGTCTATCACTGTAGTCTAGATGGAGAATGTGGTGTAAACTTTATATTTCACCTTCCCTACCCCTTGCATTGTGTTCTGTTTTTCCTAGAACATATTCTCAGTGAAATACTAATTGGATATGGATTTTTCTATACAGTTTAACCTTGCAAGGGGGAAATCAACCTCTGCATACTTTGACAGATCAGCAGGACCTCTCATGCCAAGGAAGGAGAAATACTCATTAGGTATAAAGGATTTTGTCTTGGAACCGGAAAGCTGTAGTCCTTAGGTGCTTGTGCCATCTAAGATACACAATGTAATGAGTGGGAAAGGAGAAATGCATCGAAGGTAACAAGCCATCTTCTGAAAATTAATGAGATATTATCGCTTCCCAGCCAGGGCTGGATACAAATGTTCAGGACTTCAGAGGACAAGAAGTGACAGCCATGGGACCGGTGCCCAGGGACAACAAGTCCATGATCGGCACAGCAGAGGATACAAAGAAGACAAAGCTGGCAATGCAGCTTCCTATTGTCAGTTATTAGCAATACAGTTGAAAGCCGGCCAGATGCAGATACTAAATTCCTCTTGAACCTTAGCTCTTTAGCTCTGAGGGCAAGACCAGAACACGGGAATACTATCTGGTCAGGGTGAGGGATTACAGCCTATATTGGACGGGATCACACTCCCCCGAAGACTCAGGTTTGAAGTCTGGGGGTGATCCTAGACTCATTGCTGACCCTGGAGCCCCAGGTGTCGGCCCTAGGTGTCGGTGGTGGCCAGGAGTGCCTTTGCACAATTAAAATTTGTGTGCCAGCTACACCCGTACCTTGACATGCCAGATTTGGCCATGGTAGTCCAAGCTTTATTCACATCCCGTTAGGACTACTGCAGCGCTGTCTACGTGGGGCTGCCTTTGAAGATAGTTCGGAAGCTTCAACTGGTCCAGAGATTGGCAGCCAGGTTACTAACTGGAGCGCCATTCAGGAAGAGAAACACTCCCATGTTGCAGCAGCTCCACTGGCTGCCAATCTGCTTCCAGGCTAAATACAAAGTGGTAGTCATTACCTTTAAAGCCCTAAATGGCTCAGGTCCAGGCTATTTGACGAACCGCATCTCCCACTACAGACCAACTTGAACACTGCTGTCATTGGAGGAGGCCCTACTCTTGGTCCCACCCCCGTCCCAAGTGTGGCTGGTGGGAATGAGAGAAAGGACCTTCTCTGTGGCCGCCCTCCACCTCTGGAATTCCCTTCCTAAGGAACTAAAGATGGCCCCCTCCCTCCCTGCCTTTAAGAAAGAGCTGAAGACATATTTTTGCTCACTGGCTTACAAGGAGGAATAGATGGTAGTACTGCCATTATACCTCTTATTAAAATCGACCATCCGTATCTGTGCTGTTAGCCCCGTCAGCTCAGTAGACATCTTGAACAATGACCAATCTTTGCCCACAAAAAACCCTGCTGGTTCTGGGAAACTTATGGTTTTGTTTGATGTTTTGTTTCTTTCATGTTTGATATAATAGGTTGCATTTCCTAATCTACTTTTAGTTGTTAAATTAACTGTTTACAAAGCCATTGTCCTCCCAACCCTTCTCTACGCCTGCGAAATGTGGACGGTCTACAGACGTCACACTCAACTCCTGGAGCATTTCCATCAGCGTTGCCTCAGAAAAATCCTGCAAATCTCTTGGGAAGACAGGCGGACAAATGTCAGCGTGCTTGAGGAAGCAAAGACCACCAGAATTGAAGCGATGCTCCTACGCCATCAACTCCGCTGGACTGGCCACGTTGTCCGAATGCCCGATCACCATCTCCCAAAGCAGCTACTCTACTCCGAACTCAAGAATGGGAAACGTAATGTTGGTGGGCAGGAAAAGAGATTTAAAGATGGGCTTAAAGCCAACCTTAAAAACTGTGGCAGACACAGACAACTGGGAAGCCCTGGCCCTGGAGCACTCTAATTGGAGGTAAGCTGTGACCAGTAGTGCTGCGGAGTTCGAAGAGGCACGAATAGAGGGCTTAAGGGAGAAACGTGCCAAGACGAAGGCCCGTCAAGACAACCCTGACTGGGACCGCCTTCCACCTGGAAACCGATGTCCTCACTGCGGAAGGGAGAACATGCAGATCAAGAATAGGTCTCTTCATCCATCTACGGACACACCTCCAAGACACGAGAGATGGAAGACAATCCTCCTCAAGCTACGAGGGATCGCCTAAGTAAGTAAGTTGTTAAATTACAATCTGCTTATATATGTTGAGTCGCCAACTTTCGTAATTTATGTGTTTATTACTTGTTATGCTTAGGCATTGAATGGATGCCTTTTATGATTAGAATCCACCCTGAGTCCCTTTGGGGAAATAGGACGGAATACAAACAAAGTTTTTATTATTATTTATCCATTATCTGGATTATATGGCAGTGTAGATGAAGCCTAAGGGTGCATCTATATCAAGCTTGGGCAAACTTGGTCTCTCCAGGTGTTTTGGACTTCAACTCCCACCATTCCTAACAGCCTCAGGCCCTTTCCTTTCCCCCCTCAGCCGCTTAAGCGGCTGAGGGGGGAAAGGAAGGGGCCTGAGGCTGTTGGGAATGGTGGGAGTTGAAGTCCAAAACACCTGGAGGGACTGAGTTGACCCACACCTGGTGTAGAAAATCGTACAGTTGGAAGAGACCTCATGGGCCATCCAGTCCAACCCCTGCCAAGAAGCAGGAAATCACATGCAAAGCACCTCTGACAGGTGGCCATCCAGCCTTTGCTTACCAAACACCTGGAATGCCAAATGCTGGAAACCACTGGCCTATCAGATCTTAGCAGCAGAGCCTTTTGAGAGTAGAAGCCCCAAACACATGGAGGAGGGTTGAGAAAACAGTGGGGTAGCTGCATTCTAATCAGTAGTTAACAGCTTTTAGGTTTTGTTGGACCACGACTCCCAGAAGCCCCGGCCGCCTTGGCCAACGGTGAGGAACTCTGGGAAATGAAGTCTGATAACAATGGCTTCGCTGTCTTGCCAACAGGTGGCGCTGCTCCCGCCTTTGTTTTTTTTTCTCCTTTCCAAAATGGCGGCGCCCATGCAGCGCTGTGTTTGAAGAGAAAGAGGCCTGCAATAGTGACACGATGAAGGCCTCTTTATCCTCAGCGCTCGGGAAACGGAGCCGGGGACGGGGAAGGCAGGCCGGGAAGCAGCTCCACAAACTGGGACTGGCGGTGCGAGAGTTCGTGGAGGCCTCAGTCCCGGCGGGGAACGAAAGCAGCGGCTGTTTGGGCCTTTCCCAGCCGAGGCCTCGAGGAAAGCGCCGCGAGTTGAGGCGAGAGAAGCGCAAATGGAAGCGCAGGCAACGGCGGCGGCTCCTGAACGGGGAGAAAATGGAGGAGAAGGCGGTCATCAAGGTGGAAAGGCCTCCTCCTTCGCTGCCGCCTTCTTCAGGTAAAAAGGAGAAGAAGGAGAAGAAGAAGCCGCGAAAGGAGCTTCTCCCCACCACGAAGGCCTCGCTTGAGGCGCGGAAGAAGGCCCTGCTGGCAGCCAACGAGGCGGAGGAGAGGGAGATCCGCCGCCTGGAGAGGCAGCTAGGCCTCGGGAAGCGGAGGAAGAAGCGGCGGCAGAAGGGCCTGGATGAGACCGAGGCGGCGGCCTTGCCTCGCAGCTTCGCCCTGGACGGCCTGGGCTACGTCTTGGGGGCCTTCGGGCCCGGGGACGCCTTCTCCGGCCTCTACGAGAGCAGCACCGAGGAGGAGGAAGAAGGAGGAGGAGGAGGAAGAGAGCAGGAAGACAGAGGAGGAATGGCCGAAGAAGAGGGAGAAGAAAGTGAAGAGGAGGAGGAGGAGGAAGACGGTGGTGATGCGGAGGATTTGAGCATGGAAGGAGAAGCTTCAGACAACGATGATGTGGAAGAGGAGGAGGATTTGAGCATGGAGGGAGAAGCTCCAGCCAGTGACGATAAAGAAGATTTGAGCATGGAGGGAGAAGAAGGAGAAGCTTCAGAAGACTCCAGTGTGGAAGAAGGAGAAAAAAAGGAGAGTGAAGATGATGGAGGTGCCGTCAATGGACTCCAAAGTTCAGGAAGCAGAACTTTGGAGTCATCTCAAGAGGTCTGTGCAAAAGCTTTCTGTGGGTTGACATTGAATGTTTGTTTATTAATTCTTACTTGGAACATTTCTGTACTGCTTTCCCCCAAAACCCAAGGCGGTTTACAGCAGTAATTACACACAAATATAAAAATAACCATCCATTAAAAGCCCATCACCATCCTGCCGACATAAAATCATCAGTAAATAATAAACCAGTAAAATTCCCAAGGAACTAAAATAATAGAAATTGTTAAAATGATTAAAATGCGGCTCCAGTCAACATGAGTTAAAAGCTGTTTCACAAATGAAGGTTTTGAGGTTCTTCCTAAAGGACAGAACGTTTACCAGTTTTGTTCTGGAAACCACCCTGAGTCCCCTTGGGGAGTTACGGCAGATTACAAATAAAGTTGTTGTTATAAGGCAGGCATGGGCAAACTTCAGACCTTCCTCCAGGTGTTTTGGACTTCAATTCCCACAATTCCTAACAGCCATTATTATTATTATAGTTATTTATACCCTGCTTTACCTCCCCAGAAGGAGACTCAAAGCAGCTTAACATAAAAATGTTAGCACAGCATTTAAAATATACAAATATTAAAACAGAATTAAATATATAAGCAGTATTAAAAGATTCACAGTTAAAACCATTCAGACAAGTTTGATGCATATTCAAAGCTAAATAGCCGGTAGGCTGTTACGAATTGTGGGAGAAAACACCTGGAGGGAGGGCCAAAGTTTGTTCATGCCTGTTACTGGGCTTGAGTCCCCAGAAAACAAGTGCAGTGGCTCCAAGAGGCGTAGGTACCAAGCTTTGGTCTTCAAGGTGTTTAGGACCTCTACTCCCAAAAGTCCCTGCTAAGTTAGCCCCTCAATGGTTTTGGGAGCTGAAGAGCCACCAATAGACTCAACAGAGTTCAGGAGGCAGAACTTTGGAGTCGTCCCAAGATGTGCAAAAGGTTTCTATGAGCTACTTTAGGGGTTTGAGCCCTCAGAAATCAAGTGCGGTGCCCCCAAAAGGAATAGTTCCCAAACTCTGGTCTTCAAGGTGTTTGGGACTTCACTTCGCAGAAGTTCTAGCTAACTTGGCCAACTGTCAGGAATTCTAGGAGGTAAAATCCAAAAGCTCAAAGATTGGGAAACACTGAAGTCAGAGAAGGGGGTGGTGAAGATGCCACTAATGGACTCCAAAGTTCAGGAGACAGGACAAAGGAGTTGTCCCAAGATGAGGAGGTCTGTTCCAAAGGTTTCTATGGGTTATTTAGGGCAGGGCTTCTTAAAACTTTTCTGTTCAGGACCCCTTTTGGTCCATATAAAATAGGTATAAAATCAAACATTTACAGTGTGTAGTGTGAGCATTACTAGTTATTATCCTCATGACAGAGACCTGACCAAGCTTTTTTTTTTAAAGTAGCCTTAGTATAGTAAATGAAATATGTACAATTGCCTGTTTAGACATCTACGATCAAAATATTCTAAAATACAAAATTATTTACTAAAACATTTTGCCCTTGTTTTGTTTAGATCCTTACCCAGAGTGCCACAAAATATGTTCCCCCTCAGATGCGAAGGTCTGAAGAGACATTAAATGCCAAGAAGATGGAAGAATTGGAAAGGCTGAAAAAAAGTATGAAAGGTTTAATTAACAGGTACTTCAGAAATTGTGTTGACCAACTTTGTCCTAGAAAAATATTGTGTTTAACCAACAGAGCTTGAGTGGCTTATTTTTCATGGCTGCATGTCTACCACCTCTTTTGCTTTGTTGTTTGGCTTTTCAGAACAAACTAAATATCTTTCCTCCCTTCCACTCTATATGTGTGACCACATGCTAGGTTTGATATGAAATGTGGCAACTTACATTCAGCCATCAATTTTGAAAGAAGCTTTTTTTGTCCCCACAATGATTCTAGTAATATTTATGGAGCTTAAGAAAGTTTGCAATCTGTATTAAATACATGCAATTTATCACAAATGCGGCTGGATTCTATAGGTATGCTTCATTTGAGGAAATACATATGCAGTATGTTTATTCAAAGTTGCATCTGATCATACTTAAATCATAGTTAAGATTTTGCAGCTCTTCAGAAGTTTCAGGACTGCAACCTCAGCATTAGCTTGTATTCTTAACAATGTGTGGAGGACAACATGAGTCCTCCCTCTACTTTGAATGTATAAATATACATTTTGGAGGTGTTATTTAATTTGACTGGATGATAATATTGAGGAAAAAAATGTTAAAGGAAATTTTAATGTTTTTTATTTGCTAGGTTGAGTGAACCAAACCTAGCCTCCATAAGCGGACAGTTGGAGGAGCTATACATGACCAACAGCAGAAAAGATATGAATGAAGTGCTAACAGATATTATCACCAGTGCCTGTGTTACGGCAGCTGTCATGCCATCCAGACTGGTGATGGAGCATGTTCTTCTCATTAGCATCCTTCATCGGACAGTGGGAATCGAGGTAGCTGTTCTTTTTAGTTCTCAGTATTGGTTGGTGCAGCAGGATAATTGCCTTTTCTAGTAGATGTATCATTTGGGGAGCTAATTACCATATTTCTTCAATTGTAAGACACCAGTGATTATAAGATGTGCCCTAATTTCAGTAGAACTACCACCAACAAAAATACGTAAGATACACCTGCAATTCTAAGATGCACCCCATTTTTAGAAATGTTTATATAAGAAAAAAAGTCTTAAAATTGAAGAAATACAGTAAGTTGTATTGTGTTAAATGCTTTTAATTGTATCTTATTATTTTATTTTAAATGGCTGTTTTATTGTACACTGTTTTTAAGGGCATTGAATTGTTGCCTATGTTGTGAAGCCACCTTGAGTCTCTTCTAGGGTTGAGAAAGGTGGGACAGAAATACTTAAATAAATAAATAGGTTCTGCTGGTTGTATCACAGTATTATGGTAATCAAGGACATTTTTTTCTAATTTTAACATCTGCTTTGATCAGCCATCATCCTGGGTATCATTTAGATCAATAGCGGGATAGAAATCCAGATAAGCTGCTTAGCAGATCTCAAAAATAAGGTGCTTCAGAGTCTGTTGTTTCAAAACAATCCTTGATTATAGTTATCTTTCTTGAGTTGGAAGGGAAGGATAATGACCTGGAAGGTGATTTTTGCAGTAGTCAAGGTAGGGCAGGCCCAGTGGTGGCTCATCCTCCTCACTCTCCTCCATCTCCATTCTCACTAACATCCACAGTCCATCATTATCTTTGAAGATGAGTTGAAAGTGTCATGGTGCTCCCAAAAGTTCTAACTGTTCATACAGTACTTTTTATCTTCATTTTATGAAGCAGATGAACATGGAAATTTTCCCAGTGGTACCACTGGCAATTTCACTAACTTTGACCCCGAGTTGGTTGTCTCCGCTCTATGGGATTTACTTTTGCTTCATGGTCTGTCTTGGGGGCTGTTCTATTTTTCAGTGGGACAAGATGGCACTGACGTGAGGAGGGCAAAAGCAACAGGAAGGGACTGCAGCAATTGCTCCTACGGAGGTGACCTCATCAGTTCTGGGCTTTGTGAGGACTTTGCAATCTCCATTAAGCACAGAACCACTGAGGCTGCTAGCAGAAAAACAGCTACCACAGCTCCTTCCTGTTGCCCTCACCCTCCTCTCATCATGGTCATTACTCTCAATGCCGTGCCTCCCACCCACTCTATCCCTAACCTGCCAGAGTCTGAGACTCATGCACCATCCATCTTTATTTTCCTCCCCCCAAAAAGTGAGTTCTGAACTGGGTTCCTGTGTTACCCCACACCTACCTGTGAATGGTATTAAGAAACTACCTTTATTGCAAGTAAAATTGGCCTGTTTTCTATAACTACCATTTGCAAGCATGCTTACTAAAAGCCTTTCAAATTATTCTAATGAACAACTGTGTAATTGACAAAGAAAACGTTCTGTGTACTGATGCAGCAATCAGTAGCGTTATCCTAGTGCTCCATCCTATATCTGTCCTTCTGTGCTTTCCAAAGAGCTGGTCAGCCAGTTTTAAAGTAATAAGATTAGTTGCACACCGTTTCATTTCATTTTTAAACCATTAAATGCATAGTGGCTCATTGATCATTTGTGTGTTAACTGTTCCAGGTCGGTGCTCACTTTTTGGAAACCGTGGTGAGGAAATTTGATGAAGTCTACAAAAGTGGGACTGAAGGAAAAGAATGTGAGAACCTGCTTACCTTAATAGCTCATTTGTATAACTTTCATGTAGTGCATTCGTTGCTGATCTTTGACATCTTAAAGAAGCTTGTTAGCACTTTTTCTGAAAAGGATATTGAACTAATGCTGCTGCTACTGAAAAACGTGGGCTTTTCCCTGAGAAAGGATGATGCCCTGGCACTGAAAGAACTTATCACGGAAGCCCAGAAAAAAGCCAACGCTATAGGGAAGCAATTCCAGGACCAGTCACGGGTATGAGTGATTTACTTAGTTGTTTTTGTTTGGTCATAATTTATCATATGGCAGGAGCTTTTATCACTGTGTGTTTTCTCAGTACAATGTGCATGATGATATCATAGGTGAGTTTTGTTGACATTTCCTTGGAATCCAGTTATGCTTTTGCACTTTCAAGCTGTTATACATGAGAAAAACAGCCAGGCTCCCACATTTGTGGAGGTTCAAAGCTCAGGAGCCCAGTGGAAGTGAAAAATGATGAATTAAAAATGGCTTTATTTTTAAACCAGAGATAGCACCTTTCTGTGAATTTCTATGTCCTCTATGATGACCTTGTGTCCAACTTTCACCATAAGTTGATAAGAGTTGCACTGGGAGAACTAAAGATTTCTAAAGAGAACATTTTAATCAAACTTGCAAATGTGGACAGTCAATTATAGCAGCATCACTTCAGTGTTCCCGTTTAATTTATAAGCCTTATATATCACCTGTCACATCAGCACTTTTAATCTTGTACCCATTACTCTGGCCCGGCCCAGTTTTATTGTATTTTAGTGTATTGCTTGTTGTTTATACTGTTTTAATTGTTTTTAATTTGCCTTTTGTTTTGTATTGTTATATTGTGTGTTGAGGCCTTGGCCTTTGTAAGCCGCATCGAGTCCTTCGGGAGATGCTAGCGGGGTACAAATAAAGTTTAATAATAAATAATAATAATAATAATTAGGGACACTGAAATGCTGAGGACGTTTTACACCTATATTGCAGATATAGGTCCAGAACTAAAAGGCAATGACTCAAAACACTGAATCCACTCTTCGTTCAATCTCTTCCTTTCCCCAATGCAGAGCCTACAATTGCAGAGATCCTTCTAACAAAACCAATCCCTTCTAAGATTATATTTTAAAAACATTTTTATTTTACTAGCAGGCCTTGCCCTTCAGAATGGAATGCCAGTGAGACCCTAGCCGCCTGCTATCTTCATTTCCCAAAGAATGTCCCTAATTCTTTGGAAAACAAAGATGATAGATAGGTTTTCTTTTTAAACATGTCTGATTAGAGTAACAGGACTTTCTGCCTGGTAAAAATATTGTGATGGGATGCAGATCAAAGCAAGGCATAATTTTATATGGTATTCCTCTATCCATTGCAAATGGTATATCATTATATCACATATGAGAACTAAAAACCATGGTTATCAGTTCCAAGAATCGGAATGATTCAAAAACATATATCAAAAGTTGTAAATCCTTATGAATTCTCAATATTTTAAAATTAATCCTCCCAAGATCAAAACATGGGTCATCTGTGTATCCATAACTGTATTCTGTGACTTGATGGTAATTCTCATATTTAACAGTCATCACAAGCTTTTATTGTCAGTATTTTAATGCTGTATAAATGTAACACATAACTGTTTCTCAACACAAGCATTGGTTGAAAAACAAAATCATATATTTAGACCATGATTAAGGAGAGTGTGGGTTTTCAGATGGTCCTGCGCTGACTCCTTTCATCCCTCACCATTGCTGGGCTAGCTAGTGTTGAGTGGCAGTATATCAATATTTGGAAGGTCACATGTTCCCCAGCCTTAGTTTAGCCATACATTATGGCATCTGAATATATGTGATTTGGTTCCTTCCAGAAGATCTGATCGCTTCTTGGAATGTCAATAAATTGCAGTTTTTTATATCTCTGAAGAAGGAACAAGACTCTTCATAAATCAGTCAAAACTTTTATTTTGTTTGGGAGTTTTTAATATCTATGACTGGTATAAAATAACATTTTAGATTCATTTCAATTGTTCATTTTTATGTTAGGTTCTAGAATAACAATGCATGCTTATTGTCTCTTTTTCAAAAGGTTCGGTTTATGTTGGAGATTATGCTGGCGCTCAAAAATAATGACATGAGGAAAATCCCTGGTTATGATCCTGAGCCTGTTGAGAAATTACGAAAGCTGCAGAGAACTTTGGTAAAGCGGAAAGAAAAATAAATGACATATTTTGTTTTTGATAGATTTTAAATAAAATCTATTAGTAAAAACTGATAATAATTTTTGGACCTTTAGGAACCATTAATACAGATCAGTTGGCTCATAAAAGGAGGTTTGGTTTGCAGCAGAATTGACTAATGAGTTTGACTTCCTTTTTTCCAAAAAGAGCAACTGAAGTTGAAGTAAATGAACCTTAGATCTTCCACTTGGTTTGGTGGAATAAATGATGACCTTATTTTGTGATTCAGTGCTTGGTTACAGAGTTCCTTATTTAAGAACTTTCTTCCTGAATGCAACTTCTTTCCTATTAGATTCACAGCAGTTCTGGAAAAGAAGCACAGCTTCGTGTGTCCCTGGAGTCCCTCCTCAGTGCCGATCAGGTTGGTCGCTGGTGGATTGTGGGATCATCCTGGAGTGGAGCCCCCATGATTGACAGCCCTAGTGACAAAGTTCAACAAGTACTTCCTATAGGAAAGGTAATTATGATGAGCACTAATCCAGTCCTGGACTTTTCTAACTTTGGCTTCAAACAGTTTATCCAAATAACTGTTTAACTGCCAGGATTTCTTTTATATCAATACAAATGAGGATGGTTGTGCTTGCGCTTGCTTTGCTTAGGAATGTATTCCTGTCTGAAAGTATTTTACAACCCACCTTCAGTTTTCTGACATGTTTGTTCTTGTTATGTGCCTTCAATTCAGTTTCCAACTTACGGAAACCTTAACTCAGATGCGTCAAACCCAAGGCCCGCCATGTCATTTTATGTGACCCTCCAGATGCTGGACCACAACTCCTGTATTCCTCATTAGACATCATGACTGAAGATGATGGGAGTTGTGATACAGTAACATCAAGAAGGCTGCAGTTTGTTCTATTTAGTCAGGATGGTGGGGTTTGGATTTAGACACAAGGCTTGTGGATATAATGTCTCACTTTAAAATGTCCTTCAACCTTTCTCCAACCTCAGAGCCACAAGTGCAGTTGGGATGCTATTCCCATTATCCAAAGTCTCCATGACAGATAATCAAAAGTGAGGGGAGCTGTGGTTCAGTAACATCTAGAGACCCAAACTGGGTAAAAACTAAAGAGCACTGACCACTATGTAAAATATCATAGCCGTCTGTATCCACAGATTCTCAGTCCATGGATTCAACAGCCTTTTGAAGGCAACCACAGACTGATGTGGCTCCCGATGACAATAAGTTTCACACACACACACACTCTTAAGGGGAGTCTATTAAATGGTTTTCTGGAACTGAGAACGAATGGGTTTTATGATTATATTTACATCTTGATTGTTTTCTATCCACTAGAACAGAAGAACATCCCATCTCTCTTCTTTCCAAATACTCTTTTCCAAGGAGTTGGGCTCATTTCCCAATCCATACATTAATCAGCAACAAAAAAGCAACAAAAAGGGTTTTTTTAAGGAAAGTAGTGTTGGTTTTGGATCAGAAACATGCTACTAGTTGATACGCCCACTCAAAATAAAAATGGCAAGCTTAGGCACAATTTTAGAAACTGAATGGTCTTAAGAATTGCTTTTTTGAAAATGCATTGAATAGCTGCTAAGCCAAGTGTTGGGATTTACTTGCATTTACAGTGGTGAAGTAACTATTTGAATGTACACAATTCACCCAATGGATGCATATTTAAGAATACAATGTGCTAAATGTTTAATTCTGAATCCTTTTCTTCCTGGAGGTGAGTTCAAAGATTCTGGATCTTGCCCGTAAACAAAGAATGAACACAGATATTAGGAGGAATATATTTTGTATCTTGATGACAAGCGAAGACTTTCTGGATGCCTTTGAAAAACTTTTGAAGTAAGTAGTCACCCGGATAGGATTAGGCCACAAACTAAACCACTATTTGAATGTGGAAAAAATCTATGAAAGATTGGCATATTTCTCTATTCTTTTGCATTCCATCTCATTCACATTCACATGCTTTATATTCTGAACCCTGGAAGTAGTGCTAGAGCATTTTAAGGTGACCATTTTGGTTTAAATTTGCTACATATTTAGGGAATTTCAGTAGCAGTCATTCTGCTTCCTTGTAAAGTTTAGATCTTGCTCAGCCCATTTATATGATGGCATACAGTAAAACCCACCTTTTACATGTGTAAAAGTGTGTTTACTGTAAGTGTCACAGGCAATCCCCTACACTCAAATGAGAAACAGTGTTAAATGCATTGATTTCTGAAAATGTGATAGAAATGTTGGTCTTTGCAATGTAAGGTTATGAGCCACTGCTATCAGGGCCATAGCCAGGAAAAAAAATTCGGGTGGCGGGGGGGTTGAAACTTTTAAAAAGCAAATCATGAAGAATAGTTCCATAACGCAAAATAATTTAGAAAGCAGGCTCCATCGATAAACTTCAGTGGACCCTCGATAGATAATGGAGACTCGTGGGGATTTGGTTAATCCGTTAAAATTCATGAGTAGGCCTGGGTTTTTTTAAAAAAACAACCCTGAAAAATGTCAGAGGGGGGGGGGTTGAACCCCTAACACAAATCCCCTTGGCTACAGCCCTGACTGCTATGGTCTTGCTAATGATCCATTTGCCCTGGTATTTGGTTCAGTAGTCAGTGTTTGAATAGCCCCTTGTCTGGCTCTGTTCTTTCCCAGCAACTGGATCGAGAAATTAGCTGCCTTACCTTGACCCTTTTAGCTAATGACCTCTTCTGGAGCCATCAGTGGCATTGTTTATTACAAATTGCACATTGTTGTTCCATTGAGTGCACTGAGCCTGAGGACAAAGTTAGACATTTATCTACATTTTAGCAAAATCAGGCCACTGGAGGCAGGCAGGTAGTTCATCTTGGACTCAGAATTCATAGATGAAAGCCTTGTCTTGAAAGGATGCAAATTTTGTTCTTGACACTCTTTGCATTATAATATTAAGCATTTGTCACATTAATTGGCTTCAGTACTGCCAAGTATGTGACAACTCTGGAAGCTAAATCAGACTTATTTGACAGAACAGGTACAGCACAAGTTAGGGCTATTCCCTGCCAATGTTTCTTAATCTTCTCCTTTGTGGCCCAACTCTATGAGCAAGGAGACGGTTCAGCCTGCCAGGCTTTCTGCTGAGGCAGCCAGTGGAAACTCATTAATGCTGATTATATTTTTGTAATTAGGTTGGTTGAGATCCCCAACACTCTCAATTAGGAATTAGAAAAGCATGCTGGATAGTTTCTGTTCTGTGATCGCCCTCTGATAACTTTGGGTAATAATCACTCGGAAGCCAAAGGATCTTTTTCCCATAGTGCTTCCAAATACCATAGTACTTAATAATAGATAGCACATAGATTGCCTACTCAACCAGTCCTCATACCTTTTATAAAACTGGTAGTTGTTCCATAGCTATATGCAATGTAGTACACAGAGTTCAGATGTTTTTTCCTTTCCAGAAAGTCATAGATAGGATCCAGCTTGTTTCATTCTGTTTTAATACAAGCAGTCCCCGAGTTACAAACATCTGACTTACAAATGAGTCATAGTTAAAAGCAGGGCTGAGACAACAGGAAGTGAGAGAAATTGCCCCTTGGAAGAGTTTTCATGGGGATGTCTCCACTGAATCTTTATCGCCAATCCTTGTTTCTGCAACAAGCCACATTTTTCAGAATCCAATTATCACAGAGACAAAGTGAGTTAAAAATTTTCCGAACAGGAGCACAGGCAACAAAGGAAACACCACAAGGGTGTTCACCTTTCCCTATGCTATCCAAAGCATGTGTGTGTGTGTATTGTTTTATATATAAGCTTACATATATGTGTATATGTATATTTGTCTGGAGTTACACATAAATAATAATAATAAATTTTAAAAAACTTTATTTATATACTGCCCTATCTCCTTGAGAGGACTCAGAGCAGTTTCCAACGTAGCAAAGAAACCATACAACAAATTGGACATAATAAAGAATAATAAACAACAACCTCCATCTTCTGATGGGGTTGTCTTTGTCTGTATAAGGATTCCCGTTGCATCCTGGCCATTTTATGACTTATATACCCCATACCTTTTTAGATAGAAGGACACAGTAATACAGTGCAGCATACTGGCTTCACCTTAGACTATTTGAATTTACTTTTTTTTTCCCCTTGATTCCTAATGGCATGAAATATGCATGGTTTTAAGTTGGCAGTGACTCCTTAATTTATAACAGTTCATTCCAAAAGCCAATTGATGTTTTAGGCTTAGGCTCAAAGATCAGCAGGAGAGAGAGATTGTCCATGTCCTCATAGACTGTTGCCTCCAAGAGAAGACTTATAATCCCTTCTATGCCTATTTGTCTGCCAAGTTCTGTGAATATGAAAGGCGATTCCAGGTAAGCTAAGAATTTTTTCTTTCTCTTTACTGTTTGCAACAATCTGAATAAAGATGTTTCTTGTAATAAGTGACATTTTCAAATGTCAATGCAGTATAACTAAATATGTTGCTTCTAAAGCTTAGTTGCATCTAATAGCTACCACCGAGAGTAATAGAGGATTGTCCCTTGGCATCTTAGCAAATACAAATGATGGAGCAAATCTTTCATGAAGACAAGATGACTGATTTTGAGAACATGCTTTAACATCTCTGGTTTCAATTCGGCATTTTAGATGACTTTCCAGTTTAGTGTATGGGACAAAATCAGAGATCTGGGAAATCTATCACCAACTACTTCTTCCAATTTAGTCAATCTCTTGGCTCACCTGTTGAAGACAAAGTCTCTCTCCCTTACTGTTTTCAAGGTGAGCAAGATTTACTCTGTTTTCAAAAATATTTTTTTTATTTTTTTTAAGTTTGTGTGTGTTTAGTTAGGTAACTTTTTGTGAAAATGCAGATTTGTCCCTTGTTTTCCTCAATATCCATTATCGACTATTGCAGATTTAAGCCAATCACTGTTAATAACTTCACATTTCAGTAAGTCTTTGCCACTCTATTCATTTGCAATTATGTGAGAGAGAAGTCTTTTTCAGTTGTGGTTTTAGAGCCTTGATTCAAATGTATCTAATTGTACAATCAAGCAGACGAGGTAAGCTTTGGAATGAACTTTTGCTTTTCTTTTAAAAATAGTTTTACGTGACATGTATAGAATTTAAACATTGTCTAGTATCTTGACACTGTCTTGGGTTTATGTCTTGACATTGCATTATTTTAACTAGGTAATTGAATTCAGTGAATTAGACAAGCCCAAAGTCCACTTCTTGCGACAAGTATTGTCTGTGCTGCTGCTAAAAACAGATCCAGAAGATCTTAACCACATCTTTGGAAAGTAAGTTGTCACAAGCATTCTGAGTAATATTGCTCAAATGGCATGAGCAAACTTGGGCCCTCTTGGTGTTTTGGACTTCAACTCCCACAATTCCTAACAGCCAGTAGGCTGTTAGAAATTGTGGGAGTTGAAGTCCAAAACACCTGGAGGGCCCAAGTTTGCTCATGCCTGCTCTAGAACCTTTTGCAGTCTTGAATTGAATTCCAATGAATTCCTGGATCTGTGATTCTTTTCAGATTGACTGACAACCCCAAGCTAGGAATGCTTCAGGAAGGTTTGAAGCTTTTCCTCACCCACTTCTTGCTGAAGAGTGTACAGTCTCATAGAAGTGTTGAAGAAGCCACTGTACTGAGAGAGAGAATTGAACTGGTATCTAAAACTTTGAAAGCAAAAGAATCAAGAGTAAAGTTATAGTATTAGATGGTACAGATTCACTGGATGTGGACTTAATTGAGAAAAATGAACTAAAGTTTTATAATTATTAATGAACTGGGAACTTCATGTTCTGAACATGGAGCTGGATTCGGTTTGGTATTCAAACCCATCTGTGTATATTTTAAAAATATGCTAATGCACTGATGGTATGTAATTATGGTTATTTTACCTTCTGTTGTCACAAGGCAGGGACACCATTAAAATCTGAATAAGGTAAGCAATGTATTTTCAAAAGTAAAATTTCATTTAATTTGTAGCCTGATCCTATTATATATAAAGATTTATATGTGATCTTTCAAAAGATATAACTATATGAGCTAGACAGATGGTTATCAATACATTTCTGGTACTTAAGGGCACAGGGAAGGGAAAAGCCATTAATATTGCTGTTACTTACCTGAGAGAACACCTCTGTAAGAATTTAATCAAATCTACAAAAGTCGAAAGTGCAAATGTGGACATTTAGAAAACCTTGGCCAGGCCTGCATGCATAAACACTTGGTGAAAGATGCTTAGTGTCAGCACGGAACTATCATGGATTTTAGCTCTTAAAGAAAGCCGGACAATGAGACATTAAACCCCTATTCTGGTTTTTGGATTAGCATTAACAAGAGAACACAAAGAGATCTGTTTTGTAGCTTGGGATAAAGTGTGACATGGATAAATCACGTGCATATTCCCCCTTTGGCAGAGCTTTCGCGCTGCAGCACCTGAGAGTCCTGAGCTTCTGCAGGCCTCTGGTGGCATTGTGTACTTTTTTCCATAGTGCAACATGAAGGGAGAGGATGGGTTTGAGATCTGCACTTCTCCCCTAAACACTAATATGTCCATGTGGCTGCCCCACTTTACCTTTGGCAGCTGAACATTGTTCTTCAGACATCTGGAATAGTTTGAATGGTATTGTTCACAAGAACCTGATACATTTAAGCTGTCAAAAGCTGGGGGTCCAAGCTGCACCCGGGACATTTCTCTGGGGATGATATGTGTGTAAAGTTTTAATATGTCAAACGCAATCCCTTAATAATCCCATACTGGATTTTTTTTTATGCCTTCGGTGCAAGCCCTTACTTGTGACAGAGAACTGATGGTACTGCAAATGTGTTTTCTGTCGAGAAATAAACCTGAAGGTTGAAAGCATTTCAGAGCTTTTGTTTGGAAATAGCAAAATAAATTCCTTTTTACCCGAGGCTACAAAATTCAGGGAACAGAGATATTTCCTCCTTTAGTTGGATTAGGAAAGAAGTCAGCCATTCGTAACTCCAGCACTATTTTGGTGTGATAGGCACGTTAAAAGTCATGCCCGGGGATTTGAGATATCCAAAGTCAAGTCCCTAAAGTACCATTAAATACACCTTAGACCTCTTACTTGGCCTTGGGCAGGAAAGTCATGTATACTCATTATGAGCTCATTGATTAATGCAAAAAACAAATGTCTAAAGCAGTGGTTCCCAAACTTTTGTCCTCAGAGTGTTTTGGACTTCAACTAGAAGCACCAGCCAACTACATCAACTGTCAGAAATTCTGGAAGCTGGAGTTCAGAATAGTTGGAGGACCAAAGTTTGGGAACCACTGCTCTAAAGTCTGGCTATGATGGGGCAGCGAAAAATAACAATATAGAAGTCGGGGCTGCTAGTAGACTAGAGGCCTGATAACAGCCTAAGCTCCAGCTATCCAGGTTTGACAGGGAGAGCCCTGTCTATTTCTCTGCTTTCCAACTTTCTCAGCTGCTTTTTAAGTGTCCCTGTTCGTCACTCTTCCTTCTAGTTTTATAAATTGGAAGAGATCTCAGGGCCACCCCCTCTAATTGTATTCTGCCATACAGGAACACGAAGCACTCTCAACAGATGGCCATCCAGTCTCTTCTTAAATACCTCCAGAGTAGGAGAATCCACCACACTCCCAGATAGTCTAATCCACTGTCAAACAGCTCTTGCCATCAGGAAGTTCTTCCTAAAGTTTAGGTGGAATCTCTTTTCCTGCCATTTGGATCCATTGCTCCATTGTGTCCTTCTATTGATGTAGCCTAGAACTGCCTTGGATTTTTTAGCTGCTGCATCTCACTGTTGACTCTTGTTCATTTTGTGATTCCCAGGTCCCTTTCACATGGATTGTTTTCAAGCCAGGTGTCACCCATCCAATATCTGTGCATTCCCCCCCCCCTTCACCTGCAAACTTACATACTTCTTAATTGTCATGTATAAATAAATTCAACATGTGAGGTTTACAGCCAGAATTGAATAGAAAATTGGAATTTTGACTATTCAATTACCATCTTTTTAACATTTGTAACTAGTATGGCTAACAGATCTCCAACTATGTCTTAATGTCTTATGCAGCAGAAAGGCCTCCTTTGCTTACATTGGTAATCATAATGTCTATTCAAGGAAGGGTTTTTTGAATTAGCACTTTGCTGGAGATGCAATACTGCTAATGCTTGTTTAATGCATATATTTCGGAGTTGTCCCATTGTAGCTATATTTGGGGGGAAATCACATGAGTAAATACGGTTTTGGAATGTTCCTTGATATTCAAGGACATGCGTGTCATTTTGAGTTATTTACCTGTTTCTCAGAAATTAACAAATGATCAAAGGGAGTGCACTTTTCGGGTCCTTTTGACTGCCCATGTTTGATACTTTGTTACTAGAAAAATATTTTTCTCCACCTGTGAGCCAGTGGATACAATGCTTGCAAATTGATTTCTGGGCATTTGATCAACTTTTATAGAAACTTATGACTTACGGTTATTTTGCTATATTTTGCATTTTAATTTTCTTTCTTTTTTCATACTGGGACATTATTGTAAATAATTTACAGTTTGAATGTAAATAAAAATTAAAATTAGATAAAAATACATTTGTGACACTTTCAAATACAGATGTAATCATCCTTTTGCTCTAATAGACAACCTTTAATATATCTAGCTGACTCCTTTTGCAGCTGTCACTTTTCACGATTTCAGATCTCCTAAAAGTGCAGATCCTTCTTTCCAATAAAGCTTAATTTACCTTTAGAGCCAGGGCCCTATGAATCACACCTGCTCCTATAAAACAGTTGCTCTGCCACCAAACCCTGCTAAAATCTGCAGTCTCACTTACTATAAGTTAAAAACCAATGATTTGTGGTAGTCTTGGACAAATGCATCTGCTCAAGAAAAGCCAAGTTTTCCACCAGCTCCTGCTGCTATTTGCTTAAATTAATGCTGCCCAAAATTGTAGTCTGTACTCCAGTGTCCACCCAGCTCCTGAGTCTCCTGGATATTGCAAATGTGATAATAATATGTCACAGATAACATCACTGATCCCTGACAGATTGGTGGAAAATGATCAGCCCATTACATCAAATAGATTTGAGAAGCACAGCCTTAAACAACACTCAGAGCAGTGATTCTCAAACTTTCTTCATTCCAATGTTTTGGACTTCAATCTCCAGAATTCTTGACTGTTGGCCATGCTGGCTGAGGCTTTTGGGAGTTGAAGTCCCACATTTTGAAATTACAAACTTTGATATATTATAAATATTAGTAGGTGCCGATGGTTTTATTTCTTGAAAAGCTTCACATCTTAGTTGCTACAAGTCAAATTGCTGATAAAGGCATAGTACCAAGGCCTGGCTAAAGTGCTGGTGAACCCTAGTTCAGGGCTGGAGACCCTCCAGAGGTGGTTGAACTGCAAGTCCCATAATGTTTCACTATCAGTCAGTGATTGATTAAGGTGATTGCCTCTAATTCCTAATGGTAGGGCCAGTATATTCTGAGAATTGAATTTGTCCACCATCTTTATTTGGCATAAGATTGTGAGTCTCCTGGATACTGCATAAGACACCATAGGTAACAGGGACTCTGCTTGAACTATCAACTTGTAGGTGAGAGGTCCTGTATCCCATTACTAGTGATGTGAAGAAGCAGTGCACACCTCCTTCTCCAAAGGTCATCAAGAGTCAAGAGTGAAACTTCATCCTTTATACAGTATTGTCTTATGTTGGAGCCCTAAAGGAATTCAAATCCTGGTCAAGAGAGATTCCAGATGTTTGGCAACTCTGCAAAGGCTACAAAAGGCATATGGAGACTGGGATGGAGCTTAGACTGTAGGGGACAAGTAGTAGAGTTGTTGCTGTGTGCCACCTGTCATTCCATGATTATCCTACCACAGTGTTTTCTTGTCAGGATTGACACAGCACTAAACTAAGCAGGACAAAGCCAGCTTTGTGACAAAGTATTCTGGTGCTTTGGTTGGGTGACAGTGGTACTGTAAAACACCCAATCACTGTCTCCCAAAGCAGCTAGTTTACTCTCAGCTCAGGAATGGAAAACGGAATGTCAGTGGACAAAGATTTAAAGATGGGCTTAAAGCTAACCTTTAAATATGTCGCATAAATACAAAAATCTTGGAATTCCTGACCTCCAAGCATTTTAACTGGAAGTGAGCTGTTGCCAACAATGCTGTGGATTTTGAGGAGGCATGAATGGAGAACGAAAGGGAGAAATGTGCCAAGAGGAAGACGTGTCAAGCAAACCCTTGTTGGAACCACCTTCCATCTGGAAATTGATGTCCTCATTGTGATAGACCACATGGATCCAGAGACTTCTTGGGTGGAAAGAGGTTGCAAGTGGGAAAAGAGTAAGAAGCTCTGGTGCTCTAGCATGGTTCTATTATCAACTTCTGGTGGAAGTTGACCATAGAATAGCCCTGGGGGGCCAAAAGAGAAAATATTAATCAAATCCATGAATAATCAAATCTGCAAAAGTCAAACCCACAAATGTTGAAAGCTGGAGATAATTCCTTGTTCATAAAACTTCTAAAACTCCTATTGAGTTGCTGCAACCTTCCTTTCCATTTCCATTGTATAGCCATTGTATAGAGGAGGAAGGAGACTGGAGAAGTTTCTACTATGTTCCTACACCTGATGCAAAATGTTTTCCAGTGAGTTCCACTGAGGTCGATAGATGACATAATAATTTTACATCTGCTATAGTAACATAACCAGATAATTTTCTGATCCCTTTCTACCAGTATAGCCCTGGAATGACTCATTTTGAAGCTTTGGTCATTGGAGGGGAAGGAAGGGAATTTTGACTTCTGCCACAACAACAAAAAAATGGCATGCAGGTGGACATACACCTGTATATCCCATTCCAGCCATAATTTGTAATGATGGAAATTTTAATTGAATACATGGAGAAGATTTGGGATTAACATATATATTTGTAGCTTAAAAATCAAACTAATATTTGAGTCAATTGAAACAATTGATGGACATAATGTTGCAATTCCAGTTAAGAGCCTATGGAATCTATAAGTGAGTCAAAGAGAAGGAATGAGGATGGAAACTCACAGTTGTAAAGGAGTGTGTAGAAGAGGAGAAGGACATGTAGGCTAGACACAACATGAAGACTTCATAAAAGCTGTCTCTGGTCTTTGTAACGGCTGTTGTTTGGTTGACAGAGCACACGGAGACTGTCTGGCAGCTCTGCTTTTGCGCCAGGGTTGTGAGGTTCGTTCTTAACAGCTTTCCTTGAAACACGTGGATCTGATTTGAGCTTCTTTGTTATAACCCTAAATCTTTACAAAATCGTTTAATGACATCCATCTGGTGACTAGGAATAGTAGCACCTCCTTACTGCCTCTTGAGCAAAGTATTTCCAAACTTCAGATGGTGCTTTTGGTTATATAATGACAAATTAAGAAAAGGAGAGTTAAGAGGGAAGGTATGCATGTGCAAACATCACAAAATCAAGCAAGAGGCATAAACTATGTTGTTCCTCTTGATAATCCATCTTCCACACAGTCCTGCCAATTACAGAAGCCAGCATTGCCCGCTCTCAAATATGGGCCAAAATTTCCTTTGTTTCAACTATAGCTGACTCATAGAATTGTAATTGAACACCAAGGTCACTCCCATTAGTTGAATGGATCTACTCGGTTGGGTATTGCATTTAAGCCAAGGGTGGGAATTATACAATCCTCAATTAGATTGTATTCCCCATCATTCTTCATGATTGGCTCCATTGGCTAGAAGTGCAGTCTGATAACATATAAAGGGCCCTATTAATGGCCATACTTGGTTTAGGCAAGGATGGGAAACATGTAGAATGTTGATAGACTACAAGTTCTAGCAGCACTAGCATGGCAAGAATGCTGGGAGTTGTAATCCAACAATACCTGGAGAATGACATGGTTCCCACTCCTGCTTCAGGCCAATACTTTTAAGCAAGTGAAGTGTTTTTGAGTGGCACAGGATGTTTTCTCAGGCAACTCTAGCCATTATAATCTCAGGATCTCATATTCATTTAACGTCATCATGTCTAGGGAAGAACCCTGTTACGCTCCAAAAGCACATTCTCTCAGCAATACAAAACATTTTAAATGGGTATTTACAGGTATCTTGACCCATCTTATCTCCTGGGAATATCAATGCCCCCGTGAACTCTGTGAGACATGCTCTTTCCGTAACCCAGCTGTTTTCCCGAGTTTAGAAGGACTTGTTTGCTTTGGTATTGACTCTGTTGCACCGATCCTCTAGATGTGGCTGGAGCAAGATAAGGATCTTTGTTCCTCGCCAGCTGAGCAAACCCAAATAAATGGTGCCTCGGTGCTAAATCTCATATAAATCAAAGCCTGTGTTTTTGGTTGGGTGGCCACTGCTGAATGACCCCAGTCCAAACAAGAAAACGGATCCTCCCCTTTTTTTGGCTACTGGGCAACCAGATGATGCTAAGGGGTTAAGTGTAGCTTAAGGCAACCAAGAAAGGAAATGACTGGAGCAGGTACTTAGCCAGGTGTGTATCACACTTTGACCTTTAATGTGAGGTGAAGATCCCAAACTTCTTCAGGCCTAAGGACAATTCTGGAGAAAGTGGTTTCATGAGTGGAAATATAGGAACTCATTCGAAAGTCTTTGTATCAGGAATGTTGCTACTGTGTTGACTCCAACTTACAGACACCCTATAACAAGCATGGGCAAACTTCGGCCCTCCAGGTGTTTTGGACTACAACTTCCACCATTCCTAACAGCCTCAGGCCCCTTCCTTTTCCCCCTCAGCCGCTTAAGCGGCTGAGAGGGAAAAGGAAAGGGCCTGAGGCTGTTAGGAATGGTGGGAGTTGAAGTCCGAAACACCCGGAGGGCCGAAGTTTGCCCATGCCTGGTCTAGACTGACCATATAATGAAGGTATATGTTCACTGTAGACTCACATAATGCAGTTCAATGCAATTAAACTTCGTTATATGAGTCTGCATTGACTCTACAATGCTGCATTATGTGATAGTGTAGATGGAGCCTCCAAGGTTGTCTGTCATTTCTGTGCTTATGAAGACATATAGTTTGTGATGCTGTCCAAGGTGTCTTCAAAACATTATTTGTTCATAAAGGGTGAAAAAGTTCTCGGAGTCATGAGCCAACAATGTAATGTAGCGGCAAAAAGCCAATGGGATTTTGACCTGCATAAATAGGAGTCTAGTGTCTAGATCCAGGGAAGTCATGCTCCCCCTCTATTCTATTCTGCCTTGGCCAGGTCACACCTAGAATCACACTGTGTCCAGTTCTGGGCACCGCAGTTATAGGAAGATGTTGACAAGCTGGAATGTGTCCAGAGGAAGGCGACTAAAATGATCAAGGGTCTGGAGAACAAGTCTTACAAGGTGTGGCTTAAAGAGCTGGGAATGTTTAGCCTGCAGAAGAGAAGGCTGAGAGAAGGGATAATGATGGCCATGTTACTTACTTAGGCGATCCTTCATATCTCAATGATGGCCTTCCAAGTGTAGTTTCTTGGTGGTGGATGCGTAGGTGGCTGTGGAGACCTATTCTTGATCCACATGTTCTTCCACAGTGAAGACATCTGTTTCCAGGTGGAAGGTGGTCCTGGTCAGGGTTGTCTTGACATGCCTTCTTGGCATGTTTCTCTCTCTCATGGCCATGTATAAATATGTGAGGGGAAGTCATAGAGAGGAGGGAGCAAGCTTGTTTTCTGCTGTCCTGGAGACTAGGACGTGGAACAATGGCTTCAAACTACAAGAAAGAAAGGCGATTCCACCTGAGCATTAGGAAGAACTACCTCACCTTGAGAGTTGTTCAGCAGTGGAACTCTCTGTCCCAGACTGTGGTGGAGGCTCCGTCTTTGGAGGCTTTTAAACTGAGGCTGGATGACCATCTGTCGGGGGTGCTTTGAATGCAATTTTCCTGCTTCTTTCGGGGGTTGGACTGGATGGCCCACGAGGTCTCTTCCAACTCTAGGATTCTATTATTCTAAAGTCCACTGTGACCCTTTGAGGCTTTGAACCTCCTTTTCAGCCTCCTTTTAATAGATTTACCCAGAGGAGATCTGCCCATGCCCTCCCCTCAGTGCAGCCCCTTTGATGACCTCCCCCCCCCTCCTTCCCTCCCTGCCCCACATAGTTCACACACCCACAAGCCAAATACACCTCCTTTTACCTCTTTCTCCTTTAGGTTTGGCATTTTCAGGGCGTTTGTTTACTTCCCACTCTCTGGAAACACCTGGCCAGAGCAGGCGGTGATTTACGAAGTGAAAGTGTTAAATGAGGCCGCCAGCTGCTAAGGGGAGAGGGCTTGATGCCTTTTTATGAGGTGCCCTATTATGGAAAATAAACTTTAATCCGCCCATAAAAAAGTGGGAGCTGGAAACCATATTTGCCTTAGTCGTCTGGCAGGCTGAGCGCATTCTCCGGACACGGACACGTTCGGAGGGATTTAAAAAGCATCAGGGCCATTGGAAAGGCACAAAGAGCCAGCTGAGATTTGCTCCATCTCTCTGTGGCCTGCTAAGCCTCTCCTTTACAGTCCCAAATCACAACTGAACGTGCAACAACTGTGCCTTTGCTGGAAATAAAAATCCTATTTGTGGGACACTTCTTCACAGGAGTCCCTAAGGAGCTGACACATGAGGTTGCCAACTGACCCAACAACCTTGTACAACTGGCTCCTGTGCCTTTAACGCCAGGGAATTCAGCAAATGAGGTTTGTCGCCTGCTAATTAGGCTGTAATTATGGTGCGGCATTGGGCAAATCACACTCTCTCAGGCTCAGGGACAGTCAAAAGCAAACCCTCAATGAACACAAAAGCCCTGTGATGGATTGACTTGAAGGCACAAAACACCAACAATAGAATAGATTGGATCTATGTTGGATCATACCTGGAATATTCCCATAAAAAGGAATGGGGCTGAAGTCAATCATTCACTTGAATCCTATAAATGTTACTGGTTTCAGTGAGTATGATCCAGCCTGGACCAAACCCAATGCCTGCAGATCAGCTTGCTTTTTAAAGCACAGAAGCACAGGGCCATTTTCAAAAGAAAGTTGGAGAAACAGAGGGTCAAATCTCACTATAAAATAAACGCCTGTTGCTTGTAGTACATGGCTGCCAATATTTTTAATTTATTTTGCTCCTGTGCCTGAGGCCCTTAAGTTACAAGCATTTAAAATTTCTCCATTCCAAGGCAGAAAAAAATGTGGCCTCTGTTTTTTGATTTACAAAAATGTTTTCAAACTCCCCTTTAAGCCACAGGAACATAGTCCTTTAAAGAAGCTGGCAATGATTTGTGCAACACTTGCTTGAACACAATGCTTGGGATCTTAAGAATTCAACCAGGTGGTCTTTGAACTCTTGTTTTCTAGGGGATGAAACGGGTTCAATAATACTAATGAATAGCGTCAACGACACCTTCCTATTCACCTTCCTTACACACCCCTTCCATGTGTTGTCGAAGGCTTTCATGGCTGGAAACACTGGGTTGCTGTGAGTTTTCTGGGCTATATGGTCATGTTCCAGAAGCATTTTCTCCTGACATTTCACCCACAAATCTACATTAAGAGCGGCTTGTTTCTTCCATTTCTGCATTTCTTTCTGCAAAGAAGAAGGATGCCTGCTGGGTCCCAACAAGGCCACATTGCCATGGGGAGTAATTCATGGCACTGGGGGCCAAGGATTGCAATGAGATTATGATTATATTTTCATTTGCAATAATTGATTTGGGGAAAGTGCTGTGTGGACAGGAATGAATTGATCATTCCATTTATTAGCCACATCAATTTCACTGCTGTTTTGAAGGGCCACAGGGTTTCACTGAGCGTAAGGTTTCCAATAAAACTTTCACAAACTGATCTGATCTGGTCTTTAATCTGAACTTTATAGTAGACTAGCTGTGCCCGGCCACGCGTTGCTGTGGCGAAGTATGGTGGTATGGGAAATAAAGTATTGAGGAATTGGTGGTAGTTAAGGTCAAGGGTAAAGGTTTTCCCCAGACATTAAGTCCAGTCGTGTCTGACTCTGGAGGTTGGTGCTCATCTCCATTTCTAAGCCGAAGAGCCGGCGTTGTCCGCAGACTCCTCCAAGGTCATGTGGGATGACTACATGGAGCGGCGTTACCTTCCCGCCGGAGCAGTACCTATTGATGCACTCACATTTGCATGTTTTCAAACTTCTGGGTTGGCAGAAGCTGGGGCTAACAGTGGGGGCTCTCTCCGCTCCCCCAATTCAAACCTGTGGCCTTTCGGTCCAGAAGTTCAGCAGCTCAGCGCTTTAACACGCTGCGCCATCAGGGGATATTATTTCCTAAAGGTTGTGAATATACAATATTTCTGATTGGTTTTTTTTTTTGTTTGTTGGAGGCAAGTATGAATGCTGCAATTAGGAAAAATGATTAGGATGTAATGGCCTTGCAGAAAAAGTAGTCCAATAGGCAGTAATGTTATGTTGTAATTACTGTATTTACGAATTTAAGCACCAAAATATCATGATATATTGAAAGCATTGACTACAAAAATGCGTTGGATAATCCAGAACGTTGGATAAGCAAGTGTTGGATAAGTGAGACTCTACTGTAAATACTACATAGCATTACTGCGCATGGAACTACTTTTTCTGTCAAATTTGTTGTATAATATGATGTTTTGGTGCTTAATTTGTATAACGATGACCTAATTTGATGTTTAATTGGCTTTTCCTGAATCCCTTCTTATTATCCAACATATTCACTTATCCTGCCGGCCTGTTTACGTTGGATAAGTGAGACTCTACTGTATATTTCTAATCTTAAATTATCTGCTTAGAACTGGATTATATGAGGCTCCTTCTTCACAGCTGTATAAAATGCACACTGAAGTGGATTATATGGTAGTGTGGAGTCAAGATAATCCAGTGCAAAGCAGATAATATAAGATTATAAATGGGTTATATAGCTGTGTGGAAGGGCCTTGAGTCTACACTGCCATATAATCCAGTGAAAATTAGATAATCTGTGGAAGAAGTCTAAGTGAGGCCTAAATCGGCCTGTCCCCTAACTGAAAGCTGGCTGTCTCTTGGTTGCTAGGCAACCAAGTGGGCAGAGATTAGCCCTCTAAACTGGCAGCAATTGGATAAAAAAAAATTATTGCTCTCCCTCTAATTAGGACTTTATTTTTCTTTCCTTTTTGTTGTATCAACCTTGAGGCGTGGATGATGGGTTGTGTTGTCAAATTTTGAGGTTGGGGGGCGTGTACTTTTGTTGTTTTGTGAATTGCTGTGATGCCATCACTCTTTTATATATATAGATGTATCTGCAAAGGTCAGAGCTGCTCTGTGGCCCTTTCACACTACACAATGTTTGCATTGTGAACCTTCTTTAGCTGCTATGGCAACTTCCTGGGAAATACTGGGATCTGTAGCATAAAGAGGAGCATTTGAAATTGTCAGCCAGAGATCTCTCTAATGCCATAGTTCTCAATCTATGTTTTGGCCTTCAACTCCCAGAAATCCTAACAGCTGATAAACTGGCTGGGATTTCTGGGAATTGTAGGCCAAAACACTGTGGACCCATAGGTTGAGAACCACTGCTCTAATGCCTCCTTGTTGTGTGCCGACTTATAGTGGCCCTAAGATGAAGCTGTCATGGGGCTTTCTTGGCAAAAGTCATTCAAAGTGGGTTTATCTTTGCTTTCCTTTGCCCTCTGAGGCTGAGAGAGTATGACTATCCCAAAGTCACCAAGTGGGTTTCTATTACTTTGAGCCCTATCTGCAGCAACACTTTCCCCATTCCTGGGCTCAATAGCATGACACAGAATAAGCCTCCCTATTGAAGCAAAGAATTAAGAGAAATTTTTATTCCCATTTATATGTGTCTACCTACGCACACTTATTTGACTGTAAGACCCATTGAACTGAGTGGAACTTGCTTCTCCTAGCCTTTTTGACTGGGGAATTCTCTGAACAATAAGTTTTCCGAACTCTTCTGCATAAGAAATGTGCCAAGGCGCTGCTTCGAATAACAGCCAGCGCTGCCTCCAAACACAGCGTGCTTTTCCGCTTGCTTTAATGGGGATACTTTATATCCCGAAGGCCCCAGCAAGTGAACCTGTGTAAGAGCCCCGCAATCTCATTTCCTCCAAGCTGCCTTTCAAAGGACTCGCCTTTAATTTCTCCCACTTGCCCACTAATATAATGGCTCAATTGCTTCCTCTGAGCAAGGGCAGTGCAGTTTTTCTCCAGGGAAGGACATTCAAAAGGAGATTTGGAGATGTGGAGGAGCACAGCATTATCCTGCAATCCAATCACCAAGCTCAGCTCCAGGATCTGTTTTCAGCATGAGACAGAGATGCAAAGTACATCTCTATCCCCAATTAGTTGGGTTTCAAGAACAGACTGTCTGGTTAATGAAATAATCAGGGCCAGCTAACACCTAGAATTATAGAATCATAGAGTTGGAAGAGACCTCATGGGCCATCCAGTCCAACCCCCTGCCAAGAAGCAGGAAAATTGCATTCATAGCACCCCCGACAGATGGCCATCCAGCCTCTGCTTAAAAGTCTCCAAAGAAGGAGCCTCCACCACAGTCCAGGGCAGAGAGTTCCACTGCTGAACAGCTCTCACAGTGAGGAAGTTCTTCCTAATGTTCAGGTGGAATCTCCTTTTCTGTAGTTTGAAGCCATTGTTCCGTGTCCTAGTCTCCAGGGCAGCAAAAAACAAACTTGCTCCCTCCTCCCCATGACTTTCCCTCACATATTGATACATGGCTATCATGTCTCCTCTCAGCTTTCCTTTCTGAAGGCTAAACATGCCCAGCTCTTTGAGCCGCTCCTCATAGGACTTGTTCTCCCAACAAAGGATTCTTCCAGGCAGGAAGCAGCCAGGCTTTGAAACTGAAAGGCCATTCAGTGCTAATTAAGGTTGCCAGTTGCAACATTCACACTTGCCTCAAATAGACAAGAGTTTTTTCTCCAACCCTGGACATTATTCCACAGATATATAAAACCCACTTGCCTAGTTCCCAACAGAATCATAGAATTGTAGAGTTGGAAGAGACCTCATGGGCCATCCAGTCCAACCCCCTGCCAAGAAGCAGGAAATCGCATTTAAAGCACACCCGAATCACAGAACTCACAGCCTCTGCGGATGCCTGCCATAGATGTGGGTGAAACGTCAGAAAAGAATGCTTCTGGAACATGGGCATACAGCTCAGAAAACTCACAACAACCCACTGTCTGTTAATTGTTAGGTAAAGCCTTTTGCATTGGAGAATTGTTGGCATGCTGAGAGTATTTCTCTGTCTTTCCATTTACTCCTGTGAGCTAAACCAATAATTTTACACATTAGGGATTTGAGATACAGTGTTCAATGGAAGAACAAACTTTCAGGTGAGATAATGGTCTCTTCAAAAAAAAAGCCATCATCCTGTCAGATACTTTAAGCAAAGTTCAGCATGTGTTTGTATGTGTCTTCAAGTCTCTTATAAACCTTTGATGCCCTCATGTATTTCATAGATGATTTGGCTAGTTGCTTCCTCTGAAGTATAGCCAATGCTATTCATTGGTGGTCCCCCATCCAAGTGCTAACCATGCCCAGCCCAGCTTAGTTTCCCTATGCTCACTCTCTATTGTTCTCTGCAGAAGAAACATGAAGGTAGTAGCAGATTACATTTCTCTCTTGCTTGGCTGCACATGACTGGTCTATCTTGGACTCGTTTTAGAGCCAAGATAAAGAAGGAAGGAGGCAAACGAAGGGAGGAAAGCAAGGAAATTATGTTTGATGGAGCTAATGAGGCACGAAAGCACTGAGCTTCCTTTACAACCCACAGGTGCCAGTGTTTTCACTGTCCACTAAGCATTTCAATCATAGACTTTGTCCAAGAACCAATGGGTCGGATTCCCATCAATTGTTCTGGACATGCTCTTTGATTGTAGGTAAACTATAAATCCCAGCAACTACAACTTCCAAATGACAAAATAAATCCTCCCCAACCCCACCAGTATTCAAATTTGGGCGTGTCGGGTACTTGTGCTAAATTTGGTCCAATGAATGAAAATACAGTACATCCTGCATATTAGATATTTACATTACGATTAATAATAGTAGCAAAATTACAGTTATTAATTAGCAATGAAAATAATTTTATGGTTGGGGGTCACGACAACATGAGGAACTGTATTAAGGGGTCGCAGCATTAGGAAGGTTGAGAACCACAGCTTTAGCTGAAGCCAAGACTTGATTTTCCCATGCTCAGTCTCAGTGTAATATTCTCCACTTTACACTGTCAATCAACATAGACTAAAAGAAAAAACAAAACTCTTATAACATAATCTGCATCTTAGCTGGTGAATCTCTCTGTTACCCTAGGATTCAATGCTTGCCATTCAAATAAAAATGCTCTCATACAAATAGTACTATATTTTTGTTAGAGGTACCTTGTTTCTAATACTCAACAGTGTCAATCAAATTCTAAAGTGTTGATCTACACAGGAAAAAAAGAAGAAAAGTATTTTATTTACAGTATTTATATTCCACCCTTCTCATCCCAAAGAGGACTTGGGGCGGATCACAGAACATACATATGCAGCAAACATTCAATGCCGTTTATACACTCACAAGACAGACAATTGTACATAGAGGTATATATAGGCTTTTCCCATCTTCGGCATCTTGGAGGCTTGTTCTGGCTGGAGGGGGGGGGGAAGTGTGCTGTTGCTCTAGCTCTCTGCTGAAGAACTTTGTTCGTCAACTTTCTTCCTTAATTGAATGGCTGGCATTTTTCTGGCATTTCCTGATGGATGCCTTAAAATACCTCCCCGCTCTTCAAAGCAGTACCTATTTATCTACTCACGTTTTGCTTTCGAACCACTAGGTAGGCAGAAGCAGGGCTAAAGGCCAGGAGCTCACCATGACCCGGGCTTCAAACTGTCAACCTTTGATTGACAAGATGTACCACAGCTGGTGCTTTAACCTGCTGTACTAAAGCCCACCCCTAAGTAGTTATTAGAAGGCTTTACCTGTTAAATTCTTGCCTGAAACTTATCAGATATATAGGCAGGAGCCTTCCTCCTAAGAAAGCTGTATTCTAAACTCTATTTTGGCCTGACCTCCATAAAAATTAGTGTTTCACTCTGTTGGGTTTCATCCCTGAATTGCACAAGTCTCTTGTGTCATCAAGTTTCCAGTCCTCAATGAGTACCTAGACTAGAAACAGGGCTAAGTTGAGGGATTCCTTCCCACACATGTTTCCCAAATGGGCTTTGCCTTTCCTCTGATTTTTTCCCCCCTGATTTCTTCAAGTTCTATCAGAAGTGATAGGGTGCAATGAGTCTCTAGCATGTATTTTATTGTGGAAAAGGTTACTTTTTTGTGCCACATGAGAAATTATATTCCAGAAGTTCCCTCCTCTGAACCCTCCAAGGAATAGGAACTTTCCCCTTTGTTATATTCCCAGCACAAAACCTGTACAGCTTCTTAACTTCAATAAACATATTCAGAGCTATGTATAAAACTGTTTATTTTACATACCATTGGAACATTAGGAGAAGCCGGTTAATAACTTAGCATGCATAAGCAGAGGTATTTCTCTTTCTCTCGCTCTCTTTATAAATACAATGTACAAAAATAAGCAATACAGTCCTCCCGAGATTCCCAGCAGTTCCAACCTTTGTGGTGTAAGGTTTTCGCAGATTGTCTGTTATGGGATGAATGCAAAAACTTTCAGTGCTATTGAAGAAAATGAATGTCAAGTATCTAGTGTTGCCTTCTGACACTGCGGTTCAGTCTTTTGACACTGTTTTGTGGAGGGTCTTCTAAGGCAACACTCTTCACTTTTACTGACACAGAAAAGTAAGGGGTTACAGACTGAAAATCACTCATCTGAAAAGTGATATTGGTTTCAGACTTCTTCCAATTTTGCAATACCTGTATATTTTGCATATACATTCATATATAGAGCCCAAGTCCAAACACAAAATTCATTTATGTTTCATATACACCTTATACACATAGCCTGAAGGCAATTTTATGCACAATATTTTAAATATTTTTGTGCATGTAACAACGTTGGTGTACACTGAGCCATCCGAAAGCAAAAGTCCCAGACAAAGGATTTTTTTTTCATGTCAGGAGAGACTTGAGAAACTGCAAGTCACTTCTGGTGTGAGAGAATTGGCTGTCTGAAAGGACGTTGCCCAGGGGACACCCGGATGTTTGATGTTTTACCATCCTTGTAGGAGGCTTCTCTCATGTCCCCACATGGGAAGCTGGAGCTGATAGCGGGAGCTCACCCATTCTCCCCAGATTTGAACTGCTGACCTGTCAGTCAGCAGTCCTGCCGGCACAAGAACAAAGACAAAGCAGACTTACTAAGGATACTTAGTTAAAAAAAAAAAGCAAGGTGAGTGGGTCAGAGATTATTCTGGTTTGATGTTACCAATATCTTATATTATATTTAGTTTGTTAGTTGTGGCTTTGGAGATGTTGCTCCAGAAGCCGGCTTTTCCCCTTTGGTGCCTGAAAGCATCTTGTGACTTCACAGCATCCATCTCAAGGCAATACCGTTTTCATATTTTTGAAAAGGATATTGAAAGAAGAAACGCCAGGAACCTTGAAAATGTGGAGTCCAGCAGTCACAAGCTGGTGAAGTACTTCGATTTCCAAGCCTTTTTGACTTTGCTGGTCATGTACTTCCACCAAAATGTTCTTCAGAAAGCATTGCTTTGTGATTCCCATGTGACAACTGAAGTCTCCTGTGATAGTCTGAGATGGGGGCAGGAATGGGGCAAGGAAAGCGGAGACTGCCAATGTGGAATCGTGGCTTTCTAAGACAAGGTGGCAAAATCTGGCAGCTCTGGGTTGAGTTCTGATGGAACAGCAAGCTAGGCGCAGGAGATACTTGGACAGCAGATGATAATCTTTGAAGTGGAAGATGTCTCAGGAGAATGAGAATTAGGTTCTTCTTGTAAACCAAAGCAAGGCAGGAACTCCTGTCTCCGTGGGAGCTGAGCATTCAGGGTGCTGGGGCCGGGGGCAGTGGTGGGTGGGCTACCCCATGCCTGCCGTGGGGCTGCCTGGCTGCCTCCTCCCCATCAGAACAGTCAGGAGAGCCGTAAGGGCAGCAGTGTCCAGGCCGCTCTTCCTCTTCATCCTCTTCTTCCTCGTCCTCCTCGTCCTCCTCTTCCTCTGGGTCACTGTCCCTGAGCTCTCGCATGCACCGCCCCCCATTGCTTTTCTCAGGGGTCGCGTTGGACTGTTGCACCTCCTCTCCCCCTTTGTCTTCGCCAGCACTTCCTCCCTTCTGCTTTTCTGCTTCCTGGGCTGCCTGCTCCTTGGCCTTCTTGCTCCGCTTCCACTTCATGCGCCGGTTCTGGAACCAGATCTTCACCTGAGGAGAGAAAAGCAGGAGATAGATGTGTCTCTGGCATCATGGAAAGCCCTGGCCTAAACAACATTGACGCCAAACCCAAAGTTAGTCAGCGTCCAAGGCTTACTGGAGCAGAGACTGAGCCTGGTATCCTATGCTTACTGAGAAGCAATGCTTGGATGTGATCACTAGCTGGGGAATTCTGGGAGTTGTAGTCTTTAAAAGTAGGTTTCCAAAGTGCAGCCGAAAGTCTACAGCAGGCATGGGCAAATTTCAGCCCTCCAGGTGTTTTGGACTTCAACTTCCTCAATTCCTAACAGCCAGTAGGAATTGTGGGAGTTGAAGTACATCCCTGGAGGGATTAAGTTTTCCTGGTCTACAATTGGCCAGCTTGATTAGCATTTAATGGTCTTGCAGATTCAAAGCCTGGCTGCTCCCTCCCTGGGGGCATCCTTGGTTGGGAGGTGTTAGCTAGCCCTGATTGTTTCCTGTCTGGATTTCCCCTGTTTTCAGAGTGTTGTTCTTTATTTAAGTTTTTCCTTAATCCCTCCTTATTATCCAACATTTCTGCTTATCCAACGCTTTTATTTTTCAGTGATTGGTTTGGGGGGGGGGGCAAATTCTGTTCGCCTACACTTGAAAATTACCTTGGGCCTACCCTGTCTACAGTCTGCCCTTACAAAACTTGCCTCTAAACTCACCCAAGGTCAGATTATCAATAGTTTTATTGGCACATTTTCTCCAGGCCCCTCCTTGGCTAGGAGGCCTGAAGCTGAAGTAGCACCCCACAATGGGTTAAATCCTTGTGCCAGCAGGACTGCTGACCGAAAGGTCAATGGTTCGAATCTGGGGAGCGAGGTGAGCTCCCATCTGTCAGCTCTAGCTTCTCATGCGGGGACATGAGAGAAGCCTCTCACAGGATGATAAAACATCCGGGCGTCCCCTGGGCATCATCCTTGCAGATGGCCAATTATCTCACACCAGAAGCGACTTGCAGTTTCTCAGCTCCTGACATGGAAAAGAAAACCCACAGTTCACTCCCTCTTCTGCCCCTGAATTTTTGGCTGCTTCTGTTGTCATTGATATTTTTGTGTGTTTCTTAAGTAACGAAGTAAAATGCATGGGGCCATGTTATGATTCACAGTAAAGATGCAAGACTGAAAATGGGCCTAAATGAAGATTTTTGTCTGCTATCTTGCATACTTTATGTATGAGTATGTATAGTTATGTGAGATTTAGAAAGCAGATGACCTCTGCTTTAGAGACCAAAACATTTGTCAGGTGTCTTTTTTATGCTTCCTATTTGGAAAGCATTTCCTTTTGTAAAATATAGCCCCCAAATCCATAGACTGTGGATATATATATTAGGCATGGACAAACTTTGGTCTTTCCTCCGGGTATTTTGGACTTCAACTCCCACAACTCCTAACAGCCTCAGGCCCCTTCCTTTTCCCTCTCAGCCGCTTAAGCGGCTGAGAGGGAAAAGGAAAGGGCCTGAGGCTGTTAGGAGTTGTGGGAGTTGAAGTCCAAAACACCTGGAGGGAAGACCAAAGTTTGCCTATGCTTGGGATATAGACACTGAATTAGATCCCAAACATCATGTATTTCTGGACATGGACTCCTCATAAAGACAGAAGTGTGTGCATCACATAATTTGTGGATGTAGACATTATGTTAAATTTTCAGAGAAATACATAGCTCAGAAAATTAATGCTTTCACACTTGATAATTCAGTAGAACACCAACTTGTTATGGCTGCTTCCTGGTTGACAGGAATGTCACGGTCTCTTTTGGGGAACCTAGCTATGTTCTTCTCCTTCCAAAGCAAGCAGAGTCCTCACCTGGGTCTCGGTGAGCATGAGGGAGGTGGCCACCTCAAAGCGCTTGGGTCGGGACAAATATTTGTTCAGCTTGAACTGATGCTCCAATTCCAGCAGCTGCTGGCTGGTGAAGGCCGTGCGGGGTCTCCTGCATTTGCCCAGGAGGTTGGACTGCGCTTGGGCTACAAAAGAAGGAGAGACAAAAGGAGATGGCATGAGATGGGAGAAGAAGGAAGAGACCTCGGTGCTTGCAAATAGATCTTTGCTTACTGGAAAAAAGAAAGAGCAAGGATGACTAGGAGAGAAAGGAGAAATCCAAGGAAAGGGGAAGAGGAAACAAACCAAGTGGTCTTCAAGCAAAGCAGGTTGGAGAGGGGAAGGCAATTATGTGACACTGCTTTAATGGCCTTGCAGCTTCAAAGCTTTCCAATGTATTGTCAGAGGCTTTCATGGCTGGAATTACTGGGTTGCTGAGAGTTTTCGGGGCTGTATGGCCATGCTCCAGAAGCATTCCTTCCTGATGTTTTGCCAACATCTATGATACCCTGTTTCCCCGAAAATAAGACATCCCAGAAAAATAATACCTAGTAGAAGTTTTGCTGAATTGCTAAATATCCCCCAAAAAGTAAGACCTAGCAAAGTTTTTGTTTGGAAGCATGCCTAGCGGCTGCCAAACAGAACACCAGAGAATGCAGGATTGGTAAATGTACATACCAGTTGAACATGGAAATAATGGTGGTAACAAGAAATTATTGATAGGATTCACTGTTTGTCTGGTTATGTTGGTTTGTGATGACAACTATTGTACAGTATATAATAAATGTTCATTTTTTGTTCAACAATAAATGTGCATTCTTCTTCATAGAAAAATAAGACATCCCCTGAAAATAAGACCTAGCACATCTTTGGGAGCAAAAATTAATATAAGACACTGTCTTATTTTCGGGGAAACATGGTAGGCATCCTCAGAGGTTGTGAAGTCCCTTGGAAACTAGGCAAGTGGGGTTTATATATCTGTGGAAAGTCCAGGGTGGGAGAAAGAGCTCTTGTCTGTTGGAGGCAAGTGTGAATGTTGTAATTGACCACCTTGATTAGCATTGAAAAGCCGTGCAGCTTCAAAGCCTGGCTGCTTCCTGCATGGAGGAATTCTTTGTTGGGAAGTGTTAGCTAACCCTGATTTGAGAGCAAAGAAATGCTGGACCACTCTAACTCTAAGAACTCTTGTCTGTTTGAATGTTGCAACTGGCCGGCTTGATTAGCATTTAATGGCCTTGCAGCTTCAAAGCCTGGCTTCCAGACCCAAATGGATACTTGCAATTTCTTTTAAAATGTTTTTTTCCAGTCTGAAATAAATCAGAAAGATCAAAACACAAACATGTTGTGCTAATAATAATAAATAATAATTTTCTTATGCTAATAATAATGATGATTATGATGATGATGATTTTATTTCTTGATCACCAACGCCTCCTGAAAATCCTTCGAAATTTAATATTTTTTTATTTTATTCAGACATTATAACTAGAGATATAATCTTATGCTAAGAACACACATTCAATTAAGACCAACTGAAACACTGCTGAGAGGCATAATTTTAGTGCAAGTAAATATAATAGAAAGAGAACATAAAAAAACACATTGCAGGAACCTTCTTATGATTATCATAAGCCACCAGTCTTGCTGGAAAACCTCTTGGCTACATCTCTTTCTGTTTACACTATAATGTGGGAAAGACTTTTGCATATGTTCAGAGGCTATGACTTAATTTCTAAGGAAATTGTTCCAGGGTCCATACATTCCAGGGTGTCTAAATAGAGGCTTCAAAAAAGGTATGGGCAACTGCAGGAATATGCCTTCCTTTCCCTCTCTTGCTTGTCCTGTGCTGAGGCAAGGGCAAGGCTAGGATGACAACATCCTTTCAATCAGCCTTCCATGATATATTGGATTTACTGCCATACAGGATTCTGCTGGTATGTATGTGTGGCCTAACGTTTTGTAACTCTATGGTTTTCATAGTTTTCTCTGGGAAGAAATACTCAGATGTCAATTCCTTCTTCTGAAAAACAGCCTAGAGCACCAGTTATTCATCAGTGATCTACCATCCAAATACAAGCAAAGGCTGAATCTGATTGACTTCCAAAATCAGAGAGGCAATTAGGCCTAATTTTCTGATATCCCAGGGTATATATGTTATCTGTTGCTGTATAGAGAGACTCCATCCAGTGATGACAAGTCATCTTTATTTTAATGTGTTGTTGAAGGCTTTCATGGCCAGAATTACTAGGTTGCTGAGAGTTTTCCAGGCTGCAAGGCCATCTTTCACAAGCATTCTCTCCTGACGTTTCACCCACATCTATGGCATGCATCCTCAGAGGTTGTGAGGTCTGTTGGAAACTAGGCAAGTGGGGTTTATATATCTGTGGAATAATGTCCAGGGTGAGAGAAAGAACTCTTGTCTGTTTGAGGCCAGTGTGGATGTTGCATTTGACCACTTTGATTAGCATTGAATGGCCTTGCAGCTTCAAAGCCTGGCTGCCAGGGGAATTCCAAACAATAAACAATCAGAGCCAGCTAACACCTCCCAACAAAGAATTTCCTCAGGCAAGAATCAACCAGGCTTATGGATTCACTAACCATTGGAGAGAAAACACTTCCAAATTTCCATCTCTAAATTGACCGACCATCGTCCTGACAATATTTCTGCCTGGTCAAACCGTGCTTCATTGGGGTCCGTTTCATTTGAAACTGCTTTTTAAAAATTCCTTCAAAGAATTTTTTTTAAACCGCTAAATTTTGTAACAGAACACACGAGAAAATTGTAAAAAAGGAAGACATCCGAGGCTCATTCCCTCGAGGAATGAATGTCGGGTCAGTTGAGCCTTTTTCTGAAATGTTCCCAGTTCATTCTGAATGCATTCTGAACTAGACTCCCTGGATACAAGATACGAAGCCTTTTCTTTGTATGTATAGAGGGAAAAGAAACATTTCTGAGCCTCCTTTATATAGTAGCTATATAAAGGTACTCCTTTATATAGTACCTTTGTATACAGAGTTGAGAGAAATTCAGAGGTGCATCTCTTGCATCTCTACACTGTATAACTCATGCAGTTTGACACCACTTTTACTGTCAAGTCTCAATGCTATGGAAGCATGGGTTTGACAAGGACTTTTTCTGGTACTCCCTCACCAAACGATAACCCTTAGGATTCCATAGCATTGAACCAGAACAGTTCAAGTGGTGCCAAACCGCATTAATTCTATAGTGTAGTTGCCCTCCAAGTCTCTGTCTGTTTTCTGCCAATGGAATCTAAAGCCCCTACCACACTGTCCCTATATCCCAGGATCTGATCCCAGATTATCTGTTTATCCCAGGTTATATGGCAGTGGGGACTCAAATAATCCAGTTTAAATCTGGGATGAGATCTTGGGATATAGGGTAGTGTGGAAGGGGCCTAAGGAAGATCTTAAAATTGAGTAAAGTTAAGATTTCCAAGATGGTAAATGTGAAATACAGTACATATACATACCTCCCCACCTCCTCTCTCTATATAGATATAGATAGATAGACAGATAGAGAGAGAGATAGAGATGAGACCCCGGTGGCGCTCCATGCAGTCATGCCAATGGCCACATAACCTTGGAGGTGACTGCAGACAACGCCGGCTCTTCGGCTTAGAAATGGAGATAAGCACCAAACGCCAGAGTCGAACACGGCTGGACTTAATGTCAGGGAAAAACCTTTACCTTAAACCTATAGATATATGGATATAGATATATATCGATATCGATATGTGTGTATTTTTATGTATATACACAGTCCTGAGGTTCCAGCATCCTTGGTATCCCCTTTTCTTCCACATATCAGGGTAGGTCAAAAAGTAATGCCTCCACCGCTCTAACTTCTATTTCTTTCACAGCTACTGCATTTTCTATGCATGATATGATAGAGGAAACCTTACTCTACTGATATAGCCTTTTCTTTTTCAAATTGACTGATTAGAACCATGAAGCTGAAGCTTAAAGAAAGAACTGCCATTGAATTTCTGGCAAAATAAGTTTGTGCACCTAAGGAAATCCATAATCGCTTGAAGAATATATTGTCGAAGGCTTTCATGGCCGGTATCACTGGGTTGCTGTGAGTCTTTCGGGCTGTATGGCCATGTTCCAGAAGCTTTCTCTCCTGAAGTTTCGCTCACAACTGTGGCAGACATCCTCACACCTCTGAGGGTGTCTGCCACAGAGAGAAATCTTCTGGAACATGGCCATGCATCCCGAAGGACTCACAGAAACCCGCTTGAAGAATGTTTAAAATCGTGGGGTCACAGAAAGCAAGACCCTTGAATTTTTCCAAAATGGGTTTAGATGCCTGGGTTAAACATATGGTCCAAATATGTACACATTGATGGTGACTATGTTGAGTGTTTGCATAGAGGACAGTTCAGGCTATGATCTGTAGCGACTTCTGTTGTTGTATATTCATTCATTCATAATGTTTTGTATGACACAGGAGGTAAAACGTTTTGACCCACCCGGCGTATGTTACAAATCCCCAAGAAAGGGGCTGCCATTGCATTCTTGCTCAAAATACTACAAGGTTTAGCAGATAAGGAGGGCAGGGATAAGTCCAAATAGAAGGCAGTTAACAAGGACAACAAAAAGCCCTTGGAGGAGGAGGAGGAGGAGGAGGACCCTTTTCTGCGGGTTTTGTCCCCCTCCAGCCCTTCCACGCGCGGAGAGTCCAGTTCAGGGGTGGTTTTCGCACTGCGACGAGATTTCCCGACCAAGGGACCCCTGACCAAGCCCCTAATTGCTGTTTATTCCTGCCGGGAGGGTCCCATTGCCTTGTCAAGAGAGGAACAAGATCCGCTTTGTTCCTCCGAATCTGGGCTAAAGGGAAGCCAACCTTTCATCTGCGCCGATTGGGGAAGAAACTAAGGCTCCAAAGCAGCCATTCGGCCAGTAAGAACTTCCCATCAAGGGAGATAATAATAACAATATCTGTACTTATTACCTAGGAAGTGGAGGAAGCTATGCTCCAAGGGACTGCAGTTAACATATGACTAGCAAATGATGTTGATATCCCAACTCAGTGTCAGATATGCCTAGGACCTGCGGTAAGATGTGCAGTTGATATTGCAATGAACATACTACCGGAAAATAATCATTAATAATAATAATAATAGATAATAATGTTCCTGTTCAGTGTCTATTATACCTAGGACCTGCAGTAAGACATGCAGCTGATATTGCAGTGAACATATTACTGGAAAATAATCACTAATAATAATAACAACAACAACAACAAATATACCTAGGACCTGCAGTAAGATATGTAGCTGATATTACAGTGAACATATTACCGGCAAATACTCATTAATAATAATAATAATAGATAATAATGTTTCTGTTCAGTGCCAAATATACCTAGGAACTGCAGTAAGATATGTAGCTGATATTGCAGTGAACATATTACTGGAAAATAATAATGAAGAATAATAATAGATAATAATAATGTTCCTATTAAATGTCAAATATACCTAGGACCCGCAATAAGATATGCAGCTGATATTGCAGTGAACTTATTACCGGCAAATACTCATGAATAATAATAATTATTATTATTATTAATAGATAATAATGTTCATGTTCAGTGCCAAATATATCTAGGACCTGCAGTAAGATATGCAGCTGATACTGCAGTTAACATATTACTGGAAAAGAATTAATAATAATAATAATAATAATAATAATAATAATAATAATAATTGATTATAATAATGTTCCTGTTCAGTGCCAAATATACCTAGGACCTGCAGTAAAATATGACACTGGGAATGTCCTGAAATTATTCTAGGCTAATTATGATAATAATAATAATAATAATAATAATAATAATAATAATAATAATAATATGCACGCATTATCTGCAGATACATCACATAGTCCTAGACACTTGGGAAATGTCCCACGTGTGATCAAACACAAAAGCCAGCAAAGTGATCTTGTTTGCTGTGTACTATTCTTGTTGTGTATCAAATAATAATATATTCCTGTTCAATGCCAAAGGTATCTAGGATTTGCAGTAAGATATACCGCTGGGTCTGCATGAACTTATGGCTGGCAAATAATCAAAGTAATGGTAAAGTTGATAACGATAATAATAATATTCCTGTTCAGCATTAAAAAAATACTTAGGACCTGGTATAATATATGCCGCTGTGGTTGCAGTGAACATATTGCAGTGCCAAATAATAAAGATAATAATAACATCCCTACTCCGTGCGTAATATATCTGGGAAATGCGATAAGATAAGCCATTGGGAATGCAGTGAACATATTGCTAGCAAATAATAATAATAATAATAATAATAATAATAATAATAATAATAATAATAATCCTACTCAGTGCCCAATATAGCTAGAAACTGTGGTAATATTTCATTAGGAACGTAGTGAAGATATATCACATGATAATATTCCTGCTCAGTGCCAAATGACCTTCGATAAGATATGGGATAGATTGCTGGCAAATAATAATAATAATAATAATAATAATAATAATAATAATAATAATAATCCTACTCAGTGCCTGATATAGCTAGAAACTGCGGTAATATATGTCACCAGGAACGCAGTGAAGATATATCTGACAGATGATGATGATATCCCTGCTCAATGCCAAATGACCTTCGAAAAGATAATGCCACTAGGAATACAGTGGGATACATTGCTAGCAAATAATAATGATGATTATAGGAGGCACAATATATTCACCATAGATACAGCGACATGTCTCACTGCAAGTCTATATTTGGCACTGAGTAAAGATTTTTGTCATATATACTGTATATACACACACACACATATATACATATATATATGATTGGGGAAGAAACTAAGGGTCATATCATACATATATACATATATATATATGATACACTTTTACGCGTACAATGTGTGTATTATATTGTACAAAAAATAAAAAGGTATCTCTGCTAGAAAGTAATGTTTCTTTTGCACAATGTACACATTCTGTATGTCCTGTATATAAGCCATAAATATAGAGAGGGGGGAATCGTATATACATGCTATGTATTAGAAATACTCGATGTGGGAACCAGTTAAGAACTATTTAGGGAATGTACTAAGATGTGGAGTGGAAAAATTAAGATTGAGATTGATATTTCAAATGTACCTTCTGTAGTTTGTTGTATAAATTGCATGTACAAGGAGGGGAGGGTGGGAGTGCGATAAAAGGACAAAATAAAAAAAAATAAAAATGGTTCAGACCTTTAAAAAATGTATTCATTTATGAATGGTCCTATTGCAAAATGCATACCCGGGGATTCGTTTTTGGAGCCCTAGCCTTGAAAGGAATATTTCTTCTTAGTAAATACTTCACCAGTATTTTATGTTGGGTAATAAAAGAGTCTATGTGCCAGGTTTGGTCCAGATCCACCAAGCCATATAGGAGCCTTTGAGTACAAACATACATACATGCATAGTTTGATTTTAAAAATTAAGAGTATATAGTCATAGATGACTTAAAGTAGGCTGTCGACTTAAGGCGGCCCCGTCAATTGTTTAAACAAGGGATACTCAAGAGAAGATTTTGCCATTGCCATATAGCTCACAGCACCTTGTATTAGATGGTGGTCTCCCTTCCAAGTACGAGCCAGGACTGACCCCGCTTAGCTTCCAAGATCTGGTGCCTTTAGGAAACGTGGCGTGTGATTTTTTTTTTAAACGTCCTTCACGTTTGATTTTTCCCTCCTCCTTGTCCTAAACTGACATTCATCTGCTTTGAACTGGAATGCATGGCAGTGTGGATTAAGATAACTCAGTTCAAAGCAGATATCGTGGGATTTTTCTGTTTATAAGGCTGTATGGAAGGGTCCTAGGAATCTCTAGGCAATAGTTTGGCACGGATTTATGACTCCTTTTACAACACCTAAAATAAAAGTAGCCTCTATTCCTCAAAACATTTCCCCATTACATTATACGGCTGAAATAAAGACTTTGGGACCCTTATAAAGGGGAAGAGTGAAGTTCACGCTCCATTCGGATTTTATTATTCCCCACCAGACTCTGGTTATCTGAATTTTAAGTGGATTTCTCAAGTCTGAAGAATAAAAGGCCAACTAGAATGATAGAATCGCAGTTTTTCCACACTTAGGATGTTAAAATAACACCCTAAATAATAACAATAATCCGAATTTCACCATTGGAAGCAGCCCCGTGGTGTCGAAACAGAAGGAAAGGAGCAAATGGGAAAAGAAGAGATATCTAGCATCTTGAGAGGCCCTTTGGCTGCGACAAAAGGAAACCCACGGCTTTTGTTCCTGCCGTGTAAACACCCACGAAACACGCCTCTCGCTTTAGATATAAATGGGGATAGACATATGGGCTCAATCTAATTTTTGTCCCGGGTAAATCCATTGAATCGATGGGATGCCGGTAAATCCGTGTTTGCTGAGTCTACGGGAATCTCTCTTTCTGTCTACACAAAGGAATCTGCGTGTAATACAGATATAAAATCATATATATGTGTGTGTGTGTGTGTGTGTGTTTATATATATAGAAATTCTCTATATATAGTGTATATATATATATATATGAGATTTGTCTATATAATCACATATATCACATTTATATAATATATATATATATATATATATACATAATGTATATATACACAGTGTATTATATTTATCTATATAATCAAATATATCACACAGATCACATTTAAATGTGATATATGAGATTGTATAGATAAATGTAATACACTGTGTATTATATATACACACAGTGATAAAGAGCTATATATAATATACTGTATATATATGTATTCTTTCGCTTAGCTATCAGCTTTCATATATATATGTGTATGTGTGTGTGTGTGTATGCTGATAGATATGTGTGCCTATCACTATAGAAAAACGTAATTATCTATTAGCTTTCACATATACATACGTATATGTATATACAGTAGAGTCTCACTTATCCAACATAAACGGGCCGGCAAAAGGAGAGATTAAGAAAAAACCTATTAAACATCAAAATAGGTTATGATTTTACAAATTAAGCGCCAAAACATGTTATACAACAAATTTGACAGAAAACGTAGTTCATTGCACATTATTGCTATGTAGTAATTACTGTATTTACGAATTTAGCACCAAAATATCACAATGCATTGAAAACATTGACTACAAAAATGCGTTGGATAATCCAGAACGTTGGATAAGTGAGACTCTACTGTATGTGCCAAATCTGTGTATGCATCCCGCTTAGTCTTACTGAATAAATAGGACTGGAGCTGCAGCTACACAGTGGAATGAATGCAGGTTGACCCCGCTTTAATTACCCTGGTTCGTTGCTCTGGAATCCTGGGAGTTCGGTCTGTTGCCTTCTCTGCCAAAGCGTGCGGATGCCTCGCTAAACCAAAACTCTCAGGATTCCAGAGCATGAAGCCATAGGCAATTTAAAGTGGAGTCACACTGCATTCATTCTACAGTGAAGATGAACCCGAATTCGGTTGGAATTGGGATTTGGCCACAGACCTGCTTGTCTAGGAAAGGTTTGCCATCTCTTGTCGCAGATTTACACCCAGGGCCTTTCCACACAATCATATAATCCAGAATATCAAGGCAGAAAATCCCACGGTATCTGCTTTGAACAGGGGCCCCTTCCAACCAGTTTAATTAAATCCCAAATTGTCTGCTTTGAACTGGAATATATGGCAGTGTGGACTGACATAATCCAGTTCAAAGCAGATACTGCAGAATTTTGTGCCTTATATTCTGGGTTATTGGTCTGTGTGGAAGGGCCCTGGGTTATCTGAGTCTACACTGTTTGATATTCCAGTTCAAAGCGGAAAATATGGGATTTTATTCAGCTGTGTGGAAGGGGCCACACATATATGCATCCATAGAAACAGAGCTCCTGGTTTTCCTTTTTTTTTTGGGGGGGGGGGGGTCAACATTGTCAGGAAGGTATTTGTTTCTATTAACAAGTATTTCCCCAATAAAATTAAGCAAACCCTGAAATAAAACATCCCATCAGCACCAGGTGGTCCATTGAAAAAAATATTTGACACAGTGGTATCATGCAGCTCTCGGTGAACTGAACAACCCAGAAACTTCCCCAGAGCTTAGCCCCACTCTCTCTCCCTTTTCCCAAGACCCCAAAAGGAAGGGATGGAGGCAGGAAAGAGGGAAGGAGGAGAGAGAAAAGGAAGGAGAGAAGGGGAAAAGGAGAAAGAGAAGAAGAGCGGGAGGGAGGAGAGAGATAAGGAGGGAGAGGAAAAGGAAAGGAAGGAGAGAAAGAAAGAGGGGAGGAATGAAGGATGGAAAAGAAGGGAATAAAGGAAAGAAAGGGAGGGAAAGAGAAAAAAGAAAAGGAAGAGTGGAAGAGGGAAAGAAAAAGGAAAGGAAGTAGCAAAGAAAGAAGAAATGAAGGGGAAGGAAGGAAAGAAAGATGGAAAATAAGGGAGTAAGGGAAAGGGAAGGAAGGAAGGAAGGAAGGAAGGAAGGAAGGAAGGAAGGAAGGAAGGAAGGGAGGGAGGGAGGGAAAGAGAAATGAGAGGGAAGGAAAGAAGGTAGGAAAAGGGAGGGAAAGAGAAGGAAAGAGATACGAAAGGTAGGAAAGGGAAAAGAAAAAGAAAAGGAGGGAGCAAAGAAGAAAGAAAGGAAGGGGAAGGAAGGGCAGGAAATAAAAAGAGAAGGGAGGGAAAGAAAGAGGAAGGGAGGAAAGCTGGAAGGAAAGAAGAGTGGAAAATAAGGCAGAGAGGGAATGGGAAGGGAAGAAAGGAAGGGAGGGAAAGAGAGGAAGGAGGAAAGGAAGAGAAAGAAGGGAGGAAGGAAATAATACAGTAATAATAATACTAATACTAAACTTTATTTATAGCCCGCCACCATCTCCCCAAAGGGGCTCGGGCGGCTCAGAAAAGCACAATATAAGACGATACATGCATATAAAAATATCATATAGAAATTATTAATTAAAATTGTAATAACAACCACAATCGAGACATAAAACATAAAATGAAAATGGCACAATTTAAAAACACAGAACATCTAAGAACAACTAGCGGCCATCCATTCATAACTACCAAAGTGTCAACCTCAAAAGCCATATTTCTAAAATGGATCGGAAGGAATGGAGGGTGGGGGTTAATCTAATCTCTTTTGGGAAGGTATTTCAGAGAGGGGGTGCATAGAAAGATATGCCATCTTGGTCTCGAAGATAGGGCAGTGGTCCTCAACCTGTGGGCCCCCAGATGTTTTGGCCTTCAACTCCCAGAAATCCTAACAGCTGGTAAACTCTTCTCACACCCTGGACTCTCCACAGATATATATTAACCTTCCTTGCCTAGTTTCTCCATGCCTCACAACCTCTGAGGATGCCTGCCATAGATGTGGGCGAAACGTCAGGAGAGAATACTTCTAGAACATGGCCATACAGCAACCTAGCTGGTAAACTGGCTGGGATTCCTGGGAGTTGAAGGCCAAAACATCTGGGGAGCCACAGGTTGAGAACCACTGGGCTAGGGCTTTATAGGCAATCATCTGCACCTTGACTTGAGCCGGGAACTCAATGGGAAGCCAGTGGAGCTGCTTGAGGAGGGGGCTGGTATGTTGGGGGGGGGGGGTATCTCCAGCTAGGAATCTGGCAGCCAAAGGGGAGAAGGTAGGAAACGAGAAGGTCATGCCGGCCACATGACCTTGGAGGTGTCTATGGACAACGCCGGCTCTTCGGCTTAGAAATGCAGATGAGCACCAACCCCCAGAGTCGGACTGGGGAGAACCTTTACCTTTACCTAGGAAACGAAGGGAGGCCGGGAAGGAAAGAGCGAAGGAAGGAAGGAAGGAAGGGGGAAGGAGGGCATCTCAAGGGGGAAGGCGGGGGTCGCGGACTCACAGCTGAAGTCGGGCATCTTGGGGAGGATCATGCCGGCGGTGGAGGCGCGGAGCCACTGGTCGAGCTGGAAGGTGCCTGCGGGGCCGAGCTTGAGGGGCTCGGGGGCGCCGGCGGCGGGGAGGGCGTGGGCGTGGGCGGGGGGCCCGTAGGCGTAGGAGAGGCCCGGGTGCTGCGAGGCCAGCGCCGCCGCTGCCGCAGCCGGGTAGGCGTACATGGGCGGCGGGCCGTAGAGCGCGGCCTGCGGGGGCGGCGGGGGCAGGCCGGGGCCCAGGAAGCCCGGCTTGGGCACCAGCCCGCAGTGCAGCGCCCTCGGGGGCGGCGGCGAGGGGCTGGCGGGGCGCGACCCCCCGGGGCTGGATCCCGGGCTGGGCCCCCCCAGGGAGGTCACCAAGGCCAGCGGAGAGGTCTGGGCCGCCGGGGCCACCGTCTTGGGGGGGTCCACGGCCAGGAGGGCGTCGATGCGGAAGTTCTTGGACTTCTCCATCCCGGAGTCACGCCATCCGGAGCCCCCGCGGGGAGAAAGGGCCGAGCACAGACTCCCGCCCCGCTCTCCCTCCAAGCCACTCTCAGGCTGCCGGCCTTCCCACGCCGCGCTCTTAAAGCCTCGCCCGACGCTCCCATTGGCTAGCCAGGGAAGGCAGGCCCAAATTCGCTGCTTCTCGGCCGCTCATTGGCCGAGGCGCACACCTGTCAAGGTTCGGAGGAGGTTGGCCCCGCCCACTTGGGGGCTCCTTGCTCCCGCCCCTCCAGAAGCAGGGAAAGGATCCAAAGGGAGAGAAAAGCCCCTCGACACAGATGAATAAAATTCCACATTTCCTGCTTTGAACTGGAATATATGGCAGTATGGACTCGGATAACCCAGTTCAAAGCAGATATTGTGGGAATTTTCTGCCTTGATATTCTAGGATATAGGGCTGTGTTGAAGGACCCTCAGTGTAATCTTGAAGGCTTTCATAGCCAGAATCACTGCCTTTCTGTGAGTTTTCTGGGCTGGATGGCCGTGTTGCTTCTGGAACATAGCCATACAGCCCGGAAAACTCACAGCAACCCAGCTTATTTATGTATTTATATGTTAGTGTTTCAATTTCCATGACTTAACACACAATGTATATTGTATTTTGTTTATCTTATGTTAACGTGGCATTGAATTACAGTAGAGTCTCACTTATCCAACATAAACGGGCCGGCAGAATGTTGGATAAGCAAGTATGTTGGATAATAAGGAGGCATTAAGGAAAAGCCTATTAAACATCAAATTAGGTTATGATTTTACAAATTAAGCACCAAAACATCATGTTATACAACAAATTTGACAGAAAAAGCAGTTCAATACGTAGTAATGCTAAGTAGGAATTACTGTATTTATGAATTTAGCACCAAAATATCATGATGTACTGAAAACATTGACTAAAAAATGCATTGGATAATCCAGAACGTTGGATAAGCGAGGCTTGGATAAGTGAGACTCTACTGTATATGTTAGTGTTTCAATTTTCATGACTTAACACACATTGTATATTGTATTTTGTTTATCTTATGTTAATGTGGCATTGAATTACTGCCATTGTGGAAGCCACTCTGAATCTTCTTCAGGGTTGAGATAGACTGGGCTAAAAATATAGCAAATAAATAAATAAATAGAGTTATCAGAGTTCACGTTGCCATATAGTCCAGTTCAATGTGGATTTTATACAACTGTGTGGAAAGGGCCTTAGAGAATCCTAGGGCCCTTCCACACAGCCATATAGATCATAATATCTAGGCAGATAATCCACAAGAGCTGCCCTATATCCCAGGATCTGATTCCAGGTTATCTCATTATCCCAGATTATATTACTGTGGAGACTCACATAATCCACTTCAAAGCAGATCATCTGGGATCAGATCCTGGAATATAGAGCAATGTGTAACCAACCAGTCTAAGTATTATTGCTGTTGTGAGAGAAGCTATAGGGGGTCTTCTTGGCAAAGGAATATTGTCTTCATCTGAGGCTGAGAGAATGAGACTTGCCCAAGGCTACCCACCAAACTCTCCTCTTCAGAGTTGAAGGTTGCATCCACACTGTAGAATTAGTACAGTTTGACACCACCTTTAACTGCAATGGCTCAAAACTATGGAACCATGGGGTTTGTAGTCTTACAAGGTCATTTCCAAAGATTGCAGCTCACAGGATCCCATAGCACTGATCCATGGCAGTGAAAGTGGGGTCAAACTGCATTCATTCAACAGTGTAGATGCACATTGAGTCCAACACTCAAACCCATACACCATGATAACTCCTATATGTCTTAAGCAAATATTTTATTTTGTTTAATGTACAGTATATAGAAATATACACATAGGCCCTTATTATCCTGAAGGCTCGAGAACAAAATCTGGCTACCAGTATTCAAAGAAAACTCTCAAACCAGGACAGTAAATAAAGAACAACACTCTGAAAACAGAGGGATTCCAGACAAGAAACAACCAGGGCCAGCTAACAGCTCTCAACAAAGGCTCTCAACAAAGGCCGGGCTGTGGCGCAGGCTGGTTATCAGCCAGCTGCAACAAATCACTCTGACCATGAGTCATGAGTTCGAGGCCAGCCCGGTGCTTGCGTCTGTCTCTGTCTCTGTTCTATGTTATGGCATTGAATGTTTGCCTTATATGTGTAATGTGATCCGCCCTGAGTCCCTTCGGGGTGAGAAGGGTGGAATATAAATATTGTAAATAAATAAATAAATCTCCCCATGCAGGAAACAGCCAGGCTTTGAAGCGGCAGGGCTATTCAATGCTAATCAAGGTGATCAATTGCAACATTCACACTTGCCTCAGGCAGACAGGAGTTCTTTCTCCTACCTTGGATTTTCCACAGATATATATAAACCCTCTTGCCTAGTTTCCAACAGACCTCACAACCTCTGAGGATGCCAACCATAGATGTGGGCGAAACGTCAGGAGAGAATGCTTCTGGAACATATTGGCCACATAGCTCGGAAACCTCACAGCAATGCAGTGATTCCGGCCATGAAAGCCTTCGACAACACACATAAAAAGTATTACCAGTCGTAGAGGTTAGGGAAGCAGCTCCTCCACCAACACAAAGTTTAGTCAAAGGTGTCCATAAACGTGCTTATCTTCCACAAACACAACCCAAGAACGCGGAGGAGGGTAACGGCGAGAGTCCAAGCGCGTTGAAAGAGTCAGACCTTTTTCTGAAGTTGCGGAGGATTGACAATCGCCGGTGGAGCTGGGAGCGGAAGGTGAAGTCGGGGGAGAAACTAGGAAATAAAGCAAACATCGGGGCTTTCCTGGGACCCCAAGGCCCCCTCCTCTTTCTCCTCCCTCCTTTCGCTTCAAAGGCGTTTTGCCCAACAGGCCAAGCCGGATCTGTTTCGGACACCTGGGACCCAATGCTCTTCTTCTCCTGCCGTATTATTGATCAAATGCGATAGATAGAAAGCACACGACGAGGTCAAAGGGGTGTTTATGAGAACCGGGGATTAATACTCTCTGGCAGGGAAGGCTTGCCATAGTTCAAGTTCAAGACACAGCATATTATTTGAGAACACAGAAATGCTGGACCACTGTGACAACCACTATGTCAGGCTAACAGAGAAGCCATTGAAATCCACAAGCAGATGGACAATTTCAACAGAAAGGAGGAAACTATGAAAATGAACTAAATCTGTCTACAAGTAAAAAAAAACCTCTAAAATCAGAACAATAAATAAAAAACAGCACTCTGAAAACAGGGGAATTCCAAACATGAAACAATCAGGGCCAGCTAACACCTCCCAAAAAAGGATGCCCCAGGCAGTAAGCAGCCAGACCTTGAAACTGCAATGCTAATCAAGAAATCTCCTGCTGACAGGTACTAAGGGAGGTCTTTAAGCAGGGTTGCCAGTTTCTCAAGCGGCCTCTGTCCTTATCCATCCATCCCGTCTTGCAGGATCTGAAAGACTGAGCCGGCCTTAACCCGCTTCTTAAAGAGAAAGGTTCTCCCTTGCACTTCCCTGCAGGTCATCCCGCTATTGCAGAGCTACCAGGACAGACTGAGAAGTGGCCACCCTACTTTCTCGTGGTATTAATCGAGCAAGAGAGGAGAGAAGGGAAGGCAGAGCTGGGAAAATGCCTCTCTCCTCCTTGCCCAATAAAACCACAGCATTTTTATGTGAAGCTGAAATTGTTCTGCAGTGGTACTTATATTAGTTCTGAAACAGCCAAATATGTATTTCTCTCTTTGTGTGTGTATGTGTATGTGTATGTGTGTGTGTGTGTGTGTGTGTGTGTATGTGTGTGTGTGTGTGTGTGTGTGTGTGTGTGTGTGTATATATATATATATATATATATATATATATATATATATATATATATATATAATTTCATGAGAAATAGCTGTATGCAGTCTGAAAGAAATTAAAAATATGGCTTCCATACATCACTGACTACTTCTATATAACACCAACTACATGCCCAAGCAGGCAAACAAACCAAACCTTGCTTAGAAGATCTATTAAATTCCCTTCACTTACGTGTAGGGATGTTTTTCTATTGTGTATACACATAAATCTGCTTTTTGCACATGTATTGTTTCATATATTGGATATATTATGCATTTTGCTATATATATTATGCTCATACATGCACGATTTCGTCCATGTGTGTGTGTGTGATAGAATCACGTTTTATTCTCCTCCTCAGTGAATGCAATGTTTATAGATCTACTTTCTGTATGTGTAGATGCATAGATAGGATTTGTACCAGATCTATTGTGCATTTATTTATTTATATTACAGACATTGTACTGTATGTATCTATGCTTTGTTGCATTACAGACATTAATGCATATGCATGCACGCATACATACAGTATATGTATGTATAGTTTGTTGCATTCCTATATATAATTATATCACGTTTTACTCTCCTCCTAAGTAAACGCAAGATTTACAAATCTACTCTTTGCAAGTATATTATTGTACGGATATAGATAGGTAGATAGGTAGATAGATAATGCATTTAAATATCTAACTATATACACACATATTTCACATAAACATATGTATTTATTTTTTGCTAGATATACGTATGTGATTAAATAACGTTTTATTCTCCTAAGTAAACGCAAGGATTCCAAATCTACTCTTTGCCTTTATATTATTCTCTCTTTGTGTGTGTGTGTATGTATGTGTATATATATATGTGTGTGTGTGTGTATATATATATATATATGTGTGTGTATATATATATATATAAAATCATATATATCTTCTTTATTCGTTCAGTCGTTTGGACTCTTCATGACCTTATGAACCAGTCCACGTCAGAGCTCCCTGTCGGCCTTCGCCAGTTCCTTCAAGGTCAAGCCAAATTTATATATATATATATAAAAATCAGCTATATTATGCATTTAAATATCTAACTATACACACACACATTACACATAAACATATGTACGGTATGTATAATTTGCTAGATACACATAGGTGATTAAATCACGTATCATTCTCCTAAGTAAAAGCAAGGTTTCCAAATCTACTCTTTGCATTTTATATTACTCTCTCTTGGTTTATATATACATATATAAAATCAGATATATTATGCATTTAAATATCTAACTATACACACAAACTACACATAAACATATGTATGCATAATTTGTTAGATACACATAGGTGATTAAATCACGTTTTATTCCCCTACGTAAACGCAAGGTTTCCAAATCTACTCTTTGCATTTATATTGCTCTGTACATGTGTGCGTATATAATCAGAGATATTACGCATTTAAATATCTGTCTATACACAGATATTTAATGTTTGAGTGTAATTTATTTAATTACGCACAAATCGTTCAGTCGCTTCCCACTCTTCGTGACCTCATGGACCAGTCCATGCCAGAGCTTCCTGTCGGCCGTCGCCACCCCCAAATACGATTGAATCACATTTTCTCCTCCTCCTCATTGAGCACAAGGTTTACAAATAGAGATAATTGATGGAATTATATATGTACTAATTCAAATGGGTGGGAGAGGGGGCCCCACTCAAAACCTTCCACGGTGAAAATGGGGAGACAAGGAGACCCATTTCCTCGGTGAGAGTCCATCAGGATTCTTATCAAGTCCCTCTCTGCCTTTTCTTGGCCATAAATTACGACCCTGCGAAACCCGGGGCTTCATTTGTATAATGCACTCCTTCCTTCGCTTCCCACTTCCTCGGCGCCCATCATTCATCCACGGACTTGTTTATTTGTTGATTTAAAGGCAGCTCTGATGTCACACACACAAGAAGGTGGGCTTTTGGAGGGGAAAGGACAACATGTAATCGAAGGACGAAGGGAGGAAAAATCATCTCCAAAATGCCCATTAAAATTAGGCTTTTGAAAGCACTTTGGGTGCATTTGTACCAGGCATGAGCAAACTTGGGCCCTCCAGGTGTTTTGGACTTCAACACCCACCATTCCTAACAGCCTACGTCCAAAACACCTGGAGGGCCCAAGTTTGCCTATGCCTGATCAATACTGTAGAATCAAAAGTTGTAGTTCTTCAAGGTCTTTAGAGGGCTGATGCCTCACCAAGCTACACATCCTATAATTCCATAGCATTGAGCCATGGCAGTCAAAGTGGTGTCCAACTGTATTAATTTTGCTTTGCTGTGAGTTTTCCGGGCTGTATGGACTATGTTCCAGAAGCATTCTCTCCTGACGTTTCGCCCACATCTATGGTAGGCATCCAGAGGTTGTGAGGTCTGTTGGAAACTAGGCAAGTGGAGTTTATATATATCTGTGGAATGATGTCCAGGGTGGCCTTGCTGTGAGTTTTTCAGGCTGTATGGGCTATGTTCCAGAAGCATTCTCTCCTGACATTTCGCCCACATCTATGGCAGGCATCCTCAGAGGTTGTGAGGTCTGCTGGAAACTAGGCAATATATCTCTGGAATAATGTCCAGGGTGGCAGAAAGAATTCTTGTCTGATTGAAGTAAGTATTTATGTTACAATTGGCCAGCTTGATTAGCATTAAATAGCCTTGCAGCTTCAAAGCCTGGCTGCTTCCTGCCTGGGGGCATCCTTTGTTGGGAGGTGTTAGCTGGCCCTGATTGATTCACGTCTAGAATTCCCCTGTGGAATGTCCAGCGTGGGAGAAAGAGCTCTTTTTTTGTTTGTTTGAGGCAAGTGTGAATGTTTCAATTGGCCACCTTGATTAGTATTGAATATCCTTTTAGCTTCAAGGTCTGGCTGCTTACTGCCTGAGGGAACTTTTGTTGGAAGGTGTTAGCTGGCCCTGATTGATTCATGTCTGGAATCCCTCTGTTTTCTGAGTGTTGTTTTTTATTTACTGTCCTGATTTTAGAGTTTTTTTAAATACTGGTAGTCAGATTTGGTTCATTTTCATGGTTTCCTCCTTTCTGTTGAAATTGTCCACATGCTTGTGGATTTCAATGGCTTCTCTGTGTAGCCTGACAAGTGCTCTGCTTTGGCTGACTTCTCTGGTAGAGTTAGTCTGCAGTGCCTGTATTAATTCTGCAATCTAGCAAAACATTTTAGGCCACTAATCCTGACTTAAAACTATTTTAACTCCATCATTTCAGAATGGCCTTGAAAAAAAGAACCCCCATTTCCTCTGTTTGACTCCGGATTTACAGCTTGGAGGCACTAATGGGAGAAAGTCCTCTCTTAGGAAATGGTTTCTCCTCTCATTACCTTTCCTTTAATCTGCTTTCCAAGAGGCTGCCCTGGGAGATTAACATCTTGATCTGATCCGGTTAAAGTTGTAGTTCTGTTTTATAAGACAGGCTGATACAAGGCCACAGTCACCTGATGCTGGTAGAACAAAATATTGAGAGGAAAGTTTATATATATCTGTGGAAGGTCCAGGGTGAGAGAAAAACTCTTGTCAGTTGGAGGCCAGTGTGAATGTTTTAGTTAATCACCTTAATTAGCATTGAATAGCTTCATCTCCTGGCTCCTTCCTGCCTGGGGGCATCCTTTGTTCAGAGTCGTTAGCTGCCCCTGGTTGATTAACGTCTGTAACTCCTCTGTTTTCAGTATGTTGCTTCTTATTTACTGTTCTGATTTTTGAGGGTTTTTTAATACTAGTAGCCAGATTTTGTTCATTTTCATGGTTTCCTCCTTTCTGTTGAAGTTGTCCACATGCTTACCTGTTAGGAACCGTGGGAGCTGAAGTCCAAAACATGTGGAGGCCCAAAGGTTGGGAACCACTGCCCTAGGAGGTCTCTCTTTCATAAGGTTACCATAAATGGAAATCAGTGAGCAACAAGTGAAGCAAGAACTGCTGTTTTTAGAGCTCCCAGGTTGCTTCTGGAGCCCAAACCTAGGCCTTTGGGAGTGAGATACTCTCACTAATGAATTGGGTGAAAACCTCCCCATGACCCCCTGCCTTTCACGCCTTCTGTCACTTTCTACAGAGAGCATGCGCACTCACTATTATGATAGACTCCTCCCTGGGAAGAGTCCTAGGAGGGTTGCTTTTAAGTCTCTCTTCTGTGTGCTTTTGATTCCATCTGCATGATATGAGTCTACAAATATGAGTTTCAAACTGCATTATATGGCAGTGTAAGTGGGGCACTTGATCCACAGCTAGGAGACCTTTGGAGAAGGCAGTCAAGAAACAATCAGGGCCAGTTAACACCTCCCAACAAAGGATTCCCCCAGGCAGGAAACAGCTAGGCTTTGAAGCTGCCAGGCTATTCATTGCTAATCAAGCTGGCCAAATTGCAACATTCACACTTGCCTCAGACAGACAAGAGTTCTTTTTCACACCCTGGACCTTCCACAGATATATAAATCCCCCCTTGCCTAGTTTCCAACACCTCACAACCTCTGTTATAGATGTGGGCTAAACGTCAGGAGAGAATGCTTCTGAACATGGCCATACAGCCTGGAAAACTCATAGCATCCCAGTCTGAAACTGCTTTTAAAAAATACAGTGGATGCAAAGGGGGTGATTTCATTAGTGGGGTGTCAACATGGGATGCATCTACACCAGGGGTCCCCAAACTAAGGCCCGGGGGCCGGATGCGGCCCTCCAAGGTCATTTACCTGGCCCCCACCCTCACTTTTAGACTTAGGCTCCCCCAAAGTCTGAAATGACTTGACGGCACACAACAACAACAACAACAATCCTACTTAACTTGACTATCTCATTGGCCAGAAGCAAACCCACACTTCCCATTGAAATCCTGATAGGTTTACAATATGTTGGTTGAAATCGTTTTTATTTTTAAATATTGTATTGTTCTTTCATTTACCAATATTGTGCTATGCTAATAATATAATATATTGTGTATACATATTGATAATAATATTATAATGTAATACAACATAATATTTATTTATTTATTACAGTATTTCTACCCCGCCCTTCTCACCCAATAGGGGACTCAGGGTGGCTAATAATAATACAATATAATAATATTCTATAATATAATAATATTAATTATACGTTATATATTAAATGTAATACTACTAACAATATTATGGAATAGTGGTATAGTACAATATAGTAATATATAATGCTAATATTGTGCTATGCTAATAATATAATATATTGTATGTACATACAACTTGTAAGCTGCTCTTCGGCATGAGAGAGGGTGGGGTATAAATGTAGCAAATAAATAAAAATAAATAATTGTTGTTGGGGGGGGGTGTTTCTGCACTACAAATAAGACATGTGCAGTGTGCATAGGAATTTGTTCATATATTTTTTTCAAATGATAATTCGGCCCCTCAACAATCTGAAGGACCATGAACCGGCCCTCCACTTAAAAAGTTTGAGGACCCCTGATCTACACTATAGAACTGAAGCAGTTTGTCATCACTTTAACTGCCATGGCTCAATGCTACAGAATCCTGGGAGTTGTAGTTTGGCAGAGAAGGCTAAAGACCTTGTGAAACTACAGCTCCCAGGATTCCCTAGCATTAAGCCATATAAGTTAAAGTCGTATCAAGCAGCATTAATTTTACAGTGTAGGTGTACTCCCAATGTAACTATATTAAGAGGTAGATTTAAGAGAGAAAAAGTAGCATAATAATAATAATAATAATAATAATAATAATAATAATAATAATAATAACAGATTTCTTCAAATGTGACAGTTCCATTCACTCATTGTGGCCTGGGGTTTCCAATGAATCCAAGGGCCTAAGCCAAAATGAAATCTGGAAATTCTCCCTCCCCAATGAATTCTTTTCCCTAGCATTGGCCTAACTGAAAACTTCAGCACAGTATTCAAGAAATCCAGTTTAGGCATACAAATTAATGATTTGAATGTGTCATAACCTTATGCCCATGTCTTTTAATATATATATTAATAGTTTTGCCGTATGTTTTATCTATGTACTTTGACTTATACCCTGCATTGAAGAGACATGGTTAAGAATATTATTATTGTTGTTATTATTATATTAGCAACAACATGACATTTCTTACCTGCTTTCACCTATAGACCAAGGTGGGGATACAGCAATGGACACCACACTTAACATCAGTTGGAAGAGCAGAAAACCCAGCAGATATTAACATCCAACATGTAATACTTTAAAATTCTTAATTTAATATAATTTTACAATGGGCCTAATAGAATAGACTGGCCTTTGCTGCTGTTTTAAATGCAGACAGCATCTCCTATTGACCAATCCCTTCCGGTAGGTCATTTCACAGTCTGGGGGCAGCCAAAGAACATGTCCTCTGCATAACAGACATCTGAAATAGATGTGTCCAAGGCACAGGTATTTAGTCCACATGTTTTGTTGGCAATCCATATTACAGAACTTGCTGTAAACCTTATTTTATATTATCTAGGCTGATGGAGAGTTCTTATGTATTATTATGAATGACATTTGAGACCCCTTGAACTGCCATGGCTCAATGCTACAGAATCATGTAATTTTAGAAGATGTGTAGCCTTATCTGCCAAAGAGAGGTTGCGCCTCACCAAACTACACATCCCAGGAGTACTTAGCATTGAACCATGGAAGTTAGAGTGGTGTCAAACTGGATTAATTCTATAGTGCAGATGAACCTCTACTTTTCTTGTGATTTCTTGGCTCAGTCTCCATTTTCAGATGACTGAGCCAAAGCATAGATACTCTTGAACTACAGTAGAGTCTAACTTATCCAACATAAACGGGCTGGCAGAATGTTGGATAAGCAAATATGTTGGATAATAAGGAGGCATTAAGGAAAAGCCTATTAAATGTCAAATTACATTATGATTTTACAAATGAAGCACCAAAATATCATGTTATACAACAAATATGACAGAAAAAGTAGTTCAATACACAGTAATGCTATGTAGTAATTACTGTATTTACGAATTTAGCACCAAAATATCATGATGTATTGAAAACATTGACTACAAAAATGCGTTGGATAATCCAGAATGTTGGATAAGCGAGTGTTGGATAAGTGAGACTCTACTGTATTTCAATGTCTGCTACCTTAAATTGGTACAAATTATCTTTGGTCAATTAATGTTACAAGCTCATTCTGTCTCTGAGGCCCCTTCTATATTGCAATATAATTCATATTATCAAAGCAGATAATCTACATTATCTGCTTTGAAAGGGATTATATGAGTCTACACTGTCATATAATACAGATAATCTGGATTTTATTTGGCAGTGTAGAAGGGGCCTGAGGTCTATGTCTGGCCTAGGCTTGCCAAATCTGGACTCTCTCAGACACTGAGGTTTCCTGAGCTAAATTCTGATACTTAGAGATAGCCATTGGGGATGTCATTCATGTGTTAAGATATCATGAAGTGTTATACATTGAGCATCGTTGTTCAAACAATTTTCCACCCACCAGTATTTTTCTCTTTGGAAATTCAAGGTGTATCTAAACCAGGTATTAGCATACTTTGGCTCTGCAGATATTTTGGACTTCAACTCCCACAATTCCTAACAGCCGGTAGGAAGTTCAAAACACCTGGAAGGCCGAATTTTGCCCATGCCTGATCTACACTGTAGCATGAATTCAGTTCAACCCTATATCAACCTCCATCAGCTCAGGTCCACCTTCTTTGAAGATTTCAGCAGGGATCCCATCAGGTCCGCTGGCTTTGTTATTTTTTTTGTTGGCTGATGGCATTGTTGACTTCTTCCAAACTAGGCAGTGCTGCAAGCTCATCCCTGGTTTGTTGTTGCGGGATTTGTGAGAGGGCCTCTTCAGCCACATTGGAGCTGTTTCATGGCAACCTCCATGGCTTAATCTGGGAGCTGTTGTTTCACAAGGCCTTTAGCCTTCTCTGGCAAAGAGTGCTGGTTCCTCACCAGACTGCAACTCCCATGATCCCATAGCATTGAGCCATGGCAATTAAAGTGGTGTCAAGCTGCATTAATTCTACAATGGAGATACACCTCCATGGCTGGACGGGGTCATGAGTAGGATAAGCCACTGAGCTGTTCCTGCCACTCTTCCCTTGTTTCCTAATAAAGCTGATGAGGTTGGGGATGATCCATCATCTGCCAGGCAACAGAGGAGACCTCTCAGCTGGTTTGGCCCTGGGGAAATTAGCCAATGCAATCTCTGGGGAGATGCTAAGGCCTGGCTTCTGAAGGACATCGCTAGCTAACCTTCTTCCCCCTAATCCCACCTTTATTACACTGAAAGATGGATATGGAAAAAAAGAAAGAAATTCTAACAGTTCTGCTAACAATTTTTTAATTTCTGTTAACTTTTCCATCCATTTCACCAGCTTTCATAGGTGATATTGAAGTCTTCCATCTTTGGGCATATGGCAATCTTGCTACTGTGGTCATACACTGAAGGAATACTTCTGCACGGTTGCTGGGAGACAGAACTCTTGTCTGTTTTAGGCATGTGTAAATGTTGCAATTGACCACCTTGGCTAGCATTGAATAGCCTTTCAACTTCAAGGACTAGCTGCTTCCTGCCTGGGGGAATTCTTTGTTGGAAAGTGTTAGCTGGCCCTGGTTGATTCATGCCTGGAATTCCTCTGTTTTCTGAGTCATGTTCTTTATTTACTGTCCTGATTTTAGAGTTTTAAAATACTGGTAGCCATAAAGCCAGGAGGAAACCATGAAAATGAACAAAATCTGACTACCAGTATTAAAATAAACTGTAAAATCGGGATAGTAAATAAAGAGCAACACTCTGAAAAAAGGGGAATGCCTGACAGGAAACAATCAGGGCCAATATGTTGTCGAAGGCTTTCATGGCTGGGATCACAGGGTTGTTGTATGTATTTTGGGCTGTGTGGCCATGTTCCAGAAGTATTCTCTCCTGACGTTTTGTCCACATCTATGGCAGGAATCCTCAGAGGCTGTGTGGCATGGATAAACTAGGCAAGGAAAGGGAAAAAATATATATATCTGTGGAGAGTCCAGGGTGTGGCAAGAGTCCTTTGTCACTGGGAAGCCAGCATTAATGTTTCAGTTAAATCACCCTAATTAGCATTGGAAAGGTTTTGTCTCAGGGCCAGCTAAAACCTCCCAACAAAGGATGCCCCCAGACAGGAAGCAGTTAGGCTTTGAAGCTGAAAGGCTATTCAATTCTAATCAGGTAGCCAACTGCAACATCAACACCTGCCTCAAACAGACAAGAGTCTCCCATCCTGGACCTTCTACAGATATATTAACCCATCTTCCCTATTTTCCAACAGACCACACAACCTTTGAGGATGCTTGCCATAGATGCAGACGAAACGTCAGGAATGCATGCTTCTGAAACATGGCCATACATCCCGAAAAACTCACAACAACCCAGTGATTCCGGCCAAGAAAGCCTTCTTTCGACAACACTTTGTTGTTGCTGTTGCTGTGTGCCTTCATTCGTTTGCGATTTATTTACTGCCCTTAAACTACACATCCCAGAATCCCATAGGATACAAGCACAGCAGTTAAAGTGGAACCATACCGCTATAATTTTGTAGTGTGAGAGGTCCAAGCCGGACATAAGGACTCTACTCTTGCCTTTTGAGAAATCTCGGTGCCTTGACCAGCTTTAGAAGAAACAGATGCATCATTTCTTGGGAGAGATCATCCACCAAAGCGTCAATAAACAAAGCAATTTCTCAGAAAGGAGGGCGAGGGCGTGGAGAGGGGCGCCTGTCCCTTTAAGACCCCCCCCCCCAGTTCAATGGGGCTGCCCCCTCCTCCCCCGCTTTCGATTTAATTTCATTAAAGCGGGGCCTGAATATTTCTATTAAACCCAAAATGAAATATGAAGCCATTTAGACTTTGCCTGCACCAATCATCCAGATTTATGTCTTTTATTCATCACATCAAAAGCTGGGAGGGGAAAAAAATGAATTTTCTGAGCCCAGGAAGGAAATAAAAACCCAGGCTCGGTCATTTCCAGAAAGCTGTTAATTTGACCGTGTGGTAATTACTTTCACAATTAAGTAAAAGACAAATCAAGTTGACAAATTGGTTGAGTTTAGATATTAATTAGCCGGCTTAAATTTATTCATTATGAAAAGACAATTTAAGGGGACCCCGGGTGTCTGTTGTATTGCAATAAATTATGGGTCGGAAATGGGACACTCAGGGGAAAAAAACAACGAAACTGGAGCCCCGGTTGGAAACCCAACTAAAGAGATACTCAAACCCATTTGGGGCAAGTTCCTGCTGCAAACCATGATAATACGGGCGCGTCTACACTGGAGAGTTAATGCAGTTTGACACCACTTTATCTGCCATGGCTCAATGCTATGAAACCATGGGAGTTGTAGTTCACAAAGTCTTTCGCCTTCAAGGTATTGTGGAAGGCTTTCATGGTCGGAATCACAGTGAGTTTTCCGGGCTGTATAGCCAATGTTCCAGAAGCATTCTCTCCTGACGTTTCGCCCGCATCTATGGCAGGCATCCTTAGAGGTTGTGAGGTTTTGTTAGAAACTAGGCGAGTGGGGTTTATATATATCTGTGTAATGTCCAGAGTGGGAAAAAACTCTTGTCTGTCTGAGGCAAGTGTGAATTTTGTAATTGATCACTTTGATTAGCACTGAATAGCCTTGCAGGTTCAAAGCTTAGCTGCTTCCTGCCTGGGGGAATCCTTTGTTGGGAGGTGATTGGCTGGCCCAGATTGTTTAGGGTAGGAAAAAAGAACTCTTATCTGTTTGAGGCCAGTGTGAATGGTGCAACTGGGCACTTTGATTAGCATTGAATGGCCTTGCAGCTTCAAAGCCTAGCTGTTTCCTGCCTGAAGGAATCCTTTATTGGAAAGTGTTAGCTGGCCCAGATTGTTCCCTGTCTGGAGGTCCCCTGTTTCCTGAGTGTAATTTATTTACTGTCCTGATTTTAGAGTTTTTTTTAATACTGGTGGCCAGATTGTGTTCATTTTTATGGTTTCCTATGTTGAAATTGTCCACCTGCTTGTGGATTTCAATGGCTTTTCTGTGTAGTCTGAACATTCAGTCTGAAAATTCACAGATTTATAAACCCCACTTGGCCAATTTCCCCATTAATACATTTTTGGGGAAAACATTAAACACACATACAGAAAGTGGAGCATTTCTCGAGAATCAGCCATGTCTTTCACCTTCATTTGGAAAGAAGACCACTCAGTTAACTCCAATGTGGTTTACTCCCAAGGAAGTATTACTGAGCTCTCTTGGAGAGAATTCTAAGGGTGCATCTATAGTGAAGGATTAATGCAGTTTAGCATCACTTTACTGCCATTACTCAATACTATGGAATCATAGGTGTTGTATTTTACAAGATCTTTAGCCTTCTTGGCAAAATAGTATTGGTACCTCACCAGACTACAATTCCCATAATCCTATAGCATTGAGCCATGGCAGCTAAAGTATTGTCAAACTACAGTGTTGACATTTCACAAAAATACAGATTACAAGATCTCGATAAAAGGGAGTTATGGAAGTACGAATAATGTCAAAGTTCTACAACTGTATAGTATCAAACGATTCAATAACGTCTAGGGATGCATCTACACTGTAGGATTAATGCGGTTTGGAACCACTCTAACTGTTATGGCTCAATGCTGTGGAACAAGGCTGTCGTAGTTTCACAGGGTCTGTAACCTCTTCTGCCAAAGAATCATACAATTGGGCTGCTGTGAGTTTTCTGGGCTACATGGCCATGTTCCAGAAGCATTCTCTCTTGATGTTTCGCCCATATCTATGGCAGGCATCCTCACAAGTTGTGAGGTCTGTTGGAAACTAGGCAAGTGGGGTTTATATCTCTGTGGAATAATGTCCAGGGTGGGAGAAAGAAGTCCTGTCTGCTTGATGCAAGTGTGGATGTTGCAATGGGACACCTTGATTAGCATTAGCCTTTCAGCTTCAAAGCCTGGCTGTTTCCTGCCTAGGGTAGGGAATCCTTTGTTGGGAGGTGTGAACTGGCCTTGATTGTTTCTTGTCTGAATTTGTGCTGTTCTTTATTTACTGTCCTGATTTTAGAGTCTTTAAATACTGGTAGCCAGATCTTGTTCATTTTCATGAACAAAATTATAGAATAATAGGATAAAATTATAGAATTCTAGAATAATAGATTTGGAAAAGTATTGGCGCCTCACCAAACTACAAGTCTCAGGATTGAGCCCTGGCAGTTAAAGTGGTGTCAAACTGCATTAATTCCCTGGCCTAGATGCTAGTTTTACAAGGCACCAGCACTCTTTGGCAGAGAAGACTCCAGACCTTGTAAGACTACAAACCCCATGGTTCCAGAGCATCGAGCCCTGGCATTTAAAGTGGGGTCAAACTGCATTAATCCCGCCGTGTAGACGCACCCCACCCCCTCCCCGAAGTTAGGCCCCTCTGATTTAGCACAACGTCGATAGAGCCATTCGGTGCCTTTTAGCTTGTGATCTTTATAAATGTCCCTCTATTAAATTAGAAAATGATTCTCTGCTCGTTTAATTGTATTCTTTCGTTTTCTTATTTCCAATTAATTAGTCCTATCGACGTTGCCGTATTTTAAGCGACCGGGAGTCCGTTTGCAATCTTAAAATATATGGGTCAGCGCGCCTAATTTGGAACCAGAAAGAACTGTCTAATGGGGGTTTTAACTACTCTTCGCTCATCCGTCTTCGGCCTTCGGGAGGAGGGAAGGAAAGGAGGAAGGATGGAAAGAAGGAAGGAAGGAGGCAAGGAGGGAAAGAAAGAAGGAAAGAAAGAAGGAGGGAAGGAAGGAAGGAGGGAGGGAAGGAAGGAAGAAGGGAGGGAAGGAAGAAAAGAAGGAAGGAAGAAGGGAAGGAAGGAAGGAAGGGGAGGAAGGAAGGAAGGAAGGAAGGAAGAAAAGAAGGAAGGAAGGAAGAAAGGAAGGAAGGAAGGAAGGAGGGAGGGAGGGAAGGAAGGAAGGGAGGGAGGACGGAAAGAAAGAAGGAGGGAAGGAAGGAAGGAAGGAAAGAAAGAAGGAAAGAAGGAAGGAGGGAGGGAAGGAGGGAGGGAAGGAAAGAAGGAGGGAAGGAAGGAAGGAAGAAGGGAAGGAAGAAGGGAAGGAAGGAAGGAAGGAAGGAAGAAGGGAAGGAAGAAGGGAAGGAAGGAAGGAAAGAAGGAGGGAAGGAAGGAAGGAAAGAAAGAAGGAAAGAAGGAAGGAGGGAGAGAAGGAGACAAGGAAGGAAGGAAGGGAGGGAGGGAGGGAGGGAGGGAGGGAAGGAGGAAAGGAAAGAAAGAAGGAAGGAAGGAAGGAAAGAAGGAAGGAAGGAAGGAAGAAGAGAAGGAAGGAAGGAAGGAAGGAAGAAGGGAAGGAAGGAAGGAAGAAGGGAAGGAAGGAAGGAGGGGGGGAGGGAAGGGAAGAAGGAAAGAAGGAGGGAGGGAAGGAAGGAATTTCCATCGGATAATTTACCATCAGATCGGGAAAATGCGACTAATAATTAGCATAAGCTGTAGATTCCAGGTTGAAAAATCCTTTTCAAAACTCAATGAAACACTGATCAACTACGAAATTCTTAGTAGTGCTTAGAAAATTAAAATCTATTAGTTCTACAGTTTCCATTTGGAGAGAGATACTCCCATCATGTAGTTTTCTTAAAGTTACTAATTTCCTCATAGTTGATTAGTGTCAAATGATGACACTAATAGAACTGTTAGATTACTAATATGGTGGCTTAAAAATATATGTTCTGCACAGGTATGGACAGGTCAATATATATATACGTAATTGTACGTGCCTAAATTTTAACAGATGTCTTTGCTTTTGCAATAATACACAAAACAACATGCAGAAAAGAGGATTCGGAGTTCCCGTTTTGGGGAAAAGGTGGGTTAAAAATAAGAAAACAAACCAAAAAAAACTGCTCATTCCATCATTTGTATTAAGCATTGTTTCCCACATATATGTTGCATGTGCATCCTGGAGGCATGCACTTTTTACATGCACTTTTTACTCTCTTTCTACACCTTTCGGGGATCTTACTGGAACCAAATTCTGTTGATTAAGAAGTGCAGCTGGTAATTCATCCGAAATAATGTCGAAATAAATACCATCCCCCGACTGCCTTGTGTTCAATATTTCTAAATTATTCTAAGACAGATCTGTACTTGAGTGTTCCTTTGGCACTTACACCTTTTTCTTTCCATGGGAAATTGACATTGTTGTCTTTTTAAAGCCCTGGGATTTCAAAGAGGATTCCTCGGAAGCAAAGCCGCAGACCAGGCTGTGAAAAGATCTCTCTAAAGGCAATTTGGGGTCTTTTTCTCCATATCGAACTAAACGTCACAGAAAAGCAGTCCTGATCATTAGATCTAAAAACTGAAGATAGAAAGATGGAGCGAATTTTTTTTTCAGCCAAGCTGTTCTCGTTTGTCACAGAAGATTAATTGGAAAGGAAAGAGGAAGGAGCCTTTCCAGGTCCAAAGGCGTTTTTATTCTTCCTCTGGGGAAATGTCATCAGGTGCCTTAAAGGGTTCCTGAAGGACACCCTTTCTTTCCCTTTTTCTGAAGACGCTCAAAGCACACACAACAACAACAATTTATTTATTAATTAGCCAGTTGGCCTTATCAAGCACAGACAATACAAACACAAAATACAACATACATCTGGTTCACTTAAAATAAAATACAAATATACAGGGATTTGCCAGCTTGGTGCCAATGTAGCTTAGCCATAGATGTATGTCAAAGCACACACAACAAAGAGCCTCTGGTGTGGGTTTTTTTGGTAACAGTTGGCCTCCTAATGCAATTCATTAAAGTACCTGCCTGGGTGACCTTTTAATTAAAAGCAATGCTAATGGAGTGGCCTGGGAAAAAAAAGAGAGAATTCCCAATATAAAACAGTGCCTTTCGGGGTGCAATCAAAACCATAAAAATCAACTGAATAATAATAAAAAATCAAAAATTAAATCTCTCAATTTTAATTTCAAATTGGTCATAACTTTGTAAAGAGGAATGAAAAGAAAGCGAGTCCCACTGCTAAAATCTAGGTCAGAGGACTGACTGTAGGATTAATGTAGTTTGGCATCACTTTTAACTGACAGGGCTCAATACTATGTATTCCTGGGATTTGTACCTTGGTGAGGCAATAGCACTCTTGGGCAGAAAAGAGGAAAGACCTTATAACAGGCATGGGCAAACTTGGGCCCTCCAGGTGTTTTGGACTTCCACAATTCATAACAGCCTACCGGCTGTTAGGAATTGTGGGAGTTGATGTCCAAAACACCTGGAGGGCCCAAGTTTGCCCATGCCTGCCTTATAAAACTGACAGTTAAAGTGGTGTCAAATTGCATTAATTCCACAGTTTAGATGCCCCCTAGGAGTAAGCCATCTTGAGCTCAATGGGACTTACTTTAGGGTAGGTGTGTGTAGGATTGCCCTGTTGAAAGGCATTTTCCCAAATACCTGCCCACAAACTGCAAGGATGTCAGCTTCAGACAGCACTAGGTAGCAATCTTTGTGGTTTCTCAAACATATGCCAAGAGTCAATGTTCTGGCATACTGTACATTAGAGATCAATGTTCAACCCCATTCTCTTACCAAATTTGATAGTAATGTACCAGTTCTGAAAACTTAGAACCTGATTACTCCATAGATCAGTAGTTCCCAACTTTTGGGCCTCCAGGTGTTTTGGACTTCAATTCCCACAGTTCCTTACAGATGGTAAACTGGCTGGGATTTGTAGGCCAAAACACCTGGAGGCCCAAAGGTTGGGAACCACTGCCATAGATTTTTGGGTGGGAGCATGGGCAAACTTGGGCCCTCCAGGTGTTTTGGACCTCAACTTCCGGTAGGCTGTTAGGAATTGTGGGAGCTGAAGTCCAAAAGACTTGGAGGGCCCAAGTTTGCCCATGCCTGAGTTAAGCGGTCATCTCTTCCCTTCTTGGACCTCCTTTGTATGTGCAGAGTGTGTGTGGCCACATTGGACAATGCTGGGCAATGTGGAGATTCATCCTTGAAGCTCCAATTGACGATCCTCACATTAAAACAATAAACTGGTTGTCTCAGGTTCATACTATCTGGAGGACAGTCTTGTCCTACATACGTTGGCTTGAGATGTAAGATTCATGGAAAAAGGCTCACTTCTTCAAAGGGATCATAGGAGTGGGCCATCTCAATGATTGTTCCAAGGCATTGGTATTTCCATTCAAAGAATCATAATCTCTTTCTTTGCTGTCCTTTTCCTAGCAGGTGTCCATGCTTTGTAAATGTGTGTTACCTACATAACCATAGAAATATATAGCGTGTGAGATTTAACTTCCCTTTACCATACACTTCAGCAAACAATCTTCTTTCATGATGGGCAGAGAACATCTGGCTGCCCATATGTTTTAGGCTCTTAGAGGTCATCTTGGCTGAGCTTTTCACAATTTGAAGTTCAGAACATCTGGAAGGTCAAATTTTTTTTCATTTTGCTGGTTTGATTTGTAATGTTTCTATTCCAAGAAATACATAAATGGAATTACAGTAGAATCTCACTTATCCAACATTTGCTTAGCCAACGTTCTGAATTATCCAATGCATTTTTGTAGTCAATGTTTTCAATACATCATGATATTGTGGTGCTAAATTCGTAAATACAGTAATTACTACATACCGTAGCATTAGTGAGTATTGAACTACTTTTTCTGTCAAATATGTTGTATAACATGATATTTTGGTGCTTAATTTGTAAAATCATAACCTAATTTGGCATTTAATAGTCTTTTCCTTAATCTCTCCTTATTATCCAACATATTCACTTATCCAACATTCTGCCAGCCCATTTATGTTGGATAAGTGAAACTCTACTGTATTCTCATCTTCAAATGCTTCTAGGAGAACATGGACTTCAGTTCTTTTTCAGCTCCTTCCTAAGCTGTTTTCATGAAAAAGAGATTGTTTCATGCAGAAGATCTTAAGGGAGATGATTCTATTCACAGAATTTCCCAGTGTTTGTCAATATTTTTCATTTTAATCAAAATGGTTAGGAGAGGATATATTTTCCTGACTGCTAATTTTATAGGATATCATGATCTGAACATATTTGTGACCAAATCAGACTTGCTCCCTTCCTATAAGCAACCCATGTAAAATGTGTTGTTGAAGGCATTCATGGCTGGAATCACTGGGTCGCTGTGAGTTTTCGGGGTGATATTGACATATTCCAGAAGCATTCTCCGCTGACGGTTCACCCACATCTATGGCAGGCATCCACAGACCTCACAACCTCTGAGGAGCCTGCCATAGATGTAGGTGAAACGTCAGCAGAGAATGCTTCTGGAACATGACCGTTCAGCCTGGAAAACTCATAGCAACCTAAACCATGTAAATATTGTCATGGCTTGAAATGTAGCCATGAGTTTCATGTTAAGAATGCACTTAAAAGGTCAATAACATATGAGAAATGCACAATGAAAATCACATGAAATGCTTGTTAGAGGAAGCTATGAATTGTTCCAGTGAATTCTCCATTTCTCTTGATCATGATTTGTACAACCTCATATAAAAGAATAAACACAAACATATAGAGGGAACAATATACATAGAGGAGGCCAAATACCATAAAATGAAAGCTATATCTCTGTAATATTTCTACGTAGAGTTCCAATATATTTTAAATGAAAACAGAGTGGTGCATTTACTGCCACAGCTACAATTTACTATAGGATATTTCTGAGAGAGCTATGTTAAATTAACTGCTATACTGGGACAAAAATCCATTGTTGTGATTAAGTCCAATTAAACAGTGAAATTTACTTATAAACTCTGTTTGACCCAATTTGATTCCATTAAAACAGAGCAGGCTTTATTTGTTGCCAGGCCTACCTATTTGGTTCCTTGTGAAAATAAATTCTCTCTATCTATATATATAAAAGAGTGATTGGCATCACGGCAATTCACAAAACAACAAAAGTACAGGCCCCCCAACCTCAAAATTTGACAACACAACCCATCATCCACGCCTCAAGGTTGATACAACAAAAAGAAAAGAAAAACAAAGTCCTAATTAGAGGGAGAGCAATAATTTTTTTTATCCAATTGCTGCCAGTTTAGAGGGCTAATCTCTGCCCACTTCGTTGCCTAGCAACCAAGGGACAGCCAGGTTTCAGTTCGGGGACAGGCAGATTTAGGCCTTACTTAGGCTTCTTCCACAGATTATCTAATTTGCACTGGATTATATGGCAGTGTAGACTCAAGGCCCTTCAACACAGCTATATAACCCATTTATAATCTTATATTATCTGCTTTGCACTGGATTATCTTGACTCCACACTACCATATAATCCACTTCAGTGTGCATTTTATACAGCTATGAAGAAGGAGCCTCATATAATCCAGTTCTGAGCAGATAATATAAGATTAGAAATATACACTAGAGTCTCACTTATCCAACGTAAACAGGCCGGCAGGATAAGTGAATATGTTGGATAATAAGAAGGGATTCAGGAAAAGCCAATTAAACATCAAATTAGGTAATCGTTATACAAATTAAGCACCAAAACATCATATTATACAACAAATTTGACAGAAAAAGTAGTTCCATGTGCAGTAATGCTATGTAGTAGAGTCTCACTTATCCAACGTTCTGGATTATCCAATGCATTTTTGTAGTCAATGCTTTCAATATATCGTGATATTTTGGTGCTAAATTCATAAATACAGTAATTACTACATAGCATTACTGTGTACTGAACTACTTTTTCTGACAAATTTGTTGTCTAACATGATGTTTTGGTGCTTAATTTGTAAAATCATAACTTAATTTGATGTTTAATAGGGTTATCCTTAATTCCTCATTATCCAACATATTCGCTTATCCAACGTTCTGCCGGCCCGTTTATGTTGGATAAGTGAGACTCTACTGTACTGTATTTACAAATTTACCACTAAAATATCACAATGAATTTAAAACACAGACTACAAAAACATTGATTATGAAAAGGCAGACTGCGTTGGATAATCCAGAACATTGTATAAGCGAATGTTGGATAAGTGAGATTCTTCTTTAATATGAAATAATTACTGGGATAGAATAATGCAGAACAATATAATCTCTAATACCAGGACAGTAAATAAACAGGGGAATTCCACACAGGAAACAATCAGGGCCAGCTAACACCTCCCAACAAAGTATTCCCATCATCAAAGTCTGGAAAATCCTCTATTTTCTCAGGGCCACAGACAGTAGAAGCACATAAAATATCGCAAACAATACCACTCTGAAAACAAGGGAATTCCAGACAGGAAACAATCAGGGCCAGCTAACACCTCCCAAGAAAAAATTCACTTAGGGAGGAAACAGCCAGGCTTTAAAGCTGCAAGGCCATTACATCCTAATCATTTTTCCTAATTGCAGCATTCATACTTGCCTCCAACAAACAAAAAAAACCAATCAGAAATATTGTATATTCACAACCTTTAGGAAATAATATCCCCTGATGGCGCAGCGTGTTAAAGCGCTGAGCTGCTGAACTTCTGGACCGAAAGGCCACAGGTTTGAATTGGGGGAGCGGAGAGAGCCCCCACAGTTAGCCCCAGCTTCTGCCAACCCAGAAGTTCGGAAACATGCAAATGTGAGTGCATCAATAGGTACTGCTCCGGCGGGAAGGTAACGCCGCTCCATGCAGTCATCCCACATGACTTTGGAGGAGTCTACGGACAACGCCGGCTCTTTGGCTTAGAAATGGAGATGAGCACCAACCTCCAGAGTCAGACACGACTGGACTTAATGTCAGGGGAAAACCTTTACCCTTGACCTTAACTACCACCAATTCCTCAATACTTTATTTCCCAAACCACCATGTTTCGCCACAGCAACGCGTGGCCGGGCACAGCTAGTACTGTATATAACTTGAATATAGGACCTTGCTTAAAGAAATGAAGACACTATTATGACATAATACAACTACTATGATCCTCCTATGATCCCCTCTCCCTCCAGAAGTGATCAATAACCAAGGAAGGGCCAGTTTAATTGTCCTAATTTTGCAGCTTAGACATCATTCTGTGGAGAGCAGGAGGTTGACACCACTGGAGAGGAAACAATATTTAATCCCCCCGAGTAGCAGCTGGCCAGTTAATATCATTATAGATATTAGATGAGGCGTTCACAGGAACCTTAGATGGGAAATATATTGATAATGTCATTTTTCTTAAACTTTTGAAAATGTATGTAATGAATGTAATTTTGTGTTGGAAATTCATTTCATGTGGAAGAATAATTTTGACTCAAACCCATGCTTTTTCTGCCCTAATGGCACTTGATGCTAATAATATCTGTCTAGCCAGCTAAAGAGGTTTTAAAAGAGTAGGCCATTAGAGTAGCCATCTGACCTTGATTAAAACTGCATTAACCTTTACATTAAAATGCATTTAAAATGCAGACACACTGAAAATATCAAACACAAATAAAATAAATCTCAGCGAATCTGCTGCTTGGCGAGCTTATTTGTGTGGACGGCAGCAATTTGTTGTGGTGACATCCGTGATTTTCCAAGGAGAAGGTAACATTTTGTCACATTAATTTCCGCACGTTAAGTTGGCTTTTTATTTTTTTTTGGGGGGGGGGGGGGGGAGAAAGTAATTGGAAGGAAGTAATGGAGTTAATGGCCATTCCGATGAAGTTTCACAGTGGAAGATCATTGGGGGTTAATTTTATTACATTCCAGAAAAGTCACACAATTCTAAAGCGCAAAACCCAATTGTTTTGTTCCTACCAATCTCACTGCTCATATAACTGCAAATGGATTTATTGGCCTCCTTCTCTATGGCAGGGATGAGAATATTTCTACCTTTCAGATGTTTGTTGTACTGCATATCCCATCATTACTCACCATTGGGTCTGTTGGGTAAAAGCTGGAGTCCAAATGCATTGGGAAGATTGTTTGATTCTTTCAATCAATCTATGGCAAAGTTTTCAAAATAATTTCCTTGGAATAATTCTGATTGTCATGTATGGAGATAAACATGCAGAGGGAGAGAAGTGCCTTGTTTGTGAATTCCAAAAAGCTAGTTATTTGGCCAATGATGAAAACTGGCTCATCACTAGATAAACTTTGGTGACTGAGCAAATGGGGAAAAATACTATTGACAGCATGAATAGCAGGCATGGGCAAACTTTGGCCATCCAGGTGTTTTGGACTTTAACTCCCACAATTCCTAACAGCCGGTAGGCTGTTAGGAATTGTGGGAGTTGAAGTCCAAAACACCTGGAGGGCCAAAGTTTGCCCATGCCTGTTTTAGACCATTGCTTTCTCTAATCCTCAACTGACAATAATGAGAGCTTTCATAACAATATCTGGACTCTTGGACGGCCCTTTAATAGTCTGACTTCACATTTTCTGCCACAATAACATTATTCTGATAAGACTTCATAAAGATCTATGTTGACTGGAAGACTATACTGGGGACTGGGGGAGAGTTGGGTGTTGAGCAAGTTTGTAGCATCCTTCACTGGCTAAAATATGGTCCTCATATTGACCATTCTTTTTGATTAATGCTATGTTAATGCATCTGTAGAATTAAGTATGCAACACAGGAAGAAAGAAACAAATTGAAAAACCTCTCGCCACCTGGAAGTTATATTGATGAGATGACATTTTATTGACAAAATGATGGTTTGATACGGAGTTTTCTCAAAGCTTTATACTTAATTGATTAGCTTGGTACACATAGCTATAAATCTGGAAGCAAATCTTGTGTTTGAGTGCCTTAATTCTAAACATCCATTTTGTTGTAATGGCATCCACGTATGTAGCTATGCGACAGACCAGCGGGAGAGGCCTGGGCTTCTGTCCTGCAAAAAATCAGCAGTCTCTTCATTGTAAGACTTGTTTTCAAATGTTGGGAACCAGTGTGGTCAGCCTGTGATAAATTCACCTTATGATTGCCATAAATTGTAAATAACTTGAAGTCATGGAAATAACAATGGCCAAATGTTACCTGTGTGGGTTTGTACTAATGTAATTGATGGAGTGATAAGAAGCCTTTAGACAACTTATAATCAGTACTTCTGTGTTGTTAAAAATGCATTGAATGTTTGCCTCTATGTGTAATGTGATCCGTCCTGAGTCCCCTTCAGGGTGAGAAGGGAGGAATATAAATGCTGTAAATAAATAAATAATAAATAAGTCAACTTCAGTGGTCCTGTGAGTAAGTCTACTTCTTATCAACAGCCTTGTTCACGTCCCGCAAACTTGGAGCTATGGCTTCCCTGATTGCTTCTATGTTCCACCTGTAATGCTTCTATGTTCCACCTGTAATGCAGTCTTCCTCCTTTCCTATATAGCCTTCCACATTATCAACCATTATCATCTTTTATTTGAAGGTCTCTTATTCATATGGTCTCTGTAAGTTGAAGTTGACTTGATGGCAACAAATACATATTCCCTTACATGATCAAGAAGAGTTGTGGCCTCTGCGTGCATTGACATCCCTCTCGAGATCATCTTAACTGACAAGAGAAGTGACAACAGAGGTTGCATTACACTGCAGAATTAATATAGGTTGACATCACTTTAACTGCCATGGCTCAATGCGATGGAATCAGGGGAGTTTTCATTTTATAAGGTTTTTAGATTTTTCTGCCATATAGTGCTGGTGTCTCACCAGACTCCAATTCTCACGATTCCATAATATTGAACAACGGAAGTTAAAACAGTGTCAAACTGCACTAATTCTACAGTTAGGTGATAGGCCTGCGACTCTGACATCATCACTTCTTTTCTCCTGTGTGATTTTTAACATCTTTGATGAAGAAACCAGTAAAGAATCCAAAGCTTGTGCCTTTTAGTTGGCCCAATAAATGTCATATTATTTTGTGGGTTTTGTCACACTAAATACCTATTAGACATCCTTAGATGGTAGTTGTTTTGTGCCTTCAAGAACCTATCACAGGGTTTTCTTATTCAGAAGGGGTTTACCACTGTCTTCCTCTGAAGTTGAAAGAGTTTGTCTTGCCCAAAGTCACCCAATGAGTTGTTATGTCTGAGCAGCAATTTGAACTCTATTCTCCAGTCATAATCTACTCCCAAGCCATCACACCACACTGACTTTCTTAGATAGTAAGCAGTTTATAAATACTTGTGAATAAATAGTATAATAGTCTGATGTACTCACGGGACACTATTTTTGTAGATCTTTGGAGTAAAGTGGTGAATCAGGCCACAAACTTTTACCAATGTGTTCCAGAAGCCACACATACTCGTAATTCTCAGTTCATTCCATTTGTCCAGCTTTTGTATTTACACGGTTTGCTACTATGTTCATTCAGGTCAGCTTCACAGAAATGTTATCTCAGCATAAATATCTCGGTCTCCTTTTTAAGAACCATAAGCTGTTAAATTACATGGTGTGATTAGCATAATGAAGGGAAAGACAATATTGACATTTCCTATGTCTGCACTCAGATAATGCTATATATCAAAAGAGATATCCGAAATGCTAATGGAAATGTAATTGATGTAGCCAGGGCACTTACGTTACAACCCACTGGAGAGGTTGGGAGCAGGCTTGTAAGGTAGATAAGATTAAAAGGCATTACTATTGCATTAGCTCAAAACATATTTACACTGCCAAACTGTAATAAGTGGATAATAATTCGAAATTCCATGAGAAGGGGTGCTTCAGATGGCTTTATAATTTGCTGGTCTTTAACAGGTCAGGACTGACCCATGATGTACTGTGAGCTATGCTATTTTCAAAATTTTTTGAAGAAGGGATACAATGAGAAAAAGTTGAGCAGATAAGAGGGGGACATGAGTGAGTAAGAAAATGAGGAGAAGAAGTCTACTCAGAATTAAGTCCCTTTGGAATGCAATCCTGTATTATTTATTATAATAACACTTTATTTATATTCCACTCTGTATCCCCAAGGGGACTCAGAGTGGATCACAGTACACGTACATGGCAAACATTCAGTGCCGTTTGGCCAGACAGAACAGAAGAGAACAGAACAGACAGAAAGGAGGTATGTTGTCTCATAATCCAGTTTCGATGCCTTGGAGGTTGAGTTCGGATTCAGTTACAGGGGGTGCTGTTGCTCCATTCTCTATGACGAAGAGCCATCAGGACTTCCTCCTTCCACCTTCCTCTTGGTCATCGCATTTCTGGTCTTGTTCTTTATGGTGTCATAAAATACCTCCCCTGCTAAATAGCAGTACCTAATTTCTTTACTTACAGCTCTAGGCTGTTTTTGAACTGCTTAGGTAAACAGTGAGCTGGGTTTGATGGTAGTGTGCTCACCCCGACCGGGATTTGAACTGGCCACCTTTCAGTTGGTAGATCTTTTTACTGCTGGGTGCTGGCCATTTACCAGCTGTGCTCAACTTTGCTGAACTCAGGGGGGGGGGGGGAATCTCATTGCTTTTTCCTCTATTGATTTCTTGCATCACCAAAGGCAATGGAGGAGAGTGTTAACTGGACATATAGTGCTTGAAGGTGTAATCCTATGTCCACTTACCTGAGAGTAAGATGTATTGAGCTCAAATTATTTACTACTGAGTCAGCATGCAGAGATACCCTCCACTGGATTTTGTTCAGATAATCAGAAAAACATGGAAGCCTGTTTGGGAACAATGTCTTATAGGCTTTGGTGTTCTTTCTCCTTAATGCCTTTCACATGTAACACCCAAACCCAACGCCTTTAAGACTTTGTTCTCAAACAGGCTTCCATATTTGACTGATTCTCGATTTGTAGATTCTTTCTTATGGATCACCGAGACTACTATTACTTTTGTGGTGGTCTATCTTAGGCTGGGCTCAGAAGGCCCCTAAAATGATAATTTGAATAATTTGGGTGATAATGGTATTCATTTGTTTCCAGTGTCAGTGCCTAGGTCAGCATGGTAAATCTGATCATTGATGGCAGTTGATTACCTTTAAATAAGTTACAGGCAAGACTTCATCACCAAGAGATTTACATAGTTACTGAGACATACATTTACGTTATTTCCAAGTAAATGCAGTATGTTTAGCATAAGGTCAGTGGAAGGAAACTCCATTTTATGCCTACAGTTATGATTGTGCTATGATTTCAACACATTTACAATGCAAAAATGTTCATCTCAAATTATTTCTTTGTTTAAATCAGCACTGGCAAATAATCTTTGCTATATCTCAATCTATGTAGTATCTATATCTATTATCTACCTAAATATATAATGCATGCACACATACGTAGATTTATGAATGTGTGTATACATACATACAAGTCACACACACGCATATACTCACATATACATAGCGACTCTAGAGACTGAACCTGACTAGATTTTGGCCTGGTTGATGGATACAATCTTTATCTTAATGACATCTTAATGACAGCACCTTTAAGAGATGGAGAGTGTGTGTATAATATTGCAGATAGAGAACTTTCATAGTGTTTCACTTGTAGACATCCATCCTGCAGAATTATAGAAGTTCAATACCACTTTAACTGCAATGGCTCCATCCGATATAATTCTGTGATTTGTAGTATGTTGTGGCACCAGAGCTTTTTGAAAGAGAAGAGTAAATATCTATAAAGTTATAAATCCTCAAATTCCAGTGTTGAACCTGTGGCGTCAAATCCAATGTACGCAACTGCATTTTAGAAATGGGAGATACCGCTCTAGGAATTTTAAATGCCCCTTCCTAAACTGTAAATCCTAAGATTGCATACAATGTTGCCATGGCAGTTAAAGTGAAGCAATAGCACTATAACAGCGTAGTGTGATAGGTACCTATGTCTTTGAGTTCTACCAGTTTAAGGCAAAATAGTCTACATCCCCACAGGCATCCGGACTATTGTTTCAAATGGTGGCAAAGATCTAGTGTTATCTGGGATCATAGTGCAGCTCCAGACCAATCAACCTTAAGTTGTTTAAGGCGACTGTGTACTTTAAGTGTCCATAAATCAACCTAATGAATAAAACAGCACATGCAGAAATTCATTACATATCAGATACACTGGGGTGTGATTTTATGATTTGATGCATGCTTGTTTTGCAGCACAACATTCAACATATGGCCACGAAATTACAAAAGGCTGACACTTCTTTCCCTGTAAGCGGAAGACATTTCCCAAATAAATGAAAGGAGAAAACCCACCTAAATGTTTTATTATAATAAAGTTACTCAAGGCCAGAAGTTCAATAAGGAGGATTTATAAACGTATCATTTCGGTTCTTGGAAGGATTTCAACATAATTTGCTCGTGGTGTAGCAAAGTGAGGTGAAATCCATCTCTGGTCTCTGTGGAGCAATAAATATGCAGAAACGACTATTTAGATTTGCTGTTGAGTTTACTGTGCCACCAAAAAGAGAAAATGCTCTAGATCATCCTAACCAAATATGCGTGACTCTTGGGCCAGTAAGGAGTTATTTATGCCGTGCATCTTTTAAAGTAATAAATGCCATTTTGGTTCCAAGCATTGCTAGCAAATGTCTGCAAAACAAGAAGCTGGCCTTTGTAAATTCCTGTACTCAAATGGGGCTACTCCAATGAGTAAAGACTCCGAGTGTGATGAATGGTTTGTAGAGGTGAGCGCTAAGGTTCCAACCTTCTGCAATAATTCTGAATACCCTTTTAGGCTGCGTTGACAGTGTAAATACATTACAATAATGGAGGCTTCATTTGATGTCCATTTGTAAATGCACATAGATTTTTCAGTTTATCTGGGTAATTAGCCTTCCCTGAGGTTTTTTTTAATTGCTGCGAGGCCACAATAATTTTACTCACAGATCTGTAGTAGTGATTGTTCTGGGGTGTTTTGTTAATGTAATATGCTGGAAATGTACAGGAGGAAAAAGAGGTTATATGCACATACATACACACCATATAAAGGCTCTTCCTCCATACAGTAGTATGGAGACAGTTGCCATCATCACTGCATTTGTCATCACCAACACCATCATAGCTATCTGAAGTTCTATGTGGGAGAAAAGCAGGGTATAAATTAATTTAATAAACAAGTATTTGTTTCTGTTGTTATCATTGTCATCATCTCTTTCATTCTGGAATTCAACATATCCATGAGTTTTGTGATCAGGATCATGGGGTCAAGGTCTACACTGAATGGCATTATATGAGTCTACACTGTCCTTACAATGCAGCTTCAAACTGCATTATATGGCAGTGTAAATTGGTCCTCAGTTATTGTTTCAGCAAGATTACGATATCATATATTTTCATGATATGTAATGGGAGCCTTCCTTCCTTCAACATTTAATAATGCACACAAGAGTAAGAAGACAAGTTGCCAATGAATAGGTTGCATTTTGTTACTGTCACATAGCCATAGCTGCAGATATCCCTTGCAGTCATCAAATTGTTCAGAGGAAAAGTTTAACAACAGGTTTGGTCTTTCTTTGGCCTAAATCATGAATTTGCACATGTTGTGCATATGATAAATGGGCACCACAGCCAGAAGTAAGTCTATCTGCTTCTACTTGACCTTTAGCTTTTCTCATTTGGTAAGTCTTTTTTTTCCTGAAAGTGCTATAGAAACCTACCCATCATCATCCAGATACGAAAATAATCAGTGTAGGGGATTTCCACTAGTTTGCAACCACCATTCTGTCTGTCAGAGGAAAGAGAGTAAGTATTGAGAAATGAGTTGGGAAACTAGACCATTTAGCAATATTTGCAAGATCAGTACCGATGTATCAGATACTGCTCATGGAGCATTAAATAACATTTTCAGATACAAATTGAGCTAGCTTTGGCATCTCTGTTTCTAAAGGCTTCTCAGCATATATATTTTTAAAATGGTCTATTGTGAAAAGCTGCACTACCACTTGCTGCTAGAATGAAATATCCAATGGCATGGTTCTGTCCATTCTCACTCCTGATCATTTTGGTTATTTTAATAAAGGGGTGGCCAAACATATCCTGGGGATGTCTGGATATACTTCAGCCCTTTCAGACTCTTTGCCCTCCTTTTTCTGGCACCAAAAGGGTTAATTGTCACTCCAGAAGTGGGAATGCGTTCGTTCACTAGGCTGCAAACATTCCTGTTGCAAAGTACAAAGTTTCAGACATAGGCAAAGTGGGCAAATTTGGAGAAGTTGCTTTTCTCCCAGAATCTCCCAGCTGCAATGGCTGGGGACTCCAAAAATGCTCACCCCAAAGAATACCTTTTCCAAGCTAGAAATGTGGGGGTCACATTTCTTTTTAGTGGGTTGGGTCCAAGAGAAGAAATTGCAAGGTGGATCCCAAAGAATAGAGGTATTCAAGAGTGTGTCTACTATCTAAGCCCACTGTTACTTGGATAATAATGGAAGAAAACAGCAAGGTCTAATCACAGAAAGAATGCTTGGGAGTTTGTTAAAATAACCAAAATGGATTTTAACCCTTTAAGATTCATAGATGAAGTCTGATAGTAGACCAAATAACAATTATAGTCCTAATTTTGAAACATCACGATTGTTTACTTAGACTGACATCAGTTCTTTCTTCTCTCATGATGCCTGTTTTCTATTGGAGAAGTTGGGGGAAAGCCTGCATTATATTTCTGAGCTATAGTTACTCCTTTTTTCACACAAACCCTTACTGTTCACAGACAAACTCAACTACAAACATTTTACTAACCGGGAACTGAAGAGGAAAAATCAGGTGACGATAAAGCCTATGTGAGGTACCATGCTGTGGAAAACTGCTTACAAAAAATATTGAGCTTTTTCAGCCTTTATGGTCCCACTCTGACTTATCTTCTTCACAATTTGGGAAGGTAAAGGGTGAGAATGGAAGCTCTCAAGAAGTACAGGACAAAACCAGGGAAGAAATGAAATGATGCAATAGTCTGCCTCTCCAAAGCCTTGTGTTCCAAGGAGAGTTGCGATGTGTACCCAGTCCTTGGACCAAGACTCCTTAGGAAATGAAGTGCCAAAAGATCTGAGTATAAGCAAGGGATTTCTCCTGATCAATTGGTAGGTAAATGTTCAGCTGAAAGATGATGCTGTGCCGGTCTAAACCTAATTTCTGTTCTCTCTTTTGTCAGGGCCTCAAATTTATGAGCACTATAATTTCAATAAGCCTTAGGGGGGAGGAGGAAATAAATGATAGCTTTTGGAAATGTAGTTAATAAAACTTCCAGCTTGTACTGGTCTGGAATTTGGAATCAGAGCTGCAGATTCTGTTTTAAGATTCATGTGATCATTTCAGGAAGGTGATGCAGTTTTCCACTGAAGGACAGACACCAGAGGCTGCTTATGCCAAGCCAGACCATTGACTCCTATCCACAGTAAATGACCAGTGCTACATCGCCAGGGTAATGCACAGCACCTGCCACCTGATTCTTCCTCAGATGCCTTAAATTCCCTAAACCTTCATTTTCAAAACACTCAAAAAGCCAGGAACTTGTTTATATTTTATTTACCAGGCCAATGATTCCAAAACATTAAGAACTGTATGGTTATCTTCCATATTCACTAGAATTAGGATCATCATGAAAGTGAAAAACCATGAATAAAGAAATTGCTATTTTTTATTCTGAGAGAACATCTCTATAGGAACTTTTAGGTCTTTCTGCAAAACTCTCTGGAACCTGACCTTATAATTACTTTGAAGGGCCTAGAGAGGGTCTTCTTTCTAAAAAACCTCTTGATCCTCCATCATGATTGGAGAAAGTTGATCATGGAGTCACACTCTAATCAAATCCACAAAAGTGAAAGCCACACATGTAGAAGGATGAGTGTATATCCTCTTATTTGCTTCTCTGCTTTTTATCTCACAGGATCTTGAGTCAGAACCATGGTCAGCTCTCCGCTGGAAAATGCGGCCATGACCTGTACTTGAACTATGCTTCCCTTTAGAAGGACTTCGATAATCCCGTTAGGGATGAGTCAAGGTTAAGTTGATCATAGTCTTTTAGAAGGAAAGGGAGAGAGAAGAGACTGTTCTTCATAACCGGGTAGGAGCTCCAATATGTTAGTCTATACAATTTAACCTCTGCCATGATTTGGTGCGTTCTGGGGACTCCTGTTTTCATTTGCGACTAGCATTCCTTTCACACAACTGGAAGCATGCCACACTTTGGGGAAGGTCCTTTTTTGGATTGCAACTCCCAGAATCTACCAGCTAGAATAACAGGAGCTGCAGCCCCACAAAGTCACTTTTCCAAAGTCTGATGAATTCATGCCCAAAAGGCTTATTCTATTTAGTGGATTCCAAATGGTCGTTTCATTGAAGACATTTGACTAAAAGCCCTTTCTGTTGAACCAAGTCCTACAGGAACACAGCCAGCTATTAATGAAAGATGATAAAATAATAAAAGTAGTAATACATTAACTATATTATCCTTGCACATTTGGGCAGATCTTTTCATTATATCCTCTTTATGGACATCCTCCAGTGGTATTTGAAAAGACGCTTTATTGCTGTCCTGTGCCTGTTTTGGTTTCTAGACATTTAACTATCTACTTAAATACTAATGTTCTCATTTGTACCTCCATTTTCCACTGCTAGTTATTATGCAAACGTTGAAGATTTCCCCTCTCTTTCTGTCCAGGGTATTAGATCTACGTATATGATGCTGCAGACTTCTGAATACTAAAACTTTTGTTTAAAACAGACGTAGAAGTGGGAATAATGCCTTCCTTCTTAATCAGTATATTGGGGAAGGGTAAAAAATTATGCATTGATAGAAGAAATCTTTCTTGCCAATGCACAGAGTCTGGATTTTAGGAAAAGTGAGAAGATAATGACATATTATTTGTGCCACTCTTAAAATGCTATAACAGTACCAGAACAGTGGACTTGATACATGTTCATTGCTCTCACATATAATATATGAATCAAACTATAATCTCCTGGGTTTGCTGTTTTTCTTGGCTGCACCACCATAATGGTTTTATTGCTTTTAACTATGCATTTTAAATATTTCTATACTTAATTTTATTTTAATGTTTGTATAAGTTTTCAATTATATATTGTATCACTTTTATAGTTAGTTGCTTTGGGTCTCCTTTTAGCGAGATTAAGCGGGATAGAAATGACAGCAGCAACCACAACTGGCCTGTTTAGTGAGAACATCGCATTGAACCTTCTTACGGGCTGTTCTCATTTGGTGGAGTTCCTTTCTATCAAATATTAGGTTGGGCCCAGCTATGCTGTCCTTTCACCCACCATCTTTTAAAAATAATCGCGATCACTTAGCTACAGGGGTATTTACTGTCTATGTGCATGTGCTGTATTGTTCCTTAGTGGTATATTTTTAAAAATGCATTTAATGTGATGATTTTTTCCCTGTATTTTAAGTTTGCTATTATCAGTTTTTTTAGTCAAACCTGTTTTAGCCTCTTGGAACCCAGTTTGGGTGCTATGATGGAAAAATTCACCTATCAAATGAATTAATGAATGAAATTTTGAGAGATTTTGCCAAGCCAGAGCAGCCCACCAGTACATATCTACTGGTATATATTTGTAGTATCTATAAGCCACAATTACAGCAAGATTGGGCCATACATACAGGGTAAAAATAGTCAATTTCCACTCTTAAAACGTTTAAGGTACAGGTGGACAACTGTGACCCTTCAGATATGTTTGAGCTTAGAGGTCCCATCAGTCTGAGACAACATGCTCAGTGATGTGGTGTTATGAGAACTGTGGTCCAAAAGCATAGACCCATGATTTTTGTTCTAAAGAAGCATTATTAAGAGTTGGCCAAATCAGTTGAAACCCAATTGGAAAACTGTATAATTGAGGGGAGTCAGGATGGATGAGTGTACATGCAGTTTTCCTTCACTATCAATTGAAGTGAAGTGAGTTAAACCTGTGGCGCAGTGGTTTAAACTGTTGAGCTGCTGAACTTGCTGACCAAAAGGTTGGCAGTTCAAATCTGAAGAGTGGGGTGAGCTTCTGTTGTTAGCCCCAGCTTCTGCCAACCTAGCAGTTTGAAAACATGCAAATGTGAGTAGATCAATAGGTACCACTCTGATGTGACAGTAACGGTGCTCCATGAAGTTATGCCAGCTACATGACCTTGGAGATGACTATAGACAACGCTGGCTCTTTGGCTTAGGAATGGAGATGAGTACCAACCCCCAGATTCAGACATGACTAGACTTAATGTCAGGGGAAAACCTTCATCTTTATCAATTGTTTCTCCATATATGTTTTGTGTCTGAAGACTTTTTCTTCTGTCTTTATGGAATAGTATTCTTCCACTTCAGGAAGTAAGGGAGGGAGAAAAAAACAAAACCCTAATTGTCAACTGTGATCTGAGAAATTCTTGCCAGGCTGTAAGAGAAATGTCAATTAATTGTCAATTCTGAATAGTGAGGAAATTGATTAATTGGCACCATGCAAATCCCTAAATCAGCAGCAATAAATAATTCTTTTTCAAAAACGTCTTGACCTGAAGAGCACTAAAACACCTCAGATTGCTGCTATGAAATGACTGATGAAGCTGTATTTCCCATTGTAATTTTTGTAGGTCCTAAAACATCTGACTAATTGATAATCGCAATAGTGACAGAAAGCCAAGAACAGAACAAAGTGCTGTCACTGCTGAATGGGGGACTCACCTGTGGCTGAATTTTCATTTCTCTCTTCTCCCTCTATATATTTCTTGCTCGACATCCTTGAGCATTTCATAACTGAAGAATAGAGCAATAGCAATTATTTCTTAAATAGCCAAAAACCAGTGGTATAACAAAGTTTCCTTCATATTTGCACGGCAAGTGGTACCATGGATACATCTCAGGTAGGTTCAACACTCACAGCAGATTAAGGGAACTGGGTCAGAAATGGTATAGTAAGCTAGATTTCTCCACACAACAAATGTGGCATATTACTATAAATAAACAACATTTGAAGAAATTTAACTGACTCAGGGTATACATTCAGCATTAACTTGTGGATTCTTTTAGATCTGTAAACAGTTCTGCAAAAATCCATAAGAACAACCTGGAAAATGTACAATATGTTTGGCTCCTTCACATTGTCTCATTTAATTAATTCACTTAATTAATAACTTAACCCCAGAATTGCTAGATTTCCACCTCAAGTCAATCACATTAGGTTAAAAAAATTAATTAAGTGGCCCACTTTCATTATAAAATAGTCAACCTAATTGATGACTTAATTGATTAGCTAACACATGTCTCTGACCACTACAGGACTAGATGAAGTCAATGTAAAGTAGCTTCTTACACCAACACTAAGCTGCTGTGCAAAAATGAAAATGACAGAGATGTGCCTAGTATAGACAGGGATATAATAGCACAATAATGAACATGAAATGTGTAATATATAAAGAATATAAGCATTTTAGTGCAGTATTTCAGACCCAGAACTATTCTTTGCTGGTGTTCATCATGCATAAGTGCTTGGCAGAGAAGACCAAAGACCTTGTAAAACTACAGCTTTCATGAATCCATACCACTGAGCCATGTCAGTTAAGACCGTACCAGTGGCAAGTGGTGGGCATACCTAATCATCCAAAATGTTAGTACTGTGCTGATCTCTTCATCATATTTAATATTCAAATAATTTAATAATCAAATGCAAGCTTAAATTCATTATGCAGACATCTGAGGTACAAGCCGTGCAAGGTTAATGCAAGTACAGCAATAAGTGATCTTTGAATATAATTATATTTTCCGTACATTCACCATGTTATGATTTTTCCTCCTGCCGACCAGGATGATATAGGAAACCAAGTAACTCTTGAGCCAGCTATGTTATTAGTATCTGGCATTGGAATGCATTATATAAATTTATTGAAGTAAAAGTGGAATCTACCAAATACAATGTATAAAGGGCAGTTGTTGCCCAGGATATGTTTTCTACATTATGCTTGTAGCTAATGACTTGCAACGATCCATTACTAGTACATATTATGCTTTGGGAGGATGCCCAAAAGCTATTTCCGCTCAAAACAGAGTAAAATTAAGAAGCAATTCTCATGGCTAGATCAACACTAGCCAACCTCAACATGTCCCTTGTCCTTGGAAACCTATTTTTCTACCTCAACGAGGGGATAAGTAGACAATGTTCTTTCATGCCCATGACAACTAGCATTAAAGATCAATCACTATGTTATCTGTATCACTGTTTCTTAATCTTTGATCATCTAGAAGTTCTGGACTTCATCTCCTAGAATCCCTAACCATTAGCCAAACTGACTGGGGCTTCTGGGAGATTAAATTCTAAATATCTGGAAGGCCAAAGATTGAGAAATACAAATTTATATGACTCATATGCTGTTTGACAGTGCTATCTTATGTATGTTTGCTCTATAACAAGTCATATGTCTTACTGAGTTCAGTTCAGCGATAGTCTCCAGAAAAATGGCCTAAATGAAATGTAACGTGGACGGCTACTACTATTAGGTAGTTTTGTAAGTGGTTGGCTGATTGTATTGAATGAGTGCTCACAAATGGTTTCTCATTAGCCTGGAAAGAAATAGGCCTCCTCTCTTGGATCCAATGCTATTCAGCATCTTCATGAAAAACAAGAAGGAAACAAATTTGGAAATGAAGATCATATGTTCAATAATCTGTCACAGAGATCATAGAACAAATTTGCTCCTCTTTTGCTTCAGAGCATTGGATTGAACTAATAGATCCAAATTACAAGAAAGGGGATTTTGATGAAACATGGAAAAGAATGTATTGGGGCTACAACCTGTTTTGATGGTGGGATAGATTGCCTCAAAGTGTGATGGATTCTCCTTTGTTAGAAGCTTTTCAGCATAGAGTGTGTGGTCATCTGTCAGGGATGATGTGGAGGTGGCTTTCCTTCAATGACAAGGGTAAACAATAAGATGTTTGAAAATCCTTCTAGATGTATCAGCTCAATACCTAAACAAGGTCAACATTTTTTGTGTTAAACAAAATATTTTTGTTGTCTGTCTTAACAATAGCTATTAGCTAAGTATACATTACCCGTGAATCCACCAAAGTCAGAAAAAATATAGCATATGTTATGAGAAGCTATGGGATTTAGTTTTCTAATAGTGTCTGCTTCCATTTGAAATTCAAAATTTCAAAACACATGTAGACCTACTAGTTTTAAAATTATACCAGATGGGAATTTGGTGTGTTAAGAGCAGTCATCATTAAATAGAAAAGTATTATTGTGGTAGGTGTATTTTGTCCTAGGGATGAGAGAGAGATATATCACTAGCTCAAATTCCCACTTTTGTACAACCACCGAAGTGGAATTGCATATTTCATCACAGCTGGATGAAAACATTAGAAAACAGATCAGAAGGTGCTTGAAAGAAGTATATGATGCTGAGCGATATTTCAAAAGCCAGGGAAATTGCTGAACACGGTCTTTAACTGATCAAAGGGTGTTTTATGGAGCTGCTTTCTTTGCTCTAAAAAAATAACAAAAGCTAGCATAAAAATAATATTGGAATTTTTTTTTGGTTTAAAAAAATTGAAGCAAATTTTGATTACTTTGGTCTTGGTTTGATTCCTCTCTCCCTCTTCGTGTATATAACTTGTGCACTACAGCTCCACTTAAAGGATTTTACTACATTGCCAATTGAGGAGCTCTTTAAGCAATGAGCTGAGCAGCTGTAACAATTGTCCGCCTGTGGGGCAGTCAGAAAGGGCCCCCGGGGGAAATGCCACACATGCGACAATTCAAGAAAGGAAAGCTGTCTAAGTTCCTGGGAAGCCATAAAAGGCAATGGGACATTTGCCATTTGACTTCCACTGAAGCAGGATCAACTTAATAAATCTGGGAAGCAGACGTGGTGGCTTTTGGCACATGATTAATTCAGAGCATTACTCTAATTACTTTAATTAATATATTTACTGTAGATCTTTAAAATACAACTTAGCAAAGCTTAAGGGCCCTTTAAACTAAGGAGCACTTCCCTATAACGCCAATGCATACTTTCAGCATTTCCTGATTCACAGAAAGCCTGTGAGCCGTCTGAGCTAATTTGGCAAGGTATCTTCTTTTCTACTTAAAGCTAAAAATGTGTTAGTATAATGTGGGCTGAATTTCCAGACAGGTCCTATTCAAAATGACATATAAAGGTTGTACAATATTAATATTGTGTGCATTGCGCAAATTACAGCACACTCACTCTCCAGCAAAGACACTAAAATACATGCAAACTTTGAAATAATTGCAATAGAAAGCTTGCTTTTGAAAGGATCACTCACTCTAAGAAACAAGTTGCATCAGGAGATTGATAGGCATCACATAGGTATGCCTTTTATAGCTACATCTCTAAATGCTATATCCCACAAAACTCACCTTGTAAGCAGCCTTGAACAGTCATTTCTGTGTTATCAGAGATTAGGTGGATCAATGGAAACATGACCAACTATTTCCCTGCAGTTGAATCTGCCTCATAAGACATACATGGAGATTTTGGTAGGTTCTTGGAATGGCCCTGCAGATGATGTCCTCACAGGGCAGAATAGCTGATATGCCCCCACTCATTTTCCTACATAAATGACCATGTTTGTGGGAATTTTTCCATTGCACGGTCAAAACAGAATTCAGAGCTCTGAAATATCGCCAAAAGTGAGTTTCAATGGCATACATCTGATGTAATGTCACCGTAATTCAACAACAAGATGGTGGTTTTTATTCTGTTTTTATCCCTATCTGTCAGGCTAGCATCACTGCAGAACTGAGAGCTTCCTTTCTGTAACCATTTCTGTGAAACATGAAAACCAAGATGCTACTGCAATCAAGACTTGTTTGTGAGCTTCCCATAGACAACTGGTGAAGGGACAGGTGCTCCAGCAACCCACACATGTGCATTGGGCCAAATCATCCATGGCTGCAAAACCAGGATCCGAAAACTGAATTGGAGCTGAACCCTCTGTGCATGAGCCTCAATCCAGTTCTTGAACTTTACATGTGGTCAGCTGCACACTCGTTTTACGTATGCCTCTGCCACTTTTGCCCCACATTACTTGATTAGTATAGATGTGTATAGTATAGATATAGTATAGATAGCTCCTCTTTGTATTGCACATCCTCCTGAAAATACTTTAAAAAAGCTGATTGTGCTTTCTGTTTAGTGCATGAGCTTGTAGAAAACTCTGTCCAACCTGTGCATTGCTCCTCATTGGCCATGCTCCTTGCACAACTGCACAATTCCAAGATTTGAGTCATGTTCATGAGAGTTTACCATTTCGTGGCTTCATTGCTGAACAAGAGTTTTCCCCTCACCCTGGACTTTCCACAGATATATAAACCTTCCTTGCTTAGTTTCTCCATACCTCACAACCTCTGAGGATGCCTGCCATAAATGTGGGCAAACGTCAGGAGAGAATACTTCTGAAACATGGCCATACAGCCTGGAAAACATAAACAACCCTGTGATCTCGGCCATGAAAGCCTTCAACAACACAACTTTGCATTTGTGCAGTAATGCATTTCTAGGTTTTAGAGTATGCAGTCACTGTACCTTCTGAATAAAATATAAATATAACATAATAAAGATGATTTTTGCAGTTTCTAGCCCTTTTCTCATTAGTTTTATCTGCTAGGGGCTGGTGTAGTTATCAGTGCCAAAATTTATTTAGAGGTGCAGAGCCTAGCTGAAGTAGAAACTTTTGCCAAAAACATATCAAAAGTTCTGCAAACAATAAGCAAAAGATTTTATAACAAAGGAAATATGTGAAACCGAGCAGTTACCTTGAAGTTAACAAAAAGGAAGAAAATGGGGAGAAAGTGAGAAGTAATGGCTATGTGGCCAGAGGTCCTCTCTGTCTGATTGCTAGAAGTTGAATGGCCCCAGCTTGGTAAGGGGGAAGTGATGCAGAATAAAGAAACATCCACAACAGGCTCACAACAACACATATCACACTGACTTACCACACTGTCAATAATGGAAGAAAGTGTTTTCTGGAGACTATTCATGTGATTCCCCTGAGCATTGAAAGGAACTGCTAAACAGAAGTTGAAAAGTGGTTTGTGATGTAACGAGACCATGTTGTGTGAAAAGGAGCATTTCTACTAGAGTTAAGGAGCTGCTTTTGCTTTCCTCAGTCCTCATGCCATAATCTCTTAACTACAGTTGCAGAATAAAATGAACAATGGGATTTCTTTCCATAGGAATTTTAAATGAACATGCATTAAAATTTACTTTAAATTTGGGAAGCTGCCTGGGTTCTCTTGGCAAAAGAAATGTGGAGTATACATTAAACAATAAATGAATGAATGAACAATAAATAAAATTGTCAAAAAGTGTGGGGGACCAAGGCAGTGATGGACACAATGAAATTACTGTTTAAAAGTAGCCATTCAAAAATTTAAAATATATCGTCATGTATACAGTAGAGTCTCACTTATCCAACATAAACAGGCCGGCAGAACGTTGGATAAGCGAATATGTTGGATAATAAGGAGAGATTAAGAAGAAGCCTATTAAACATCAAATTAGGTTATGATTTTACAAATTAAGCACCAAAAACATCATGTCATACAACAAATTTGACAGAAAAAGTAGTTCAATACGCAGTAATGCTATGTAGTAATTACTGTATTTACGAATTTAGCACCAAAATATCACAATGTATTGAAAACATTAACTACAAAAATGCGTTGGATAATCCAGAACGTTGGATAAGCGAGTGTTGGATAAGTGAGACTCTACTGTACTTGGAAAAATAAGCTCTGCAACCCTGATAGCTACTGTGCCAAGGGATTAATAATTACTTTTAACTGCCCTAATAAATTTGGGGTTCATCATATTCTTATTGCATATCACTGTTTCAAACAAGGGCCGTGAGCTCTTAAGGGAGACAAGTACCTGTGTTAAAATGTATATTACCTGACATCTTTCCCATATACATCAATTATAATTAAAGAGTAATAAGCATGCCAAAATGGACTTCTCAGGCACTTTCAGACAGAGGCGCTGGCATTTCAGTTTAAATCCATTAATTGTAGCTACTTTATTTTTACCTCTTTTTTTGGTGATCCTTTCAGGACAAACTAATTCATTGCTTCTGTGTTCTTGCCAGTTGTTGTTAATTAAGGTTCTTGATTTATTTATCTCCAGCAGAGATGTGTTAGGAGTATCCTAACGTAGGCCAATAAAAGGTCACTGCTTCATATCACAGGAGACAGTATGGAATTTCATGAAAAACTAATCTGATGACCTATTAAAAATTGATCCATAAAATGGGATATAATTGTTTTTTAAAAGTCAGAGGTTTCAGGGTTTTAAGAATTTAAAAAATGCTTGTAGATTTTTAACCCTGCTCTCATCTACTTAGAAATGAGCCTTAAGTGCTCTCTAAACTGAAAACATACCTTCTCATAGCAAAATCAAAAATTGGCTGATTGCATATTATAGGCTGGCCATGTATTACTCCGAAGTCTGAGCTTGGAAGCCAACCAGGGGCGGTCCTGGTTATTAGTACTTGAATGGAGACCACCAAAGCATACCAGGCGCTGTAGGCTATATTTCAGAGGAAGGGACTGGAAAAACCACCTCTGACTGAGAAAACACTATGAAACTCATGGGGTTTGCTTAAGATGACAGATGACTCCAAGTCTCTCTCTCATGCATGCAGACACATACCCCCAAGGTGGTTTTGGTGCTTTCCCCTCTCTGCAGAACAACCTTTGACTTATCCACAGGTCATATCAAAATCCATAATTTTTGGCTCTAAAGCCTGCATTTTGTGCATGAGCTTGACTTATAAATGAATTTTATAGACAGTATGTTTTCTGCAACTGATAGACCACTTTAGTCTGCTACTTCCTGCTTACAAATATATTTAGAATATGATGTTACATCTTTATATGCTGCTTTGGGTAATTTATTACAATTACCCAAACGAACAAGACATAATTCCCATTAACAGGAACTGGCAGCATAAAAGGAACATGCTGAAATTGGCCCTGAAATGTAGCTCACATAAAGGGAATTTGGGGTTCATTTTTTCAGCTATGGCTCAAATGAACTAAATATAGTTGCCTCCTCAGTTTAAAGCTACGGTGGGAATGCTAAATGAAATTGCTGAATTTTATAAGAAGTTGGTCTATGGCTGCAATTGCTTCAATGCTAAGTAGATTTTGCTGACTTATTAGCATTCAGTTTTGTGAGCTATCATGGCAAATGAGCTTAAAGGGTCCATTAATTAACTCCAATTAATTAACATTAATGGCAATCCGTCATCTAAACCTTTAGCTTTAACCACGGCCTGTATTCCTGTTTAATGTAATCATCTATATTAATTTCTTTGCTGCACCCAGGCCCAAAATAACTGCACAACTTTAGAGTCGGAGTCCAGCTTTTAATGATTAATAAGAGGCATTCATCTACAGGGGACTTATTAGCAAAAGGGCATTCTAAAATTTACATGTTTAAATAGAAAAATGCAAAACCACAACTCTTATGTGGCTTTTGTCCTCTATATTGTGTCTTTGCTCTTTTTCCTAGGAACTAGTTTTCACACCAATATGAATTGATCTGAACTCTAAAAGTATTATAGATTAAACATACTCATTAGCGACTATTGCAGTAGCAATATTATTTGCAACAGTGTGTTGATGCATGGAGAATGTGGAAATGTAACTGTGCCGTCGCACCTGGGGCTATAAACTCTTAGTGAAAGAGAAATTTCCCCAGGGGATTGCTTCTTGCCCTCCTTTAGGGAATCTGGAACTCCCAAGGACCAAAACACTGTAGGTAACTCAAAAACTGGGTTTATTGTCCACAAAGGGGGTAAAAGAAAATATACATTACAGTCTTTGATTGTTTAAGTCCGTGGAGCTTTCCAGATCCCTCTTTCTCTGGCTGTGAATGCTGGAGCAAACTCAGCCTCAGTCCAATGACCTATATCTGAAGACAGGGTCTTCCTCTGTTGCCAAAGGACTGATGTGAAGGCGCTTGAGACTCCTCAACGTTGTTCAGGTTGGCCCTGAACATGAAGTGTGAGTCCCAAGGGTAAGAACCTCAGAATTGGTGCTGAGAGGTAATTTTTCAAGGGCTTTCAGAGCCAAGTCTCTCTCTCATGTCCATCTGGTAGAGAGCTTGCTGGTGGAATGAAAAGGAGGGAACACAGTCCTACGCCAGGAAGAGGTGGAGCCAAACAGTTTAGCTGAGTGAGCAATATAACAGGTACAAACAACATTGATTGACAGATATAAATAACCAATCCAACTACATTTACAGGGTAAGGGCAAAATCAGGCATGATACAACAATTCAAATCTTGAAACTTATAGTTTGACATATAAATGGCGCCACTCGCGCCGTCACAGTAACACTATCTTTTATAATCCTAATGAAGAATCCAGCTAATGGTATTTTCCAAAATGCATTGGTTCCAATATGTTCTTATCCAGTAATCATTATCATAGGGTATCACTCGTGGGCGAGTATGATTGCCTTCCAAGTGTAGGGTCTTGGTGGTGGGTCTGTAGTTTAATGTAGAGATCTATTCTTGATTCACATGTTCTTCCACAGTGAAAACATCGGTTTCCAGATGGAAAGTAGTCTCAACAAGAGTTGGCTTGACATGCCTTCTTTTTCACATGCTTCTCCCTTTTGCCCTCCATTCGTGCCTCCTCAAATTCTACCGCACTGTTGGTAACAGCTGATCTCCAGTTAGCTCGCTCAAGGGCCAGGCCTTCTCAGTTCTCTCTTGGTTCAATGCTACAGTTTTTAAGGTTAGCTTTAAGCCCATCTTTAAATCTCTTTTCCTGTCTATCGACATTCTGTTTTCTTTTCTTGAGTTGGGAGTAGAGTAACCGCTTTGGGAGACAGTGATCTTTGAGGATTTGGACAGTGTGGCATTCAGTTCAGTGGAGTTAATGGCAGAGAATAATCACTTCAATCTGGTGGTCTTTGCTTCTTCCAGAATGCTGACATTTGTCCATCTGTCTTCCTAAGAGATTTGCAAGATTTTTCGGAAGCAACATTGATGGAATTGTTCCAGAAATTGAGTGTGACATCTGTAGATGGTCCATGTTTTGTAGGTGTATAACAAGGTTGGGAGGACAATAGCTTTATAGAACAGTACCTTGGTATTCCTACAAATGCCTTGATCCTAAAACACTCTCTGCTTCATTTGGAAGATTGCTGCACCCACAGAGCTCTGGTGGTGTTGTATTTCAGTATCAATGTTGACTTTTGTGGAAAGGTGGCTGCCAAGGTAGCGGAAATGATCAACATTTTCTAATGTAACACAATTAAGATGTATTTCTAGCATTGCAGAGGGATTAGCTGGTGCCTGTTGAAAGAGCACTTTGGTTTTCTCAATGTTCAGTGAGAGGCCAAGCTTTTCGTATGCTGCTGCAAAGGTGTTTAGGGCGGTTTGTAGGGCTTCTTTTGAATGAGCCAGATCACATTATCATCAGCATATTGAAGTTCTCTAACAGATGTTGTTGTGATCTTGGTTTTGGCTTTCTGTCTGGTGAGGTTAAATAGCTTGCTATCTGTCCAATAGATGATTTCCATACCAATGGGAAACTTCCCATCAACAAGATAGTGATGAAGATGGAAATTAGGGTGGGGCAATAACACATCCCTGTTTGATGACTAATTCCACCTTAAATGGGTCACTTTGGGAATCACTGCTGTCCAAGACTGTTGCCATAATGTCATCATAGAGTCTCAGGATGTTCACAAATTTGTCAGGGCATCTGATTTTTTGGAGTATGGTTCAGAGAGAGCTGTGATTCACTGTGTTGAATGCCTTTGCAAGGTCAGGGAATGCCATGTACATAGGTTGGGTTTGTTCCCTGCATTTTTCTTGGAGCTGTCGTGCAGTGAAGGACAGCGGAACAGATGTTCTCAAGATCTTTCCTCTCTGAACAGATTATAATAGCACAGTCAGCATTATTATGTGATAGGTTGGCACTCTTAAACTTTTGTTTAGTATTAATGATTTTTTACGGCACACTCCAAGCACTGTTCATCCAATGATCTCATAAATTGTCCTAATAAAGTCTACCAGTTGGAATTAATCAGGACATAAAAGAACCATATTTCTTGCTATCTGATTTTCCTTTAAATATACGAAAATTTATGAAAACTATTAAATGTGTCACTAACCATCAGACACTACGCCTGTAGTTTAAAAACCAGTAAGTCACTAATATAGTGTTTTTCAATGTTTACAAGTTATTCCCAGCCAGTGTTATATTGCACCCATACATTACCACTCAGGAGTTCATTAATTGCAACCCTCTTCTTTCAGAAGACTGTCAAGAGGTCCTGCAGCACCTCAAAAACGTATAGCATTAGGTGAAGTGGCCCTCTGTGATGTTACTGGGAAAGAAAAGTGATGTGCATATGCGGAAAAAGGAAGGAAAGAGCCACAAAGAGATGATAAAAATAATAATAGTAACAATACTTCTAGAATTATAAGATGTCAAAGATGTATATACCTTTGTAGTTGTGAGTTCAGAAACTCAGGGCATAGTCTTCTTCCCCCTCAGTGAAACTAGGGCTTGTGAATTACTGTAGAATTAATTAATGCAGTTTGGCACCACTTTAAACTGATTATGAAATTCTGGGGTTTCGAGTTTAGGTGAGGTAACATCCTTAACAGAGTAGTCTAAAAGAGAGTTGTCAAAACGATAGCTGTCATTCAGGCCTGGGCAAACTTGGGCCCTCCTGGTGTTTTGGACTTCAACTCCCACAATTCCTAACAGCTCTTCGGGAAGGTATCCCAACTCTACAGAATGGAGTTTGAGTTTGCATGGAAAACAGATTCCTGCCCCTCTTGTTTCCTTGATGAAAATAATGTATTGACAGGTCTGTCCTAATGGATTGTATCTTACATTACCAGATCCCCATAGCTTCTGTCATTAGTCCTATATCAGTTTTCTGTCCAGAAATTACAGAAGCCAAGCTCTTCAGCCATCTGCAAAACCTACAACTTATCCTGGAGGCCATGAAAGAGGTGTTTTGAATAATGAATGCCTAATTTTATGTTTCATGTTAGCCCTTCTATGCGTTCAGGGTTTTATAATTGCTATAATTTGTTATACATACATACATGCTGTGGTGTATAACTGTATTTTATGTTATTTATTTATTTTTTGTTTTATATGCTGTACGTCTCTTTGAGTCCCGCTCTGGGACAAAATTGGGATAAAAATAAAAATTGAAAAGCTATAACTGATCTCCCATTCATTTCCTTTTAATAAATAAAATAATAAATAAAATAATAACAAAAAAATAAAAATTGTGCAATTTTGAAGCTCCTTCCAGGCATTTTGTTCGCTCACTTTTTACTTTTTTTCTTTTTGCAAATGTTGGAACCAGATTTTTGCGAACTATAGCCTAAACTGGTTTGGCAATGGCTATTTTTCTTTAGAATCATAGAATAATAGAGTTGGAAGAAACCATATGGGCCATTTAAGCCTGTGGTCAATTGATTGATTTGTATGTTTAGTGTACTTATGCTCATTATTGTATTATGATTTGTTGTTGTATGGTTTTAAGTTGTTGTATGGTTTCCTTGTTATGTTAGAAACTACCTCGAGTCCCTTGAGGAGATAGGGCAGTATATAAAGTTTTATGATGATGATTATTATCTAGTCCAACCCCCTGCCATTCAAGAAAAGCACAATCAAAGTATCCCTGACAGATGGCCATTCAGCCTCTATTTAAAAGTTTCAAAGGAAGGAGCTTCCACCACACTCCGAGGCAGAGCATTCCACTGTTGGACAGCTCTTGTTATGGTCAGAAGTTCTTCCTAATGTTCAGGTGGGATTTCCTTTTCTGTAATTTGAACCCATTGTTCTGAGTCCTATTTTCCAGGGCAGCAGTAAACAAGTCTGCTCCCTTTTCCTTATGACATAATTTCAAATATTTATACATGGCGATCATGTTTCCTCTCAACTTTCTCTTCTGCAGGCCAAACATACCCATGTGTTGTCGAAGGCTTTCATGGCCGGGATCACAGGGTTGTTGTATGTTTTCTGGGCTGTATGGCCATGTTCTAGAAGTATTCTCTCCTGACGTTTCGCCCACATCTACCACAGGCATCCTCAGAGGTTGTGAGATCTATTGGAAACTAGGCAAGTGAGGTTTATAGGTAAGGTAAAGGTTTTCCCCTGACGTTAAGTCCAGTCATGTCTGACTCTGGGGGTTGGTGCTCATCTCCATTTCTAAGCCGAAGAGCCGGCGTTGTCCATAGACACCTCCAAGGTCATGTGGCCGGCATGACTGCATGGAGCGCCGTTATGGAGGTTTATATATCTGTGGAATAATGTCCAGGATAGGAGAAATAACTCTTGTCTGTTGGAGCCAAGTGAGAGTGTTCCAATTGGCCACCTTGATTAGCATTGAATGGCCTTGCAGCTTCAAAGCCTGGCTGCTTCCTGTTTGCGGGGATCCTTTGTTGGGAGGTGTTAGTTGGCCCCGATTGTTTCTTGTTTGGAATTTCCCTGTTTTCAGAGTGTTGTCCTTCATTTACTGTCCTGATTTTAGAGTTCATTTTAAATACTGGTTGCCAGATTTTGTTCATTTTCATGGTTTCCTCCTTTCTGTTGAAATTGTCCGCATGCTTATGGATTTCAGTGGCTTCTCTGTGTAGTCTGCCTTGACGGTTGTTAAAGTAGTCCAACATTTCTGTGTTCTCAAATATTATGCTGTGTCCAGGTTGGTTCATCAGGTGCTCTGCTATGGCTGACTTCTCAGGCTGAGTTAGTCTGAAGGCCTTGGCAACACATTGTAGCATCCTACATTGTTGAAATTCATTTTCTTAGCTTTGTCCAATCAGCTCCTTAATCTATTAAGGTCATTTTGAATTCCGATCCTGTCATCTGGAGTATCAGCTCTCCCTCCTCATTTGGTGTCACCTGCAAACTTGCCTCTGTATTCTACCTGCTCAGACTGCCTTGGTTTTACCTCAGAGGGCAGGGAGAGGTATGCGCATGCGCGGTCGTCATACGCATGCGCGGAAGGGGAAGCTGCAGTCGGCGGCCATTTTCTTCCAGGAACCGGCTGATGTTGTTGTTCTTCGCTTCCCTCCCGCGTCTCTCGCTGCCAAGGGAGGCCTTCCGAGCCACTCGGGAAGGCGGGGGAGGATAGTGCGAGGCAGGAAGGCCTCAGGGAAGCGCCGGAAGGAAGGGGAAGGAGGCCGGGCCTTGGGCCTGGGGCGGACCATGAAGGCCGGGCCCGCTGCTCGCTCTCTCTGCACGGGAGGAGGATAGTTAGGCCGCGCCTCGCCATGTTCAGCTTTGAGGGGGAGTTCAAAACCAGGCCCAAGGTGTCCCTCGGAGGGGCCAGTAAGAAGGTAAGCCCTGGGCCCATTGGCTCTCTGCCTGCCCTTCTCTACCTTTCCCCTTCACCTAATATAGGCCTGGGCCAACTTGAGCAATCCCTCCAGGTGTTTTGGACTTCCAACTCCCACCATTACCAACAGCCTCAGACTTAGCGGCTGAGGGGGAAAAGGAAGGGGCCTGAGGCTGTTAGGAATAGTGGGAGTTGAAGTCCAAAACACCTGGAGGGATTGCTCAAGTTTGCTCGTGTCTGGTGTAGACGCACCCACTGTCAGGCAATGAAGAAGTAAGTGGGCACGACTGCTCTAGTGGTGATTACAGTGTAGTTTGTCAAAGTTCTATTCAGACATTTCTCACTTTACAAATCTGACCAGAACACGCCCCCCCCCCCCCCAGTCCTTTTTACGCCTGCCAAGCCCTCACTTCTTCATTGCAATCCTCTAATTAGCTGTACATTCTTTAACAGTACCAGCACTGGGAGGATCTTTGGTTTGGTGAAAGGAGAAATCCACACAACTTGGGTTTGTCCAGTCAGTCTGCAGAGAGAAGGCATAATAATACATTTATTTATTTATTTACTTATGCATATAATTTATATACTGCCTTCCTCCCCTAGGGGACCCAAAGCGGTTTACAACATATGATACAACAACGAACTTAGTGTTAAAAATGGTCAACCCATAGCACTTACAACATCCCAAGTAAAAAACAGATTAAGACATCACAGGTAAAGACAGTTAAAATCACACAATCCGAAAACGTTGATGCAAGGCTATTCCAATGTCAATTCTTCATTGCACATATGGTTCAATGTCTCTTATTGCTGTTGAGTAAAGGCTTGGTCCCACAACCAGGTTTTTAGTTTATTCCTAAAGACCATGAGGGAGGGCGCAGATCTGATGTCACTGGGGAGGGAGTTTCACAATCTGGGGACCACCACTGAGAAGGCCCTGTCTCTCATCCCTGCCAATCACGCCTGCAGAGGAGGCGGGATGAGAGCAGGGCCTCCCCAGACAATCTTTTATATTGTATATTACATGTAATATTACTAATAATATTGCAGTATACTGGTATAGTACAATTTAATAATATATAATTGTAATAATGTACTATGCTAATAATATAAAATATGATATATACATAGATAGGGTAACGGTTTTCCCCTGATGTCAAGTCTAGTGAAGTCTAGTTGTGTCCCATTCTGGGGATCGGTGCTAATTTCCATTTCAAAGCCAAAGAGCCGGCGTTGTCCATAGATACCTCCAAAGTTATGCGGCTGGCATGACTGCATGGCATGCTGTTACCTTCCCACTGGAGTGGTACCTATTGATCTGCTCACATTTGCATGTTTTCCAAGTACTGGTTTGGCAGAAGCTGGCGTTAACAGCGGGAGCTCACTCTGCTCCCCTGACTCGGAACAGCCGACCTTTCGGTCAGCAAGTTCAGCAGCTCAGCGGTTTAACCTACAGTGCCACCGGGGGTTCCTATATAATAATAATATATAATAATATAATAACTGTATATTATATATTACATGTAATATTACTAATAATATTGCAGTATAGTGGATAGTGCCATATAATAATATACAATACTAATATTGTGCTATGCTAATAATATATTATATATACATATAATATTAATAATAAATAGTAATAAACTTTATTTATAGACTGCTCTATCTCCCCAAAGGGACTCAGGGTGGTTTCCAATACTATGGTTACAATATATTATTAATAATAATACTAATACAAGATAGTAATATATAATAATGATATTGTAATATATTAAATATGGTACTAGTGGTAATATATAATAATTTATAATGATATATTTTTGTATTATTCTATATTTGTATATTTTAATTTATAATGTATTTTATTGCTTTGAGTCTCGATATGGAGAGAGAAAGCAGGATATAAATAAAATAAATATAAAATACGGGGAGAACAAATGAGGCCTCATGATAGCCAAAGACAGGCCTTGTAGACTTAGACCATCCTAGAAACTCAGCTGTGTGGAAGGGGCCTCATTCTTCAACCCCCAAAACCTGGGTTGACTTATCCACAGGTCTCTGCTGTGGCATTACTTCAGGCATTTTTTGTATGTCTGAGCAGAGACGTGGTGATGGCCAGAGGTGGCTGGACCCACAAGGTGACATTGGTGTTTTTCCATAGAGTGACCCTTTTTACTCATGAGTCATTTCGAAATCTATGGCTCCAAAACCTGCCACTTGACTTATGAGGTCAACTTATACAACTTATATCAGGCATAGGCAAACTTCAGTCCTCCAGATGTTTTGGACTTCAACTTCCACAATTCCTAATAGCCAGTAGGCCAAACACCTATAGGGCCGAAATTTGCTCAAGCCTGGGTATATGGTGTTGCATTTAGTGCCAGAGAAGGACTAAACGTAAAAGTCCTTCTGTGCTTTCCAGTTGCAGTCCCCTTGAACACAAAAGAAGGACCAGGGTCGCAGTGGGCCTGCACTAAAGAAAATACTTTACTCTTTCCGGCAGAGTTCCAGCAGAGAAACTAAACAGCCTTCTGCAAACTTCGCAAACCCCCCCCCCCCCAAAAAACCGAACAGTCCTTTGGTAATGCAAAATAAAATGCAGCTTAATTCAGCTCAGCAAACTTATATTCAAAACAATTGATATTTTTCAGAGTGCATAGTACTTACAATATGCAGGAAAATGCAGAGAGCTCGGCACCTACAACAAGGGTTTGTAAGGAGCTCCAAATGGTATGCCATAACCTTCCCTGTTATACCCTACTAATTGTAGCAAAAACTTTGGCGTTTATTGACACATGTAATGCACCTGCAGATGGATTCTTTCTTTCTTCACACATATACATCTGCAGTAACCTTAGTACTGATCCTCACAGAAAATTACCCAGTTTTCTATATACCTTAACATATGGTACCGTTTCCCTCTGTGGTGTGCATCTCAGCATTTAGGTGCCATTGTGTCTACACAACTCTCTTACCATTTTTCCAGGAGGCCTTGTGAAGATTATAGATAATTTCAGTTTGTTGTCAGTGCTGCTCAATATTCTCATACCTTTTCCACAAGGTCTATAGTGACTGTTGCAGTGGCAATGTGCTCCGCCTGGCATTGGGAGGTGGATGTCTGTTCTCTTTTCACAACAGCCTTCAAAGGCAGTATGCTGTTGGTGAGGATGTTTTGCAAAACATCCTAATGAAGATGAAGGACATGTAACAGATGAAGTTCACCATGTTTGAGGAAGAGGACAGGAAGGCAATGAAGAGGACTTTTCAGTCTTCCTTTCATCCTTCACAGAGATTTTAACTCTTTCGATCCCACCAGGGCTGGATTGAAGTTTCCCTTTTGTCATTCTCCAGTCTCTTCCAGTTGTAGGGAGATTACCAGGCCCAAAGTGCTGGTAGCAGACTGCAGTTCTGAAGCCCATGTGATTCCAGTAGGAGGAAAAAACCTTCCTTTCTGGAATATCTGGGTGATGATTGTGAACAGATGTGTTGTGTCGAAGTACACCATCAGTATCATGCATTCATGTACGGAGGAGGAGTTGTTTAAAGCTACAGACAATGCGGTTGCTGTTGCCCGCTTTTGGTCCAAAACTATTTAGTTGCTTGTGATTTCTTTTCTTTTCTATTTTATTTCCATTATTTGAAATGTATTTGCTGTACCAATGCTTTTGACACGAAATAAATAAGTATCATGTATGTTTCCTGGAGCAAGTTTCTGCCCACTACAGTGCCAAAAAGTTGCTAAAAGAAAGCCATACACCTCCAGGCAATGTCTCTTTTGCAAGGCAATAAATCAGGTGCGTTCATCAGAACATTTTTTACATGTTTACTCCCTCTTCTTTGCAATTCTGAAGAAATGAACATACTTCTTGTTCTTTTGAGGCCGAGGGCTTGGACATATAGCACGTATAAATCTCTCCTCTCACAAATCCATCAAATGTTTACTGTGAATATGCATTCTAAGTTATTGTGAAGAGTACCTACATTTATGTGTTTCATTGCTACCTGATAAAGTTGACAGGAGAGAAAGAGTTCATTTTATTACATTCCAATTTAATACATTTAAGAATTATCTTATCTCCATGTTTAAAAGGGAGGATTCTTTTTAATCTGTTGCAGTACAGTGTAGTCCCTGCATGCAAAGGGACATAAGCAATCGTAAATTGTATTTGCTGTAATCTGGATTAAGGGATTGTTTTTTTAAAAAAATGTGACTCAGCAGTATCATAACTGAAACTTGGCTTTATTTCAAATGTCCTTTTTACCCCTAGTTCACTTCCTTGCTTCAGACAAGTCACTAGTTTCAGTTTATTGTCTATGCAGTTGGAGTAATAATGAATTGTTATATGTAGGAATAGCCATCTCTCACAAAGCAATAAAAATCCAGTCTTCCCTCATTTGCTTATGTTAGTTATGAATTCTTTACATATGACTATCAATTAGGATGATTTTAAGCTAAATGTGCCGTCCGCCGGACAATAAAAAACTATAAAACTGAAACGTGCTGTCCTTTATCCGGGCGAACTGCAAATCCCTATAAGCTGTCCTATAGATATTGAACGACTGAGTCTGGATAACTTCAAAAAAGGATGTTTATTCATACAAGGTTGTAAACCTGGCACAGATCTTAAAGTTGCAGAAAATGAAACAAATTTCCATAGGTTTTAGTTGCAGAATTATCCCTGGTTCCAGAAGGCAAAAGTGATTATAAAACCACTATACCCTAATCACGCTGCCTATATTAGAAGGAGAAACTCTTTCCTTCCCTATCTTTACAGCAAAGATTAGTTCTAGAAGCGATGGAATAACTTTGCTCCTCTAACTAGATTTCCTATTCCAGATCAATATAATTCAATACTTATCTAATTTGGATAGGCTTAGATTGGCCTGGTTTTGAGGATGATTTGTCCCAGTTAGCCTTGCACAGCTCCAGCACGTTGGAAGACTATAGCCAGAATGAAGCTCCAAAATGGAGACTAGACCCTGGTAAAAAGGGCGGTCCTAAGATGTTGCATTCTTTGACCAATCACTGCAAAGAAAACTGCAGCCAGCTCTTGCAGATTCCAAGCCATTTTTCCTAGGCTTTTGCAGCCAGAGGCTCAAACAAAATGTAAAGGAGGGAAAACAAACAAACGACCAATAGGTAAGGCAAACCATCGTCCTGGGGGACGGAACACTCCCCGCTAAATTCCCAGGATATGGGAATTTACCAATCAAAAACATACAAACACCTTTGTATACACAACAATACAAACACTAGAACTTTAAACATCTCCAATAAGCAACACGAGGTCACTAATTGGTCTGTCCAAAATGGACACTTTGCCTCTGTTGCAAGTCTTTAATTGAACTTTCCTGACCTTACCGTCCGGGCAAGGAAAGGTCTTTAATACAATGCCCATGGGCCACGCATGGCGGGGCAAGTCTTTGTCCTTTAACAACACAATGTTGTTAACCTCAATGTTGTCCTGTGGGCTTTGCCAGATTCTTCTAGCTTGAAGCTGGCTTAAGTACTCAGCTTTCCACCTTTTCCAAAAGTGGTTGGCCAAGGACTGCACCTGTTTCCACAGGGCACGGTGAGTTCCGTCCGGAACTGGCAACATGACGTCCTTCCATCCTGGCACCTTTTGTGTCAAAATAAGTGCAGGAGTCAGTGGTTGTAAGTTCTCAGGGTCACTGGTAAGGGGAACCAGCGGCCGGTTGTTGATAATTGCGGTAACTTCCGCCATAAGTGTCACCAAAACATCATGCGTCAATGACCTATGACTCAAAAACATGGCATTAAGGATTTTGCGACTAATACCAATCATCCTCTCCCAAACACCACCCATATGGGAGGCGTGAGGAACATTGAAAGTCCACATAATTTGTTCAGTATTCGTAAAGTTCTGAACCTTTGGGTCTCTCCCAAACCTAGACACACAATTGAGTTCTTTGGTCGCACCTACAAAATTGGTGCCACAGTCCGACCGAATTGACTTAATTGGCCCTCTGAGGGCTATGAACCTTTTTAATGCGTTTAAAAATGATGAAGTGTCCATCCCTTCTATGACTTCTATATGGACAGCTCGTATTACTAAACAAGTAAACAAAACTGCCCACCTCTTGTTATTTACAACACCACCCCTGGTTTTCCTAGTGACAACCTCCCAAGGACCAAACACATCGATTCCCACATGGGAAAAGGGTGGGTCTGTCAAAGTCCTATCCTGAGGTAGTTCTGCCATCAACTGACTTTGACAGTTTCGCCTAAGGCGCCTGCATTTAACACATTTGAAAATACAACTGTTGACCAACCTTTTGGCATTAACTACCCACAGACCTTCATTTCTAAGGGCTGCCTCAGTTAGAGTTCTACCCTGATGATGGATCCTTTCATGGTGATGCCGAACGAGCAGCAATGCAGTGTGACTATTAGGGGGTATGATGATGGGGTTTTTTATGCACGCCTTGAGTTTAGCTTTGGCTAACCTTCCTCCAACTCTCAAAATACCCTCCTTGTCTAGAAATGGGTTTAACTCATTTAGAAGACTTTGATTAGGGATGTTGAGCCCTTGCTCTAGCCTAGCTATTTCCTGCTTGAAAGCAGATCTCTGTACTGACTTGAATATGACGCTCTTAGCCTTTATCATATCCTGGACGTGTAAAGGCTCACTATCTTTGCAAGCTAAACGATGTATAAGCCTAGCAACTGCTCTAAGAAGACTGTGCCACTCCGAAAAACGTTCAAAACGGTGTGGTTCCAGGCAAGATCTTTGGCCCATCTTGATTTCTGTGGTTGATTTGCAGGCTTTCACCTCTGCACTTCGTGAGACTTGAGCATTCATAATGTCCGAAAACCTTTGCTCATTTTTCGAGAGCGCTGTGGCTTCGTCTCTCTCAGAGACTTTGAAAATGGAGGAATACTCTGGAGTTATTGCTTGGCAGTAGACTGAGATGTGACTTAGGCAACTGCGCACAAGTGTAGGACGTCCACCTTTAAGCACCTGTGCTTGATTGGAGTCCAACGACGATGGTGGGTGCATCTTGTTTATGCACACTGGGCCTGTAACTGTCCAGCCTAGTGGTAGCAGCTGAGCAATGGGCGCCCCTGGAGGTCCCTTAACTTGGTCGTTCACATAGAACAAGTTCGGACAGTCCGCACCAAGCAGAAGGGCAATGTCCACATCTGGACGGAAAGCAGGTATGGCATTCTTTAATCGTCGCAAATGTGGATGAGCCTCCACAACTTCTCTAGTTACAATTTGTTTTTTGTTCCGAGGGATGGAGGAACACTCAATCAGGTCTGGCAACTTGAACTGCCTCTTCTGGTCGCAAGAGGAGACAACAAAGCCAGATGCTATGCGACCCTGCAACTTCTTTTTTCCTGCACACGTAGTCATAGTGTAGTCAACCATCTTGGTTTTAAGGTCAAACATGCGGAAGAACTCTGGAGTAGCCAGGGAGGCGTCGCTCTGTGAATCCAGGGCCACATAGAGTCTCTTTCTAAGCCAAGGTCTTCTGGCTGGATATACATCTGCTAGGCAGATGGGATGGCAGACTCTGAACTGGTGCACGTCAGAGCATAGTTCTGTACAGGCGACTGCTGAAACTTCCACCTGCATCTCTGGTGCGGCTGGCTTGTCGGTGTCTTCGACTGCTGACTTTTCTTTTGGTGAAGCGTTCTCTTTGGGGTGGGAGATGATATTGGAGTTGTGCATTGCGGTGCAATGCTTGAGGCTGTTGCATTTCTCACACTTGATGTTTTCTTTGCAGTTGGATGCAAAGTGTGGAATTGCTCCACAGCATCTAAAGCAGATTCCCTGCTTTTGAACTAGCTGTTGCCTTTCTTTGTATGTCTTTCTACTAAACTCCCTGCAGTTGGCCAAGCTGTGAGGCTTTTGGTGAATAGGGCAAAGCAACTCTTTTACCTCCGACCTGGGTTCGTCAGTCTTGAGTTGAGTTTCGACTGCCTTTACGCTGACAGGTCTATTGGCCTCTCTAGGTGGTTTCTTGTCCACTTCAGGTGCCTTCTCTGGCTGGGTCCCTTGGTATAAGGTGGGGAGGCCCGTCTGTGGATCATTCCTTTCTCTGGCTGCCCTGGTGATGAACTGGACCAAATGAGAAAATGGAGGGTATGCCTGGGAGTGGGCCTCCTTGTAGTTGAAGACCTCCTGTCCCCAGCGTTCTTGCAAAGTGAAGGGCAGCTTGGTCAAGATCTGCCTCTGGGACAGGTGCTGATCGAGGCACTTCAAACCGGGCAGTTCTGGATTCTCCTTGGCCGACTCTAATTCCATAAGGAGATCGCTAAGGTCCCACAAGAGTTTGAAGTCTTTGAGTTTTAAAGCTGGGAACCTTTGGAGCTTGTCCATAAGAGATGCTTCAATCTCTGTGCTGGCCCCATACCTCTGCTGCAACCTGGCCCAGGCCTTTTCCAGGGCTTTGTCGGGATCGGCTACGTGGGCTGCGTAGATCTTCTTAACTTGTGAGGATGAGGCTGGGCCCAACCATGCAGCCAGAAGAGTCAGTTCTTCCTCAGGCAATAACTTTAAGTCTCTGATTGCTCTCTGGAAGGTGGCCTTCCAGAGAAGAAATTCCTCAGGCTTGTCCGAAAACTTTTCGACACCCTTGTCCTTAAGATCTCTTCTGGGGCTTCTGATGATGGAGACAAGCTGGGACTCTGGCGTCGAAGGGAACAATTGAGGAGTTTGCTGTTGTGGAGTGGACTCCCACCGTGCACCTTGCGTCAACCTTTGGCCTCTTGGAGGGATGACATCGACCACTGACGAATCGGTGGCTCCCTGTGCAGCTGTCTGTAAGGGCCAACTAGCACTTGGCCTTGAGGCCCTGATTGACTGACCTAGGGATTTAGCAGGAGGCACAGGTAGCTCGGGCAAGGGTGAGCTCCCCGCTATGACGCTCTGCTCTGCAGGAAACTCAAAAGTGACTTTGGGGCCCTGCTCTGGGTAAGGAGAGAAGTCTTCCTGTTCCTCATCCGAAAACTGGCTGTTTAAGCTATTAAGATGCACAAGCACCTTGGAAGAAGGGTCCTGCTTCGGCAACTGACTTACATTTTCTTCTGTGAGTGGCTCAATTAGGGCCTTGGCCAAAGTCTCAGCCCTTACCTTTTTGGCAGTAGCATCCATCCTTATTCTAAGCATTTCTATTTCACCTTGCCTTTGGGCCTGTTCCATTTGCATTTCGCTTTGTCTACGGGCCTGTTCTATTTGCATTTCGCTTTGTCTACGGGCCTGTTCTATTTGCAGTCGTTGCTCTTCTTCTTTAAAGGGAAGGGTGAGATCAGCTGCCTTAGCATCAGCCTCCGCCCCCGCTACCTTGCTCTTTAGCTTCAGACGTGCAGCCTCCTTAATGTGCAAGGCAGCTAGGGAAGAGATGGCACTCCCAGCAGCAGAAGACTTGCTAGAGTGGCTATGTTTAGATGATGCACACTCCCTTAGCTTAGATACCTGGCTAGAGCGGTTGGACTTAAGACTAAGTGCCACAGCAGGTGATTTTAAAAGATTGGTCTCATGGCTGCATAAGGAAGACTGATTTCCTTTTGGCTCAGACCTTAGATTAACAGGTGGAGAACTAAATTCCAAGGCATCTAGAATTGCCCTCACCTTATTTTCTTTCTCATTAGTGTCAGCTAAGACACTCACTATTTCTAACTCTGAATCCTTGGCGTTAATGCGCTCGAGGACCTGGACTATCTTAGACACCAAACCCCTCCAAATACCGAAGGTCTCTTCAAGGTCGGTCTGTAATATGGATGGCACCCTTGTAATACCCAAGCTCTCAATTCTGTCCATCAATGTTACAATTCGCTCCCATGCCGAACCTAACCTCACATGGAGGAGCTCCTTTTCACCTATTAGATGGGCTAGCATCTTGGCTGAAGGGTGCTTTATCCTTTGGGGCCTTTCATTCCTACTTTCAGCCTCAGAAGGAGGTATACCATCTGTATCATCTTGAAATTGCATAGACATTATGTATTCTTAATAGCAAGTAAATTTACAATAAAAGCAAATGCAATATATAATACAATGCACAACACTTAACCATAGCAATATATATCACTAAGTAACTATACTTTACAAAGATTGTGACCTTTGGCGCCAGATTTTAGTGGGCAAGCTGCAAAATGCCAACTGACAGCAACTTGCCACTTGATACCTCCCTTGCCCGAGTGACGTAAACTGCCAAAATGGCGACTTCGCCAAATTTTCAAGCACCCCGTGCTCTGCGGCTCGAGGCCTGCCGCCGAAGGAGCACCGAGGCTGGCTTTGGAAAGGAGGAGAGAAAAGACGCCTCCTCCCCGCTGTGAAGGGAGGTCACCACCGCAGGACGATGAAGCAGGTCACCACCGCAGGACGATGAGGCAGGTCACTACCGCAGGACGATGAGGCAGGTCACCACCGCAGGACGATGAGGCAGGTCACCACCGCAGGACGATGAGGTAGGTCGAAGCCGGCCGAGTGCTCCGGCCGAACTCGCAGCAGCGTTGCCAGGCCTGTCCAGGTTCTAGCCTGGTTCTGGTGGGCTTCACGCCTCAGAGCCAGCCAAAGAACTGTCGCTGGTGCTCCGCGGCTCGAGGTCTACCGCCGAGGGAGCCCTGGACGTTGCTGGGAACTGCACAGCCTGTGCAAACCCAGAAAGCCACTGGGCCACGTGCGCACACGCGAGCCAAATAGCAAGGAAATAGAGCCCCACTATTTGACTCCTTCAGGTCTGAGAGCGGGCTCCACTGCCTCAGACGCTGGTAGAGTCTTTAGGTATGCAGACTGAGCTCAGGCGGAAAAGCCGCGGCCTAAACTAAACTTCCTAAACTATAAAAAACTATAAGCCGTGCAAGCTAGCTCAAGCGAAAAAACCGCTGATCTACCTCAAAACTGTGCCGTCCGCCGGACAATAAAAAACTATAAAACTGAAACGTGCTGTCCTTTATCCGGGCGAACTGCAAATCCCTATAAGCTGTCCTATAGATATTGAACGACTGAGTCTGGATAACTTCAAAAAAGGATGTTTATTCATACAAGGTTGTAAACCTGGCACAGATCTTAAAGTTGCAGAAAATGAAACAAATTTCCATAGGTTTTAGTTGCAGAATTATCCCTGGTTCCAGAAGGCAAAAGTGATTATAAAACCACTATACCCTAATCACGCTGCCTATATTAGAAGGAGAAACTCTTTCCTTCCCTATCTTTACAGCAAAGATTAGTTCTAGAAGCGATGGAATAACTTTGCTCCTCTAACTAGATTTCCTATTCCAGATCAATATAATTCAATACTTATCTAATTTGGATAGGCTTAGATTGGCCTGGTTTTGAGGATGATTTGTCCCAGTTAGCCTTGCACAGCTCCAGCACGTTGGAAGACTATAGCCAGAATGAAGCTCCAAAATGGAGACTAGACCCTGGTAAAAAGGGCGGTCCTAAGATGTTGCATTCTTTGACCAATCACTGCAAAGAAAACTGCAGCCAGCTCTTGCAGATTCCAAGCCATTTTTCCTAGGCTTTTGCAGCCAGAGGCTCAAACAAAATGTAAAGGAGGGAAAACAAACAAACGACCAATAGGTAAGGCAAACCATCGTCCTGGGGGACGGAACACTAAATATACATTCTGGATTAATCTGTCCAAATATCCAGTTTTAAAGAAATTATTGTAAACTTAATTTATATTAAATTTATGCTGTTATTTTTGTTTGGATGCTTTTTCTTCAATATAAAATATTTATTATGAAAAAATTGTGTTTGGTATGCATTGCTGCATTAACCATATTTTTGTGAATCATGCGTGTACTAGAAATATATAAAGTACTACAAGTGTAATTTAGCTGAATTATGGAAGCACTTTCTTTTTCTAATGACACATTTCTGATAGCAAAAAGCCATTCATGCTCATTAGATCACATATGTTATATTACATTGTTTGTGCCTGAAGATAGAATAAATCTTGATATATAAGAATGGCAATTGACAGAGCATGGCTTGCCCTTTAGGATTACATTGTAGGTGCTTTACTTCTTTTGACATCAAATTGCAAATGGTAATAATATCTTAGAGACAGTACTTCTTTGCTGAAAAAAGTTGGTGGTGACTGCATATATCCCACAATAGTTTTGAAACTACTATAAAGTTTCAGACAATAATGATGATGTTGAAAAAGAGTGAAAAGATATCAAGTTCTGAGCATACAAAGTTTTCCATTCTTTCTTGTATTCTTACAATAACCCTATGGGGGGTTTGTGTGTGAGAGACAAATGTACCCAACATTTCCTGATGAGCCTTACAGCTAAGCTGATGTCTTGAATCTTTCCAATTTTAAAATCAATTGGATTAAGAGCCTCAATTTGTGCAATTTTATGGCCAAAATGTTTGGTTTTTTTTTTGCTTAAGTTACTGTTAGGAAATGCGAAAGCTTGAATTTAGTTTGAGAAACTAGAAGGTTTAACTGTATTCTGCAGTTTGACACTCCCACATGCCCACTAGGAAATCTTTTCCTGCACCCATTTCCTCTCGAATCTTCTCTGACACAAAGTGGTAGTATGTGGTGTTTAACATATACATGAAACCGCTGGGAGGGGTCATCCAGAGTTTTGAAGTTCGGTGCCATCTATATGCAGATGACACCCAACTCTACTATTCCTTTCCACCTAAGGCCAAGGAAGCTGTCTGGACCCTAAACCAGTGTCTGTCATCAGTCATAGATTGGATGAGGGCAAACAAATTGAAACTTTATTGAGACAAGACAGAGGCATTCCTGGTCAGCCGGAAGGCAGAACAGGGAATAGGGACCCAGCCTTTGCTGGATGGGGTCACACTTGCCCTGAAGATACAGGTTCACAGTTTTGGGTTCCTGGACTCAGCGCTGAACCTGGAGGCCCAGGTATTGGAGGTGCCCAGAAGGGCCTTTGCACAATTAAAACATGTGTGCCACCTGCACCTGTTCCTTGAGAAGCCAGATCTGGTCACAGTGGTACACATCTTAATTACATCCTGTTTGGATGACTGTAGTGTACTCTACGTGGGGCAGTCTCCGAAGATTGCTTGGAAACTTCAGCTGGTCCAAAGAGCAGCACCCAAGTTGCTCAGTGGGGAGTTACAGGGAGTAGACAAACCCCTGTGTTGCAGCAGATCCACTGGTTGCCAGTCTATTACCGGGCCCAATTCAAAGTGCTGATTCAGGTCCAGGCTATTTGGCCAACCACACCTCCCTGTATGAACCTGCCTGGACCCTGGGATCTTCAGGAGAGGCCATTCTCACAGTCCCATTGCTATCTCAAGCTCAGTTAATAGAACAAGAGAGAGGGCCTTCTCAGTGGCTGCCTCTTGACTCTGGAACTCCCTGCCCAGGGAAGCCAGAATGGCCCCCTCTCTGCTGTCCTTCATGTGGCAGATTAAAATCTTTTTATTCAGGCAGGCTTTTAAAGAAGAAAATTTATTAAATACAGGGGCTGCTATTTTATATGTTTTAATACTTGTATATTTGTATATTTTAAGTTGTATTTCAATGTTTTTAGTTGTGAGCCACTTTTGAGTCTCCATATGGAGAAAAAAGCGGGATATAAATAAACAACAATAACAACAACAATAATAGTGGCATTAGTTGGAGGAAGACAGATGTTTGTGCTGTGTAATGACCAAAAACTTTAGATTGCACCCTCAGCTGTATTTTCAGAACTCTGAGGACTTGATGGCTACACAAGCACGAAAGATCCAGCAACTTCTATTAGAAATAGGGAAACTGTGCCTATTTCCCTCATCTCTTTTAAAGCTTGCTGGATCTTGATTGTTCCTGCCAAAGGAAGTAGGCATCAAGTTGGGACCGTCATGTGGAATTGGATCAGAAAGTCATACTGTAGCTGTAGAGTAAACATTTTCTGTAGGCACTGCAAGGTCCTCCTAGTAATACTGTGGTATCCAAAACTCTTTGCATACACCTGAAACTGCATTCAGCATGCTTGCATAAGAAGTGAGCGTACTGTACTTTACAATATGCTTGCACAGTGGAAATACCTTTGTTGCCATGTCTTAAATCCAGTGGTTAGTGCCAGTTAGAGCAGTTTCACTGAATTGATTACTGAATCAACCTTTGCTTAAATCCTATTGATTCAGTTTGTTCTATTTAGTACTAGTAATTGGATTTAGGCTCTTACATCCTCTTTAAATATGTCTGTATGATTGGTTCAGCAAAAGTATTAACAGCATTATCTGTTTCAGAGATTTCTGACCTTGAGAAGAACTAGAATTCCTATTTTAACTGCTATCATGTTTTTCACCATTAAAGTTATGTTCGGGGTTGTTGTATGTCTTTCGGGCTGTGTGGCCATGTTCCAGAAGCATTCTCTCCTGACGTTTCGCCCACATCTATGGCAGGCATCCTCAGAGGTTGTGAGGTATGGATAAACTAAGTCCGGAAAGGAAAGAATATATATCTGTGTAGAGTCCAAGGTGTGGCAAGAGTTCTTTGTCACTGGGAGCCAGCATTAATGTTTCAGTTAATCACCCTAATTGGCACTGGAAATGTTTTGTCCCTTGCCTGGGGGCATCCTTTGTTCAGTCAAGTCCTCATTGTGTTGGTTCCCATCTACTGTTTTGATTTTGGAGTTTTGTAATACTGGTAGCCAGATTTTGTTCATTTTCATGGTTTCTTCCTTTCTGTTGAAGTTGTCCACATGCTTGTGGATTTCAATGGCTTCTCTGTGTAGTCTGACATGATAGTTGTTAGAATGGTCCAGCATTTTTGTGTTCTCAAATAGTATTCTGTGTCCAGGCTGGTTCATCAAATGCTCTGCTATGGCTGATTTCTCTGGTTGAATTAGTCTGCAGTGCCTTTCATGTTCTTTGACTCTTGTTTGGGCGCTGCGTTTGGTGGTCCCTATGTAGACTTGTCCACAGCTGCATGGTATCCGGTAGACTCCTGCAGAAGAGAGAGGATCCCTCTTGTCCTTCGCTGACCGTAGCATTTGTTGGATTTTCTTCGTGGGTCTGTAGATAGTTACAGCACCAAAAAAGCCAACTGTTTGGTTCAGATACGTAGATGACACCTTCACAATTTGGAGCCATGGAGAGGAAGAACTCAGCAAGTTCCTGGACCATCTTAACAGCATCCACCCAAACATCCAATTCACCATGGAAAAAGAAAAGGAAGGAAAACTGCCATTTCTAGATGTTCTGGTCATCCGCAAACCCAATCAACAATTGGGCCACACAGTTTACAGAAAACCTACACATACAGATAGATACCTTCATAAAAACTCCAACCATCACCCAAGTCAAAAAAGGAGCACAATCAAAGCCCTGACAGACCGTGCACAAAGAATCTGCGAACCTCACCTCCTCCAAGGTGAACTCAACCACCTAAACTGGGCTCTACAGGCCAATGGATACTCCACCACAGACATCAGAAGAGCTGCAAGGCCAAGAACAAGCCATGAGAGTCAAGACAAAGATCCACCCAGAGGAAAGGTGTTCTTACCATACATCAAGGGAACTACTGACCGCATAGAGAAGCTGATGAAGAAGCACAACCTACAAACTATCTACAGACCCACGAAGAAAATCCAACAAATGCTACGGTCAGCGAAGGACAAGAGGGATCCTCTCTCTTCTGCAGGAGTCTACCGGATACCATGCAGCTGTGGACAAGTCTACATAGGGACCACCAAACGCAGCGCCCAAACAAGAGTCAAAGAACATGAAAGGCACTGCAGACTAATTCAACCAGAGAAATCAGCCATAGCAGAGCATTTGATGAACCAGCCTGGACACAGAATACTATTTGAGAACACAAAAATGCTGGACCATTCTAACAACTATCATGTCAGACTACACAGAGAAGCCATTGAAATCCACAAGCATGTGGACAACTTCAACAGAAAGGAAGAAACCATGAAAATGAACAAAATCTGGCTACCAGTATTACAAAACTCCAAAATCAAAACAGTAGATGGGAACCAACACAATGAGGACTTGACTGAACAAAGGATGCCCCCAGGCAAGGGACAAAACATTTCCAGTGCCAATTAGGGTGATTAACTGAAACATTAATGCTGGCTCCCAGTGACAAAGAACTCTTGCCACACCTTGGACTCTACACAGATATATATTCTTTCCTTTCCTGACTTAGTTTATCCATACCTCACAACCTCTGAGGATGCCTGCCATAGATGTGGGCGAAACGTCAGGAGAGAATGCTTCTGGAACATGGCCACACAGCCCGAAAGACATACAACAACCCTGTGATTCTGGCCATGAAAGCCTTCGACAACACAAAGTTATGTTCATTTATTCGTATGGACTTTTAAAGTAATTGGATATGTCAATCAACATCAGGGCTGTTTAAACAAAGTGAGATGACTTTTAAAAAATGGGAACAAACAATATTACACTTGTAGTAGAGAAGTTAAGAAGATAGAATAGGCAGATACTTAATGCACCCATCAGTTTTATTGTGTTGGAACCAAGCATATAAAGAGAAAAAAAGCATGTAATGACTATAGCAATTACTTAGAGAAAAATAGATGTATCTATTTCAATATAAAATTTCGAATACATTTGTTCGCTTAGAAACATCACATTGTGTTTTGTTTCAGGAGGAAAAGGCATCTCTTTTGCATCGTACACAGGAGGAAAGACGGAAGCGAGAGGTATGGTATAACTAGAGCGTTATATTGTAGATGTTGCCATTTGACATTAATTCTGTGTGAGAAAAATTAAAATAAGAAACTTGCCTTAATGGAATTGCAGTGAAAAAGCAAACGAAGAATCTGAAGCTAATAGGAGCTCATGGTTTTAGATCCTGGTTAAACTAAAAACATGGCTAGTATTAACTGTGGGAAAGTTAGTGGTGACATTTCACATAATCACAACTTGGCTGCTAATGGTAGTAACGCTTAAACATCTCAGATGCCAGCACCTGAATACAAAGCATGTGTTCTCCTGCTGTACACGTGTTTAGTCTACTTTAGCTCAGGCAAACTACTGTGATTGTTCTGTCACGCGCTGGGCCTGTGACTGACTGTCTGTTATGTAGGACATATGCTTTACGCCCAGCGGGAAGCCAGGGGCCTAAAAGAAGGGTCGTTGAGGAGTTTTCCTGAAAAGATGGCCTTGAAGTCTTTAAAGAAATAACAAAGTCTTTATTGACGAACAAATAATAAATCTTCAAGGAGTCTTGTCCCACAGGACAGGCGATAAGCTTTGAACAACTGTGAAAACCCTCTTATAACCCCTCCCAGGCTATCTGTTATCTGGGCTTAGCTAGTCTGGGACCCACTACCAACTCCAAGTGCGTCTGGTTGTTGAGTGGACCTACCAGCTGAGGCTTTCAGATGTTTCTGTGCTGTTCTGTATCCTGGGACGGTCAATATCCCTGGTATTCTTTATCCCTGGAGGTCTTTATCCCTGGTATTCTTGAAATAGGAAGCCTTTTACGGGACGAGCTGGTCTATGTCCTACAGCTGAACTTCCCAAGAGAGACTAACTTAAAAATGGCTCCTTCCCTCCCAGAGCCCTGAACAGGGGGCGGAACCAAACTTAATGGTGACAGACAGGTGGCCTGTCCTATGGCTGCAAACATTTGCAGCAAGAAAGTAAAATAGAAGATTCTGGTACAGCTGTACCAGCACAGTGATACAGAAAGTTATAAAACAATTTGCTGGTTTCTTTTATCAGCCTGATGTCTTATAGTAGGGGCTCTTTAGTTAATCTGATTTTGAATTCTTTAATTTTTTTTTATTTCTGATTTACCATGAGAGAAGTTAATTACATCCCTGATTCACACACTTTGCTTACTAGGGTAGTGTGTACCATTATTATATTTTTGAGAATTTGTTGAATTATGCTTTATTACAATTTTCTGTCAGATATGTCTATTACTACTGTCTACATTTTAACTTATATATGTGGATTCAGTGATTGTGATTTTTTTGTTTTTGTTTTTGCTTACACTTTACGAACACTGTTATTGCAACTATAACTTGGCATTGTAACTTAATTAAATATCACTATGGGTGTTCTTTGTGTATTAGATCTAAGCAACTAAGCAACTATGACTAGCAAATAATTTGTTGCTGGGTTACTTACAAGGCTGTGATACAGAAAACGTGTCCCATTAATATAGCACTGTATGTGTGTAGGAATGTATCCTTTTACACAGATAATTATTTTGAAAAGGCAGCAACACTGTCAGGCTTCAAACAATTACAGATATGGGTCAGTTGCAGTATAGGTCACTAATTATCCCTTATCTGTTCTTGGATAAAACATCCACCCAATGAACAAAGAATAACTGTTGTCTGCTATCATTCAGATGTGTAATACGGAAAATGAATAATTATTTCTGATACCATTGTTGACTTTCTTTTTAAAAATAACAATCCAAACTGACTGGCAACTCTCTGTATTGGAGTCTGCTTCTTCCATTTGGTTTCTTTTTTCATTTGCTGCCAGAAGCTTTCTCATTCCCTCCCTTATCTCTCTTATTTGCTACTCTTTTCTTCACATAACTCTCTTAAGCAGATTCTGTCACAGTAGTATGTAAAAACATGAATTCTCCCACAATTAACATGGACTTTATTCTTGAAGCAACTTAAATATTGGAGGCCTATCTAACTAAATAGGCATTTTAGAATTCTGTCTTTTTCAAAGGAACAAAAAGAACATTTCCAAGTATGAAGGATTGTGCAGGAAATCACAGATCAAATTTTTGTCTCTGAATATACATATAATGAAAAAAACCCTAATAATAGCAGGGGAGAGTGATAGAGTAATATCTAAGGAAGTTATCTGCTCCTAGCAAGATTATGCATTTGTCATAGCACAGAAGATCTTGTGGATGCAATAGAAATTTTATACGTAATTAAATGTTTCCTGGTGAGTGAGTGTGACTTTATTTAAACTTTTGCCCTAACTAGCTAATACATAGTATTGACCAGGAGGTCTTTTGAAATGCCCAGAACTGGTCTGCCACAAAACGTACCACTAGTACTCTTCTGCAGTGCTAACGAAAAAATTAAATAATATTGCTTTTGGCGATACCAGTTTAGTCAATCGAATCAGCAATAGCTCTTTCATATTTTGTACTGTTGACTACAATGCAGCAAATTTTATTTTGACCTTTGCCTTATCTCCTTAGGAAGAAAGGAGAAGACTGAAAAATGCGATAATTATCCAGTCTTTTGTTCGAGGGTACAGGGACAGAAAACACCAAGTAGGCACTTTTTCCATGATTGACTTTTTTTAATTGCTTTTGAATGTGGATTACAATAAGATCAACCTAACAGTTGCTGATGTCACTATTCTAGCCTTCCTTCCATTGGGCAGGACATTGGATCAGATCCAACATTTGCTCAGTGTGTAGAGAATAAATTGAGCCTTGAGAAATTTTGCAATCAGAAGTTGTTGCTGTTTAGTGGAATAGGGAGAAAATATGTAGCAGCCATATGACAGACTGTGAAAGAAGTCACACTTCAGACACTCTGTCTCTTCTTGAGCAGACTCTTATTCTATGGACTGGCAGGATAAGTCACAGTTTTGGGCAGGAAAATCACAGTTACAGGTTCCATTTATATTATTATATTATTAAAACCTCATTATTAATGTCTTGTGCTGGGTAGCAATACAGGAAGAACCTGTTATAGGGAACAAAACATGACAGCAAGTTGAAAAATAAAAATGCAATAATTAAGGTTCACAATATTTTCTCTTAAACACCTTTGCCCTCTATATGTATATCAAGTTTTGCATCTCCTGGTCTTACATAAATTACTCCTTGGATTTGTTGCTTTGCTGTGGATCATGATTTTGGGAAGAGGCTTTATGAATACCTGATGTATGTGGGGTCATAGGCATCCAAAATCAAAGCTGGTCTGTAAAAATGTATGCATTATTTTAATATTGAGCATTTTTCTGGTTTTGTTCTTTATTTTAAGTATGCCATTCAGAGGAGTGAATTTGATCGCTATGCTAATTTAACACAGTCTGGAGGAAGCTTCTCCACTGCCAATGGATCAAATCTAACTCTCCTAGTTCGTCAGCTTCTATTTTTCTATAGGCACAATGAGGATTCTAAACGTTTAGTAAGTACTGGGATTTATTAAGATGTTTTTGAAGTCTCCTCAATATTTTTATTATTTTAATTCTTAATTGTTGAAGTAATCTGTATGTGCTTCGTACAATGTTTACACAAAGTCCAGCATTGCACAAATGTACCTCTTGGTGAACAAAGTAGCTTTTAAATAAAGGGTTGATTTTCTGTATGCAAATGAATTTTGAAGGGTAGTATGTTAGACAGTGACTTGATTCATGATTGAATCATATTGGCTATTGGGTTATACCTTCCTTTCTTTGTGCACACTCACGGTTTTCCACTGCCGCTTCCTGATTTGGTCAGACTGTTTTTGACACAACTAAATTGATTTGTCATTACCCAACGATAGTTTGCCCAGTTTAGTTCTTCCTTCTGAATCAAGAAGCAACAGAGGGAATTGTAGAGTGTCCAAAGAGGATGTCTAAGCTGGGTCTCAGAAGTGAGATCATTATTAGGTAATCTGAGACAGTAATATTTCCTTGTGAAGTGGATCATATCGCAAATCAAGCATTTTTTATTCTTTCCTGAAGAGCTGAGACTAGATGCTTGTTTATTCCAAAGATTGTTGTAGACCAGCATGTAGAGTAAACTGGAAATCCCTTGCTACAAATTACGGGTGCACATACTCACTTCTTATAGATATGGATATGCCATTTGTTATTTTCCCTTTTATTTTTGAAGCTAAACTTAATTTCTGAGGAGATTTTTTCAGCATTTGCCTGCAGATGGACAGATAATGATTGTTTGAATGAAAGTGTAGATCTCTCAGTTGTATTGGCAACTTGTTTAATATGTTGCAAAGAGAGTAGAAGAAGCAGGCTTTGTCTTTATTTCATTTGTATCTTATTTCTTTCTATGGATTTAGCATTAAGGTTGCAAAAGACAGGGATATTTATAAATCATTTTAAAACATGTGTCTAATATTTTTCCTTTCCTGCAGATATGGATATGTCAGAACTTGATTAAACAAAATGCTCAGTTTGTGAAGCAGCTTGATGGCCCGGACAAACTTACATGCCTCTTCCAGATAAAAAGACTACTGGGCTTATGCTGCAGGTAAAATACAAAATAGGAGACAAAAATAAAAGCAGTTTACTGCAGAATATGATTGGTTTACTCAAGGCTCAAGGCGATGTCGACATTTGCAGACAGAGAAGTTCTCAAAGTCTTAGTTTGGTAGAACCAGCCAGAGTTGGCATTCAGTTGGTTTACCTTTGAGAACTCGCGCCATGCAGTGTTGGGACAATGGGAGCATTACTAATCATCTATCATGTAAAGAGTGCCATGTTATTTTAGAAAATAAACTGAGAATATGAAATAGTCTGAAATTGTGCAAAATATCCTCTAAAACAATGTTTAGGAAAAACAAATGTTCTTTCTTATGTTGAATCTCACAGTGTAACAAGACAAGTTATTTTATTAAAAAAGGCACTGTTATTCTCCTGTTTATTGAAAAAAGTAGCATGTTGTTGTTAACATTAGTTGTGATATGTTACCCTCATGCTATCCATATCCTATAAAATGTGGGTATTAATATGTCTGAAAGGAAGGAAACACCTACATTTCATTTGTACATATTAACTCACATATTAACTCTATGTTTCGTAGTCATTTTCTTTGACATTTTCTTTACCACCCTGAAATCTGAAAGTTAATTTTTCTGCTTGTAAGTTAGAATTATATTTCTTGTTATATGGCAGAGAAAAAAGCCTCTCTTCTATTTGAGTAAAAATTTTCATTTTGTCAGATTGCTACAGAACTGCAATGATGACAGTCTGAATGTTGCACTTCCTATGAGGATGCTTGAAGTATTTTCATCTGAGAATACCTATTTGCCTGTTTTACAAGATGTTAACAAGGTAGCATCAGTAATTGAACAAATCTTGCACTACGTGATTCAGAAAGGTTAGTGTGAAAATGGCATTGATTGAAGTCTGAATGTGTAACTCCAATCAGTTATATTTTTCAGGCTCATTGAGAATTATCATTATGGATATCAGAATAATATTTAAATCTAGGAAAGCTTGCCATCTGTTTCTAGTTATGTTGCAACTTTATAAGATTACATGTTTTCACAATAATTGGATATTTATACATTGTATAGTAAATGTTTTAAAAATAATTCCTTCTACATTACATATTTCTGTTCTTCCCTCCCCCTTTTTGTAGTTTCTTTTTGTAGATAGAGAGAGCTAATTATTAATATAAGGCTTGCAGTCTAAAATATGCTAAGAAATACACATGAAGCTGAGGAGGATTTGTGATTAAGTATGCATATTGATTACATTGATAGTCACTTTTCAGTTCCTATATTTAAAGATGCATTTGATAAACTCAAATCAAAATATATTCTTTCTCATGCTGGAAGACTTATTTTACTCACTGTTATAGGCGATGTACCCGTGGTTCTGAAATACATTAAAATGTTTATCATTAAGTGTATGATTTAAAATAAATTAAATTTTATCTTCTTTTCAGGATACTATAGATCGCTTTATTTGCTAATAAATAACAAGCTTCCATCAAGTATTGAGTATTCCGATGTGTCTCGGGTTCCTATTGCAAAAATATTGCTAGAAAATGTTCTGAAGCCATTGCACTTTAATTATATCTCCTGTCCTGAAGATGCCAGGTAAGCATTTGAATAGCATTATTTGCTCATGCTAGATTATTGTGTCTACTTAATATAGTGATCCATAGATAGGCCATACTGCTTTAAGTAAAACAAACAAAACGCTCAATAGGATTATTAGATCAGCTTTTCCTAATTTTATTTATTATTGCTAAAGACTTTTAAGCTGTTCTAGTTTGTGTTTTACTTGTTTAACCACTTTATATTTCAATATGTATATATTAATATGTAAAGGATTTTGAATATATTCAGCTGCATTTCCCATGAAAGTAAGGGGGTAAATCGAGATGCAAATTTTAAAACAAATAAATGGGAAAAATTGACTATGAATAAAATAATCAGCAACATATTTTTGGAAGAATGAGGGAAATATATTCAAGACTTGTAAATTGATTATATTGTGAATGTACTATTGGAAAACTGCTGACATTTTTTGTATACGGAAATATCTCTTTACCTGCTGCAGGCAACAGATCTTTGCTGCTTTTACAGATGAGTTTCTGGCAGCACCTTTTACAGACCAGATATTCCATTTCATCATTCCAGCACTTGCAGATGTGCAGACTTGCTTCCCTTATGAACTTTTTCTGAATGCACTATTGTTAACAGAAAGCAGGCGTTCAAGGAAAAGTGAGAGAGCTCCTTGGCTTTTTTACTTTGTCCTGACAGCTGGTGAAACATACTTAGGTAAACAAAATATGTTTATAGGTATCAGTTTGTTGGATATTGCGTTTCAGACAATGAAGTTGTTTGATATTATTATATTTGAACCTTGCTTTTTTCCCTTGAGATCTAAAGTGTTGGTAATGTTAGTGCTTTACCATTATGAAACATGATTCCTATTATGGTCCTTTGGCCCATGTTTCAGAGGACTCATAGCAGTGTATATAGATGTTATATTTAATGGAGATAGACTGGTCATAGGGCACCCAGAAACCTTTAATTTTTTTTAGTTAATTTGAAAATATAGGCTTTCCTGATTTTGAACCCATTTTGTCATAACTTTTATCACAGCAGGAAGATTACAACCTGAAGACCTCACTGAATTAAAGAACTTGAAAAACACACAAACTTAAATGTAATATTCTCTGGGCAGTAGTGTAATTATTTTCACACATACAACCCCCCCCCCCCCCCCCTGGCATCACTTTCAGATGCTTAGAACATGATCCAGGGGTGTGTTTTTCTTTAGCATATTGTTTAGACCTGGAAAGGTCAGTTGCATATCCATATTCCACTTACAATGAGTTCTGTTCCCTTGTGTGAGTCCTATGTTTAGAAACAACCAATAGTAATAATAGTATTTGCTGTATTATAGTTCCCTTGATGAAATGTGTGTTCTGACTTCTGAGTCCAGCATTATTGTTTAGTTCTTTAGTAGCAATAGTGAGTTCTTGAGGCATTTTATAAAGATATCTTTGATGCTAGAAGGTTTGAAAATTGAGTATGTCATGCATCCTTGCAACCATATTCTTTTTACAGCTCTCACATATTTTCCCATATACAGTAGAGTCTCACTTATCCAAGATAAATGGGCCGGCAGAACATTGGATAAGCAAAAATGTTTGATAATAAGGAGGGATTAAGAAAAAAGCCTACTAAACATGAAATTAGGTTATGATTTTACAAATTAAGCAACAAAATATCATATTTTACAAGAAATTGACAGAAAAAGCAGTTCAATACACAGTAATGTTATGTAGTAATTACTGTATTTACCAATTTAGCACCGAAACATTGCAACATTTACTACAAAAACAATGACTACTAAAAGGCAGACTGCCTTGGATAATACAGAACCTTGGATAAGTGAAGCTTGGATCAGTGAGACCCTACTGTACATATATCAAGCAGGATATCAATATTGAAATCATTGGGATTTGATCTAAGTTGTCAAGAACTTGCCCTATTGATTTTAGTGGGATCTAATGTTAGATACGATTATCTGGATGCAACATGTATTTTATAATTTGGGATGTTATGTTGAACATTGGATTTGTTCATTTTCTTAAAAAAGAAAGGATAAACTTTTTAAAAATCATGATAAAGTAATTTATAGGTGATCTTTGTTCAGTGCTTCATTGCTATGTATTTACCTTTTCCTATATAGGATCTCTTTCTGAAGAAGGGCTACTAGTGTATTTGCGGGTACTCCAGATGTTTCTTTCTCAGTTACCCGTATCTACATCAGGTTCAGATTGTCAGGATTCAACTAGTGACTCTGAAGATGAAGAAATTAATAAGACAACTTCCATGCCTGTGAGTATTTATTACAAGCATTTTAAATATGATTTCTAGGGGTACATCCTCCAAAGTGAAATATGGAAAAAAATCAAGGGAGGAGGTTATATTTTGGAGGAGATCTCATATGAAGCTGCTTTTCATCCACAAGTTGGTATGCTGTCAGTCATTGAAAACCTTGAAAAGGAAGTTCATTGAGATTCACTTAAATGTTAGAGTAGTAGTTAGAGGGGGCATAACTCTTTTGAAAGTGAGTTCCAAAGTCTCAGGGCTGCTACTAGGAAAGCTCTTGCATACAAGTGGGACTATTCTCAACACCACATATTAGAGAGGCCATGAAAAATTATCTGTATTAAAATGGGTTTTTCAGAACCCAGTCACCGGCTGTGATTACAAAAAATTAAAAGCATGACTTTTGAATTGGACTCAGAAACTGGTAACTAGAACAATTAATGCCATTTATTCAGATTTTCTTATCCACACGAGCATCTGGTAGCTGCATGTTGTATCAGTTCTACTGCCACCAAAAAGCAGTGAATCAGGAGCTCCACAAGTGATGCAGCTGATACTTTAAGGCCTGTCCAATTCCATCCAGGATAGTTGTATACATTTAAACCAGATCAGCTGGCTTCCCATCCTGCAGAGCCTTTTCTGATTGTTCTCCCACTTCATCCGTTAATGTAATTCAGTACTTGTTCCAAGCCTTCTTAATACTCTTGGTGGGGAAAAGAAGTTGAACTTCCTGCCTTCAGTAGATTAATGATGTCAAACCTGAAGTTCTAGATGACTTCTCTCAACAGATGTTGAAAACTTACAGATACAATAGAACCATATGTTACTCTGTACATTGCAGGCAATAAGATAGAGGTGAAATCACCAATAGTATCTTCTGAAATCATCCTTTTAGGAAAGAGACCACTCGCTAGAATTATGCCTTCTAAGTCTAGGCTAGACAGATAGTGCAGGCACCATTAGTGAAACACTTAATGAGTAGTTTTATATCATCACACGCACATCATCCAGTTATTGATACACAGCAATGGCCAGAATTCTTGTGATATGTAATCCAGAATTGAACACAGCATTTTAAAGAGAACACAGTCCATGGTCTGTCTCAAGTAGACTTTAAGCTCCATGTCTTCAAACATGTCCATTTACTATTATCAGGATATTAAAGAAATCCTATAATGACAACAGTGAAATTAGAGCAGGTATCTTGTGCTATAACTCTGCATTTTTTTATCAATGAAATATATTACCCAATAGACTCTTAATTTAAGTTTACTTTGGCTCTGTTCACAGGTGGTCTGTTTACAGGTATATCTGCATTCAGTGAAGAGCACAAAAGATTAGCCCTGTGTGTTTGAATAGTGTAGATATAGGCCTCATTGCACAGTTTCCAGGTGTTTTGTTGCAGGTTGCTTACAAAAGGTTTTATATGGGCTAGGCACCTCAGTGGCAGTCAAGTAGAACATTACACAGGTGGCTACATAATGTATTGTGATTTATTATGGAAGAGAATGGAATTCTAATGGGGGCTCAGAATGTTATGGCTGTTCAAAAGGATCAGCAGTGAGGTTGTATTTGAAAGCCTTCCTTTTCTTTGTATAGATTTATAAATTGGAATTCTGATTTATCAGTCATATGATAGTTTCATATCATCATGTAGTATTTTTTAAATGAATGTTTAGGAGCATGTAGACTGAAATGTTGAAAATTGATTATTTTTAAAATGTGAAAGTTATTTTTATTACAGGGAGATGGAAGAATATCAGTCCAGTATATAACTGACGAATGTCTTTCCAAGTTGGATACTAAACAGCAGACAAACACCCTGCTAAATATGGTTTGGAGGGATTCAGCTAGTGAAGAGGTCTTCACCCTAATGGCTTCCATCTGCCACACACTAATGGTGCAACACCGAATGATGGTGCCAAAAGTCAGGCAAGTGCAAAAGATTTGTGAATTCTTCACAGTAATATCAGTCCTAGCTAATATGGCAAGTGCTAAAGGGTATTGTAGGTTGAAGCTGAAAACACACACACACACACACACACACACACATACACATGTATGTGTAGTGCTTTGTTAGTGATAGCTGGCCAATAATAACAACAACAACAACAACAACAACTTTATTTGTATTCCGCCCTATCTCCTGAAGGGACTCAGTGCGGATATTGGTTTCATTTTATTTTGATGTTAGTTTAAAGCTTGCTGCCTAGAAACTTAAAGATTGAACCCTCAAGTGAGTCTTTTCTTATACCAGAAACTCAAGTGTCTAATGCATTATCATGAAAAAAACTATCCCAGAACATTTAAAGTATAAAATGTATCTCACTGTTTTACCAAATTGTATTAGTAACATATAATGAAAGTATATGTCTGTTAGATAAAGGCCATGCTTGCTTTGGACTGGACTGTTCATATTCAGTTCAAAATGAAATGCCACAAGCTTTCTGAAAATTTCAAGTTGCACTGTTTATATAATAGGAAGATGAAGATTTACAGATATTTTAGCCAGAGTACACATAATTATGCAATTTTTGTGAGCTTAAGCAGACAGTAGATAACAAAGAGCAACCATATGCACATAATTTAAAGGTTGTAAATAGTATTGATAACTGCATTTCAAGAGAGGTGATGGATGTTCACAGAAAACTATAAAATCACAGCCTTCATATATAAGAGGCTAGTGAATAAGAGATTTATTAGGAGGATTGAAGTTATAAATTAAAATGTGAGTTTCCATAAAATAGTAAATGCATAAGAGATAAAGTGGTGGTGGGTTAGCATGTAAACATGTGACTTAAAATGTCTCGATATGATGCCTCATGAACTTGAATGAATACTGTAGTTGTTTTCTTAATCTGTTTATCCTATTATGCTTATATTATTGATGTACTCTGATTTTTGTCTGTGTGATTTTAATATGTTGTAAGCCGCTTTGGGTCCCTTGAGGGAGAAAAGCGGGATATAAATAAAGATTTATTAGTTTTAATTAAAAATGTGCATGTTGCAGCTGTGGCCTGATAATTTTGAACACCTTATAACTGGCTTTTAAATTCTAAATGTGTATGATTGTTTCAGTGGTATTATGTTTATGTTTTATAATGGTTATTCTGTACAATTTTGTGTTGGTAATTGAATGCTACACCTATGTTGGAAACCGCTTTGAGTCCCCTCGGGGAGATAAAGCAGTGTACAAATAAAGTTTTAGTATTATTATATAACTGGTAATTGCAGAGTGAATAATGCCAAGTTGCTGGGAAGAAATGTATCTGGTATTTTTGGAATGCTGTAAACCACAATTAGTTCAAACTGCTTTGTAAACAGTGGTAAAGAAAACTAATTGGCAGTGCCTTGTTTAACCTACTGGTGTTTATGGCTTTTCAAGGAAGTAAGATGTCAGTGAAATGGTGATCACTTGATTAGGGTAATTAGTTCTTTGTCACCTAATTGCATTAGAGCAGGATGTGAGATCTGGAGATCATAGTAGAAGCTGAATTGTATACCTTTCTTTATTGCAAAGGGTCTGTTGCTTTGAATAGCAATTACGGGATTTAAATGCACCATTGCTTTGACTTTTGGTTTATTGGTGAATGGTATAGAAAAGGTGCTTAATTAGTGAATGCTCTATAGCCTTAATTGTATTACACTTCCTATTTCCTCCAAGGAGATGTTCTTAACTTTTTGCAGTGCTTAGTAGTAATTTACTGGTTTGCTTCCAGATTATGCAGATGGTTAACTGAATTGATATTGTGAATGTGTGTGTATTAAATTGGCAGTCTTTATCTATGACTCACTCTAACTCAACCCTACAACCAGGGATCTACTTCTCTATTTTTCTCACCTTGGTAGGATAACAAAGGGAAGAATTCTGGAAGGTTCATCTGTACCTTATTGCCTTGTGTCAGCATAGGTATGGGATATAAGGAGGGCAGGGAATATCAGGCTTAAAATCTAAAATGAGAATTGACTACTTCATCTGTAAAGTATACCTTTTGAGTGCATGTGTAATGAAAAGGTATGAAACCTCAAGGGCGTTCAGCAAAAATGGCGAGCATCTTTTCTTTGCTTTTTTGTTACCATGCTACGATTTGGTTGTGCAGGTTGCCTGTTGCCCCAAGGGAAGACATTTTGTTTTCTTAAATAAATTGATCTTTAATACAGTTTGGTACATGTGAAAGCTGTTTCTACTCTGCTCATGTGTTACAATGCCTATTTTTATCTAGAAACAGATATCTATAAGCAACAGTATTCTCATGAGAGCCATACACTGCCAATTGTTCGCTGTAATTCCCGCTCTACCTTCGCTGTCTCCTTACTGTGTCCACAATGAATGAGATGGGTGCCCAGTTCCCTTTTCAACTCTTAATAATTGTGCCCTGTTGCAACTATGAGTTACCTACTTTGTAATGTTCTTTGTATCATTTAATGATGTTACCAGTTTAACTAGTCCAGGAGACTGAATGTTCTTTCTTCCCCTGACTATTAAGATTTTGCACCTTTACCAACATCAGGCACTTCCTTGGTGGGTAGGGGAAGGGGGTGGGATGGGATGGGATTGGAGAGCATGAGGAGGGATGCTCTCCAATCTCTCCTGCAGGAACTTCACACCTCTTGCCCAGGTGAGTGAGGGAACTCTGTGCCCAGCCATCCCACCAGTACAAGTATTAGTGTGATGTGTAAAATATTGCAGGGTGGCTAGAGATATTCACAGTTTTTCTACTTTCATGAGACTCTCAACCCGCGAGAAAATGGAGGGGCTGATTAATTAAATTTGGGTCTGTCTGAAGCTTGATAATAAACTTGTAATCCTGTTATCCTTCTGTTGTGTAATAGACACATTATTATTATTATTATTATTACAATGGGAAGATAGGACTCTAGAATATAAAGCATCTCTGGGGACATAAGTAAATAATAATAATAATCATCATCATAATAGCAACAACTTTATTTTTATACCCCGCCTCCATCTCCCCGAAGGGACTCGGGGCGACTTACATGGGGTCAAGCCCAGGTAAAAACAATAACAACATAAAACACATCAAATGGCAAAACCACACATAATTATAAAATTTTAAACATTAATATATAAGGATAAAATGATAAGCATTAATAAAACATGATCTAAACACAAAAATAAAAATCATAAAAATGAACTGGGCAAAGTGCGCCAAGTGTATTTTGTAAACATGAGGTAGTTGATAAAATGCTGCAAATTCGTGAGATAACAGCTTCATGCAAAATGATTTTCACCTTGTAAAAGCATTTCAAAATGTGTCATGAAATTATTATTCATACCAGGAAAGAAAGTCCTTCTTGTTAAAATCTGCATGGTATAGTAATTAAATATTTAGAGAGATGTTTATGCCTGTTCAGAGAAGAAATCCCAGAGGGCCATTAGAATAAAAGCTACAATCATTTACAATTGTATACCAGTAGCTAACTTAATCTCTTGTAATTGCAGTCACATCTGTTACCTTCTACCTGTGGCACCTTCCAGTTTAAAGGAAGTGTCAAAATATGCTGCCCTGCTGTAGTGACCTTTATCCAACTGTATGCATCTGTCTCATTCTATTGTATTCTCTTCATTAACTTAAATGGTCTCAGTGGGAAACTGGACCCGATTTATAACCTAGACTGAAAATCTTCCCTTTAACTAATTAACTTATAGCGGTGCTTCAGCTAAATAAAGCTTAATGGGTCATTTAATTTCCCTCCTTGCACCAGAAAGAATTTGGCAAAATACCCTTCTGCCAAATAAATATAAATCATGTACCCTTTGTGAACAATTAGATGGCTGCTTAGAGAAGCTGTAGAGCTCACATAAATGACTTCTGTATAAAGGGACAGAGCTACATGATCTTTTGATTTTAAAATTGTAAAATAGATATGTCATACTATGAAGAGGGTTGCTGCAACCCTAGCAGTGATGAGTGATACTTCATCACCCACCATTCTGTGTTTTATTTTTTTAGAAAACGTGTTAGATATTTTTATTCTCTTGCAGTTGGTGAGTCTGAAGGTTTAAAATATTAGCTAAATTTAAATTTCAAACAAGAAATACTTCTAATAATACTAAAACAGACCTAGTATCCAGTGATGTTCATTTTTTATTGAAGTCTTTATTGTAAAGTACAAATAATACAAGTGGGGAACTATTATTTACAAACTGGGGTAATGCCATTTTAGGATAATATGTGTTGAGAAAGATTATCTTATTTATTAAATTATCACACATTTATAGGAAATGATACAGTAATAGATTTTCCTTTGTTAAGGGTGTTAAACCTTTTTTTTATAGAAGAATTGTAAACTTACAAGTATCCTCAAGGGCACTCTAGTCAGAACCAACATTAAATATGCCACTAGAAACAGATTCGTGGATTTTGTGGACCCTTCTTTTTTGGAGGTACATGCTTTGTAAAGTTTAGGTGGGCAGCTGTCTGGAAAAACCACAATCCCCAACATCCCATGTGGAGTAGTGCTAAAATATATGAATGAAAAGGAATTTACAAGCAGAATATTAACAGTTTTTACATGTTTGAATCCTAAAAATATTTAGGAGGTGTTTCCACAACCTTGGTTTTCATCTAGTATTTAGTTCATAATTGAAAGTATTCTACTTTCTTAAAATAACCCTAGGTTTATATATCATCAAATTTGGAATGGCTCAGTTATGATTGGTGAAACACCGAGGAACAGGTTAATTAAGCAGATCACCTCTGATTAGTTTTGGTATGACAAATGAGCACTTTCATTTTTTAAAACAGTCTGTTTTAGTGCATAACAAGACTAGTTGACTAATTTTGAAAATAATATTTCATAAATATTGCTTCTCAATAAATATTGACAGAAAAGTTAAAAGACTTGTGTCATGTTTTGTGTGTTGGGATTTTTTCTTCTGAGTGCTCTTTTTCTTTTTCTACTTTAGACTTTTATATAGCTTAGCTTTTAATGCCAGGTTCCTGAGGCATCTTTGGTATTTAATCTCCTCAATGACAACACGAATGATTACTGGGTAAGTATTGCTCTCTTTAAAAATCGAAATATATATAGAGACGTGTTACTATGCAGAGAGAAATAATGTCATGGGAGAGAAAAACTGTACTATTACCTCACACTAAGTTGTGAATTATCAGTTAATAGAGCTGCAGCATTTGAAAAGCATTCTGATTGACTAAAAGGTACTTGGCATTTAAATAAACTACAAGTCTATTTTAAAATTACTTTTTATTTAAGTATCCATGCACACTGAATATGCCAAGTACTCTCTTGAGATATATTCCTTCTGCCTTGTATGACAGAATTCTGTTTTTTTTCCTTTAGAATTGTGTGTGCACAGTTCCAAAAGTTCTTAATATTATTTTAGTACATGCAAATTGTCAACAACAGTTTTTGAGGGATGGGATGGGACTGTGCGACATTTTTCAGGCCAGCATTGTCCTCTTGGCTCGTTCTCTTTCCTCTCTCTGTGCGGTCATGCTTGCTTGGCCTTGCTGATTGGTAAATGTGGTCTTCCCAATTATTTACTGGGTATGATTGTTTTTTGATTGGTTGCTGAAGACAAATGGAGACTGTCCACAGCTTGATATCCATGGTTTCACCCATACTCCAAGAAAAAATTTCTTCTGCCTCCACTGGGTCTTTCAGTGTGGTTATATGGTATGTTTCCAGCTCAAGTGTAGTCAAGATATAGGGTTCACTATTATCCTGTGAGGGAGCTTGGAATATACCACAATGGATAAGGAAATTATACTGTGCTTTTTTGTTTGTTTGTTTGCTTGCTTTGCTGTTCTACTTTTTTGGAATCTTTCAGTCTTAATTTTAAAACATATTATGCTGTAAAATATATGTGTCTGATTTTTTTTGGTAAAACTACTTTAAAGATTTTCATATTCCTCAGCTATTTCTTATATATGTAATTTTTCTTTTTCTCTCATTTGGATGGGCATGGTGACATTTACTTTGTGGATCTTTTGTTGAATGAAAGAAGGGATGTAATTATATATTTTCTTTTCTTTGTTGATGTTGTATGGATGTAGATTTGTAGAGGATGTTAGGATAGCTTGATACCTTAAGAAGGATTATATGCTTGTCACTTTGACTTTTGCCACAGCTAGGGGACCAAGAGATGCTGGGAAATCACACCCACTGTTTTACAGGAAGAACAGAATAGTAAAGTAAAGGGAAGGCCAACCTCGCTCCATCTGCCTGCCAGAGTGAGAGCTGCTACTCTGGTGCATACTTTTCCATCCTCATTATTTCTTTTGTATGATATTTCTTAGATTGTGAACTTGTGAGCTAGAGCTGTGTTATCTTTCAGTATCTGTATAGTGCTTAGAAAATTTTGGCTCTTCATCAATGTCGAATAGTTATATGGACATTCAAAAATCTTTCTCCTTGATCAGTCAAAGTTTATTTAACTGGTGACAGTCCTTTTTCCCTTGGTAGAATTTCAGCTGTAAATTAGCAACAGCATATTTTGGCAGAAATTAACTTGAACAAGTGGAATTATATTTGTTACTTTCTCAACATATTTTGGCTTAATAAATGCTGATTAGTAGTTCTCTCCGTTAGACCTACATAACTACCATTGTGCTCTGAAATCAGCATCATAATCTATTTTCTATTTTGGCTCAACTTCAACATATTCCCCTTTTCCAATTAGAAAGTGGTAGTTAAGACCAAGATCCTTATGAATTGTTACACTAGTTACACTAGCTTTTGACAGTTTTAATACTTTAGTAGTAAGTCTTGCTTCCAGATAAAGTTGCATACTAACTGACTTGAGAACAATCGATAAAATATAAATAGACATGTAAAATATCAGCATTGTTTCAATTGAGTCAGTTCTGCAGGATAAATTATTGGCAAATATATCTTGTATCCTTTTGAAATAATTTGAATTTTTTTTCTAATGGAAAATATTCCATTGGGGCCGGGCTGTGGCGCAGCTGTTGAGCAGCTGCCTTAAATCACTCTGACCATGAGGTCATGAGTTCGAAGCCAGCCCGTGGCGGGGTGAGCACCCGTCAATTAAAAATAAAAAATAGCCCCTGCTCGTTGCTGACCTAGCAACCCGAAAGATAGTTGCATCTATCAAGTAGGAGATAAGGTACCACTTATAAAGTGGGGAGGCAAGATTAACTAATTTACGACCTGGAATGAGGAAGTGCCGTCAGTGTGGATGATGAAGCAGCTGCTCCCCCCTGTGGCCAGAATCGAACATCCCCTCAGAAGAAGGTTAACTTGCCTCTGCGTGTGTCTCTCAGTCTCTGTTTGATGTGTTTATGGGCATTGAATGTTTGCCCTATGTGTGTTATAATGTGATCCGCCCTGAGTCCCCTTCGGGGTGAGAAGGGCGGAATATAAATACTGTAAATAAAAAATAAATAAATATTCCATCAATTTTCAGTTCTTGCATACTGGAATATAAAATAGAATCTTCCAAAGTCTCTTTCCCAGTTATATGTCTAAATTGATCACAGATCTGTGTCTTTTGTTCTGTTAAGGTCGATGGTGCCCCTCCTTCAGGTGATATCACGTGGCTCACCTATGTCTTTAGAAGATTCTAGTCGGATCATCCCTCTCTTTTACCTTTTCAGCTCCTTGTTTAGTCACTCGCTTATCTCTATACATGATACTGAATTCTTTGGTGATCCCATAGACGGTAAGAGCATCATCTTATGTAAACATATTTTTACCGTATGACATACTGAGTGACTATGCTAGAATAATTATATAGTCTTTTTGCTCTCCAAGAATTATTTAGATTAAAAAACCCTCACTTTTATACTGTTTTGAAAGATTCCCTCCACCTGTGTTTTTCCTCTTTGATTTATGTTACTGCTTGAAAATGAAGGAACAATTATTGTTATTTGTGTCTAGATTTAGATTTTAAAAAGCCTTATATAACTTATGACTTAACAAGTCACAGTTAGACCACTCAACGAGGGATAAGCATGAGCCAGAGTCTGTAGTATGGTTTGGTGAGCAAAATTTAAACTCTAGCCTAATTCTAGTCAAATAGCATACCTAATTCTGAACTGCACTGAAAAAAAGATGCAAACATGTATCTTAATTAACATAGATTCAAATTATGAGATTTCCTAGGTTGAGACCAAGAGGGCAAGAATGATTTCCTGTATGTGTTTTGTGTTTTGCATAGTTGTAGGCCAAAGACAATCATCAATGATGCCTTTTACATTGGAAGAACTGGTAATACTATCACGATGTCTTCGAGATGCTTGCTTAGGAATAATTAAATTGGCATACCCAGAAACAAAACCAGAAGTTCGAGAAGAATACATTGCAGCTTTCAGAAGTGTTGGTGTTACCACAAATACAGAAATGCAACAGTGCATCCAGACAGAACAGAAGCGGTGGATTCAACTCTTTAAGGTACCTATAGTGTTTGTTTCTATGTAAGTCAAAAGAAAATTGCAGGGTTTCCTTTTTCTTGCACTTGGAGAATCATAGATAACGGATGTTGAAAATCCAAGTAAGAATAAAGTTCTTTGATTTATTTATTTATTTACAGTATTTATATCCCGCCCTTCTCACCCCGAAGGGGACTCATGGTAAAATAGCAGTATTTTAAAAATAATAGTTTTAAATTATAATACTTACTACAAAACATGCTAGTTTGGCCAGTTCTGATTGTTCGATTGTGTGATGAAGAATGCAGTCATAGCTTTGAGGAGGTATTTCATACTTTAAAAATGAATTGTCTTGTTTAGTTCTCCATTTCTTAAATACGCATTCATTTCTTTTGGTTTTTGACTTCACAGGATTACTGTTTGTTACTTTTTCTGAACATTCTCATTTCTCTTAAACATGATTTGTTTTTCTGAAAGAAGTGCATGTCTACTGTAATTGAGTTCTTATACAGCTAGATTTGGAGTGTAATCCAAACCTAGGCAATATTCTATTGGCTTCATTTCTTGCTTACTGAATTCCTTATTGTTTGGGGTATTGTTTGGAATGTGTTTAACTTTAGGAACTGCTATATAGATTTTTAAAATACCTGTCTATAGTCATAAAAGAACTCTTGCCTGTTTGGCATAGTATGTCAGAAGAGTGTTCACAGCTAAGTTTGTTCAGCAATGTGATCTTTCAGACGTTTCCAAGTAATCACTAGCTTTCTACCCACTTGGATTTCCCCATGGTATCATAAGGTTGGAGAACACTAAAGAGGTGGGGTAGGACCCATCAAGAGTATAACTATTGCGCAAGAAAGTGCTTGACTTGCCATGAAATTTCTGCAGCAAACATATATAGTCAGCTAAAATTACTCATTAAAGGAGTGGAAGCAGAAGAAATACATTTTCCAAATTGAATGCTAGATTTACAGTCCGTTTAATACCGGCGACCTCTCGCACACTAATGTTCAGTTCGAGTCATCAGCTGTCCCTTCAGGTCTTTTATCACTGCTTTTGTCAAGCTATCTATTTAATTGAAAGAAGTTAATTGAATGAAAATGATCAACTAAGCTTGTATTAATATTGCTAATGGAACTTTCTTCTTGGCCATGTTTGGAGAAAGATGTCATGCTAGACTTTAGGAAAGGCCCATTAATGCTTGCACTTAACCTGATGGGCTAATTAAGGAATGCTTATTCATTCTACAAGTCTACAACAGTGGCTATTCTGCCCATTTTACCCGATTTTTACAACACATTTCACTTATGAGCATGAACATTATGGACATTACTAGTGATGAGAGTTTTGATTGTGTTGAATATTGTTCTAATGCATGGCAAAACTGAAGAGTTTATACAAATGTAGCATGTAATTGTAATATTTTATTGAATTGCATGTCTCTTCATTTGCATTTTGTAAGATGCAAAAGAGGTGTATTCTTTCTGTATGTTGAGGAAACATCTTATGTTTTTGTGATGTGCATTATCATATCCATCTAGCTAGCAATTTAGTGATGAAACACTACCACTCAGCATTGGAGGTGGGGGCGGTTTGGTCTCCATTGACATTTTTTATGATGTGAATGTCAAAATTTGGCAGATTCCATATATGATTTTATTATCATGTGATTATCTTTGAAATCCATGATAAATGCAATTCATACCTTGAAAATTCATGATTTAAGGAATTTTTATACAGGCAGTTTCCAAGTTACAAGCAAGCTAGATTCTGTAGAATTGTTCTTAAGTTAATTTGTTTGTAAGTTGGAACAGGTACATGTTTAAAGTGGAGCTCCAGCCAAAAATATATACACTTTCTTTGGATAGCATAACACCCTGTGGTGTTTGTTTTGCTGTTTGTGCCCCTGTTCAGAAGATTTCCTTCCCTTCATTTTCTGTCCCTGTGATACTTGGATTTTGAAAAATTTGGCTTATTGTGGAAACAAGGATTGGTGAGAAAGCATCAGCGGAGACCCCTTTTCCCCATGATAATAACTCTTTCAGGAGTGAATTTCTCTTCCTAGAGGACGGTTTCTCTCACTTTCTGTTGTCTTACCCCCATTCTTAACTATGAGTCACTTGTTAGTTGTATGTTTGTAATTCAGAGACTGCCTGTACATTGATACAGATAATTGTTACTGGACAATGCTGTTGTCTTCATTGTTATCTTTGACAAATTCATCACTTGTTCTATGAAGCTCCTGAAAGACAAACCACCCATGAAAATACCAGCCAAGTGATACTGTCACATTCCTTCTCTTTTTCCCCCTTCACATATTGCCTCTGGAAGAGGGGAGAACTCAGTGTTTTGTGATGAGTATTATCTACTTTGAAGAGTTAACAGGCATTTATAATCCTTTCCTCCTTCCTTTTATGCCCAAGAACTATTGAGAGAGGCAGTAATCATATATCCTCTGAGCAATGTTTGCAGCCTATCAAATAGATAATTCTCTTTCCAATACTTGGTTTTAAATATATTTCAAAGTTATAAAATAGTATTAAACCAGCAAGCTATAAAAAGCCAAATACACAATAAACCCATTCAAGGTATACAATTTCAACAGTTAAATTGATACTAATTTCAGCTATAGAGCTCCCTGTTGTACTACAGCCCTGAAACACCCTTTCACAACACACCTCAATCTGTCCAGGTAATCCAGTAAGTAGAAGTTTATTAAGAGAAGAATAAACATAAGCAAATCTAAAAAAGAGAATCAAAGTCCAAAAGGTTATTTTCAAGATAGCCAAGATTCCAAAATCCTTTCAAATACAGTCTCAAAAGCCAATCCACAGATATATCCATAAACACATTAGCATGAATCCAAGGCAGGCAACCTATGCCACACATGAAACTAAAAACAGGAACAAACTTAGAAACTTGAATATATGAATCCAAAAATGTAGGACCAGGAACCGAGAGCTGTTCACCTGAATATAACATTGCTCTCACAAAGGATTGTCCTGCAGAAACCCACTTAAAAGGCCTCGGTCTCCTCATGACATCATTCCTCACACACCTGCTTTTCCTCTCCTTATCTCTAAGCCGCTGGGAAAAGCAAGTCAGGTGCCTTGACCTGGACAAATATTTTTCTCCCACATTTCTCTTAGCCTGCACTTCTGACAGATTCTCATGAGAACTGATATCACTTTCTCCAGTCTCATGGGAACTGCCGTGAGATTTCAAAACAACTCTCCCCTGGCCACTTCTATCCTCCTCTGGGCCCTCTGCATCTATTCCAGCATCCCCTTCCTAATCTTCTGAACACTCAGAATCTGACCAGGCTACAACACTCCCTTTACAAAGATTTTCCATTTCCTTTATTATAATGTATCTGAGGAGGTTTGCAGATAAGTTTGTCTACATGCTTTAAAGTAGTGACCCTATATATTTAAAAGGGGTTTCTTAAGGAATACTCAAAAGTGGTTTTACCAATTCTAAAACATTCTAAACCTCACCTTAATTTCTTTGAATGTCTTTCAGATTACTTCCCACAGTGTTTGAAACCTTTTACATGCCATGCCTCTCTCAATATATGTAGCTGTAGTCTGACGGAATTGGTCCTTTGATGAACAATAACGTTAACCTGTATCAAATTTTATAAGAGGCTAGATGGTGAAAGAAGTTCAGTATGGTCATACAGATCTGCTAATGGAATCCGTTAAAATGTTTTTTTTCTTGGCAACTGCCCACTAATGCACCAATTCACACACTAAAGTAACTACATACTAGGAAAAAAAACCCATGGGTAACATACTGCCATCATTCTGTCATATTGCTTTGAGACTTGATATAACTTCAGGAAGAAAGTGGATATCTAGTTCAATCTTGTAATCAATAAAAATCCTGGGTCATTACAGGTCTTTTTGAACCTTGTGGAAAGTCTTAGGAAAGGAAACTCTGTAGCATCCCTTCTCTGGCCCTACTTCTTTATCTAAGTCCAATATACACCTGTGAACTAATACAGGTAAATCACCAACACCCTGAAACCAGGACTCATTTAAGAAGGTACTTGATATGTGTGCACTTCTGATTCGTTGGATAATTTTAAATTAAAATCCACATCCTAGTCAGTTGATTTGTCACTGTTGTTAGTTGCTTCCTATTTAACCATGTCCACATTTTAATGTTATTTTATAAAAATAGCTATTGTCCCTTTAGGGCTTAATGTCTTATTTTAAAAAGTCCTCATTCCAGAATATTTCAAACTAAAAGCTGAAGCAAATAAATTTACATTTATATAGAAATTTCACATTTATATAGTTCTTAATAACATTGCATTATAGTATATAAAGAAAATCCACTCTGTTTTTCTAGGAAATAAAAAGCATATTTTAAAATCAATTGTAAATATCAGTGTTAAAAATGTTGTAAAATATTTGCTCATTGTTTAACAATATGTGACTAGGGAACTTGATTGTGACCTAAATCCGAGTGCTTGTTTTAGTTCAAGTAGATTCATGGAGTCATTAGAATCTACATACATACATATATGTTTTGCAGGTTCCCATTGAGTTATTGGAATTGGCCCCACATCTTTTTTTGACTGATCAACATTAAACTTTAATATTACCAGGTCTTAAAGAGGTTACAGGTTAAACTTCCTAAGTTCTATGTAGGTTTTTAAGTACAGAGATATAGGCATCTAATCTGAGTAGATTCTGGCTTCCTTTGGAAGGAATGTTAAACCGTGGTTTTGTCTTAGAAGAATGAGCCACAGTGAGTTTCTGGCTCCCTCTTCTGGTGAGGTGACAAGGAACAGTTTGAAAAGGCTTTTTCCTGTTTGTCCTGACATCAAATGTGAGCAAAGTGGTTATCCTTAACTATGTAAAGCTGACTTCTTTAAACAAACCATAGTTAACCAAAGTTTACGGTTGGGATGCTATACTCAATGGCAGTTATTCTGGTATCTGGGAGCATCTGATCTCTATCTTGCAGCTTTTGACATGGCTAAGGCTTGCTGTAGCTGATTCTCCATGGTTTAGCATCGACGCAAAATGGAGCCATTATATAGGCCTCCATTCTAGATTATTGTAATGAAAACAATCATTTTAGTTATTCTTGTTCTCCTTATTTTTTGCTAATATTTTTATGTTGTAGCATTGTTCTAGTAATGCATATATACAAGTATTGTACGCAAACATACTTCCTTTATACTTTAATGTACTTTTCTGTTTTTTTGTACAGTACCCTATCACATTATTTCTTTCTACAGGTAATCACTAATTTAGTGAAAATGTTGAAATCGAGAGACACAAGAAGGAATTTTTGTCCACCAAATCACTGGCTATCAGAACAGGAAAACATTAGAGCAGATAAGGTAAGACCAGGATGTTTCCTTGTTTTAAAAATTATGGCTGGCATTATGTTTAGCATTTCAAGATTATAAGATGGACTTACAATCTCTTAACTGAAAATTCACATTTACAGTTTCTTAAGCCAGGCAGTGCCCCTAAGTGAAAGGTTTCCAAGGTGTTTCTGATTGGGGCAGTAGAAACTAGGCAGTGTAGCAGATTTCAAAATATATTGTCCTTATCTTTTATAATCTTAAATTCTAAGTGCCTGTATAGGTATAACAATGAATCAGACTTTATGGATTGGGAAGGAAGTATTTTTCTCTGTAAAATAAACCAGAATAGATTTCAGTTAGCCTTTCTGAAGAAAACAAATGGACTTCAAAAAGACTGAATATAGTATTCCTCCAAATAAAAAAAAAGTGATGTTACTTTAATACCCTAAGTTGTCTAAAGAAACATCTCATCCTAAATCATCTCCTGAAGTCATTATGATCTTGAGTGGAGGATTTGTTGTGTGTACCCTAGCTTGCAGATTTCTGTTTTGTCATAGCACAGAAATAGGCCTTCCGTACAGCGGCAGCCACCTTGTGGAATAATCTTCCTCCAGCAGCACATCAGTCCTCACAATATGTTTTAGCTATTCATTGAAAACTTATATTTTACCTTAATAATTTTCTTATTGTGTCTGAGAACTCTTTTTCTCATAAACTATGTAAATTGTATTTTCTGTTGTTTTTTTATTGTTAGTGTAAAACTATTTCAGGTTTTCTATGATGGTGATGTGTTTCCCAAGAAAATATTTTTGGTGATTTAATATATTTCAGTGGTGTTTCAAAATCTATTTCTATCAGGTTACACAGCTTTATGTGCCCTCAGCCAGACATGTATGGCGAGTGAGACGAATGGGAAGAATAGGACCATTACAATCTACTTTGGATGGTAAGATAATGTATTTTTCACTTTGCCTTGGAGATTGAATATGTTTCACCCTATCTATACATTGAGAGCAGATAACCAGAACTTTAAGTTTTCCCAATTTTTTGTAAAGAACATGACCCAGGTAACTTGTTGCTTTCCGGATGTGTTTAATCTACGGCTTCATTCAGTTGTAGCTAGCATAGTTTATGTTGGATAGCAGTGGGAATTGCAGCCAGAACACATCTGTAGGACCATAAGGTTTTCATATGTGGTATAAAATTGCAATCTAACTGTAATTATTGTTTACAATTATGATAGACATAGTACAATGTGAGCATATGTTTGCTTCTAAACAAAATTTCAGACAGTAAGCCACCATTTATTTATTTTGACCACTATATAAACTGAGATTTTAGATACTGAGCCAGAAGGTTCCCCGTTTTTTTTTTAATTACACTTTCACATTGTGTGCCAAACTTAAACTGTTGTTAACCATAATTATGGTTTGTTGAAACAAGCCAGCTTCCTAACCCTTAGATTGAAGCTGGCTTTGTTTCAAACAAATCATACTTAAGATTAATCATGTTGTGGAAGCTAGATGATAATGACCGCAACAACAGTATCTGCCATAACTTCCAATCTCCTCCTTGTAGGGCACAGGCAATGGGTATGCAGGCCTGCATCATGTTGTGATAATCTGTGCTTTTTGATAACAAACTGCATCTTAGAATGTCCAAAACATTTTAAAAGCAAAAGCCAGGCAGTGCCCCAAGTGAAAGGTTTTCCTAGGTGCCTCTGATTGGGGTGCTAGAAACCTGGCAGTGCAGCGGATTTAAAACGGTATTTTCCTTATCTTCTATAATCATACGAAATTCTGTGTGCAAAACAGAAGTGTAAAAACCACACATTGTAAATTAACACCAACTCAAAAGTTTTCATTTATTTATTTTGAATTAATTTTTAGTATACAAAGTAAGGCCTTCAGTTACACATCATGTTCAAACATTACAGCAATAAAAAGGATAGAAAAAAGAGAAACCTTTACTGATAACTTCCAATAAAACATACATATCAGAAGATACCACTGAATCAGGAGGGTGCACCTTCAAAATATTGTGTCATTACAGAGAGACTGCCATTTCAAGACATTGTAGAAAATGGAAAGCATCTTTGTCTAGATTAGGTTTTTTTTTTTTTTTTTTTGGTCAGGAGCAACCGGAGTTGCTTCTGGAGTGAGAGAATTGGCCATCTGCAAGGATGTTGCCCAGGGGACGTCCAGATGTTTTGATGTTTTACCATCCTTGTGGGAGGCTTCTCTCATGTCCCCGTGTGGAGCTGGAGCTGATAGAGGGAGCTCTCCCCGGGTGGGATTTGAACCTGGCAGCCTTCAGGTCAGCAACCCAACCTTCAAGTCACAAGGCTTTTATCCCCTAGGCCACCGGAGGCTCCGTCTATATTAGTGAACTCCCATAAAGTGAAAAAAGATGTGATCAACATGATTGTGAGAAGACAGGCAGTGTGCTTATGATTTGTTTAATCTCACTTGACTCCATGGGGGCTAAACCCAATTAGCGTGAAAGAGCCACTGTCTCACATATGGTCATGTTTATTTGTGCATTTTAATTTACCTAAATAGCAGGCTCTTGAGTTCTAAATGTTCTGTGTATTGATGATTCTATCCCATATTTCTCCTTAAAGATGGAAACGTTGATGGGGCAATGTAGATAAAATTGACTAATTGACCAGAATAATTGAGTTGCTGAAGTTAGATAGTGGTTTACCTTTGCTGTACATGCATTTCCTGTTTTTAAAATGCTTTTAACCATTAGTTTAATTGATAGTATGTATCAAGTGTAGTTAAAAATGTTGACCATAAGATAACCAGTCACTCAGATTGCAAGGGTTTATAATTACGGCATTTGCCAAAACTCTAAGCTCAAGAGAAACATTTTAAAATAGTTCTTGTAAATAATATTAAGCCTAAAAGTGTAACAGCTGTTGCTTTTGATGGTCAGCTATTGCTGCTACTATAAAAACAAATGCCAAAGGATTGCCACTCTGAAAATTGCTTCTTTAATCACACATACCAGCTCTTCCCATTTTTACTTTTATTTTGTTGTTTCTGGAGATATTGTTTAAGCTTGTGAATTGATATTTCATTATATAGCAAGGTACTAGAGATTATGTTCCTTTTGGTGTAGGACATTTTCATTTCCACTATATCAGTTAGATTTTGGCTTCATGAAAACAATATAAAAGTATACATTTTTCTTCAGCCCACATTTTCCTTGTTATGAATATGAGGCCATGACAACTTTATCAGCAGCTCAGAGATGGATGTGCCTTCAAATATCTTTCTGCATATGATGCAAGGCATTCTCCAGATTCCTTTACTTACTGAAACTCTTTGCATTGTAGGTAGTTCCTGGTATCCAGCTTTCAGTTGTACTATGTGAAGTAGAGGTTAAAGTAGATAGGAAAGCCAAATTTGATTATGTGAACTGGAACCCTACAGATCAACATTTAAAATTCTCCTTGATGCTCAGTAACTCATTGAATTCCCTTGATTTAGTCTCTGTGTAGCCAAAGTGTGTCCTGTACTATGTTGTGGCACTGTAGTTTCTAGCATCCTTTCTCATGTGTCTTTTAGTGAGTTCTAACGAAAGTGGCATTTCAGTAATATCTGGAAAGGCTTCACTTTGCACACAGCCTCCACTGTATGATATACAGAGATGAATGGAAGCAATATTATACTGTATTGCACATTAATACTGAGAACACTTCTTTAAATTTCATGTTTAAAGTGGGCTTGGATCCAGCACCTCTTTCTGTGTCAGAGGAACGACAACTTGCAATATTGACTGAGTTACCTTTTGTGGTTCCCTTTGAAGAACGAGTAAAGGTACTTCACCCTTTTAACTCTTGTAGTTTTGGCAGTAATTATGAAGCCTGTGTTTACAGAAGAGATGTTCGTACTGCATGCTTGTGAAACAATTTATTTTTGCCCAGATGAATACAGTACAGTATTCTGCCTGATTTTTTTTATCAGACAGAATATTCATAATTTTAATATTTGAAAATTATACAAGAGAGTAGTGGTAGTATTCAAATGTTCTTCAAATGCATTCTGCTAATTTTCAAGGCGCTGGGCTTTATGCAGTTGGAATATTCTTAGTTTTCTTTCCTCAAACTATATTGTTCTGTTAGTTGCAGGGGACAAGTTGTATTTGAAAAGCAGAAGTCAAAAGCTCTGTTAAGTTTCCAGAGTGTTAGAGCATTTTTATCCTGATCTCAAGTTTGTTATAACTTTGAAAATCTATCAGCACTGTGATATATACGAGAGTATCAGTTTTATGCATTTTTCATCTAAAAACATTAACAAAAAATAAATGTCTAAGGTTCTTTTGTTAGCTTTGCAGTTTTTCAAATATTCCTTGTCTTAATTCTTCAGTATACTGTCATTGTGTAACACAAATCTTAATGCAAGTTGAAATACTGTGGTGTTGTTGCATGTTGAAAATCCATGCTTAAATGGGGTTGCTTTTCTTCTCCCATCCCATTTCATTACTCACTTAATATCAGATCTTTCAAAGACTGATCTATGCTGATAAACAGGAGGTTCAAGGAGAAGGTCCATTTCTGGATGGAATCAATGTCACCATCAGAAGAAATTATATTTATGAAGATGCATATGACAAACTTTCCCCTGAAAACGGTACAGTTTTTATAAAAAAAACCCTAATATACATTTACTGTAATAAAAATGCTTTTCTGGGGAATCCCAGTAAAATCCTAATTATCTTTGTTTCTTAGACTATGAGCCAATTTGATCAGTACATCAAACTGCGTCTTGTATGTTGCAAAGAACTGTACAATGAGTGTCCTAAACCAGAACCAGACTTTTAAAAGTTATTATTCTTTACTGGGACTCCATTCTTTTTAAGGGTTTGTTTTAAAAGCATTGTTTTATTATAAAGCTTTAAACTATTGCATGTTAATTTCTCCTGGGTTTCTGCTATGTGAAAGGATTGGGGTGTTATGTAGAAATAAGAACCATCAAGAGGAAATTTTGCCAATGCACAGTTCATTGTGTGATTCTCTTCAAATAATCTTTAAAAATGTATGCATGTAAGAAGGTGTGTGTTTCCTCATTCGTATGTGACTTGTTTTTCCTTTCTCCAGAACCTGATTTGAAAAAAAGAATCCGTGTTCATTTACTCAATGCACATGGTCTAGATGAAGCTGGTATTGATGGTGGTGGGATATTTCGGGAATTTCTGAACGAACTACTTAAATCAGGATTTAACCCAAACCAGGGTTTTTTTAAGACCACTAATGAAGGACTGCTTTATCCTAATCCTGCTGCACAGATGCTTGTGGGAGACTCATACGCAAGGCATTACTACTTCCTTGGTCGGATGCTTGGAAAGGTAAATAAAAGTGCACATGTATACGTAAAGATTGAGTATTAAAAAACACATGGAATTCAAGTGGAGATTTTTATGGGATGTTCAGAAACAATTTTGTATATGTTCTCTTACTTTTTTTAGATGAACATGTTCATTTTGAGACTGTTTGGACACTATATCTAGTGTAGGCATCTATATAGTGGCATTCTTCATGCTTGACACTCTTGAGTTGTGAGAATTATTTAAAGTGCCATTTATAAGTGGAAGAAATGCACAGTTGAGACCATTAAAGCATTGGGGATGTTTAGTTTAATACAGTTTAACATACCTTTATAGGTGGAATTCACTGAAATAAATCTAAGCAGTTACATCAATCTAAGTAGTTACATAAACAATACCAAGAGACTTTGTGTGGTAAATGATCAGAAATGGTACGAAATTAAAGTTAAACCTAAAATCCATTTAAACAACTTACACATACATGCGTGTAAGTTTTTACATAACAATGCATGAGGGAAGTGTGCTTCAGTAGGCCAAATATAGCAGCAAAAATGAAAAAGAAGCTGTTCCACTTAGAAAATACATTTCAACAGTAGCAAAATTCATAAGCTGTTAATTGTTGTCTAGACCCCGAATACTGAGAAATATATTTACTTGACTTCTGCTTGAGAAAAGCTGAATAAAACCCCTGTAAATTTTGAAATGAAAAAGAACCCAATTGGTAGTCATTTTGAAAGCAGCAAAATATTGTGTGCATTCCATGTTTACACTAGGCACAAAATGACTGTGTTATTTAATAATTAGCTGTAGCCAGGTGCAAAAACACCTTTTAACTGACATGTCTTGAAAAGTGATGAATTCAATGGCGAGATAAGGCACGACTTTTCTATTCAGGGCTTGCCTTCATATTCAGTCCCTTCCAAAATTGTGGTTTTAGCTGGAAACCTCATTGAATGCTTATTCATCCATTTACAAAAATGCTTCCATTTTATCTGTTTGCAAATAATTCCTAAAATGCACCACTGTGTTAATAAAAGCCTTTGTGTAAATAAATTGCAAGTCTAGCAAGGGAAGCAGTCTAGCACCCAGAGCAATTTCTTATTTGTATAAACCCAAAGTCAAAGAGTGTTGCTGCTGAGAATGCTGCTTATATGTTACAGTGTTATCAGAAAACAAATACATTAAAATCGAATAATTGACATATCTTCCCTGTTTAGATAGCTATTTGATGGAGATGGTCCAGTAAATTTTGTTTAGAGTTGATTCTTTCAGCACTAAAAATACTTTTCTAGTTCTTGCTCTGCTTTGAAGAAATTCCATTTAAACATTTCCAATAATTAAAAAGAAAAAACCCTAAAAAGTCTTGTAGTGCTTAACATTTTGAAAAAAGTGTTCTTAACTTCCTAATAATTATTTATAGACAAGATGCAATGATATTTTACTTAGAGTACATCCATTAAATGGTCGTGGCTTGTTAGTCACAGCTAGCATTATTTCCATTAATTTCAGCAGGTGTGCTTTAAATGTGACTAACGTTGGATTTATTTCTTTAGCACCTGTCCCTATTCCCTAATATATCTCTGAGTAGTTGAGATGCCTTAATTGATACCGTGTTTCCCCGAAAATAAGACAGTGCCTTATATTAATATTTGCTCGCAAAGATGCTCTAGGTCTTATTTTCAGGGGATGTCTTATTTTTCCATGAAGAAGAATTCACATTTATTGTTGAACAAAAAAATGAACATTTATTATGTACTGTATAGTAGTTGTCATCACAAACCAGCATAACCAGACAAACTGAATCCTATCAAGAATTTCTTGTTACTACCAATATTTCCATGTACAACACTTTATGGTACGTACATTTACCGATCCTGCATGCTCTGGTGTTCTGTTCGGCGGGCAGGCTTCCAAACAAAAACTTTGCTAGGTCTTACTTTCAGGGGAGGCCTTATATTTAGCAATTCAGAAAACCTCTACTAGGTCTTATTTTCTGGGGATGTCTTATTTTAGGGGAAACAGGGTAGGATTGCCATCAGGATTGCGACAGTGAAACAGTAATCCCATTGAGTTCATTGGAATTTACCTCCATGTGAACAAGTATAGAACTTCATCCTTTATGGATGAATTGATTCAGTTAGTCAACATAAGATTAACAAGATTCTTGGCTGATTGGCTGATTCAGATAAATGTGTCTGAATCAAATCTGCTCCTCAATCAGTCAAGAATCTTGTTAGTCTTATGTCGATTAATCGAATATATAGGACTTGTTCTGATACCTGCAGGTGCCAAGTGCCATCCTAAAAAGGGCATTATGCCTTCTCTCACACATAGGAAAGAGTGCCCTTTGAGGTGCTACAGACCGTATAACACAAATCATCTTTTTTTTAAAAAAATTGTTTCAAGGGGACCAGATAGTCAGTGTGATGTAGTGGTTTGTGCATTGGACTGTGACTCTGGAGACTAGTGTTGGCAAGTCCCCACTTAGCTGTGGAAGCCCTTGGGTGATCTTGGGCAAGTCACTTTATCTTAGCCTCGCAAGAAGACAAAAGCAAACCTTCTCTGAACAAATCTCCAAGAAAACCATGTGATAGGTTTGCCTTAGGGTCAATCATGCCAGAAATGACTTGAAGGTACACAAAAACAAATAATGGAGTCCAGAGTTTGCTACAAAAAAAAAGTAATGAGACTTGAAAATGTGGAGCAAGTTAAGATTTGGAGGCTGCATTGTGCTTTTTCATTTGAGAGCAGTATCAAATAAAAAAAACCCTAGAAATTGTTGTAGGATTTTTGTTTCTTTTAATGAGCATTTTTTTTCTTTTTAGAATCTTCGTCTTTTTATTAAACATTTTCAGTGTTTTTAAATGAGCATTTTTGATGGCATTTGGCAAATTGACCACTCTAGTCCTGTTGATTTAAGAACCTCCATATTGCTGATAACACAAAGAAATTCACACTCTGTAATACAGATAAATAAAATCTAATTCTGAAATTATAGAATTCATTATTATTCAATAATTTTAACCACTAGGTTGAAATTATTTGTATATGGTTATCACAGCCAGTAGCCTTCTATACTAGTTTCTTTTACATAGCCAATTATCTCTTCATTACAAATGACTGAACTTAGGGCTAGCATTTGTACAAATGTTTCCAGCACTGAAAGACTACTAAAAGTGGTGTATTTTAACACTAAATCTTTGAGAGGGAAAAGATTCTATTGATTGTGATATTTATTGGGCCATAATGTATTTAAATTTTCTTTAATGCATATGTTAGTGATTGTTTACTGTGATAAAGTGTAGAAAGGTCTCTGCAAGCTATTCTACATGGAAAGAATTACCTCATGTCAATGGTCACTTCTCAATTAAAAGTTCCATTAGCAGATGATTCCAGCTTCTGGTTTGTGTACTGATTGCATTTTATGGCTCCTAAATCAGACTTCCTAGACAGGGAATAAATAAACAGTTAAAGTATGTGGTAATGGCATCCTGATCTTTTTTTGCCTTTGGAAACACCTAGGTCCATTTAAGTCAATTAAGTTCAGAGTATTTACTGAAATAAATTGTTGTGCTTGAACTCTTATTGAAAATGAGTACTTTGCTGATTTGAAAGTATTGATTTGTCTTGATACATGTCTCCATTGGCTGGATTAATAATAGTTACCTTGGCACAGTTTTTTAATGATTCATTTAACTAAGGTATACTTTCTGCTGGTAATCTTCTCCTAAGAGCACATATTCATTTCTGCAGGAGCTTAAAGGAGTGGTATTTTGTGAATACAAGAATGTTCATGATCTCTGAACATCAGAGTTGTCTGAAGTGCATAAAATATGCCCCCCTCTTATGCCATTTCAGTTATTGGGACTGTTATATGCACAATAACGGATGTTTGAAATATGACTATTGAGCCTGCTTGGAAGTTGAACATATAAATTGAGCAACAGTCTTGAGTCCGCTCAGATCTCTTGTAGTTCTCTAATTAAAAAGCAGTCTTCCCAGTCTGATGCTTTCCATATGTATAGGATTACATCGCCCACCATTTCTATCTGGGATCATTGTACTTGTAGTTGGATCTATCCAAAGCAGTGGTTCTCAACCTGGAGCCCCCCAGATGTTTTTGGCCTACAACTCCCAGAAATCTCAGCCAGTTTACCAGCTGTTAGGATTTCTGGGAGCTGAAGGCCAAAACCATCTGGAGACTGCAGGTTAAGAACCATAGATCTAGAGGACCGAAGAAGACATGGAATGCCTACACATGCTGTTGGGAGATAAAAACAGCAAAATATAGTAGTGGTTTCCATTGTTTCAATCTTTATTGTATAATATTTTTCAATGGTATGGAAAGGAGACGTTGAATGAACATAGGTTGTCTTATTTGTATGTCTGCAATATTAGATCTACAGAAGTATATTTCTATTTATGAGTAATAATTTGTTTGGCATAAAGAGAACAAATGGAAAAATATGTAGCTAAATCTCAGATTTATCAATGAGACAAGAAATGCAGGGTTGATACATTATTTTCTTATGTGGTCAAATTTTACTGTTCACATCCCTGGATCAGACCAGATAAATTCAGGTATTGCTGTTCTGCAGCACAACGGAATTGGGCCAATATTATCCAATCTGTATCTGACATGAATCAGATTACATTCCCCTGTCTGGTTTAACATTTCACTGAATCAGTTGCACAGCCCTGTAGTGAGTATGTGCCTTCAAGTTACCTGTCAACCTATGATTTCATAGGGTTTTTAAAGGCCAGGAACATGCAGAGATGGTTTTGCAGTTCCTTTGTCTAAAATACAGCCTACAGCACCTGGTATTTGTTGGTAGTCTTCCATACAAGTACTAACTAGGGCTGACCCTGCTTAACTTCCAAAATCAGACAAGATCTGATGCCTTTCAAGTAGGGTTCTTGGGACTACTTTTGTACAGGACAGCCTGAATGTGTAGCCCTGATGCAGAATCCCCTCAAATCCCAAATCTGAGAGCAGGCACTAGCCACATTTCTACCAGACTGTGGAGCAAACAGGCCTTACATACTCAGTGCTGGGTTGTCACTTGGCATCTTCTCTATTCATGATAGTGAAGACAATAGACTGCCACAGCAAATTTTGCAGGGATTTGTGAGTTCCTTTAAGTTCTGAAATCTTGCAGGACCCTTCAATCCTGGAAAAAGGCCTTCCTCTTATGAAACACCAGGTATCCTTGACTCTTCAGGAAACCTGGCAACCCTGTGTTTCTGGCAAGTCATAGATGCTGTGTGATTCAGTTTCCCGTCAGGAACTACAGCCTATGCTTACTTTTCCTCATGGAGTAGCAGTGTTGTTCCTATCAGTATTTGTAAACTTGATTCCCCTTTTCTCAAGAGTTTTTCTAAAGTTCTCAGCTTGAAAATGGGAAGGATCAAGGTGAGCTTGACCTGGCTAGGCACACTCCAGAGGAATGAACTTGTGTTTAATGTACGTGCATATTGCATTTTGCCACCTGGAAAGAGTGGTGCTCAACTGTGATTAAATTAACATAGACTTATTGTACATTTGAGAGATGTTAATTGCAAAACTTAGCTTTTACTGTAATTGGAATATTAACTATTTGTCTTAACCTTGTTTCTTTTGCCTTTTTATTTGGAAGAACTTGGCTACAGATTCCCTGTTTAATTAAAACGATAATCAAGATTGCACAATCAAGGTGGCCTAAAAATGTTTTATATAGTTTTTAGATTAAGTTATAAATGTTTTCTGTGGAGTTACCTGAAGATTGATAGAGATGCATTTGAAAAGCATTATTTTTTATTGATTCTTAATGTAGTAAATTACTAAAGTTATTTGGCAGCAAACAGAAATGGCCTATGATGTTGTTCACATTTATTCTCCTGATAGCACCACAATTTGCATTAATTGCATTGCTAGTGCACTCACTTATATTAAAAGGCTTCTACTATAATTAATCCTTTTTATTTCAAATCATTTTGGCACAATTTCCAGCAATAAACACTCATAAAAGACAGACTGTTGAAAAATAACATGCAGGTTCCTTCAATACACCTATTGCTATTTTCCCCTGACATGAAGTTATTGATAGGCTTCTAGGAGCCAGTGTTATATCTGGCTAAGAATTAAGGCCCCTGTGAAAAATGGTAAGTGGATTATTTTGCATAAAAAGTAGACAGTTTCTGAATCTGTGTAATTAACCTGTGTTTAGAAAAAACCTTGATTTATGCCTACATTTGTGTTTCTGTTGCATACATTATGGAAATTTAGTTTATAATCCATTTAGCTGATGTGATCATAGTGTTTAAGGCCATCATTTATTAGTGCTTGTATATTAAATGCTTTAAAGGCTTCAACTTGACTTGTGTTTTAAAAACGAGGGGAAGGGGAATAGTATACAAATGCAGAAGTGTTCAGTAAATCATAGCAGAAATTCCATTTTAATTTCAGGTAGTTTTGACATAGTTAACAAAGGAGCTGTGTTCATGGGTTACTGTTTCATAGCAGCCAGAGAATAAAGGGATACTAGGCTACTTCTGCTATACAGTGGTTAGAAACGTTTATTCTTTAAAAAAAAAAACCCAATTCATTTCAGCCTTATTACAAACTGGCCTTCATCAGGGGCTATGCAATCTTCAAAACTTTCTGGAGCTACAGTATGCACGTTCTGTACAAGTGGGCCATTAAATATTAATAGAAAAACTTTTGACCAACGTTTGTTGGACTCCCTTCTCTTTCTTTTAAAATGCACATTTCAAATCTCAGCCTTCTGTACTCTAAATCATAGCAGACCTTGACTAGTTGCTTGTATGGAAGATATCATACAACAGAGAATGGACAAACGAGGTAGTGTCTTCAGTGAAAAAAACGAGTGGATGTTTTTGAAATGAAAGAATGTGTAGAATACTTCGGTTCTGCCTACATATGAAAATAAGTGAATTAATTTACAATTCTTTTTTAATATCTTTTAAAGGCTTTATATGAAAACATGCTTGTTGAGCTTCCATTCGCCAGTTTTTTCCTTTCTAAGTTGTTGGGGACGAGTGCAGATGTGGACATTCATCACTTGGCTTCACTGGATCCTGAAATGTACAAGAACCTGCTTTTCCTTAAGAGTTATGAAGGAGATGTCGAAGAACTCGGACTGAACTTTACTGTGGTGAATAATGACTTAGGAGAAGCACAGGTAAAGGAACCATTCTTTTCACACTGAATGGGGCTAGTTAACTATTAATTTCACAGTGACATTTGTATTCACTTGCCATTGTGATAAGGCATGTGTGCCACAACTGTTAACCAAAGAGTCAAAGCATGTAGGCTCTGACCATTAGATCCTGTTTGCTTATCACCAAACAAAAAATAGTCTTTTCATATTAGTGCTTGAATATTTGAAAGGGAGAAACTATCATATGATGGCAATCCTGAGAGAAATAAGGTTCAGTAAAAATGCTTTGAATTGATGTTAGCACGTATTTACTTGGATGTGCAGAAAATACTTCTTTATCAATTGTTTCATCACCTGATGACTAATCTTCACAAAGCTAAGATTGGATTTGATTACTTCAAAATGCTGGTATGAGTGACAGAGAATAAGGAATTCTGGTATGCATTCTAGCAATTTCTCTGTGTATGTTCCTTCACATCCCTTGTTGACTCGTGACAATCCAGTGAATTTATTTGGGTTTTCTTAGGCAATGGTGGGGCCAAAGCAAAGTATGGCAGGGCCAGATTTCTTTCTTTCAGTGTTGAAATTTTCCTTCCAGACATAATTAGCATATTTTAATTCTGTAGATGCTTGTTTGTAACTTCTAGTGTCAAAGGTTTCCATAGGTCAAAGCACAATTCAGTCCCATGCAAGATATTCTCTGCCTTCAAAGCACTGTTAGGTTCCAGGCCTTTCTGTCTGCAGAACCCTGCATAGTTCAGTTCTATACAGGGTATTTTAAATTCCCTTCCATGCATCAGCATGAGAAGCCATATCTACCCTACAGATTGAGGTTCCGCGCTCTTAGTACAGAATATAACATTTGTCAATATTCTAGGCAACAAGCTGTAGTTCTAAGTGGTAAAGTAGCCTTTTCCAACCTGGCATTAACCAGATCCTTGAGACCAGAGTTTCTCCAGTTATGGATAACTAGCATTTAAAAAATGAGCCAGGGACCAGTATATGTGTTCCTATTAGCTACAATTGTTTGTTTCTTTTCTTGATATTTTTTTTGTGATCTAGCAGTAGTACATGGACCACACTTCAAGTAGTGATTTAGATCATGCTTTCCAGCATCCTCTTCTCCCATAAGCAGTGGATAAGAGGGATGAGAGTTGCACGTTAATCTACATAATCCAAGTGCAGACCGTAGTAGATAATTGTCAGAATGAAAAAATATCTTACAAATGTAATGAATTTATGGCTTGAAGAAACACTATTGAGCTAAAAATGGACAAAATTTGAATTATGAGATATACTAAAGATAAATTTAGTGTCTCTCATAATTTATCACTTGACTATAGTGTAAATTACAAGATGTGGTAAGTGTTTTTGAAGCTTAATGAAACCAAGTATTTAAATATGTACATTTTTATCTGTGGTCCAGATTATATTAGGTAAACATAAATTATGACTAGTCCCGTTCATTTTGGTGGGGCCTGCATTCATTGAATTCAGGACTGACTCCATCTCATCACAAGTTTGTAATACACAGAAATCCCAGCCATCTTACCAGCCATTAGGAATTGTGGGAGTTAAAGTCCCAAAACAACTGGAGGAGCAGAGTTTGAGAAACACTGCAGTAATGTATAGATTGAGTTGTGCCTCTGATTTGCGGTTTAGTTTGCAAAGATTGGCCTGCATTGAAAAAATGTGTCATGATTTTGTGATTCCATCTTCTGAATAGAAGATTCTTTTGTATAGCTGTTCCTAAGAGTTAGAAGTTGCTGAGACTTTAAAAGTCATCTTTTGACTTAGCAAAAGGTTTTGCCCAAGCCTTGGGTAAACTCAGAGAATATCTTTGGATCCTTGCCATTGCAACTGCACCTAGTGTGTGGTTCTAATAATGTCTTTTGGGAAATAATTTTTAAGAAAGACTATTTCATATCTTAATTGACTGTCTTCATGAGGAAGCAGTTCAGTTGTCAATAAAGAAAAGCTGCTGTAATTTGAAGATTTCCCTCTAGAATAGTGATATTTGTTTTATAAAAGGGCAGAGGGTTATGATAGTGTTTTAGTCTAGCCATGCCAATCCTAATATCGTCTGGCTCTGCTCCAGAAATAGTTCACAACCAATACTTTTTTCAGTTTATTCAAGCCTCTGTTGCTTGGGTCCTATTTGGAACAATGTTTATTTAATGTCTAATTAATTTATGTTAAAATATATAGTACAAAAATAGTTGTGGCCATAAGTATTTTTAACATTGGCTGTTAATATACTTTAATTCCACCTTATTGATAAAGCCGCTGAGAATAATAGTTTTGGAGTAAGTTATTAAATTAATAAATAAATAAATATACTAAGAATAAAAAGAAAGTATTGTATTACAAATAACAGTGAGCCGTTTAAACAGGTATTGAACTTTGTCCTGCATAACTGAGGTCAGACTCCACAGTTTTGTTTTGCCACCTAGTGGTAGATATTGTGAGCGGTTATATCATCTCTCACTGGCAAAATTCAGACTGTATGCTCTTTTAGGCACCAGCTTTTGATCATTGTTACTCTGTAATTTGTATTGATGGTGTTAAATGTTTTAAATTGTTTGCATGCATGCACAATTAATGCATTAATTACTGATTAACAGTAGAGTTGGGGCAGTTTGGATTGCGAAATATTATGAAAAATAGTTCATTGACAAAGAAGCATTGCATTCATTTCATAGAAAATATGTGCATTTTACAGGTGGTTGAACTGAAGCCCGGTGGGAAGGACATTCCTGTCACTAGTGCCAACCGAATTGCATACATCCATCTTGTGGCTGACTACAGGTTAAACAAACAGATCAGACAGCATTGCCTTGCATTTAGACAAGGTCTGGCTAATGTTGTTAATCTTGAGTGGCTTAGAATGTTTGATCAACAAGAAATCCAGGTACGGCTGCATAAGTCTCTTAAGTATTTCATTTAGCAAGATTTTAAAAATTACAAAGGTATGAAATCTTTGTCTGCAACTAGAGAATGTATTTCTTTCCCATCCAATGTAGGTTTTGATATCTGGTGCACAAGTTCCTATTTGTCTAGATGACCTGAGAAATTTCACCAACTATTCAGGCAAGTATACTATGTAATTCAATGAGCTATTTCAACTTGATACAAATAGCACTAATGAAAAGCTTTTCGCATAGTTAATTCTTAGTTATTTCACATTCAGTTTATTTTTTCAAACTGAAATCAATTAATCTTAATTTTCCCTGAATGTACAATATAGAAATTTTCAAATGAAGCATGATTGCAGTTCAGTTTAGTTGTAATAGTTTTATTTCCTTTCGAAAAAATGCAGGTGGTTATTCTGCCGATCATCCAGTGATCAAAATCTTTTGGAGAGTTGTAGAAAGCTTCACTGATGACGAAAAACGTAAATTATTAAAGTTTGTGACAAGCTGCTCACGACCTCCACTCTTGGGGTTCAAGGTATGATGTTTCCTGAATGTTGCTTACAGTTCATAGCAGATTAGTCTGGTTTATTGCAGTCATGATCAAGATATTAAGAACATTTTGTTAATTCCAGGCTGTATTGATATGAATGGAATATTGGGCCCATAAGTATGAAAGCCATTAGTGTCTTGGTCCAAAGCTGAACTTGTAGATTTTTTTTATCAAGTGTTAGAAATATTTAGTACCCAAACATTTAATACTCATCAGTAATGATTATATTTGAGGGAAGGCATTTTATATTAGTATTAAAAAGCTATCAGTAATAATTGTTCTGTTGAGCACTTTGATTCTGTATCAACATGGGAGTGTGTGTTTTATGCCTCATGTGTTTGTTGCAGAGAGACAGTCTACAATAGAATATAGTTTCCTGAAAAGAATGTCCCTAGAATAATACGGTTACCAAATAAATAAGAGGTGGGGTACTGCTGATGTTTTACATAGCCAGCTGTTCTTTTATCAATCAGAGTATCTGTTACATAAGGGTACACAAACTTTGGGTTAATTCATCCAAATTCTACAGATAGTTCGACTCCATTCCACCTGAACATCAGGAAGAACTTCCTCACTGTGAGGGCTGTTCGACAGTGGAACTCTCTTCCCCGGGCTGTGGTGGAGGCTCCTTCCTTGGAGGCTTTTAAGCAGAGGCTGGATGGCCATCTGTCGGGGGTGCTTTGAATGCGATTTCCTGCTTCTTGGCAGGGGGTTGGACTGGATGGCCCATGAGGTCTCTTCCAACTCTACTATTCTATGATTCTATGATTCTATGATTTAATGTATTACATTTAGAGAATGACTTAACTATTTCTACATCAGTGGTGGGATCAAAGCTTGTTGAAGGTACTTTTGACTATACCATAGTAAATCCCAGAGTACACCATACAATATGGCCACTGCAAATGGGGCTTCAAAAATAACTTTCCTTAGTGCTCCGGTGGGATTCTGTATTATTCCATGGATACATGTTTCAAAGCTTTGGCATCAGCAATAAAGTAAATTTGATCAAACTTTTTATGCCATTCATATTTACTTTTTGTTCCTGGTAGTATATGGCTCTACAACATAACAGAATATTAAGAATGATACAACTTGGTTACCCATTTATGGACAAAGTGCCTACTGGGTGACATCTTTTGCATATATTATTTGACATAAAGCTGCAGATGAAAAAGATTGACTTCCTTCATGTATGAGTAAAGACTCTAAAAATGTAAATTGATATCTTAGGTTAATGAATTCTCTTTTATCTAATGCCAAGTGTAGTCATTGTTGGTTCCCCCCACTGTGCAAGATGTACTATTACCATGTTTTGCCCTGGCAGTAGAGAAGGGACCTTCAGAAAAATAGTATAATTCTGGGTGTATAATAAATGTTGCTGCAGTACGTTGAAGATAAAGAACACCATGTACTGTAAGTAGTAATTAGTATTTGCCATGCCATAAGTGGTATCATTTAAGGAAAATATATATATTGGGGGCAGCAATTAGAGCACAGTGTATTCTGTAATTAATTGTGATAGCTGTATTAGAATAGAAGATAATTGGATGTTGCTGTTAAGAACATAACTTTCTAATAGCTTGGCTTCAAAATCTTGTCCATACTACATTATGGCACCTTCACCTCTTCGCTAAAGTTAGTTCAGACTCATTTAGAAGGATGCAGTATGTCTTGAAGTACTTTACTTATAAATAGCACAGTCAAGACTTGCAGTATTTTTTTAAAAATGGGAATCTTCACTGCCAGCAGCTTGAGCTCACAATAACATATGCTAAAGCTAATTAAACTTTAATAAGTTTAATAAATGAGATTGTTACAGACAAAAAAAATCATTAAAGTGCAGTTGGAAACTGTTAAGTTCCAATCAGGTCACACAATAAATTGATGGTGCTTCTCCCTCCCCTTGCATTGCTGATTCCCGTTGCACAGCATTTAATTATGAAACAAATGGCACCCTTGGTTTGACTTTTCCATATAGAACTTCATTTTTAACATTTTTAAAGCTTAAAGTAGGAAAATTCAATTAGCATTTTGAAAGGAACACTAAAAATATAGCATTTTAGCGATGACATACATTTAAAGGCCTCCATTTAAACAATAATTTAACTTAAAATCTCATTAACCTCCCAGCTTTGGTGTTAAGAGTTTTTCTTTCTTTTTTGGCAGTTTCTAAAATGAGACAATCTATTTTCACTCACCAAAGCATTTGGTGATATTAGTGCACTATTACTAAGGAAAGCAAAACTTGGGAAGTGAAGTGCAATGCTTTCTGTAGTTCTGTTGGCAGGACAGATTTTATTCCCAGAAAGGCCTCTTCAGCCAACCTGGTTGGGGCAGAATTGCCTCCAAACACACACTGCCTTAATTTTTTTAATGTCTGCATTGCCAACCACTTGTGTGTTTCTTCCCCTTTCTTTCTTTCTTTGATTAAATGTAACATAGATTAATTACAACTTTTAAGTTAAGCTTTAGGTAATACTTTGTTAGATAAAGGTATGTAAAAAGCAGGAACAAAAACATACGGTTCAGCTAACGTGTGTCAAGGCACTTTCATGCAATTTTACTTTCTCATATTTTCTGGGTATAACACAGATGGGCAGCCTCTTTACAAAAATGAAGCTTTAGTATACATTGGAAAATGTAAAGAATATAAATATAAACGTTTTGTTTAAGCATATCCAAAAAGATTATGATGGCCCACTGGAATATCTTCTGTTTAGTACAAAGTCTTTCTGCTGTGTCACAAAATGCTTCTGCAGTTGTTCTCAGTTTCCAAAGTTATTTCCACTACCGTGAATCAGGAAAGGAAAGTGTTAATGCCTTCAGAACTCCTGGAATTACTCTTTGGGAGGCTGTCTATAATCTTAAACCTGCTGCATGTTAAGGATTACATTGTGAAGTAGTTGATAGGGGAGAAAATGGTGTTTCTTGTTATCCATGCTTTAGGATTTTTCATGTTAATTCCACAGCGAGGAGTGATTTCATTTCCAGAAATTAAGGCTATGTCTTTTTAAAAAATAGTTCTGTTCTGGCCTTTGGAGCATCAAGTATGTACTTGGAAATGCTGAGATGTTCTTCTTTGTGGAAAATTTGTTCTGATTGTTACTCATTCTTTATGGGGTTTTTTTTTGGTCTCCCCAGGAGTTATATCCTGCTTTTTGCGTACACAATGGAGGCTCTGATTTAGAGCGACTTCCCACTGCCAGTACTTGCATGAATTTATTGAAGCTTCCAGAGTTCTATGATGAAAACCTTATGAGGAGTAAGCTGCTTTATGCCATTGAATGTGCTGCTGGATTTGAGCTGAGTTGAACGGAAGTTTTAACCAAACGCTCTGTTGAGGAATTCGAATCAGTGCCTACTCCACGTGCAGCACCCATGCCGGGCAGGTTAAGGGAAACCCACGTAGGTTTGTGCAGCTCATTTTACCTGTCAATATTCGTTAAGTAAGTTTCAGTTTTTACACAAGACATTAATTTGCCATTGTTCATTAGCATTTATATGCATTGACGCTACCTTGTTTGGATCGAGAATAACGAACGCTGTGTGCAATATGGTAGGCTTTCTGAGAAGGAACATATATGGGCACAGTAACATCTGAGTGAATATAACCAAAGATGAAGCTTTGGCTTTGTGCTGTTCGAATACAAATAATACCACAAGCTGGCAATAAAGCAACGTAACAAAGCAACACAAGGGGAAGAGACAGTGTCCTTGGAGCAGGAAGAAAATGGCTAACAAGTGACCTGGAACTTTGAGAGTCTAGAATACGGTTATTCCACCTCTTTTGAAGTGGCAGAAATTGTTTACAAGTGTTTCTGCAACTGCAGTCTGTTGTGACTCGGAAAAAATGCATTTATATTATTACCATGGTAGTCAGTGGTAGGTGTTGAGAGAGAAATTTGTCACTTGTGTTTTTCTTTTTAAATACTTTCAGTAATCTGAATGGGCATGCTTGTTCTTCAGTTACTATCTTAAAAGTGTGTCATGATCAATTGGACATTGTTTAAAAACTGTGTGACTGTCCTTGGTTTTTTTTTACCCCATGACTTCCTTTTCTGTGCCTGTAGAATATTTTTTAATGTGTCAGAATTTTTTGGCATATAGAATATCCACAGTGCTTCTGACTGGAGAGAGCAAATCCTTGTAATAACAATTAAAACATGTTTGAACTGAAGCATCAGGCTTTTATCCTTTCTATTTGAAAATTTGCACATGGTCCCATGTCCTCTTTAGCTTCCTCCCCTGGATTAGCCAGTTGATGTAAAAACAGAGCTGTCCTCTATTGTCATGAATAAGCAATGCGTCTGTTTGCTCAGTTCAGGGATTGGCTTCAATGTTGTGGTGGATTGCCAAGGGAAACATTGTACTCTCATCACAAAAGAGGCCTTTCAGAAATGGTCACAACACTGGGTCAACCTGTGTCTTCATGTGCAATTCTCACTAAATTATTTTATAATATAATTGGAAATAGAAATCATTAGCTGGCAAAATCAAGTGCACCCTTTAACGTCAACTGAAAGAGACCGAAGAACTTTACATTTGGGGGCTGCTCTGTTGGGGGTCCTCTTGACTGAAAACCTATTTTACTGCTGAAGAAGCTCCTGGATTTCACATTTAATTAGCAGTGAACAGCAATATATTTTAAATGTGCAGAACAGCTCTTGGGTGATTTTAAGGTGTTTACTAGTGTTAGTACAAAAATGTATAATTTCACGATCTGGATAAGAAATGAAGTGTTGAAAAATACTATTTGTAGTCTCCATGTACAGAAATAAAGGAATTGTTTTCTTTTTAGTTCTTCTCTAAGCTGTTTTATTTATGGTAACTGTTAAAATGCTCAGCCTCTTCTGTTCTCCATGGTTTGCTGCCTGCCTTGGGTTTCTAAACAATTATGGAACTTAAAACCAGAAGGATGTGTAGAAACCCTTCACCAGGATGTCGGCCTTTTCTTAAGCAAAAACATGGACATCTTCTTTTCGAAAAACATTATTTATGTTATAATTCAAAGTATTAAATATTTTTGAAATTATTTTTCAGCTGAATTCATTTGTTTGATTGCACCTGTCATGTTTGTAAGTTGTAAATGAAAATTAAACTTTCTATTGAATTTCCGCAATATTTCCAAGATTGCGTTGGGGTTGTGCCAAATTATTATAATGTCTGGAAACAGCATTTGTTCTTACTGTGCAAATATAAAGCACAGTGTCTAAAATATTGTCAAGAGACCAAATTGAGTAGAAACAATGAAAAGATTTTACATAATGGGGCAGGACAAGATTCAGGGAGCTTCTTTCAATGCACTCACACTTGAAATGGTTTTATTTCTCCTCTTTGCCCCTATTGGAAATTTCAGAGTTATTTTGAAATGTGGCACCAGGAGCTAGTATACAATAAGAGTACTGAAAAGGATGTTGGATTGACTTTCTAATTCTCTGAATCCATACCATAACTTTTAAACAAGAATAGCTTCTCGCAAACATTCAACTTCGCTGTTACGTTCAGAGACAATTTACTTACTGCCTTGTTACCAGTGTTACAAAGTTTATACTAGTTTCTGGAGAATCTTTAAAGGTAACATTCACATAGAATAATAATGTATTAGAGTGGTCCAACTCATGTGGTGCTTATTAAAGCTGTAATGCCTATGTATATTTACTTATATTCATCTGCACAGATACAAACATAACTTATATCTGCTCATGTATAAGTTGATCTCATGTATTAGGTGAGGGCAAGTCTTTTGGCTCAAAATTATAAATTTTAATATGACCCATGGGTAAGTCGAAGGTCATTCCACAGTGGGAAGCACTAAAAATGTTCTAGGGGAAGTTACCCCTGTGCTGGTACGGCTGTACCAGAACCTTCAACTTTATTTTCTTGCTGCAAATGTTTGCAATCATAGGACAGACCGCCTGTCAATCATCATTAAGTTTGATTCCGCCCCTTGTTCAGGGCTCTAGGAGGGAAGGAGCCATTTTTAAGTCTGTCTCTCTTAAGGAAGCTAAGCTATAGGACGTAGACCAGCTCGTCCTGTAGAAAAGCTTCATATTTCAAGAACATCCAGGGATATAGAATATCCGAGGAATCAGAAACAGAAATTCCAAGAGAAAAGTCCCAAAAGCTCTGGCTGAGAGCTTACAGCCTCTCAGCCTCACAGCTCCTGAGGGAAACAGCCCTAAGTTTCTAAAGACTCAAAGAGAGAACAGCATCACAGATCCACGGAACCCCAGCTGAAACATCTGCAAGCCTTGGCTGGTAGGTCCACTCGATACCCAGACACATTTGGAGTCGGCAGTGGGTCTCACATCAGCTAAGCCCATATTGATAGACAGCCTGGGAGAGGTTATAAGAGGGTCTTCACAGTTATCCAAAGCCAATCGCCTGTCCCTTGGGGACAAGACTCAAAGGGCCAACAGTTTATTAAGGAAACCTTGAAGTGTTATTTGTCTCCTTGAAGATTTATTATTTGTTCATCAATAAAGACTTTGTTATTTCATTAAAGACTCAAAAGGCCATCCTTTCAGGGAAATCCTCAACAACCTTTCTTTAGGTACCCTGGCTTCCCGCTGGGCATAAAGTATACGTCCTATACAAAAGACAATCAGTTATAGGCCCAGCGTGTGACAGAACAACCCCCTTTTTTGCTGCCCTGGCATCCAAAAAGATTATCATGAAGAGAGTTTCTTTTGGGATGGACTATGTTCTTGCCTTTTGCCACTCTATTCAGAGAAGAGAATGGTTCTCTTTGATAAGAGTTAAGGCACAGTCTTCACATTGACCACTGCTCTTCGCTTTGTTATGAATGTTGTATCAATTGGACAGAGGTCTGAGCAACACTCCACATTCACAATGCCTCACAAAACATAGGGGCCCAAACCTATGAAAGGCTGGCTTTTATAATGTTGCTTTCCAGCCTTCCAATGCCACAAGGCGTGGTATGGCACTTGTAGCAGGAATCTACACAAGATGTAGCAGCAATTTAATAGTCCTTTGCTTGTTAGGCATTTGGCGGTTTGTGGCATTAATAAACTTGTGACAGCGTTTTAAGAGAAACCACTGCTAAACCATGGCACTGTTACAGTAATTGTGCAGACCTAGAGTTTATAATGTATGCAAAAATGCAGCAACGTATTCATAGAGATCTAGAGTTTTAATGGCCACTTTTGCATATTGTATTAAGTATAGCGTTATCTGCATTCCCTATACGTTTATCAGGATAATATAAAAGCAGTTTTGTGATACACATACTGGCTGGGTTTCACACCAGTATATTACACAAACTGAGTTTCACAGTGATGTAGTACAGTATTATGACAGCATATACGTGATAACTGCAGGGAAGGGAAATTCCAAGTGTATTAGTACTACTATACCAATTCCCTTCATGTTAATGAAACTGGGAGACATCTACTCTTGCAAAATAATACAGCAACTGCACCCAGGTCATAGCCTAGGTTGGGTGAATCCCTTGCTCTGCATACAATTAGCATATCTACACTATAATATAGTTTGGTATCACTAACTGCCATGGCTCAATGCTATCGAATCCTGGGAGTTGTAGTTTGGAAAAGCACCAGCATAGAGGTAAAAAATCTTGTGAAGCTACCATTCCCATAGTACTGGCGAATGGCAATTAAAGTAATGTCAGATTGTGTTGTCAGATTGCATTAATTCTATAGTATAGATGCACCTAATCAAATTACTAGAGAAAGTTGTGAACTTTGGAATAACCAGTTTTACACATAGGTTACTTTCTGTGAGGGTGCTTAAGAACTACATGATAAATGCATTTGGGGAGGTTGAGATCGGATTACAGGGTACTAACAGGAATCCATGAGAAGGTTAAGAGAAGAACAACCGCTGTGGTTCAAAGACAAATGTGGCCTCAGCTCCATTGTGTCTATTTTTATAGACCAAGGTAAGATGTACTGAATCCACTCAGCCAATGAAAAAGCCGTTTCTGCAGCTGAGGGGAATAAGAGTAGTACCTAGCAGTAACATTTGATTTTCACAGTTTGATTGCCTTTTGGCCCTCCCCTCTCAAATTGTGCGACTGGCTGCTTATCGCTGCACACTGGCACAGCAATCCTAAGGACACAGACCTGCTTCTCTTTATCTTTCCGATCTGCAGTTCCAAAACAGCTGTCTATGGTTGAGTGATATTAGCAAAGATATGTAATAAAGCAATACAGATATACATTTGGTTGGGACTCAGACATTGCCATAAGCAGATTGAAAACTGCACTGACTCGTCTCGCTTACAACAGCACCATCTGTGTAATAGTTGAGGAAAGTAGCAGAGAAGGAAGGAATGTTCATACATCCTATAACTAGCATGAAGAGAAAGTACAACAAACCTTGGGGTGCATCTACATTGTAGAATTAATGCAGTTTGACACCGCTTTAACTGCCATAGCTCAATGTTATGGAATCAAGAAAATGGTAGTTTGGTGATGCACCAGCACTTTGGGAGAGAAAACTAAATACCTGGTAAAATTACAACTCCCATGATTTCGTAATATTGCACCATGGCAGTAAAAGTGGTGTCAGACTGCATTAATTCTACAGTGTAGATGCACCTGAAGTCTTTTTGTGCCGTCCCAGTCCCCATTTCTCCTCGTCCTTTGTCCAGCTAGACTTTTTGGCACCATCTGCTAAAGAAGGATGAAGTACAGCTGGAAAAACATACACCTCTGACATTGGGTTGCAGAGGCATGTCTGTAGTCACCACGCAATAACACTTGAGCAGGAAAAAGGGCAATATTTAGCCAATCCCACTATAGCCTTGTATGCCTCTTACAACTGAGAAGATAAGCAGCCTTTGGAATCCCTTACTCAGCAAATATGGTGAGCAAAACAGACGTTTCCCTCGATTAAATTGGTTTCCTGTAATCAGAATGAACACACACTTGATTGCCATGCTATCACCGTGTTGACATATCTACAAGGATATCTTTTGACTCTGCCAATTAAAAGGCCCCTTTCTGGAGCATTTCCTCCTCCCTGGCAGATCAACACATTCAAGTAATGTCTGAGTGCACTTAAGGACACATTTTGATTTGGAAGGCTGCATCAATCCAAATATTTTGGTTTCAGTTGTGCAAAAGAGAAGGGACACCCCTAACCCTTTCTTCAAAGAACTAGACCGGTTCCCTTTGTTTTAACCTCATCTTAGGTCCATTTTTTGAGCATCACGCCCCTTTAGATGTTACAATAGCCGGGAGAGATGAACTGGGCTATTATTGTTTTGAGAGACATACATGCCCAAGTCACCACATCTAAGCAGGGTCAAACCCGGTCAGTACTAGGATGTGGGGTGGCCCAGGTACACCAGGTACTGTGGGCTATATTTCAGGGGAAGGAACTGGTAAAACCACTTCTGAGTATTTCTTGCCTAAGAAACCACTATTAGATCCATGAGGTCATCATAGGTGAACATCCAACTTGAAGACACAAACACAAAGTACCAAAGGCCAACCATATAATTTCCGCACATAATGGAGAAAAGATCTAGCTATCTCTCTCCAGCTTGGGCAGTGAAAGAGAACAATAAAAAAAGAAAGGAACTGCAGTTAACTTCACATTTATAGGTTTGGGTTTTGCAGAATTGATCAAAGTCTTCTCTAGGTGCAACTCTGCAGCTAATGTGATTCTACGCCAGACTATTTTAATAGAATCTGAAAAGCAACCATAAGCTACATTCATCAGGCATCTAGCAATCCTCATGGGTGTCGGTTAACACTGAGTCTCTTTGGAATTATTGGACTCTTTTATGTTAGAGTTGCACTGAGATCTTGGTCCTCTAAATGAAAACTAGGTAGCAGCTTTTATTTAGTGGTTCGAACCCTCTGGGTCCCCAGGTGTTTTGGCCTACATCTTCCAGAAATCCCAGCCAGTTTACCAGCTGTTAGGATTTCTGGGAGTTGAAGGCCAAAACATCTGGGGACCCACAGGTTGAGAACCACTGGTTTAAAGGATCTGTGCGCTATACAATCAAAACAACTCTTATGGGAAAAATATCTGCCATCCATAAAATCAACTTTCCCCAAAGTAGGTTCTATTCTAGGTCCATGTGGTGTTGCACTCGTGTCCCTGAGATGTAAGACTAATACTGTACATCCCCCATTTAAGAAAGTTTTTTCCATGGAAGGCATTAGTTAAATATACATTGAGATGGTTTGAAATGACTAATGGAATGGCCTTGGATTTGGCTCTGGATGACGAGATTTTAATACTGTATATACTCGAGTATAAGCCGACCCGAATATAAGACGAGGCACCTAATTTTACCACAAACAACTGGGAAAACATTGACTCCAGTATAAGCCGAGGGTGGTAAATTTCAGAAATAAAAATAGATACCAATAAAATTACATTAATTGAGACATCAGTAGGTTAAATGTTTTTGAATATTTACATAAAGCCCTAATTTAAAATAAGATTGCCCAACTGTGATCAAATCATTATTCTCATCTTCTTCAATGTAAATGTGCTTATGTATCCTTTTAATAATAATAGAGTAAAATAATACATGTAATAATAATAATAATAATTAATACAGGAAAATAATACAAGTATAGTAGAGTCTCACTTATCCAACACTCGCTTATCCAACGTTCTGGATTATCCAATGCATTTTTGTAGTCAATGTTTTTAATACATCGTGATATTTTGGTGCTAAATTCGTAAATACAGTAATTACTACATAGTATTACTGAGTATTTAACAACTTTTTCTGTCAAATTTTGTGTTTAACGTGTTTTGGTGCTTCATTTGTAAAATCATAACCTAATTTGATGTTTAATAGGCTTTTCCTTAATCTCTCCTTATTATCCAACATATTCGCTTATCCAACATTCTGCCGGCCCGTTTATGTTGGATAAGTGAGACTCTACTGTAATAATAAATAGAGTAAAATAATAAATGCAATAATAAAAAGATCAGAGTGAAATAATAGGTGTATTAATAATAATTAAAAAATAAAGTAAAATAAATGTAATACATAGTAGCAACAATAATAGAGAAAAAGAATAAATGCAATAATGCCAATAATAATAGAGAAAAATAATAAACGTACCATATATTCTCGAGTATAAGCTGACCCAAATATAAGCCAAGCAGGACCCTCACACAAGTATAAGCCGAGGGGGGCTTTTTCAGTCTTAAAAAAAGGGGTGAAAAACTAGGCTTATACTCGAGTATATAAATTAATTGCTTTCAATATTGCTGCTGGTTTTTGGTTTTAATGTATATGCGTATTTTTACTGCATGTCTGTATGTTCATGGCATCAAATGGCAACCTTTTTGTAAGGCCGCTCTGAGCCCCCCTCTTGGGGTGAAAAGGGCGGGATATAAATGGAGTAAATAAATAAATAAATATTGGAGTAGGGATACATCTACACCAGGCACGGGCAAACTTTGGCCCTCCAGGTGTTTTGGACTTTAACTCCCACAATTCCTGACAGCCAAAGTTTGCCCATGCCTGGTGTAGATGTATCCCTACTCCAATATTGAATGCAGTTTGACACCACTTTAACTCCCCTAGCTCAATGCTATGTGATCCTGGGATTTGTTGTTTGATTAGACACCAAGCAAGCACACTTTAACAGGGAAGGCTAAAGAGCCTGTAAAACTACAACTCCCAAGATTGAGCCGTGGCAGTTCAAAAGTGTCAAAGTGCATTTTCTATGCAGATACCCTCACTGATTTTTTTTTATCGTGTCAGAAGCGACTTGAGAACATACTGCAAGTTGCTTCTGGTGTGAGAGAATTACCATCCATAGAGACCTTGTCCAGGGGATGCCTGGATGTGTTACCATCCTGCTGCGAGGCTTCTCTCATGTCCCCGCAAGCTAGAGCTGACACACAGGAGCTCACCCTGTCTCACAGATTCGAACCGACAACCTTCAGGTCAGCAACCCAACCTTAAGGTCAGCAGTCCAGCCAGCATAAGGGTTTAACCCATTGCGCCACTGTGGCTCCACTCCCTCACTGATTGACTTTGCAGCTTCATGGCTATTCAATGCTATTCAAGCTGCTAATTTACAACATTCACACTTGCTTTACACAGACAAGGGTTCTTTCTCCCACCCTGGACATCCCACAGATATATATATATATACTCCACTTACCTAATCTCCAACAGACTTCTGAAGATGCTAGCCACAGACACAGGCAAAACATCAGGAGGGAATGCTACTGGGATATGACCATACAGCTCAACAAACTCATAGTAACCCGGTACATTGATTCTACATTGTAGAGCACATGTGTCAAGCTGAATGTGGCCCTCCATGTCATTTTACGTGACCCTCCAGATGCTTGCCTACAATTAATGTGTTCCTTATTAGACATCATGACTATTGCTGATGGGGGTTGTGATACAGGAACATTTGGAAGGCTGAAGTTTGTTTCGTTTAGTCAGGATATTGTGGTTTGAATTTAGACACAAGACTTGTGGATATGATGCCTGGAGTTGAAATGTCCTTTACCCTTTCCGCATCATCAGAGCCACAAGGGCTGTTGGGTTGCAATTCTGCCTAGTCTGCATGGAAGATAATAATAAGTGCCAAGAATTGGCTTTCAGTAACATCTGGGACTCAAAATGGTAAAACTAAAGAGCACCAACCCCTATGTAAAGAAATTATAGTTGGCCCTCTGTATCCATGGATTCGCTGTCCATGGATCCAATGGCCCTTTGAAGGCAACCATAAAGCTGATGTGGCCCTGGATGAAAATGAGTTGGACACCCCTGGTGTAGATGCACCCTAAGATTCCAAGAGACCAGAGTTCGAATCCTTGCTCAGTTATGGAAATCCCCTGGGTCATCTTGGCCAACTCTCAATCAGCCTCAGAGGAAGGCAATTGCAAAACCTCTTCTGAACACATCTTGCCAAGAAAGCCCCATGATATGGCCTTAGGGTCGTCTTAAGTCAGAAGTGACTTGAAGGCACACTATGATAAGCAGTACTGGTTAAACCTGTTTTTTCAAGTCTCCTGATAGTGCTGCAATTTTCTGTTTCGGTATCTAATTATAACCCCTCCTTGCCTGCTTATCACATTGGAAACGTTTCTAGTTGCAGATTCAGCACCTTCTCCAACAGGTTTCTTGCCTCTTTCAAATGACATTAAGCAAATACTTTTCTCCACCATCCAGGTGTTTATCTACTTCATGGACATGTCACATGTCACGGACTCTTCAACCATCACCATTAAAATGTGCACCTGTCACCCCATCATCACGTTTTGCATTTATATTAACATTTCATACCAACCAGCCCTTCCAAGGAGGCAGAATCCCATGAATGTTAATGGAGCCTTACGGCTGTTGTGACCAAGTCATTTCCGATGTATGCTGACCCTAAAACGAACCTATTGGGGTTTTCTTGGCAGAATTTAAGGAAGGTTGCCAATGCCCTCCTCTGAAGCAGAATGTGTGTGATTTGCAAAAGGCTACTAGATGGGGATTTGAACCTTGATTTCCCAGTCCAGCATTCAAACACAAGTTTTCGAATAAAACATACAGTCCATAGCCTGCCTACTTATACCAATGCCATACATTTCACAGGGTTCTTTTAAGCAAGGAATACTCAAGTTGGTTTGGCCAATCTCTTTCTCTGAAATACAGTTCCTGGTACTTTATTGGTCTCCCATCCAAGGACCAACCAGGGCTGAACCTGCTTAGCTTTCAAGATTTTTTTTTTTCCGTGTCAGGAGCGACTTGAGAAACTTGTCACTTGAAGGTTGGGTTGCTGATCTGAAAGCTGCCAGGTTCAAATCCCAACCGGGGAGAGCGCGGATGAGCTCCCTTTATCAGCTCCAGCTCCATGCGGGGACATGAGAGAAGCCTCCCACAAGGATGGTAAAAACATCAAAACATCTGCGCGTCCCCTGGGCAACGTCCTTGCAGACAGCCAATTCTCTCACACCAGAAGCGACTTGCTTCCAAGATCAAACAGGATCTTAGTGTATTTCAGCCCTTTCCCAGGAAAGCTTACTCAGAAATAAATGTGTTAGTTGTGATGCCATGAGACTCACTATTATACTGAAACAAGAGTGCATCCACACTGTAGAATTCATGCAGTTTGGTACCACTTTAACTGTCTTGTCTCTATGCTATGGAATCCTGGAGGTTCCAGTTCTACAAGGTCTTGAGCCTTCTCTGCCAAAGAGGGCTGGTGCCAAACTACAAATCCCATTGTATTATTTGTGTCAAATTACATGAATTCTACCCTGTGCATGATGCACCCTAATTGAACCTATGCATGCAATACCACCTTGCGGTCACCAGGTGGCGCGCTGGGCCCAACCCTTTTTCCTTGCGGCAGCGGAAGAGAGCAAGGAGAGACAAGGGGAGGGGAAGAGGACAGAGTTGTATTCCAGAAACTTCCGGAATGTCGTCGCCTCGAGAACTGGGGCAGCCTCCTCTCGCGATAGTTCTGCTCAAACGCGATAGTTCACTCCAGGATGTGGCCACAGAGATAATAAATATAAGAGTGACGCGCCCCTCTTTTGCACAAGTAAATGAAGTCTAAAAGCAGGAAATCAGTACATAACTGTATCCTTTAAGTATCTTTGTATTGCATTATATCTATATCTATTACATCTATATACTGTATAATAATCCCATCGTGGCTCCTGCGACATCACTTGGGAGCCCCTCAACATAGACAATATAATAATAGATAGAAACAATAACATTGTAATGTAATTCAGTAGAGTCTCACTTATCCAACGTAAACGGGCCAGCAGAACTTTGGATAAGCGAATATGTTGGATAATAAGGAGAGATTAAGGAGAAGCCTATTAAACACCAAACTAGGTTATGATTTTACAAATTAAGCACCAAAACATCATGTTATACAACAAATTTGACAGAAAAAGTAGTTCAAGACGCAGTAATGTTACGTAGTAATTACTGTATTTACTAATTTAGCACCAAAATATCACGATGTATTGAAAACATTGACTACAAAAATGCGTTGGATAATCCAGAATGTTGGAAAAGCGAATGTTGGAAAAGTGAGACTCTACTGTATATCTATATCTATTACATCTATATATAATAATCCCATCGTGGCTCCTGAGACATCACTAGGGAGCCCCTCAACATAGACAATATAATAATAGATAGAAACAATAACATTGTAATGTAATATTGCTAATATATACAATAATAACAATGTAATATAATGTATTACAGTAGAGTCTCACTTATCCAAGCTAAACAGGCTGGCAGAAGCTTTGATAGGCGAATATCTTGGATAATAAGGAGGGATTAAGGAAAAGCCTACTAAACATCAAATTAGGTTATGATTTTACAAATTAAGCACCAAAACGTCATGTTATACAACAAATTGGACAGAAAAGGTAGTTCAATACGCAGTAATGTTATGTTGTACAGTAGAGTCTCACTTATCCAACATAAACGGGCCAGCAGAACGTTGGATAAGTGAATATATTGGATAATAAGGAGGGATTAAGGAAAAGCCTATTACAAATCAAATTAAGTTATGATTTTACAAATTAAGCACTAAAATATAATGTTTAACAACAAATTTGTCAGAAAAAGTAGTTCAATATGCAGTAATGCTATGTAGTAATTACTGTATTTACGAATTTAGCACCAAAATATCACGATGTATTGAAAACATTGATTACAAAAATGTGTTGGATAATCCAGAATGTTGGATAAGCAAGTGTTGGATAAGTGAGACTCTACTGTAATTACTGTATTTACAAATTTAGCACCAAAATATCACAATATATTGAAAACATTGACTACAAAAATGGCTTGGAGATAGTCATTAATTAATCAGCCCAGTGGGTTTTTAATAATTTATCCTGTTTTTATTACGGTCTTACCATTTATGTGTTTTAAATGATATTTTTATCTTGTATTGTTGTTTATATTGATATATTGTATTATTGTTTTATCTTTTTATATTGTGATTGTATTGTGTTGCTTATATTTTGTTCTTATGTTGTTTGGGCCACTGCCCCATGTAAGCCGCCCCGAGTCCCTGTGGGGAGATGGTGGCGGGATATAAATAAAGTTTTATTATTATTATTATTGGATAATCCAGAGGCTTGGATATGCGAGGCTTGGATAAGTGAGACTCTACTGTATATACAGTATACTGCAATTTATGATATAGTATAGTATATTATATATTACTAATAGTATTTATTCATTTAAAAATAAATAGAACTAATAATATAATATACTGGTATAGTACAATATAATAATAATAATATGTAATACTAATATTGTGCTATGCTAATAATATAATATATTAGCAATAATATTATAATGTACTTTATATCTTCTATATCTTCTACTTCTATCTACACACATAATAAAAGTGAAAAATGTGTATGTGTGTATGTGGCAGAGATGTCCACTTGCATAGACAGCCTCCCACCTCCACAAACAGCTGTAGTTCCCACTGAGCAGAAGACACCTGTGGCCCTCCCTCCACTGACATGCAGGTTATAGTGAGTGCCATGAACATGTTGCCCAAACCCTGCCCGTGTCCTCCAGAAACACCATTCTGCCCCCCACCCAAGTGAAAACTTTCATATGGGGACAATTTCATTCTAGTTGTTCTGTTTTTCCTCCAGAATAGACATCCCAGGGTTCCTTAATTTGCATGACCCCGCCCACTGCCTCTACCTTAACCCTTTCCTACACTTTCCTACATCATACAGCAAACAAAGAAATTGATCAGCAACTGAACAAGAGGTTTGGGGTGAATTCACCATGATTTACAAGAGTTGTACTTGAACTACATCCAGAGAGCACTGTTTACCCAACCAACAATTGATCTGGACCAAACTTGCCAAGGATGATGGGACTTGGAGTATCTTCACTGATACTGTGATCCCCACCAACAATGGACTGGGACCAAACTGGACACAGAGAAGCCCCATGACCAACTGAACATACTGCAGGGTAGTGAGCTATAGTTCACCTACATCCAGGAAGCACTGAACCTAGCTGACATCAGATCTGGACCAAACTTGGCACACAGACCCAACATGGCCAATGTGCACACAGGCCTGGTTTGGGGATGATTGATCTCAGATCTGCGAGCTGCAATTCACCCTTATCAAGAGAGCCCTGAAGCCAACTACAGATCTGGACTACACTTGGCACACAGACCCAACATGGCCAACTGCAAATACTGGCAGAATTTGGGGGGAGGGGTGTTTGCCCTGGGAGTCTGGGATTTGTAGTTTATCCTTATCCAGGCTGCACTGAACCCAGCCAACAATGGATCTGGACCAAACTTCAGTGATATTACCTAACATCCAAAAACAAACAACAAACTGCCAGGTCCCCAAGCTAGTACACACAATTAAAGTGAAAATCTATATGTGTGTATGTGGCATAAGTGCCCATTTACACAGACAGGCAAGCAGCTACAACTCCTAGTACTGAGGAGCCACCAATGGCCCTCCTTCCAAGGAACACTGCAGGTTATAGCGGGCGCCATGAACATGTCCAAGAGCCCTGCCAATGTCCCCCACAAAACCCACCGCCCAAGTGAAGGCTTTCAAACGGGGACAATATCATCCTAGATGTTCTGTTTCTCCTTCACCAAAGACATTTCCCAGTGTTCCTTTCTCTCTCCATTGTGAAATTTGCATGATCCCGCCCACTGCCTCTCCCTTAACACTTTCCTACCCTTTCTCATGACACATAGCAAACAGAGCGGAATTGATCTGCAACTGAACAACTAAACGTACTGGAGGGGTTTGAGGGACTGACTCAATATGATGGAAGTTGTAGTTGACCCTGCAATGTGACTCCCACCAATAATGGACCTGGACTACATTTGGCACACAGAACCCCATGACTAACAGAGCATATTGGAGGGATTTGGGGTAACTGGCCTTCACATTTGTGAGATGTAGGTACTGGGTTTTATAGTTCACATGCAATCAAACAGTACTCTGATTCCTATTAACAATGGATCTGGACCTAACTTGGCACCCAGAACCCACATGACAAACTGAACCTACTGGAGGGAATTGAGGTGGACTGACCCACAATGGTAGGAGTTGTAGTTCACCGTATAGCCAGAGAGCACACCGAACCCCACCAATGATGCATCTAGAAAGCAAACGTGCCTAACATGACAAACTTTAACCACAGATGGAGTTTCAGGGGGTTAACCTGGCATGATGTGAGTTGTAGTTCACCCACAACCTCATGCAGTTTGAACAATTCAAATTGACTTTTCAAATAATCCGAGCAACGCCGGATACCCAAGCTAGTACAATATAATTTTATTTTATGTCAAAAGTATTGCATATATAAACAAGTATAAAACGGATACAAAGGCTAAATAATTTTAGACCAAAAATGGGCAACAGCGACTGCATTGTCTATAGATTTAAACAGTTCTTCCTCTGTGCATGAGAAAAGGCACTGTTGGCAAGCATACAGATGCTGAGTTGTTTGTTCTGCTCCACAGTTGCACAAGGTGGAGGATTCTTCTAGGTAGTGCCATTTTGCCAGGTTGTCTTTTGATCTGCCAATTTCACTTCTGAGTCTGTTCAGGGACTTCCAAGTTGCCCATTTTTGGTTTGCTCCTGGAGGAAGACCCTTGTGGGGGGGGGGGGGGGGAAGCACCCAGTTGTGATTGTGTGGTTTCGCTGCCCACAGGGATACTCTTGCTGTTGCTGGAGGTACATTAAGCAGAGAGGTGGTTCTCATGAAGCTTTCTCTTGATTTAAGTCTACTGGGAGGAGGCTGATAGCCATGCAGTGGGTGGCTTTCACTGTGTTCAACCTTATTTCTCTCTCAGTTGGCAGCAACTTCCCGTTGCACACAAGCTAGCTTATAAAGTCTATCAACAGGTATAGGTTTGAGACATCCTGTGATTATTCTACATGTCTCATTCAGTGCTATATTATTCACCTTTGCGTGGGTAGATTTATGCCAGACAGGGCAAGCATATTCAGCAGTTGAATAAGACAAGGCCAGGGCTGATGTTCTTATTAGTTTTGGGTCTGCACCCCATGCACGACCAGTAACTTTCCGCAGGATGTTGTTGCATGCAGCTACTTTGTACTAATAATAACAACACAATATTACAATATAGAATAATAATAATATTTAATAATATACTACATTTTATAATATAGTACAATATATTATATAATACTAATCATATAATATACTGGTAGTGTATTATATATTTTGTCATATAATAATACAGTACAATATAATAATATGTAATCTATATATATAAAAGAGTGATGGCATCACGGCAATTCACAAAACAACAAAAGTACAGGCCCCCAACCTCAAAATTTGACAACACAACCCATCATCCACGCCTCAAGGTTGATACAACAAAAAGAAAAGAAAAATAAAGTCCTAATTAGAGGGAGAGCAATAATTTTTTTTATCCAATTGCTGCCAGTTTAGAGGGCTAATCTCTGCCCACTTGGTTGCCTAGCAACCAAGGGACAACCAGGTTTCAGTTAGGGGACAGGCAGATTTAGGCCTCACTTAGACTTCTTCCACAGATTATCTAATTTGCACTGGATTATATGGCAGTGTAGATTCAAGGCCCTTCAACACAGCTATATAACCCATTTATAATCTTATATTATCTGCTTTGCACTGGATTATCTTGACTCCACACTACCATATAATCCACTTCAGCGTGCATTTTATACAGCTGTGAAGAAGGAGCCTCATATAATCCAGTTCTGAGCAGAGAATATAAGATTATCAATATACAGTAGAGTCTCACTTATCCAACGTAAACAGGCCGGCAGGATAAGTGAATATGTTGGATAATAAGAAGGGATTCAGGAAAAGCCAATTAAACATCAAATTAGGTAATCGTTATACAAATTAAGCACCAAAACATCATATTATACAACAAATTTGACAGAAAAAGTAGTTCCATGCGCAGTAATGCTATGTAGTATTTACAGTAGAGTCTCACTTATCCAACACTCGCTTATCCAACATTCTGGATTATCCAACGCATTTTTGTAGTCAATGCTTTCAATATATCATGATATTTTGGTGCTAAATTCATAAATACAGTAATTACTATATAGCATTACTGTGTACTGAACTACTTTTTCTGACAAATTTGTTGTCTAACATGATGTTTTGGTGCTTAATTTGTAAAATCATAACTTAATTTGATGTTTAATAGGGTTATCCTTAATTCCTCATTATCCAACATATTCGCTTATCCAACGTTCTGCCGGCCCGTTTATGTTGGATAAGTGAGACTCTACTGTACTGTATTTACAAATTTACCACTAAAATATCACAATGAATTTAAAACACTGACTACAAAAACATTGATTATGAAAAGGCAGACTGCGTTGGATAATCCAGAACATTGTATAAGCGAATGTTGGATAAGTGAGATTCTTCTTTAATATGAAATAATTACTGGGATAGAATAATGCAGAACAATATAATCTCTAAAACCAGGACAGTAAATAAACAGGGGAATTCCACACAGGAAACAATCAGGGCCAGCCAACACCTCCCAACAAAGTATTCCCATCATCAAAGTCTGGCAAATCCTGTTTTCTCAGGGCCACAGACAGTAGAAGCACATAAAATATCGCAAACAACACCACTCTGAAAACAAGGGAATTCCAGACAGGAAACAATCAGGGCCAGCTAACACCTCCCAACAAAAAATTCACCCAGGGAGGAAACAGCCAGGCTTTAAAGCTGCAAGGCCATTACATCCTAATCATTTTTCCTAATTGCAGCATTCATACTTGCCTCCAACAAACATAAAAAACCAATCAGAAATATTGTATATTCACAAGCTTTAGGAAATAATATCCCCTGATGGCGCAGCGTGTTAAAGCGCTGAGCTGCTGAACTTCTGGACCGAAAGGCCACAGGTTTGAATTGGGGGAACGGAGAGAGCCCCCACTGTTAGCCCCAGCTTCTGCCAACCCAGAAGTTCAAAAACATGCAAATGTGAGTGCATCAATAGGTACTGCTCCGGCGGGAAGGTAACGCCGCTCCATGCAGTCATCCCACATGACTTTGGAGGAGTCTACGGACAACGCCGGCTCTTCGACTTAGAAATGGAGATGAGCACCAACCTCCAGAGTCAGACACGACTGGACTTAATGTCTGGGGAAAACCTTTACCCTTTACCTTAACTACCACCAATTCCTCAATACTTTATTTCCCATACCACCAGACTTCGCCACAGCAACGCGTGGCCGGGCACAGCTAGTAATATAATATAATGTAACAATTGTATATTATATGTTATATGTAATATTTACTAATAATGTTGCACTATAGTGGTATAGTGCAATATAGTAATATATAATACTAATATTGTGCTATTGTTTTGTTCTTGTGTATTTTAAGTTGTAATGTTTTTAATTTTGAGCCGCTTTGTGTCTCTGCATGGAGAGATAAAGTGGGAGACTATATATATAATAGGTAAAGGTGGATGTTGATTAAGAGTTTGCACGTGTGTATGCATAAGATGACGTTATCATATCCCTTTTTTTCCTCTGTATGTTTCCTGAAACCCAGAATTTCCCCACAGCTCTCACCTTGAGACAAAAAGGAGTGAACCTGGAATTTCCACAATGACGTATCACTCTTCCCTTTGTCTAGGCTAGATCTATGGTTAAGGGGGCGGAGCTTACGGCGGTTGAATCGGCCGCTTCCGGCGCATGACGCACTTCCTCTCCGCGGCCCTCAAAGAAGAGAGTGACGGTCGTTGCCGTCAGTCACGGTTTGTCTCCGTTGTGGTCGTTGCTTCTCAGCGAAGGCACGCGGGCCGTGAGGGGAGAGGAAACGAAAAGCGGAGCGACGCCGAAAGGGAATCTCGCGGGTGAGCGTCCATTTTTCATTTTCTCGGTCGAGAGAGCGATTCGGCCTCTTTCCATCCCCCTGAACCGTTCGGGTCTCCTGATTGGCCGTGGGGCACTGCAGGGGGCGGGAGGGGGGCACCAGAGCTGATGCCCCATTGGCTGCTGCGGGCTTCGTTTCCCCCTCGTGACGCTCTTGTCGTCAGGCAGATTCTTTTCATCTGTTGAGGTCCCTTGTTCACCTTCTTACAGGGACTTCAGCTTGGGCTGTCGCTCCTGAACCTCAGATTTGAGGCGTTTGATAAACTTGTTAACTTGTTAGCCTTTCCCCCCTCTTATAGATAGCTTTATGCCAATGTGTGACCACCCCATGAATATACAGTAGAGTCTCACTTATCCAACACTCGCTTATCCAACATTCTGGATTATCCAACGCATTTTTGAAGTCAACGTTTTCAATACATCATGATATTTTGGTGCTAAATTTGTAAATACAGTAATTGCTATGTAACATTACTGTGTATTGAACTACTTTTTCTGTAAAATTTGTTGTATAACCTGATGTTTTGGTGCTTAATCTGTAAAATCATATCCTAATTTGATGTTTAATAGGCTTTTCCTTAATCTCTCCTTCTTATCCAACATATTCGCTTATCCAACGTTCTGCTGGCCCGTTTACGTTGGATAAGCGAGACTACTGTAATAATGTTTTCTAAGGCGAGGAATACTCAGAGGTGGGTTTTTTAAATGACCTACATCGCCTGATGTTCATTGGCAGCCCTTCTGAACTCAGGGAAGGTTCATCTTTTTGAGCTGCCACTCCCAGAATCCTCCAACCAGCCATTTTATGGGTACAACAGCCCAAAAGGACATCTTTTTAAAAATACTTTGGCCTTCCAGGTGTTTTGGACTCTAGTTCCCAGAATCCCTGATCATTCACCAAGGCAGCAGAAGCTTCTGGGAGTTGAGGAAGAAGAAAAGTTAACAGTTTTGGATTGTTTCCAGGGATTTTTATTGAATTGTTTGTTCAATTCTATTTTAATGCTTTATTTATTGTTTTATTTGAGTCGATTTTTACCCTGCTTTTCTCCCACACCAAGGCGAGACTCAAAGTTGCTAACAATACAGTAAGGACATACAAAGTAAAAATGACAACAGATTATAACCCAATAGATTCCTTATAGCAACTTGTTTATCTAAGACTGTCAGTGATAAAGCCCTATTTACAAATAATAATAATGTTATTTATACCCTGCCCCATCTCCCCAAGGGGACTCGGAGCAGCTTACAACAGTGTAAATAACAACAATAATCAAAGTAAAATGATGATAATAAAACAGTAAACCAATAACCAATTTAAATATAATCAACACAAGTAACTAAATAATCCATAAAAGTGAAAAAGTAAACCAAAAATAATAAATTAACAACAGATATCATCCTTTGAAGCAAGAATTAAATATAACATATTTATTAAGATATTTTTACCTTGCCTTTTTCCACAAGCGGACTCAAGGCGGCTTGCAACAGAAGAAAACTATACAAAACAAAGTTAAAACATGGTTAAAATCATATATTTAATACATATTTAAAACCTTTAATTAACTCAATTAACAGCCAAAGTCCCATACTCCTGGATCTAGAGAACTGTGGATCATCTACAATTTTAATTTCCACTGAAGGCCTGTTCAGACATAAAAGTTTTCACTCCTTTCCTAAATGATAAAAGAGTGGGGTCAGCCTGAATTCTCTAGGGAGGATGTTCCACGTAGCTGGAGCCTTCCCAGAAAAGGTTCCTTCTCAAGTATCTTTAAGACACTTTTGGGATGGGTGTAGAGTTGTCAGTAGTCTCTCCACTCGATCAAAGTTGCCTTCCAAGTATAAAGTAGGAAATACACTTTGAATTTTAAACTCTTTTTTTTATTTGTGAGCCATTTTGCATCTCAGCTGAAATGAAAGCAGATATAGATATAACAACATAATAATGATGTTGATGATATTCAAAACACCTGGAAAACTAGAGTCTGGGAATCACTGGGTTATGTATTTTCCTTTAATAGCTTTATAGATTGGTGTGTTTGTGCCTTCCCGTCTATTATGACCCCATGAATTTCATAGGATTTTCTTAGATGTGTTGTTACTGTTATTGTTATTCGTATATTTATTTAAATCCAAGGTAGGTAATGACACTAAAAACAATACATGTACAACACTTAAATAGGATTAAACATTGACATGATTAAAATAAATAGTTAAAACTATTAACATGCCTAAAACCTTATACACCAGTTCTTGATATTCATTATCAGGCCTTCTGGACTTGGGAAAGGTTCATCCTTTTTGACTGCGACTCCCAGAATCTCCCATCCAACTATTTTGTGTTGATTGGTGGATTCTGGGAATCACAGTCCAAAAAGGCATCTTATCCACTTGCTGTGGAAGCTTTTTGGGGAAAACTAACCAAGTCCAGACTCTGTGTGTGTGTGTGTGTGCATGCGCCTTCAAGTTGCCTGTTCACTTATGACGACTGCACGAATTTCAGAGGGTTTTCTATAGCAAGGAACATTCAGAGGTGGTTTTTCAGTTCTTTCTTCCAAAATAATGACGAAGGCTGAGTTTGCTTAGCTTTCAAGATGAGACGAGTTTGTGCCATTTTGGTATGTAGACAGTGGTCTCCTATTAATATACTTTAACACGTGCTGTAGTGTATTGGGTTGTTAGGATTTAGGGTTTTTTTGGGGGGGTGCCTCTTTTTCTTTGCACATTTCAGACAAACAGGAAGGCCTTCTGCCTCAGGAGAGGAAGTACTAAAACTGGAAGATTTGCACCCCTTGGCTCTGTTTGGTAGGCAGGCTAATTTGACTTCTTCAGGAAGACAACAAGGGGTTAATTTTCTAAATCAGAAGTTTCAGCTTAGAAAAGATGGGGACGGGACAGGGGACTAATCTTGGAATGGAAGAAGAAATTTTGTACTTGCTTAGGAGGACTTCAGGGGTGTTTCAGAATGTTAGGCCTTAGAATATGAAAGACAGTGCTTCCCATGGAAGGCAAGTGTTTTCTTACCTTCATCTTTCATTAGGTGTGATTACACACTTTGAGAGATTTGGTATGTTTGTAGCTTAAACCAAAAATGTAAAGCCATGTCTTTAAAATCTATGTCTTTATTATTTTTTATTTTTAAAAGCTGCTTAGAAGTCTTTTGTATAAGGTTCAGTTTCGGTAAAGTGGCAATTATCCCTGTGTAAGTATGTTAGGATTCCTGCAGCCAGTTCTAAAATGTATATTTTTCCAAACAGATGCAACTGAAAACATTTTGGTGATTAAAAATTAATGACTGCCTATATTGTTTGATTTTGTTAGCCTTAAAATTCAAGGACAAGAGATTTAAACAAATAATTATTAAGGTAAGATGGGTGCATAGAATAATGAGGCTATTAGATCTTTTAATCTACAAGTACTACAAATGAATGCAAAACATGTTCTGTACCACTGATGTTAACAAACTATGTTTCTCGATTGGCATTGAGGAAGCAGGAAAAGATTCAGTTGCATAGAGAAATATTCTTCCTGTAATCTGAAGCTCTGAAATCATTTCTGATTAACCATTTTTTCCCTTTTGGCTGTTTGACTAACTTTTGTAGCTATTGATTTTTTTTGTAAGGAAGTCAATTGATGTAACCTTAACTAGTTAAATTACTTCAATGTTTATTGTAAGGAATTAATTTTCCAATTTATATTACTTTTAGCATTTTATAATTAATTTTCAAGTCTAATGTTCCAAACTTTGGGCTAACTGTAGTCGTGGAATTTATGCATGTGTTAACTCAATTGAGCTGAGCAGTGTTGGTAGTTAGATCTGTCCAAGCAAAAGTAAACCCTATCAGAACAACAAAAAGCGGGTTTTGGAGGGTGTATAATGATGCTTTGGAATGCACTGTGGTCCTGATGACATTGAAGGAAAGTTCCTCTCAGATTGAGGAATATATTCATACATTGTTGCTATATTAAGGGCAAAGAAGTTGGTTCTTATAGACAATAGGAAATCTAACTTGGTTCTCTTCAAAGAAATCTAAATCATCAAGTGGAGTAAAACATGGGTTAACAATTAAAAAGGGTCCATATTTATTGCACATATTTGTTGGGGATAAGTGTTCATGGTCTCTATAAAAGAGAAGCTCTGATCCACAAAAGCTTATTCTGCAAAATGTTTGTCTTAAGTGCCATGACATTTCGTTTTAATAATATACACATCTCAAGAGGCATAAATACTGCAGGTCAGCCCTGTTTAATACTTGGATGGGAAATTGCCTACAAATGCCAGGTGCATTATTTCAGAGACTGGAACTGGCAAAACAACCTTTATGTTTTTCTACTCTCAGAAAACCCTATGGGACTCAAGGGGTTGTCACAAATCTATAAATGATAGCAGTCTTCCTCCTTTTTGACATTGCCCTTTTAACATGCAAATGAAAAATTTTGACATTGCTCTGTATACTGCCCCTCCCTCATTTCTGTACTGTTACAGGAAATGACCTTGTTTTTCAAACGAAAAAAATGTTTCAGTTGTTTCTCCCAAAATGGTTTTATAATGATTTTTATTTTTCTGAAAAACTTAAGAGTGTAGCTCATAAATTTTCTCTTGAAATTGGTAAATGTGAGTCATGGTTTAAACTGAGGCCAAAAACTCATTTGAAAACAACATGAATTTTACCTGCTCTTCCTAGGAAATAAGGACTACGAAATATACTGTAGTTAAAATTGCAGAGGAAGATGTTTAAAGAGCAATATGTAATTGATATCAGAGATTTCTTGGAAAAATATTTTGAATGTAGGCCCCTCTGTCTTAAATTAACTAGATTAATACTTGGCAGTTATAAATAATTGGTTGAGATTTTTCAGCGGGAAGTGCAGGTTCTAAATAATGGAGTAAAAAGAAGAAGAGGATAGGCCTTGAATCCCTCAAATTTCTTTTTATGTCAACAAAGCTCTTTCCAGCAGCAGTCTTTCTTCTCTTTTGTGATCTTTTTGGCTCCATTCTCTCTGTTTTCCACCTTCCCTCCATTGCCATAGCTTTCCATTATCCCCTTATCCTCCTCTGCACTTGCCTCCTATGGCCCTTTTTGTTCTATTTTCTACAACCCCCCTTCTTTTTCAGTCTTTGGCATATAGCTATATCTCAGCTGTTGCTTCTTTCTTTCCAGCCCAACAACTTTCCGTCCAGTCAGAAAGAAGTGGCAGTGCTCTGTAGAGGCCTAGTAAGGTGCAGCAAGAGGGCAGAAGGATAACTTAGGTTGAGGAAAATGTATGTTTTAACTTTTTTTTTCTTTTCGTGTCAGGATTGAGCAGTCTGGTCCAATTTAGCAGTAGAGGTGTGCAATTTGCCCAAAAGGCGTGCCATTTCAGGGTCCATTTTCGGCCAACCCCTCGTTTTGTTTACAGGGAAGTTACTTGGATCGGGAGGGGTGTTTCATTCAGCAAAGATTGAGCCCATTGGCTACAATGGGAAACTTTAAATGCTCAATCCTTAGTCATTTTAATGTCTATCTGTGTGAAACCTACCTCAGTTTAAGATCCCATTTACAACTGCAGGCCTGTCAAGTTTCAAAACAATTCACCAATCTACTGGTTTTTTAGAAGTATTTTAAGTTTTTAAAATAAGACAAATCATAAGAGAGGGTTCTGAATTTTAGTTGCTGGTTGTGCCCGTTCTCAGCCAATCAGAGCATGGACATAACCAGGCTTTTTATTGGCTGAAAAACAGAGCGAGAGAAAAACTTCACTTCCCACCATTCTCCGAGAGGAACTCGGAGACTTTTCAATGCTCGCCCTATGAAAGTGCTGCTGGGAAAGCGAGGTCCCAGCAGGGCCTGGGCCCTCTCTGGAGGAGGAGCCTAGGAAACTTTCCAAAAAGAAATGGAGGATGCTGCTGCCTCTGGGGGAGGGAGAAAAGGATGCTGCAATAATCCCATCTTCTCCAGGAGCCTGGCGGCAGACCCCTGCCTCAGGTATATTGCAGGCTTAACTCCTTTCTGTCCAGTGGCCGATAAAATCCGGCACCCTTAATAAGTTTCAGTCAGCTTTTTGGTGCCCTCCTCCCTGTTCTGTATTCGGAGATTAAACGAAACGGACCACCAAATATTAAAAATCATTTCTATTAAAACTGATTCGGGCCCAAGTCTATTTAGAAGTTGGTGTTACTCTGCTAGTATAGGGCTCCTATATTTACTGCCATAATATCTACTCTTTATTCCACATTACTCAGTAGGAAAGAGGGCACAGATGCAGAAACTGTGAGGGAAGGAAGTCATTGTAGAAATAGACTTTCAGAACTGGAAGATTTTGCCCTTCAATCCTCACTACTGTGTGGCTTTGGAAAGAGTGCAACTACTAGTATGGTGTACCAGCAGGATTCTGGCATTTGCAGCTCAGCAATAAATTAACCACAGCAGACCAAACATAGGTGGAGGTTCAAAGAGAAGTTAGATATTGAGGCTAGGGCAATTTTTCCTTCATTAATTTCCACAGAATGATCACGACTCCTTGTTTTATTCAGCGCTAACTACATTAAATTTAGATGTAGTGCTTTCCATGAAAAACTTTTTCTGAGAATATATTGACTATAGTTCTCAGTGCTTTGGCCATCCAGGGATCTGATGTCAACGTATAGATACCAAAAGGATGGTATTTGGGTTAGCAGATAGTAAGCTGAAGTTTACAAAAATGATCAGGTTCATGTTCAAAAGGTCTGAGCAGCACTGAGATACATTGAAAAGAAAAGAAAAATCAAACTTACTAATGAACTGTCCCCAAACTATGTTTGCATGTCATAGTATTCAGTATTGTTGTTACTTAATAATTTTATCCTAGATGAAATATGCCAGAGCTTTACCATAATTGAAGTGACCCTTGTATGAACTGCCCGGGTGAATTCATGTTATAGTATTTAAACTAATTTGTTGTTCCAGAATAAATATTTATTTTTAAGTGAATGACTATCTGTAGAGGGACTGAAAGCAGTTAATGACTACCATTGTTTTTGGTGTCATGAGATTTTTCCAGTCCTTCAAGAAATGGATGAAGTAATTATTTATTACTCTTAAGCAAATGAAGGAATAATAGAGTTATACATTTTTCTCTCAGAATAAATGTTAAGATACTGCATATTTCACAGTAGAAATTCCTGTATGTCCTGTCTGTACTCCATGTCACATTGCAGAATTTTTCTTCCATTTTACAGTGACTAAAGGTCTGAGCTAGATGAAGAAATATACAAACTGTTTCTCCTGGAACTAACTTCTATGTTAAAAGCAGTTGCTGCAACTAAATGTAAAATCAATCATTGGGCTTAATTTGAAAGCTCAAAAGTGATGGTTTGACACATTTTCATTATCTAAACCTTTATAGTCATGATTGTGCCCTTTTTCTTTTGACTGTTCCTTTATTTTGCATTCCTGAATATAATTCATCTTGGGATGAATGTACAAAGTTATTTCATGCAAAATTGCCCATTGGTCTATCGCCATCTCATTTGCCACATGGGTATCTCAGATGCTTGCCAGGTCCAGAATTGAACATACTGGACTTTATGTAGTAACACCAGCATACCACTCCTCATCTCAGATTTGGTAACTACATTATAGAAGAGTATAGAAAGTAATTAAAAATAAAATTACTGAAGGCAGAATTAGATGGATAATGCTTCAGCATAAAAAAATAATGACTACAAATGGAGGAATGATGTTTTCAGAGGAAACACTTACCTTCTCTTGACAATTCCAAGCATAGTATTTTCCAAATGGGGTAGATGGAAAGGCTGCACAGAGTAGAGTGATGTGGTAGAAAAAATGGCATAGAGTACTGCTGAGATCAGGAGTAGGTATTTTGTTGCCCAGCAACTATTGTCTCAGTACACAGTCAGGAAAAAGGCTTTTTCTATTTCACCCTAACCAGTAAAAGTGCAGGAACTGTGGTGGCCATCTTAATTCTGCAGATTCCCACAGCTGAGCTCAAAATATGAATGGCTTTCAGGGTACCCAGAATCCTCATAAATGCCAGTTTACTTGGTTGTAATTATGCTGTAGTTTCAGTATTTGAACTTTTCTCCTATTAATAGAAAGCTGTATGAAATCTATGTGTAGGTGTACTACATGAAAATAATGCTACATATATGTACATTATATTTTGTGATTTCATTCTCTGGGGATGACATTGTGCTCTTGAGTTATTGACTCAGTACTTGTAGTTCTTGCTTTGTGTTTGTGGCACATGATACCAGTCTGGCATAGTATGGTAGATTGAAGCCTAAGCTTCATTATTTGTGAAGGCCTTTTTGTCCTGAAGCAATCTCTTATGCATTCCAAAAGCCATAAGTACATCTTTTGCTATTGTATGCCTACTTTAAGATTAATGTCTTCTGCAAGTAATGGCTGCTAAATTAGTGCTGCAAATTGTATTTACAATTGTGAAAAATTCCAATAGCTTCCAGGTCTTGCATGCTTTATTACTGTGCAAGTCTTCTGAAACAGCTTAATTAAACTGTCAGTACTTCTGCTCATATTTGATGCAGTGTGTATGGTTTCATTTTTGTTAATTTTAGTATGCGTGGAAGCACTATTTGATGGTTTCTTACAGACTGTTATTTAACTTAACTATATCCCCAGCAACTATGCAGAGTTTCAGATACTGGTACTGTAAATTTCTGGTATTGATGAAATAAGATTGAAATTATACATGGGATGCTTGCCTTACCATGCTGTTTCATTCTTTTGGAGGATAGAGCCTTCATAGATACCCTTTGCTTAAATAATAGAACTTACTTTCTATTCTTAATCATGATGTGGAACTTCATTGGTCAAGATATCAATTAGAAACTCCTTCCTTTCTGGCAAAATTGAAGGAGTGTCCTTATATTTACTTTTATAAAATCAGGGTCTAGTAGATACATTTTACTTAGAAATAATCACAGTATACACTTATGTATAGGTTAAGGGCAGGTTTTTGGGCCAAGAATATGGGATTAATATGATCTGTGGATCCTTCTGCAGAGAGGGGAATTGCTAGTGTTGTCTCTGGGCTGCCATCACCATTTTCCCACCCAGGCATTTAAAAGCCAAAAGTGGCACCACAGTAGAGGGAGTTGGTATTTTATTTTGGTTTTCCTGGAATGTCCTAAGCTGTTGCCTTTTACCACTCAGCTCAGAGATGGTTCCTCTTTCTTTCTTTCTTTCTTTCTTTCTTTCTTTCTTTCTTTCTTTCTTTCTTTCTTTCTTTTTTGGTGAAGTGCATTATTTACATTGACTTGTGGATAAGTTGACGAAAGTTTTATGGCTTCTCGGCCTTTTGGCTAAGATCAAGTGTAGTATATATTACTGTATACACAGTACTCTTCTGTTTTTGCGTGGATTACATGAAGCTGGAATTTCTAAGATTCAGTTCTGCAATGTCAAAAGGTTGTTTATAGAGGTATTAAACATGTACAAAATAAATCCAGTTGGCTTATGTGAATCAATATTGACAGTTTGTGTGGCTGTTTCCATCACCTCTTTGAATACAATGCCATATTGATCATCAGTCTTAATTTGTGGAGGTCTTGGCTATACATATAACAATTATCTCTGTTGATTGTAATGGAAAGTTCTGAATTTCTTTAATCATCCTTGTGTTAAGCTTTTCATTTTTCTAAACTTGCTTGAGTGTGTATGTGCGCACACATAATTTTCTGAGATCCAGAATAGTATAACGGTTTGAGTGTTGTACTAGAAATTTGTAGACCAGAGTTCAAATTCCCATTTGGCCATGGAAACTCATTAGGTAACCACACTCAGTCTCATACGAGTGCAAAGGCAGATCCTCTCCAAACAAATTTTGCCACGAAAACCCATTGATAGAGTGGGATGAATTGAAGGCACACAACAATGAATTTTTCAGTCTACACATTCCTTGTTATGCTTTTCCCTCTAATTTCTGGAGTTATTTTTGATTAGTTTTCTAGTTTGTGTCCCAACTCAAATTTCTAGACACAGTATATAATGCTATGCAATACTAGGATAAAATATTGGATAGTTCGTAGATAAAATATTTGATCAATATTCTTTTTATATGTGTACTGTTGACATAATATTTTGATTTATGCCTGTAGTAAATGTTTTCATTAAAACTGTAGGTAAGGTATTATTACTATCAGCCCAATTGTGGTTTCTAGCTTGGAAAATTAGAAACAAGTGAGACAGATACTTGCTCTCATATTACACTTTGAATATAAGTGTAAGAATCACCTGAACAATACGGAACTGCAGATTTTTCCAGTTATGAAGATAGGTAACCCCTCTCTAATACAGAAGAAATCATCTATGTAGGAAAAACAAAGCTTTTGTCACTCTAGCCTTCCATTGCTTTAGATAGACGGAAATACCTCTTTCTATGAAAGTAGCAGGAAAAATAATCAAGACCAGGGTTAGCATTGTTGTTAGATTATACACTGTTATTAGAACTAAGGTGGAGTGAGGATTAAATAAAGAATCATAATATTTTATTTTCTAAAATTTACTACAGGCATAAATTCCACAATTAAAAATCTGGGGGGAAAGGCTTCAGAGAAAGCGAGGAAAAATGTTTTCCCTGAATTGCTTTTTGTTTTCATCAGGCCTTCACATCTCTATTTATAACACACCTCTCAGCCTGGATGGTTCCCTGCTTCGAGCTCAAGTTCATTTATAGTTGACATCATTAATATACAAACTTTCTTCAGATTCATGTTGTCATTATAACAGTATTAAGATCATTGCAAACAAGGAATGCTCTCTTATTTTAACTAGACGTAGAGCAGCATGCCATAGCTGCTGTTTTGTTAGAAATTTTCGAGTCTTATTCATTCTTTAGTTGTCTAGAAGCAATCTCTGTGATTGTTGCAGGAAAAGATTTGGGTCCATTGCATCCGTTTAGCTGAGAAACCAGCTCTGTTTTGCTCTTCCTTTTCTAGAAATGCTTTCATTTAAGATGATTGTTACATTATTACATAATCGTTGACTATTGAGTACTGCCCTTGAATTGCTTGATGGGATTTCCTGAATATGCATTTTTCAGTGTTGAGTGATTTTGAAACAGTCTTCATGACAAAATGTTCTTGTCCAATTATCCTTTATGGTTAAAAGTCAATTATAGAATAGTTTGAGAACTCTTAATTTTGTAAATATCAGTAAAGCCTACATAGACAGTTTTATACATTGTATAAAACATGACATCTAGTATTGCATGACCAGATTTCTTCTTATTCATGGAGGGAAAGGAACTTTCCTGTAACCTCTCTACAGGTCCCTACATATTCAAGGATGAGCAATTGCATGATTTCCCTGGAACACATTCACAAAGGGAGAATTCCGTCCTCAAATTATGTTTATTTTATGGCAAGTTGATTGCAACATTCTATATCAACATGGCAAGCATAAGCTTACCAGTGCCAATATTGTTTCATTTATTGTCAGGAAGCCAGGCATTTCTCTATAATGGGTTGTAAAGGGCATGTCAGTTTGCAAGGTGTTTGAAGCTGAATTCTCCTTTTAGTTTCCCTTTTGCTTTATGTTCATTCTTGTAAAATAATATGGGTTGTGAGGAAACTGAATAACAAAAATTATCTATTTTTTTAATCTGTGATCCTAGTGAGAGCTGGAAATACATTGGTATAAGATGAATAATACTCAAAAGAATCAATTCACTGTGTAGCATGTGGAAATATTTTTCAAGCCCATCTTCACAGTTTCCTCTTTCCATATCCTCCTCCCAGCTTTCCCTCCTCTGCCCTTTTTCCCCCCTTCCTTGCGACAAAAATCTTTTTTCTTCACCTCCCTCACCTCCAAAAGCATTTTTCCCTTGCCTTCTTTACTTCCAAAGCCCCCTTTCCCTCGCCACTCAGGGGGTGCTTTGATTGTGCTTTTCCTGCATGGCAGAAGGGAGTTGAACTGGATGGCCCCTGGGGATTCTGCTCCCCTTCTTCTTTTCTTCCTCTTTTCTCCTCCCCCTCCCCCTCCCCCCCTCCTCCTCTTCCTCTGTACACAGGCTGGGTGGCCATCTGTTTGAGGAGCTTTGATTGTGTTTTTCCTGCATGGCAGAAGGGGGTTGTACTGGATGGTCCCTGGGGTTGTTGCTGTTACTATTATTATCATTATTATAATGCTGGGTGACCATCTAATTTGGGGTATTTTGTGCTTTTCCTTGCACTATATAGTACAGTATAATGTATAAATATTTCTTGGGGCTTCATGAGAAACTTGCTTTAGAAGGGGCTCCACTGCTGAAAGTTTGAGAATCCCTGCTTTAGAGAACCCCTGCTTTAGAGAAAGGAGATATTATAGGAACAGTTCCTGGGGTATGTGAATGAAAGTGGATCTATTTCATTTCTCCTCAGTTCCCCGAGCCTAAAATGGAAAGGACTTCTTGAGACTAGATCTTGCTATGCCTTGTTCATCTTTCTGATTTCATTAACTGATAACTATAAGTTTGGTTGGGGTTTACATGGTTTGAGCCTAGAGCTTTCTTTGTCAAGGTAATTTGTGGATATAAATATTAAAATAAGGCCTTGTTTTTACAGGACTCTCCTACCAAAACTTCATAAAATATGGTGGATTATTACGAAGTCCTAGGTGTACACAAACATGCCTCACCGGAAGATATTAAAAAAGCGTAAGTATTACTCTCAAAAAGATCAACAACTCTTCAGTAATCCCATAATTCTTCATCACTGGCAACACTATGATGGGATTGTAGGTGAAAATCACCAGCACGGTCACATCGCCCACCCCTGCTTTTAGCATTGTGTTGTAGATTTGTTCTGCTTATTTCAATTTATTTAACTTACTTCATAAAATCTGTCTTCTACTCGCTTAAAAAGGCAAACATGATATAGATAACTTGGCAAAAGAGATGAGATCATGGTAGACCAGAGCAACTCCACCCTTTTCCCTCACCATCCCATTTTATCTGCTGTTACACAGAAAAGTTTGCTGGATAGAGCTGAAAGTTACAGGAAGATAAATGGCACAGGGTTGATCCAACCAAGTCTCAGTAATACATTCCAGGTTGCTATGCTCATCGAGGATCATGTCCTGTGTGGCTGCTTTGTCATTGACCAACCTGGTATTCAGTAATAGCAGGTTTGACCTGAGGCTTTGTTGCCAAGGCTAGCCAGTCTACCTAAAGTGTAGGACAGTGTGAGGATAACCAGTAGCCTGTTGAACTTTGTATCATTCTAGCAGGTTAGCTAATAAAATCTGATAACTCTCGCATACAAAAAATTAAACAAGCCACTATGTAGAATGTGAGTATTTAGAGAAACGGACTATCTCTTGCATCCTCTGAAGTGGACATGGGCAAACTTTAGTGCTCTAGGTGTTTTGGACTTCAACTCCCAGAAATCCCAGCCAGCTTACTGGCCATTTGGAATTGTGGGAGTTGATGTCCAAAAAAAGGAGGGTCAAAGTTTGCTCATGCCTGCCCTAAAGGAATAACCCCCTTTGATCTCATTTCCCTCAGTAGAAGCCCTGCAGCCAATAGTATTGCCCCTACAGAAGTTCCACTATTATTTTTTTGTCCCCAGGGATGTTATAGCTGGGAAGGGTGGCATTTCCCAGGCCTCAGTTTGCAAGGAAGCCATTTCAGAAATCTCATAAGAAAGATACATTTCAGCAAATATGGCAGCAGCTAGATAAAGCAACCTGCATGCCCTGTGGAGTTTCCCCTTCCAAAATGTTCTGGTGTTGCTAATAGATCAGTGCTCTAATTCATATAGATAAGTTCATTGTTGCTTTGTTTTGATTGTAAGATTGTGATCGATACCCAGTCTAACTTGTAAAACATAGTTTTAAAAAGATTGAGAGCAAATATGATGTGATTGAAATGTTGCATTGGGAGGTAAGCTGTTTAAAGGAAAAGAAAACTATAAATACAACTATGTAGTAGTACTACAAACAATCCATGTCTCTTCCCCCCCCCCCCCCCCCCCAGAAAAAAATCAATTCTCCAATTGCAGGCCTTCACCTCATTTGTCTTTTCAAAGGATATCTGCCCGGGTTGGGGGTTGAGGGGGCAATTCCATTTGTATGAGCAATGTTACAGTGATATTTAAGGCAAATGTTGACTGTACATTTCATGAACTTTGTTTAGGTGGGTCATTCCTGTCGTTCTATATACAATGCTTGTCTTGACTGAAGTAATTACTAAGGTCAATAACTTTTCAATTTTACTTCAGGTACCGTAAACTAGCTTTAAAGTGGCATCCTGACAAAAATCCAGATAATAAGGATGAAGCAGAGAGGCAATTTAAGCAAGTAGCTGAGGCTTATGAAGTTCTGTCGGATGGTGAGTTATATAATGTTTAACTGTATATCATCTATTCGTCTTGGGAGTAGCTTTGGGAAAGATTCTTTTACCACAGATAAATACAACTGTCATATGTATTTATTGGTTATAGTCTCACCTTCAGAATGTCAGATATTGGGATTTACAGTAGCTGCCAGGGTCAAGCATTAACTAGGATGTTAGAACCCCTTTTGGTTTAAGAGCAGCAGCCATTTGGAAGCACTTTTATTTTCACAGCACTGTTTTGCACCAGATACTTTCATATGGGTCTTCCATTAATTTCTACCTCAGCCTTCTATAGTATGATAAAAGGTGGTTGTGTTTTTTCTGTAGCATACATTGCAGTGTCCTGTTACTATATTGCTGAATTGGGTTTTGTTTTTGTGTAGAAACAGCATTTGAAATTATCATTGCTCTCCATTTTGGTTTGTACATAAACTAGATATAAACTAGATATGCTCTTTTCTAATACATTTTACTCTAAATGTAAAAGTTCTGTGTATTACTTAAAATGTTTATAAGACATCATGTAGTTAATCCATTAGATTTTGAAGGGACTTCAATCTGATTGTAAACTTCATGATGTAAGATTACCTGATTCACCTGCTTTGTTTTTGAAGACAAATGACTAGCCCTTAAACCAAGCTATAGTTGAGCAGCAGAAGAGGCTGTGCCAAATTAGTATAGTGTATTAGAAAAAGCAACTTGCACTTCCAGTTTTTATATCTACACAGTGCAACTTGAGGCCTTCAGTATTAACAATTAAAGGGAAAACATTAGAACTTTGAAGTCTTCATATTTGTGGCAAATGGGTAAGTGTGCCCAAAGAAGAACAGAAAGAGCTAGCATCACCTCTTGCTTTGTTGTCCATGCATCTTTCGAGGGCAAAAGGATCCTGCTGAATGGACCCTATTGGGTTGAGATCAGAACAGCACACATTCTACATTGAGAAACTGCAGCTTATTCTGCAACCATTTGGTAGTATCAAAATCCATAGAAGTAAACGTAAGATAAATGTCTAAGACAGATATGTCAGGATACATCTCATGACAAAATTGATTGCATTTTAACAATCCCTTGTTCTTTGTAGCTAAAAAACGTGACATCTATGACAAATATGGAAAAGAAGGCTTAAATGGAGGAGGAGGTATGTATGCATTGAATACTGTTTTCGCCTATTCATATATATAGTTTTGAATTCCATCTAACTTAAAACATTAACTAGAACATTAGATTAGGACAGTGGCTAGCTAGGTTCCAAACCATATGCAATCATGATATTCAATTGGCATGGAATTTTCTTTGTCTAGCCTTTTAAAAAAATGTAATAGGAGATAAAATGCGAGAACTGTGCATGTTGCCTTTTGACAGGATGATAGTGTAAATGTGTACAGTGTGACTCCTGTATCCACAAGGGATATGGAGGTATACGATAGAATTACACTAGAGGATCTAGTGAGGTCCACAAACACTTCATGGGAAAATATTTTCTGGAGCATGCATAAGTGCATGAATAAAGGGGATGCACTATAGAAAAACACATACATGTTTACACCCCTATATTCATGGGGGATATTTCCCAGGACTTCCTGTGGATACATAAAACTGTGGATAATATGGAACACTTTATTTTTACAATCTGAGCAAAAATAGTTTTTATTCCCCCTCCCCACAGCTTGTCTCCTACAAGTGTATATATCTTTATGTATATATACAGAAATAGTTAGTCTTATCTGAATTTTGAAATCCTGTAAATGTGAAGTTATTCGGGATTTTTTAAATATTTAAATAACAATGGTTGTCTAGCTTAAATATGCCCTTTAAAGAGTGTTAGAAAAGCTTAGAATTATTGACATTTTTATGTTTCAATTTTAAATATTTTAATTAACAAGAATTAATCTGCAGTTACTATCCCGGAAAGGTTTTTTACATGGAGATATTGCTGAGAGCATATACATGATAATGTTTGAAATGTTAATGCATTAATGTCTTTACGAATTTGAAATAAAGAGATTGAATTTGTTTTGTAGGTGGAAGTCATTTCGATAGTCCATTTGAATATGGTTTTACATTCCGGAACCCAGATGATGTCTTCAGGGAGTTTTTTGGTGGAAGAGACCCATTTTCATTTGATTTCTTTGGTATGTACACAGTGGTTAAATATGGGTGTATAAGATTCTGAAATTTGTGTGGTTAATATAAGGTGCTGCACATTTTATTTTATTACTTCTAAAATTCTTCATAAGGTTGTGGTGCCACACCATGTGTATCCTTTTGGTTGTTGCCAAAAGGATATTATATTGTTAAACATCTTAAAATCTGACTTCATTTTATTGTATATCTCTGGACTAGTGTTGGTTTGATTAAATAGGACGTAGTTTATATAAATAGTACTTTAGCGTGTTTCAAAAGTGGTTTACTTTTACCTTTTTTCATTTAAATTAGCTATTATAGTTGGCCCTCTGTTTTCGCTAAGCACCCTTCAACCTGAAAGGGACCATATCAGACACTATTTTTTCATTGCAAATCTTTCTTTGTTTTGATTGAAAAATAATTTGTTCATTTTGGTTTTTGTTAACATGTGTTTCTGCAGGAATTTATGATCTTTAAATTCCCAGTTTCTTAGCATCACAAAGTCACAAAAGGCATATCTGTGTACAAAGCTATGTACCATTTAATATTCTGTGATCAACATTCTGTTGTTTTATATTGAGATTTGCTTACTTTGTTGTTCAGAAGAAGTTTCACTTTGCTGCTGTTGGTTAATTTTTCATTTGATGTGTCACAGACTTTCACTTGCAAATGTAATCAAAATTGGCTAAACAGATTGGTTACTAGGGCTCTTTTAAGCTGGCAAGGAGTTGGTGTTGGCTCACTTACCCTCCACCCTTGGTTTCGATTTAAATGCTAAAGTGTGTAGAACAAGTGCAGACAGATTTGAAATAATCAAACATAAATATTCAGATTCCTCATGCATATACATAAAATCTCAAAACATGAAAGATCTCCTTAATAGATGAGGGGCATGGGGTATGACAATTATGCATTGCCTTTCCCAGATAGAACTATTTCTATTTCTTCTGATTGAGCTACGATTATTTTGTCAGTCATGTATAGCTTGAATCCTGACTGGTCATATTATATTGCATGGTTTTCAGCTTGTGCAACTTGAGGATGTGGACAAGTTGGTTGGACAATTGAGGCCCATGGCTTGCTCTTTCCCTTCCTTCCTGACTCCAGATGTGAGCTGACTTAATGAACATTAGAAGTTAATGCCATTAGAGCTGGTCAGCAATTGAATTGATTGCCTGAGATAGTGGACTCTGCTTCTTTGGGGATCTTTAAACAGGTTGTACTGGTATCATTTTGGAGTGTTTTAGTTGTGTATTCTTGCATGGCAGATTGGACTAGATGGCCATTGTGGTCCCTTCTCCTTGTTTTAAACAGAGGCTACACATCCATCTGCCTAAGTGCTTTGATTATGTCTTTCTGCATGGCAGTAGGTGGGACTGGATGGTCCCTGAGGTCTCTTCCAACTCTGTGATTCTTTGAAAAGTTTTCTTTCACGTTATTTTTTTATTGGTTTTCTTAAGATACATCAATACATCAGGACCATCAATACTCTTATATTTCACACTTATTTCTTTGCATCAACTATATATATGTATATATATTTTGTGTGCTGTTTTATTCCCCTCTGTCCCCCCCCCCCCCCCCCGAGCCACTTCAATTTACATTCTCTTTCCAAAATACCATTTCTTCTTGTGGAGGTAATTTCCCGTCTACTTCTTTTAAACCCTTCTCAATAAATTTCCCCCAAACCTCATCAAAGTCATTTTCCTTCCATACCCCTTTCCTAACTCTTAACCTACAGGTCAACATATCGTTTATTGCTAATTTCCATACTTCTTTATACCATTCTTTGATTTGTATGTTTATTTTACCTTTCCAGTTCCTTGCTATCAACAACCTTGCTACCGTTAACATGTTGTTTATTGCATCCTTCTCTGTTTTTTTATTTTATTTTCTTGACATTAAATAATAACAACAATGCAATACTTGCACTTTTTCCCATCTTCATATCCATTATGGCTTCTATTTCACTAAATACCTTCCCCCAAAATTCATTTACATATTTACATTGCCACCACATATGTACATATGTACCCACCTCCTGGCAACCTCTCCAACAATTTTTATGGTATTTTTATTGATGTTTGCTATCTTTACTGGTGTTAAATACCATTTCCAAACCAATTTATAATAATTTTCTTTAACACATATTGATAAGTTCCTTAAATGTCTTTGATTCCATAACTATCCATTCCACTTCCCTTATCTTAATCCCTAAATCTTCCTCCCATATCTCTCTTAATAATGCATCCTTTATTTTTCCCCCCCTTAATTTCAATTATTATCTTGTACGTTTTGCTGGTTATTCCTTTCATCCTGTGGTATTCTCCCATAACTCTTTCCTTTTGTATCATTTGTTCAAATTGTGTAGGTTTGCTTCCTTTCCCATTATTTTTTATCCAGTTCTTGAACTATTGCTCTAACAGTAAGCAGTGGGACCATGAGAGTTTAATATCTCTAATTCTCTCAGTGTAGTTTCTTTCTTCATGTCCGCTTTTTATCCAATTTCCAATTTTAATTTTTTATCCAAAATATTTTTTAGATTTTTTGGGAATTTCCTATCCATTATTATGGGTGTTAATGTTGAACTTTCTGACAATAATGTTTTCTTGTATCTATTCCAAATTTCTAGCACATTTCTCAACATTGGGTTTTTTATTCCCTTAATTTTTTTCCTCTTTAAATCCGTAAAGAATATTTTTTCCCCTCTACTTCTTCTGAACCTTCCTCCAACCATTCCAACCTCCTTATTTGTTATCCCTTCTATAATTAATCTCATCCTATTTGCTTCATAGTATTTTTTTAATATTGGGGAGTGCTAGTCCTCCTACCTTCTGAGACTTATACCAAAGTTGTTTACTTAACCTGTTTTTCTTGTGAAAAGTTCTCTTTGATTTGGAGGTACAATGCCAACTAAGAGATATGAAAAAATAAGACTTACATCATATGGTACAAAGACTATGCTCATATGTATAATATACTTCACTAGACTTGATTCTACCCATGGTCTTTAAATAGCAACATGTACATGAAGCCTCTTGGGGAGGTTATCTTAATGTTTCAGCTACAGTTTGTTCAGTAACACACGTCTTCTTTTTCTTTCTATTGAGTTCCACATTTGTTAATGATCTTACTAGAAATATAGGTGTTGCCTTAGTTATTCATGTTGTGGTTCTGTCAAGGCTTAGCTACTTTATGGGGCTGTGTTTGGAGACAATTCTCAAGCTTCAGTTATATGCAGAGTACATCAAGCCTGAATGCTTGTGGAAACAAATTGGAATCGACCATCTATGTACCATCTATTTCTTGCCAAGTTCATTGACTACTTGTTCATTGCTAGATTCAAATCCAGTTCAGTTGACGAGTGTCCTACACATAGATAACATGTCTGAGCTTTAAAAGCTGATGATGGTGTAACATTTGTTTGCATAACATTAGTGAGCATTACATTTTTGGACTCAAAGCTTAGGGTCATCTCAGTCCTAGCCTCTCATTTGAGAAATTCCTGGCTTTGGTATTTATGGCTAGCCTCTTGTTCATTTTTAAGCGGCCCTTTAAGTCTTTTACTTGAGATTCCCTTTTACTGAAGGAAAAGTTAGTCTATTACACTCATGTTTTACTTTTGAAACAAAAATACTTTAAGAAGTAGCTTAATAACAATAAATAAGAACTGTTTCCTTTCCTGTTGCAAGGACTTGTCTCTGATGAAACATAAAGTCCAGCTTCTGTTTGGTTCTGCATTACAGATATATGTAGAAAAAACATTTAAAAGCTAAAGTTTACTTGATAAGTAATCTTAAGAAGAATTGCCATATTCTGTGGCTTTCTTTTTGACATCACACTTACAAAAAAAAGACATTTAAGATAACAGATCTGAAAAACTTGCTACTGTTGTTGCTTGCTTTCCTTTGACATGGAAAATTTGTCATAAGCCATAGAATAATTTGAAGGTATTGCAACTCAACATGGCTTGCATTATTAAATATCAACTTTATTTGAAAAATTGACTTAAATACAATTGATACTTTTCTTAGATACCTACGCAGTGATTATCACTTGGCTGCCAGAGGATTCTAATGAAGGATCAGAAGAAAGGTCTATAGAGGAATTGGAGGAAGAGTATAGATATGAGTCAGGCGAAATAGCAGAGGAGCTGGAGGAAGTGTTAGAAGATCTATATGAAGAATATGGTGAAGATTACATTGAGGCCTTTGAAGAATATGATGAAGGATCTATTGAAGTAGAAGAAGTACTAGTAATGGAGGAGGAGGAGGATTCTGAAGGATTAGCAGAAGAATCATTAGAGGAGGACTTATGTTTAGTTTCAGAAGAGTGGGCCGATGAGCCCAGCAGTATAACCTTGGAGGAACTGGAAGAAGATATAAGTATAGGATCAGAATTGGAAGAATTCTACTGAAGCTTTTTAATAAATTTATTTTAAATAAACACAGAAGTATCCTTCCCTCTCTGAAGGTGACTTGGGTGTCTTGTGGTGTAAAGAAATTGATCTAGGCTATACATACATACTGTTAATGCTGGCTTTTGCTACAGCCTAATCTGCGAGATAAGGGAAAGCTAGGTCCTGAAACATACTGGAAATGAAGATTGGGCTTTTTCTAAATTAGTAGTGGCTGTCTGTTTTGAAAACATTTTGCAACTATTTAATACCAGCTAGCTGTTCCCCAAAATGTGGATAAGGTTAAAAAGTTCGAAGATACTGGTTGCTATCCATGAAGTTGAAGTTTTATGTTAATATTACTAATTCAGGTAGCCCAGTCAAGCATAAACTGACCTTTTTGTCAAAAATGTTGAAGTGCAGGTATAGTAATAATCACTAAATTGTCCACTTGAGGTTCTAGAGCAGGAATAGTGTTTTTTTGGTTTTCCAAATGCTATCTGACTCCAGTTTGCATCACTCCTAGCCATGTTCATGCAAGCTAGGACTGAATTAAATGACAACCGAATCCAGTAGTCTCCCCAGTTCTACTATAGAGATTTCCACATGTACTTTTGTATGGCGTCAGCAACTCAAAGTAACTGCAGGTTAACATCTAATGTCTTCAATAATGCACAGAGAATGGAAAAATATTCCCTAAGTAATCTGAAGACCATGTCTGTGCTTAGTTATTTATGTTTTACAAATTTCAGTGTGTCCAAAAATACTTATAATAAGGTTAAGAATTTATAATTTGAAGTTCAGTACTGTATGCAGATGCAGGATGACATTACAGTACTAATTGAACAGGTTTGATATTTGAACATGTTGATCTGCATAATTTAAGAATCCCAATTCTTAACAGCAAAAAGAAAAAAAAGGTAAATTAACAGAAGTTGCTGGTCATCGACTGTAATAAATATGTATATAACAGTTTAGCCATTCTATAGAAGTGTGTTATGAGAGTAATGAGGAATTATGTTTCTGTATCACATAATAATTTGCTTATGCCTTGAGCTGGTATAAATGTTTGAAGTAATGGGAGTGAATACATGGGGTTTTAAAAAAAAGGAATTCAAAACAAAAACATGACGCTGGTAAATCTTTCGAGAACACAGTGTTACTGAATGTTTGGTAGAAAGTAAAGTTTCTATGGGGATGAAGTCCATGTCTTTCAAGTTAGCTTTCTAAAAAATAGGGGTGATCTATAGTTTTCCACAGTGCTTTTGTGCTCCTCTAAGTACATGTTCATTGTGACTTAATGTTTTTAATAATACATTCCATATGTTTTGAAAAACAACTATGCATAGATGCAGAATAGTAGGGAGTAATGTAATATAATGTAATATAGCTCATATGTACACAACTGACCTTCATAGCTTGCTTGTGACTCAGCCTCTTAACTAGCAGTAAGAATTTAGACTGCTACATTAGTGGCTTACCTGACAATATGCCAAGTTAAAGGTGCATGTATTCAAGCATTTTTATACAAGAACAATACTTTAGTTGTAAGTTTATTTTCTGTAGTTGGAAAAAATGTTGAAACACCTATTCTTGTTAAATGAGAGCTCAGCTAATTGCCTTAAAATTATGTTTCATAGTTTTGGGACTATGGGACTTGAAATTCATTTCTTACAGCTGGGTATTACATGTCCTGGATTCACATTTGATTTATCAATTGTGTTATTGGTCTATATAATTTGGTAGCAGAAGGATATCTCAAGAAATGCTCCCAACTTTCATCCATCTGTGTGTGACAGTGAAACAGATATGGTCTCTTTTTATTTCCTCTCTGAACTGTGAGTTAATTAAAATGAAAGCCAGTGTGATATAGTGAAGCGCTGCAGGCTAGATGTCGAGCGGCCCAGGATCAAATATCCACTCAGCTGTGGTGCTTTCTAGGTAACCTTTTATAATTGTAAGGGTAAAATTGGGGCAGTGATATTGAACCATGTATGCCTTCTTTAAGCTCTTAGCAGAAAAGGTGAAATAAAAAGGTAATAAAAACTTTTGATTTTCTTAGGTGTTAAAAGCATAGCATGTCAGCAGCCTTCCCTTATTCTCCTGGGTGTGTAAACCTAGAAATAGCTTGGTTTACATAGATAGGCTTAAGTTCACATCATCTATATTTTATTCATATACCTGGTATGTATAGTCTTCATATAATTCCTAATTAAATTCATTAAGAGACTGTTCTAGTTCATATTTACATTGATCTCTGTATTGCTCTACATTGATCCATAAAGAATGTTGGTCCAAAGCACACATTTATTCCTGCCAAATGCACATGTCTAGTGTTGGCTGTGTACAGTCTATCCAGTACAAGACTGGTTTGTACGCTTTAGAAATTGTTCACTTAAGTCTTCTTCGAAATAGGTTGTTGGCCAAAAGGTTTTTATCTTAACTTGAAATGCTTACACTCTATTATATGGTTGTTTCTAAAACCCACTGTGATGAAGATTTATAAAATTGAAATAGCTCCCTGTCATATTGTGTTGTACTAATGGGAACAACCCCTACAGAATGGTAGCTTGAACGTTTCCAAAAAATGATCTGGATTAATTTACATAAAAATGGACTGATTTGTTCATGTTTTTACCAATAGATTGTCTTACCCTTCTCCTTTTCACCAATCATACATGTTTTAAGGAGCAGGGGAGTGACATGAACTCCTGGGGAATCTAGAAATGATCTTTTTCAGAGGTCACAGTTTTGCTGATTTTATGAAGCTGTTCATCTCTTGTCAGAGTGTAGGTGGGAGAGGAAAAGACAATAAAATAAACCTGCTTCCACAAAAGTATAATAGCCCTCAGGAAAAAAGCAAACATTCCCTATGCTATTAAATAATCTAGGCCAATCACTATTTATTTATTTATTTATTTATTACTTACATCATTTCTACCCCGCCCTTCTCACCCATCAGGGGACTCAGGGCGGCTTACAATATACATCAGAAACACAGCTAAAAATCATCCAAGATTAAAAATTACAATAAAAATTAAAATATAAATTAAAAACCAGCATAATTATACATCTAAATATACATTTCAGGCGCACTTTTCTTTACAACCAAATTCTTATCACATATGGTTTAGCTGACCAGTTTCAGGAAGCAAGTGCTGAACAAATGCAGCCACATTTGGAATCCCAATTTGTGAACTGGTATAATAAAGTTGTTATATATATATTATGTGTTCCTTGAAATTGTCTGTGTAATATGATAAACATGAATTATGATCCAGACCTCCCATGATCAGTGTTTCACTTATAAAGTGGTCTATTGAAAAGAGGCAGTATATATTCCTTCTTCCTTCAGCCGCAAGTGCAACTTCCTTTGTTGTTCTAAAGGGCGTCCTCAAATCTGGAAGAGCATCAAAAACAATTGAGGGTTAAGGGTAACTTTTTCTAGTGGCAGCTTCCTCTAGACTAGGTAATGATTACCCTTCACAAGGAGTCTTTTTCTTTTTGACTCCTGTGTCTAAATCCATCCCACTTTGTTAGAACAAATCTTACCTTCAACAGCACAGTGCATGGAATTAGTTTCTTATTTACATTCTAGTACATTTAGACATGATAGGTACTTTTGAAGCTAATGTATTTGAAGAGGTAAACACGTCATACTGGAAAATGCTGGACTTTAATTTGGTGATGTATGGCTTCTGTTTATATTGTATGCCTCAGGGATTGAGTTGACCTTATACTCCTTTCATATATGATGTTGTAGATGTATGCTTGGCACTATTTAAGTTTGAATACTATATACTTTGTGTATCATCCAGTATACTTTGTAAAATGAAACTTAAGTTCTAGTCATCCACATTCAAATATTCATCTTCATAAAAAGCAGTTATAATTGTATTGGCTAATCTGTCTTCTGTTAGCCATAGTAAAATTATTTTAAATGTTTAAATATATTTTTCTGGACCATATCTTTGAATTTTTTGGTTTTAAATGTCTGCTGAGAGTAAAATTATTTGTGTTTTTGCACAATTAACTTGCACCATACTTGAAGAAATGTTCAGAAGAAAACCTATTTTAGTTCGGTATTCAAGTAGATACAGTGGGGAGAAAAATATTTAGTCAGATTCCAATTGTACAAGTTCTCCCATTTAAAAAGATGAGAGAGGCCTGTAATTGACATCATAGGTAGATCTCAATTATGCGAGACAACATGAGAAAACACATCCAGAAAATAACATTGTCTGATTTTTCACAAATTTATTTGCAAATTATGGTGGAAAATAAGTATTTGATCCATAACAAAAGTTCATCTCAATACTTTGTTATATATCCTTTATTGGCAATGCAGAGGTCAAACGTTTTCTGTACGTCCTCACAAGGTTGGCACACACTGTTGCTGGTATGTTGGCCCATTCTTCCATGCAGATCTCCTCAAGAGCAGTGATGTTTTGTGGCTGTCACTGGGGCAACACAGACTTCCAACTCCCTCCAAAGGTTTTCTGTAGGGCTGAGGTCTAGAGTCTGGCTAGGTCACTCCAGGACCATGAAATGCTTCTTATGAAGCCATTTCTTTGTTGCCCTGGCGGTGTGCTTGGGATCATTGTCATGCTGAAAGACCCAGCCACGTTTCATCTTCAGTGCCCTTACTGATGGAAGGAGATTTGCATTCAAAAATCTCACAATACATGGCCCCATTCATTCTTTCATGTACTGTATACAGATGAGTCACGCTGGTCCCTTTGCAGAGAAACAGCCCCAAAGAATGATTTTGCCACCCCCATGCTTCACAGTAGGCATGGTATTTTTTGGATGCAACTCAGCATTCTTTCTCCTCCAAACACGACGAGTTGTGTTTCTGCTAGACAGTTCTACTTTGATTTCATCTGACCATATGATAATTCTCCCAATACTCTTCTGGATCATCCAAATGCTCTCTAGCAAACTTCTGTCGGGCCCAGATATGTACTGGCTTAAGCAGGGGGACACGTCTGGCACTGCAGGATCTGAGTCCCTGGCAGCGTAGTGTGTTACTGATGGTAGCCTTTGTTACGTTGGTCCCAGCTCTCTGCAGGTCATTCATTAAGTCCCCCCGTGTGGTTCTCAGATTTTTGCTCACCGTTCTTGTGATCATTTTGACCCCATGGGGTGAGATCTTGTGTGGAGCCCCAGATCGAGGGAGATTATAAGTGGTCTTGTATCTCTTCCATTTTCTAATTATTGCTCCCACAGTTGATTCCTTCCCCCCCATCTGCTTGCCTATTTCCAACATTTCCAACATTTATATCCCGCCCTTCTCACCCGAAGGGACTCAGGGCGGCGTGATTGCAGATTCAGTCTTCCCAGTCTGGTGCAGGGCTACAATTTTGTTTCTGGTGTCCTTCGACAACTCTTTGGTCTTCACCATAGTGGAGTTTGGAGTGTGACTGCTTGAGGTTGTGGACAAATGTTTTTTATAGTGATAACAAGTTCAAATAGGTGTCATTACTACATGTAATGAGTTGAGGACAGGGGAGCCTCTTAAAAAAGAAGTTACAGGTCTGTGAGTCCCAGAAATCTTGCTTGTTTGTAGGTGACCAAATACTTATTTTCCATCATAATTTGCAAATAAATTAGTGAAAAATCAGGCAATGTGATTTTCTGGATGTGTTTTCTCATGTTGTCTCTCCTAGTTGAGGTCTACCTATGATATCAATTACAGGCCTCTCTCATAAGTGGGAGAACTTTTACAATTGGTATCTGACTAAATACTTTTTTCCCCACTGTATGCTTCCAAATGTGTGTATGAAGCATGTCTCATATACGTTTCCTGAAAGAAAAGATGACTTTTCTTCTATGCTACATCTAAGGGGAATGAGTTTAGCACCAGATTTTAACTTATAAAACAAAAAGCAATGTTAAATAATTTCCAAAAACCAGGTATTTTTTTTAATTCATAATGCTAGAAAGTTTTAATTTAATAATAAATCGTATTCATTATCTGCCTTTCCTTGTGGCTCGGGGTCTTGAATGTCCTTAAAACTATATTTTTGAACTTTATTCAAAGAAATGTGGTTGAAAGATTAGATACCAGATTATTCTGTTAATATTCTTATTAAAATACTTATTTTATAATTAGGGTTAAACACTAATATTTTAAGAATTGAGATAATATTTTAATTTTAACCCTATGAACTTTATAAACATAGTGCCACTATTACCAAGTTTATAAATCTGTAAAAAGATACAACTAAAATGATACTGAACCACTAAGAACTAACATTATGCCTGTCAACGGTTGGCTCCTTCTGCTCTGGACTGAAACTTCTGTCAGCACTAACCAACATGGTGAGAGAGAATTAGCATTGCCATGAAGTGTCTCTAGAGCCACATTTTCTGCTCCAGCTGAAAATTGGTGACTGAAGCTGAAATTCCATTCCCCCCCCCCCCCCCGAAAGTGAGATCTGCTGAATGCACTTGATCTTAAGTAGATAATTAAATCTTAGTATGTCCACCTGGTAAAGGCCTCATCTTTGTTAAAGGGAATTATAACTCGAAACATGTAAAACACATTACTTGTCTTTTAGTCTTTAAACTTATATGGTGTAAACAAATGGACACATGAGATAGCGAATATGAGAATACAAAACCCAAGTCATTTCATAAACTTTAAATTGTTTTCCCAGAAGATCCATTTGAAGACTTCTTTGGTAATAGACGGGGGCCACGTGGAAACAGAAACAGAGGCGGAGGATCCTTTTTCTCTGCCTTTGGTGGATTTCCTGCCTTTGGCAGTGGCTTTTCTTCATTTGATACAGGTAGGTAAATTTGCACTGAAAATGTAGTCATTTTTTCCTTGAATAATATTCAGTTATTTTTAGAATGAAGATCAAACTATGCAGATGTGCAAACACAGAGATCTCCTTTGAGTAACCTAGAATACGTGAGTCAGGACTAAGATTATAGAGATAAATAGCTAAGACTGAATCCAGAAAACTATTTAGTGGTATCTACTTTTTCAAAAGACTTATAGCATTGGCTAAATCTGTTTTACAGAGGATAAGCCATAAGTATTTCTTTACGTGTTGTGTTGGAAAAATTAAGGATTCACACCTCACCTTAAGTAGGTTAATGAAAACCGAAGAAAGTAATGGTTGGACTTAGTAGCATCGTTCATATTTTGAATTGCCAAAATTTAATGTTATAAACTGGTACTGTAGTTTGTAAACATGCATTTAGTAGTAATCTGATCCATAGCATGTATCTTATTCTAAAAAAGAAAGCATATGTAAGAAACTTCATTCCTCATTTCTTCTGAATAAATAAGGTGCTCTTTGTCTCGAATCCAGGACCTATATTCACTTCTCTTCCTTTACAGGTTTTACTTCTTTCGGCTCTTTGGGACACGGGGGTCTTACTTCATTCTCCTCCACGTCATTTGGTGGCAGTGGGATGGGTAACTTCAAATCAGTATCGACTTCAACCAAAATGGTCAATGGCAGAAAAATTACTACAAAGAGGTATAGTGATTTAAAATGTTTATTTTGTTATCCACCTATTTTGTCTGCTTAATTCATGTGTATATATTGGAAGTAAGAGTTCCTTCTCTTACTGTTGGGTACTTAAGAAAATTAGGAAGCTAGAGCTCTTCTTATTCAAAACATGCTTGAAAAGATAAGAACAAACTATCAGCTTTGGTTTTCTGGTTTTGTGTTACCAAGTTTGATTTCCCTCCCTTGTTCTGGGTATTAGGCTTGAATTTTCTGGATATTCTTACGATAAAGGTGCCTAAATTCAACATAATAGATTCTAAATGTAGTAATTATGGAAAAATTTGTATCTGATAGAAGTTGGGATTAGGGTTTCTTTTAAATTTTGCTAAACTAGTAATGTTCAAAGACTGTTAATTGTTCCAAGCTTTTGTAGGAAGCCAAGCTTTCAAGTTTAGCTCCTTCTGCTTGGAACCAGTTGATTGTAACTCACTTTATAGGCGGAAGATCTAGATGCAACTTGATAGCTATTCAGAAAACTTCAAAAATACAATTAAAATGGATTTTTATCCTACAGAATTGTTGAGAATGGACAAGAGAGAGTAGAAGTTGAAGAAGATGGTCTGCTAAAGTCTTTAACAATAAATGGTAAGGAGCAGCCGCTACGCTTGGATAACAAGTAATTCAACGCACGCATTTAAAAGAGATTTTAAGCTATAACAAGCACCCTTTGAGGATTAACAGGAACATTTTTTGAAGATTCCAAACGAACTCTTTCATTATACTATATGTAATCTAAAGTATTTATAAACAGCTCATTGGAGCTCATATGTCAGACTTTTGCGTTTAATTGCTGGGACCACATGAACAGGACCATTTTTTGTCCTTAAAATTGTTGTAAATTTCTGTATGCACTTTGCTTTTTATTAAACATGATTCTAGTTTAGCAGTTACCCTGCATTAGTGCTAGGGCCAAATTGTACGTGATAATTAGCATGAAACTTGCTTTTGCGTTTTTCCCCCTTTCTTTTTTGTTTTGACATGTGAGCCAACTAGTCATTTTACATCTACTGTGAATTTAACATTTCTGAGGCAAATTTAATTTCAAGCTTTCAGTATTTAGTAGTGAATAATGTTAGTATGTTACTGATGGTGCATTTTTGGTTTAAACAATTCAAGGATGTTTTCTAGCTGTGCATGAATGCTGACAATTTAATGTGTAATGTTTAAGCCTAAGCTAACACAAGTTAAATCTGGTGAGCTCGGGTATCTTGTCATTTTTGCTAAAACGTTAAAAATGAATAAATGCTGATATTTGTGGTGCATTCTTTCATGGGTAACATTTGTAGCCTTTGTGTGCTTTTGGAACCTTGATAACCATACCATGCTTTCAGTGCCCATTTTCTTCAAAACTTTTCCTAGCAAATATTTGCCCGTATAAGCATTTGTTGCTTCTAATATGTTAGCAGTGACATTCTCAACTAGCAAGAAATAACACATGTGGACTGGATAAGAAGAATAATTATAACATGACAGTATTCTGAATTAAATTTTGTGAATTGACAGAAATGATTCAGCATCACACTTTCAGGGCAGTTCCTAACGAGTTTAGTTTCAAATGCCTGGTGCCAATGGACACAAGACCTAGTAGACACTGAAGTGGCAAATGTCTCATTTACAAAACAACAGGCTTCTTTTGGTTCATTGACTATTCTCTTGTCTTCCTCTTCATGCAGCTGCATTATTAAATACATATACCTCTTAATCCAAAACTCTTGAACAGCATACATAAATAAACCATTAAATTGTACACAAATGTACATAATATACAATACACAAATAACGTACTTTCTCAGGGGATCCAAGAAACAGATGCCAGGTTGGATTAAATAGGAAAGGCATGCTGAATTAAGTAAGATTTTAACTTAATTGAAAAATAATGTTTTCACTGCAGGTTCTGAGGCTTGGCCTATTGATGCCTGCTCAAATTAAATGTCTGTAATGGATCACATTGGGAATGGGGGAGGAAAAGGAAAGCAAACAGCTCATTAAACACCGCTGCTTATAAGCCTTAATGACTGTTGTTGTAACTAAGGCCTACTATTGCTCTAATTTTAAGGTGAACTTAATTGCTGATCATTTGAGTGCAGATAAGCATTATGGAATTAGATATTCACAAAGGCTATATAACTTTGGGAAGGAGAAAAAAAACATGCCTTGATTTGAAGCTAGAGATAACCAAAACTGTTTCAGATGTCTGAAATACTTGAACTTTGAAACAAACTTTTACAGTTGTTCATGGGTCAAGTCAATGAATGAAGAATAAAAGATAAAATGAATTTGATTAGTGAGCTCTTACAAGCTATATTGCATATTTGATTTCTGTGCTGTTCAATACAGCAAAAATAAATGTAATAGTTCAAGTAATTGCCACAAAGAGCAAAATAGCACTTTGCATTTTACATTGATACTTCTCAATGAAACATAAATCAGCAGCCCTGTGTGCCTTTCCATTTCAATCATCAAGTCCCTCCAAATTGCAAAAGGAGAGCATTAGCATATAAACAGGTTATTTCCATTAAATAACCAAACCCTTATTAACCTTACTAGTCATATCAAATGAACTATTTCCAATGCTAGTTCTTCCTCATATGCAATTAAATTCCTGTACTTTACTAGTCAGCCAGATTTAACAAGAGTCAGAAGAATAGCTCACCAGCTTCTAAACTTTATTTCATCACTGAATATACTATTGAAAAAATGTCACAAAAACATTGTTGAGCTTAGAGTTCTCTATGCAAGTAAACTCAGGGTGGTTAAAATATCAGAACTGTGTGCAAAAGAAATGGCAAATTCTACAATCCTGCCTTTACTAATACTATTGTATGTATTTTCTTGCTTTGAAACTCCCTTCTATGTCACCTGAAATCTCATGCAGCATCATTAGGCATGGGTTAGGTGAAATATATTCAGCATTGAATTTTTAGTGAGGGTGTAACCTTAATGGGAGTTCTGACAAACATATTACTGTCATCACTACCTCATACACTTATTGGGCATTCAACTGAATTCTGTGCCAGATTTACCCATTTCCATAGTGTGAATGCACACAGCTCTGGTATACAATTTGGCTGGCAATTCTGTCTTGATCCAAATGCATTGCATCCTGCTTGTAGGTTTCCAGTCATTTGGATCTCAAATCTAACTGTGCAAGCTAACCTTTCCAGTAACATTAGCAAAATTGTACATCATATTATTTGTCTGTATTCAGGGCATTTAGTTTACTCTAGCTAAATTCAGCCAGTCCCTGGTTATTTTATATAAGAATAAATATACTCCTGGGGGTGGGGGAAAGAGACTAACTGGTTCATACATTCACCGTTTCTACAAACTGAATGTATGTGTTGCTTAAGCACTGCTTGCCTGCTGTTTGCATGCACACTAGTGCAATTCTCTCCAGTGTTTGTGGAAATTGACACAATCGGTGTTTGGATATGGCCTATACAGTGTCAAGAGTGTGCAATGAAGGCAACTGAAGACTGCTTACTATTACATGTTTTGCTATATGAGAAATAACAAGTTGGGTCAGAACGTTGAACTGCTCAAATGTTACTTGGATCTAGAGCAGTAATTCTCAAGATGAACCTTTAACTGTGCCTCCTGGCCAAGCTACAGAACGTGCACGAAGCCTTCAGGTTGTCTCCCACCTGTTTTTCTAAATAAATAAATGAAATTTGACTTTTATGTCATGAGGGAAATTATTTTAAAGGTCAGGGAAACCCGAAAACAGGGCACAGTTTTCTCTTCCATAAAATAACTCTGTACCAAGATGTGAATGTAGCCTAGGCATGGGCTGGATGCTGCCCCTTGGGCTCTTTCTTCTAGCCTTGATCTCCCTTAGCCCTCCTCTCAGCCTCCAGAGAGCTCTCGGCAGCCTCATGTCTCCCTGTCGTCTCAGCTGGGGTATGTGGCAGGCTGCCACGTCCCTAAGCTGAGAGTTGGGCTGCGGCAGTCATACATAGCCGCCCGGTTCAGGATTCTTTCCCAAGAGCCTTGAACAGTCGCGTGTGAAACTCTCCTCTCGGCAGGAAGACACGGCTTGCTGCTGCATCCTCCTGCAACCCTACAGTCACACCCATCTGTGCAGGGTTCCCCCAAGAGCCTCACACAGCCGCGTATAAAACCCTCTCCCCACGCCAACCATTCCCACTCCAACCACCCTCTGGCCTGCCTCTCTCCCCCCCATATCAACTGCTTCCCCCCTCCCTCCGTCCAACCCACCCAATCCGGCACGTGGCACCCATCCAAAAAAGTTTGCCTATGCTTGGTGTAGCCCTTATCAGTGATTGCAACCCTTCCTGCAGCTGCTATCTTGTATCTGCACTCCTTCTGATTGTCCCTTCATCTTTCATGTTTTGATCGCAATGAAATCTTAGATGATTTTGTTTGACAAGCCATGAGCAAAGATTTATTAATTGAAAATAGACATAGCTACATTGCCATTTGAGAGTGAACAAACATTCCTTGCCACGGCGTTGTAGTTCAAATACGGGAAATGTTGGCTAACGAATGATCTTAGATTGCAGTTCCCATAATTGGCACTGTGGTGGTTAGGGCACATGGAAATTGCCATCTTGCAACATTACCATTACCCTAAACATAACTGATCTAACCTGCTTTTGAAGCTAAATGTGGCTAGTCTTAGTACTTGAATGATACACCACTAGGGAATTGAAGTGATCTCTGGATAGGATCTCCTAGGATAATTTTCTGGCTGAAACCATGTAACTAACAATACTGGCCAGGTGAAGCAAGACTTTGATTCAGTGCAAGGTAGCTTCCTATGTTTTTCCTGTTCCTCGCACCTGTTATAGTAATCGCTAAATCCTGAGATGAGTGAACAATTTGTGGGCTTTCCCTTATTGCCAGCAATGTCATAATTTCCCAAATTCTGTCAGCTGTAGTCAACATAGCTGAAAGGTAAGGGATGACGGACTTTTATGTCAATACCTGGAAGGCTGGTTTCCTATTCCTGCCAGAGGAGTTCCTATTCAGGCTCCAGAAATCCTAGAACAAGCGCCTTGTAATGATGTTCAGCCTGAAGGAGGGGAATGGTAGTTTCAGTGCTAGAGAAGGAAGAAAGAACTCTTTTCCCATTGCCTAAAGACCTTCTCTTGTACTATGTAGCAATCGAAAGTTTTCAAACCTAGCATTAAGTAGCTACACAGATGTAGGGAAAGGATAGACCTGCTGTTTTGGAGAGCTGGGAAAGGGAAAATTAGTCTTTTCCTTTCCTTCTACATGTCAGCATCATTTATAGTGTAAGATATGTACATACCTTATCTCAGCATTGCCCTGTTTCTCTTTCAGACTGATATAAAAAGTCAGCCATCTGAGTTCACTCAAGGGTGGAACAAGTAGAAGCAGCAATAAAATGTTGCACTTTATGAAGGTCCTGTGGAGTGTGCAGGCCATGCTGTCTTCTAGGATGACCATTTCATCCACTATCACCCTCCCTGGGTAGCATTCTCTGTCCACTGAACATGTTCAGTCTTTATTTTCTTTAATATACTTACCTGCTTCTCAAAATGAATGGAGATCACTTAAGCATGCTGACACAATCTTCTATCTCAATGTCCCATTGTGCAAGCTTCCTGTGTGCTCTCACCGGCAACACTAACTGTTAGGGTGATAGTAGATAATAAGGTTGCTATTTAAGTTACTACCCAAATCATCTTTTTAGTCATGTGGAAGAGTTATTATGGTAAATCAGACCTAAATTAGTAGGAAATACTTTTGAATAGTGGTCATATCTTTTCTCTGATGGAACTTATTTAATCTTGGGAGAATATGGTGGACTAAGTTGCACAGTTTTTATTGGAGGGCTTGAAGGTCATGGATGGATCTATGCAAAGTAATATGTAGATGCCGTTGAAAAGCTACTTTTTCTTCCATTATTCCAATGGAAGCTGAATACAACTAACTTCTAAGTCCAGTTTATGATGTTTATCATGTTTTTAATTCCATTGGTAAGTGACTATGTTCTCTAACTTTATGCACTGCTTTTGCATGATACAAATGCTACACTTTTTCTGTATGAACCTTGGATAAGCCTCCAAAATTTTCCCAAGGGTTAGTTAACGGCATTGTTTTTCTTTTAGTATTTTGTTTTAATCAGAGGTGGGTTACAATGATTGCAATCTTCTCCAGCATCAGTATGAAGCTTTTAAATGTTGATTGAAATTTGGTTAAGTTATGGTAACATTAATGTATAAGGTTTGCCAATATTTTTATAAATTGTGAAAAATTGCAGTTTTATCATAAGTAAATATTGTATTAACCTGTCTTCTGTCTAGTCACTAGATTGAATGCTGTCATTTGTACCTTGGGATTGATTTCCAACAAGGTATTGCTAAACTGTCTGTTTTTAAGTGGTGTGTTTGTGAAGGAAACATGATAATACCATTTTCCCTAGTGTCTAAATTAGAAATATTTGACATTCACTTGCCATTTTCACATCTGGGCATTTGTCTGATTGTGTTGTGCATTATGTCCCAGTATTTGTTGCAGTGTTCCTTGTCACTGTTCATATTTGCAGGGTCATTTTAAATCTAAATTCTCAAACATGAAGTCTGCTAAATTCCATTATGTTGTAATTATATGAGTCACTTAAGCTCAGTTTCTCCATGTGTAAAATGAAAACTTTGTAAATCTTGCAATTTAATATGAGCTTGAGAAAAATTAATAGGGTTTCAAAGCTTGATAAATGGTTATGTAGGTGTGTATCTGAGGTGCAGTGTACAGTATTCAACTTGTGCCCTCATGGTGATGTGAAATGAGACAGTGATAAAAGATTCTGATTTAATTGAAAGGATTTATTGCTGGGTGCTGTGTCAAAGCTTTGATCTAATGTCCTGCAGGGTTTGTGTTCTTGTGTGCATTAATGCATATGCACAACTCAGTATTTTGAGGCATAAAAAGCCAAATTCTGTATTCATTTGCATGACCTCTATGTATTTTTGCAAAACATTTAAGGGAATAGATCTACATATGGAAGGCATTGAACTTGCAAGCCTAGCTTAATGAAAATCCTAGTTAATGTTGTACTCCGTATTTGTCATTTACATTCAAACCTATCTTCACAACCATAAAGACAAGAAATCTAGATTTCTCAAAGCAAGAAACAAACTTGATTCTCAGGTGGCTAAATTTTAAACTTTACAGCCATGGGTTTTCTATGCTGGATTAAATGACTGTTTGTTTTTGTGTGTAACTTGATTAAGATGCTTAGTTACATTGATTGGTTTCTGTTCCTACGTAGTAAAAATATTGCTTTGTAGTAAACCAATGTGTGGATATTGTAAGATGTATGGTTTTGTGATTTTCCTTGAATAGTGCTGCCACAGATCCCAAAGTTTAGGAGTTTATGCTAAAGTTTGTGTTTTCCTTTGAACAGCTGGTTCCCAGAGCTTTTTGTATATAGGACAGGGAACTGCTTTTTCAGGAAACCTTTTCATGGAACCTTTTAGTCTTCTGAATGCACTCTTTACATTTTATCATGAAGAGGCCATTATAACTTACCCATGTAGCATAGCAGGAAAAATCCATTTGTTCTGTAACTAAGGAAGTACAAATTTGCCTTTAACAAACAAAGGCCATTTTGATTAATAATTTAGCCATTCAATCGTTCAAGTATATAGCATACAGAGTACTAGTTCACAAATGTATATTAATCTTCATGGACACTTGGTGTATTACTAATGCGTCAGTGGCCTTGAGACAAAATCTTTTAAAATGTAATCTTGAGTGGTGACTTGGCAAAGATCATCACTGCTTGAGGGGAGAGGCTTTGTATAATACGTTTTTCCTGTGTTTGTCTCAGGCCAACTTATTCCACCCGATCTTTTTGTTTTTATTTGAAGAGAATGCCTGACACAGACAGTTGTCCCTTTGTGGTGCTTTTTTTGTCACAGTGGTGGTTCAGGAAACAAAATGCTGTTTCTTGCAATGTTTAATAGGAGCTACTGCAAATGCTTGACATAATGGCATCGTTGTAGTTTACATCATTGCTTTCTTGAGTAGTTATTTTCATTATCTTTAGTTTGTACTGCTATCCATTCTTATACATAAAATATAAGAAGTAGATTTATTTTGCATGAGAAAGACTGCATTTCATCTGGCTTCTGTGGCAAAGCTAAATTGTGTCCTTTACATATGCAATGTCAAGTCCCCCAGCTTAGTTTTGCTCATGAAGAGATCTTGCTTGTTACTGATAGAACTCCTTATAACCAATAGAGTGCTAATATCTTTATATTTGCTCTTTTGTCAGTGAGTTATTGTAGGAAAAGGGAGATTATATTTTAATTTTATGATTTGTTTAAGTTTTAGATTTATGATGGATAATGAGCTGGGGATGTAGAATAATTTTTCATTCTTTGCTATATGTTGAGGGTGTATAGGGCAGGATGCAGTCTTAAATCTATCTGTTTCCTTCTTGCTGTGAATGTCATTTCTAAAGTTGAATTGAAGTTTATCTTACAAGGTGCCTTTCTCCATAATGTTGTGCATTGGGATTCTAACTGTGGTCACATGAATGGCCTTGTGTGACTCGGACCACTGCTTCATTCAACTTAGTAGTTTTTATTCTGATTGGCTTTCCAGTGTCATCTGCAGATATGCCCTCCCTCCCCACAGCTATTATATATATTCAATTATATATATATAAGTGCTGTATTTCTGGATTACTTTTCTCACACACATCCCATAAACTCTAAAACGTGCTACAGTAGACTGATAAGCCTTCTGGAACAGGTTTTTGGTATCCATCAGGGTTCAGCCTCATGGCTATAATGAGAAGAAAATCCCTTAACAAACTTCTGAGAGCAGTGGAATCTTGTAAAAGTGTACCTGGTCAGATCCTGGCCAACATTAGAAAATGTATTAAAATGGCTGTGCATGTTGACAGTAAGAAACTCAAGGCGCAATTGACTGGGTAATTGCCTTTACTAGAAGAAAAGGTGAATCTGTGATGTGTTCCAGATGTGAGAAAGGAGCAAGACTTTGTGGCATTCCATAGCAGCTGAAATAAGGTCCATGATATGGGGCATTTGATAATAGACACAGAAATCAAGTCCAGTTTATATATATTTTGGTTTAAGGTATCCCTAAGAACATTTGACTTAACTTTTGAATGCCGTTTCATTACACAGTGAGCACATTCACAAATGTACACTAATCACTCAAATGTAGAACTTGTAGATCAGCATTTTGTGAAACCTACATCAGCTGAGTTTCTTGTTTTTACCCCACGCCTTCTGACTGTCAAATTGTCTTCCACAAAATTATGTTCCATCTCGGATATAGCTACTAACCAAATATCTGTGAAAATTGCTGAGTAAGACTCTCTGCTGTTTGAGAAGTTTATTTCAATGTGCTTTTATGATGAGGTGTTGCTTTAAGATTGTGTTGACTAAATTTTTAAGTATCAGAAGCCTTGTAGAAATTATTTTTCCAGTTAAGTCACCTTACCCTTAGGATAAAAATAAAAACTCTAATATGTCTCTAGAAACTTAGCTAGAGACATATTAGAGTCTGTTTCATACTTAAAAGGGCAGACAAACGTGTTTTCAGTTGTGTGTCCTCCCTGGAAAGTTTGCATAAGATTGGATCCATGGTAACACTGTTTTTCTTCCATAAGTCACTGCTGGTAGATGCACAAATACATCTATGCAAGCATATAACTTCTGTTGTGTCAGCTTTGGAAAAGTCCATGCACATTTGATTTTTGATACGAATTCAGCACTAAACTGTCAAGTCACTTGGCCCTGGATGGAGATCAAAGTTTGTTGTTGGGTGTGGTAGTGAAAATTCCCTTAATCGTTGTCTCCAATACTTCAGGTTTGGGCCTGTTAATGGCTAGCAGCCAGAATTAAGAGTTTGAACAGACAGTTTGTTTAAAGCAGCTGACAATATAGGTTACAGTTTGCTAACTAGACAGCTTCATAGGTCAAGGAAGGTAGCATGAGGCCATTTCTAACAGTGTAGCTGACTTGAATGCAAAAGGCACGTTGCCAGACGACTCCGGAAATGTGGGTGGCACCAAACAATTAATCAATCAATCACTGCAGAATATGCATGACTTACTGTGATGGACATGGAAGCCCATTAGTGATAACAATCATCCTGTTACTGTTACTCTTATGCTAGTGCCTAAATACTTCCTTACAAAAAGCAGGAAGAATGTGTTCTTTCATCACAAAATGGAGAGGATTCAGCGTGCCAACATGGCCAAATTCTACTTATCAAGCTTGTATAGGCAGAAATATAGTTCTGAGAAGCAGCAAAGGTGTATAGACTTGCTTCTGTTGGAAACTGTTGAAAATGACTTTATGGAAACTGTCTAAGCAGTAAACGACTTCGTACGTTTTGAACACAAAGAAGTATTTGAAGGTACACATTTGCTTTTCCTTTAATAACTGGATTACACGTGCTCCCCACTCATTCATTCCAATCTGACTTTTCTTCTCAGAGCTTTCTGATATAATCCACATTCTGTGTGACAGATAACCATCTAATCTGACTATAGTCAAACAAAAAAGAGACTTGAATTAAAGTTGATAAGTGTTAAAGTTCTTACATTACTCAATTGATGGCTTAATTGTGTGAAGCAACAATCCAGATACAATGATGATGGAATCTTATCTATAAACATGCAATACCTCCAGGAACCATGGAAAATACCTTAAACTTAGTCTGACCAGTGGCCAATTTAGTCCAGTATCCATTGCTGATAGTCCTGTTCTTAGCATTCTGCCTACAACCAGCCCTCCATATTTGAGGGGCTGACCTTTGCAGATTTGATCATTTGTAGATGTGATTAAAATGTGCTCTCTAGAAATCACTAGATCCTCCAATACAATTCTGTGATCAATGTCCTATGGAATTTGATCACAGGATTGTGTTGGAGACCTAGAGAGATGTTCTCTCAGATTTAAAAAAACCCCACATTTTTTTATATTTCCCCACTTTCACAGGGGTCTTGCAACCATATCCTCAACAAATGGAGAGTGTCTACATTTCACTCATGAGTGCATAGGGTACAAAATGGAAATGCATTTAGCAGAGGGGCTCGACAGTAGGAGCCAATGTATCAGTCTATTTCTGGTATATGTTAATTTACTATGTACATTATTCAATCGCAAACCTGTTCTATATGTTTCATTATTAGATTCAATTTTGCTTTTAAGAAACCCTTCAAAAATATACAGTATCCCCTAATAGAGGCATTTTTACACACAGCCTTCTCTTATGTATACATTTTTTATTGCTGTTTTGGACTTGAAAACTGTTTTTTAAATTTAGCATTAAATTATAAGAAAGTTAATTGGAGTTTCTGATCTCGGTAAAAGATAGCCCAAAGTATAATGCATTGCAGAAGTCCCCCCTTGAGGTTGTCAATGCACACACTACTATCTTTAGGTCCTCTAGATTTAGATAGCTATCACACCCATCTTGCAAATTGCAAAAGGATGTAAAGAATTTGCATCTGTCCATATTTTTGTTTTTCCCTGAGCTTGTGGAATACTTAAGGATATGTATGTAGTTGGAGTGAGTGACCTAGGATAATTGGTGCAAGCTAAGACTTGATGCCTTGTCAGCTGGTGTCTGGGTTAAATTAAAATACTTTTTTTCTAGCTTAGATGACATGCTGTCTGTACATTTTCTGAGAGATCAAGTAAGAGCTCAGTTTTACCACAGATACCTTGTTTTCCCTCAAATTATGATAGCTTTCTGGAAAGAAAACAATTCATTCCCAAGGAAGAAAACAAAGAAACCCTAGAAGATTATATAAAATTATATAACCCCAGATGTATCTTCCTTAGAGTGAAAACACTCTAATAGTTATCTTCACAATGTGCTTTATAATAGCTACCTGTACTTTGTAGGTAATATTATTTACAAATTCAAAGCTTGTTTGTTCATAATAGTAGCTATAAATGTAAAGGCAACCAAGATAATCATTCATGTAGGAGGATGTTTTAAAAATGTTAGTATTGCGGCTAAGAAGCATTTTCAAATTGTTTATGTGAAATCTAAAGCATTAAATAAAGGCTGATAAGTCAGAAATAAAGTAGTGGAAGAGTTGCTCCTGCAGTTAAAGCATGCTCTTGCTAGTTTTCCCTGTTCTTCCCCCAGCAAATTACCACAGTTAAACACATATACGTTAAAATTCTTAGCACATAAAAGCTAAAAATAATCCCTCTTAAAATTTGTGACTAGTTAAATTAAAACAACAGCAACAAATAAAAGCCCTGCACATTATTTTTCTTGAAAAATCATTTTCTTAAATGGCCTTCTGAAATAACATGGCACCTTCCTTATTATCATTCTGCAAGTAGATAAGGAAGGTGCCACTCCAGCCTGGCAAGGGAGTCTCAGAGCCTTGGAGCATCCTCTGAGAAGGACTTCTCCCATGTTCGTCCTAAATGTACCTTTGAGGGTGATGGGACAGAGATGGGATCTCAGGGGATCTCAAAACATGGGTAGGTTTGTATGGGAGAGTACAGTCCTTTAAATAATATAAACCCAAGTCATATATGGCTTTATAGGTAATCACCAGCCCTTTGAATTCTGGCCAGAAATGGCCAGGAAGCCAGTGTTGCAACAACTTCATTGATCACCTGTCTGTTTCCAGACGGAATTGTATGTTCTCTATAGCCAGTCCCAGTTGACAATCTGCTTACGTTTCTTTGGACAAGTTGAAGCTTCTGAACACTTGCCAAAAGCAGCCCTGTGTAGAGTGCATAAGAGTAATCCAAACAAGATACAATGAAGGGATGTGTGCCACAGTGGCTGCCAGGTATCATGTCTCAAGGAATGGGTGCAGTATGAGATAATGTTTCATACATGAGGCAGCTATAAATTGTCAATGCAAGCTTCTAAAAAGATTAGAATACTAAAACATCCTATAAGGTCCTAAGAATTCACACTTAGTGTATTTCCCTAGAAAGAGCATTCCTTAAAAATGGCGTAGTCAGACTGCCTGCTCAGCTGATTTCATAAGCACAAGAGTTCAATGTACGGGCAGGTATATGTGGTAGGGGTGATCCTTCAGATAGATGAATGTTGAATATATCTTCCACCCCTGGGGAGGAACAAATACTCATTGAATACAAGGTTGTGAAGCATGCTAGGGTTAAGGAAGTATATGCTGTTAAAAACCAAGCTGCTTCCTTTTCTGCCATTCAGGGAATGTGTCAAACGGTGTGTCATTATTTGAAGTGGAGGTGGGGAACATTTTAAATTGAAGTTCACTTTCCAGATGATGTGGCTGGAAGCTCCAGGTTCAGTGAGTTGAACCAAATGCAAATGGAGGCACCAACTCTATTGATGTACATCTATAAACCTTTCAGTGAGGAGTGGGCATAGAAAGAGAAACTGGCATGTTACAGGGGTAGGCCTTGTCTTCTGGTTTTGGTCAATAGGCTGGATATTGCTTTATCTTTTTGTAGTTCTATAGACATCAATTTGAACTGGATCTGTGAGTTCTGTTTTTCATAGTCTTTGCCAGATGCTGGCAAGGCTTGTTATAGTGATAAAAGGAATCAAAAGGATTGATACTGTTTCTCTCACTTAAATTTTTCCTTTTGTGCTGTAAACATTTTCAGTTTTGAAAGGGCTCAGTGCCGTTTTCCCACCTTGTATTTCTCCCCCCTCCCGTTTGAGTATGATCTTATCTGTGTTTTCTTGAGAAACCAATCTTTCTTCTAAAATAATTGAAGAATTTCTGTTGCACAATACAAATGGTACTTGTGGCCTTGATGTTTCAACATAGGTGTTTTTGGAATTTGCATGAGCTTTTGCAAAACTACGAATTCCTAACCACTAGACTTTGCAATCTGCAGAGTAAACATAGAAAACATGTTTGGGCACCTTGGCATGGCACTGAGTACTCCTTTGAGTGCCAAATACCAATAATGCAAACAATTAAACATAACACAGAGATTCACATAAAAGGCAGTGTTTCTCAGACCGGCTTACTGCTGATAACAGGGAGCATTTATACCATACATTCCAAGTGTTCAAAGCCTTTTGTAAACATCATCCCTCTAGTAATCCTGCAACAGATGGCAGGCCACATTGTCATTGCCATTTTACAAATGGGCGAGCAGAAAATGAGAGATCAGTGGATTTCTTATGGCTTGTGCATTGAGCATGTAGGTGTAGAAAAATCTGGCTTGCAGATTTTGCTCTGAATAGTACCAGATTCCCATTTTGGGAAAGGTTGCTGATCCTACACTTTTGCTCAGGCAACTACTGCTGGCTGAAGTACAATCATAATTGCCTGAACTAAAGTGTAGGGTCAGCAAGCTGTTGGTGTCATGTCCTACCTGATCAATTGATATCCTATTTATTATACTCTTGACATACCGAGTGTGGAGGGACCCCCTGCATGAATGTTGAGATATTCAATTTGTTTGGTTATGACTTTTTTGTTTTACTACTCAGAGGAGTAGTTGCCATTTTGTGGCCTCCCAGCTGTTTTGGGCTTCAGCTCCCAGAAATCAATACCAGCAATCAGTAATGGTGAAGGATGCTGCGTGTTTGTAGTCCGAAACATTTGGAGAGATGGAGGTTAAAAACCACTGACTTAGATGTTCACTGCTTTGTCACAAGACTGAGGAATCTGTTCTCATTATATGTCTTGGCAGAAAGAAAGTTAATTGGAGCTCAGGCAACTGCTGTGTGCCAAGGCTTGTGAGGTGGGGTGAGGACAAGGGAAGGCAGATAAACATATTACGACTCTAACCCCATTGAGTGGCTCATCAGGGCTGTGCAGAGATGTTCTGGACAGTGCCTTTTTAAGTGTCTAAAGTGCAAGGACATTTTTTGGTCTTGGTCCAGTAGGGAGGTTCCTACCTAACCTTACCGTGGTCCATTCCTTACCACACCAGGCACCTTCTGGATCCCTAAACTAGGATTCTCAGAGGTTTTCTACAGTCATAGCCTGGTAGAGTATACAGCTGACACATGGTGAGAGAATAGAGTACAAGGCTACATTCTATACAGGTCATGCACCATGACATTAGATAGTACAGAGCCTCAAGAATACATTAATTCCTAAATTGACAGACTCTATACTTTGTTTCCTTTGTGTTGTTGCAATCATTTCAGCATCTGAAAAAAACTGCGTTAAGATAGACGAATTGAAACAAAACTTGCTGTGTTCAGACAGTGACCTTTGACATGTGAAGGACAAACTGGAGGATTCTTCAACAGACAAACAAAAGCTCTTCAGAAACAATGAAGGGGTATCGCCATTGTTCCTGCAGTGCTTTTGTTTGACTGTTGAAGAATCCTTTGCAGTTTGCCAGGGTTATCTTGGTTTTAAAAATAGTTTGAGGTGTAGCCTTGCCAGATGAAACCTTCTAAAAATAGAGGTCTATAACAGAGTGCTACAGGAGAATGATCAGAAAGGCCATCCTACGGAGAGCTGAAATGTTGGGTATTAAAGGGGCAACTCTTACTAAAATCTTACTAAAATCTACAAAACAACAATACCAATTCAAAATAACCCCACTTGCCTAGTTTCCAACAAACATCACAACCTCTGAGGATGCCTGCCTGTGAAACATCAGGAGAGAATGCTTCTGGAACATGGCCATACAGCCCGGAAAACCTGCAGCAACCAAACAATACCATTATTAGGTCAACCAAGCATACATCATGCATGCTTTCAAAGCTCCACTGGCTTCTTCATCAGGCAACGGGCTTGAAAATCATATAGGAGAAGAAGAAAAAATAACATGTCATAGACCTACATTTTGCTGAGATGTTGCTTTTGTCAGTGTCAGTTAAGATCAGGGGTCCCCAAACTTTTTAAACAGTGGGCCAGTTCACAATCCTTCTGACCGTTGGAGGGCCGGTCTATAGTTGGCCACCAAGCAATAATAATAATAATAACAACAACAACAAAAGGGTTGGAAGAGACACTTTGGGCCATTGAGTCCAACCCCCTTCTGCCTTTGTGCACCGAAAGCACAAGCAAAGCACCCCTGACAGATGGCCACCCAGCCTCAATGTTAATAATTACTACTACTACTACTACTACTACTACTACTACTAATAATAATAATAATAATAATAATAATAATAATAATAATAAGGGTTGGAAGAGAACCTTAGGGCCATTTAGTCCAACCCCCTTCTGCCTTTGTGCACCAAAAGCACAAGCAAAGAACCCCTGACAGATGGCCACCCAGCCTCAATGTTAATGTTAATAATAATAATAATCATCATCATCACCATATAAAGAGGGTTGGAAGAGACCCCTTGGGCCATTTAGTCCAATCCCCTTCTGCCTTTGCGCACCAAAAGCACAAGCAAAGCACCCCTAACAGATGGCCACTCAGCCTCAATGTTAATAATAATAATAATAATAATAACAATAATAATAATAATAATAATAATAATAAGGGTTGGAAGAGAAGAAGAGACCCCTTGGGTCATTTAGCCCAACCCCCTTCTGCCCTTGTGCCGTGGGGGCCGGATAAATGGCTTCGATGGGCCGCATCTGGCCCCCGGGCCTTAGTTTGGGGACCCCTGGTTAAGATGGTCTGAAAGGATATCTATGCAGGCGGAGGCCACTCCTCTTTGGCTGGCTCTGGGAGATTTATTGTTGCCATGAACTGGTACCTAGTTTTTGTAACTATGACCTACTGCTCCTCATTAACTGTTGTACTATAATAATGATATAGTCCTATAATAATAGTAATTAATCAAAGCAATTTTTAGAATCACTCTTTCAAAACCACATTTCTCATGAGGAGTGAAACACTATGGGAAGAATGGGAATTTCCCAGTTTATCTTCCCAGTGTTGCGCAGGCATATTTGGAACACAGTGAACTTACATAAAAATAGATTAGAAGTCACAGAGAAGGAAGAGTGAGGTCAACAAGATTTGTCATGCCAGGAAATAATTGCCCCAAAGTATCAACTATTCCCATCTGGCACAGAGACTAATGCATTTTTTCATCTTGCTTGGCCCCTTAACCATCCACAATTTTCTTGGTTGCGTGTCTCACCTTTATTTCTCTTATCACATGATGTTGTTCTTTTGTTGTCTGCATGCTGTCTTCGGATTATCACTGGCATCTATCATCCAGTCTGACATTTCCCCAGCCCTTATTTCAGAGTTCTTGAACCCTACAAACAAGCAAAAATGGGACCTGGCAGCCTGGAACTCTTTGGGTGACTTTTGATCATTTCAACACAACTTTTTAATTTATTATGCAAATAAACAGTTGGGACATAATGGAAGGGATACAACAACCTAAGTAATCAATTAAAAATGAAAATAAAATTAAACTTTAGATAGCATTGAAAGTTAGTATGTTAGATCTTTGACATCTTCAGTAAGTAATATGAATATTTTTCATCTAATGAACATAGAATTTAAGAGTTTTAATTACTGTGTAGAAATGCAAATGGGAATAGAATGAGTTGCAGTTACTGTAAGTATCTGGAAAACGTATAAAAAGGTATTGGAGTGCTGAACTTTAAAAAAAAAGACAGAAATCCCAGGTGTGATGGATACATAAATTGGAAACACAACCCACACATCTCTCTTTTGTGTCCACAATCATGCTTAGTTTGTATTGGTATCACTTGTCAACACTCCAATGGAATTAGGCTTCTTTAAACTTGTGTGTGTGTGTGTGTGTGTGTTGCCTACTAACCTGTTTGTGTGTTTTAAAAATGCTGTGAAATTCAAGTAATCTGATTATTTACATCACAACCCCATGTATTTCATAGTACTTTTGTAGACAAGGAGTACTCAAAGGTAGTTTATGAGTTCCCTTTTCTGATATATAGCCTACAATCCCTGTACCCTATATAAATTTAGTACCCTTTGCGCTGTGGCTTATATCTGTAACTCAAAATGGTTTCTTTTTTCCAATCATGATCTCTCACAGAGCCCTTAGGAACCTCTCATGAAACCCTAGTATAAACTCAAGAAACTTGTTTACATGTTATATATAATAATTAAGGCAGCAGCTCAATAGGGCTTCTGATGAAGCATATTTACAATTATGCACTAAATTTGCATCCCAGCCCGCTTCCCTGGCTTTTAAAAATACAGTTTAAATGGCACTGACTCAGCAGCTGCTCTCTCATTCCATAACTGATTACTGGATGATTTCATCCTCCTGTCAGCATGTTTTTGTTAGGAAATTGTAAAATGATGATTTTTCACAGAATCTTAAATGCTGGAATGCTATTTGGTTAGCATGACATATGTAGACTGACGTGCTTGTAAAAATAATACCATGAATTATAGCGATTTATTGGCAGTGGAGCTTTCTTTTTTAAAAAAGGAAATGGATTTTTATAACTTTGCCTTATTTGGGCTTGCAGCAAGTTGTGAGTTTTCTTGGAATTTCAAACATTAGCTAGAGAGAAATAGTAATATTCAGAAGTGTTCGAACAAACAATGCAGCTGGCTGTATTATAGACTCTACGGGTAGTCTTACATTGAAAACTGAGAGTAGCTGGAGGTGGAGGGGGCAAACAATAATGTGAAGCAAAGAGGCAAAAGATTTCTTGTAGAGAAAAAGGTTGCTTTCTCTGCTCTGGTCTTAAGGCTGACAGTTTTTGTCAAAACCCTTCCCTGTCATTTTCTTTCTGTCGCACCTGAAGCTGGGACCACTGATATGAGTGGAAATAAAACAGAAAAAGCAAAACCAGAATATCTGGGAACGAAACCAAGCCAGGGTCTACTTTGGTTGGCATGCATCAGCAAGGTTTAAGATTTGGCAATCTTATCTGTTCTGGATCTTGCCCATCCTACATTTATAGCATATCCAGGATTTTTATAATTTGTGTTCATGAAAGATACTGAAAAGGAAATCCCGCAACACACAGTCCTTAAAGTCTATCCCTCATTCAGCCAAAAGCAATGCTGAAGCATAACATTTGGGAACGGCTGTTTATGGGACTGACTACTGCTTTAGCACTTAACGTAAGAAGTAGGTTTCCCCCAATTACCTCCCATCTTAATAAACACTGTGTGCTCCTAAATCCCTAACTATATTTAAACAGCTGATCACATCCCATGATTTAGGAATGCATGTTGCTATAGTTGGCTCCAAAAATGAGGCCCATGGCACAGAACATCATGATTTGGAGGCACAGACTGTGTCTTAGTACAGGCTGTGACCTACATAAACTGTGGGCAAGAACGTGGAAGCATTGGCAGTTTTTAATACTTGGAGCTTTGGCTTCTTGTTATGTAGTAGCTTTCATTTAACATGATTCTCTATGCTTAGATGTGTGTTTCCTCTGTGGATATTTTTCATACTTGTGACCATTCTGTCCAGTGTTTTCCTTCTCTGATGGTCACTTGTTCTGAATTATTGCTGGAAGCAAATCTTCTCTAGCCCATAGGTTTCAGTCATGCCATTTTTTCTGAGTTACATCCATTAGTTTGACAAAGCTATGTTGGTTGTGGGCCATAATATGACAGTTTCTATTGGACTAACATGAAGCATGCTACTAGCTGAAGGCTAATCAGTTCCCGAATATGTCAATTCATTGTACCTTATCTTGGATTTTATGGAGGAGAAACAGGATCATTAGCTAAACTATAGCTGGGAATGTTGCAGTGAGGTGTGTGAAAAGTGTTTTGCGGGAAGTGGTATTAGCTATCTTTTTATTGATTTGTACTTCTGGTGAAGTCCGTGGCATAGGTTCACAAAATCCAGCATATGCATTTGAAAGTCCATTTTCAAAACATCACAGCAGGTTTTTTCAGTTGTACTGATATCTGCTGTGAAGTCTTAATGTAGCAATGAGGGAAACAACAGAGCAGTCAGGACTGGTTTTGTAAATTGAAAGCATTGTAAGTTACCTGTATGGTAGCATTTCTACATTAGTCCTGTATTCTTGAAAATCAAAATAACTGCTGTACTCCTGCCTTTGAAATGATAACACATCAAACATGCTTTTTATACAAATGAAAGTAGATCTGTTTCCCATTGGGTGCACATTAATTTTGAAACCATAACCCAGTGTAGACTAAGCAACCACGCCTTTCACACACACATTACCACCAGCCATTGAGGTGCAGCCTCAGGTCAAGGTGTGGTTGAGGAAGCTGTGTGCCACCTTGTGAAAATGTCAAACCCTCCACACACACCCCTGATGATCTCTTGCTTCCGTCATGACTTATGCGGGAATAGGTTTATTGCTGTTTCACCCTAAGATTTGCAAGCTCAGTCCTGCTTTGCCAAAGTACACCCTCTTTCTTAACTTGGGAAATGCCTTGTGAGAAGCTTGAAGCAAACGTAGTTCTAAAATTCATTATTTTAGTGACACCAAACTACACGAAGCTACCGCTCTCCGAGTAATGTTGACGGGAACTCTGTTTTGAAAGTCAGTTCCTGCCTGTGCTAAAAATAATCCAGGGAGTGTGAGCTTGGCAGTTGGATAATATCTTCTCTGTAAGCCGTTAGTATACACACAGAGAAATAAGTAGCATCTGTTTTGTGAAATGGATTCCAGACTTGATCCTGTACGATGTTGATTACATCAGGCTTATGTCCAAAGAGGCATAGGATACCATTAGCATACTGCAGTATTTGTGCATTAAAACCAAACATACACATCAAGATTTCCTCGTTTTGTGGCTTGCTTCCATTTAGAAAGGGAAGTCTGTTCTCTATCATGCCAAGCATGCACAGTTTTTATAGCCTTAACATCCATAGTAAACATTTTACAGATACAGACTGTAAGAGATACATTTACCCAAGACAACTTTATTGGCTTATATGTGTTAACTACAGACTTGATCCACTTTGGTGTCATCATTTGAGAAGTATTAGCACTTGGATAGAACATGAGGATAGCATATGCTCCTTGGAGCAAGAGGCATCTAGTCCCACATTCTTTGTCTTCAGCAATGATATGAAACAAATCAGAAGTGGAGCTGATGACAGTTGTTTCATTTGTCTAGTAGCCTTTCTCAATATCAAGAAGCCACAGGTGCATAATGTGGAGATTTCATATGACCATAAACTGTAGTGTCCACTGATAGATCTATGATAGATGAAGTCCTTTCTTCATGCCATCCACCATGGGGCCATTGATGGCAATGTTGGTGCTGAAACAGCCCTCTTAACATATACCTGTTTTGATTGCCCTTCGAGGACACACTTTATTACAAAATAAAGATAGGTTGCTAACTGCCTTTTGGGCTTTCAAAAGTATATAAAGTAGAATTTATGTGTACACAGTTTTGCTTATGAGAGTGGAGGATTCCCAATAGTATTGAAAGTGGCATCCTCAGCAATTGTACTGCCGTGTCAACACTCCTTTTATCCTTTTATTAGACATACCTTAAAAAAACCCCTATGTTCCTATTAAAGTGTTGAAAGATGGCTTCACTGTTGGTCTTTCTCATTGTACACTACTGCTCTCTACCGGCTGGAATATATATTTCATTTTTAAAAACCCTCTTCTGCACATACACACACATTATGCCTACTTCTCAAGATAAGAGGATTGTGTTCAAACAGAATAACATAAGGAGATTTGGATTTTGCGCTTGTGTGTTTGCTTTTCATGCTGCAATGGAATAGAACACCAAGCTAATTCACATTCTTGTGATTCTACAAAATATTACAATTCACTTCGGTGATTTAGGCTGCTTCATAAAATATGAATTAAAAACTTAAGGGCACACCTTTGGTAGCACTAACTTTTGTTTAATATAAATTTCAGTAAATTATCCTGAGTAAAATACCTTGCAAATGCTTCTGCAGCTCTGGCCCTCAGGCAGCATTAGGCATCTAGGCATTAAGAGAAAGATGACGGCTGTGTTGCTCTGTCCCTCTTCAGCTTAGTTGGCTGCTCCTCCTGGGGATGGGTACAAAAAGTGCAGTATTGGTGTCATCTTCACTTAGAGCAGATTTCCCTCCAGCTGTATTGGACTGCAAATCTCATCATCTCTGACCAGCCTGGCTATTACTCTTGCTTAGGGATGACAACACACAGAAAATGCATGAGGTTGGAGAAATCTGACATAATCTAGTGTTCCAGCGCCATTGGGAATAGAATAAGGTTTGGTTTCTTTCTCCATGAAACACGGATCCTGCGACTATTCCAGTTCCACACTTTATACAATAGGAATAACCATATCTTTGTACAATTTTTGGTCACACATTTGTCATTGCTAGTTGCTGTCAAATTAGCTTCAGTTAATGGTAACCCTATAAATAAGAGACCTCCATGATATCCTGCAATCAGCAGCCTTGAATCTGGCACACTTAGGGTTATGATTTCTTTAAGTCTACATCCACCTATAATGTACTCCTTTTTCTTTTGCCTCAAACATTTGTCTTTTCTAATGAGTAATGCTGTCTTATGATACAGTCAAATTATAACAACTCTCCTTGAAAGAGTTCAGACTTGGTTTGTCCTAGGACCTGTTTTTAGAATCTAAAATTGGCTAGCATGGTATATAGAAGCAACAGTTCCCTGCCAGAATGATCTTTGCACCTATCTTGCTTAATTTTCTAAGCAAGCGGAAATCCCCTGAATTCCCACTTTTGTTTAGGATTACAGCACAATGACTTGACCGATCATGATGGGCTTACATTGCAACACATTGTAATCCACAAACTAATAAAGAATGACATTTATTGTGTATTTTCTTTCTTTAAGACAAGGACTTCTTGAACCATCTAAACAACTAACGTAAATATTTCTTGGTCAAGTCAGTGAATTAATATATAAACCGATTGCATCAATAGTCAATCAAATTAACAGAAAAAAATGTCAAAGCAGTATACAAAACCCATAAAAATACCAAAATTGTTAAAATTAAAAGATTTTAACATTTAAAGACAAAAGTTCACAATACAAATTTCAGACTAGGCAACACAGTCAGGGAAAACCTAAGAGGTGAGTCTTTAAAGGGATTTTTATAGGGTTTTCCTAGGCAAAAAACAGTAAGAAGTTGTTTTGCGAATTCCTTCCTCTGAAAGCTAGCATGTAGCACCTGGTCTTCATTAGTGGTTTCCCGTCGAGGCATGAACACCAGGACTGACCCTGCTTAACTTCCAAAATCAGACAGGATCTGGCACCTTTAGCATACTGGCCATAATGCCTAGATTTTCTGTGAGTGGAAGTCTAAACTATCTGGAGGCCAAAGATTAAGAAACACTCTCATAAATTAAGGTTGAGAAAGAAATAGCAGATCAAGTTGTTCCATCCTAGGAAACTAAAAGGGAGAATTTTCTCACAGTGACCTTCGCCTTTGCTCCTTTTTAGGAAGTCTTGGGCAGCGGAGCAAGAAATACAAGCCATTCTTAAAATTCATTTGAGCCCCGTGTTCATGTTTTGTACTGTGGAAAAATTCTCTTGGAAAGGGCCCCATTGTCTCTGGTCATCCTTGTTTAGTGGATGTATTATTTCCATAACTAACAAACAGGGTGAAGGAAGGTGGCTTAATGATTCAAGCTATATCTCAGATCCTGAACATAGTTTTGAGCTAGCATGCACCAATTTTGCATATCAGTGCTTTAAGATGCCATCTCTCCTCATGCTGTGGTGTGAATGTATTCTAGAAGGCTTTCTATAGGTAGTAGTACTATGGACTCCTCATCCCATTGAGCTGCCTCTTAATGCCGGTTCACAGTGCTCTTCCCTGCAATACTTCCCAGTCATGAATTGTGTTAAGTCTTCTTGTCATTCTAACCAACTCATGCATGAACCAATTGGGAAAACATGCACAGAATGAGCACCACCTTGGATGACACCATGCTTAATAACTATCCATTAAACATAATTAACAATGTGTAAGAAGTTCCAATGCCTCTTTCATTTTCTTTTGATGTTTATCTCTTGGTAAAGTTTTATAGGATTCACACATAAAAACTAGAGTTGTCATTCAAGTGGAGGCACTTGTGTTCAGGGCAATCTTCATGTTCTTTAATCTTATGGCTTGTCCCTTGCTAATTTTATACCTAATAGTAGTAACCTCTTGAGTTTATTTTGTTTATAATTCGTGGTGTCCTGCTATCTTGGAGCTATGGGAAAATTTAGGCCCAATTATTTATTTGATGTTTGGCATCTCACACAAGGGAAATTTCTGGTTGGATCTTGAAATATATAAGCCCCATCTACACTGCTATATAATGCAGTTTCAAACTGCATTATATGGTCAGTGTAGACTCATATAATGCTGTTCAGTACAGTTAAAACATGAGTTTCCCTCAAAGCCATTTTGCAACCCCCCTAACCCTCAGGGTTTTGGAAAACTTACCCATTATCTTCCTCTGAGATCTGTTAAAGGCCCTTGAAACTTGGGTTGTTGCTTACTCCTGGATATGTGTCCACTGAACACAGAAGCTCTTCAAATTTGCATTCAGACATGAATTTGGTGAGTTTATGTAATTCTCTTTGTTGATATCAATCTTAATGGCATCTTTAAAATTGGAACTTGGTTAAGAAAGGAGTGCAGGAGTGCTTTTATTTGCTTTTGTTCTTCAGATTTTTGCACTCCTTCACAGAAGGAACTTTGAACACACCTATTAGAAATCTGGTTTTTATCATGCCTGCATGAATAATCATTTTTCACTTCTGCTCTCAAAGTTGCTTGCCTCTGCTAGTTTACTGAATGACAGGAATGTACTGAGATAGCAGTTATTTCAGGATTTCAGTCTTACTCATCACTTTGGGTGCGATATCCTCATTTAGAGGGCTACTGCCTCCCACCAGTTTTTATGTTCCTGCAGTGCACAATCACATCTTGTAACTGGTTTTTGGAAGAAAATCAAAAGCATTTTCCTCACTACTAAGTATTGCCTGCACACTTCCTTTATTCTTTGCAACTAAAAATCTGAATATATAGGGATTTATAAATGGAAGCTTATGTTTCCTACATAAAGCATGCAGCATCCAACTTACCATGTTGCCTCATAGAATCATAGAGTTGGGAGAGACCTCATGGGCCAACCAGTCCAACCCCCTGCCAAGAAGCAGGAAAATTGCATTCAGAGCACCCCTGACAGATGGCCATCCAGCCTCTACTTAAAAGCCTCCAAAGAAGGAGCCTCCACCACACTCCGGGCAGAGAGTTCCACTGCTGAAGAGCTCTTACAGTGAGAAAGTTCTTCCTAATGTTCAGGTGGAATCTCCTTTCCTGTAGTTTGAAGCCCTTGTTCCATTGCGTCCTAGTCTCCAGGGCAGCCTCATGACTTGTGTCCAGCAAATCTGGTTTTCCCATTGCATGCTTTCCTTATTAATCTTTACTCTTAACAATCATCATATTTTCTTTTGCACCATAGTTAGCTCTTCAATATTACCAAAGTACTTTTGCTGTCTCCTGTTAATTGCGTTCTTTAGGAGCCTGCAGTTAGCTCAACAATTAAATGACTGATTTGTTGATATGGTTCTTGACATTCAAGACGGTAGGTCAGTTGATCAAATCTTGCTGTGAACTTTGTGTGGCAGAATTTCCCTGAGGAATTCTTGCAGAAACTTGATGCTTCCAGTATATTATTCAGACTGTGGAACATATGAAATGTCATACCTGTTTCTGCTCAAATATGACCTAAATGGAAGAGCAAGCACGCACTTGTATAAATTCCTTGAAAATGGAGGACATGGTAGTTCCTTTATGCAGATTGTGCTGCTTTTGACTTGATTTATATGTAGATTAGTAGCTGTTTTTCTTAGCTCACTATAGTAGGTAGCAATGTAGTTCTGAAGATGTAGTTGTTTGTTGATACAGGAAGACACAGATATGCCCATAAAATGGAGAACCTACTGACATGTTACATATGGAGAAATGGAGAAATCAAGAGCTTAAGTGACTTGCCCAAAACAACAACTAAGATTGGTTTACAGACTTGGTTGCTTCTGACTTTTCACTTTTCCATTGAACGTGAAGCTTGAGTTATCCACTCGTTTCTTTCTTGAATAGTCTGCTTTTTCCCCTCTTCAGGTGTAGCTGACGATGAAGCTTTTGCAGAGGAATGCAGACGCAGAGGACAGAATGCCTTGCCTTTCCAGCCTACTAGTGTCCGCTCTCCAAAGTCCCTGAAGCCTACTGCCTATCCCAAGCATGTCTTCCACTGTAATAGTGATGAGGACGATGACTTGGTTATGACCGGCTGGGAGAGTCCCCATTATTCCTCAGGTGTGCACAAGCGGGTGAATGAGGAGCCAGTAGAAAAGAAGGAACTGGTAAAGAACCAGAAAAATGTCAAAGAGAAGGAGACAGTAGAAAAGAAGGAACTGGTAAAGAACCAGGAAAATGTCAAAGAGAAGGTGACAGTGGTAAAGCAAGCACCAGTAGAAAAAAGAGATACACCAGTTAGCCAAAAGCCTAAGACAAAGAGCCGAATGAGATCATGGTGCTGCGTTCTGATTTGACGCTAGCATTTCGCACGCTTCTCTTTTCTCTCTGCATTTAAACTAGCTTCAGAGTTCTCTGGGGGACTTCACCCTCCCAGCTTCAGAAGCTGTCGGAATAAAATCCATGCCTTATGCCCAAAAGGTCACCAAACCTACTGCAGATTGCAGTACTTTCTTTAATTGATGATGTCTTGCTTCCTTTTCCTTGTTCTGGATTCCATTATTCAAGCAAATTTCTAGTAGCCCCATTGGATTTATTTATTGACCTTGCCCTACTAGCTTAGAGTATTTAGTGCTGAGATCTGATGGAGTCCTCTCCACCAATGCTGACAACATGCCCTTCCATTTTCTTTTGAAAATACCAGCAACTTAGCTGAAGACTGGGAGCAAGCAGCCCACTCCACATTTTTCATTCGTTTCAATCAGTGCCAGATCTAAAGCGTCTAATATGCAGATTAATGCTGCAAAATCCCCTCTCCCTTTGATATCCAATATTAACAAGCACCTTAACATAAATAATCCATTATTTACACTCATTTTTGTTTTACTGGCTGCCCCCATTGAAAAGGCAAGTACAGTAGGTTGCCGATCTGGTTTGTTTCATGTGCATGCTAAAATGGGAAATTGTGGTACTTAGTGCTTGTCTGAATCTGTTTTCTTCATAGTACAACCTAGGATACTTCTTTGAAAACATTTTGTGTGTGTTTTTTAAAAAACACTTTCATATTTCTTACGCCTGGCTTTTATTCCCTGCCTTCTCTGTTTCCACAACTGTTTGAGAAGCTGGAGAAAGTACCAAAATTATTATGTTTCCCAGTTCAGCAAGCAACAATAATTCAAACTGAGCAGAATATGAGGGACATTTCACACATCATTATGGTGCGTGGGAATCTATAAATATAGAGTGGGTTGAATCCAAAAGCAATTTCTTTAATGGAAAGAGAAAAGACTACTTTGATCTAAAGGAAGGTATCTTTGGATCCAACCCACAGTATAAATATAGACAACAGGTATTCCTGAGAAGCCAGACTTGATAAATGCGTTGCATAAAACCAGAAGGTGCTGCAAACAAAACAGCGTTTTGGTGCTTATATGTCTCTATCATAGGAAGGGGAGCATGCATGTCTGGTCTTTCCCTCTCACATAGGACTGAACTGCTATCTCACATGTTCCTCCTTTGATCATTCCTTATCTGCAGTCACTCCTGGCTTCATGCATCTTGTTCGGTCTCTGTGTTTATGGTGTTGTGCAATCTGAGTATTGAAATTTTAATCTGTAGGGAGGGGAGACTGTGTATATACAGAGGTGGAATGAACTTTCACTGCTCCTGCCAGCCCCTGTGACCCAGGGAGGCTAGAGCAAAGGATGGCGATCTTCAAATTTACAAATGCCAAAATAAGTAAGAGGAAACCCATTTAGTTCAAATTAAATTTGAGAGCCCCTTGTGTAAATAGCTGGTCCATAAGTTGTATTGGGTCCTTCAAACTTCTGCCTATTTCCTTCTGGTAGCTCTTTATATTTGTGGAGGCCATCAGTCCTCTAATTCATGCTTTCCTCTTGACTTTTGATACTACACAGACCCAGAACTTGGAAATGGGATATTTGGGGGATACAGCTATCAGGAGCCCCCTGCCAGCATGTGCTTTTTGCTCAGCAACTTAAAAAGTAGTTGTCAAAATTTGCCCCACAGCCTAGTGCACCTCTTTTTTAAACACTAGAGAAATCATTAGAACGTGAGCCAAGAGAGTGCATGTGACAACAGGATAAATGGGAATCACGTCCTTACTATGGCTACGGAGAAACAAGCCGATAGTGTTTATATAACTGTGTTCATATTCTAACAGCAAGGTCATGACAAAGGGATCCCTTAATGTTATAAATTCTGTCTTTTAAAGTAGGAATGAGTAACTTATGGTGCTTTGGGTGTTGTTAGTCACATCAGCCCTGGGCCAGTACAGATATTGGAGAGGGCTGATTTGTGGAGTAAACAAACAAAATCTGGCGGGTCATAAGTTGTCTATTTCCTTTTAAAAGAGCTCACGGGCCATCAACTACGGCTTCAAAAATCTTAATGTTTGATCATTTAGATTCTTGAATCCTTAAGGATTTTGCTTTCTCAGGTAAGTATCACTTTGTATGATAGAGATTACTTTCAGTTAAGAAAGCTACCAATATTTGGAAAAGAAGAATGGATGAAGACAGTGAAGTCAGCTTTTCTGGAGATACTAGTTCTGAAAATGGGGTGAGGACATCTCCCTTACATCCAGAAAAGGCCTGCACAACCTGTGGCCCTTCAGGTGTTTTGGACTTCAGCTCCCAGAATTCCTGAACATTGAACAAGCTGACTAGGGCTTCTAGGAATTGGAGACCCAAACACCTGGAAGGCCACAAGTTGTGCAGGTCTGATCCAGAGATCGGGATTCAATGCCTGGCCTATTCAGGTAAAACACCTGTCAGGAAAGATTTATATAACACTAATAGCCAGTGTTGGCCAAGATGAACTGATGGTCTGATTCCATATGAGGTAGCATTACATATATTCTATCTTCATGGCACAGACCTCCAGTGCTGCTTGCCCAGGTGGGTTCCTCACCCTTCACTGAGACAAATATCAGTGAAGTTTTGCCTTCCTTATGAGGACGAACTTTCACTTCCAGCGGAGCAACTGTTATTACATTGTTATCTCTGCTAGTAGTTTGGGTGACCTACTTTAGAAAGCTCTTGAATCCCGATTATCCTTTTGAACCATGATTTAGAGGTTTTGCTCTATCATTCGATCCCTGGAGCCTCCTAATAGCATCACATCTTATTTAGTGACAGCTGTAGCTGTGATGGCTGACATTCTACCTATGATAAATGTACTACCTTACAAATTGGCTTCCCTTATTGGGTGACTGACAGAATTGGGTGGCTAGAATCCTGAAGGAATGACTTGAACAGCTTCTTTATTTTTTAGGGGACCAAAACTTAAATTATCACTTCCAAAACATAGAAGATTGTTTCACTCTTGAATGCAAGAAAACAAAATGCTTGATGGCATGTAGTAAGGAGTAGCTGTATGCAATCTCTACAGGAAAAAGGAATAACTTTGCAAGTACAGTTGTTTCCCCCAAATGAAGTCTTGGCTTTTGATTGTCACAAAACTGGGTTCAGCTTAAACTGCTATGAATATGCTATAGCACATGAGTTATAGGTTAACCTGACATCCAGTTCAGTCTGGACACATAGTGCTTGGAATGTAATTGCTTAAAAGACTTATACCATGCACTACATTTGCAGCATATATGTACTGTATTATACAATAACAAATACTGTTTAGGACCATTTAAAGGTATCTCACATACAGCTATTTTGTGCACATGCATGTACAGAGAGATGCTTGTGTCTGATGTTTTAGTCATTTTATTGGAAAAGGGGGTAATTCAGAATGGCTTGAAGTAATCCTGGAAATACTTCCTTAACAACTTCAAAGGGATACTTTTTAGGAATCAAAGAGTGTGTGGGTGACCATCTTAAGGGAGCTTTAATAAAACTGGTAGTAACAGTTAAATTGAATTAACCAGAGAAGAGTTTTTAAACAAATGTTTTCAAATTTCCATAAATCATTTGCAGCCGTGCCCTGAACTAGGACCGAGTAGCTCACAGATGAAAGGAGGGAGCAAATCCATGGGTAATAGCTTCTGAGATCCGAGATCTAACAGAAGCAGAAATATGCGTTCTAGGAGTACTCAAAAGCATACAAAGTCCACGTAGCTGAAAATATATTGCACTGACATAGGACAAGACTAAAAAACAGCTACATGCCATGGAGGATCTCTGTGAGCTAGATGTGATATTTAGAGAGCTGTACTCCAAATGGTTGGTAGGACTTTTCTAACAGGAAGGCTAGAAACCTCAATACAGTTAGTAGCTGTAAAGGTCTTGCATTAGTGGCTTCCATGTGGAGAAGCCAATGTGGTATACCAGAAATTGAGAAAAGAATGAATGATAAGGGAGATACTTACATTTGCTTAAAGCAGGCCTCTTCAGCCTGCGGCTCTCCAGCTGTTTAGCCTTCCAACTTCCAGAAGCCCTAGCCCAGGTGTGGGCAAACTTCTTCCCTCCATATGTTTTGGTCTTCAACTCATACAATTCCTAACAGCCTACTAGCTGTGCAATATTCAAGAATTCTGGGAGCTGAAGTCCCAGAACACCTGGAGGGCTGCAGGTTGAAGAGCAGTGCTTAAAGCAACGTGCCTAGGCTTCCTTTGACCTGCCTCACATTAGGAGAATGTGGGATACATCTGCTTTAATGAAGGGGAATCTACTGTATGAACAATGTTTTACAAGCCATGTCTCCTCAGGACACAAAGAAGTCAGCAAGAGGAAGAAGCAGAAGCTGAGAGAGGAGCAGAAGAAGAAGAAGACGGCCAAGACACCCTATTAAAACGGACTCGGATGCCCCAAAACACGATGCCCCGTACCATTTGACCCCTCCCCAGATTCCTGGTGTATATCTTTCGTATAGCTGTTCTCACGTAGCAAGAGAAAGACTCTTGGTTAAAATTACACTGAACTTGCACTATTATGCTTGAGCATCACACAGATTTGCTTATGTTTCTGTAAGACACCCAGTCGGAAGCCTGCTCTGTAGAGATCATTTCCATTGGATTCAGTGGATTTTGAAGTCTGAGTGGGAGTTTAGGATCAGGATGTTCGATACGTCACATAAGTAGATTTCGGGGCTAGAAATGTGTATTTTTGAAGTTCAGAAATTGTAATGTGGAATCTTTTGAACTCTTCCTTTACTAGAGGATCTAGCTACTGTAGTTTAGTGTGTTTCTTCTCAGACTTAATGAAGTTGTAAAGAATGTCTTTAGTTTTTGAAATGACCATTTTGATCGAGGCGTTTTCTGTTGTTTCGGAATAACCTACCTTTAACAGTCATGCATTTCTCATTTAAATGTCTCTCGGAAAAGAGCTCAAAGTTTGGGGAATGCCTGAGCAACTATGACTGATTTTCTCTATTTTCTCTATTGGAAAAGGTTCTTGGATTTTCCTTGGCTAAAAGTAACCTTATTTATGTACTATTGCCCTATAATGGAGTGAGAGAACAAATCCCAATGATCTGCTTTATGAAATTGGTCCTTCTTCGTTCTTTATGATCCCTGGAACACAAATAATGACACCTGCATTGTTGAAATAGCGGACTGCTTCCATTAACGCTAAGGGTCACAATACCAATTTGGCCTCCCAGTTTCACCTTCCTTCTCTTGTCTAACATTTGAAGCTCAAATTGAGTCTTGACTTGCCAGAAATTGCTAAGGCCTTATATTCCTAGATCCGTTCTGCTGTTTTTGTTCATTAGGTATACACAGTATGTGTTGATTCTCGTTTGGGCTAAATCGGGGGATGAAGGCATGTGCATACCTGGAAAAATACGGATTTGAATATAGCAAGATAACTTCATTCCCCTCTACCGAAGCGTTTAATCCGCATGGTACGTAGCTTCAGTTAACCTCATAACTAAATACTAAGTTGGAGCTTTCCATTGCTTTTAACTTTTTCCTAGCATGGTTCCTCTAAGTAAGTTGCCTTCTTGCTGCTAAATCCATGCACTGAAGTTGTCAGCTGCTTTGGTCCTCGTAGTTTTCTTCTTTTTCTTCATCTTTTGCCAATGAATTATGTGGCATTCTCCTTGGCCCTGTTTGAAATCCCAAATTTCCTGGAGAAATCTTTAATCAGGACCTAATATCGCTTAGGTGGGGGAGATGGTAATGTGAGAAGATTTGAGGTACTTATTGGGATTCGTCTTTAATGCTTGTATAATGAAAATGTAATCTGAATGCAAATCATTTGGGTATTTAAAATACAATACGTCTGAAGTAAGGTGCACAGCCATTCTTTCTTTTTGTTACATAAATACCACTGAAGTGTGTCATGCAGTGTTACTAATATTTAAATAAAAGTACCTTCCCTTATTCCTTGGCTTTTTTTAAACCTGAAAAGCACAAAAATGGAACATCAGAATAAACTGTATCAAACTACTTGAAACCTCTGCTTAAACAGGGAATATTTTCATTTCACTGATAATAGTAGGTAGTTTTATGATTCAGAGTCAAGAAAAAAGGATGTTATTTGCAACTGTTGTGGAGGAGATAACAACAAGCATGGGAAGCTACTGTGCGGACAAGAGCAGATAGTTTAAAATGACTATTTTGTTTTCGCTGATGATGAGATGTTCAAAGATTCGGATTCTAACCAAATTTCCTTAAGAATATTTGTGGGAACAGGAAAATTTCACTAGTGTCAAGTCAGAGTTGGATAAATTATGAAAGGGTGGTTTTATCCTACTGTTTAGCCGAAAAGCTTCTCATGGTGGCTGACAAAGAACAATGATAATAAAGTCGCGCTCTCAGAAGTTAAAATGATGTATCCCAAGGGAGAAAGCATGGATCGGGAAAAGGAAAAATAGCAAGTTTAAGCAGAGGTTTTTAAAGTCACAGTTTTTACCACAATCAGGTAACATGTAAACACTATCTAATGCAGGCATGGGCAAATTTGGGTCCTCCAGGTGTTTTGGACTGCAACTCTCACCATTCCTAACAGCCTCAGGCCCTTTCCTTTTCCCCCTCGGCCGCTTAAGCGGCCGAGGGGGAAAAGGAAGGGGCCTGAGGCTGTTAGGAATGGTGGGAGTTGCAGTCCAAAACACCTCGAGGGCCAAAGTTTGCCCATGCCTGATCTAATGGAACAGCTGCAAATTAGATGAGAAGAACCAAAAAGGTAGTGGGACATCTCTTTTCTCCCTCTGCTCTGAAGCCTTATGAATGGCTGCCACATATTATATATAGACTATATAGGCAGACCCTGAGTTACAAACATCTGTCTTAAGCAACTCATAGTTAAGAATGGGGATGAGACACCAGCAAGTGGGAAAAAATCTATCTCTCAAGGGAAATTCACTACTGCAAGAGTTCTTATCATGGGGAAAAAGGGTCTCAACTGAAGCTTTCTCACCAAGCCTTGTTTCCAGAAAAAGCCACATTTATATAAAACAGAATAATATGAATACTTTGCCCAGTGTGGGCAATGTAACACCTGGTCTTGATCACCTGTTACGAGTCCATTTTGGGACCCAGGGGTGCAGGCATTGATGCTGCTACTGCTGGCTTCCATAAACTGCTAGAAAATGGGATCCCCCCTAATAGTATTTATTTACAGTATTTATATTCCGCCCTTCTCACTCCGAAGAGGACTCAGGGCGGATTACAATGAACACATATATGGCAAACATTCAATGCCAACAGACAAACAACATTCAGTTTAGACAGACACAGAGGCATTTAACATCTTTCCAGCTTCACGATTCCGGCCACAGGGGGAGCTGTTGCTTCACCGTCCACTGGTAGCTGTTCTTCCTCATTCTTTTCCTCGTGTTTTGCTGGCAGTTTTATGGTGTTGTAAATTAGTCTCCCGCATAAAGCGTACCTAAATTTTCCCTACTTGATAGATTTAACTGTCTTTCGGGGCTGCATAGGTCAACAGCAAGCCGGGGCTATTTTTTTTAATGGTCGGAGGCTTAACCCGACCCGGGCTTCGAACTCGTGACCTCTCGGTCAGTAGTGATCTATAGCAGCTGGTCACTAGCCAGCTGCGCCACAGCTCGGCCCCTAATCAGAAAACATATGGAGACTTTTAACCATTTATATCTACAATATTTCATCTTTGGAAAACATACGTAACATTCACATTTTTTTCATCGAACAGGTTCAGTATCCATGTGCAAATAGTATTTTACTAGTGTTCTGAACAGCAGAATGTGTTTACATGTGATGTTCTTTTGGATCAGATATACAAAGCAAACAGTGAGGCCCAGCTTGTTTCAAGTGAGCTGTAAAAGACGTTAAAAGCCAATTTACAAATACCTGATGGGAGCCGCAGCACTTCAGGTCAGGGGCTGATGGGAGTTGCAGTCAGCAAGATCTGAGGATAATGGGAATTTCAGTTTGACCAGGTTTTGGACTGATAGGAGATCCAGGTGTAGGGCTCATGGGAGTCCAACCTCCATCAGCCAGATGTGAGCACCTGAGGAAGAAAAAACTACTGATTTATGTTTCAGTGTGGTGAATGATTGTGCCTTTTTTATCAAGCGAGAAGGCTGTAGAATGCCTTAATAAATCCCAAGGGGCAAGTCCCCCCAAAAGCAAAGCTGTGAGCAGATGAGAGAAGCAAACCAGTTGATGAAGAATGAGTGGGAAAGATCCAGCTGCAAAGACAAGAGGCCACTCAAGGAGACCTCAATCAGCCAGGTGTGGTCAGCACCTGAGGGAGAAAAAATTGCATTGCCCTTCAGCTTGGTGAATATTATTGTGCATCTTTTATCAAGTGATGTGACTTCAGAATGCCTATAAAATGAACCTCCACAGAGCATGTATTCTGAAAGCCACCCAGATCTAAGGCTAATGGGAGTGCAAGACTGGGCCAATCTATGGCACCGCACCAGAACCGGAGGCCATGAGAGTTGCAGCTGGCCAGATTTGGACCTAATGACAGTTTCAGCCTGACCAGGTAAGTAACTATTTTTCTACCTTGCCACCATCTCCTGACAAGGACTCGGGGCGGCTAACAGAACAAATACAACAGTTAAGACATATTACAATAAATAAAACACAATAAAATTGACATTATAAAAACAATGTGTTACATTGATAATAAAAACTCATTAAAACCATAACATGAGTAAAAACAAAACCAAATGAAATGAACCACCAGGTTGATGGAGGGGGATGGTGTGGAGGGGACATTTAAACTAAAGTGCAGTAATATACAGTAGAGTCTCACTTATCCAACGTAAACGGGCTGGCAGAATGTTGGATAAGCGAATATGTTGGATAATAAGGAGGGATTAAGGAAAAGCCCATTAAACAAATTAGGTTATGATTTTAAAAATTAAGCACCAAAACATGTTATACAACAAATTTGAAAGAAAAAGTAGTTCAATACGCAGTAATGTTATGTTGTAATTACTGTATTTACGAATTTAGCACCAAAATATCACGATGTATTGAAAACATAGACTACAAAAATGTGTTGGATAATCCAGAACGTTGGATAAGCGAGTGTTGGATGAGTGAGACTCTACTGTAGTTATAAAGTGCTGTGGGGCAAACGACAAGATGGAATTTTTTTTAACCATTTGAAGGGGATGGATGTTGCACTCTTATCAGCTGTACGAATCTGTAAATGTTTCAGTTGTAAAGTTATGTATTTTAAAATTTAATTCTTCAAATTTAAAACCAAAATATGATTAATTCTAATAAATAGCATTACAAAATACCTAACCAGGGAAATCTAGTTCTAAATAAATACAAAATTGAAGTTTCATCCAGCTAAACCACTAAAAGCGTTACATCAAAAGTGATACTTCCTATATCTGTCAAGGGAGACAGGTGGACAAAGGACCCCAGGAAGCCCCTTTCCGATTACGTCAGAGCTTCTAAAGAAGGCCTGGGCAAATTTAAGCCCTCCAGGTGTTTTGGACTTCAACTCCCACATTCCTATCGGCTGTTAGGAATTGTGGGAGTTGAAGTTCAAAACACCTGGAGGGCCCAAGTTTGCCCATGCCTGTTCTAAAGAGATAAACAGCATACTTGGTTTTACCTTTAATTATAGATCTGGCACATCCTCCAAGATTGAGGAAAGTCAAGATTGATTTCCTCAGGCTTCAGAAACATCTATCTGTATACTTGTTTGCTGGAAGCACCATCTTCTCATTCCTGATGTGTCTTCTGCTGAGAACATTCCACATTAGTACAATACAATCTGTCGGAAACAAGTTGTCCGATGCTAGTAGCCAAGGGGCTTCCATAATTCGATCAGATACCTGTTTTCTTGACCTACTTCCTTAGCGTTGACTGACCAGTGGAAGATCTTTCGAAACTGCTAAATTCTATGGAGACTCCGAACAAGTGTTTCCTGTTAACCAAAGGTAAGTCAAGTGGGGGAAACACTTCTGGTAAACTTGTCTGTACAAGTGATCAACGGTTCCCATAATGTGCTGACTAACCAGTATTGCTTGTTTTTACTAGTCAAGTACATCATAAGTTAAGGAAATACTTGGTGCATTTAGGATAAAGCAAGAAACCCAGCCTTCCTTTCCTGTAAGGACCTACATGCATATATTGCCTTTGCATTTGTATAGGAAAAGATTTAATGTTCCAAGCAGTTAGTACAGTTTGTCCATTTCAAGTGTGTAAATAAGTAACAGAGGGAAAGATCTAGGTAGACTGTTGTTTTAGCAAGATTCTCAGCAACCCAATACCTTCTGCTGGGGTTGTATTTATGAATGTAATTTTCAATTTCAGGTCTATGCATTCTAACTGTTGCTACATTAACGTTAACACAAGTCGTTGTTTTCCCCTCTTATTAAACACTGAGAATACTTTTTGTTGTTAATCGTTACTGTCCTAAGGTTCTTCTCCACTGTAGAATTAACACAGTTTGACATCACCTTAACTGCAATTGCTGAATGCTATGGAATTCTGGGATTTTTAGTTTGGTGAGGCACCAGCACTCACTGGCAGCCACGGCTAACGACCTTGTAAAGCTACAGCTCCTATTATTCCATAGTATTGAGCCATGGCAGTTAAAGTGGTATCAAACTTCATTAATTCTACAGTGCAGATTGGCTTATAGTTAATATAACTGCCCTGCTTTTGAGTGATAATTCCATTTGATAATGCAAGTGATAATTGACTGATAATGCAAGAAGGAAATTGCATACTTCCTGTAATTTCTCTTTTGCATTAAGTTTCCACTGGGCTGTGAAAGAACAAGCAAATGAATCAGAATAGAATCACACCATGAAAGGGAAGAAGAAATGGGTGTATTCTTGTAACCAACTGTATACTTCTTGGGGTGGAAATTTCCTGCAATATTTTATTAAGCCTGCCCCTCCTACCTGTGGTTTAGTGGGTTGCTAAAATGGAAAATCACCTGAGAATGATTCAGTGCATTTGGGTCCAGCTGGGTATTGAGCCAAGGATCACAGGCTCACTGACGCTGCCGAGCCATCTGAGCTGAACTAAAGCCATGCCGCCTTGAATGCTATCATTCGTGGACTATATTCTTCTGAATAGGATCACTATTTGTTAAGCAATTTGTAACATTCTGGTTTGCTTTTGTTGTCTCCAAAATTTGTAAAACCATCTTAAAATAGGAAGAACACTGGAAGGCCTAAATACAATGTTAACTTGAACTAAAGTAAATAACACTATGCAACAAAATTTTTATTCCTGGGTTATACATTTCATTTGCCAATTGGTTCTACCATAAAAACCTTGAAAAGGTGTATTAAACTGCAAAAACTTTGTTTCTGAGGGACATCCTGCAGCACATTTTGCTATAGTTTTTCAATGAATATCCGATAAGAGTCTCAACCAATTCAACATACTGCAACCCAGCAATTCAACATAGTTTGTGGCAGCCACAAATACAAAGTTCCTGGTGTATAAAAACTACCGTAGAGTCTCGCTTATCCAACATTCACTTATCCAATGTTCTGGATTATCCAACGCATTTTTGTAGTCAATGTTTTCAATACATCGTGATATTTTGGTGCTAAATTCATAAATACAGTAATTACTACATAGCATTGCTGTGTATTGAACTACTTTTTCTGACAAAATTGTTGTATAACATGATGTTTTGGTGCTTAATTTGTAAAATCATAACCTAATTTGATGTTTAATAGACTTTTCCTTGATCCCTCCTTATTATCCAACATATTCACTTATCCAACGTTCTGCCGGCCCGTTTATGTTGAATAAGTGAGACTCTACTGTACTTTCAAAGTAAATACTGTACAATTCAACATGAATAATACTTCCAAACCAGGAGCAGAAAACATTTCAAATTTTGTTATTTAGTGTAATCAGAACCACACTCAGGGGGCTTCCTTATAACTACATGTATATATTGGTTGCCATTTTATGCTCTGTAAATCTCCATTAGATGATGAAATCTCCATTAGATAACAGATAAAATGTGACTTGTACAGATAACCCAGGTTGTTCCTGGCACCAGGTTAGGAAAATATGCATTTATCTGTGATTAAAAGGTTTTCTTTGTTTGTTTGTGTGCAAATGCGCCCCCATGTGGCAATCATGCACAAGAAAAATGCACGAGAAACTGTGATCTTGCTAGAGGAAAAGGCTGCTGTAAAATGTAGATTCTGTACTATATTACTCACACAGACTACAATTCTTCTGATATTAGTCTCCTAACAATAATAAACTTGTGATTTGCTGGTTTGAGTTTCATTCTCCCCAGATCTTGAAAAAAAGGAGGTCTGTTGTGAACTAGGCTAGTGGGATTTATATATCTGTGGAAGGTCCAGGGTGGGAGAAAGAACTCTTGTCTGTCTGAGGGAAGTGTAAATGTTGCCATTGGCCACCTTGATTAGTAGCATCGAATAGCCTTACATCCTGGTTTTGAAGCTGCAAGGCTATTCAATGCTAATCAAGGTGGCCAATTACAACATTCACACTTGCCTCAAGCAAACAAGAGTTCTTTCTCTCACCCTGGACCTTCCACAGATATATAAACCCCACTTGCCTAGTTTCCAACAGACCTCACAACCTCTGAGAATGCCTGCCATCGATGTGGGTGAGATCAGGAGAGAATGCTTCTGGAACATGACCATTCAGCCTGGAAAACTCACAGCAACTCAACGGAAATTCTCTAGTTCAGACCAACAATTAAACTTTGGGTTCTAAAACAATACAGTGGGCTTGATTCATGTTGACATTCTTCTTCCTTTCTGCCATGGAAATATCCAAACAGGAAAGATCTATTTAAATCCTTGCTGACTTCTAGGCAATAATTCATCATTGTATTTCTAGTTTTTAATCATATTTGCTGATTACTGTTTTCTTTTTAAATAACAGCATACTCATTTGTAACTTTTAAGCATCTCGAGCACAACAGCGTAAAGTTTATACTTTCTCTTAAAAGCTTTAAAAATAGAATAGGAATGATAAAGATCTCATAGTTATAATGGGCACAAACATCACAGGCCTCGGGTTAGATTTCTTACTGCTGAAGGTTCCAATCAGTTGGCATAAAACATTCCTCCCCCTTTTCTCTTGGAAGAGGAAAGTCTGCTTCTTGGCAGGGTAAAAGCAGTGGCATTCTCCCAATCTTGTTTTTACCGGCAGCAAATAAAACAAACTGGAACGGCAGCCTTGAAGAAAGCACCACTTATCTTTTCTGAGATCTGCTCCAAATGTCCCAGACCATATGCTGCTTCCGTCCATTCTTCATGCAGGTCTAAGATCTACAGCTCTCTTTAAAAGATTGGGCCAAATTTGCAAAACTTGAAGGGATGAAACTGGCTCAGTATTTTGAATCCCATCTGAAAGTACAGACAGGGAGAGAAAGAATCTTGCCAGGTAAGTTTTCTGTCACATCTGCTCAGGCAGGGATGAGAAATACACCTTTCTTGTTTCCCCCCTTTATAACATTGCCAAAATCAGAGCGTTTCATTTCCCATCTTGATTATTGCAAACTTCTTTCGACTGGTCTTTCGTTATCTCACCTTAATCCTCTGGTTTCCATTCGACATTCTGGTGCTAGGATTATCTTTTTTTTGTCCCATCATTTTGATCATGTTATCCTATTGTTGATATCTCTTCATTGGTTACCCATTTCTTCTAGGATTCAGTATAAGCTTCTTGTTTTAACATCCAAAGCCCTACACAACCTGGCTTCAGCCCTTATTTCTTTTAATCAACTCACTTCAAATCTGTGTTCTAGAAATACTAGGCTTCTCACCCAACCAAGGTCTTCCTGTTCCTTGGCTCAGCTTCATCCTTTCCCACTTGTCATCTCATAATGCAATTCCTCTATTGCACCATTTACCAACCGCTATCTGGCAAAACTACTTGTGAGTATTGCTTGCCCAGTAAAACCCTATCAAGTTAATGCCATAAATCTACAAGTGACTCAAAGGCACATACAGACCTACCATAGAGCTGCTGACCTTCACAGACCAGCAATTCTATATCTGTGAACAGCTGAGTGTTGAATTGTCTGTCTATGTCCTTGTTGCCAGATGTGAAATTATTACATCATCTGCTGAAGTCTTCAGGGGTCGTTTGGAGATATCCATACTGATCTAATTATTTTATGTCTAGCAACAGGGACACAGCCAGATACTTCTGGATCTTGCATCGTCCTGGTAGATTAGTGGACACTGGAGCAGTTGAGTGATAGGTTTGGTTGGGGATAGAAAGGAATACCAATCTCTGCAGCAAATATAAATAGACATGTACAGGAATAAGGTTAAATTTGGCCTGTGCTTGCTGCTTAGAGGATGCCAGCTTGGGATTCCCAGCAGGTGAAGCATGCTGGGCATTGCACGTCTGAAAAGCTCCATGATTCCCATCACTTCTAGTAGTGCTAGATCAGGACTCATTCTTCAAGGTATGTGTCTTCAGAATAGAGGTGACCCAGATCCAGGCAATTTGCCAACTGCCTTTACTAAACTGTACTTTGTCAGTTCTTTACCACTGATGTGAGTTTCTGGTTTTCGGTGAGCTGCGTAGTCCTTTCTAACTCAGAGGAGTGTACTAGAAGTTGTAAAAAGGGAAGCGAAGGGAGGCAGTACTTTCTTCTGCAGCAGCTTTTCAACTTTGGACTACAAATGATGGTTTGATTCTGCGTATTTTCCACTCGTATGCCGTAAATAACGCAGATATTGCAAAGGTTCTTTCTGTTTCCACTGCTCTTGCATCTAGAGGAAATATCACCTTGCAGAAGTTCTCCTGGGATGTCACAGCAGCAAATTGGAGAGCCTATACGTCTAGCGACCATTTCGTCTCATCGTTCTCCCAGTTGCAGAAGAAAGGAAAGTAACTTAGGCTTGTCTGATTTCTACAGTATTTTGTACTCTGACTGCTGTTGAATGACAAGGGTGATTTTTCTCCAGTCTGATGTCCTTCACATAGTAGACTATATCATCATTTTGACTGGAGATGATGAGAGCTGCAGTTATTAACATCAGGAATCACGTTTGGAAAAATACTTCTCAGTCTCTGCTTTTCAATGCAGTAGTTACCAGATCACCTGGTGGTGAAGTGGGTTACACTCTTGTGCCTGCAGTACTGCTGACCAACAGGTTGGCGGTTTGAATCCAGGGAGAGCGGGTGAGCTTCCTCTGTCAGCTCCAGCTGCCCATGCAGGGACATGATAGAAGCCTCCCACAAGGATGGTAGAACATCAAACATCTGGGCATCCCCTGGGCAATGTCCTTGCAGACGGCCAATTCTCTCACACCAGAAGCGACTTGCAATTCCTCAAGTTGCCTCTGACATAGAAAAAAAAACTAGATCACAATATTTAGGATGGCAGCTCACATCAATCCCAGCCAGCATGGGCAATGATATCCGATGGAATTGTAGCTCAACACCTCGAGGGCTACAAGATGATAGGGATATATATTTTTTTAATCAAGGAAGACATGTAATCTTCAGTCTTTGAGATATGGTCCTTTCCTAGAATGGTACCAAGACCACAAAAAGGAATAGCTGAAGTTGCCCATTGTAGTCTCCTTCTTTGAGCTAAGTTTCAATTGTTCTCATAGCCAGAATTTTTTAGTATTAATCCAAGCAATATTGTGATGCTCTCATAGAAAACAAGTTAGGCTATGAGTTTTGCAGTTACAGCAGCCAAATTATGAGAAACGACCTTCACTAGATAACATACTTGCTAGCAAAAGGAAGAAGTTGTTATCTGGCCCTTTCATGTTCTGAACTATTCATTAAGGTTACACAATTATTTAATCATGGCTTTATAAAAACCTTCTTAAAATTAGAATTAAGCAGAATGATTAAAAATTCAATTTCTCTGCTGCCTTAAATTGAAGCATTCTCTTTTTGTCGATTAACATTGCAAAGTGCATCCTCCTGATTGTAGGATACAGACGGCTGCCCTCTGAAATCACATTTGCTTTCTGGATGAGAAACCGCACCAACTAAAAATAGGAGCAAGATACAGAAACAGTGGATTGTGGTAGCATGAAAAAAATGGAATTGCTCAGGTGCAAGATGGGAAACCCAGGACTATGTGGGAAAGAAGACAGTGGCAGCAATTTGGCATCCTGACCTCTGCTATTAATTTGGCTTTTAAGAATGAGACCCTAGCATTTTTACAGTTCATGTACACTGTAGAATTAACACAGTTTGACAGCACTTTAACTGCCATAGCTCAATGCTATGGAACCATAGGAGATGCATCTTTAGTCAGGTAGAATCATGTTGCCCATTGGTACTAATGCAGGTAATTGCAGAGTTACATTGGGGCAGCTGAAGGAGGACCATTTTGCATGATCTTGGAATGTCAGCAAGTCTAATTCTCCAAATCTTTTTTTGGAAATAGGCAATGCAATTTACTCAGCTAATTCCCTGTCTAACTGAGCTTGTGGTTGAGTCTGACATTATATGCTCTAACCGTCCTCTTTTGATAGTCCCAATCAATCTTCAAACTTTTCCAGATGCCCAGTTTCTCTCTCCACTCTCTCCTACTTCCCCATTTTGACCTCAGCCTACTTCAATTATAGTAGGTCCATGGTATCTATTGGAGTTTGATTCCAGGATTATCCCATGGATACCAAAATCTGTGGATGCCGACATCCCATTATATACAATGGCACAGTAAAATGGTATCACTTATATAAAATGTGGAAATCAAGCTTTGCTTTCGGAAATCTTTCTTTGTGAATATTTTCAAGCCGTGGATGGTGGAAATTGTGGATGAAGAACCGATATTGAGAGTCGACTGTAATGCAAACTGAGACTCCTTCCACACAGGTGTATAAAATCCATATTGAACTGGATGATATGGCAGTGTGGACTAGGATAACCTAGCTCAAAGCAGATATTGTGAATTACGGTATCTGTCTTCATATTCTGGGTTATATGGCTGTGTGGAAGGGCCCTAGGTTTTCAGGACAAAAGTAGCCTGCACTCAGTTAACTCTGCAGTGAGGAGAAGAGAGGATGAGTGGACTCCTGTCCTTCCCAGTAGAATATGGCAAAAGCAAACTGTTGCAGCATCATCTGCATGTTGGTTGGGGGAGAGATGGGATGAAATAGTTTCCAGACAGAATTGCTATGAATATGAGGAAGGACAAAAGCTGGATTATTCTCATTGTGAGAAGCACATATCAAGATACAAAGGCAACAACCACCTTCCACTTTTGTTGGGCTCTGGATCAAAACGCACTCCTTGCAGCTCCTTCTGCGAAAGCTGTTTTTGTTGGGAACCATTTGCGGCAATACATCAGTCAAGGTCTAGCACAGCAAGGCTGCCCCAACTAAAGCATGCCGTTAAGATGCACAAAATACATTGGAGTTGAAATGAAAAACCGAGGAACCCAAACAAAAGCAACATTTAATGGAATTGTGTGGCTTATCTAAATGAGTAAAAAGCTAAAGTGAAGGAAGGGGGAGAGCGATTGCTCATAGCATGGAGGCTGATCCTCTGAGATTTCCCCAGAGACAAATTCAGCAAATAAAAAAGACCGAGAACCTTCCTTCCATAAAACCAAAGGGAATTGTCAGTTCTAAGGCAGAAATTGGAGAGCCTACTCAGGCAAGAAGTGGATTAGGCGATCTCCTATCACACAATATGTGCCTGGCTTGTTACAATGTCTTGAAAGGGCTTTCTGCTCCGTTCACCCCCTCCCCATCCATTTCCAGCTGTTGGAAAGATTAAAAGAATAAAAGAATACATATTTCTGGAATCCTTAATGCAAGGCATTCCAGATGGGGCCACGCCTGATATTAAGAGCTGGCAACCTTTACTGTTAACAATACTTTGTTACAATGCTTTGTGGGCACATAGAGATCAATGTTGGATGAGTCACATCCTCGCTCTGGTTAATTCCCTTGGTTTTGTGGGGGCTTTATGTGATATCATCTTCCATTTGTAACCTTCTCTTGTTTGTTGATTATTTTGTCCATATCTTCCTGGAGAAAATGTGTTAAAGAGAACACGGTGAAATAATTGCATTGTGCCATATGTTTCCCCAAAAGTAAGATCTACCCCGAAATTAAGACGTATCATGATTTTTCAGGATTTTTGAGGATTCTCAAAATATAAGCCCTATTTCAAAAATAAGCCCTAGATATAGTTCATTTAAAAAGTCAATTTGGAAAAACAAGACAGCCTCTGAAAACAAACCCTAATGCATCTTTTGGAGCAAAAATTAATATAAAACTCTGCCTTATTTGGGGGGAAACTGGTATTGCCATGGATTTCCACCTAGAGATGCCTTTTGTCCTTTAAAAGTCTAGATAGGACCCACTACAGGTAACTCCCAGTGATGTATCAATGTGAGTCCTGGGCAAGAGAAATATTTTTATGTGTGGCAATATCTTTCCCAATCTCATTTCTACCTCTCGCAAATAGGTTTTGCAAGATTTTGAAGTGGCATAAGCACTCCTATTTACCATGACTGTGGAACAAAGAGAATATATGCATATATTATAGGATGTGAAGCATCTCTCAACCCACTTTCCGTGCTTTTTCTTCCTCCAGAATATACCTAAGTTAGCATCCTTGGGAACTTTTAAAGAAAAGTTTGCAATCATCGCATCTTTGTTGCTTGTTTGAAGGTTGATGTTTGAGTGACAGAATCACAGCAACCCAAGAGTGCGTACTTTAGAACATAGAGAAACAAGAACTCTATCCCATCATTCACCTTCATAACAGAAGACTAATATTTCAGTGACAGGATCATAATAGCCCCTGAACCAGGAGTGTGTACTAGTGAGAAAATGGGGAAGAATACATTCAGCCACCACTTCTTGTTCAATGGATTTTGGCGATAGGACCCCCAACATTTCACAGATAAAAATTAGGACACATATGGGTAAACTACATCAGTGGTTAAGATGGCAAAAGTATTAATGAGGGAGGATATCATAGCTAGAAGAAGTTGCAGAAGTTTGCTTTTGCCTAAGCCTACTGGGAAGGACAAGATTCGGCCTCCTCCCATTCTCTCTCTATTGGTTCTCAACCTATGGGTCCCCAGGTGTTTTGGCCTACTCCCAGCCAGTTTGCCAGCTGTTAGGATTTCTGGGAGTTGAAGGCCAAAACATCTGGGGACCCACAGGTTATGAACCACTGCCCTATTCAATGCAGTTTGCAGCAGCTGAAGGAGGCTGAGGACGAAGAGGGAAAATGTTTTGCAAGCTGGTAAAACAGTAGGAGGGCATCAGGATTTCCCCTGCCATATTGGGACTAATAGAAGGTATGGGGCCATGTTGATTTTAAAAAGCAGGTCCTTTATATTTGGTTGTAGCAACTAGCTAAAACACTATATTCACTTCAAAATTAGAAGTTTGAATCAAAACATTTTGATTTTCAAACCAAGAATGTGAAGTATCTATAATGCTGTCTTCATGATCTCTCTGCAGCTGATTATTGATGCCTGAATGCAAAAACTCAATGGGAATCGTGAACAGTCAAATGCAACTTTTTAATGTTGCTAAATATGTGATGATTCATGTGTGCAGGATCATCAACAGGTATTACATTGATCAAAATGGAAGTAGAAAACAAGACCTGAGACAGACTGGCAAAAGGAGATTTCTCAAAGTATGAAAGGTTTATGCTAATCTTCATTTAATTGTCTCCCTACTATGTAAAAACCATAGACAGCATGTTGAGATAACCTCCCTAGAATAGATGTTTAGGATTGTGGCCTTAAAACGCAATCCCATACAGATGTGCTTCAGAGCAACTTCTACTAGAACTCAATGCTTTGGAATAAACATCCTTGAAACATACTTCTGTGGCTACTCATTTAGTCTTGTTTTCAAGGTCCCTATTAATTATATATAGCAGAGACGGATCATATTATATAATTGGCTCATTCGGAGTCTGACATGACTTAAATTGAATTCATTGAGAGACCAGCCAAGCCCATTGATCTTGACTATGAATCCAAATTACATATTTCGTTAAGGACAATGAAACCATTCAAATAGTTGAAGTGATGCATCCTTCATACTTGCTAAATGTCATTATTTTCTGTAAAGCTAAAGCATTAGACAACAACATTCATAGAATTAGTGCAGCACTGCATGTGGGTGGACCAAAGGACAGGGGGTGGGTGTCGCCCATTCTAGTATCAACAGACAAGACAACTCGATATTTTGAGTTACGGTAATTCACCAGCTGAGCCCTTGAAATATCCTTCTCCTTTTAATGTAGGATTTCTTCCATTGCGGTGATTTGTTTGATGGTTCTTTCATAATAACATCTCTCCCCGCGCACAAGCATCATGAAGACAACATTTCCCCATAAGGACCACACTAGAGGCTTTTCATGGGACTATATATCGCAGGCATGGGCCAGCCTGGGATATATAGTTTAACCCAGTGGTTCTCAAACTTCCTAATGCTGTGACCCCTTAATACAGTTCCTCATCTTCTGGTGACCCCCAACCATATCATTATTTTTGTTGCTACTTTGTAACTGTAATTTTGCTCTTTTTATAACTTGTAATGTAAATATCTGATATGCAGAATGTATTTTCATTCACTGGACCAAATTTGGCACAAATACCTGATATGCCTATATTTGAAGACTGGTGGTATTGGTGGTGGTGGGGGATAGAGGGGATTGATTTTGTCATTTGGGAGTTGCTGTAGTTCCCAGGGGTCCCGACCCGCAGCTTGAGAAATACAGCTTTAAACTGAGATACCACAGTTTAGAATCTGAGACCATATTTTCTGAAATCGCTATTACCAGTATGTTCTCAGTGCTATTAACTCCAGCTACATTTCATGCTCTTACTATATATGCTTTTCTGTGCTTAGGATCAGAATTTGATATTCTTACGAAGCTGCCAAGAACTCTGGAAGGTGCATCTATCGCCCATCCCTACATCTCTTTGATTCCACTGCAACTGCCATGATTGCCTCTCCTGGGATTTGTGGTTTTATGAGATATGTAGAATTCTATGAACTCTCCGGCATTAGAGCATTCTGGAAGTACAATTCAACTTCCTTGTTCACAGGGGATATGTTTCTAGACTTAGCATGGATATGCAAAAAACACAGAAAATAGTGAATCCTATTGAAATGAAGGTTTTTCTGTCCAAAAATATGAAAGAGTTCTGTTGTAGGACCTAGAAGGGCTTGCATTGTGCTTCATTTTTTTATCATGTCAAAGTGACTTGAGAACATGCTGCAAGTCACTTCTGGTGTGAGAGAATTGGCCGTCTACAGAGGCGTTGCTAAGGGGATGCCTAGATGTGTTAGCTGGGAAGCTTCTCTCATGTCCCCACAAGCTAGAGCTGACAAATGGGAGCTCACCTCATCTAGTGGATTCGAACCGGTCAGCAACTCAACCTTTAGGTCAGCAGTTCAGCTGGCACAACTCATATCATCCCTCCATACAATATTTTGGCTGAGTCCTACTTATCAGAAACAACAAATCCCAGAATTCTATAGGGGAAAGTGGGAGAAGGAGAGAGAAACTAAGACATTTTAAAAGCAGCTGAAAAAGCAGAAAGGCAGAGGATTAATAGGGACTGTTCCTATCAAGTGGGACCAATTGGGAAGTTATTATACTGGGAGGGCTAATTCTAAGAAACAAATGAAGTTAAATCTTTTTCTAACATTTTTTTGAAGGTGCATACAGCCATATATCATTGAACTGTTGGGTCATATAATTGAATACCGCTCTCCATTTGAGTATACATATGTGTGCACACTTATATCCTTTGCCTTAGGGTCACAGTAATTTGGAAACCATTTGAAGGCACACAACAAGAACAAGAACAGAATGTTTGTTTTTATTGATTACATTCCAAGACGTTTCTCCTTAGTATTGTGTCCCATTAGGAAGATAAACTTCTTCTTTGTTCATGAGCCAGCAAGCCTGGATTTAAACAAACAGCAAAACAACAATCCCAAACTTACAGTTTGCAATGAAAAAAAGATCCATACTTGCCTTTCCTTCTTAAAGCAAAATAACCAGAAGCGTTCTTTTATGATGTAGTTTTTGAAGAGGCCACTGGAGGGACATGTTTACTGCAGAAAGGGAGAGATGGTGAACGGGAAGGCAGTGGCTCTGTCAGTTCTGTTTAAAAACTGAGAGCGTAACAATCTTGCTTATTAGCTGAACATATACACAAAGTCAAGAACAAAGGATAGCCAAATGTTTCTGCGATTATATTTTTTTTGTTAAGGCCTCAAGCTTCTTCATATCAATTTGCCACGGAAGGCAAAGCAATTAGTTTTCTTGTTTATCCCACCTAACACTGTTGGGTAAACATAGGTTAGGTACAATTATATTTAGTGGTTCAGTGGGTATTTCATTATTATCTTGACATGAACACTGTTATTGGTTCCAAAAACTTGGGTTCGGTTCAAATTAAAAACGGGTCTTAAATAGTCCCCACGAGGAAAGGAGACTCCCAATTTCAAAGATCTTTCCCGATTCTAGATGTTGGTATGGTACTTCCAGTTACTCATTGCTAAAGAACAGCAGTTTGTATTACAGAGTCCAATCTCTAATGTCCTTTTGTATTTTAATTGTACCATTGATGCCGGAAATTATATTACTCTTTGTAACATAAACCCCATGGAAACCAAGGGATGCCTGGCAAGCTTCGCTAACCGCAGATGTTCCGGATCGGGAATCAAGAATCTCACCTGTTTGAAGGCAAATGACAGAGACTTTATTCAATCTGCGCAAAAGGGACACTTGTACAGTAGTAGGTTCTCAAAAGATACAAGTGTAAAAGCATAATAAGAAGCAGGCATCTTTATACAGAAGTTTTCATGTATTAACATTGCTACATTTTGAACTTCCCTCTCTCTGTCCTGATTGGCTCGGGCCGACTGGCATTTTCTCAGCCTCCGATTGGCTGGAAGGCGGGCCTTAACCAGTGCACACCCCGATTGTGGAGGCGGCAATGACGTGGCCGAGGATCTTCTTCTCACAACTAAGCAAGGAGACCCTGGGACTTCCAATGAGCTGGCTGAGGTGGTCCCAGGGGCAGAGAGGTCTCCATGGGCTGTGTCGACCCCTGGGTGTGTAGTAATGGAATACCGGAGACAAGGAAGGCCAAAAATATTATTGATAGGATTATGCAGATACTTGGTACTGGCGGCAAAGACAATGAGTGTTGTTTTTCCAGGCATCTTCCCATGCTGGAAAGACAAAGAAAAGGTCTCAGAGATTTTTATTGGTGATGCAATCAAAGTTTCTTCCTAGACCTTTGTCTTGTGGATAGCCGAGATCCTCAAAGGGAAGTTTGGCTGGCGGCCGGATGGCCTCCTGCTGTTATCTAGGAAGATGCTTTCCCCCCACATATTATGTCTCATCTCTGGTTCTCACACAGGGTGTGGAAGGAGTATCTGGAATTACTCAAGAGGTTGCCCAAGAAGTTTACTGCAGTTCATGAGTTCCTGTACATTTGCCTTCAATTTCATATAAGTAAAGGTAAAGGTTTCCCCTGACGTTAAGTCCAGTCATGTCTGACTCTGGGGGTTGGTGCTCATCTCCATTTCTAAGCCAAAGAGCCGGCGTTGTCCGTAGACACCTCCAAGGTCATGTGGCCGGTATGACTGCATGGAGCGCCATTACCTTCCGGAGCGGTACCTATTGATCTACTCATATTGGCATGTTTTCGAACTGCTAGGTTGGCAGGAGCTGGAGCAACAACAGCGGGCGCTCACTCCGCTCCCGGGATTTGATAGTTCATGTGGTGTCTTGATATAGGTTTCTAGAGGGAAAGAGGGGTGAAGAGAGGGGGTCTCGCCATAGCTGAGTATAGGTTGGGAAAGGTTATTTGCCCCTTTGTTTTAATTCATTCCCCTGCACTTATGCACATAGTTGCATAGGAACAAGGGAAAAAAATCAATATGGAAGATACTTTGAAGCAGAAGGTCTGGGAATGGAGGTGCTTGATATGTTGTAGCTGTTTGGGTTGCAACTCATTTGAGAGAGAGTGAGGCCATGAGGCAAAGTTCTGGAGATTCGCTGTACAGTCAAGCCTGGGGCATGTATGTGGGCATGTGTTGGAGTTCGAGGGCCATGAAGTTGGTGTGGCTGCTGGTCCTGGGAAGCTCAAGGGAGGCTGTAGGGACGGTGGCCATTGACATTCATTTGGTCCCCTGTCCTTGGGAAACTATAACTCCTGTGGGGACTGAACTGTGTCTCTCTTTTATTAAAGGTGGGGTTGGGGGTGTTTGATAACACCATGAAGCCAAACGAGGCATCAACATCGGACATTAGATGTAGGGGTAACAGTTACTGTTCCTCCTAATGCATCTGGGATTTCCAGATGGAGGACAAAGAGGTCCATACCCATGAAGCTATCATATTGTTCTCATGGAGGACACTATGGTTTTCATCAGTGGGAAAAATTTGCTCCCAGTTCCATGTACCTCTGTACACCCTATAGTCCAATAACAAAACTTCATGTAGCAGTCAGTCCTAGTCCAACCAATGTTATTATGGGTGTATGAACATTATGTTCCCTGATGACTTGGGGCAATGTTTACAGGTGGCTTGTCATTGCCTTCTTCTGAAATATAGACTACAGCACCAGGTATTTCTATGCAATTCCTTGTCCAAGAAGTACATACCTTCCAGTGTTTCGTGGACAAAATTCAGTACACATATGGTCAAGCAACATCAGAGTGTGGTCAAGATGGCAAAACATCTTAATGGGAAAGAATATACAAGCCAAAGAAGAACACAGCTGTTTACTTTTGCCTGAGTCTACTGGAAAGGCCAAGATTCTCCCTGACTCCTTCCCTAAATTGAGTGCAAACTACTGCTTTCCAAGAGTGCATCTACATTGTAGAATTAATGCAGTTTGACACCATTGTAACTGCCATGGTTCAATTCTATGGGATCCTGGGAGTTGTAGTTTGGTGAGATACCAGCAGTCTTTGGCAGAGAAGGCTAAAGACCTAGTGAAGTTACAAGTCCCATAAGTCATGACCATTACACTGAAATCAAACTGTTAATTCTGTAGTGTAGATAAGTTTGACTGGTGTCTTTCCAGTGGCAAGGAAATGAGAGGTCTTTAGAAAGTGACTGCAACAGGCAAAGGCCTTTGAATAATGATCTTTTACTGAAAGTTCAAACGAGTCAGGAAATTGTAATATTTATTGTTAGTTCTGTTATTGTTATTGCTTTTTAAAAAATCTATACATAACTATTTTTTTGGCAAATCCTGGCATGAGCTGCAAGAATCTTAGTCCCAACTTTAAAAAGTTAATTTTTCAGAACTTCAATAAATACTCATTATTTTCTCTTCCTTTCTTTTATTAACACCATAATTCTTAGAATTTCTGTTTTTAAAGGACAGAGAAGAAAATGTCACCTTCAAACTATGGAGTGAGCTGTCATCTATACTTTTATAGCTTTTGACAGTCACCTTGAGTTCTAGAGCTGATAGATAAACAGTAAGTAGAGATAGATATTTTTCATCTTTGTTCCAAATGTGCTCATTTGTACACTGAGGCCCTCATAATTTAATTTTCATTGTTTTAAAAAAATACATTTTTTTAAAGCTGGAATATACTTCCAAATCTACAGGCGTCAAGACCAGGTTCCAAGCTGAGTCTTAACTCAAACCAAATCCTGGCCCTTAAGTGACAGTATTTCAGAGTAGTAGACTATTATTTTGGCAAACTAGTCATCTTTTAATAATGAAGCTGTATTTCTTGCAGATATATATGTCATTTTCTCTTCTTCTGTACCAATAACAAAGGCATATATCAAATTATATCCGAGTGTATTTGTTTCTTCTACACAGCGGAATGTATTTGCCAAATCTTCATCATCAATCCTATATGGCAAAAAATGTAATTTTCTTCATGCTGGAAAGCAGGAAACCTGCTACCATGATTCTCGAGCCCTTTTATGTTTAAAATAAGACAGTCCGTTAAATGTGAACATGTGAAGAGGCAGTAGTTTCTGTTTGCATTTACAGACACCTTTCCCAGAATACTACAGAAAATAACCTCCAAGGTTTATTGAGGGGCAACGAACTTGAGTTTGTTGTCGAAGGCTTTCATGGCAGGCATCACTGGGTTGCTGTGAGTTTTCTGGGCTGTATGGCCATGTTCCAGAAGCATTTTCTCCTGACGTTTCACCCACATCTATAGTAGGCATTCTCAAAGATTGTGAGGTCTGTTGGAAGCTAGGCAAGTGGGGTTTATATATCTGTGGAAAGTCCAGTTTGGGTGAAAGAACTTTTGTCTGTTTGAGGAAAATACTTCTGCTACTTTTCAAAAAAAGTACCATCTTCCATTAACAGCCTTTAATGCCAGAATGTAACATGTCTGATCTTCAGATCTCAACTTTACAAGATTGCCTGTAAGTAGGGCTGCCCATAATAGTCAACAAAGTTTGTGTATCACAAAAGAGCAGAAAATTGTTGTTTCGGTTTTTGTTATGGGATGAGGTGTTTGTGGGACCTGTTAAATATACTTGAATAACTTGGCTGGAATAGAGCCATTGCAGTTAAAGTGGTGTCAAACTTCATTAATTCTATAGTGTAGAAGCACCCTGAATAGGGGATTCTGGAAGCAGTTGCTGTTTTTATTTTGCCTGTTGTACGCAGACACTCAAAGGACTGACTACACTAGGATCTAAGTCACACTTTATTTTGGAAAGGCATGACTTTTTAGAGATCATACTCTTCTAGAAAAACCAGAATCTCCATAACCTTTTGGAGAAAAATAGCATTCACAACCATTTGAAAATAATAACCTTTTGTAAAAATATGATCTTCCAGAGAAGAGCCAAATACTCACTTGAGTAAAATCTTCTCTTCAGTGGTATATATCCACGTGTACTTATGCAAGGGAATTTGGCTCTTCAGTTGTTAGACTGATAACCTAGTTGTCTCTGATCTGTTAGGATCAAAGATTATGCCAATGCACAAAAAAGTAGTCCTTCAGAAGTGTTTCTTTTCAGTGCCCCCCCCCAGTCTAAAATATCTTGTTTATATATCATGATCTCAAGAGACAAAAATAAAGTTGACTTTGATAAAAGTAACATATTTGGTTTTCTCACAACCTTCATGTATTCAGCATACAGGTACATAACTTGTCAATCCAATTACAGATAGGATTTGAATTGTTTTTTTTTCTTCTTCTGTACAGATAGCACACGGCATCTTTCTTATAATACAGAGCCACATGAGTTTGGTCTTAACCATCCAAAATCTACATGGTGTCTCATGTAGTCTGCGCTCTAATGGGGTCTGAAGTCTAAAGCATCTCACCAAAGGGTGCTCACCAATGCGTCATCTTCATCATGGAAAGAAGTGACAAGTGGAGTGCCGCAGGGCTCCGGCCCGGTTCTGTTCAACATCTTTATTAACGACTTAGACGAAGGGTTAGAAGGCACGATCATCAAGTTTGCAGACGACACAAAACTGGGAGGGATAGCCAACACTCCAGAAGACAGGAGCAGAATTCAAAACAATCTTGACAGACTAGAGAGATGGGCCGAAACTAACAAAATGAAGTTCAACAGGGACAAATGCAAGATACTTCATTTCGGCAGAAAAAATGGAAATCAAAGATACAGAATGGGGGACGCCTGGCTTGACAGCAGTGTGTGCGAAAAAGACCTTGGAGTCCTCGTGGACAACAAGTTAAACATGAGCCAACAATGTGATGCGGCTGCTAAAAAAGCCAACGGGATTCTGGCCTGCATCAATAGGGGAATAGCGTCTAGATCCAGGGAAGTCATGTTCCCCCTCTATTCTGCCTTGGTCAGACCACACCTGGAATACTGTGTCCAATTTTGGGCACCGCAGTTGAAGGGAGATGTTGACAAGCTGGAAAGCGTCCAGAGGAGGGCGACTAAAATGATTAAGGGTCTGGAGAACAAGCCCTATGAGGAGCGGCTTAAAGAGCTTGGCATGTTTAGCCTGCAGAAGAGAAGGCTGAGAGGAGACATGATAGCCATGTACAAATACGTGAAGGGAAGTCATAGGGAGGAGGGAACAAGATTGTTTTCTGCTGCCCTGCAGACTAGGACACGGAACAATGGCTTCAAACTACAGGAAAGGAGATTCCACCTGAACATCAGGAAGAACTTCCTCACTGTGAGGGCTGTTCGACAGTGGAACTCTCTCCCCCGGGCTGTGGTGGAGGCTCCTTCCTTGGAGGCTTTTAAGCAGAGGCTGGATGGCCATCTGTCGGGGGTGCTTTGAATGCGATTTCCTGCTTCTTGGCAGGGGGTTGGACTGGATGGCCCATGAGGTCTCTTCTAACTCTACTATTCTATGATTCTATGATTCTATGATTCATGGCTAAAGCATTTCTTTGTTCTAAAATGGAGTTTGAGTCTTAGCACTCCGAGATCTGATAATGTGCTCTGCAGCCATTCCCACAACCTCAAGAAACATAGAGTAAAGGGAAAGCTGCATACCAAAACATATATATACAATACAGTAAGAAAACAGAATCATATACACACAAATTACTAGAGGAGGCTTGAAGAAGGTTGCTATTTCCAACACTTTAATACTTTGTTTATTGCAGATATAATGTTGCACCAAAATTGTGCTTCTGGCACTTGTATCACCATCCTGCCAATGCTATTAACCTTAGACAGAGGACAAGTAAAAAGGGGCCATATGTACAAATAATTTGTAAAAAGAAGCTTCTTTCCCAGAGAGACCTTGTTAACTGAGGTATGCCTTGTACATCAAGACTCTTTGTAACATTGACTCGCTTTCACCCAAATATTAGATCACTTGCATTATTATCTATGATGAATGATGGCGGCATGTGTTCTGGTTTTTTTTCCTTTATCTTACAAAAGGGGGGAAAAATCCAAACAACAACAGCACACAAATCTTTAATTTACAGAAAGCCATCTGTTGCTGTTATTTTTGATGCAGGATTTCCATTTTGAGTCTCACTGAAAAATGAATTCGTTCTAGGAAAAGTTTGCATGCTTCATTGTAGTTATTTGGCAGAGGGAGGGAGGAGAGTCACTTAAAGAAATAGGAAACAGCATAACCAATGTCTCAGTGAAAGTTTTGAAAACATCATTTGCCAAAGTTTCAAAGTTTTCAAGGAATGGGAGAAATAGCTATGTGGGAGGTTGCCTTACTCTAGGTCTGTCTCGATCAGGAATGGGCAAACTTGGGTCTTCCAGGTTAAGCGGCCGAGGGGGAAAAGGAAGGGGCCTGAGGCTGTTAGGAATGGTGGGAGTTGAAGTCCAAAACACCCAGAGGACCCCAAGTTTGCCCATTCCTGGTCTAGATTATTATTTCCCTTACTACTGGAGCAGTTCTATAGGGTTTCAGAGAGAAGAAATTGTCTTTTTCAGATTTTTGATGGCTATTATTTTCCATTTTTTAAGAAAAAATATAATTTATTCACTACCATCACTCGGGATGGACACCGTCTATTTCTAGACAAATCCTCCATGTACTGAACTTACTATCCAATGCAATTTTCTGAATCAGTGCCACAATAACCCCAGGAAAAGGCCTAAAAACCAAGAAACCCATTTTGTTGGTTGTGCTGTGTAATTCAACAATTGGTTAATGGGAATGATCTGTTAGGAGAAAGTTTGGAAAACTTTATAAATTTGCTTTGAGCAGTTTCTTCGGTTGGACTACAATCCTCCCCCATGTTAACATCAGTACAGTAGAGTCTCACTTATCGAAGACTCGCTTATCCAAGGTTCTGGATTATCCAAGGCATTTTTATAGTCAATGTTTTCAATATACAGTAGAATCTCACTTATCCAAGCTAAACGGGCCAGCAGAAGCTTGGATAAGTGAGTCTCTTGGATAATAAGGAGGGATTAAGGAAAAGCCTATTAAACATCAAATTAGGTTATGATTTCACAAATTAAGCACCAAAACATCATGTTATACAATAAATTTGACAGAAAAAGTAGTTCAATACATAGTAATGTTATGTTGTAATTACTGTATTTACGAATTTAGCACCAAAATATCACGATATATTGAAAACATTGACTACAAAAATGGCTTGGATTATCCAGATGCTTGGATAGGCGAGGCTTGGATAAGTGAGACTCTACTGTATTGTGATATTTTGGTGCTAAATTCGTAAATACAGTCATTACAACATAACATTACTGCATACTTAACTACTTTTTCTGTCAAATTTGTTGTATAACATGATGTTTTGGTGCTTAATTTGTAAAATCATAACCTAATTTGATGTTTAATGGGCTTTTCCTTAATCCCTCCTTATTATCCAAGATATTCGCTTATCCAAGCTTCTGCCGGCCCGTTTAGCTTGGATAAGTGAGACTCTACTGTACATTAGAGTCTCACTTATCCAAGCCTCGCTTATCGAAGCTTCTGGATTATCAAAGCCATTTTTGTAGTCAATGTTTTCAATATATCGTGATATTTTGGTGCTAAATTCGTAAATACAGTCATTACAACATAACATTACTGCCTGTTGAACTACTTTTTCTGTCAAATTTGTTGTATAACATGATGTTTTGGTGCTTAATTTGTAAAATCATAACCTAATTTGATGTTTAATAGGCGTTTCCTTAATCCCTCCTTATTATCCAAGATATTCGCTTATCCAAGGTTCTGCCGGCCCGTTTAGCTTGAATAAGTGAGACTCTACTGTACTTGCAAAAGCATTCCAAACAGAAGAGTTTCATTTCCCTCTTGTTCAAAGCACAACCTGGATTATTTTCTCTGATCAGATTCACACATGTTGTTAAGGGCAGTGATTACAAAGTTGTTGCAATCATGCGTATCACCTGGGAGTAATTCCTGTAGAACACAGATTGACTTGCTTCTAAAACAACATGGCTGGATAGACTTTCCAGATCTCAGGGAAACACAACCAAAGTGCCTTCATTTTTGTACGCTTTAGCTATTCCTTTGTATCTTGTCCTTTGCCATGAACTCTGTCCATAAAATATAGAGAGGAAACTAGCCTAAATTAGCTTTGGTTGGTTCATGAAGCATTGAAGAGGACAACTTAACCAAGCAATGCAAACATCAAAGGTAAGCATGTGCATTGTGGGGTTTTTGTTGATGATGTTTTCTCTCTTGGTATGTGTGTATCCAATAAATCTATCTCATCTACCCTCTTGATGTATTGCCTGAAAGGGTTCAGCCCTTTGTGATCAAAACCTCTATATTGCGTATCTCTTTTATGACTAGTTCCAGAATTTCTCTTTACTATTCTATACCTCCCTTGTCTACCAGGGTGAAAGTACTGCATTGATTTGTTGTTGTTGTTGTTGTTGTCTTTGTTATTAAAGTAGAGTCTTACTTATCCAAGATAAACGGGCCGGTAGTACATTGGGTAAGCGAAAATCTTCGATAATAAGGAGGGATTAAGAAAAAAGCCTATTAAACATAAAATTACATTATGATTTTCCAAATTAAGCACCAAAACATCATGTTTTACAAGAAATTGACAGAAAAAGCAGTTCAATACGCAATAATGTTATGTAGTAATTACTGTATTTACGAATTTAGCACCAAAACATTGCAACATTTACTGCACAAACAATGGCTACTAAAAGGCAGACTGCTTTGGATAATACAGAACCTTGGATAAGTGAAGCTTGGATAAGTGAGACTCTACTGTACTATATTTCATTGATTGGAAGACACCATTGATTCTAAAACACAGCCCAATTTTGGAGCTGTAATTTAGGGGGGAATGGTATTTTCAATTCTAAGACGCAGCCCAATTTTTTTAGTTTTGAATTTGGGAAAAAGGGTTTTCCTAGAATATTTTTATTATTATTATTATTGACACAACGACGTTGTATGACACAGCAAACAAGATAGATATGCTGGGTTTCGTTTCACAAAATCACAAGTCGAACACTTCCCAAGTGTCTAGGACTGTGTGATGTATTTTTGGATGATGCGTGCAGATCCCAGCAGGGTGGCTTTTTGCAGTTGGCAGATCGTGATTTTGTCAATGTCTATTGACATTATTATTATTATTATTATTGACTATTATTATTATTATTATTATTATTATTATTATTATTAAACTTTATTTGTACCCCGCTAGCATCTCCCGAAGGACTCGATGCGGCTTACAAAGGCCAAGGCCTCAACACACAATATAACAATACAAAACAAAAGGCAAATTAAAAACAATTAAAACAGTATAAACAACAAGCAATAAACAATACGCTAAAACACAATAAAACTGGGCCGAAGAATATTGTGCTGAATTTCTAAGTATGAATTTTAGGAATCAAATAGCATGCTGAAATATATTCAACCAATATTTTTATAACAATAGAATTCAATATAGTAATACAGTAGAGTCTCACTTATCCAACACTCACTTATCCAACGTTCTAAATTATCCAACGCATTTTTGTAGTCAATGTTTTCAATGCATTGTGATATTTTGGTGCTAAATTCGTAAATACAGTAATTACTACATAGCATTAATGTGTAATGAACTACTTTTTCTGTCACATTTGTTGTATAACATGGTATTTTGGTGCTTAATTTGTAAAATCATAACCTATTTTGATGTTTAATAGGTGTTTTCTTAATCTCTCCTTATTATCCAACATATTCGCTTATCCAACGTTCTGCTGGCCCATTTATGTTGGATAAGTGAGACTCTACTGTATAATGGGAGTGGCGGTAGCTCAGTGGGTTAAACCTTGTGCCAGTTGAACTGCTGACCTGAAGGTTGGCGGTTCGAATCCGTGAGACAGGGTGAGCTCCTGTCTGTCAGCCCTAGCTTGCAGGGACACGAGAGAAGCCTCTCAGCAGGATGGTAATACATCCGGGCATCCCCTGGGTAATGTCTCTGTAGACAGCAGAACATACTTCAAGTCGCTTCTGGTATGAGAGAATTGGTTGTCTACATAGACATTGCCCAGGGGACGCCCAGATATGTTACTGGGAGACTACTCTCATGTCCCCACAATCTAGAGTTGACAGACAGGAGCTCACCCCGTCTCACAGATTCGAATCTGCAACCTTCAGGTCAGCAGTTCATGCGCACAAGGATTTAACCCATTGCCACACTGTGGCCCATTAGTTTGGAAAACTTCATAACATTCTTTGAAAAGTTTCTTTGGTTGGACTGCAGTCCTCCACCATGTTGCAATCAGTAATTACAAAAGCACTCAAAACAGACGAGTCTAATTTGTTCCCTTGTTCAAAGCAGAGCCTGGAGAATCACAGTTGCTCACAGCATGTGACTGAAGTGAAAAACACACAATTCCCCATTACACATGATGCAAAATTAATCTAACTTTGCATCAAATAGGCAAAAAATAAAAATTAGAAAAGCTTTCCAAGACTTGTTTTTACAATTTTGTAATCAATGATTTTAACAACCTGCGTGAATTGTAATCTGATCAGAGAAAGTTGATGCTCAATGTATCACACTGAAGGACATCACTGGGTTTTGCAAGGCTCAGGTTTAGTTGATTCAGATCCTAATGCGCCAATTCTATACACCTGCATTCAGAATTAAGACATGTTGAGTTGCATTGGCCTTTTCTCAATACAGATTTGAAGCTTAAATGTGTTAAATAACTTCTTAAACCTTGAAAAGATGGCTCCTATGCTTTTTAAAATTGCATGCAAAGTTGAACTTAGCCCGAAATGGTGTAGTGAGACCTGACTCTTCTAAGAGGCAGTGACACACTAAATTTCACATATTGATTTGAATGAACTAGCAAATTCTTTGTGCAGGTCCCTCGTGTGCTATATATTTTCTCTTTGTATTCTAAAGGATGGAGAAAAAATCCATTTGCTCCAATGGAAAAATGGCCATAAGATCCAGAGCAAGAATCAGAGTATACAAAAAGAAGGCAGCACATACATGCACTCACACATTCACTACATTTCACAGGAAGATTTATATTAATTTATTATGCATTTCTACATGCAATTTCTCTATCAAGCTGTAAGGATAGTTTTGTGCCATTGCAAATGACACATAAAAGAAGCACACCAACAAAATAGTGCAACGAGTTTTTTTAAAAAAATTGTCCTTTCCCATATTTTTTGTTTTTACACTTTTACGATACATTGCAGTCATATTCCTTGAGATCTATTTGTCAGCAAGATGTCTAGAGCATCAAATGAAAATGGTTAAAATGTGAGGGCTTATCGCAAATCTTGCATTTCTAGGCATTGCACAGCCCCTCTCAATCTAAACCTTGAGATAAAAATCTGTAAACCTGGAAAACTTGATAAAGTCACAAGCCAACAGCAGAAAATTGCAGTTGGATGAGAGTAATAATACAACTCGCAATCAGTTCAATTCACTCCACAGTCGTCCCACTGAAATCAACATGGACTATTACAAAAGGGCTTTGCCATGGTCAGAAGGTTTATAGCTTACAGACTTATTACCAAGGAAGGAAACTGGCTATTTTTTTAAACCAACCATTGGCTTGGTGCTCTTCCTGAAAGCATTTTGGCTTCAGAAAATAAATTGTCATAAGAATACATCAAAAAGACCAGGAAAGGAATGGGGAAAAGTGAGCCAAGGTGTGTAACTGGTCACTCAGGTGCAGCTACACTGTACAATTAATGCAGTTTGGCACCACTTTAACTGTCATGGCTCAATTTTATGGAATCATGAAAGCTAATTATAGGGCTATAACCTTCTATGTGGAATAGTGCCAGGAATACACCAAGCTAAAACTCCCATAGCATCAAGCCATGGCAGTTAAACTGATGTCAAACTGCATTCATTCTGTAGTGTAAATGTACCCTCAGTCACCATATTTCCAATCTAAATTCCCTTTCTCTATGAGTTTTTTTTATGTTTTAACTGCATCACAGAATATTCTAATCAGAATAGTAATCCTGCTAAAAGGTAAAGGTAAAAGTTTCCCCTGACATTAAGTCTAATCGTGTCCAACTCTGGGGGTTGGTGCTCATTTCAATTTCTAAGCTGAAGAGCCGGCATTGTCCGTAGACGCCTCCAAGGTCATGTGGCCAGCATGACTGCATGGAGTGCTGTTACTTTTCCACTGGAGTGGTACCTGTTGATCTCACAACTGTTAGGTTGGCAGAAGCTAGGGTTAACAGTGGGAGCTCATCCCCTCTCCGGATTCTAACAGTGTACCTTTCGGTCAACAAGTTCATCAGCTCAGTGGTTTAACCCGCTGCGCCACCGGGGGCTATAGTAATCCTGGTACTGTTCCATTATTTGGGCGGCAGCCAAACGGGGATGCTAGACAGAGAAGGATAGTCCATATTAGGGGATGGAGGGTGGGTTGAAGGAGTAAAATGATTTTGCCCTGTTTCCTGTTATCCCCCTCCCACCCACGTCACCGCTGTGGAAACAATCCTCTTTTATGAAAAGGGAAGCGGAGAGGAGGCATAACCAGCAAAAACGATCATTTCAAAATCCATACATTTGGTCCTAAAACCTGCCCTCAACATATGTGAGGTCAACCTGTATGTGAGGATATATGTGGTATATTTTGATTCCCAGTTGGCCATGGAAACCCACTGAGTGATTTTGAGCAAGTCATAGACTCACCTTATTCTCACTGTAAGTCAGAAATGACTTGAAGGCACACAACAACAAATGCATTGGGCTGGCTGCATTATCATGTCTGGGTTGTTGTATGTTTTCCGGGCTGTATGGCCATGTTCTACCCTGTTTCCCCTAAAATAAGACATCCTCAGAAAATAAGACCTAGTAGAGGTTTTGCTGAATTACTAAATATAAGGCCTCCCCCAAAAGTAAGACCTAGCAAAGTTTTGTTTGGAAGCATGCCTGCCGAACAGAACACCTGGGCATTCAAGATCGGTAAATGTACGTACCATAGAGTGTTGTACATGGAAATAACAGTAGTAATAAGAAATTCTTGATAGGACTCACAGTTTGTCTGGTTATGCTGGTTTGTGATGACAACTACTGTACAGTATATAATAGTTCAAATTTTTTTGTTCAACAATAAATGTGAATTCTTCAGGGAAAAATAAGACATCCCCTGAAAATAAGGCCTAGCACATCTTTGGGAGCAAAAATTAATATAAGACACTGTCTTATTTTCGGGGAAACACGGTAGAAGTATTCTCTCCTGACGAGGCACCCAAACATGAGTCAAAGAACATGAAAGGCACTGCAGACTAACTCAACCAGAGAAATCAGCCATAGCAGAGCACTTGATGAACCAACCTGGACACAGAATATTATTTGAGAACACAGAAATGCTTGACCATTCCAACAACTATCATGTCAGACTACACAGAGAAACCATTGAAATTCACAAGCATGTGGACAACTTCAACAGAAAGGAGGAAACCATGAAAATGAACACAATCTGGCTATCAGTATTAAAAAACTCAAAAATCAGAACAGTAAATAAGAAGCAACACTGACAACAGAGGAGTTCCAGACATGGAAACCAGGGGCAGCTACCGACTCTGAACAAAGGATGCCCCCAGACAGGAAGAAGCCAGGAGATGAAGCTATTCAATGCTAATTAAGGCGATTAACTACAACATTCACACTGGCCTCCAACTGACAAAGAGTTCTTCTCTCACCCTGGACTTTCCACAAATATATAAACCTTCCTTGCTTAGTTTCTCCATACCTCACAACCTCTGAGGATGCCTGCCATAGATGTGGGCGAAACGTCAGGAGAGAATACTTCTGGAACATGGCCATACAGCCCGGAAAACGTACAACAACCCTGTGATCCCAGCCATGAAAGCCTTCGACAACACATTGTCATGTCTGTTTGCAATGTGTGGTATGGACGACCCCTGTGCAATGTGGCCGAAGGACATCCTTTTCAATTATGAAGCAACAGCATTGCCGCCTTTCTCCTTGGAGAAGCTGCCCCAATTGTAAGTGTTTTGTCAAGGCAGAAAAATGTGAAAATCACTGGGCTTGATGATATCTGAAATACTTTCCCACCTGACAAGTCTTTAATTTTAGATGACATGTTTTCTTCAGAATTTTAGGGTGTCCTTTCCAGAGATGAGTTGTTTTGCTTTTACCTCCTCCTTCCATATGCGTTGCATGATAATATTTAGCCTTCAGTGACAAACACCTTTCCTGAAAGACCCAGAGACAGACATCTGTTAAGGGGGGGGGGGGGGGGGGAGGGAGAGGGAGAGAATGCTACGTGTGATTATTGCTGGATATATTTTCTTTTCAACTTGGTTGGAGTTGGTGACAGAGTACCTTTTAGACCTCACTCTCCTTTGTCATTTTGCTCCTCGGGTTTTCTGTTTTGAGATGAAGGCATCTGGAAAGTGTGGGTTAAGAAGCGTGACTCCAGGACATGAATCACAGCCAGTGTGCCTTTTCCCCTAAAGAATACCAATCCCCTTTCCACCCAGTGAGGCAAGGATTTTTATATCAACATACTACTTTCAAGAGGAATGAGATTATTTGGGCAGCTATAATAACAGTAACACAATAATACAATTGTTTTGCTTTGGGCTTCATCTTTGTTTTACGATTAGCTTCCTGAAATGTGTATCCGTTATACGGTATAATTTGCAAGTGTCTTTTTTACCCTCTATTATACTTCTTCTTTTCTTTGCTGTACACCCACAGTTCCTGGGCTGGTGTGTTGCCCTCATTAAAGCCAATTGATCATCCCGGCCACCCCTGAAATAGGGGCAAAAAAACCCCAAATCCCACCAGAACAGACTGCATTCACTTTGCACAACATTCACCTTGCTGGGAAGAGAAACCTGGGTTCGTGGCTTTGTTGGCCCAGTGCAGATGAGTCTATCAATGGGAAAGGTGTCATATACAGATTTCTGTTTAGTAGACCTTTCTGTCTTGGGTTTCTCGTTTATCATCATTTCCCTGACAGGTGCTCTGCCTGTTATCCTGACTTGTATGTCATTTATCAATGTAAAGTACAACAAAGCAACATCCCTTTAAACCCTCTTTAACTTTTCACATGCTCCTACCCTTGAATAATGGTCGCTGTCTGCATTGACCCAAATATCCTATATTGTTGTTTTGCTTTGGCTGCTCAGTAATGGATTTAAAATGGCAATAAGGGCACCTGACAGCCCTATGTATATGTGTGTGTATACACACCTGCACTTATGTGTGTGTGTTCCTGCATAGATTCTATGTCCTTCCTAAAACAGATTTGAAAAGAAATGTGGTAAGATGGTCTTTTTTGCGGTTCTGCTGCAAAATATTTTAAAACCCACCTGGGATGGAGTACTGTTTATTGGGCACAGCAGTGTGCAATGTCACCATAACATTAAATAGTGGATTCTCAGTGTATGGCTTCAAAGCACAAAAGGCAAATTGCAACAGAAAATAGCCTCTCCAAAAAAGTACCTGACCCAACATTGTAGCAATTTTTGCTCTCTTCAAGCTAGATTCATACCACAATTTAATGGCTTCCTATTAATTTTTAGAAAATGGCATTGCAGCTAGATTTTCCTGTTAGCGTGCTAGGACGTTTGAGTAATCTTGTTTGGCATAGACTTTTCCAACTCTGTCTATCTCTGTTCTCCACCCTTTTGGCTGACGGCACGGCCGTTGATTCCATTCCAATCAATAAATAATTTTGCTAGATGCAAATAGGTTGGTGCACGAAGGTGGCATACATCCATGTGTGGACAGAAGACAGAACTACCAACCTATACGGATAGCAACTTAATCTAAAGCAATTGGAAATTGAGAACATCTAGTCTACTATAGGCAGTCCCTAAGTTACAAATGAGTTAACTTTTGTAGGTTTGTTCTTAATTTTGTGTAAGTCGGAACAGATACATTTTTAAAGTGTAACTCCAGCCATATATATATATATATATATATATGTGTGTGTGTGTGTGTGTGTGTGTGTGTGTGTGTTTGTGTGTGTGTGTAAAAATAAAGGATTCCCCTTGACATTAAGTTGAGGGTTGGTGCTCATCTCAATTCCTAAGCCGAAGAGCTGGTGTTGTCTGTAAATGCCTCCTAAGTAATGTGGCTGGCATGACTGCATGGAGCACCATTACCTTTCTACCGAAACAGTACCTATTGATCTACTCACATTTGCATGTTTTCAAACTGCTAGGTTGGCAGAAGCTGGGGCTAACATTGGGAACTCACCCTGGATTCGAATCGCCAACCTCTCAGTCATTTGTCAGTCGGATGTTTGTAGTTCGAGGACTGCCTGCACTTGTCTGTAAGAAACAACTTGCAGCTGCTCATTGTGGTTTATCATGCAAAGTGCACAAGCAATTTTGCAATCTTCATCAAGAAGAAGGAGCATGTGAAATGGTAAATGTCATCAATGGGAAAACCACTGTTGTGTCTCTTACTAAGTGAACATCTATAAAACAGAAATGTTACATCAGAGTAAAAGCATGATCTCTATTCAGCATTATTCCCAGTACAGTATATATAGTCTTCAATGCCTTGGACTGCTTGTTTGAAACCTAGAATGAATTCACCATTCGTCTGAGGCTCTTTCTATATTATCGTTATGTCCCAAAATCTGATCCTAGGTTATCTGCTTTGAAATGAATTATATGAGTCTCCACTGCCATATAATCTGGGGTAAATAGATAATCTGGGATCAAATCCTGGGATATAAGGACAGTGTAGTAGGGACCTGACACGGAAATTCCTGGTGGTAATGTCATGTTTTAAATTAAATTGGGCATGGACCGGAAATATCTGTTTCTTATTATTTATGGCCCTTGGTATGGACCCTTTTTGCCCCATAGGAGCTTCATTATAAATTGGATAGGATGGTATTATGAGATTTCATGAAAAAAAATCATGAGGACATTTGAGAGAGACTGAACATAGGGAACACAGAATTAATGAAGGAAGGAAGATGTTTTCTGTATTCTGCTATTGCTTAAATGGGCCTTTATATTCACTCTTTCAGTGATAACAAAACTTCTCAGAAAATCCCTTAGACTTTTTCATAACACTTACTTCCTTTTGTCACCTGCAGTGATATTTTATGGTAATTTCCATATATTTAAGATATTACGAAATGATGTATCTGAGGATTCCACAAAAGCCAGCAATAACACTCATGCATACTGCGTTGTATTTTTAGAAATTTTCAGGTTGATTTTGTTAAAAAAGCAAATTTCTCGATTTTGTTGTAGAGCTATGTTTTAAGGTATGTGTTGTTAAAGGCTTTCATGGCCGGAATCACTGGGCTGCTGTGAGTTTTCCAGGCTTATGGCCATGTTCCAGAAGCATTCTCTCCTGATATTTTGCCCACGTCTATGGCAGGCATCTATAGATATGTGTCATCAATTCTTGTTTATATATGTATATTTAAAAAGCCAAAAGCAACATTGCAAAAGATTTCCATCTCATTGTTTCTTTGCAGAAATAGAACGACAGAATAGTGTAAATAATCTGTTGCAATACAGAAAATAGCCAGGTTTCAGAATTCAGCATTTACGCTTGCAGAATATGTACAGTTTTCACTTTTCCACTGTTTAGTACACACAGCACGGAGCCCAGATTGCACACTGAAATGGAGGCTAAGCAAGGCTTTAGGGAAGAGATTGTTTCAGGGGGAAATCTAAGGAGGATGGAGAGGTGGCTTTACTGGAAAGAGATGAAGCTTTTGCACGGAATGAGGAACAATATATCAGGAGCAGAAAAAATCCATAAGGGAAGCTTATAACTGAGTGATATAAATGCTTGCGTGAAAGGGGCTTGTCCGAAGCACATTTACTTTAAAAGGCACCTCATTACATGTTTAAGGAGCACAGTCTCTGGAATAGTAACTCAGATGAATTTCCTTGCAGTGGTGATTAGAAACAACCATTTTTCCAAAGTACCACAGGCAAGGCTATTGACTGGGCCATATATATATATATGGCTCAGAGTATTAGAGAATTAGCTTTAACTATTGGCCTTTTCATGCACATGTGGCAGATTTGGGTTTTGAAAAATCCATCTCGACTGTTAGCAACACAGATGTGGTCTTGCAGGTATTGAAATTGAACATGGACTGGCTTTTGGTGTCCTAGGGTGCATCTACACTGTTGAATTAACACAGTTTGACATCACTTTAGCTGCCATGGTTCACTGCTGTGAAACCCTGGGAGTTGTAGCTTGGAGAGCCACTAGCACACTTTGGAAGAGAAGGCTCAAGATCTTAGTAAGGTAAAGGTAAAGGTTTCCCCCTGACATTAAGTCCAGTTGTGTCCGAATTTCATCTCCATTTCTAAGCCGAAGAGACAGCGTTGTCCGTAGACACCTCCTAGGTCATGTGGCTGGCATGACTGGAGCACCACTATCTTCCCGCAGAAACAGTACCTATTGATCTACTCACATTTGCATGTTTTCAAACTGCTAGGTTGGCAGAAGCTGGGGCTTAATAGCAAGAGCTCACTCCACTCCACAGATTCGAACCGTCAGCCTTTCAACAGTAAGTTCAGCAGCTCAGTGTTTTAACTGCTGCCCCATCGGGGGGTAAGATCTTACAGAACCGGAAATCCCAGGATTCTGTAGCAGTACATCACAGCAATTAAAGCAGTGTCAAGCTGCAATAATTATTCTGTGTACAAAAGAAGTCTGTGAGGAGACATGATGGCCAGGTTTAAGTTTCTGAAAAGATGCCACATTGAGGAGTGGGCAAGCTTGTTTTCTGCTGCTCTAAACACTTGATTCAAATGGCCGGTAAAGAGATTCCACCTGAAAATCAATTTGGCCTTTCAAACTATTGCTCTACTAGTGGAGCTGGAGATGTGCTGCACACAGGTCTTTTCTCTTGCCTGGAGGTGAGCCCATTAAACCGGATAATTTGCATCCTTGTCTCCAGCCTGGAGATGATTCATGAAGACCGGAGACTGAAATCTGGCAAGTCTACAAGTACCATGTTCTCATTTGCCTCAGGCAGCAAAATATCTTGGGTTATGATCTATCTCACGCCCTCAGTGCTCACATTAACAGCAGTAGGCACAAGATGAATTTGCATTGCAGGTTCACATTTTCCTCTTATATGGACGTACACCTGATTTTCATTATGCCGAATGCCAAAAGCGAATCTGGACTATTCAGTGGATATATGCGGTCCTAAGCAATTGGCGGCAAATGACTACAGAAACTACCCCAGGATATGTTCTCCATGGAGCAATACCACCTTCTGCTTTTGCTACACTGGTGTAGTCAACGAGCCAAAGAGGCTAGAATATTATTCTGGAAAAAGAATTTCTGGCAGTCCAGCAGAGAAGTATAGGATCATACATCCTTCAAGAGTCAAAAACATATCCCCCTCCCGCCGATGCACTTCATTTCTTGCCTTCCAACAGGCTCAGCTGAGAGTGGGAGTAAGGGAAAGCGTCAGCAAAGCAAGAGTGGGCAAGCCGCTTTAATTAAACACCACTAGGCTGAAGTGCTGGGTTTTGTTATTCATGCCGCTTTCGGTGATGCATTTCCATTTTGCCTGCAAAGAAAATAAGGCGCAGGCAAAAAATAGAGGGAGAGAGAACATTGAAGGTTATGAGCCAAGCCAATTAAAAAACCAAAGTGAGGAAATTCAGACATTGGAAAAACTAACAAGGACTTTTAATCTTTGAAATGTTCAATGAGCTCTAATTATGCCTGGTCACGTTTCCTTCCTGGATAGGCAGAGGCTGTCTTAAAAGTTAGAGCAGCTAAACCACCTTTTCACAAGTTCTAGTGACCCAGAACTGCAACTCCCTGGTTCCTTTCAGCCCCCAAAGTTTGTGTGTTGGTCAGTATCTGAAGCAAAACAAATCCAGTGTGGTCTTGATCTACCCATTTCCTGAAAATTCAGGCAACAGGATTATAGAAAACAGAAATCTGACGTTCTAGACATTGTGTAGAGAATACATTAAAAAAAGGTAAGGTAAAGGTTTCCCCTGACGTTAAGTCCAGTCATGTCTGACTCTGGGGGTTGGTGCTCATCTCCATTTCTAAGCCAAAGAGCCGGCGTTGACCGTAGACACCTCCAAGGTCATGTGGCCGGCATGATGGCATGGAGCGCCGTTACCTTCCCGCCAGAGCAGTACCTGTTGATCTACTCACATTTGCATGTTTTCGAACTGCTAGGTTGGCAGGAGCTGGGGCTAACAGAGGGCGCTCATTCCACTCCCGGGATTTGAACATGGGACCTTTTGGTCTGCAAGTTCAGCAGCTCAGCGCTTTAACACACTGCGCCACCACCAGGGCCCAGAGAATACATTACTCTTTAGAAAAACACGTCTGCAAGAGTGCGGATTCCACTCTTGCCCTAGTGCAGCGTTTCTCAACCTGGGGGTCAGGACCTCTGGGTGGGTCACGAGGGGGGTTTCAGAGGGGTTGCCAAAGACCATCATATAACACATATTTCTGATGGTCTTAGGAACACAAATCCTTCCAGTATTTTCTGTTTGTCATGGGGGTTCTGTGTGGGAAGTTTGGCCCAATTCTATCACTGGTGGGGTTCAAGGGGCTCTTTGATCATAGGTGAACTATAAACCCCAGCAACTACAACTCCCAAGTGTCCAGGTCTTATTTCCCCAAACTCCACCAGTGTTCACATTTGGGCATCTTGAGTATTCATGCCAAGTTTGGTCCATATCCATCATTGTTTGAAGTCCACAGTGCTCTCTGGATGTCGGTGATCTACAAGGTCAATGCCCACCAAACCCTTCCAGTATTTTCTGTTGGTTATGGGAGTTCTTTGTGCCAAGTTTGATTCAATTCCATCATTGGTGGAGTTCAGAATGCACTTTGATTTTAGGTGAACTATAAAGCCCAACAACTACAACTCCCAAATGACAAAATCAGTCATCGTCCCCAACCCCACCAGTATTCAAATTTAGATGTATCGGGTGTGCCAAATTTGGTCCAGTGAAGGAAAATACATCTTGCATATCAGATATTTACATTATGATTCATAACAGTAGCAAAATTACTGTTATGAAGTAGCAACAAAAATGATTTTATGGTTGGGGGTCACCACAACATGAGGAACTGCATTAAGAGGTTGTGGCATTAGAAGGGTTAAGAATCACTGTCCTAGTGGATTTAGGATTTTTTCACACTACATAGTGATAGTGCTTTGATTCTCTTTTAACTGCCATGGCAATGTTCTATGGAATACTGGGATTTGGAGTTGAGGGCATTTCATCTAGAGAGTTCTAGTTCTTCATCCAGCTATAAGTGTTATGACTTCCCCCTCATCTGAGCTCCAGTCTGCTTTGGTCAGACCTCACCTGGAATAGCCCGGTGTCCAATTCTGGACACCACGATTCAAGAAGGATATTGACAAGTGGGAAGTTTTCCAGAAAAGAGAGACCAAAATGATCCAAGGTTTGGAAGCCAAGACCTATGAGGATTGGTTTGAGGAGCTGAGTATGTTTAACTTACAGAAAAGAAGGCCGAGAAGGGATATGATAGCCATGTTTAAGTATCTGAAAGGATGTCACATTGAGGAGGCAGTGAGACCTCCTTTCAGACTACATTACATTTGAGGCAAGCTTGTTTTCTGCTGTTCTGCAGACTAGGACACAGAGCAATGGATTCAAATTGCAAGAAAAAAAACTCCATCTAAATCTTAGGAGGAGTGTCCAGTGGTGCAGCAGGTTAAACCACTGAGATGCTGAACTTGCTGACCGAAAGGTCGGCAGTTCGAATCTGGGAAGTGGGGTGAGCTCCCACTGACAGCCCCAGCTTCTGCCAACGTAGCAGTTCAAAACATGCAAATGTGAGTATATCAATATCCAGCAGGAAGTTAACAGTGCTCCATGCAGTCATGCCAATGGCCAAATGAACTTGGAGGTGTCTACGGACAACAATGGCTCTTCAGCTTAGAAATGGAGATGAGCACCAATCCCCAGAGTTTGACACAACTAGACTTAATGTCAGGGGAAAACCTTTACCTAAACCTTAGGAAGAACTTCTTGGTGGCAAGAGCTGTTCAACAGTGAAAGCTGCTACCTCAGAATGTGTTTGAGTCTCCTTCTCTGGAGATTTTTAAACCAAGGCTGGATGGCTGTCTGTTAGGCGTGTCCTTGCATGACAAGAGGTTGGACTGGATGGCCTTTGTGGCTTCTTCCAAGTCTATCAATCTATTATTCTAGACCTGTGAGCTATTAGGTATAACTGAGTATACTGGAGGGGTTGCTTTTCCCTCTCCATCTGATGGGCTCAGCTGTTTGCAATGGCAATTTGCTGGAATTAGAAGGGCTCTCAATTCAGACTGCATCTGGGAATGATGGAGGGTGCCTCCTTTCTGTTTATCTCCGGTTGGTGAGCTCGGCAGTGGCAGTTGGTAGTAGAATACCACTGGCATAATACAAACCTGTGCTAAGTTCGCTTAAAAATGGCCAACACCCATTTGATGCCAGTGTAATGTCATATCTAATAGTTTGAGACACAAACTAGGATGTCTTTGGGGCAAATCTTTCACGACCCCCTTCCACAGGTTTGGTCATGACATCTACCCATCACTGGACGTACTTCAAACCCCAGGAAGTTCTGGGCTTTGGTTTCCATCTTCTTGCTGATCCTTCTTGTTTACTGCATCCTCTGATGTTAAAAGTCCTGAAGAAGAAAAAAAAGACAAAGAGCACCACTCTTTGTTTGCTTTGTGCTTCCTATCTGAGTGGTTGTACAGATATGCTGAAAGGAACAGGGCAAGTAAAAGGGTAGTAGAAGGAGAGATAAATGGAAAAAATGAGTACTCATTGAATGCATAATTTAAAAAATCCTTGGAACTGACACTGACCTCCCAGATGCTCAAAGGAGGAGAAAAATAAAGTTTCAGTGAGACTGAACAAATGGGAGTAGATTCTGCTCATGATCTATCTGTATTCATTGGGAGATGTTAAGCAAGACCTTGCATGAAGCATATTTCTGTATGATTTTGGCTATATGACAGGTAAGGTTTCCTGATATAAAAGGAAGAAGAGAAGAAGGGTTTTGCAGATCTGGGAAGTGTTAACTACCCAAACATTAGAAATCTACCCAAAGCTTAGTTTGTTTTTGAGCATTCAGTACAACAAAATCAACAAATAAATGTCTTTGAAATGCCCATACCTGTTCTAAAACTAGAAACTTGATTTAAATGCTTTAAAACACAGCATTATTTATTTATTTATTTACTTACAGCATTTATATTCCACCCTTCTCACCCCGAAGGGGACTCAGGGCAGATCACATTACACATATAGGCAAACATTCAATGCCTTTTAACATAGAACAAAGACAAGACAAACATAGGCTCCGAGCGGGCCTCGAACTCATGACCTCCTGGTCAGAGTGATTCATTGCAGTTAATTGCAGCTGGCTTGCTTTCCCGTCTGCGCCACAGCCCGGGCCTCCCTGTATCCATGGGAGTCCGGTGTCTGCAGTTTAATTTGTCAGTTTCTGTCAAAATACGTCATCACTGGGCATTTTTTATATCCTTTAGTTCAAATTATGGTATTCTTGGGCCAGAAGTCCTTCATTTCAACAGGGTTCACTATTATCTACAAACTACACCGAGTTTGGCGATGGATACAGGGATTGTATAGGGAGCCCCTGGTGGCACAGTGTGTTAAAGCGCTGAGCTGCTGAACTTGCGGACCAAAAAGTCCCAGGTTCAAATCCTGGGAACGGAATGAGCGACCGCTATTAGCCCCAGCTTCTGCCAACCTAGCAGTTCAAAAACATGCCAATGTGAGTAGATCAATAGGTACCGCTCTGGCGGGAAGATAACGGCGCTCCATGCCGTCATGCTGGCCACATGACCTTGGAGGTGTCTATGGACAACGTCGGCTCTTCGGCTTAGAAATGGAGATGAGCACCAACTCCCAGAGTCAGTCACGACTGGACTTAATGTCAGGGGAAACCTTTACCTTTACCTTATAGGGATTATACTGTGCATATTCTGCCATAAAGCACATTCTTTTTTAAAATGTGGAAATAGTTGGGATAAAGGAGATGTGTGAATAGGTGTCATCATAATCTTTGAGTTTAAGCTTTTGCACACATCCCCAGCATCAATGCAGTAATAGTGATACCCATCTTATGCCTTATTCCAAAGAGAGGGCATAATGAGCAGCTTAAATCCCGTGTTTCAGTCTTGCGTTACCTCTCCATGATGGATATGTCTCACATACATAACGTGTGCTATTTCCTTTGCTCTGGGGTGGGATTCTTTCCCCTCGCACTCCCAGCCGCGTCTTCATTGCTTCCCTCTTGGCAAAATATAATGAACTGCAAAATCTCGCCGAGCCCTTAATATACATGTGTTGCATTCAGTCCAGAATGGTAAATTATTCAGCAAATATTTTGCTTTTCAAATTTACCCTGCATATCAAAAGAATGTGTTTAACTGATAAAAGCCTAACAGCTCCTTTGGAGTCAATTATCAGCAATGTACAAAGTATTTTCCAAATTACTACACGAGCCATAATGCATCCAAGGGATGCCTCTAATCTCTCTGTTGTCAGGAATCCACTCCGAATTGAATTGCCTAAATATGGATTGACCAGGGTGAGAGCTCGCTCGGCAAATGGCTCGCATTCGGATAACACAAGCTTGTACCAAAAAACGCACAATCAAATAGTGGGCCATATTGTGTTATTCTGTGCGGTTATGGTCTATTAGGTAAATATTATTTTCCTTGTGGATTTGTTGTAGCTATACTGCATGCATACTTCCCTGATAAGCCATATGGCATTTCAGATAAATAAAATGTGTCTTCAGAAATTAGAAAGCGATGCGGCCCCAAAGCTGAATTGATCTCCTTCCGCCATATAGGCCAAAGGAGCTGTTACTATGCGTGTTCATACTATGTGTGTATGAATACACACAATATTGTCTTATAAAATATAGCATTGTACTTCTTATAATGCACTGTATTGAATTTATCTGTTCCCAGGAAATAGATCACTGGCATATGAATAATATTAAACTACCTGAATCATGACTTAATCCCAGGTGCTCCTGTTTTTTTAAAAAAATGTCATTAGAATGGAAAGCACAATGCTTTGAATGCAGTTGTGTATAGTAGTCCTCACTGAACCAAAGGATTAAGATTCCACTTAAACGTCATTGTAAGAACTGTTTGACAGTGGAATGGATTTCCTTTGAGGATTTCCTTTGAACTTTCCTCCTTGAAGCAGAGGTTAGATGGGCATCTTTCAGGAGTGCTTTAAGTTTTGTATTCCTACATGAAAGGCAATTCTGTGCCAGGCCTGAACTCCATAACTCCTTTAATTCATGTACAGAGAGCACAATTTATCTTGTGGCTTTGGCTTGGACTAAATAACCTAAAGGCTCCAGATCCTGTCTGATTTTGGAAGCAAAGTAGGGTAAGGCTGGGTTAGTTCTTGGATGGGGGACTCCCAAATAATACTACATTTTGTAAGCTATATTTCAAAGGAAGGAACTGGCAAACCCACCCCTGAGTATTGCTTGCCTAGGGAAACCCCATGAAGGTTGCTATAAGTCAACAGGAAAATTTGAAGACATGAACACATGAATACATCCATGAAGTTGAGTTGCATCATATTAGACCATTTCTTCCTCATAGTATCACGTAACCTAATTTGGCAGTGGTGGTTCTCCAAGGTTGAAACCAATGAAAGGACTGTCTCAGTGGCTTGCTGCAAGTCTTCCTTGCTGTATGAACATGTTCCAGAAACATTCCCTCCTGACGTTTCGCCCACATCTGTGGCAGGCATCCTCAGAGGTTGTGAGGTATATGTGAGGTGTATTGGAAACTAGGCTAGTGACTACACAGAGAGAGAAGCCATTGAAATCCACAAGCATCAACAGAAAGGAGGAAACCATGAAAATGAACAAAATCTGGCTTCCAGTATTAAAAAAAATCTAAAGTCAGAACAATAAGTACAACACTCTGAAAACATGGGAATTCCAGACATGAAACAATCAGGGTCCGCTAAGGATTACCCCAGGCAGGAATCAGCCTTGAAGCTGCAAGGCCATTCAATGCTAATCAGGTGATTAATTGCAACATTCACACTTCCTCCAGCAGACTAGAGTTCTTTCTCCCACCCTGGACCTTCTACAGATGATATATAACCTCACCAGCCTAGTTTCCAATATACCTCACAACCTCTGAGGATGCTTGCCACAGATGTGGGCGAAACATCAGGAGAGAATGCTTCTGGAACATGGCCATATAGTCTGGAAGACTCACAGCAACCCAGTGATTCCAGCCATGAAAGCTTTCAACAACATACTGTCTCAATGTTTGCTAGTTGACCTTTTGTTTGTTTGTTATTTGTTGTTATTATTAAATAACAGATTAAACCCCAGGCCTTTTGAATACAAAGCATGTGATCCTTCTGATGTTACTGTTGCTTCTGTTTATAAGGAGGAACAAAGAGCTATGTGTTATACCAAATCCTGTCTCTTTGACCACTGGCATCTTGCTTGACTTTTGTTTGGGGTCAGATTTCACCAAGTACTCTCTGGGTATTTTATCCCTTTCACGGTTTCATGCTCTAAAGAAACAATAAATCTTAGTGTCTCCAAGTGTCCACTGCCCCAAGCCAGTTTTTGCAATGGGATGGTTTGAATGGAAATAAATATGAACTACATAACGTAGTTCTGTCCATAGATTAACTCAAATAGCTGGAATACAAATTAATAGTATGCACATACTGTGGCATTTAATTCCAACAATATGCTACTTCTCACATTGTCCATATCGTTAGGGAATTAATGCTAATATTCCAGTTCCTATTTCCCCCTTTTGAACCTTTTTTGTATTGCTTTTTTTTTTTGTTCAATGCAATATGATTTTTATCCATGTATTTAGACTGATTTCAGTAGGTTTGGTGAATCTAACTCTTTGGAACAGCATGGCCAAAGTGATTTAAAGAAAAGCTCAGCTGCCTCAAATCCTTTCAAGTTCTGTTACATCCATAATGAGACTATATATAGATAAACACACAGTATTTAAAATGAGCACAGGAACAAAAATATCAGACGTAAAACTTGAAGAGTACAAAAGAAAAAATTATAAAGTTTTTTTAATGACTCCTTTTCTTTCCACGGTCAAGGAGCTTTTCTCTTTGGGTTCTTAATGTATGAGGTTTTAAAAATAATACATCAAATGTATGAGGTGTTTAAAAATAATACATAAAGGTTCATAATCCAGCTCCTGGAGGGAAATCATAGTTAAAATCCTCAGGTTCATTGGTGATGAAAAATGACTCCAGCTAAGTAAGAAAAAAGGGATAAACTTTTATAAGAAACCCAAATTTATATTTTTAATGGCTGAAATTGCTCACATATTATTACATCTTTGCAAAATTATGAGCACAATTTTAAAATAACATTACTGCAACTACTCTACCTTTTATATGATGTCATTTGCGCTGCGTGGAAGAACTTGCTCAAATTTTCTAATGGAAATTTGAATTAATGAACAATTTCTGTGCCAATTAAACGAGAGAGATAACATGTTCCTGAGAACTTAAAAATCCATCATGCCAGAAATAGAGGTGAACTCTGTCATGATGAAAGGAGTGGTGGGCATTTATATGTGAATTAGCCCACAGTATGTGATAATGGGGAAGGAAAGTAAGCATAAAGCGCTAACTATTTTAAAGGTGGACATTTCTACAATGAAAAATGATGTTAATATTCTTTATTGTGGAGAATTATGATCCCAAGTTCTGAAACTGGGTCTGCTGCAGTTATGATCCCTGCCATTTGGCTGCCTTACGTGTGCACGTTCTTGATCCTATAAGGAAACTCATAGGTTTACAGGACAGATATGGATCATGTCAGGACCAGCATGATCAACATTATCTAAACAATAGCTCCCTATATGGTCATGGTTGATATCATCCTTTGTTTTTAGGCAGACTGATACTGTGACCAGCCAAGGATGGGGTGGTTGCCTTATGACCTTAGGGTTCCTATAGATCAGTGGTTCTCAATCTATTTGGTCCCCAGCTGTTGGCTGAGATCTGGCTGAGATTTCGGGGAGTTGTAGGCCAAAACACCTGGGGACCTGTAGGTTGAGAACCACTGCTATAGATGATACATCCTCAGGAGCATGCAATGAAGTAGACCCAAGTGAGCCATTTCAATGGTTACTGAAGCTCCCAGCCAAGGTTGGGGGGAGTTGCCTTGTGACCTTAGGATTCCTATAGATCAGTAGTTCTCAACCTGGGGTCCCCAGTTGTTTTGGCCTTCAACTCCCAGAAATCCTAACAGCTGGTCAACTGGCTAGGATTTCTGGGAGTTGTAAGCCAAAGCACCTGGAAACCCACAGATTGAGAACCACTGCTGTAGATGGAACATCCTTAGGAGCATGCAATGAAGTAGACCCGAGTGAGCCATTTCAGTGGTTCCTGGAGCTCCCAGCCAAGGATGCAGTGGTTGCCTTATGACCTTAGGATTCCTATAGATCAGTGGTTCTCATCCTGTGGGTCCCCAGTTGTTTTGGTCTTCAACTCCCAGAAATCCTGACAGCTGGTAAATTGGCTGGGATTTTTGAGAGCTGTAGGCCAAAACGCCTGGGGACCCACAGGATGAGAACCACTGCTATAGATGGTATATCTTTAGGAGCATGCAACGAAGCAGGCCAGAGTAAGTCATTTCAAATGGTTCCTGGAGCTCCCTGCAAAACAAAACATACTACCGTATATACCAGGCATGGGCAAACTTTGGCCCTTCAGCTGTTTGGGGCTTCCACTCCCACAGTTCCCAACAGCCTACTGGCTGGTCCATGATATGTTGATATATGCATATGTGCCTACAAGTTGCTTGGCAACTTATGGTGGCCCCATGAATTTCATGGCATTTTCTTAGGCGGGGAATATTTACAGATTGTTTTGCTAGTTCCTTTCTCTTAAATATAACCCACAGAACCTGATATTCATTGGCAGTCCCCCATCCAAGTCCTAACCAGGGCTTACCTCATTTTGCTTCCAATATTAGGTAGGATTTGGTGCCTTTAGGGCATTTAGACTCTTATATGAGACACAACTCCTTTCTAAGCTATGTCAATTCAATAGTGAAACAAATATTGAAATATATTAAAAGTAGTAAACGTAGATGATCTATCTGTGATACACAAGGATTCATATGGCATTTATAATAAATATGTGTGTTTATTTTGTGTTTCTCTGAGAAAAGAAAGCATATATGTTGCCATTGTTCACGTAGCGAGCATACTGGGGTGAATGGAACACTAGCCTCTGGTTAAGGAAAACCGAAGGGTAGCTCTACTGATAAAGAAAATATTTCCTCTTTCTGAATATTAACGATTATAATTTATAATTTATATACACCAAACAAAAGCACTCAAGAATATATTAAGACTCTTCTTATTCAGTTGGTGCTGAACTTCCAAGGAGCATTCATTATCTTGGGAGGTTTTAATTAGGCTGTTTAATGGACAGGAAGTCCTTAAATTCTCCCTCTCTGCATTTGAAAAGACATATGAAAAGATTCCTCAGATCTAACACAGGCTTGCAATTTGAAAATGTATTGCAAGAGGCTGCAGGACAGAAAGGAAATAACTTTGTTTTAGTATACAGCCGGGAACTCCTATGCAAGAATCTCCTTCATTATGACAGAGCATGAATCTTCCTTTTTGTGTGACAAAGAGGATTTTTCAGAAAAGCAATGTAATCTGCTTACATATTCCTGCATAGATTTTGACAAAAAGATTGAAAACAAAGTAATACATAATAAGATGTTATGCTTTAAATTTATTTGCACTGTGTCGCCCTGAAAACCTTTGTGACTGAGAGGTCTCAAAATGCAACTTTGTAAGGGAAATGGGAAACAAAATGCCATTTATAATAAAACTAGCTGTGCCCGGCCACGTGTTGCTATGGCGAAGTATGGTGGTATGGGAAATAAAGTATTGAGGTATTGGTGGTAGTTAAGGTAAAGGGTAAAGGTTTTCCCCTGACAGAGCTTAGCCTTCTAACTGGCAGCAATTAGATAAAAACAATTATTCCTCTCCCTCTAATTAGGACTTTATTTTTCTTTTCTTTTTGTTGTATGAACGTAGAGGCATGGATGAGGGGTTGTGCTGCCAAGTTTAGTGTTTCTGGGATGTGTAGTTTTGTTGTTTTGTCCTAGGCTGAAATTTCATTACCCTTTTATAAATAGACTAGCTGTGCCTAGCCACGCGTTGCTGTGGCGAAGTATGGTGGTATGGGAAATAAAGTATTGAGGAATTGGTGGTTGTTAAGGTAAAGGGTAAAGATTTTACCTTACATTAAGGCCATTATAAATGGGTTATACAGCTGTGTGGAAGGGCCTTGAGTCTACGCTGCTATATAATCCAGTTAAAATCAGATAATCTGTATTTTATAGGCAGTGTGGAAGAGGCCTAAGTGAGGCCTAACTTTGCCTGTCCCCTGGGTTGAGTGGGTTGCTAGGAGACCAAGTGGGCGGAGCTTAGCCTTCTAACTGGCAGCAATTGGATAAAAACAATTATTCCTCTCCCTCTAATTAGGACTTTATTTTTCTTTTCTTTTTGTTGTATGAACGTAGAGGCATGGATGAGGGGTTGTGCTGCCAAGTTTAGTGTTCCTGGGATGTGTAGTTTTGTTGTTTTGTCCTAGGCCGAAATTTCATTACCCTTTTATATATATAGATATAGATGTTGAAACTCTGGCTGCGGTCCTTTTAGTCAATGTGACTATAGGTTGCTCACAGTAGCCCAGGTGAATAGTAACTGGAGTTGGAAAACCAAAGGGAATAGTAGATGCCTCCATCTTGCCCTGGGGTGCACCTACACTGTAGAATTAATGCGGTTTGGTGCCACTTTAAATGCCATGGCTCAATGTTATGGAGTCATGAGAGCTAAAGTTTGATGACGCACCAGCACTCTCTGTTAGAGATGGCTACAGACTGTGTGAAACTTCAACTCTCAGGATTCCATAGTGTTGAGCCAAGGCAGTTAAAGTGGCATCAAACTGTATTAATTCTGCAGTATAGACACATCTCTGGAGATACCACTGTCTTAGCATTTTCAATCTGAACAGAAAATGGAGAGGCAGTTTTCCCTGCTGGCGAAGACAGCTTTATCTGTTGTTTCCCCTGGTAGCAAAAGGTACAAGGAAGTCTCCAGCACTTTCAGAAGCAGCGTGAGCAAATCCTGTATATTTTAAGCATAGATAACCCGGGGTTATTTTCTTCGGCGCCATCAAGGTACAGCAGCTCAGGCTAGTGTGGCATTGTGTGTGTGTGTCAGTGTGTGTCAGAACACTAACATGCCAAGGAACTCCCCAAGAGACCTCCTCCAAATCTATAGCTGTCGATGCAAGATTTCTTCTCTTGATTTTCCTAGCAGCTAAAATGGTTCACATGCATTTAAACAGGCCTGAAGAGGCCAATTAAAATGTAGGGGTACAGCTTCATTTATGTAATAATAAATTAGTAAAATTAGAATTCCTTAAATTTAGACTTCCCTTTCAGTGAACTAGCTCACCCATTGGGATGTAGAGCTATACCTGCTATTTTGTGATTGACTCGTTAAAGGTCAATGAAGACATTCAGGGAAACATGTGTTCTCTGCAGTTAACTCTTATTTTAAATTCATCAAAATATAATAAGAGTGTGTGCATTGGCGAATTAACTTATATTCCCTTCTCTCTAAATTTGAAGGAACGTTCATGAGAAAACGTTCATGAGGGGCCGGGTTGTGGCGCAGCTGTTGAGCAGCTGCCTTAAATCACTCTGACCATGAGGTCATGAGTTCGAGGCCAGCCCGTGGCGGGGTGAGCACCCGTCAATTAAAAATAAAAAAAATAGCCCCTGCTCGTTGCTGACCTAGCAACCCGAAAGATAGTTGCATCTATCAAGTAGGAGATAAGGTACCACTTATAAAAAGTGGGGAGGCAAGATTAACTAATTTACGACCTGGAATGAGGAAGTGCCGTCAGTGTGGATGATGAAGCAGCTGCTCCCCCCTGTGGCCAGAATCGAACATCCCCTCAGAAGAACGTTAACTTGCCTCTGCGTGTGTCTCTCAGTCTCTGTTTGATGTGTTTATGGGCATTGAATGTTTGCCCTATGTGTGTTATAATGTGATCCGCCCTGAGTCCCCTTCGGGGTGAGAAGGGCGGAATATAAATACTGCAAATAAATAAATAAATAAATAAATAAAATTGAAATAGTTATTTGGTGGGTCTTAAATCTTGAGATAAATCTTGGGATTTCTGTAGCCACAAAATTATTTAAAACGGGTCCGTGGTGAAGAAAAGGTTGAGAACCACTGCTTTATTGCATATTCCATTCGCAAAGTTGTTTTTAAAATATGGTAAAAACTGTGTTACGAGGGTTGAATGAAAAGTAATTCCTCCACCTTCGTAACTCCTCAAAAGATGGCAGTCCTGGTATGCCCCAGGTACTGGCTTGTTCAGGAGACACTCCTCTACAGTTCCATTTGGCAGGAAGCCTTAGCATTGAATGGCTGTGCTGTTGAAGTATGATGTATGGAACCCTGTGCAGACAATCAGTCAATGCAACTTAAGCAATGTGCAGTCATTGACTTTTGACAGCAGAAGTTATCAGTCCAAAGGAGATTCATCAGAGAATGCAAGCTGTTTATGGTGATTGTGTTGATGTGAGTCCTGTGCGTCGTTGGGCGAGTAAGTTTAAAGATGTTGAGGTGGGAACATCTGACTTGCGTGACAAACAAAGAGTTGGACGTCCTGTAACAGCAACCACTGAGTTTCACAAGCAAAAGCTTGACAGATTGATCAGGACGATCATTGTATCACTCAGAGAGAAATTTCAAGCATAATTGGCATTTCACAAGAATGTGTGGGTCACATTATTCCTTTGCTTGGCTATCGGAAGATCTGTGCACAATGGGTCCTGTGAGACGCTGGTTGCGGAAACAGAGTGTCAACTTCTTCTGTGATGGCTTCAGAAAACTTGTTCATTATTGGCAGAAATGTATCCAAATTGTCTGGTGATTATGTGGAAAAGTGAATAGTGGTAGTTCAAGAGCACATTCTAAGGATTATTTCTGCATTTGGTTTATTAAAATATTCCCAACCAAACCCAAGTAACGAAGGTGGAGGCCTTACTTTTCATTCACAAGAACGTGTGGGTCACATTATTGCTTTGCTTGGCTATCAGAAGATCTGTGCACGATGGGTCCTGTGAGATGCTGGTTGCGGAAACAGAGTGTCAACTTCTTCTGTGACAGCTTCAGAAAACTTGTTCATTGTTGGCATAAAAGTATCCAATTGTCTGGTGATTATGTGGAAAAGTGAATAGTGGTAGTTAAAGAGCACATTCTAAGGATTATTTCTGCATTTGATTTATTAAAATATTCCCATCCAAACCCAAGTAATGAAGGTGGAGGTCTTACTTTTCATTCAACCCTCGTACATTAAGTTTGCCTTTAATTGTCTTAACTTGCTTTTAGCTATTGTACAATATTTCAATATTATATCAAGTCAATATAGAGTTTATGGTATGTTATAGTACGGGGTATATAGTATTAGTTAGGCTTTTTTAAAATAGTAAATCTCAAGGAACCAGAAACTCTATTTATCTGGCATCTAGCAAACCTCATGGATGCCGGTTAACTGAGAGTCTACTGTCCTTCCATGCTCATTTTGTTCAGCAACATGGATTGTGCAACCATCTAAGTCCGTGAGAGGAGGGTGCCTTAGAAAACAGAACTAAATGTTGCCGGCACATGAATTAGACGGAGACCTGCTGGCCTACATACTATTGCAGCTGTAAAAGCCAAGGCAGCCTGAACCCTTTATGCCTCCGTTTTTGTTTGCCAGGTAGGCTTCCCACTCTCCTTTTGTCGATGCCCACTATCTTGATCGCACGCAGCTGGGCACTTCCTTTTAATAATTCTTTTCTTCTTCTCCGGTTTCAAAGGTATCTTTTGTGCACGTATGGCTAAATTAATTTCTGAGACACACATTGCTGAAATGTAAACATGGTGCCGCTTTGATTTCCCATGAAGATAGAACACATGCTGTTTCAGAAAAGAACATGCGGGATTGCAGGAAATTGTGAAAATCAAATGCTAATTACAGGTCCAGATAGGGAAGGTGGAAGGAAAGAGGGAAACAGAAAGGAACAATAGATGGGGGGAGAAGGATTCATTTCTTTGTCTGACTGTTCAAAGCAACCGTTGGTCATTTCTAAATAGGATCCAAGCTTCTTTAGGTTCCAGTAAAAATATCCAACCAAATATCACAATCCAACCCTCTACTTACAATCTCAACTTCTGAGACTGGTGTTTATATTTGAGTTCTGAAAATTATGTTTCCTACATTTCCAAAATTATGTCATGACTCTCTTGGGCTTTTTGCTATGTGTGCATTTGTATGTAGTTTCAAGTTGACTTATGGTGACCCCATGAATTTCAAAGCGTTTTCTTGAGCAAGGAATCCTCGGAGGTGGTTTTGCCAATTCTTTCCTATGAAAGTCAGTCTCTATCACTTGGAATTCATTGGAGTCTCCTAGTCAAGTACTAACCAGGGCTGAGCTTGTTTAGCTTCCAAGGTCAGATAGGATATGGTGCCTTTAGGATATTATTCAGGCACCTTTAAAAATAGACAGATTTCTTTAAGAATCTGGGCTAATTCAGTCCTGAGACAGGTTCTAAATGTTTTTTTTTTCCAGAGGAAGCTGTTCATTCAGGCCCCATCACACGTTTCTCTCCTGTGTTTATATAGTAGCTGCTAAGACTAGAGTTTGCTAAGAGCTAGAGGTCGTGTCTAGTATGTGTAAACCTATATAGGTAAAGGTAAAAATTAAGTCTAGTCGTGACTGACTCTGGGGGTTGGTGCTCATCTCCATTTCTAAGCCGAAAAACCGTTGTTGTCCAGAGACGTCTCTACGGTCTAATGTGTAAGGTTATCCTGCTGGTTGTTGTTGTTTTTGTGCCTTCCAGTGGTTTCTGACTGATAGCAACTCTAAGTAAAGGTAAAGGTTTTCCCTGGCCATTATGTGTTATCTGTAGACATCTCCAAGGTCATGTGGCCAGCATAACTGCATGGTGACATTACCTTCCAGTCGGAGCGGTACCTATTGATCTACTCACATTTGCATACTTGTGAACTGCTATATTGGCAGAAGCTGGGGCTAACAGTGGGAGCTCACCTTGCTCCCCATATTCGAATCGATGACCTTTCGGCCAGCAAATTCAGCAGCTCAGTAGTTTAATCCGCTGCACCACCAGGGGCAAATGCTGAAAATAGTGGCTGCTGTGAGCAATAGGACTTGCCCAGGAGTTGGAAACCCATACAACCGTTGTGGCAGAAATAACTTTATTAGATTAATGTTGTGATTGGGCAAGGTTTAGAGCAATGATTCCCAAAGAGGGTGCTACCGCCCCCTGGTAGGCGCTGCAATGATCCAGGGGGGCGGTGATGGCAACAAGTGCATTTGCCATATGCATTAATACATATATCTTTCTGTTTAATTGCTATTAAAAAATTTAAAAAATTAATTTCCAGGGGGTGCTAAATAATATTTTTTCTGGAAAGGGGGCATTAGGCCAAATAAGTTTGGGAACCACTGTTTTAGAGTACTGTGTATTGTATAATCTTTTTTTGAAAAGCAATCCCAAAGCATCTTGCGTGCATTGTCAGTTGATTTCTGCCTGGGCTCTTTGGAGACAAAGAACGAAACATGGAAAGGTGGAGATGGGGAAGTTTTAATTCCTATGCCCTTGATGATAATTCCCCATCAGATGATCCAGATTTCCCCTTTCATTGATGCTACTGCATTCAGCAAAGACGCTTCTAAGTGGCGAGGAAAAGATTGTCTCATTAAAGCAAAGCCACTCTACTTAATTCCGAGCTGTTTCTTTTAGGCAAAACTATTGTGGCTGATGGCTGGGAGCCTTGATTGCGTCTCTTCAGAGGGGCCCTGATTTTGAACTACATCCTGTGTTTCCCTGCCTTTGCAGGTCAAAGAGCTGAGGGATTCTTGCTTGAAATGGGTTTACGGGACTTCTTTTTCAGTGGCTGGCATTTCTTCTTCTTCCAGGGACTAGAAATAAACACCCTATCCCACTCTCCCAACCCAGCTTTGTTTTCAGAAATAGCTGAAGGTTCTTCTGATCACATATTACCCGCTTCTTGGGGTTTTTATCCCCCTTCAGACCCCTGTGGCGAGAGAGATTGGAGCAAGAGTTATTCCTCCTGACCTCTCCTGCGTTCCCATTGAGTTAAAGGTCAGGGGTCGCTTTCTCAGACTCCCTGTGGAGGAGCGAACCAAAGGTCAGCCTTACAATTCACTCCGAGTGGGATGTGCGGGTGAGAATGTGTGTGTGTGTGTGTGTGTGTGTGTGTGTGTGTGTGTGGCACACAGGCATCACACTAACAGATGCATCTAAGGGCTTCATGCTGAACTCCAATTGGGACCTCGGTAAACATATACTGTGTAATATTAATCTGGATGAAAAGGCATTTTCCTTCATTAGTCTCTCAAATTGTCTAGTATTCTGAGTAAGGACTTTTTTCTCTCCCTTTTCCTCCAATGGATGTCTTGGCTTTTGCAATGTCCTACAAAGGAGTGTTATGTTTTTCTACTGGGTTCTTCTAGAGCACATATGTCAAACTTTATACTCATAGGCCGCATCCGGACCACTATGTCATTTTATGTAGCCCTCCAGACAGGGCCGTAGCCAGAAAAAAATTTCGGGAGGGGTTTTGAAAATTTCGGGGGGGGGGGGGGTTGAACCCCTAGCACACACCTCTCCTCGCTACAAACCTGTCAATATCTGCTTGAAATAGTGCCTGGAGGGACTCTTAATGTTTTGCGTCTCATAGACTTAGCATGGGGATTTGGTTAACCAGTTAAAATTCATGAGTAAACCAGGTTTTTTTTATAACCTGAAAAATTTCGGGGGGGGGGGGTTGAACCCCTAAAACCGCCCCCTCGCTACAGGCCTGCATCCAGATGCTGGACTGTAACTCCTGCATCATTAGATATCATGACTAGAGTTGATGGGAGTTGTGACCCAGTAATGCCTGGAAGACTGCCGTTTATTCTGTTTAGTCAGGATAGCGTGGTTCGAATTTAGATACAGGGTTTGTGGATAGTCTGACTTTAAAATGGCCTTTAATCTTTCCCCCAGATGGTGTAGTGGACTAAGAGACTTGAAGGTTGGGTTGCTGACCTGAAAGCTGCCAGGTTCGAATCCCACCCGGGGAGAGTGCGGATGAGCTCCCTCTATCAGCTCCAGCTCCATGCGGGGACATGAGAGAATCCTCCCACAAAGATGGTAAAAACATCAAAACATCCGGGCATCCCCTGGGCAACGTCCTTGCAGACGGCCAATTCTCTCACTCCAGAAACGACTCAAGTTGCTCCTGACACACACACACACAAAACCTTTTCCTAACCTGTTGGAGCTTCCAGTGGCTCAGAGTGTTAAAGCACTGAGCTGCTGAACTTGCAGACCGAAAGGTCCCAGGTTCAAATCCGGGGAGCGGAGTGAGCGCCCGCTGTTAGCCCCAGCTTCTGCCAACCTAGCAGTTTGAAAACATGCAAATGTGAGTAGATCAATAGGTACTGCTCTGGCAGGAAGGTAACGGCGTTCCATGCAGTCATGCTGGCCACATGACCTTGGAGGTGTCTATGGACAATGCCAGCTCTTCAGCTTAGAAATGGAGATGAGCACCAACCCTCAGAGTCAGACACGACTGGACTTAATGTCAGGGGAAACCTTTACCTTTACCTTTACCTTTAACCTGTTGGGTTGCAATTCCAATTATCCATAGTCAACATGGCAGATAATCAAATGTAATGGGAGTTGTCATTCAATAACATCTGGGGACCAAAACTGGACAAAAACGAGATGACTGATCACTATGTAAATAAGTGATAGTTGGCCCTCTTTATCTAGACATTCTCCATCCATGGATTCAAGCACCCTTTGAAAGCAAAAATGGGTTAGACTGGCCCTTGGTGAAAATGGGTTTGATGATTTAACTGAGACTATCATAGGTAAAGGTAAAGGTTTCTCCTGACGTTAAGTCTAGTCATGTTCGACTCTGGGGGTTGGTGCTCATCTCCATTTCTAAGCTGAAGAGCCGGCATTGTCCATAGACATCTCCAGGTCATGTGGCTGGCATGACTGCATGGAGCATCGTTACCTTCCCGCCAGAGTGGTAGCTATTGATCTACTCACATTTGCATGTTTTCGAACTGCTAGGTTGGCAGACGCTGGGGCTAACAGCTGGCACTCATTCTGTTTCCCGGATTTGAACCTGCGGCCTTTCGGTCTGCAAGTTCAGAAGCTCAGCGCTTTAACACACTGTGCCACCAGAGACTCCTGAGACTATCATACTTTAGCCATATTACAAGGAGACATCACTCATTAGAAAAGACAATAAAGACTGGTGAGGTAGTAGGAAGAAAGGAAGTTCACATTATAGGTGGACATACTCAATGAAGGAAGCCATCGCCTTGGGTTTGAATGACCTGACCAGGACTTCAAGATAGGGGGACTTGGTGGTCTCTCATTCAGATGGTTGAAATAAGTTGAGGTCCATGTGATGACAGTTGACAACAGCAAATAATCAATCTCAGCTTGGTGGGGAAGAGTGTGGCATGGGAAGCTGTCAAGGGGCCGGGGTAGTGCAATGGGTTAAACCCTTGTCCTGCTGAACTGCTGACCTGAAGGTTGGCAATTTGAATCTGTGGGATGGGGTGAGCTCCCATTGTTAACCCTAGCTCCTGCCAACCTAGCAGTTTGAAAACATGCAAACGTGAGTAGATAAATAGGCGCTGCTTCGAAAGGAAAAGGCAAAAAGATGCTCCAAGCAGCCTTGCTGGCCACCCAACCAGGATGTGCAAATGGTCAATGCAAGCTACTCAGTTTGGAAATGGAGAAGAGTGCTATCCCAGAGCTAGAGATGAGCACCACATTCAGAGCCGGAAATGAAAGGAGAAGCCTTTGCCTTTGTCTGGGTATTTGTGGCTCATTGTATGTCATTGTAAAAAGGCACTGAATGTTTGCCTATATCTGTTTATATACTGTGATGCGCTTTGAGTCCGCTCGGGGAGAAGGGTGGAATATAAATAAAAAGAAATAAAAAGTAGAAATAAAAAGAAAGGTATTCTAGATGGAGAGGAAGTTAGGCATGGCAAACTTCGGCTCTCCAGGTGTTTTGGACTTCAACTCTCACAATTCCTAACAGCCTCAGGCCCTTTCCTTTTCTCCCTCAGCCGCTTAAGCGGCTGAGGGAGAAAAGGAAAGGGCCTGAGGCTGTTAGGAATTGTGAGAGTTGAAGTCCAAAACACCTGGAGGGCTGAAGTTTGCCCATGCGTGGTCTACATGACCTGAACAAGGCTGTTGACAATAGGATAAGTTGGAGATTTCTCAATCATAGGGTTGACATAAATGAAAGTTGACGTGACAGAAGTCAACAACAATAAATATTTCTTTTGCATGAATGGGCTTCCCTTTTACAGTGAAGGAGGAGTATCAAATAGAATCCAATTTTGTTATTGGGGATGATGATCACCTTCCTTTTTTTTCAAACCCTACCTGCTCCATCTTTCTCTTTTTGCCTTTAATATGGAAAGAGGAGAATTGAAGCAACCCCAGCATGTTTTACTTGATTCTTTTTGGATGTGTTTAAAGGAGGAAGGAGATTATTTCCCAGATTGGGTCCCTTCCTATATAGGAGGAGGGAGCAAGGGGTTATTTCCTCTGATCCTCTCCTTTCAAAGGCGCATTTGTCCCTTCCCTCCTTCACTCCCTTTCTCTCTGTTGCTTTTTTCTCATTTCTTGGATGGGGAGAGAGCAACCAATCACATGGCGTTAATTACCTGAGAAGCCTTCTTTTCTGCTTTTTGGAAAGACACAAGCACTCACAAAGCAGTCCTTTGTTCCTTCTGGGCTTTTTGCAATTTTGACAGAAGAAATCAAGGTGGAATACTTTGGGTTAGAGAAAAATCATGCATCTAAACATGTGAAATGGTGGGGAAATACTCTGCTCATATTCTACTACCTAGTATTAAGGTAAAGGTAAAGGTTTTCCACTGACATTAAATCTAGTCAAATCTGACTCTGGGGGTTGGTGCTCATCTCCATTTCTAAGTCGAAGAGCCGGCTTTGTCCGTAGATGCCTCCAAGGTGATGTGGCTGGCAAGACTGCATGGAGTTCCATTACCCCAGAGTGGCACCTATTGATCTACTCACATTTGCATGTTTTTGAACTGCTAGGCTGGCAGAAGCTGGGGCTAACAGTGGGAGCTCACCCCGCTCCCTGGATTTGAACTGCTGACCTTTCCGTCAGCAAGTTCAGAAGCTCAGCGGTTTAACCCGGTGTGCCCCTGGGGGCTCCTATACTACCTAGTATTACCATTCCCATTTATGTTTACTTCACAGAATTGAGTCTAGTAGAGAGATTTCAGTAAACCTGTCTGTCCCTGTCTGCCTTCTATATGTCTCTCTGTCTGTCTGTCTCATCTATCTGGGCCGGGCTGTGGCACAGGCTGGTTAGTAGCCAGCTGTAATAAATCACGATGACCAAGAGGTCATGAGTTTGAGGCCAGCCCCTGTCGGAGTGAGCACCTGACCATTAAAATAAAAAATTGCCCTGCTCGTTGTTGACCTAAGCAACCCAAAAGATAGTTGCATCTATCAAGTAGGAAATTTAGGCACCACTTATGTGGGGAGGCTAATTTAACTAATTTACGACACCATAAAAATCGTCTAGCAGCGTTTGGAATGAGGAAGTCAGCGTCATAGTGGATGATGAAGCAATTGCTCCCCCCTGTGGCCGGAATCGAGCATACCCTCAGGAAGCTGGAAACTGGAGAAGGTTAAATTGCCTCTGTGTTTCTGTCTCTGTGTTCATATGGCGTTGAATGTTTGCCTTGTATGTGTACATTGTGATCTGCCCTGAGGCCCCTTTGGGGTGAGAAAGGCAGAATATAAATACTGTAAATAAATAAATAAATATTCCATATACCCATCTATCTGTCTGTCTGTCTGTCTATCTATCTATCTATCTATCTATCTATCCATCCGTCTGTCTCCATCACTCTCAAAAACATATGAAATCCAGCTTGGATATAGGAACTGTGGTGTCATGAAATGATATTTGGATTGCTTTATTAGCTCACTTTTAATATTTCAGCATGGTTCTCTCCTGGTGTTGAGTGAACATGCAAATTTAGCCCTCATTAGCCTTGTACAACACCATGACCTCTCACTGCCTTTCTGTTCTTACCTTCTTCTAAATGTGAAGAGCCAAGAATTGGAGCCAACAGTTATTCCATAGATATAATGAAGGTGAAACAAGGCTCCTGGTCCACCAACATCCAGCTTGTTGCCCTTGAAAACTCATGAATACAGTGCAGAGACAGCAGTTATCTTCCCTGGACTTCTGGGATACAAAGACTGTTATTTCTGACCCTGGCAACTCCAACTCATTTATTAATCACAGTCTCCTAACCATTTGTAGAACTTCTCCATGAATATCTTTTCTGTGCCCTCCTTCCCTTCAAGCCACCTGGGCTGAGGCCCATCACTATTTTCTATAAAGTTTTCATGTTGTTTCATAAAAAAAATACTATGCAACAAAGAGGATTGCTTCACCTTCTATATGGTTTTCATAGCCTTTGATGGGTAAAGAGGTAGTCAGAAGAAAATACAAATATTTCTTGCACCTGTAAATGATAGCATTCCGGAATTTGGATTTATCAAATGGCAGCCTATCATTGGCCAGAAACACACTGGCCAATAAATGAAGATTATAATATCACAAGTCAACCAGTCTGTATATCACAAGCCTAAAGTCACATTTCTTGCAGTCATGGGCATTTAGAAACTATTGGCTCAGAAAACCCTGTGTCTTGGTGTAATTCAATTGAAAACTTTGCTTGAAATCAAATGGGTGCATTGCTTTTCTCAACCTAGGTCCACCAGCATCTCCAAATAATAGAGTCAAGTGAGGAATTGACAAGAATACCCAACTGTATCCTATTCTCATATTTGCAGGCGTTTTGGCTGTGTGTAGGGTAGCAAATGCTATTTGAGAAAGTGTTTTTGTGTGTGTGTGTATGTGAATTGATCTTCTCTGATATGGATTCTCCCCAACCCCAACAAAGGTAGAGAATTAATATTGTATTGAAGGTTGTTGCTTATGATGTCTGTGTCGATCTTATTCTCTTTGTATCTATCTTTGACATCATCATTGTCATCCTGCATTTCCCCCAGTTTGGGACTCAAAATGCCTTCCAATAATTGAAACAAATGTCATGAAGTGTGCCTTGGTATCTATTCTGACTTGAATGCAGAAATATAACTGGTATGTGAAGCTTGTCTACAGCTGGCCTTTCTCCTGCTTTTATAAAAAATATTCAATGTGGGGAGCAAATGGCACAAAGAATTACAATGTTTGGTTATGTCTGTATAGCTCTATCCAAGGTGCTGATACTGGCTCACATTAGAGTGTGATGGAGTGCAAGTTCTACAGCAGGGGTCCCCAAACTTTTAATATAAGGGGCCAGTTCACGGCTCCGCAGGCCGTTGGAGGGCCAGACTATAGTTTTACAAAAACTGTGAACAAATTCCTATGCCCACTGCACATACCTTATTTTGAAGTAAACAAACAAAACAGGAACAAATACAGCCTCAATGTTAATAATCATCATCATCATATCATCACCATTATCATAATAAAAATAATAAAGAGGGTTGGCCATTTAATCCAACCCCCTTCTGCCTTTGTGCTCCAAAAGCACAAGAAAAGCACCCCTGACAGATGGCCTCCCAGCTTCAATATTGTTAATAAATAATAATAATAATAATAATAATACATCACAAAGTCCTAAACAATTGGGAAGTGTTTGACTTGTGATTTTGTGATATGAAATCCAGCATATCTATCTTGTTTGCTGTGTTATACTGTGTCTTTGTGTCAATTATTATTATTATTATTATTATTATTATTATTATTATTATTATTATTATTATTATTTATCCACCACTGCGGGGGCCGGATAAATGGCTTCGATGGGCCGCATGTGGCCCCCGGGCCTTAGTTTGGGGACCCCTGTTCTACAGGCTTTTGTTTGTAGTTGAAAGCTGTTATGTGATGGATGTGTGTTGTGTGCCTTCAAGTCAGTTTCAACTTATGGCAACTATAAGATGAACCCATCATGGGATTTTTTTGACAATTTCTTCAGAAGGGTTTTGCTTTTGCCTTCCTCTGAGGAGGAGAGACTATGACTTGCACAGAGTAATCCAGTGGGTTTCCATGGCTGACCAGGGATTCAGAGTTGTAGTCCATTGCTAAAACCCTATAGCATGCTGGATCTCCCTATCTGTAATACATATAATCAATACAATTTTGGTTGAAAATAGGTGTTGTCAGTTTTCTGGACTTGCTTCCAATGTTTACCCTTCTCTCCTTTAATTTTTTTTAACATTACAGGTAAAGCATTCCCTATTTAGAACTCAAAAATCCAAAATACTCCAAAATTTCCCATGGGATGACTGAGATAGCTAGCTACATGTTCAAAAGTACAGTAGAGTCTCACTTATCCAAGCCTCGCTTATCCAAGCTTCTGGATTATCCAAGCCATTTTTGTAGTCAATGTTTTCAATACATTGTGATATTTTGGTGCTAAATTCGTAAATACAGTAATTACAACATAACATTACTGTGTATTGAACTACTTTTTCTGTCAAATTGTTGTATAACATGATGTTTTGGTGCTTAATTTGTAAAATCATAACCTAATTTGATGTTTAATAGGCTTTTCTTTAATCCCTCCTTATTATCCAAGATATTCGCTTATCCAAGCTTCTGTCTGCCCGTTTAGCTTGGATAAGTGAGACTCTACTGTATTAAGTATATATAAAATGTATAGATTTACCTTCAAACTATGTGTATAAAAGAAGCCCTCGGAGACACAGAAGGTTAAACCACTGAGCTACTGAACTTGCTGACCGAAAGTCAGTGGTTCAAATCCGGGGAGCAGAGTGAGCTCCCGCTGTTAGCCCCGGCTTCTGACAACTTAGAAGTTCGAAAACATGCAAATGTGAGTAGATCAATAGGTGAGAAGATAATAATGCTCTATGCAGTCATGCCAGGCACATGACCTTGGAGGCTTTTAAGGACAACACTGGTTCTTCAGCTTAGAAATGGAGATGAGCACCAGCCACCAGAATTGGACATGACTAGACTTAATGTCAGGGGAAAACCTTTACCTTTACCTTATGTCTATAAAGTATATATGGCACATAAAGGAATTTTGTGTTTAGACCTGTGTCTTTTGTCCAAGATATCTCATTATGTATATGCAGGCATAGCACATCTGTAAAACTCCAAAATACGGAACAGTTCTGACCCTAGGCATTTCAAATGAGGGATACTTCATACCTATATTCTGGGTTTTTTTTTTTTTTTTTTTTAGCATTGACTCACTACTAGCTTGTGTTATTTTTCAAATCTGCACATTTCAATGCATTAACAAGCAAACTTTGCAGCCAGGATTTCCTTCAGCCCCAGGTCATGTAGGAGTTTGGGATATAATTAAAGAACAAGATGTCCCCTGGTACAAAATCGCTGGGTGACATATACGAGATGCTATGGCCTGATGAAGAGAATTGTGTTCCAGGCAACCTGCCCAAAGTTCTTCGATAATTTTTGTTGTGTTGGTTGTATAATGCAGGATAGGAGCCGGATGCAGAATATATTGAGGAATATGTCCTAGTGTGATGATGGGCTTTTAAAATATATTTATTTAGAGCTTCATATACTGCCTCTTCATCCCAAAGAGGATTTCATTGTAGTGAACATAAAAAATTTAATACACTGAAACAACATAAAAATCTGAACAAAAAAAAAGAAGAAAAGGGGGACGTGCCAAAAGAAACAGAGCACTTGTTCCAGCCAGCCTTCCTATGGGAGGCCAGTTCAAAATTAGGCCACAACTGCAAAGAAGGCTCTCTATTTTGTACTTGAAAAGTACACTTCTTTTCCAGAAGGCATGCAGAGAAGGAGAAGTCTCCTGTGGCTTGGAGGGGATGGGGAGATGGAGCCATTATAAAACCCAAAGAGCTGCAGCCAGGTTGTTAACCATTTTTGTGTGTGTGTGTGTGTGTGTCAGGAGCGACTTGAGAAACTGTAAGTCACTTCTGGTATGAGAGAATTGGCTGTCTGCAAGGATGTTGCCCAGGGGACGCCCAGATGTATTACCATCCTTGTGGGAGACTTCTGTCATGTCCCTGCATGGAGTTGGAGCTGATTGAGGGAGCTCATCCATGCACTCCTCCAGTTGGATTCAAACCAGCAACCTTCAGGTCAGCAACCCAACCTTCAAGTCATCAGTCCTGCCAACACAAGGGTTTAACTAATTGCACTACCAGGAGCTCCGTTAACCATGGTTTGCTACAGGGAACATATAATTTCCTTGTGGCAACAGCTCTCGTGACTGCTGGTCCATTTCTAGGCACAATTCAAAGGAGACCTATGGACCTCTCAGTGGGAGTTTATCTGTGGAGGCCAAGAAAGTGTGCCTTACTGAAAGGTCACACAGTGGGTTTTCTCAGCCAAGTAGGGATTCAAACCCTACTCTCTAGAATCAGAGTCCATCACTCAACCCAGGGCCATAGCCAGAAAAATTTGTGGGTGGGTGGGTGGGGGGTTGAAACTCTTTTTTTAGCTAATCATGAAGAGTAGTTCCATAATGCAAAATAATTTAGAAATCAGGCTCCATCGATAAACTTCAGTGGACACTCAAGACAGATAAACTTCAGTGGGGATTTGATTGATCAGTTAAAATTCATGACTAAACCAGTTTTTTAAAAAAAAACCTGAAAAATTTCGGGGTGGGGGAGTTGAACACCTAACACCCCCCCCCCCCCCGGCTATAGCCCTGGCTCAACCCACTACACAATATGATTTTTTAAAGTGTTTTAGGTGTTCGTGTTTCCACCCTTCCTGTACACCATCTGAAGTATCTAAAGCCCCAAAACCTGCCTCTGATGCCTCTGATTGGCATCTTACGTTTCAATGTGAACAAGAGTCAGAGGAGCATCTGGCATCTCATTCAGTCTGTATAAACAGAACTTTCAAATAGGGGGGATCCCTTATAATGAGAGGGACATGTTAGTCCTATAAAGGAAAATAATTCCAGTCCTCAAATAAGAGAAAGCTAAATGACTGAAGGAGACCCTGATGGCTCAGTTGATTAAATCGCTGAGCTTCTGAACTTGCTGACTGAAAGGTCAACAGTTTGAATATGGAGAGCGGGGTGAACTCCTGCTCTTAGCCCCAACTTCTGCCAACCTAGCAGTTCAAAAACATGCAAATGTGAGTAGATCAATAGGTACTGCTCCAGCGGGAAGGTAACTGGGCTCCATGCTATCATGCTGGCCACATGAACTTGGAGGTGTCCATGGACAATGCCAGCTCTTTGGCTTAGAAATGGAGATGAGCACCAACACCCAAAGTCGGACACGACTAGACTTAATGTCAGGGGAAAACCTTTACCTAAACGACAGTAACCCAGAAAAACCCATGGCAAGCTCAAAACATGAAGTATATGAATATGCACTGTCATCTGAAATATAGTAAGCCAAATAGTTTTCTATATGTTGCTAAAGAGTAAGTTTATTATTGGGCCAGGCAGCTGTGCTGGGACCTATCTTTGCCCCTTCCAAACCCTTAGCGGACTGCATTACTCTGGAACAGTGAAACCCAAAGAGGCATGGCATGTGTTTTGGCTTTGTTTTCGGCTGATTCAAAGGTGTGTGGTGGAGGGAGAGAGCTACCATATTTTGTTGTGCTTGTGAATGATTGGCACCATTTTGAAAGAGAAAAACCACCCAAAACTTGTCTTACTTTTTCATTGGGGGGCTTAATGCATGCCCTTGGGGACTCTATTGCCTTTAAAAAGGGATTTGGGGTCACATGGGCTGCACTTTCCCCAGAGTCTGTATAGCGAAGGTACAATTGTTTTAAGGCATTAGGGAATTATCATAGTTCCAGGCTACAGACCTTAGATGTTTATGGAATTGCACCAATGGCAAATAAAAAAAGCTTGTTTAAATACAGTAAGCAGTATTGACTTTTTTGGTTTTCTTGGTTAGCTGCTGGCTATTTGCTGCTGGAGTGTTCACCTACTTGTATTAGAACTGAAGTGAAACAACAAGATAGTTGGTTTGTAGCAACTAGAAAGGATGGAAATCAGAAATGTGTAGCCTAAGGGCCAACCCATACTTATGATGCAGCACATACACCTTTTTTATATATATATTTTAAAAAATAATGTTTTAGAGGGTGAGCCCTACTTTGAACACAGTGTGCCTTGATGGGAGGCTGAGATTTCCACTTCCAAGCTGCATTTCAGCCATAAAAATGTCCCCTCCACATAGATTGGAGCATTGTGTGAAAAATTCCCTTTGGTGCCTCTGGGAATTTTCCCCCTGAAGGCTCCAAGCTTTGCAGAGGATTAATTTTTGGGCAGAATAATGAGATAAGACCCCCTTGGCTATGCGCTGCGTTCAAAGTACAAGATCCACCATGAACTTGTAATTAATTTATCAAAAAACGAAGACACCATGCAATACTGAAAGCAGAAAGCAATGAGCATTATATGTAGCTTGGCTTTCACAATGGTTGTATCTTCTTTGCTTTGTGGGGGAAATGGACGCTTCTTTGAAGATGAACTCTGCCTGGAACAGTAAGAAAAACTCTTGTGGGGCTCCTTAAGAAATGAACAAACATGGCATATGCTGGAATTCATGAAGGCTTGCTGTGACCCATTTGCTAGGTATTGTGAGGATAAGGTTTGTTCATATTTCTTCTGACCTTGACACTATTATTAATAGAACTCCTGTGGATCTATCTAGAGCACTGACTGATCCAGTTTTATGGGATCTCTCTCAAAAGTTAGAGCATCCACGTGTACAACAGTGTTTGGAACAGTTTATCCAATCCCTTCTGCTTTTGGCCCTTGTAAGTTGTATTCAGACAATAAACTGGATATATTCAGAATATTACAATTATTTGAGACAGATCCATGCTCCAAGGAGCTTGCAGTCTAAAATATGACATAGAGGAAACATCAAAGAAAAAGGGAAGGCATGGGAAGCAGAAGTAAGCAAGGAATCAATATAGGGCTGTTTCAATTGCACACGGTTAGGTTTATTTAGAACAGGCATCCCCAAATTGCAACCTTTCAGCTGTTTGGGCCCCGAACTTCCAGAATTTCTGACCATTGAACAAGCTGGCTAGGACTTCTAGGAGTTGGAGGCCCAAACAGCTGGAGGGCACAGTATAAGAATGCCAGATGTAGAGGTTGTGTTATGATGAGCCAAGAGAACTTGAGAGATTTGCCAAATGCCTCTTGGAAAAATTGGTTTGAAGAAGATATTTGAAATAAGTTAAAGAAGTGGAATCATAGGTATCTTCTGGGTGGTAAATAGTATATAAGATGAGATGGGCATCAGTTTGGGATCTTGGGGCCAATTCCCTCCTTGTCAGCTGTATTCCTCCACAGATGCCCAAATGCATCAATTTTCCCCTACAGTCGAAATGGTGGTAAAAAGTGACATTACATTACTTTCTGTTGCCATTTTGAGAGTGACTGTAGCAGATGTGCTTATAGTAGTATGAGGTATGAGGAAGATTTTAAGAAGGAGAGTCCTGTGATGAGAATGATGAACAATGTGTTGTTGAAGGCTTTCACGGCCGAAATCATTGGGTTGCTGTGAGTCTTCCAGAAGCCATACAGCCTGGAAAACTCACAGCAACCCAATAATGAACAATTTTAGGCTGTGGAAAGATGAATAATGTTAGATATCCTATTGGATAGGAGCCCCTGGTGATGCAGCGGGTTAACTGCTGAGCTGCAAACTTGCTGACCAAAAGGACTGCAGTTCAAATCCAGGGAGCAGGGTGAGCTCCCGCTGTTAGCCCCAGCTTCTGCCAACTTGGAAGTTCAAAAACTGTAGCACCTCAGGTTAGCTTCACCTTGCTATATACACCAAACTGCCCACAGATTGAAGTCTTTTTAGTTTATTAGAAAATAGAAGATAAAAGGTTCTTTAAAAGCAAAAGTATAGTTCCAAAAATGGTTACAAAATAAAGCCATAGATAAAAAATCCAGAAATCACGAGGAATAAACAAGCTTCCAATAGAGCATGACAAAGTCCCAAGAACATGAACACAAAAGCTGCAGGGTAATCCAGGAAAATGAGAGCTTGCTTCTTGGTTGAACGAAAGTTGCTTTGACAAAGGTTTGTCTCCAAACACATTGCTTTAATACCCTTTGCAAAGCATGAAAGCATTTCTTTGGCCCCTAGCCTCCCTTTTGTTTGCAGTTCTCATACTCCTCCGAACTCTGAATTCCAAACGGTCAGCTCGATCCAAGGAACCTGTTTCATCAAGGTCAGCCTGCTTATTAGTTTGCTGAGCCTCATTATCAGTCTGAGAACTGTCCTCCGTTTCCAAGTCAATTTGCACCTGGCTAGTTTCAGTATCAACAACATCAATCCTTGCTGTGGGAAAATGAACTAGCATTCCTTGTTCCTCATCTTGTACAACAGGGACATTTTGAACTTGATTGTGAACCTGAATCCCATCATCCTCATCAGAGTCAATCTGAGGTTCCAGCTGAGTCACAACAAAAACATGCAAATGTGAGTAGATCAATAGGTACCACTCTGGTGGGAAGACAGTGGCGCTCCATGCAATCACACCGGCCACATGACGTGAAGATGTCTATGGACAACGCTGGCTCTTCAGCTTAGAAATGGAGATGGGCACCACCCCCAGAGTTGGACACGACTAGATTTAATGTCAGGGGAAAACCTTTATCTTTACCTATTGGACAGACAAGATGGCTCTAAGGACCTCAGCAAACTGATATATGGCTTTGTTTCTATATGCCGCAGAACCGGAGCTCCACGGAGGCCATCTCATAACGTCAGGGCACTTCTGGTGGGACTCCGAGGGGCTCCTTTTCTGCAGTGCATGGAAACAGCTCCAAACAGCTTTATGAAGGGAGAAAGTGGGGGAAAGATGGGCATCAATGTGGTAAAGATGTGGGATGGCTGATGGGGAAAGATGGGAGGGAATGGGATAAGATGGTTCCCTCCACTTTCCCCTACTCAGTCTGGTGAATGGGAAATGGGAAATGAAAGAAAATATTATTGCAACAGTCTGTGAAAGGAGACTCTCAAAATGCACAACATATAATACAGGAAAAACTTAATCGAGAAAATTAGTCCCAGTTGATGAACCAGGTGACCTGGAGGCTTCCCATCCACAGGGTTGCCATAAGCTGAAATTGGCTTTATGGCAGTTGACAACAAGAAAGGTGAGAGATGCCCAAGACATGGTCTAGAACAATGATGGGCAACCTTTTGCGCTTGGTGTGTCAAAATTCACCAAAAAACCTAGCATGACTTGGGTGGTGTGTCACTTTGAGAAAAAAACCATAATTTCGCAATATGTATAGTTTAAATAACAAAAATTTATAATTGTAATATATAACTGTATTTAATAAATCAAAAACTATTTACTACCATTATTTCCATGTACAACAATCTATGGTACCTCTTGCAGATTCCACGCTGATTTCTCTCTATTCTAGTTTCAATGTAATCATGAATAATCTCTATATATAAAAAGGGTAATGAAATTTCATCCTAGGACAAAACAACAAAACTACACATCCCAGAAACACTTAACTTGGTAGCACAACCCGTCATCCATGCCTCTACATTCATACAACAAAAAGAAAACAAAAATAAAGTCCTAATTAGAGGGAGAGGAAGAATTGTTTTTATCCAATTGCTGCCAGTTAGAAGGCTAAGCTCCGCCCACTTGGTCTCCTAGCAACCCACTCAACCCAGGGGACAGGCAGAGTTAGGCCTCACTTAAACCTTTTCCACACTGCCTATAAAATACAGATTACCTGATTTTAACTGGATTATATGGCAGTGTAGACTCAAGGCCCTTCCACACAGCTATATAACCCATTTATAATGGACTTAATGTAAGGTAAAACCTTTACCCTTTACCTTAACTACCACCAATTCCTGTCAAGGACAGAACGCCACAAGGTTCAAGATAACAGAGTTTATTGGATTACAGAACTCAAAAATGCCCGTAAAATACAAGGGCCAGGCAGTATTAGCCTTTAGGAGCAAAAAGGGGCAAGGAAAAACATTCAAAAGATAAACCGGATTAAACCGGAGTTTAATCCGGGTAAAAACAAACTGCTTGCTTCAGCCTGGGGATAAACAAAACAAAAGCCGAGGAACAAAAGATACAAAAGAATGCAACTAATTGGCAGCAGATTCCTCTCTGCTGCCAACACTGTGCTTAGAGTAACTTGCGTCGCTCCCACACACACAGCAGACAGGATTTCCAACACGAACAGATCAGCCAAGGATTGTAGCAGTAGAGTAGACCCAGTTCCTTTCCGTAGATCAAAGCCAGAAGCAGACGTTTGTAGATTCCAAGTCCAAGAAGGGGGGAAGACAAGCCGTGGTCAGTTCAGTCCGAGTTTTCAAAACAGGAGATGGCGTCCGTCAAGAAGACGACGGAAGGTCAAGGTCTCAGCACAGGAAAACACACCAGTCTTCAGGAAAGCGTCCCACACAGATCCCAAGCGTTCGTCCAGATTACCTTGCCCAACGCAATTTGCAATTGCTCCCAAGCCCCATTTTATGCCAGTTACAAATCCTCATCACTGTCAGCTGTCCTCCTTAACCCGGGCGTTTCCTCATCACTTTCCTCATCAGAGCTGGAACACCTCTGACTACGCCCCACAGCATCTCCAGCTGTGGATCCCGTCCCATCCCTCCAGCTAAGCCATGGGTCTAATCCTGAAGGTCCCCATTCATCTTCTATCCCATCATGACCAGTGGCACCCAATTCCTCCCTTACCCGAGTCCAATCCATCTCATCCTCCTCCGAGCTAACCAGCCCCTCCTCCATTCTCTCCGTAAACCCCTCAAAAGACTCTTCGTCAGATGGTGCTGCAAAAATGTCTCGCAGTCTTTTTCTTTCTCGCTCCTCGAGAGTATCTGACTCTCGAGGAGTCTTACGCCCACGTCTGTCAGTAACAGAGCCATGAGGCTCAATCATAACAATTCCTCAATACTTTATTTCCCATACCACCATACTTCGCCACAGCAACGCGTGGCCGGGCACAGCTAGTGAATAATATAATAATAATATAATGGTAATAATATGATAATATACTACAATAATAATATAATAATAATAGAATGATATAATATATATAAAAATGTAATGTGCATAATTCCCATGGAGTAAACAACAAAACCACTGGACCAAATCACACCAAATTTGGCCACAAAAGACATAAGTCATCCAATCAATCTGCATGCGGCAGCGTGTCAGCAAAAATGGCTAGGCATGTCAGTGCTGACACGCGTGTCATAGGTTGGCCATCACTGGGCTAGAAAGAAGAATTAGCATAGAATAGTAATCAACTAAATATGGGATACAAGTATGAGATTGGAGTCAAAAGAGAAAGCCAAGGGCTATGTCCATGTTCAATAGCATGGTTGCCAATTAAGTGTTGCATTCCTAGTAAACAGTGTATAGACAATGTAAATTGGTATGAATAGTCGTAGCAAGATCAATAGCATAATAGGCACCGGAAAGAAGGGCAAGCCACACCCAGCGCCTATTGAATCCAAATTCTATACTACCAAATGTGCTGATGACTTTCAATTCAGTCACCATCTGTCTTGCTACATGCCGGCTTCCCCATGCTTTTCATTAATATCTGCAAATAAATAGGTGCTACCAAAAACATAATGATGTTATCTATTTCTCTACTACAATTCTATGGCTCCCAATGGAGGATGCTTTCTGAGCAGTACACAAAAAATGCCTAGATCCATATAATATAAAGACATAATGAAAACATAGAAAAATCTAACCAAGTGTAATATAACAAAATAAAGGCAGAGCAAAAAAACCAACAACTATACAGAATTGTTAAGTGTTACATGATTTTCAAAAGTGTTGGAAAATAAAAAAAAAAGATGGAAGTATAGGAGCTAGGTGAAAGTCTTTGCATTGGGACACTCCATGATTGGAGAAATACTGCTGAAAAAGCCCTGTCTTCTGTAACCAGCCGCCTTATCTCATTTGGTAGGAGCATCTCAAGACATCCTTTGAAAATGACCTTGTGTCTGGGAAGATATATGTGGGAGATGATCCTTGCGGAAGCTTAACTTCAGGGCACTCAGGGCTTTGACTCCTTCAAAAGGCATCAATGATCCTCCATTCTGTCTCCTTATAAAGAATCCTGTTCTGTGAAAGAATGCCTGAAATTCCTTATCGCCAGGAAAATGTTGGAGTCAGAAAAACATTCTGAAATTTCAGTTGTTATTGCTATTATTAATTTGGTGCCCATGTTTCTCCCAAAGTGACTGTTAAACTAGTATTCATTACAATATGTAAAGGTAAAGGTTTTCCGCTGACATTACGTCTAGTTGTGTCCAACTCTAGGAGTTGGTGCTCATCTCCATTTCTAAGTCAAAGAGCCGGAGTTGTCCGTAGACACCTCCAAAGTCATGTGGCCGGCATGACTGCAGGGAGCTCTGTTACCTTCTTGCCAGAGCAGCGCCTATGGATCTACTCACATTTGCATGTTTTTGAACTTCTAAGTTGGCAGAAGCTGGGGCTAACAGTGGGAGCTCACCCCGCTCCCCGGACTCAAACTGCCAACCTTTCAGTTGGCAACTTCAGCAGCTCAGCAGTTTAACCCGCTGTACCATCAGGGGTTAATATTATAGGTTATATGTAACCTATAATAAATGTAAATATTATCAGTACCACGGTGGACCTTTCTTTACACGACTTAAGAAGAATTGGGCATTGTATTGAAGAGTTCACAGCAAAGTTCCCCTTCCTGCTGTAATTATCGCCACACAAGCGTTCATTTAGAATTGAGCTGTGGGTTTGATCTGCTCCCAAACTTCTTTTCTTCTTCTTCCTTGAAATGGAAAAAGCAAATCCACTTAAAAAATGCTGAGATCTTTTGACTTCTTCCAGAAAACTTTTTTATCAGTCTAAGAGGATAAGAAATTCATTAGCTTAAGTTGTATGGTTGTACCAGCTCATTAGAGAGCCCTGTGCTTCTCTGTTCCAGCATGCCTCCCAGCTCTGCACTGAAGCTGTCAAAGTTAAGGATGAAGGTATGGGACTACTTAACCATCCTACGAGGCAGTTTCTTATTTTTAACTATGCAGACCAAAGGGTTCATTAGATTAGTTTAATGAACAGTCATGGGTCTGATGTACAAAACCCCCCATTTCATTAGTGTCTAATTGCAACCAAAATATGCAATTGCCAAATAGAGCCATCCTAACAAGAAATAAAATGCAAATTTCAGTTTAGAGGCAGCAATTATGTTTCCAGAATCACTGCACCTACGTTTACTTTTCGGACCAGGTGGTGCAAACATTCTGATTTGAATTTTAACTCTTCATACCTGTTCTAAATAGGAGGTTTTGGAAATGCATCCACACACACTAATCAATATTTCTGCTTAGACCTGGTAGGATTATATCTAGAATTTTCAATTCTTTTTGTGAAATGATGATGTACTTGGTAATTTCTTTTCATCTGTGTCAGAACTTGAAAGCATACACACACATGGAAGAAAACTGTGTGTGTCTGTGTGTGTACTCGGGGATGTATTCCAGTTCTCTTTTGGCAATCTTTGCGGCTTTGGCCAATTTATGCATCGCCTCGAAAGTTCGAAATAGGGCAATTGGTCCCAAAATACATTTTGAAGCATCCTTAGCAAATCTTCTAATCTCAGCTTTCACTGGTGGAAGAACATTGGCACTCGAGTGGAATTTAGGAGAGACTTTTAGACAGAGGGCCAAGGCTTTCGCGAAGATAACCTCGCGTAGCTCAGCTTCAAGTGGTAATGTTCAGGTAAAGATGAATGATTGCTTTTCATTTTCCACGAAAGATATGTGATAGGAGATAAAGCCATATGGCAAGATTTATATACCTGCTTCCCCTTACTGCATCTGTGCTTATGTGGAACATTGTGGTTTCCCCATTCCCAACCCAAACCATAAGTAGCCTTATTTTCTCGGTCATGATAAAGATCACATTATACAGAAGTATGTTTCTTATGGAATGACTCCTTACTAATCACCAGGAGTGGTTTCTAGTAGTAATAAAAACAATCTAAGAATGCAGAAAATACTTATAAGAACACAGTGATAAAAATGACATGGTTCTGTTTGTTTGTAAACATCTCCCAAGTTTCTTACCATTCTATAAAATCCAGAAGAAATCCATTTGCAAACTCTGGATAACTTTTCTCTTACACATTATCTTTCTCCTTTTGCAACTCTACTGTTTGTAAAATTATAAGTTGTGCTGAACTGACACTATTTCCCCCCTCTTGCTTGTTTCCTTATACTATTTCTTTCCTTTGTTCTCAAAGGATGTCATTTCAGGACAAATGTTGCATCACATGATGCTCTGTAACCATTAGCATCCCAAGGAGAATGCCGCTAAAATTGTAATTACCACAGCATCTTATATTAAATAATCAAAATGGCAAGTATTTCCGAACTAGAGCTCTGATTTCTAAAGTGTTATGTTTTGCATTGCAAAGATGTAGTTGTGTTGGCATATTGCATGCCTTGAACAATACAAGGCCACATTCACAATTAAGAAAGCACTTGAGAACTGATAGCTCATTTTTACATTTCCTCCTTCTTCAGAACAAGACTACTGTATTTCCATTTTTTGGGTGGCTATGCAAAAACACATAAAATATTCCAAGAACACTTGAGAAACAGTAGCGGAACAATAATATTAAATCTCAAATTATGCTTTAAATATACTACATCTTAAAGATAGGAGCCCCGGTGGCACAGAGGGTTAAACCCTTGTGCCGGCAGGACTGCTGATCTGAAGGTTGCCAGTTCGAATTTGTGGAGAACATGGATGAGCTCCCTCTATCAGCTCTAGTTCCCCATGCAGGGACATGAGAGAAGCCTCTCACAAAGATGATAAAAACATAAAACATCCTGGTGTTCCCTGGGCAACTTCCCTGCAGACAGCCAATTCTCTCACACCAGAAGTGACTTGCAGTTTCTCAAGTCATTCCTGACACACACAAAATCTTAAAGATCATCATTTTGACCTATGGTATTGCTATGTGGGGCCCATGGTGGCACAGTGTGTTAAAGCGCTGAGCTGCTGAACTTGCAGACCAAAAGGTGCCAGGTTCAAATCCGGGGAGCAGAATGAGTGCCTGCTGTTAGCCCCAGCTCCTGCCAACCTAGCAGTTCGAAAACATGCAAATGTGAGTAGATCAATAGGTATCGCTCCAGTGGGAAAGTAACGGCGCTCCATGCAGTCATGCCAGCCACATGACCTTGGAGGTGTCTATGGACAACGCTGGCTCTTTGGCTTAGAAATGGAGATGAGCACCAATCCCCAGAGTCGGTCATGACTGGACTTAACATCAGGGGAAAACCTTTACCTTTACCTATTGCTATGAACTCTATAGTGATACCATAGGACTTTATCGCACCAATCTGTTGTCTTGTTGTAACTGTGTTGTTTAAACAAATGAAAACATATTATCACTGGAATGACCTCCTTCCCCTTGGTTCAATTGTGCTATGCTGACACCTTTTTGATGCTAATTCCTGCAATCAGTTTATCACACAGCCTCACTTCCTATCTGTATTTATCCTATTCAACACATGTGCATGGTTTGTATTTCTCCTCCTATTTTACTAATAATAACTTTTATTTATACCCTGCCACCATCTTCCCAAAGGGACTTGGCGTGGCTCATAGAAGCACGACCAATGCTAAACATAAACAATACAAAAACATAAGAGGGTTGTTGTATGTTTTCCGGGCTATGTTCCAGAAGTATTCTTCTCCTGATTTTTCGCCCACATCTATGGCAGGCATCCTCAGAAGTTGTGAGGAATGGAGAAACTAAGCAAGGAATTCCAGACATGAATCAACCAGGGGCATGTAACGACTCTGAACAAAAGATGCCTCCAGGCAGGAAGAAGCCAGGAGATGAAGCTATTCAATGCTAATTTAGGTGATTAACTACAACATTCACACTGGCCTCCAACTGATAAGAATTCTTCTCTCACCCTGGACTTTCCACAGATATATAAAAACCTTCCTTGCTTAGTTTCTCCATACCTCACAACCTCTGAGGATGCCTGCCATAGATGTGGGTGAAACGTCAGGAGAGAATGCTTCTGGAACATGGCCATACAGCCCGGAAAACATACAACAACCCTGTGATCCCAGCCATGAAAGCCTTCGACAACACAAAAAACATAAAAGCTATCACAACATAAATTTACAACTGCGAACATGCATAAAACGACACATAATAAAAGTGCAGCGATACCTGCTGATAAAACTGACCATCTCAGAATTAGAAATCCAAGTGCCTTCTAACCATTTAAACTCTTCAAGATCAAAGGCATGTCTAAAAAACCAAGTTTTTAGACTAGACCGAAAAGCTTGGAGGGTGGGGGCTAACCTAATATCTCATTTCAGAGCCGGAGTGCCACCACTAGGAAGGCTCTCTCTCTCGTCCCCATCAGCCGTACTTGGGACTGTGGTGAGTGCGAGAGGAGGGACTCCCCAGAAGATTTCAGTTTATAGAAGGAAATGCAGTCTTAAAGATCTCGAAGATAGGTTGGACACAACGCATATAGGGCTTTATATTGGGCTCAGAAACATGTGGGCAACCAGTGGAGCTGCTTTTATAGGGGTGTGTTAGGCTCCCTATAGTAGCTCCAGTTAGCAATCTGGCCATCGATCTTTGCACTAACTGCAGTTTCCGAGCCATCTTCAAAAGCAGCCCCACGTAGAGTCCATTGCAGAGTATTTTGCACATAGGTGCACAGTTTGAGCATTCTCATGAGATCTTCTTCCACTTTGCCGTATCAAGACTGCAGCAGAATGAAATTATTTCACAAGGAAGAATGGCAGAACAAGAGGGAGACAAGATGTATTTCATGTTCTTACCAACAATGGAAAGAGACAAATCTAATCATGATTCAAATGCAATATGACTATAGGAGTGGCACAACATAAGCTCCATCAAAAGGCACCTTTAAGTCGCCAGAATTGCACTTTATCAGCCTCAGGTGATAAAGCGCCTGGTCAGGTGCCTAAATACCATAGATTTACAGCAGTGCAAGTTTAGTAAAGGTAAAGGTTTCCCCTGACGTTAAGTCCAGTCGTGACCGACTCTGGGGGTTGGTGCTCATCTCCATTTCTAAGCCAAAGAGCCGGCGTTGTCCATAGACACCTCCAAGGTCATATGGCTGGCATGACTGCATGGACTGCCGTTACCTTCCCACCAGAGCGGTACCTATTGATCTACTCACATTTGCATGTTTTCGAACTGCTAGGTTGGAAGGAGCTGGGACTAACAGCAGGCGCTCATTCCGCTCCCGGGATTTGAACCTGGGACCTTTCGGTCCGCAAGTTCAGCAGCTCAGTGCTTTAACACACTGTGCCACAAGTTTACTGAGAAGTAAATCCTGTTTTTAACATTTTATTTTGATTTATGTTGGTTTTTTATGACTGTTTTATTGATGCTGATGTTTTATTGTTGGGATATTTGTTTTATTGTTTTGCTGCTTTTGTTATATTGTTGTGTTGGGCAAGGCCCCATGTAAGCCGCCCCGAGTCCCTTTGGGGAGATGGGGTGGGGTATAAGAATAAAGTTATTATTATTATTATTATTATTATTATTATTATTATTATTATTATTATTATCCTACTGTGTTCAGTAATGCTTGCCTCTTGGTAAACAGACATACTACTGAAGCATCCTTTGATCCATGGTGCTAACGATTTGGATGAATTCGCAAGATCTTAATTAATGTAATGTTTCATTGTAATGTATCCACCAAAATACATGTTCCTACAGTTCTAATGTCATATTAGTTAAAAACTAAGCTCATGCCCAAATTACCATTTGGTTAACAGCATTTGGGTCTGATTTTGCCCAGCCCGATTGGTTGTAGAGCGTCCGAAAGACTGATGCTGGATTGGCTGTCTTGGCAGCTGTTGCTATGACTCTGTTGTTGCTAGGATCTCTGCTGTCTCCAAGCCCTGCAGGAAACATGTAATGAATTATGGATGGTTGATTTTCTGAGAGAGGCCTGATCTGTAATGCAGATGAGCTTCAAAGACCCCCTTTTCTTCTGGGTTCTTTTTTTTTTAAAAGCAGAGTTTTAAATCAGAACCTGGCATTTGCGTAGTCCCCAGTCACAGTAGTAACTCCTGAATGCTGATGTTAATTCTTATGCAAAGTGAAGGCCAAAAGGTCGCTATCTGTTATTTGTTCAAGGAAAGCTTGGAGGATTTGCGGTGAACTCTGACACCACGGGGAGTATTTTCTTTTCAATTTAATTTTATGAGTATTACCAGGAAGGTTAATATTATCCCTGTTATTTTTATTATTATTACCATTGCTGCCGAAATAATATGCGGCACATTTAGTCCTGTAACAGGAGGTTCAGATAAGAAAGAAAACAGGGTAAGGATTAGAAAAATAAATGAAATTCTGCACATGGCAATGTCGTTGCCGGCAGGGGGTCCAGGGCTGGGTTTGATTGCACACCCGCAAACAGAATTCCTGCTTACTTAGTTAACAAAATTGTTGCCCAAATATGACCCTGGATATTCACAGCACGTGCTTTGATCAATAGTGTAATAGCTGTTCCATAGGATGAAAGTGCTAATTCAACACGGATTTTAAACATACAGAACGATTCTTCTTGACAAGTAAAATATCCTCCCCGATGTATGTGACATTAACCACCTGCGTCAAGGTTGAGGGGTGGGAGATGCTGTTTGCTAGAGAAATTTAAAGTGCAGTTTTATGTTATCTACTCAGAGGTAAGCATCAACATGTTCAATAGGACTTATCATCAACCTCAAGTTGGAATGACTTGAAGTTTTTTGCATTTACTTCTCAGTAGACTCAGTAGACATGGCGTTTGGTTGCACTGGTTTTACCCACCTACAAAATCTCTGAGTCTCACCAAGTTAGCAATACCGGTGGCGCAGTGGGTTAAACCGTTGTGCAGGCAGGACTGATGACTTAAAGGTTGGATTACTGCCTTGAAGATCTCCCCAACCCGGGGAGAGCACAGATGAGCTCCCTCTATCAGCTCTAGCTCCATGTGGGGACATGAGAGAAGCCTCCCACAAGGATGGTAAAAACATCAAAACATCTGGCTGTCCCCTGGGCAACATCCTTGCAGACGGCCAATTCTCTCATACCAGAAGTGACTTGCAGTTTCTCAAGTCACTCCTGACACGAAAAAAGTGATGCAACTTTCATTATTATAAATACAGTAGAGTCTCACTTATCCAACATAAACGGGCTGGCAGAACGTTGGATAAGCAAATATATTGGATAATAAGGAGAGATTAAGGAAAAGACTATTACCCATCAAATTAGGTTATGATTTTACAAATTAAGCACCAAACATCATGTTATACAACAAAATTGACAGAAAAAGTAGTTCAATACGCAGTAATGCTATGTAGTAATTACTGTATTTACGAATTTAGCACCAAAATATCACGATGTATTGAAAACATTGAGTACAAAAATGTGTTGGATAATCCAGAACGTTGGATAAGCGAATGTTGGATAAGTGAGACTCTACTGTATCTATGAATTTCTAGGCTTTTGAATGTGGAAAGCACATCTGCTATTTTCCCTCCTAATACCAACTGAGGCAGTGGACCTTGACGGGATTGAAGTCAAAATGGGTCACTGCAAAACAAGGAAGTGATATTGACATGCCGGGATTTTCAGACATTGAAAAAAAACATAATCACAGACAATACACACACACACACAGAGAAAGAGTTTGTGCACTCTGTATGTGTATGTGTAGAGAGAGAGAGAGAGAGGGAGAGTACGCTGAGGGCTTAGCATGTTCAGTTACCGTATAATGTTGAAAGCAAGTTGGAAAGGGGAAAATGAAAAACTGGATGGAAGAGGAGATGAACCAGAGCATCTTGAAAAACAGAGGGTAGAATGTAATATTTTGTCTCTAACTCATCTTATCTTGAGAACCAGTAAGACGTGCTAGTTTGGATATTGGAAAGCTAGAGGCTGAGTCTCCGCTCCGTCATGAAAACTCACTGGATGACTTTGGCGGGCAACGGCAACCCTCCTCTGAATATGATTTGCCAAGAAAGCTCTGAGATAGATTCATCTTAGGATCACCATAAGTCAGAAATGCATTGAAGGAAAACAGAAGGGCAACAGCAAATCTTGTCACGACAATTATTGCAAGATTTTTGTAAGACAGGTCAATATTATGTATCCCCTTACTATAAATAAGCTTCCTCCCCCTCTAATAGTTCAATGTACACAAGCTTTGTTTCATGCACAAAATTATTATAAAATACTGCATGCAATTATCTTCAGGTTATGTATACAAGGTTTATATGAAATATAAATTAATTTGGGTTTAGGCTTGGGTTTAGGCTTGGGTCCCATCTCTATGATATCTCTTTATGCACGTATATGCAAATCCAAAATCCAAAACACTTCTGGTCCCAAGCATTTAGGATAAGAGATACTCAACTTGCATTAACACAATGTCAGTGTGAAGTAGCTGCAATCTGTGTCAGCGGAAGAGCTTTATATACCAATGAAAGCATGGGTTTTGTTTTCATCAAGGTATTCAGGGTAAAACTAATTAAAAACAGAAATACAAAGTGGAAAGAAAGCAAGTCAGATTAAAAACAAGATAAAAGCACCAGCAACATGTTTATTTATATATATATATATATATATATATATATATATATATATATACTTTTCAGTAACAGTGATGAAACAGTGCAACAATCTGAAAGCAATAAAAACAGATGTTAAAATGCCTCGCAAAATAAAAAAAAAGTTTTCATTTGGCACCAGACTATAATGTTGTATGAGGCAACCCTCTTCAGAGAAGCATTCCATGGATAGATTGTAACCACTGAAAAGGCTCACTCCTTTCTTACAGCCATTCATTTATCAGCATTGAATGACTGGAAAGGGGCCTCAGATGATGATCCGAAAGTCTAGGTAGATAGAAATGAGGCTACTACTTCACATAATATGGTCCATGCTATTAAGAACTTCAAAGGTTATAACCAAGGCTTTGAACTAGGCTCAGAAATGCACCAACAGCCTTGCAGATGGCTGAGCATTACTATAATATGATCTTATTTGCCAGTCTCCATTGAGGGTCTGGCTACTTGTCGTTAGCAAAATAGCTGAAGTTTACACAGTGTTCCCAAAGGCAATGATAATCCAAACAATAGTGTGTCTGAGCATGAATAACAGCGGCAAGTCTGTCTGCAGGGCAGATTCATACCTGGTGTTGGTCTATATGGGATCTGGTGTTTGGAATTGGCAACAGCAAAAGCACATTCTCAGTAAAGCAATAATTAAATTTATCAAGGAGAGGGAAAAGATGGAGATGCATGATGCTGCTAGCTATATAACTAAATGGAAGTGAGGACCAATGTGTGGAAAGAAGTAGAGACAAATTTAAGGGTGTCTGTAGGTATGGAAGCAGCAAAGCAGAGAGGCCTACAGAAAAGAGCCCTGACTACTTCTTCATGGGTGCATCTACACTGTAGAATTGATGCTCTTTGACTCTATTTTGACTGCCATGGCCCAATGCTATGAAATCCTGGGAGGCATGGTTTTGCACGTTTTTTTTAGTCTTTTATGTCAAAGAATGTTATTGTCTCACCAAGCTATAACTTTAGATCTTTATAAAAGTACTGTATATACTTCAGTATAAGCCTAGTTTTTCAGCCCTTTTTTAGGACTGAAAAAACCCTCCTCGGCTTATATTTGGGTGAGGGTCCTGGTGGGCTTATATTCAGGTTGGCTTACACTCAAGTATATATGGTATATTTATTATTTTTCTCTATTATTGGTATTGGTACATTTATTATTTTACTCTATTAATTATTATTATTATATTTATTATTTTACTCTATTATTGTTGTTACTTTTACATTTATTTTACTCTATTTTTATTATTATTAATACATTTATTATTTTACTCTATTATTACATTTATTATATTATTGCATTTATTATTATTATTACATTTATTATTTCACTCTTATTATTAAAAGGATACATAAGCACATTTACATTGAAGAAGATGAAAATAATGATTTAATCAGAGTTGAACAGTCATATCTTAAATTACAGTTTGATGTAAAGATTCAAAAACATTTAAACTACTGAGGCCTCACTTAATGTAATTTTATTGGTATCTCGGCTTATACTGGAGTCAATGTTTTCCCAGTTTTTTTGTGGTAAAATTAGGTGCCTCGGCTTATATTCGGGTTGGCTTATACTCGAGTATATACGGTATATAGTTAGGGCAGTCATTCTGCTACATGGCTACAGCCAGATTCTTCTCTAATGTTGCTTGCTTCCCACAAAGCATGAGATGGCCATGTGAGCAATGGAACCACAATCCCCAGTTTGTGCTCCAACTGTAGAAGCAGAAGAATAAGATGAAAGATTCTGTGTTGAACTCCAGAATATTTGAAAGGATGCTTAAATATTTGAAAGGATGCTTAAATATTTGAAAGGATCTCACAAGGAAGAAGGAGCAGGCTGGTTTTCTGCTGCCCTGGAGACTAGGGCTGGATCTACACTGCCATATATCCCAGGATCTGATCCCGGATTATCTGGCAATGTAGACTCATACAATTCTGGGGCTGGGCTGTGGCACAGGCTGATTAGCAGTCAGCTGCAATAAATCACTCTGACCAAGAGGTCATAAGTTTGAGGCCAGCCCGTGTCGGGGTGAGCACCCGACAATTAAAATAAAAAATAGCCCCTGCTTGTTGTTGACCTAAGCAACCCGATAGATAGTTGCATCTATCAAGTAGGAAATGTAGGTACCACTTATATGTGGGGAGGCTAATTTGCGACACCATAAAAATAATCCAGCTGCCGTTGGTCCCCCTGTGACCGGAATCAAGCATACCCTCAGGAAGTTGGAAGCTGGAGAAGGTTTAAATTGCCTCTGCATCTGTCTCTGTCTCTGTTCTGTGTTTATATGGCATTGATTGTTTGCTTTATATGTGTACAATGTATCCGCCCTGAGTCCCCTTTGGCGTGAGAAGGGCAGAATATAAATACTGTAAATAAATAAATAAATAAACAAATAAATAAATAAATTCAGTTCAAACCAGATAATCGGGGATCAGGTCCTGGGATATAAGAGAGTATGGATCTAGCATAGGACTCAAACAATGGGTTCAAATTACAGGAAAGGAAAAGCCACCTGATTATTAGGAAGAACTTCCTGACCATAAGAAGACAGAGCTGTTCACTAGTGGAGCTCTTTGCTTTGGTGTGTGGTGGAGGCTTCTTCTATGGAGAGTATTTAAAAGTCTCCATAGAAGGAGCCTTCACCACACTCCGAGGCAGAGTTGGAAGAGACCCCAAGGGCCATCTAGTCCAACCTTCTGCCATGCAGGAGAAGCACAATCAAAGTACCCCTGATGGATGGCCATCCAACCTCAGAGGTTGGACTAGATGGCCCTTGGGGTCTCTTCCAACTCTATGATTATTTGATTCTGTGTACCAAAACAGCACTTCCTCTTCATCATAGCAGACTTGAATGCAAAGGTGAGAACCTACTCTAATTTTGTTATATTGATGAAATGTCCTCATACTACTTTCATCACCTAAAGCAGCTAAATCCAAGCAATTCTCTGGCATTCTTTGGACCTGCATACAGTGGAACAGAGAACCAATCTATGGCACTTAAAAGTTTTGGAGTTTATGCCTCCAGGACATCGATCTGCATAAAATTTACATATGATAATTTTTATGTAAATTTGAAAGTTTAGAAATAATTACTAGGATTCATTTAAATACCACAGAAAGCAAAGCTAGACAATTAATCTCTCATCCAAATTGCCTCTAATAAAACAACTTCTTCAATTAATTTGCTTTCCTAGCTCATCCTAAACCAGCAGTTCCTCTTCAGTTACAATTAATTTGCAGCAGAATGAAGAAAATGCAAAAAAGAGAGTGGCTGGTAATTTTTTCCCCCATGGGCCTTTTCAGATATGTGTATGTAGTATGTACACACACACACACCTGCTTAAAATAGCAAATGCAAGCCAAGGGTAAATCAAGGGCTTCAAATCCTTCTGACTTTCAGAATTTAAGTGGTTGAGGGGGAAAAGGAAGGGGTCTGAGACTGTTAGGAATGGTGGGAGTTGAAAACACCTGGAGGGACGAAGTTTGCCCAGGCCTGATCTATATTGCAGCATTAATGCTGTTTGGCACAACCATGGAATCATGAAAGTTGTAGTTTGGTGTGATTCCAGCACTCTTTGGTAGGGAAGGCTAAAGACCATGTAAAACTACAACTCTCATGATTCCATAGCATTGAGCCATGGTGGTTGGAAGGGGAGTCAAACTGCTTTGATTCTACAGTGTAGATGCGCCCCTTGAGCTAGTTTCAAACTAGGTTTTGTTTCTCGGCTGGCAAGCTCCCAGAACTGCTTCCCTCTCTGCAGCCACCTGCAGAGATGTTTGAAATTCCTCTTTGAAGAAGCTGTTTGAAATTCTTTCCCTTTTGCTTCTGAGATTGCCAAGTGCATCACAAAGTGTATTGCATATTCCCTTTTCCTTGTTCCTTTTACATCATCAGCATTAAGCCTCTATGTGCCCTATATACCACGCGGCAGTCATAGGTGATATTTCTGTGATGTCAGGAACCATCTTTTTTGTTCTTAGAGCTGCCTTATATAACCCAGCTCCCTCCTTCCCTTGAAACTGTGTACATAATTTGTTTTCCACCTTTATAGTGACAGATTGCAAAACCTTAAATGCACTTGTTTGCGTAAGTATTTTCTTTAGCGTGATTTCATGGATTTGCATACAGTAAAATTTGGTTTAGGGAACTGCAGTCATTTGGGTGTAAGTACACTGGACACAACGGGACTTTCTTTTGAGTAAAGGACATATTATTGTACTTTTTGGCTTCAATGCTAAGCACAGTTACAAAGGAGAAAAGCAAAATTAATTTAAGAATGTGCTGTAATCCATATTTGCTACAGCTGAGGGTCTCATACATATAATAAAGGTAAAGGTTTTCCCTGACGTTAAGCCCAGTCGTGTCCGACTCTGGGGGTTGGTGCTCATCTCCATTTCTAAGCCGAAGAGCCGGCGTTGTCCATAGACACCTCCAAGGTCATGACTGCATTGAACACCGTTACCTTCCCACCGGAGCGGTACCTATTGATCTACTCACATTTGCATGTTTTCGAACTGCTAGGTTGGCAGAAGCTGGAGCTAACAGCGGGCGCTCACTCTGCTCCCCGGATTTGAACCTGGGACCTTTTGGTCTGCAAGTTCAGCAGCTCAGTGCTTTAACACACTGAGCCATCGGAGGCTCCACTCATACATATAATAAAGGAATATATATTTAACATATGACATCAAAGGTTTCAGAAGTCTTTTGGGTCAACCTTTCACCTTTAGGCTAAGACTCTATTCAGGCAAGCCTTTGGCTGAAAAGCTATGTAAAAGAAAATGTTTTGGGTGGGTTTTGTTTTCAAAGCCTGTCTGCTTCCTTCACCAGGCAGGAAGCAACCAGACTTTGAAGCTGCCAGGCAATTCAGTGCTAATCAAGCTTGCCAACTGCAACATTCACACTTGCCTCAAATAGACAAGAGTTTTTTCTCCCACCCTGGACATTCCACAGATATAATCCCCACTTGCCTAGTTTTCAACAGACTTCACAATCCCTGAGGATGCCTGACATAGATGTGGGCGAAATGTCAGGAGAGAATGCTTCTAGAACATGGCCATACAGCCCAGCAAACTCACAGCAACCCAGTGATTCTGGCCATGAAAGTCTTCAACAACACATCCTGCAGCACACTTTGCAATAGTTTTTAATGTATATCTTACAGAGCTGGCATGGGCAAACTTTGGCCCTCCGGGTGTTTTGGACTTCAACTTCCACAATTCCTAACAGCCTACCAGCTGTTAGGAATTGTGGAAGTTACAGTCCAAAACACCCGGAGGGCCAAAGTTTGCCCATGCCTGTTATAGAGTCTCAACCAATTCAACATAGTTTGTGGCAGCCACAAAAACAAAGTTTCAGGGGTATAACAACTACTTTCAAAGTAAGTACCATACAATTAAACAAGAATAACACTTTCAAAACAGGAACAGAATTTTTCCCAAATTGTGTTCCATAGTGTTACTTTCTGTTTTTTCTGTATTACAAAATTCCTGAATACTACCTAAACCCTGTTCACAAGCATCTGCTGGTATACTGTATATATTTCTTTGCAGAGTATGGCTTGACAAAGCAGCCAAGGCTTTGAAACGTGTTTCCATAGTTTTTGGCATCCCTCTGATGTTCTTGGTCTGTTTCCATTAAATTAATTCTTTGGACCAAATTTAAATTAGTCTCAGGCTCTTAGATTTGGAAGAGTGTGTGCTTCAAAGCCCACTACCTAGAATTCCAGCTGAGCGGCCTTGTCTTTATTTGTGTTATTCAAATTATATTTAGCAAATGGGATTGCATGTACCAAATGCAGTAAGTCTTTTTCCAGAAAATGTAACTAACGTTATGCTGGACTGGTTCAGCTTGCAGAATGCAGATGTAAATGTATTCACAAAGCCCCTGCATTACCCCGTGTCGGTTTTAAAATCCACTATTTTGTGATTATTTAGGAGAAGATTCTGAGACTTCTTATCTTTTACAGATGACAATTTCTGTCTAGCAGTGAAGAAATCACATGGTTTTATCTGTTTCTGGCAATGCAAATATATCTCTGCCTTGAAAGGTTCTTGCTGCAGTTTTATAGATTATAGGAAAATGATTACATTTGATATGTTTTCTTCGTTCGTCCTTTCCCATTTCCACAGTCAAGAATATATGTATCTTTGCTTTGAATTTATATTCAACCTCACTGCCCTGGTCCCAGGGCCTGAGCCAGCTGACAAAATTACAAAAATATATATTTCTGATTTTTTAAATAAAAAGATTATTATTAAAATATAATTAACATAGCTATAATATGAAATGAAATAAATTAACAAGCTAAACATGAGCCAGCAATGTGATGCGGCAGCTAAAAAAGCCAATGGAATTTTGGTCTGCGTAAATAGGAGTCTAGGAGCCCCGGTGGCGAAGTGTGTTAAAGCGCTGAGCTGCTGAACTTGCAGACCGAAAGGTCGCAGGTTCAAATCCCGGGAGCTGAGTGAGCGCCCGCTGTTAGCTCCAGCTTCTGCCAACCTAGCAGTTCAAAAATATGCCAATGTGAGTAGATCAATAGGTACTGCTCTGGCGAGAAGGTAATGGTGCTCCATGCAGTCATGCCAGCCACATGACCTTGGAGGTCACGCCGGCTCTTCGGCTTAGAAATGGAGATGAGTACCAACCCCCAGAGTCAGACATGACTGGACTTAACGTCAGGGGAAAACCTTTACCTTTACTAAATAGGAGTCTAGTGTCTAGATCCAGGGAAGTCATGCTCCCCCTCTATTCTGCCTTGGTCAGATCACACCTGGAATCACACTGTGTCCAGTTCCAGGCACCGCAATTGAAAGGAGATGTTGACAAGCTGGAATGTGTCCAGAGGAGGGCGACTAAAATGATCAAGGGTCTGGAGAACAAGCCCTATGAGGAGCGGCTTAAAGAGCTGGGCATGTTCATGTTTAGTCTGCAGAAGAGAAGGCTAAGATAGCCATGCATAAAGATGTGAGAGGAAGTCATAGGGAGGAGGGAGCAAGCTTGTTTTCTGCTGCCCTGGATACTAGGACATGGAACAATGGCTTCAAACTACAGGAGATTCCACCTGAACATTAGGAAGAACTTTCTCACTGTGAGTGAGAGCTGTTCGGCAGTGGAACTCTCTCCCCCGGACTGTTGTGGAGGCTCCTTCTTTGGAGATTTTTAAGCAGAGGCTGGATGGCCATCTGTTGTGAGTGCTTTGAATGCGATTTCCTGCATCTTGGCAGAGAGTTGGACTGGATGGCCTATGAGGTATCTTCCAACTCTATGATTCTATCTTGGTTTCAGGCTTGGAAAGAAACAATGTGATTGACAATCTTTACTGGAATACTTCCCTGTTGATCCTGCCAGACCAAGAGTTGGCTATCAATCAATAGTATCCTCTGCTTCATTGTGGTGGGACTTTGGGTGCACCAGGCATGGGCAAACTTCAGCCCTCCAGGTGTTTTGGACTTCAACTCCCACAATTCCTAATAGCCCCAGGCCCTTTCCTTCCCCCCCTCAAGCCACTTAAGCCTGAGGCTGTTAGGAATTGTGGTAGCTGAAGTCCAAAGCACCTGGAGGGCTGAAGTTTACTTATTCCTGATCTACATTGTAGAGTTAGTGCAGTTTCACACCACTTTATCTGGTGCTATGGAATTATGGGACTTGTTGTTTGGTGAGGTACCAGCACTCTTTGGCAGACCATGTAAAACTACAACTCCCATTATTGCATAACGTTGGATCTTAGTTGTTAAATGTGGTGTCAAGAGAGCTGCATTGTTTTTATGGCTTCTTTTGTGCTTTTTCAAAAACTGCTTTTTATCATTTATGTGTTTTAATTTGTTTTTAAAATTTCATTTCATTCCAATGCCACTCTTTTCTATAACTGCATTGTATTTTAATTTGCAAGCTGCCTTGAGTTGTGGTTTTGGGTGGGAAGTGAGATATAAATAAAGTTAAAAATAATAATAATTAAGGCTGCTATCTTCTTCTAGGACTAAAAAGGAACCCATTAATTATACCCAGCACATAATGCTCGTATCCTGTGGGAGATGCCAGCAGCTTGGGTCACAACATAAATGGGGGAGAAATGACTTTGAGCAAGTGAATATGGAGAAGGGAGCACCCAGCAATCCGTAATGATGAGCAATGCTCGATAGTGTTGCCAATGGCAATGGTTACCCAAATATAGCTACTATATGCATTTTGGCCAATTTCTGATTCTGTCAGGAAACTGTATGCAAACTCTAATTGGCTGAGAGCTTTCCATTATTGATGTTTTTATCTGCATTTGTTGGCAGACTTTTAAAGAAACACATACTTTCCCTTTGGTGGAACTTCAGGTTCCATATGTTCAGAATTCTTCAAAAAAAAGAAATGGCTGAAGAAGTGAGAGCAACGAGATGGAGATAAATGCATGATTCATGAACATATGACTCATATACCATGTTTATCTTATTTCTAGATGCATCAAACAGAATGCTACATTTGGAGCCCAACTGGTAAGCACAAGATACATGAAAACAAGCATTTCTGTATGTTGGAATCTTAAATCCACAGAAGGCACTGTCGCTAAATTGTCCACCAATTTAAGGGTTTACATAATACACGTAAATTCATTTGGATGACTGTTTTTTGAGAGCCAAGATTCTCTCTCACACACAGAGGATCTTTACTTGTTGATGCATGATCCAAGCCACATACAGTCAGCTTTCCACTTTAACTGCAGTTAGGGGCACCGGACCACTATGAAAGTGGGAAAATCGTGAATTAAATAAAATGCTATTTTTTAGCTGAGAAAACTTTTTAAATAAATGTCTAGATCTTCCAGTTTCTAGATCTTCTAGATCTTTCTAGATTTCTAGATCTTCCAATGCAACTCCATGGTCAACTTCTGATGGAAGTTGTGTTGGAGGACCAAAAGTCTTATAATGGCATTCTCTTTAGGAATCTCTATGTCCTCTAATTGAACTTGGCCATAGATTCACAGTGGAGGAACTAGGGAGAAGATACATATTTATCAAATATGTGAACAATTAAATCCACAAAAGTCAAATCCACAAACATGGAGAGCTGACTTTACTAAGCAAGGCTGAAATCTGCACATGTATAATCCTTATTTTTACGGGTATGATGATGAAGAAATATGAAATCCACAAGTTTTGTATTTCCATTACTATTCACACATAAAGGTCTGTTCCTAGGCATGTCACTCCATGCATCTGATGAAGCAGGTCTATCTGTGAAATTTTATTTATTGATTTATTGATTTATTGATTTACAGTATTTATATTCCACCCTTCTGACCCCGAAGGGGACTCAGGGCAGATCACAATGTACACATACATGGCAAACATTCAGTGGCATATGAACATAGAGACAGAGACAATGCAGAGACACAAAGGCAATTTAACCTTTTCCAGCTTCCTGAGCTCGATTCCGGCCACAGGGGGAGCAGCTGCTTCATCGTCCTCTGTAACACTGAGTCCTTGGATACTTCCTCATTCCAAATAGTGCTGGATGATTTTTATGGTGTTGTAAATTAGTTAAATTAGTCTCCTCACATAAGTGGTACCTAAATTTCCTACTTGATAGATGCAACCAGCTTTCAGGCTGCTTAGGTCAACAACTAGCAGGGCTATTTTTATTTTAATGGTCGGGTACTCCGTCACGGGCTGGCCTCGAACTCATGACCTCTTGGTCATAGTGATTTATTGTAGCTGGCTACTAACCAGACTGTATCACAGCCCATATCTGTCAGAAACATATACTACCAACTTATTTCTTTCAGTTAGTCTCAAAAGTGCTACAAGATCCCTTTGGTTGTGATCCTTGGTTCCGATTTCTTTCATGCCTGTTTTCCATTCCAGGAGTGAGTGAGTAGATGAAGCTTTTGAGCCCTCAGTAATTAAACAGCGCCGCTGTTGATGAGATTACAGAGAAATAAACATGTTGTTGGTATTAGAGAGGATGTTTTTAACAATGGATGCTTTAAAAGCACTCATTGGCATCCTCTGTGGGAAATCTGCTTTGGTGGACACAAAAGACAGGAGGACGCATATAACAGACTCTTCAACTTGAAATGGATTAGAAGCTACAAACATGACATGTAAGCTCTTTGTGTGTTGGGTGGGTGCTGATGATAAAAGATCAATATCTTAATTTTGTCAGGATATTTGTTTCCGAGCCTTCTACTTTCAGATATCAGTTTTCAAATTGCACACGTACTTACTGTCCAATGAGAAGAACAACATTTTGACCAAGTGATAGAAGAGTAGGTAAAGATGATAAAAGCTATTAATAAGGAAGAACACACAAGCTAGGAAAGTTTGTTTGGTGTATTTGGAAGGTGTATGTGATGCAGGGAACAGATTGAATGCTACACATTTGAAATAAAAGCAACAATATATTAACAGATTTCAAACTTTCTCTCCTCAAGAGTTTTACTATCAGTACTTGTGTGGGGAGTTAGAGTCCTTGAAGCACAACCACAGTTCTGACTGGATGTTACTTTAATAATAGTTTTAATTGGATCTCAATCTGTTATATCTCCAACGTGGCTTTATTTCGTGTCTTTACTTTTATATGGCTTTGATGTAACTTGTATGACTTGTATGGCTTGACTTGTATGACTTTGACGTGACTTGTATGACTTGCGTAGCTTTGATGTGACATTCTATTTTATGGTTCTTCCAATTTATCTTACTCTTCACCTTCCAGTATCACCCATGAGAGGAGTCTTAAAGGGATGGGGTGAAGGAAGTTTCAAATATAAGGAAGAAGAGGCTATCTAGACTAACCCCACAAACTATACATAAAATACTAATCTCCTCTAACTAAATGAGGGCTTACCAGGAGTAAACAGTGAGAAATCTTGCGGCAGAATGACACTGTGGATCACTTATGCTCTATTTGATCCAGCATCTGCATTTATCTTCTACCCTGACAATAGGAGACATTTCCTAAGGAACTTCTTACATAGGTCTTTTAAAGAAGACTTTTCTTCCTATAAAGAAACCTTTGAACAACCAAATTTTCTTTTATTGCTCTTATAGTTCCCCATGAACCCAAGACTATTGAGGAAACTGTGGCTATGTTTGATTGTTGGTGGCTATTATAACTAGGTCTGGAATTTAAAAAATTCAGAATTCTAATGGGGGGATGTTCAACCCATGATAGATCAATGACAGTGTACCATGTTCATATCTGCAATAGTTCTCACGCATTCCAGCCCGAACCCATACATTTTATTTAATTATGCACGTAACATACAAAATGTTGATGATATATGCAGACCACAGAAAACATAACATGTTACCATTCCAAACACTGGGAGATTTAGGAACCAACAAGGGAAGAAGAACATTTGTCCTTTAACCCTGGTCCCCTAACTGTAAGAGGATTTGAACATTTGAACCAATTAAATCATTGATTATTTTAGTCTTGATATTCCCCCTTCCCCTTGCCTTTTTCTTGGTGGTTTGGCAAAGATGCCATTCATTTCAAAGAATTGACAAGACTTGCTGAGCAGAATTACCTGGTACGGTGTGACCCAAAAGACCATTCTTATTTACCTTATTGTGGAAATTTTTTTTCTGTTAAAATAACACAAGACATTAATTTCTTTTTCATGCCAGTACATTGTTCTCTTGACTGAAGCTCATGACCTCTACTTATTTTTCTGAAGTGCTGTTGTCTAGGCAATTACTTCCAGTTGTTGAGTATGGCCAAACTCCCCGAATGGCTGGTTGCATTGCTTCTAAGGTTAAACTGGAGGCAAACAGTATCTGTCAAAAATATGACATTGTGTAGATGTTGGCGCAGTGATCTTTTGGAAGGCTGAGCTGATTCCACTAATTACTTGTTCTGTCAATACACTGTCGAGAGCCTTGGTGTGCTATTTTGGGATGTGCAACAGCTTAGACTCCTTCATTGAAGATTGTCCAAGACATGTTCATATTTGTATAACTATTGAGCGATGGATCGTCCACTCTATTCTAGGCAAAATGTAATCATCGTCACTATGGTCTTTATTACAAACAGTTTACATGTAATTAAAATATGAAAGGTGAGAACCAACCGAGGGAGTTAACTTTTCTCTCTTGCTAGCCTCCTTGCACAATTCTCATTCCTAGCAGAGGGAAATGGATTAACACTTGTGCAAACTGATTTCGTTTGTTTCTGTACTATACCGTCATCCCTATTTTTTGATCCCCTGTTTTTCAATTGTTTTAAATTATATCCAACATCTGTGTGTTCAATGTGTGGTCCAGTCTTTTGTCATGTTTGCACAACTCTTTTGTAACCATGCACTGCTTATCTCTTTCAATTGACTGACTGCCATCTTGTGTCCTGTATAGAAGTCCTTCATGGTGCATCTCTCATCTTATATAGTATTTGTGCCTGTAATAACTTTCTGCCACATTCCAAAAGCTTTAAGTCTAAATTTCAACTTTAACTTCATGAGGTCAATGCGTGAAGACTTGGTGATTCACTTCTGATATTGGACTGTCCTTCACCTGCGTAGTTTAGTACAGTAGAGTCTCACTTATCCAACACTCACTTATCCAACATTCTGGATTATCCAATGCATTTTTGTAGTCAATGTTTTCAATATATCATGATATTTTGGTGCTAAATTCATAAATACAGTAATTACTACATAGCATTAATGTGTAATGAACTACTTTTTCTGTCAAATTTGTTGTATAACATGATGTTTTGGTGCTTAATTTGTAAAATCATAACCTATTTTGATGTTTAATAGGCTTTTTCTTAATCTCTCCTTATTATACAACATATTCACTTATCCAACATTCTGCCGGCCCGTTTATGTTGGATAAGTGAGACTCTACTGCAATTAGATTAGTTTCTTCACAACCATCCTTGCCCCATTGCTGCTTTGTAGACTAAACTAACACATCCAGATACATGATCTGATTTGGCCTTGAGAGGAAAAAAACTGAGTTCTGCATTTCAAGCATTTCCACTTTTTGAGAGTGCTGTGGTCCCTAACCTATTGAATAAGCAGAAGATTCCTTTATAGCTCTTTGGAGCCTAATTCCATAAGGTTTGTTGGGGAAAAAGGGAATATCCCAGCACTAGGTTTCTTCATATATCCAAGGATGGGGATTTGATGTGAGGGATAAGCCTAGGTAAAGTTTGTTGGGAGGGGGCTCAGTTCTACAGTTCTACAGCTCTAAGGCAGTAGTTCTCAACCTGTGGGTCCCCAGATGTTTTGGCTCTCAAGTTCCAGAAATCCTAACAGCTGGTAAACTGGCTGGGATTTCTGGAAGTTGTAAGCCAAAACACCTGGGGACCACAGGTTGAGAACCTGTAAGGGAAAAATGAAATAAACTTCATATTGGCACATGTTACTGCTTTGAAATAAATTTCATTGAAGGTCAATAAGCAGGTAGGCTATCCACAAGAGACCTACCTGCTTATTGACCTTCAATGAAGTTTATTTCATAGCAGTAACATGTGCCAATATCTGGCACAACTTTTAAAAAAAAAACCCTAGAAAGACCTGAGTCTAGAGACCCAGTTCTAGACTGGGATAGCTGATCCAAGAGATTTGGGACTGAAAGGTCCCAGGTTCAAATCCCGGGAGCGAAATGAGCGCCTGCTGTTAGCCCCAGCTCCTGCCAACCTAGCAGTTCGAAAACATGCAAATGTGAGTAGATCAATAGGTACCGCTCCAGCGGGAAGGTAACGGCGCTCCATGCAGTCATGCCGGCCACATGATCTTGGAGGTGTCTACAGACAATGCCGGCTCTTTGCCTTAGAAATGGAGATGAGCACCAACCCCCAGAGTCAGTCACAACTGGACTTAACGTCAGGGGAAAACCTTTACCTTTTACCTATGCTGAAAAACAAGATTGTGTCCCATTACATTTATCAAACCTAAACAAACTTGACTTGCAGTTGAATTTTATTTCATTGCATCTGATGGTGACAATGTAATTTAGGGGAATGCAGGACATGCTCTGGGACATGCATAGAGAGTAAAGAGTAAATAGGGAGTAATTGAGTAAGGTTCAAACATTGCGGTCTCCAGCTTATTCCACCTGCACAGCTTGCTTGTGTATATTTTCTGGGCCACATTGATGGTATGGCTTGATGTAAAACAGGTTAGTATCTTTTATATATTCTTTTTCTTTCTCTCTCTCTCTCTCTCTCTTTTTTACAACAATTGGCAGTAGGTCTCAGTGGAGCTTATGAAGTTAGCAAATACTGTTTACTGGGAAATAACCTTCTTTTCTCCTTCACGAAACGCTTTGGAAAGAGAACGCTAATCAGCAGTATCACCTTCTTAAGACGTGAAGCACTTAATTAAATGAGCATCGAAGCACTACCTTCAGCTCCCCAACCTGGGGCTGGAATCCAGGGAGCAGCGTTTGATGGGAGTGTGAACAGAATGCCGAGTAAGAGTTAAATATAGTTCACAAACAGGCACACGGAGGCAGCTGAGCTTACCAGATTTCTCACTGAATGCTCTCTCAATCCACCTGATGCCAGCATGCCTGCTGATCGTAATAATCCGTGTTATTCATTTGGAAAGACTGCGCTGAATAGGTCTGCTCTTTGGATTTATTCCTAATAGCTATAAACAGGAAGACGTGCAGGAGTCTTACGGCTCAATACTATGATCCGTTGCATAGCCATAGCTCACAGTATCAGGATTAAGGGTTCTGACTTTGGCGCAAGGACACAATTGTATTGAGGGGTACAATTTTGAGATTCTAATTGTCCCGAAAGCTGTTATGCTACAGTGGGAAATGTCCAAGCCATAAATAGACTCCTAGGACCCTTTGTGATATCAGAATTTTCTTTAAAGCGAGACACAGAATATATTTCCCACTCTACAAGATTTTCCATTATGAGGGTCTGATACAGCATGCTATTGCCTCTTTAAAGAGCCTTGCAGGAGGAGTGTTCCCCTTAAGGCTAGAAATGTGATAAGCTGTGCTACTCTTTGAACATGTAAGAATAAAGCCCAAAGATGCCGACGCAACAATGGTTTGCCAGTTACAAAAAGAGTGACAGCATTTGTATGCGTGGCACTGAAGAGCACGTTTGAGTATTATTTGTGCTGCATATGAATGTCGGTGATTTGAGTAAAAAAGCAGAAAAGAGGCACATTTATAGAGCTTATTTACTTTCTGCTATTTTTTCCCTCACCACAACTTGCTGTTCCTGTCGTCCTGTCTGTCCATATGCAGGCATACCTGGATCAATAACACCGCTGACAGAGACACTCATTTTTGCAAAAACCTTTTATACCTGTCAGCCCTCTTTTCTTCCTTGTCCTCTGTTTAGCGGAAGGCTTTTTAAAGCAGCATTTGTATTAAAAGACTGTGAAGAAGGGTTAGAGAAACAGACTTTAATTGTGAGGTCATAGCAGTCTTGTTTGTAGTAAACAATGGGGTAAAATCTTGAGCTGGGTAAGAATGAGATTCTGCTCTAGCCCCTCCTAACGTAGCTATGTATGCCTGCCTACAACAGGCAAGGCAACCAGCAGCTGTCTCCAGAATCCCGTTATGAGAATGCATGAAATGCAAATTATAATGCATACATTTTGGAACAGGCTTTCAAGCTTTGAAAGGTTTTGATTTATGCAAGCTTGTCTGACTTGCTTATTTCTTTTTAAATTTTGATTACTGTATATACTCGAGTATAAGTATAGTTTTTCAGCCCTTTTTTAGGGCTGAAAAAGCTCCCCTCGGCTTATACTCAAGTGAGGGTCCTGGCCTGCTTCTATTCAGGTCAGCTTATACTTGAGTATATAGGTATTCAGAGCTGGACAGTCTTATCTTATTAAAGTCTATTATCTTAAATTACAGTTTTATATAAATATTCAAAAACATTTAACCTACTGATGCCTCTGCTGCTGCTGCTCAGTCGTTTAGTCAAATAATGCAATTTTATTAATATCTATTTTATTTTTGAAATTGACCCGTAACTGCTGCATTTCCCACCCTCGTCTTATACTCGAATCAATAAGTTTCCTAGTTTTTGTGGTAAAATTAGATGCCTTGGCTTATATTCGGGTCGGCTTATACTCGAGTATATACAGTATTTTGAAATGTTTTTTGCTCTCCTTTCCTGTGGCACAGAATCCTGTCCCTATTATATTATTTCCTTCACTAAAACTAAATTTCCTGTTAAAGAAATTATACCCAGGGACACGTCTATGTTGTGTTCCAACCTTGCAATGTACGTTATGTAAAGCACTACTTTAAACAACCATCCTGGCTATGTATCATGTTGAAGCAGTTGTCCACCCATGGATCCCAGGTCAAATGGAGAAACTCTGCACAGGAATGAGTGCCTAATCCAACAACCAAGGCTGAGCAAGCATAGGTTTCAGCAGAGAATTTAATATCCTTCCATTGTCCACGGCTTCTCTGTCAAAGGTCTCCGACTTGCATGCAATCTCAATTCTGGTGGTACATAGGTATCAAGCAATCTGCAGTATTTTTTTCCTGGAAGGATTTAAGAGTTCCTGGTTTTGATGCAGATAAGCCTTTGTATTGAAAAAAAAAAGGCAATGCCTGATTTCAACAGTATTTCCAAAAAAAGTTTAATCAGAAGGCAAACAGCCTCCTTCCAGGTTAGAGGCAGCAAGAGAGAACCTTGACGGTAGCCCATGATCTTTAAAAGAAATATGTTGAAGATTTGAGAACAAGGAATTGAGACTCGGACTGGCTTTAGACTTTATCTTCTCAAGTGATTGGATAACAGAAAGGGCAAAGGATGAGATGACTGCTGTTTTTCTTGAAAGTATATAGCACTCTTTTGGGAGATTTTCTGGATTCTAGTAAGCTATCTTTGCCCTTCTGGAGAAAACAGATGTCAATTGGCCCCTGGCATCCAGCTTATTTAACAGCCTTGCAGGAAGATGTGGGGCTGCTTGAAAATGAACACATATGAAGCCGTTACACGACCAGGAGAATGATCCTCCCCAATAAAAAGAATAAACCTGAAGGCAATCAATTCTTTAGGCTTTATTGCTTCTAGCGCTTGGGTTTATTCCTTGGAGATCTTTCCCTCCAATACAGGCCTAGAGCTGTGAAAGATCTTGAAAAAACTGAAGTGATAGAGAGATGTAATAAGTTAAAAAGATGCAAGTGGCAGAACATGTTCAGGGATTTGAGTCTAATTTTAAGGCTACATTCAGAAGCAGATTTCCTTGGAAGTGCAACTTTTCATGCATATACAGGTGGGAGAATGCTTCCTTCTGAGTAACTCTACACAGTGATTGGGTGGTACAATTGTTAGCTTTTAGTAGCTAATTGAGACATAGACATTGACCAGGTAATGGTTTCACCTCTCCTCACATTCCTCTCTGCCTGTTTGGAAAAGCATATAGGCTCCTGATGAAAGTGTTGTTGTTGTTTACCTTCAACTCTTTTCCAGTTGCATCTGTTGAAATTGCAGATTCACACTACAGGATTGTACACAACACAGTACACAACACAAGTAGCTTAGTACATCAAATGCTATATTTGTGAGGCTAGAGAGACTGCTGCTGAAAGACACAACAATATGTGAAATGGTGGGAATCCAAGTCTAATGCTTGGCGCAAATCCCTAGCTCGGGCTGTGGCGCAGGCTGGAGAGCAGCTGCAATGAATCACTGCAATGAATCTCTCTGACCAGGAGATCATGAGTTCGAGGCTGGCTCGGAGCCTATGTTTGTTTGTCTTTGTTCTATGTTAAAAGGCATTGAATGTTTGCCTATATATGTAATGTGATCCGCCCTGAGTCCCCTTCAGGGTGAGAAGGGCGAAATATAAATGCTGCAAATAAATAAATAAACAAATAAATAAATAAATAAATACCTCCCATCACTTCAGAGATCCTCAACAGCATGTGTCTCTTGAATCTCTCTGTTGCCTTGTGACTCTCCAGTCTGCTCTCTGGAGTTGGGGAGCTCAAACAATGCACATATGGAAGCTTGGCCTTGCCACTCTCTCCATCTCTGCCCTACGCTATTTATTAATAGGGACTCCAACATCCACATTTTTGCTATCCGCATAGATTCCTGGAACCAACCTCCTTAAGTTGGACATGACTTGAAAGCCACAAAAATGACTGATTGAGGTGGGGAGAAGCTGAACAGATGTGGTTCACCTGAGATCATCTATTTGGTTCGCAAGTTATCTGATGATTCACCCATTGATTATTGCTCTTGGTATTGGACTCTGAGTTTTAGGGTTATGTTCAGCACATATGGAAGCACTCTTCTGCTCCACCTTTTTAAAAAGTGAGAATCTCATTGGTGGGAAATGTGCAACAGAGCTATTTCTATTCAGGAATTCTGGTTGATTTGTAGCAGGTGGGACAATTTTAGCCTTTACATCTTCACTGCAGTGTGAAAGGGTGGGTGTGACAAGTAACTGAATTCCTTAGGCATTTTGCTAGGTTAGTTACTTTTTGTTATCTGCATAGTTAGAAAAAAAAAAGGATCTCAAGATTTGGTTAGTTGGTTTATTTTTAAAGAAGGCTGGAAATGGAGATGTTAAATCAGGCATGGGAAAGCTTCGAACCTTGGATTACATTGGATTGGGATTCTTGGAGACCAGGGTTGGAATCCCTGTTCTATATGGAAGCCCGGTGGGTGACCTTGAACAAGTCATGCTCTCTCAGCCTTAGAAGAAGGCAGTGGCACACACCCTCTGATCAAATCTGGCCAAGAAAGCTCCATGATAAGTTGGAGGGGGAAAAAAATCTGAAGTCACACAACAACAATTAAAATGTGATTTGAGCTTTCAACCTTAAAATATCTTATCTTGATGGTAAGAGCAGTTTGGTAATAGAACCAATTAGCTAGAGAGTAGATGGTATCTCTTTCTCTGGACTTCTTCAAAACAATACTAGGTAGTTATCCTCTAGGGATACTCTTGCCTAAAGTTCCTACATTGAATAGAGAGTTGAATGTGATGCCCTAAGGAACCTCTTACATGATTTTAGGGCTATAAGATCACTATGGAAATGCACTAAATTTACCATTATACATACAACCTTTAGCCCTCAGTCAAATTCAGTGGAACCTAAAGGATATCAATGATGCCATCTGATGCCATTGTATGTGTCATGATCCCAGTTAATTGTGAGATTTGTAGGTTGGGAAGGGACTTTGAATTCTCTGTTGGAGAGGTTTTGCCACCTGTCTTGACTCGTCGGTACAATTTTGATGCCTAGGATCGGATTAAACCATCTTTAAATCTCTGAAAGGAGAATGGAACAAACTTGTTATCTTCTGTATGAAAGACTATAACACAAATCAATGGATTTGTATTATATGACAAGAAATTCCACCTAAACATTAGCAAAAACGTCTGGATATTAAGATTTTTTAATACTGTTGAATAGAGTGCCTCGGAAATTAGTGTTAATTCCTTTTGTTTAGTAGTTTTAAATATTTTGGATGGCTATTTATCAGGATGGCTTTAAGCTGTGGCTTGTGTTGAACCAAATGGCTCTTGGGATCTTTTCCAACTCAGATTTGTATGGATTTGCTGTTCCATTTCAGGTGGCAAAATGTCACAGAATGACTGTGGCCCTGGTCAGGCTGGTTTTGTTTTGTGGATGTGAGCTGATTAAGCTCCATCACAAAGCAAATTTCACACTCCCAGATTAGCAAGCTACTCATCTTTCTACAAATGTATCTGTGTTTGCTTTTAATAAAACCCGCTAATATTTATCAAACACCATAATGGGGATTTTTTTTTCACCCTGAAGTCTGTTTGATATATTAAAACAATCCAATTTTCTCTTTTTCAAAAAAGAAGAAAAAGTACAGGATCCAACTAAGCATAAATATTGGCGTCAGTCATTTGATGCTAATATTTACAGAAATACAGAACTAGACGTTATCACAATGCTTGATATATCTGTAAGTATCTGTGGTTTCCTAGACTGTCAGATTACATTTTTATCCTGTTGAAACTAATAGAATAGAATTGAATTAAGTGATTAATGTGCTTCTGCACAATTAGGTGGGCATTTTTATTCCATTTCAATTATGTCTATACTTGAAAAGAAAGAAAGGAATCTCTTAAGACAGAAGTAGAAAATAAACGTGCTGTAGTTACTGACCGGAAGCCAGGATGGAGTTGTGGTTTGATAAATATCCTAGGATTCCGGAGACCAAAATTTGAGTCCAAGCTTAGCCATGAAAATGCATTGGGTGACCTTAGAGGCAAGTCACACTCTCTCAGCCTCAGAGGAAGGCAATGGCAAATATCTTTGCCAAGAAAATCCTTGATAGGTTTGCATTAGTGTCACCATAGATTGGAAATGGCTTGAAGACACACAACAACAACAACAACAACAACAACAACAACAACAACAACAACAACAACAACAACATGTATACACCAGTAGGTCTCTTTAAAAGACCGCAGAAGAGAGGAAGAACCTCTCTTATGTATGGAGATACATTTTGTTGTTTGGTGTCTTCAAGTTGTTTTTGATTCACAGTGACCTTAGGTTAAACCTATCACATAATTTTGCCATTGTTTGCCATTGTTTTCCTTTGAAGTTAAGCGGGAACTAGGCCAAGGTTACCCAAGGTCACCCAGTAGGTTTTCATGGTTGAATAGGGATTTGAGCTGTGATCTCCTAGAGTCCAACACTCAAACCAGTAACCATGCTAGCTCTCAAATAGTGGAGATATATGATGCCTGCCCTATTTCTAATAGCAATGTTCTACAATACATATCAATAGCTGGGTGCTCTTGTGCAAGGCACAAAGGCAATTCATAGTGTATACCTGCAATTATAATGCACAGTGTGCAGCCTCAATGCACATATTGCTTTACGCTAAACTGTTTCCACCACTATCATCTGAATATATTTGTTGTGCTATAGTGAATAATTTACCTTGTATATATAGCATAATGTATGGATGCCTATATCGCTAACAGGGCATCAGCCTGAATGATAAAGGAGCTATCCAAGGTCCTGAAACCGTTTGAAAAATTGGGTTCAGCATCTTTGATAGATCCTTTACACATACAGATCTCAACATGGATTGATTACCCTACTGACATGGAAACTGCTGACTGCCTCCCTTCTGGATGGATTTGTCCGAATGGCGTGTGTGTGAGAATGGAGATACATCTATAAAACCAAAAAGAGAAGATATCTGTCAGTCTGCATTGGGACAGTTTTGTCTGCATCTATGTATGTGTGTGTATGTGAGAAAGTGCGTGTTAGAGTGTAAGAATAGTAATAATCTAAAATTAGGATCGTCACCATTTCAAGAATCAGAAGAGAGGGATATACAGAGTAAAGGGCCATGGGGGCAGTGGTAGTACTTTAAATGAGAGCAGGTGAGTTAATTCTGACATTATCCTGCATCAGCATGCAACCTACAAAATGTTAACCCTGAGCAGATGTGGTTCTCACTTGAGGTTAAAGTTTTGAGATTAACGTGGCCCTAGAATCCTGATGGTGTCATATACCATATGTCTGGTTGTACTTTTGTAGACATTATGAAGTAGATATATTCAACTCATAGTGGCATGGGTTGAACTCTACAATTTTAACTCTGTTAGTCTGAACTAGAGTAGAGCCAATGAACAAACTCGCTCTATTCCATATTGACTAACATTTAAGGATTGATTGAGTCTACTCTAGTTGAGAGATACCAATAGGATTCCAGTTGCACTTTTTTGGATGGGGAATAGTGGGTGATAACTATGAATGAATGCCTTAAATGTACTGCTTCCTTCACTGAGAATTTATTTATTTATTTACAGTATTTATATTCCGCCCTTCTCACCCTGAAGGGGACTCAGGGCGGATTACAATGAACACATATATGGCAAACATTCAGTGCCAACAGACAAACAACATATATAGACAGACACAGAGGCATTTAACATATTTTTTTTCCAGCTTCACGATTCCGGCCACAGGGGCAGCTGTTGCTTCACTGTCCACTAGTGGCTGTACTTCCTCATTCCTTTCCTCGTGTTTTGCTGGCAGTTTTATGATGTTGTAAATTAGTTAAATTAACCTCCCGCATAAAGCGTACCTAAATTTCCCTACTTGACAGATGCAACTGTCTTTCGGGGCTGAATAGGTCAACAGCAAGCCGGGCTATTTAATGGTTGGGGGCTTAACCCGACCCGGGCTTCGAACTCATGACCTCTTGGTCAGTAGTGATTTATTGCAGCTGTTTCCTAGCCAGCTGTGCCACAGCTATGGAGAATGCATAGTAGAAGCAACTACTATGCATTCTCCATCACAATGGGGCAATAAGGAGGCACAGTGGCAGTTGGCACACAACTGGCTGCATAAGGGTAGTATAGCAAAATCTCTGGGTTGCTATGTGAATGTAGATTTACATGCACAAGCATGATGTCGAACCTTAGGCTATATATTTACAGAACTCTGGTGGATTATAAAAATGCTGCTATTTTTGCCTTCGAGTAATAGAACTTGAAATTATCAATTTCAAAATCATATGGTGAAGAAAAAAGTAAATTATTTTTGAATATCAGATAGTTGCCTTTATATTCTCACATTTAGAAAAGCATATGAGACTAAATCACATAAGCACAAATCTTTCCCCAAACAGCAGGAGAAATGATGAAGTCAGAGGCAGATTGTTCCACAGGTGGTGGGCCTGCAAATATATTGGTATTTTGGACTGCTATTTTCAAACATGTAGCCCAAATAAGACAGCAGACAGTTCAGAGCACCCCATGGATAGCCCTTCTGTCTATTTTGAATGATACAGAAAAGCTGTTGTCACACAAAGACCTAGTTTTATTATTACTATTATTAGAAGCAGCTAGCATAGTTACAGCACAACACTGGAAAATAAAAAGAGAGTAAATGGGGAATAGATGGTTTGTCTCCCCTGTCAAACAGAGGAATGACTGGTTTGTTATAGGAGATGTTCAAGGAGAATTCCTTCTTAGAAAGCACTTTTTAATTGTGTCAGAAGTGAACATACTACAAGTTGCTTCTAGTGTGAGAGAATCGGTTGTCCACAAGGACGTTGCCCAAGGGACACCCGGATGTGTTACTATCCTGCTGGGAGTCTTCTCTCATGTCCCTGCATGGGAAGCTAGGGCTGACAGACTGGAGCTCACCTCGTCTTATGGATTCAAACTGCCAACCTTCAGGTCAGCAGTTAAGCCGGCACAAGGGTTTAACCCATTGCACCACTACATGGTTTAACCCAGGGTTTGATGCTCTTCTCAGCCATGGAAACCTATTGAATGAATGACCCTCTCTCAGCTCCAGAAAATCCCATGATAGGTTTGCCTTAGGATCACCATTAATTGGAAACAGTTAAAAGGCACATGACAACAATAGCTAGATAAGGAAAATAGCTGAAAACTGACCCATTGGTAGCTGTAAAAAGGATTATATATCCAGAGAAAATTCAACTTTATAAACATAACCCATAATGAATAATGTGAAATAAACAATGTGGGTTATTTTATGATAGATGCTTGTGTTTTAATGTCATCAACTTATATTTTTACAATAAAATACTGTTTGTTTTTTTTAAATAGAAAGCATCTGGGCTGAATGGGTAAACTTTGAATCTGCGTGTCCCAAGCCTTGATCCAATTACCCGTCTACTACAATCTAGCATTAATTCTAGCTGGAGTAGCAAATCTCATTGAAATGATTGAAATTTTAATTAGTTCTGACTAATAGGATTGGAGAAATGGATTAGTGATTTGATTTGAGTGTTGGACTAGGACAGTGGGAGAGCAGGATTTGAATCCTTGCTTGGCCATGGGAACGCAATGCTTGATCCTAGGCAACTTAAACTCCTCAGGGTGCATCTATACTGTAGAATTCATGCAGTTTGACACCGCTTTAACTGCCATGCCTCAGTGCTATGGAATCATTGGAGTTGTAATTCAGTGAGGCACCAACACTCTGTGGCAGAAAGGGCAAACAACTTTGTACAACTCCCATGTTTCCATAGCAATGAACAATGACAGTTAAAGTGATGTGAAACTGCATCAAAGCTACATTGTAGATGCACTATCAGTCTCAGTGAAAGGCAGTTAATAACTCTATCTGAAAAATTTTGCTTAGAAGATCCTACAATAGAGTCATTGTAAGGTCACCATATCTCCAAAATGATTTGAAGATACACAACAATGGGCTTATTGTAGGTTGGACTAGCACTGATGTTAGTTACCATATATACTTGAGTATAAGCTGAGTTTTTCAGCCCTTTTTAGGGATGAAAAAGCCCCCCTCGGCTTATACTCGAGTGAGGGTCCTGACTAGCTTATATTTGGGTTAGCTTATACTTGAGTATATAGGTAATCAGAGTTAGACAGTCTTATTTTATTAAAGTACTAGCTGTGCCCGGCCACGCGTTGCTGTGGCAAAGTGGTGGTGGTATTGGTTAAAAATTGTTGTGTAATTTTTATTTGACATTATTTGCATTTTTTTATTAATTTTATTGTAAGTTATATTTTTATTTATTATATTTTATTATTTTCTTGTATTATTTTTAGTTATTTTCTGTTATTATAGTATTTTATTGTATTAATTTTTAGGGTTTTTAAAATTATTTTTATTGGGTTGCTAGGAGACCAAGTTGGAGGAGCTTAGCCTTCTAACTGGCAGCAATTGGATAAAAGCAATTATTCCTCTCTCTCAAATTAGGACTTTATTTTTCTTTTCTTTTTGTTGTATCAACCTAGAGGCGTGGATGATGGGTTGTGTTGTCAAATTTCGAGGTTGGGGGGCCTGTAGTTTTGTTGTTTTGTGGGTCGCCATGATGCCATCACTCTTCTATATATATAGATTATTATTATTATCTTAAATTACAGTTTTATGTAAATATTCAGAAACATTTAACCTACTGATGCCTCAATTAATGCAATTTTATTGGTATCTATTTTAATTTTTGGAATTTACCATTAGCTGCTGCATTTCCCACCCTCATCTTATACTCGAGTCAATAAGTTTTCCCAGTTTTTGGTGTTAAAATTAGGTGCCTTGGCTTATATTTGGGTTGGCTTATACTTGAGTATATACAGTATGTTCTTTGGCTCTGATTGGTAGGTACTGTTGTCAGTACCTACCAATCTCCAGATGTGTTTACATCAAATGGTAATGATTTCAATCTTGCAAAGTAGTTATGTATGTTGTTTGAGATATTCAATAGGCCTGCAAAACTAGTTTGTCGTGGAGTTTAATTCTATTGTCATGTCATTTTCTCTTTCTTCCATTCCCTCTCATATCTCCCCAGCCCCACATACATATTATAGCTGCATGGAATTGCATTACAAAAAAGCCTCTTAGGATATGTGAAGTTGGCCTTAATTAGGTGAACAAAACTCCAAGCATTACTTTTGTGGTTTCCTTATTCCTTTTGGATTCCAAAAGGTCTTTAATGTGCCAAGCCTTTGTTCAGCTGCTCCTTCCATCCCACCCTCTCCCCAAGACAGATCTTAGCTACCACCTCTAGTAATTCATGGCCCCATTGTAAGGCTAGAAATTGCATTTTCTGACATCAAGCAATGTTTATGATTGGTTTGGTAATTGCTGTGTTTCTTATTTTTCTCAGACTGCGCGGTTTGAGTTTGTGCATTCAATTATGGTAAGTTCATTAAAAATGTTCCATGCCTCAACCCACTCTAATGCGCCTTTAAATAACAAGAGTTGCCACTTTGAAGCAAACCTGAAGGAAATTGAAGTCTAAGCCTAAGATTAACAAAATTAATTATTAAACAACATTACCATAAAATGGGATCTTGGAAAATATTTTAGACACTGTCCATTAATACAACTATCTTTACACTGTGTTAACTTTGGACTTTGTATAGTGTTTCATAGCATTTTCAGGTGGAGATGAACAGACCATGGTTGGGGTCAAAGAGAAGCATAGCTCCTCCATTGTTTTCTTTTCCATGTCTTCACTTGCTTATATAGACAAATTGTGGCAAATAGTGTATTTTCATCACGTATTGCCTCTTGTACTCATCACAAAAGAATATTCAGTATGATTCATATTAAAAACTTTCTGAAATTTGCCAAGTTCTTCATAAACAAATGAAATGACCTTGATATTTAAAGACATTTATCCACATACCACTTTTAATCAATTCATATATGTGTTGTGTCAACTGTTTGCTTTTAAGTTCTCCAACCACATATTGAGTAAGACATCTGCTTGAATCCAGGGCTCTGTGGTTATGAACAGATCACATCGCGCTTGCTAATGCTTGCTTAGAAATTTGTGATAATATGGAAGGAGGTCATATTATAACTCTTTTCCAGATCAGCATCAACCTTAATTCAGCTTACTGCATTAATGGTAAAAACCAGTAAGAAGTAGACATGGTGCAAGGATAAAGTATGAATTTCTTTCGCCTGTCACCAATGTTGAATTAGTACTTAAGAAACACTGCAAGCTGTTTTAAACATTAGGAAATTCATAACATAAATGTATCCCTTGGAGAAATTAAATATAACCAATGCAGATGTTATGAAACCAAACGGTGTATGAGACAAAGAAATATAGGGCTGGAGTGATTCTGTAAAATGTTTTAAAATAAGAGAGAATCTAGATTGGAGAACTCCAGGAAGTATAGCTCCTTTTAAATAAACAACAATGAATTTAACAAGCTAATGTGTTGAAAGCTTTCATTGTAAACCCACCGATTATCTTAAAATAAATCCATAGAGAGAGAAATAATGTCCAGATCATTGCATTCATGATACTGTTTGTGCTAGAGTGTTCAAATTACGACCAAAAACAAACCCACACCTATTTTATTTAAAGCTCTGGGTAAACAGCGTATTAATTTCTATTTAACAAATAAGAATTATGCATGCTTATCATCCGCTTCTGGATAATCCCTTTGAAACAGTCATTCTTTCTGAAAGCTGCTGGGTTCAGCGATCAAGATGGCATCGGGAACTGAAACACGGAATGAGGTTCCCATTATAACTGTCACAAAACATAACCAAATCCCCTGCAAATTTGTCCAGAGAATTATTAAAGCAATATAAATTCTGGCAAGGCATCGTCAAAGGATGTAGTGAGTGACTGCGGAAAATGCAGCGGTGGGTCTAATTAGCAAAAAATAAAATTGTGATCCGATCTTCTATCATTAGAAATAAAATCCCATTTCAGGCTGAAGATGCCTCTTGGCCTCTTTTTAGGATGGTGATGGGTAAAACAAGGGGTTGTGAGGGAGGGATTGGTGTTGTTGTTCCTTTAATTGCAGCCGCTTAACCCCACAGCCAGGGGATGGGCCACAACCAGGGCCACGTAAGGAGAGAGAAGCCCAATGCGGTCCCAATGCCTCTTGACTGCTGGGGTCAGAGCTACTTCTCCTCCCAGAAGTTCCTTCACCAAGTCTTCTATTTTTTTAATGCCTTAAATATAACAGTCCAATTAATTTTAATCTTTTCCAGCCTGTGCATCTAAGTCCATCAGAGGAGATGTCACAGAATGAAAATACTAATGAGATGTGTGCCAATTTGCAGTTGAAGTCGGGCGGCTTCTATTATGAGCTGGAGAGCTTTTGTGTTAACCTCTAACAATGGAGGGAAAAATCAACCCATTGCAGCTGATTACTTCAGCCACCGCCAGTTACATTTGCACAACAAATTTGAATTCCAATCATTTTGCAGGCTATTTCCACCTATGTAATTGTCAGCTGGCCCTTATTATTTATTATGCAAAAGCGAGGGCACTGCCTCTCTCTTTTTTGAAGCGTGAAGAATGAAATGATTTTGTATGCAAACAGTTAAAACTCTCCTGTGTATTCCCACCCTGTATGTGTTGATAAATTCACTTAGGATGAGTGACAGTCGGAGGGTTTTGTGGGTCAGATCGGTCACTCTTTCCATGACACTGATGAAAATGATAAACTAAATGCCAGAAGTGTCCCTGGTGCATCATATGATGAAATGTGTAAAATGTCAGTGTCTAGCCAATGTCTATTAATAGCTAAATATGATTGCGTGTAATGAGCAGATATTTTCATGTTGATTGAAGTATGATTTCTTTTGATCTTCCAGATGTTGCTGCTTAGAAATTCATATTGCTCTTTGGCGACTAAATGCATAATGACCTTTTAAAACCTTTTCAACTTTAAAAACACAACCCACCACCTATTATTTTCAGCGTGGAAGTCAACCTGGCGAGCCTCTTTCCCTCTGTTTAGGTTTGAAGCTTCTCCTTTCTTTTCTTCCATCCATTCCCCTTTTTAAAAATCTTTTGATCATTTTTTTTGATCCTGTCTTCTTTTTAATGAGACTGTGGCAAGAAAAAACATGGGTGGTTGTTGGGATGGTGAGTTAAGGAGCAAAGAAAGCAATAGTTACATTTATTATGTTTTGATGATTGATTTATTGGGTCTTGCATTTTTAATGTTCTCAAAATCCATGAACTTACACCTGGGAAGGTGCCTCAGTGTTTCAACCTTCTAAATTCAACTTGAATGGATCCTTAAGTGAAAATATGATGAACTGTAGCAACCTAACATGAAGGCCTTTTGTAATGGTATTTTGTCACTTCTTAGATGAATTTCATATCTAGTTGGACTGCAGCTCTGCGTGCAGAAGCTGAACAGTACTGAAAATGGGAATGATGTGGAGACGTTGTCACAAACTGCTAGTTGGGGCAGTTTGATGACTATATCCATTCCTTTGCTCACCCTACACATGAATAGTGAGCACAATTTTCCATTGTGTTAGGGCTATATTTTGAAAAGCAAGAAAGAGAATCCTTTACTTAAAACAATGCCGGTGGCTATGACAATTTTCACTTTAAATACCCTATATGTTTGGGGTACTTATGAGATGAGACACCATTCTTCAGTTGAATCAATCGAGCCATCAATCCATCTGGGCACCATCTCAACAATGACAGCAGGACAAATTTCTCTTCTGAAGAAGAGCAGTCTATTCAGCAGTATTTCAATGGTGCTCCAACTCATTTAGGCTTACACTTCTAAATAGGCATAATAATCTATTTTAGGGTAGTGCAAGCTAAAAGATCCCAAGTTCTGTGTCTTCTTGAGCTAGACTTTTTAGGTCTAACAGGCTAACTCTATACAGTAGAGTCTCACTAATCCAACACTCACTTATCCAATGTTCTGGATTATCCAACGCATTTTTGTTGTCAATGTTTTCAACACATTGTGATATTTCGGTGCTAAATTCGTAAATACAGTAATTACTACATAGCATTAATGTGTAATGAACTACTTTTTCTGTCAAATTTGTTGTCTAACATGATGTTTTGGTGCTTAATTTGTAAAATCATAACCTATTTTGATGTTTAATAGGCTTTTTCTTAATCTCTCCTTAATCTCTCCTTATTATCCAACATATTCGCTTATCCAACGTTTATGTTGGATAAGTGAGACTCTACTGTATTTAAAATGGGATACATTGAATTGTACATGGGACTTCACTTCAATGTTCTTACACTGATCTATATGACTCCACCTTTCTTAGCTTCTTGCTGAGCCTTTGTTCTCTTGCTCCTCAGCACTTAGTTTTATTGCAATTGTTGAAGTTTTTTTTATTCACTTTGCCCACACACTATTAAAATCCTGGAAATCTGAAAAATCATTTCAGTCAGGATGGAAAACCTGTGGCCTACTAAAAGTTGCTGAGCTTTGTCTCCCATGTGTCTGTCTATGTAAAAGTAAAGGTAAAGGTTTTCCCCTGACGTTAAGTCCAGTCGTGACATTAAGTCCAGTCTGGGGGTTGGTGCTCATCTCCATTTCTAAGCCGAAGAGCCAGCATTGTCCGTAGACATCTCCAAGGTCATGTGGCCGGCATGACTGCATGGAGCGCCATTACCATAGAGCGTCTGTCTATGTACATTTCTTCAATTCCTGTTACAACCTCATCAATTGAATAGGGTTTTCTTTCTTTCAGGTGTGGTTTTGCTAGTTCCTTCCTCTCAAATATAGCACCTTGTATTCATTGGTGGTCACCCGCTGAAGTACTAGCCAGGGTTGATCCTGCTAATCTTCCAAGATCACATGGGATCTGGTTACTTTAAGGCAGTGGTTCTCAACCTGTGGGTCTCCAGATGCTTTTTGGCCTACAACTCCCAGAAACCCCAGCCAGTTTACCAGCTGTTAGGAATTTTGGGAGTTGAAGGCCAAAACATCTGGGGACCCACAGGTTGAGAACCACTGCTTTAGGATATTTCAGCCTATTTGGCTACTATGCTGGGGTATGCATATGTAATACTGTTTTGCCCGCTCCTTCTTCTGAAATATAGCTGACAGCTGTTGATTTCTCTTGGTGGTCTCTCATCCAAGTATTAATCAGAGCTGATCCTAGTTAGTTTCTACTCTCCGATGGGATCTGGTGTTCTCGAGGTAGCCAGGCATAACTCTGCCATGTGTCCTAGCTAAAATATATTCAGTGGCAACATATGGTGATCTGGAGAGCTCTAGATTGTCATGCAGTGATGTAAACAATACAATTGTAACAATTGCCGAGAAAATCGTGTTATATAGGGTTACCCTAGGGTATATATACTAGGCTTGCTCAAATAATTCGTTTTCCCCGTTAACCGTTATTAATTCGTTATTTTCGTTTGTTTTGAAGCAATATACGGCATTGGTTGTCCACACGTCTGGATATCGCGGTTTCGAATCGCGAGAGGCCGTTTTTCGTTATGTCATCGTTTTTTTCGTTAGGAAAAAAAAGCTTTTGCAAATCACCCAAACTCCCACCATTCAGGCCCTTTCCTTTTGCCCCTCAGCAAAAGGGGCGTCACGGGCTCAGCCAATGGGAGGGGGCGAGGGGGAAGGAGGCCGAGGAGGAGGAGGAAGACGGAGGGGGAAAATGGCCGCCGCTGCCTCGCCTCAGCTCAGGCCTGATACTCAGAGGTTTTGACGTCTGTGCGAAGCTAGGCAAGTGGGGTTTATATATCTGTGGAAGGTCCAGGGTGGGAGAAAGAACTCTTGTCTGTGGGAGGCAAGTGTGAATGTTGCAATTGGTCACCTTGATTAGCATTGAATAGCCTTGCAGCTTCAAAGCCTGGCTGCTTCCTACCTGGGGGAATCCTTTGTTGGGAGGTATTAGCTGGCCCTGATTGTTTCCTGTCTGGAATTCCCATTTTCTGGGTGTTGTTCTTTTACTGTCCTGATTTTAGCTTTTCTGTAGCTAAAAATGCATATAAAATTGATTCTATAGGGAGGATAAATGATTGGATTTCAACTCCTACAGCTTAGCTTTCTTTGCCAATAATGGTACCATATCAAACTAAACCTCCCAAGATTCTGTAGCAGTGAGCCATCTTGGATATTGTAAGGAATTTATTATTATTATTATTATTATTATTATTATTATTATTATTATTATTATTATTAGACCTTGCTCCCAGGAAGGTGCCTTCGCTGTGGCTCCCAACTTATCTATCTACCTTTCCACATATTCTCCACATTGTGTGTATGTGTATGTATATTATATATACATGAGCCCCGATGGCGAAGTGTGTTAAAGCACTGAGCTGCTGAACTTGCAGACCGAAAGGTCCCAGGTTCAAATCCCAGGAGCAGAGTGAGTGCCCGCTGTTAGCTCCAGCTTCTGCCAACCTAGCAGCTTGAAAACATGCCAATGTGAGTAGATCAATAGGTACCGCTGTGGCGGGAAGGTAATGGCACTCCATGTAGTCATGCCGGCCACATGACCTTGGAGGTGTCTATGGACAACACTGGCTCTTGGGCTTAGAAATGGAGATGAGCACCAACCCCCAGAGTCAGACATGACTGAACTTAACGTCAAGGGATACCTTTACCTTTACCTATACACACACACACACACACACACACACACACACATTATGCAGGGACTATATATATATACACAGTATATATCACACACACACCAATTTAACAAAGTTTCAGCCACAAAAACAAAGTTTCTGAAGTAGAACAATGACTTTCACAGTAAAGACAACCCAATTTAACAGGAAATAAGACTTTCAAACCAGGAACAGATTTCTGCAATTATTAAAAAATGGTTTATTATAAAAGCTATGAAAATTCGCCAAAAATCAGAGGATAAGGGAAACGTTCCAAATTTTGGTGAGCTATCAGTGTTAAATGTGTTCTACCACTGTACCAATTTTGAAGAAGATCACTCAAAAAATGAGGGTGGGAGAGTCCTGTAAAGTCCTCTCCCTCTGTGCTGTTTTTGGGAATTGCGCATGCGCGTCCGCCATTAACGAATTAATTTAGAAAATAACGAATTTTCGTTAATTTCGAATTTTTTTTGGGGGCCAAATTCGGAAATACCATCAGAAACGAAAAGCTGCCCCCCTCTAGTTTTGAAACGAGTTTAGAATCAAATTTTTCGTGGATCGATCAAGCCTAATATATACCCTAAGTCAGAAATGAGTTGAAGGTACATAACAATAACAAAAAGCAAAACCAGCTAATCAAAGTTGTCAAGAGGTTCTGTCACAACTGATCCTGTTGTTTGTAATCTGTAGATCATGACCAAAACGCTTATGCAATAACTCAGAATTACTACAAAAATGAAAAAAAATACTGTTTATTAAAAGCAAGTTGGAAAAAAACATTGTATTTTCCTGTTAGTAATGGGAAGAGAGAAATATTGTTTCTAATATATACTAAAGAGGTTTATTTCCTTGCCTTCTGCCAATATGGCTGCAAGGAAATTTAATAATTGTTAGAGAGTTACAGGAAACGATCCATGTTTAATTTGTTTCCACAAATGAAATCCTTGCAGTCACAATTATGTGTGGCACAATATTGTTCTTTCTGTTCCTTTCTTATCACCCCCATCTCTCCCATAAATGCAAAGTGTATTTAGATTTTGTTTAATATTAATTCCAAAGCCAGTAAAAATGGAGTTCAAGAGCAGAGCTTCAAAGTGCAAGACTTCATCCTGTCCAACTTTCCAATTTAGTAAGGACAGTCCTGATTAATCCTGTTTTCTTGCTTTTTCTAGCTGCTTGTAAAACATCCATGATGTCTAAATGTTAGCTTGAACAAATAAGTTGAATACCGCTGCATCCACCAAACCTGGAATTAGGCTCATATATATATATTATATCTGGCTGTCTTAAATATTGAATATCAGCAAAGAATGGCTGGTATTCTACATCAGTTACTTTCTAAAGCAACTTAAGCAATGTCTCCTGGCCTGACCACCACCAACCTTATGGAAATATCATTTATTTGTGCTCTGATTGCTTGCAAAAAGGACCCACTTCTCTTTATTCATTTCAAAATAATTTTAAAAAAATTAAAATTCACATTATATCTTGAAAACATATTTTGTTATATAATATCCACATTAGGAGAAGAACCCTCCTCTCTTAATGCAGCTAATATATGTTTGCGAAAGGGAGGAGGCATCATTATGATTTTTTTTTTCATGTCAGGAGCGACTTGAGAAACTGCAAGTCACTTCTGGTGTGAGAGAATTAACCGTCTGCAAGGACGTTGCCCAAGGGATGCCCGGATGTTTTGATGTTTTATCATCCTTCTGGGAGCCTTCTCTCATGTCCCCACATGGGGAGCTGGAGCTGATAGAGGGAGCTCATCCACACTCTCCCCAAATTCGAACCAGCAACCTTCAGGTCAGCAGTCCTGCCAGCACAAGTGTTTAGTGGTTCTCAGCCTGGGGTCCCCAGATGTTTTTGGCCTACAACTCCTAGAAATCCCAGCCAGTTTACCAGCTGTTAGGATTTCTGGGAGTTGAAGGCCAAAAACATCTGGGGACCCCAGGTTGAGAACCATTGGTTTAACCCATTGTGTCACCGGGGGCAATAATTATGATAATTATGATAATAGTTTCCTAGTTGTGACTACAGTTGCTTCTACATTGTAGAATTAACACATTTCGACACCACTCAATGCTATGGAATCATGGGAATTGCAGTTTGGTGAGGCACCAGCACTCTTTGACAGAAAAGGCTAAAGACCTTGTAAAATGATAACTCCAATTATGCTGTAAGATTTAGCCATGACAGTTAATGTAGTGTCAAACTGCATTAATTCTATAATGCAGACACACTCTTAAGTCATGACTATGATCATGACTACAGAACAGTTAGAGATGAACAAACCCAGGTAACTTTAATATATTTAACCAGGGGCTCATTCATGCTATAGATGGATATTACCATTACTCCACATGAACTGCCCTATGGAAGTTGTGGTTTAGGGAGGGTAATTTAGATTTCATAGCCAGACTAATTTGTGTGTTGCCAAACTACAAATCCCAGGATTCCATAGGATGGGACTATGGCAGTTAAAGTGGAGTGGTAGTGCTATCATTCTGTAGTGTGAATGAGTCCTAAGCTGTGAATATAGAAAACTGGCCAACGTTTCTGAGTCTTAATGAGTGCTATGAATATGTTTTGAGACTCTCCCCGATATGACGCTGTAAGACAATGACCAATTTTTAAAAACACCAACCAAACCCTTGGAGGGAAAACAGTGCTCAAAGCAGGTTTTCTCCATCCCTTCCTACCATGTTTGGCATGACAAAACTTGGGCCACAAAAGACACTTAATTAGACACAATTCACAAAGTGGGCAAAAATCTGTGTGGGCGAGGGTGAGACATGAGAGTGGCAAGAATCTTGTTTTGAGTGATTTCAAGACAAGGAAAAATGAGCAATGCCAGAGAAAACAGAATGAGGTCTGGCTTTCTGCATCTGCAGCAATGAAAGCTGCCTTATACTGGGCCAGACCATAATAAGTTCATCTATTCCAGCATTGCCACAACAGAAGGAATTTAAAATATCAACTAGGATTCTTTCCTACTCTCACTTGGAGATCTCTGTTATCATACTTTCCTTCATCTTGGAAGTGAAAATATTTTGGTCATGTGTAGGGAAGCAACATAAGCATGTGGTCATGATGGAGAAAGTGATTATGCAACTTCAAAGAGGCTGCAGCAGTTTGATTTCGGCAGAGCCTACTGGGAAGTGCAAATTTTCCCCTTCCTCTTCTCCCTGAGAGGAATGAGGCCAGCAACCTTTCAGTGTTTTCCTGCTTTATGGTCAGGATGTAGCCGCTTCAGTCAGGAACAACTGGGATGGAAATATCCTGAATTATTTGCCGGTAAAATCTAGGCTGTGCTCGCAATGCGCATCAGTACTGAAGAGACCACAGACACCTGTGCTATTATGATAAGAGCAAATGCTGTAGAATGATTCTGTGTCCCTTCGCCATGGTCTCAGGTGGCTGAGCAGCCTCCAAATACATGCAGAAAGGCTTCTATAACACATTAAAGATGCATGCTGAATACTAGCATTGTGCTTGTTGCTCAGGGCCCAAAATTACCACTTTCCCTTGGCTTCCTCTGCTTTGTTAAATGGATGGTTTTAGATACAACTATTTTTTGCCATTCAAAAAGCAATGCACACAGCCCAAAACCTCAGTTTACTACAGAAATTGTGTAATGACCTATAGTTTAAACTAAAGACATAGCTCAGCCATAGAACATATAAGAAAATATACAGATGTTTGTCAACTTCATTTGGTTTCTACCATTTAGCCAATAATATACCTCATTGGGTTCTATGCAATTGCCGTATAATTTCCAGGCAAATGCCATGAGGTCTTCTGTTGATTGCACTTTTCAGAATTATATCCCTATTATTTCATGAAACATAAAAAACTGCAATGATCCATTGAGATTTTCTCCATCTTACTGTAGAAAAGCCATGGACCTTTGGACCTCAACTAGAAGCACAAAAAAAGAAGAAACTGAAATCATCTATACTTCTTTTATTATTCCTTCTTTTCAATATCCAGCATAGCTGACCTTCTACTAGATTTTTCAGGACTTCAAGTCCAATAAGTCAGAGGCTGAAAAGTAGTGCCTCTTTTGACATCTGTTCAAAACACTTCTCTCAATATTCCTGTGTGCTCCATTTCCAATTATGGTTTCAAGACTGCAGAGTAAAATATAAGCGAATATTAACACGAGTGCAATCAGGTATTAACCTAAAGGTCACTTCCCCTTTTGTGGTTATTTATGTCATCGCTGGGGTGGAAGGGAAAAAAGCCAAGCAAACTCCATAGGTCATCCTGCAATTTCTGTAATTTGGGTGTTAAATAATCAGAAAGTAGGAGCTATGGCAAAGTTGCACCAGCAAAATGGGAAAGCTGGGGGTCTGCAATAAGAATGGCTTAATTTCATTGGCTAAGTAGCAACCACAATAAATGCGTGACTGAATGTCACATTGACAAGATGCCATAAAATAAAGCAGAGAAGTACCTTGGATTTGAAATCCGTGGCCTCTCATGATTTCCATGTGTTGTTTCATAGATGTCTCATTACCTCTTTCATATAGAGTGGCTGCTGTTGAGCGGCTTTGTTTTATGCACCGGAGCAAGAGGTTGGCAGAGGGTAAGAAGGAGCGGAGGGAGAACCTCCTTAGCATACGGCTTATTGGGATCATCAATCACCAGGGGTGTCATTTCTAAATTCCCTCTCCTTCGTCTAATTTGCTGAACCTAATTCCTTATCACACCACACAAGCCGGCATGAGAGATGGAAGCGATAATGAGAGATGGCTTGCTCATCCATGCCGTAATGTACAGGCGCAACACAACTTTGCAAGAACGAGGAGGCCGGGCTTCTTGCTTAGTCACGTTTCTTTGGGAAGGCAGCCAAAGCTCGTCTCCATGAAATCACCAACCCGGGTCCCGTCTTCTGTTTCCTAGGCAGGTCTGATCCGGTAGGCGAGGGAGCCTCTGTCACACTGTCATCAGTTATTATTGACAGCACATCCAAAGATTTCTTTTTACAGGGGCAGGGAGAAGAGAAAGCTGACAATCTGCTTCCTTTTCCCCATCTGGAACTGCAGCCGTCTCCATGAGTGGCTTGTAATTACAACCCATTGAAAGGTGGATTTGTAGAGACTTTATGGGTAGGGCAAGGCTTAAGACATTTGTTCACTTATTCCGTGTGGATTGGCAGCTGGATCTTACTTCCAGACTGATGATGTCTTTTCTGGTCCCACAGTTGAAGGGTAGTTTAGTAAGTCCAAAACAGGGTATATAATAGAAACATATCTGTTAGTGGAGAACACTGTTGTTGGTATTGTTATGTGCCTTCAAGTCAACAGTGACCTATGGCAACATTATTGTAGGGTTTGCTTGGTAAGAATGTTTAGACCAGATTTGCTTTGCCTTTCACCGAGAGAGAGTAACTTACTCAAAGACATCCACTGAGTTTTTATGGTTGGGTAGAGAGATGAATTGAGCATAGTGATACTCAGCTCACTATGCCATATTGACTCCTTCAGGAAACTGCTTCCTTTGCCCTGTTGATAGCAATCTCTTAGCAGTCAATGATATAATCCAAATTCTAGATTATTTACTCTGCAGAAGGGAGAGGCAAAAATCATAGGATGTAAAATTTTATTTGTATCCATGCAACTTTAATAAGCACAATACATAACCAGGAGGAATCTATCCTAATACATATTGAATATGCCTTATCCAAAATGGTTGGGACCAGAAGTTATTTAGACTGCCCCCCCCCCCCACTTGATTTTGAAATACTTATGTTTGGATATATTTGTGTGTGTGTGTCAGGAGTGATTTGAGAAACTGCAAGTCACTTCTGGTGTGAGAGAATTGGCCGTCTGCAAGGATGTTGTCCAGGGGACGCCCGGATGTTTTGATGTTTTTATCATCCTTGTGTTAGGCTTCTCTCATGTCCACACATGGAGCTGGAGCTGATAGAGGGAGCTACCTTCAAGTCACAAGGCTTTAATCCACTACGCCAATGAAATATATTAGGGATGTGACCCAAGTCTAAACATGAAATTCATTTGTATACATAGTTTACAGTATTTTTAGTAACTATCTCAGCCATCCATGTACACCATTTTGGATTTTGAAGCATTCTGAATTTCACAGTTCCAGCAAAGGAAACTGTACTGATAATGCAACAGTCATATATCAAAAATATACCCCTGGTGCTGAAACTAATGAAAAATATATCTTGAAGGACCTTGGCATGTCTATAAAGTCCCTAAATTAATTCAAAATTAATTCAGGACTGGATTATAGCCCATGTTTTAATAGAAGCCAATAAAAAAGTTTTTCAGGTTTTCGCATGACCAGAGCACTGCAATCCTCAAGGAGAAAACAATCAGCTGAATGAGGCAGCAATAAAGGAGCAATTACTTTTTCACACAAGTCCCTCAACAAGTGACAGGATAACAAAATGTGGCTCACAGTTTCAATATTTCCATCTTCTCACACACAGCCTGATGCTGAAATAGGATTCTTCTTTATTGGCGGCCTAGTGCCACTGAGGGAAGGACATTTCAATATACACTTGAGAAAGCTTTCCTATATTTTGGATATGTTCAGAGATATAAACGGAAAGGTGTGGGCTCAGACAAGAGCTCTGGACAAGCCAAGTGCTGAAAGTTTTCCTCCTCGTTATAGAAGAGTTGTTTTGGCATTCAGTTTCCAGCCATTGTTATGACAATATTTCTTTTGCTTTGCTCATGTTTAAGGATGGGAAGAAGGAGATACAAATGGATTCAGGGGCTGTATATTCTCCAACATCTTGAAGATGAAACTGGGACATGTGTGTCCAAGCATGTTAAAAATCTCAAGACAAAGAAGTAGCAATTGGCATAGTTTTCTGTATTTGTATAAATAGGGCCTGTAAGAACAATACAATCAAACAGTACAAGGCATATCTTTGAAATGTCGGATGGTCCTTTCTACTTCTCATAAAAAAAGAGAGAACTGGTATCCTTAAGGACCTGGTTTCAAATGTATATGGCTTGCAGTGCCTTATGCCTCTGAGGAAGCCTATTTCAGACTCGTTTCATGTATCTCAGGAGAGGCTTGCTGATCTGGCAGAAGTATAGGCCATATATGATAACACTAGAGGTGATGGGAATGAGGGGTTTCTGCATCCGACTTTACAGAAGGTACCAAGGCCGCCTTCCAATCAATACTTGCAAATACTATCATTTGTGGCCACTTGGATTCAAATGCCTTCCCGTGTTGGTGTGTCGGTGGAGGACCTGCATATTAAAAGCCTAGGATCTTAGTGGCTTACCAGATGTGCCTAAAGGTTGCCCAGATAGGCTTTTTCTTTTTTTTTTTGTAATAATTTTTATTATAGAATTTACATTTAACACTTGTCTCCTAAGGGGAAAGGTGGAAGGGAAGATTAGTTGTAGGACAGGGAATTGGGAAAGGGGAAAGGGGTGGGTGGTGAGAGGGGAAACCAGTCCTTGGGAGGGGATAGGGATAGTGGTAGGTAAGGAGCCCTGAATTGGGGTGGGGGAAAGGAGTGGGGTGGACTTCCGCTCTACTATCTTCTGTTAGTCGTCCTGCTTGATTCATCTTCTTAGCTCTTCTTCTACGTATTCTTCAAAGTGTGTCCAATCCGTTTCTTTCATTATTCCTCCTGTATTTTTTTTAGTCAAAAAGGTTAGCTTATCCATGTTCTTGATTTCCATTACTTTGTCTAACCACATCTCTCTAGTAGGGGTTTCTGAGTGCTTCCAGTATTTGGCAATTACCAATCTCGCTGCCGTTATTAAGTAAGTGTAGATTTTCTCTAAATTCTCCTTATTTTTGGCTTCTACTTTATTCTCGTTTTCGAAGATATTATATAACCCTAATAGGTAGTGGTCAGGCTTATATTCCAAATTAATTTTCAGAATTTTCCTACATTCCAAATTAATTATTGACCAGAACTTTTTAACTTTTTTACAGCTCCACCACATGTGGATGTATGACCCAACCTGCTCTCTACATCTCCAACATTTGTTATCTATATTATTGTACATTAAGGCAATTTTTTTAGGCGTCAGATACCACCTATGGATAGTTTTAATCCAATTTTCCTTGAGGTCAGTGGCCCGGCAATACTTAATTTTCTTATTCCATATCGCCTCCCATTCATTTATTAGAATTGGCCTGTTTATGTCTCTTGACCATTTTAACATTGGTTCCTTTATTACTTCCTTTTCCGTGGCCCACTCCGCTAATTTGTTATATAAAATAGTTATCACCTTTTTCTCTCTATGTAATATAATATCCCAAAACTCATTAGTTGGACTAAAACCCAGTTTTTTATCAGCCCTAAAACATTCTCTTAACTGGTAATAATGTAGCCATGATACATTCTTGTAATTAATTTGAATTTCTTCTAACTTCTTAATCTCTGGTAGTCCATTCATATTTGACCAGTTTAACACCTCCTTATACGTTGGCCAGGAAATCCATCCTAGTTCTCGTCTCTGGTTCGCTTCTAACGGCGAGAGCCAAAGCGGTGTCTTTTCATAAAAAAATCTTTTGTACTTAGTCCAAGTTTTTAGTAACGCCGACCTAACAAAATGATTACCAAAATTCCTTTCAATTTTATGTTTACCATACCATAAATACCCATGCCAGCCCCTTCTTAAATTGTAGCCTTCTAATGATAAAATTTTCACTTTTTTTAGGTTCGCCCAATCCCTAATCCAATCCAAAGCACAGGCCTCATGATATAATTTAAGGTCTGGCAAATCGAGCCCCCCTCTTTCTTTGGGGGTTAGCATCGTCGAGAGCTTAATCCTGGGTCTTTTATTGTTCCATACAAACTTTCTTATGTCTTTGTACCAATTGTTAAACAGTTGATTATTTCTTATTATAGGAATGTTCCTAAATAGGTACAGCATCTTTGGAAGGACTAACATTTTTACTGTCGCTATTCTGCCTAACAGAGATATCTTTAAATTTTTCCATTCCTCCAGATCTTTTTTTATTTCTTTCCATTTCCTCATATAATTGAGTTCCAGCAAGCGATTATTTTTTGCCGCAATCCAGATACCTAAATATTTAATTTTGTTTGCTAGTTGGAGTCCCGTTTCCTTCTTTATTATTTCCTGGTCCTGTGGTGACAAATTCTTTGTCAACAACACTGATTTATCTTTATTAATTTTAAACCCTGCTAATTTGCCGAATTCTTCAATTTTATTTAGCCAAAATCTGATATTATCCTTAGGGTTTTCTATTATGCAGATTACGTCGTCCGCAAATGCTCGGGCTTTTATTTCCTGTCTATCTACTTTTATTCCTGCTAGCTGACTATCTTTCCTTATAGATCGCAATAAGATTTCTAGGGCCAATATAAAAATTAAAGGCGAGAGTGGACAGCCCTGTCTAGCCCCTCTATTGATTTTGAACTTTCCAGACGTTTGTCCATTTACTCTAATAATGGCTTCTTGCTGAGTGTATATAGCATTTATACTGTTTTGAAATTGAGCCCCCATGTCTAATTCTCGTAATAACAATTTTATAAAATCCCAATTCAACTGGTCGAAAGCTTTCTCGGCATCTAGTGCGAGAAAGCCTACTGTCTTTTGGTGATTATGCTCATAATATTCGATTGCATCAATTATTATCCTAATATTATCTTTTGTGCTACGATTTGGTAAAAAGCCTGATTGATCGTCTGCAATCCAATTATTTAGAAATTTTGATAGCCTTTTTGCCAAAATTTTTGTAAAAAGTTTATAATCCGAGTTTAGCAACGCTATGGGTCGATAATTTTTAACCTCACTTTGGTCTTTCCCTTCCTTATGAATCATTATTATCTCTGCTTCACTCCATGTTTTTGGGATAATACTTTCTGTTAAGACCAAATTCATTATTTGAACCAGATGTGCAATTACCTCCTCCTGCTCAATTTTATAAAACCCGGCTATAAACCCGTCTAATCCAGGCGCTTTATTTGCTTCTAATTCTTTTATCGCACCTTTCACTTCTTCGGGTGTTATTTCTTTATTTAATTCTAATCGTTGCTCATCTGTTATCTTTTGCAATTTTTGCTTGCATAAGTATTTTACTATTTCCTCCTGACTGATCCGTTCCTTTTCATATAATTGCTCATAATAGTTTTTAAATTCTTCCTTTATTTCCTCGTCGGTGTACAATATTTTCCCTTGCGAATTTATTTTTAATACTTGTTGGCTATATCTTTTTTTCCTTAATATTCTAGCAAGCCACTTTCCTGGCTTGTTAGCGTTTTTGAATGAATATTGTTTTGCCCACTTTACCTGATTTGCTAAGTTATCTAATTCGAGGTTTTTTTTCTGGTTCCTTAGAATAGCTAACTGCTGATTTATCTTATTATTACCAGGATTTACTTTTAATACTTTTTCCTTTAATTCTATTTGATTTTGTAGTTGTTTTAAATTCTCATTTCTCATTCTCGTTTTTAACTTCTTTTGCTGAATAAAGAACCCTCTAGCCACTGCCTTGTAGGCGTCCCATATAATTAATGGGTCGGTCTCTTGTATGTTATTAAATTTGAAATATTCTTTCGTCATTTGCCTAATTTTTATAATATCCTCTTCTCTTTTGATTAAATTATCATTTAACCTCCATTTCAAATTTATTTTTTTCTTGTTGACTTCCATTAAAATAGCACCGTGGTCAGATAAGTCTCTAGCAAGAATTTCTACCTTATTTATTTTAGTAGCTAATAATTTAGACGTCCAAATCATATCGATTCTTGACCACGAATTGTGGCGGTTTGAATAGAAGGTATAATCCAATTGGGTGGGATTTCTCAATCTCCACGAATCATGGAGATCAAGTTCATTCTTTAGAGCTATAAAATTCTGTGGTAATGTGTTATTTATTTTGGTCTTTTTATTTACTTTTTTATCCCTGTTTTTGTCCAATATACCATTAAAGTCCCCCATTATAATAATATGATTGAAATCACTTTCCTTGATATGATTTCTTAAATTTTTGACAAATTTTCTTTTCGGCCCATTGGGTGCATAAATATTACAAATTAATATTGATTCTGAGTTTAATTCGATTTTCACTGCTACTATTCTTCCCTCATTATCTTTAAATTCTAAAGATGAATTTAATTTGTTATTAATATACAGGGCCACTCCTTTTCTCTTCTTCTCCCAGATAGGCTTTTTCTTTAACATTTTTTATTCAAGAAAAGAGACCTATAAACAAACAGAAATGTATACAGAGAAACAAGAAATTACATAAAGCAAAAAGACAATATCCCCCACTACATTTTTTTCTTAATATGAAAAATTAAGCTACAACAACTAACAAAACTCCATTTAAAACCCACACACACCTCAACACATACTAGGCTTTAGCACAGCCGGTTAACTACCAACTGCAATAAATCTTGCCAATTCGAAAGATTGGCAGTTCGAAGTCTGGGTCAGGGTAAGTGCCCAACCTTCAGCCCAGCTCACTGCTCACCTAGCAGATCAAAAACAGCTGTGAGTAGATAGATAGGTACTACTTAAGCAGGGGGGTATTTTAATTGGCATCATAAGGAAATACCAGAGAAAAAATGCATGAGATCAAAAAGGAGGAAGTTTGTGAATGGTGTTGGGAATCACCTTGGACTACTCAAGTCTAAATGTAGTCAGATAGATGATAGGATTAGATTGAGGGAATCCTTTCCCTGTTTCCAAAGCATGCCTAGACAGGCTTTACTGTATGTCCCCTCTTCCTATCCTGTTTACGTCACATCCCTTACTTTGAAGTTAGTAGAAATGTGAATCTTCAGGGACACTAACTTCTCACTGGTCAGAATGTCTTTTATGGCCCCAATAAACTGGACCATGAGGTTGGAACCATTTTGGTTCAGTCTTCTCCCTTTGTTCTTCAAGCTAACAGCAACACCTTGCCACTCCTCCTGGCAAGATGTAACTATTTAGATGTTTGTTATTTTTTCCTTTCTTATTTTTCCCTAGAAACTAGTCTAGAGTAGCCTAGACAGCTCCCAAAACTTTCTATCTATAGTGGAATTCTTTTTACCTGAATAAATGCTGTTTGAACTTTTACTGAGACTCTGCACTCTATTGCTATCCTAAATAGACAAAGGCTTCTCTTTTCTCACAGCGTGTAAGTAACTGCTGCATTTGAAAGTTTACTTTTGCTACTCTGCTATATTTTGTTGGAATCTCCCCCAGAGAGGGTTAAATTGAGTGTAACCACTCAGAGATTACCCCAATAAACAGGGCTCTTCGACATGAAGGATGGAGCGACAGCACCTCCTCATGGCTGGAATCGAGCACAACCTCCAGTATGCCGAAGATGGGAAATGCCTATATACTTCTATCTGTACTGTGTCTGTCCTGTCTGTGTATAACGGCATTGAAAGTTTGCTGTATATGTGTTCTGTGATCTGCCTTGAGTCCCTTTCGGCATGAGAAGGGTGGAATATAAATACTGTAAATAAATAAACAAATAAGGCCTTACACTCTGTGCTTGTGAACGTCTCTGTTCCCTTACAATGTATATCACTATATAACCACCCTTCTACTTTCAATAGCATTCTTCTAAACCAGAAAAAAATAGAAGAAATTTGTCCCCATTTTTGGTGTAAAAAGTAAATAAGCCAAGTCCTTAAATTTGGTCAAGGATTTCTCCTTGATCAACATGGCCAGCTTATCCATCATAGCTAATTCATTCACACATCTTCATAAGGGCCCGGGCTGTGGCGCAGGCTGGAGAGCAAACCAGCTGCAACCAGCTGCAATGAATCACTCTGACCAGGAGGTCATGAGTTCGAGGCCCGCTCGGAGCCTATGTTTGTCTTGTCTTTGTTCTATGTTAAAAGGCATTGAATGTTTGCCTATATGTGTAATGTGATCCGCCCTGAGTCCCCTTCGGGGTGAGAAGGGCGGAATATAAATGCTGTAAATAAATAAGGCAGTCTTCTTGCATCATAGTAGCTGATTTTTTTCCATTTCTGGGCATAAATGATTCTCACTGTCATAGTCAAATATAGTTGTAATCTTCCTTATTTTCTCTCTGTGTGACCATCAAGCATCCCCAAAATGTAGAACTCTGGTTTCGTCATGATTTTGACCTTAAATGTCTTCTAACATCTTATGTATTTGAGTCCAGTATTTCCTTAGAAAGGCTTTAAATGTGCAGCTCTGCCACCAACACAACCCTCCCTCCTTGTACCTGACAAAGAGAGGTACAAAGCTCTGGCAAGGAAACGGAAACAAACAGAATGAGTAATAAGTCAGGTCCAGAGAGCAGCAGGGGATGACCTTTGCAAGCGTATGGATAAGTGCAGCCCGGCTCTGTGAACCTCCTTTGGCAACCGAGGGACGCACCCAACAGTCAACTTATTTAATGCCAACACAAAGCCTTGGCAAGAAGGCCCTATTAATAGGTATGCCTTTCTGCATGAAAAGGGGTGGGATGTGGGGTGAACAGGAACCAGAATACAAAGAAGCTGCTAATTAAAGAGCACCGTTGCTAGACGCCAGTCATACGTATTAGGGGGAGAGAGAAAATATAACTAGCGAGAATGAAAGGTTTCATTTTAATCAAGCCGTAGCAGATATTAAAGGGTGGGTGGGAGGTGAAGAGTTTGAAAGGAACACTTGGGCTTAAATGTATATTGCTGGCAGTGCCTTTCACTCATTGGGGGTCTCGAAGGAATTTTGTATTATTTACAGCGAAATTAGTTATTTAGACATAACCTAAGAGGTCATTGTATGTATAGCATAAATGACAGACCCCACAATCTAATTCATGAATATAAAAAGCATCGTTATTTTAAACCATGAATGCAAATTCCTACCCACCTACATAACTACCTACTACACTTTCTTTCAAATCTAGCTCATAGTTCAAATGTCTTCCAAATGCAACTCCATGTCTTGATTTAAGCCAGGGATGGGAATCTAATGGCCCTAAAGAAGTTTTGGGAATATAGCTCCCAGCATTTCTGGCCACTGCTGATGGAGTTGCAGTCTCATTCCAATCTAAACCTTCCCTAATCGTGTTCCAGATCAATACGTCTCTAACAAAGGCTGGAAGCTGGTCTGTCTCTTTCTATACACTGAAGCTTAGTGTGTTTTAGGCTTGGTAGTCCCTCAATGGGCAATATTTGTTAGATGATAAAAATAACAGAATCCCAGCAAACACTGTTTGCGAGTAAATTGCCAAAATAGTCAGAGTTCCTCATCACTGTTGTCAGCTCTCGAATGCTTTCAAGCGCCACCGCATGTCATCTGTTTCAAGGTACCAAGTGCTACAATCTTAAACATGTTTGCTAAGATTAAGCCTTGTGAGAATAAGTGGGACAAAAGATGAATAAATGCACATATAATTGTAGTTTTAATTTTCCAAATTTAATAGACCAGTTGACTAGAAGAAGATATTTAGCCTATTGATCCAGAAAGAGGGGGCTCAATTCCATATTGCAATCTATGTTGCATTGATTGAATACATGCATTTGGCCCAACATATTTGCAGGTTTAATTTTTGCAGATTTGATTATTCATGAATTTGATTAAAAACTGTCTGTTTAGGGATCTCTAGGTCCTCCAGTGTAATTCTATGGTCAACTTCCACTGGCTTCCTTACATCCAAATGCTCAGTTCTGTTTCTGGCAGGCATAAATCTACTTATGTAGATGTAAATCCCATGCTGAATCCCAGCCAAGATTCATTGCTCAAAAATGTATAAAAATGACAAACCAAATAAATTTGCTATAGAAATAACAACAGATATTGCTGAACAGATATGTCTGATGAACATACAGGCAAAAAAGATGGAGAAAAGTAATATATTAATAAGTAGTTAGACTGTAGGAGTTAAAGAAAAGCAAGGAAAATTTGATTTTGCCAAAGTCACTGGGGGCATTGAAGATGAACAGCCACTCTCTTGGGAATTGTACAGTGGAAAGGTACAGAAAGTATGTGTGGGAAGGGAACGAGAAGTGCCAGTGAGTCATCCTCACCATTCTCCATGTTTCCTTGGGATGTCAAAATCAAGAACGTGCATTCCCCCACTCCATGGCAAAATGTGCATATATGCATGTTGTTTATGCATGGAGTTGCTTAGGTTGTTCAGAAGTTTACAAAGGGAAGTGTCCTAGGATGCTTCCAGAATGCTTCCTTGATGGAGCCTGCTGGATGCCATCACATGACGTAAGGTTACCTCTGGCAGGGCTCCGTAGAGGAAACGTCCTGGCAACATGCTAGGATGGTTCCCAGAGAACATGGGAGGCTTATTGATCTCAGGGTGATGAGGTCCTTATTGCCGCCCATCTTATTGACCTCAGAGTGATGAGGTCCTTAGTCTATTCCAGCAGGGAGGGGAGATTGTCATGAAGGACTCAAGTAGCATCTTTGATACCAAGTAATTTATCATAGCACAAGATTTTGTGGGTATCAGAGTTCTTCTCCAGGTATATTGATGGCATCTTCATCACTGATGGGGGCATGAATGGATAAGATGGGCCAGCCCAAGAAAAAAAAATCAGACAATCACAGCCCATGGGATGTTCTGAACATGCATCTACATGGAAAAAAAGCTGTCACTTGTAAGCTCAAAGGGGACTTTGGAGCAGTTAGAGGCAGAATGGCAACCAGCTAGAAAGGATGAGTTGATATTCTTAAATACATGGTTTTATGATCTGGGTGTGTGAACAGAGTGCAGGTCGTTTGTGTTTAACTTATCTAATAAATATTTATTGCCTCAAATTCTATCGAGGCTTTGCATCTTTCTAAGTGGATTTGTGTCTGCAGGAGTGAGAAACTGCACAATGTCCCTATCCATAAAAGGCAACTGTTGTATTACTACATAGCAGTGCCAGTAAAGTGCTGAGTATGCATTTGTGCCTTCTGGATTGATTCACAATAGGTTGGATACACACCAATCTTGATGTCTATTGCATTGGCCCTGATACTCATTAGCATTGGCACCTATGTGCATCAGGTAGTCTTGTCGGTGTTCTGTTATGCATCTTTCCCATCACTTCCCATTTTGGAAAAATGGCAGCATGCAGCCCACAAGGGTACAGAGGACCAGGAAAAATGCTGGGTGTGGCCATCTGGGTTTCCCAACCATTTTGTAATGTCATAATGGATTTTATATATTGTTATGATTTTAACTATGTGTCGGCATCGAATTGTTGCCAGTTGTGTAAGCTGCCCTGAGTCCCTTCGGGTGAGAAGGGCGGGATATAAAAGTTGGAAATAAATAAATAAATATCATCAAGGGAAACGCACTGCGATAATGCAGTTTTGAGGTTATCAGTGCTGGTGGTCACAGGCTAGGCTGTTTATATTTTGTATTCCATTTTAGGATTCAAACCAGCAGCTTTAATGTTTCTGAGGATGCCCCATCACCTCTTCCAGCTCCTTCCCAAAAGTCAGGTCTTCTTCACACTACTTTTTTGGTCCTTGTCACTTAAATGTAATTGAAGGGGTTTTGTGTGTGTGGATACTTCTTAAATCCTGGGGTTGCCTCAAGCCTGCTGACGTGTGTCAGTGTTGGTTACACTGGATTCACACTTGATGGATGAGTTTTCTGTTGTTAGATAGGATGCTATGCAGAACATACTCAGAAAATTCCCACAGTGCCTGGAATATGAAAACAAAATCACAACATTCATGGACTTGTGACTTCTAAGTATGAAGACACACACATAAACTAGCTCCAACATACTTTCCCCAAAGAGGGTACATTTTGGTATGATCTTCCACAAAGTTGTCCATGTGAGGAGCAGATGATAGAAATTTTGCTTAGCCTGGCAAATTTGCTTAACATTTTTGCAAGGTAAGGCATTATAATAATATAATAATAATAAAACTTTATTTATACCCCGCCACCATCTCCCCAACGGGGACTCGGGGCGGCTCACATGGGGCCATGCCCAAGACAATACAATAGACAAAATATAAAAACAACATATCAGAATGCAATTAAACAATGCAACAATAACACTACACAATACAGAACAAAAAAGCAGAACGTAGCATAACATAACAAGGGCGGGCCGCATGGACACAAGGTTAAAAACTCGGGGTAAGAAGAGATAAGAATAAAACCATGGGGAACAGGGTCTACAGAATTCATGTTGGGGAGAGAAACACAGGAGGTATATACAATTACTCTCCGAAAGCACACCGGAAGAGCCATGTTTTTAAAACTTTCCTAAAGGCTAAAAGAGTGGGGGCTAGCCTGATCTCAATGGGCAGTGAGTTCCACAAACGGGGGGCCACAGCAGAAAAGGCCCTCTCCCTTGTTCCCACAAGGCGGGCCTGTGATAAAGGCAGTGGAGACAGGAGGGCCTCCCCAGATGAACGAAGGGCTCGGGCAGGTTTATAGTAGGAGATGATACCACCAGAAATCTACAGTAACTACCTGCCTTTGTTGAGTGCTCCTAAAATGAAATGGCATTATCTGAGATCCAGCAGCCTATTCAGGGCTGTGCAGCATCATTATTGTGCTTAGCTGTGGCACTCAAACATCCTTTCGGTTACAACTTAGAAAAAGCTTCCAGCTGTGCATAAGGCTAAGACACCAGCAATTTTCACCTTGAATAAAAGTTTAGTGGCACTCATTGTTTTTAATTTGCAGCTTTTAGGACATGAAGTCTTCATTTTATAGATTTCCCCCTCTTTCCTGCAAGGAATTCATTTGCTTTTCTGTTTGTAACCATTGATTCTCCGTATTAGGGGCTGATAAAACAGATTAGCCACAATAGAATGTTAATCAAGGCCATGTTTCAAAGTTACTGCTTCCTAAATTTATTATTTCTTTTTTCATTCTTTCGTGGAGCGTTCAATGGCTGTTTGTTGATCAACTGGTAGTAGTAGAGCAAACCGGGCACCCTGAAAGATTAATGGAAAAAACAGTAAAGCAAGACAGAGTAATGGGACAATGCAATTATATTTTTCTGTGTTGTGTGTTGTTTTCTTGATAGTTGTGTCTAAGTGAGGAGAGGCTGGGAGCGGGGATGTCCAATTAGATTTACAAGCTCTAGAGATGGCCATTTTATTGCTAGATTCATTGTCAGCTGAGCGGGTAAAATACTGTGGATGTGTTAAAAGTGCACACAATACCAAACACCTTGCAGCTGCCAAAGGAAATGGCTTTCACAATATTAAATTTGCAGGGATTTGGATACTGGAGACAATCTTTTTGTCTCCGGTATGCTACCCTGGAGATGAGAGGTGAATGGAAAGATTGGTGGCCCTAGATATGGCTGTAAAAGAGGCCAGCAACTTCAGCTTCATACTGAAATGAACTCATCCGTGGGGGTTTACCGGCTTCAAAATGTGCCAGTTTGGAACTAAATCCTGATATCGTGGTCCAGGCAGAACAAAGGGAGAAGGATGATGAAAGTGAAGGTTTATAACTGGGGAGAAAAATGAAGCTGTGCGTGGGAGAACTTGCCAATTCTTCTGTTACTAAAACATTTTCACCATATTTTTTATTTATTTGATTTGATTTGTACCCTACTGTGACCCCAATGATGCCTTTTTGAGCCCAACTGGGACTCAAAGCAGCTCACAATACAAGTAAAAACAAAATGGGGTGCAAAATCTGTTTCAAGGAGGGAGTTATATGGTTCTTATAACCAGCACCAGTCACCAGTCTAAACATAACATACAGACAAGTGAAAGGGAAAGGCACTTTAGAACAGGGCTGGAGAATGTGTTGTCGAAGGCTTTCATGACTGGAATCACTGGGTTGTTGTGAGTTTTCTGGGCTGTATGGCCATGTTCCAGAAGCATTCTTTCCTGGAGAACCTTGAGAACCTTCCTATGGGCCATGTTGAATATTAGAATAAACATCTTGCCGAGAACTGTTCAACAGTGGAATATGCCATCTCAGAGTGTGGTGGCATCTCCTCCTTTGGCAGTTTTTTAAACAGATTGGATGGCCATCTGTCTGGAGTGCTTTGATTAGTTGTTCCTGCATGGTGAAGGGTTGGATTGAATGGCCTTTGTGGTCTCTTTCAACTTTAAGATTCTAACATGGCAGCCCTTGCTAAATGCAGACAGCTAATTCCTATTTCCTGCAGGTGGAAGTCCACTTACATAGACAAAAGCCCCATATTGAATCCCAACCATTGTTTTTAATATACTGTATTGTCTTGAAAAGCATCTTTATAGGCTTTATGAAACTGTACCATCTCTGGACTGAGATTTTTTAAATGCTAGTTTTACTTTGTTAAATTGCTTCCTTTGTATTAAGCTTGTGGAACATATTCCTTTTAAAAATAACTCCACACTTTAGTGACAGATGTTGTTTCTTTGCTGAGCTCCGAGGGTGCAATGAACCTGGCAAAGCCTTCTCGGGTGGCTTCCAGAAGTCAAAAGCTTTTGAGCTGTCAGTCTCCACCAGCTTTTCGTTAATTCTAGCTTGACGTGGCGTAGAGTCGGGGGCCAGGCTCACGTCTTTGCTGCCGGGGGAGCTCACAGCAGGCGGGGAGCAGCTCAATCGATCGGTGATCCTGGTCATCCAGAAAGAGTGTTAATTGGTCTGAATACTTCAAGCATTCAGCACGGACTGACCTAATCACCAGCCACAGAGGAGTCGGGAAATTGCTGCGGGGAAGCAGAGAGAGGAGAGCGGGGATAGAGCCGCCCTTGGCACAAAGACTCTGAAGGAACTGCTGGCAAGGTTTGACTGGCAAGATGTTAACAACAAGGGGTATCCACAACTTTCAAGTATCTGAGAGGGGCAAAGAGAGAAGCAGAGGCATAGCTGCAACAGCTAGGACAGCACTCAGAGCTCACTATCCAAGGAAAGTGTGGCCTGTGGACATAATAGAAGCCCAAACCTTAGAGAACCTATATGGGGTGCTTCCGTGCTCTAGAACAGTGGCTCCCAAACTTTGGTTCCCCAGCTGTTTTGGACTTCAGTTCCCAGAAGCCTCAGCCAGCCTGACCATCTTTGGATTCTGGGAAGTGAAGTTGAAAACATCTGGAAGACAAAAGTTTGGGAACCAAAACTTATCCACGGGATTGCTTTTCCTGGCATCTTTTCCTAATCCAAAGAATGCACACTTTCCCTCAGTTTGTGAAGCCTCATTTCCCAGTGTTGACTGTAGTTTCTTTCATGCTGTGATAAACCCGATAATGTAAAATCAGACAGATTGATGCAATGCCATTTGCAGGTACATTTTCTCCTGCTGCAAAGTATCACTTCATGTGTATTGTGTGTTTGTGTGATATTAGAGGTGACAGCAAATGGACTGTGGGTGAGTTCTTTCTTTTCTGTTCTCCCTTTCTTGATGGAAAGGTCTGGAGAACTCAAGAACATGGAAACTTGTGGGACATTTCATTGTGTAGCCATGGGTAGTACTCCTCCTCCTCCTCCTCCACATTAAAATAGTAAAGCTGTGGTTCAGTTTCCATCAACATAAATATTGGACTGTCTAACCAAAGTAGTATTTGGATATTCTTCTCTGCAAGGATGGTAGAGACGGAACAGAACTGTGGATGAGCAAGAAAGAGCTATATGCACCCACAACTCCTTTATGGTGACTGTAGATTAGAGGTGAGATATCATCCAGTCCATCCCAAGGAGCCACAGAAAAAATAGTTGTTGCTACAGAGTGCTGTTGTTTTCAAATTCAGGAATAAGGAATAGTTTGTGATTGCCCTTGGTCACATCAGAGTACAGCTATGACTTAATGGTGGAAGGTGGAGAGGAGGGTGAAGTGGAAGACTTTCATCTTGCAAAGTGTTTCCTTTTGGCTGCTACATGCACATGTTTGGCTTCCTAGTTACAATTCCTGTCTGGGCAAGTTGCCCTCTAGCATAAAAAAAAGTACTCCTATGAGTATTTTTCCTTCTTCACACTTTTCAAAGTTTCAAGGCTATAGGGTGTTTTGGTGGAGTTTTTTAGTTTTGGTTCTCTTGGGAGTTCATTGCAGTTCAGAACAGTCAGGAGCTTATTATATTTCACTGTGTGGTGCATTGGTTGCATCAAAGTTCTCTTTTTCCTATACAAAACAGTATTGCCTATTAGTAATGGTTACCAGCTTAATTAGTACCTCAATCCTATGCACATTTACTGAAACCTTTTAAGCATAACATGACTTACTTCTGAATAAATGTGTGCAGGACCAATTATAAAGCCTCCCCCATTATTTTGATTCTGTAATATGTTTCTGACTTTTCATAATACAATTGAAATCAGAATAATTTTAAATTCTTTATATTGCATATCACCTTGAAGTACCACAATAAAAAGTGGAATATAATAATTAATAATAAATATTTATCCAAACACTGCTGTATGGCAATAACCAGGAATATACCATTAATACAGTTAGAACCATTTTCCTACTTTTTTTCTCTTTTATTATCATTGCAAGCTCCACTGGCTGCCAGTCTGCTACCAAGCTCAATTCAAAGTTCTGGCTTTAGCCTATGAAGCTCTAAATGGTTCCGGCCCAGCATACCTGTACCTGTACTTGCGCAATAGATAGATATGGAATTATGTGCAATGACTATTGGAATGGCCCAGATTACGATTGTGGATAGCGTGGTTAATAATCAAAGTATTGTTTTAATTGTTCTTAAACGTTGTAATCTATTTTATAATTCTATTTTAAAATGTTTATTTTAATTGTATATTGTTTTAAGGCATCAAAGAGTTGCCTATGTGTAAAGCGGCCTTGAGTCCCCTCCGGGGTTGAGAAAGGCGGGCTAGAAATGTCATATATATCTATATATCTGTACCTACAATGGTATGCAGTAAGCAAACATTTTAAATCTGTTTTGCATATAATAATGATAAAGTGACAACACTGCAAAAACCGTATCATGGATAACTATCATTGTCCAAGTGGAAACTGACTATTGTCAGCACATTTTAACTTCTACAGCACCTAAGTTTGTCGACAGATATTTCAGTTCAGAGGAAGGGATTTGCCGTATTTCGCTTACAAAGGGCCTTGTAGCCTCAGACAGGACAAATATGGGCTAGGTCTCGAGGGATTTGCCTTGTTATACAATATTATGTTTTTAGTAATGGAGACAATTGAGACAATTGTCTTTGTTTTTAGCAATGGAGACAATGCCTCATGGCCAACGAGTAGAGTGGCCTTTACTTGCATCGTATCTCCCTCCACTAGCCTCTTAAACTTATTTTTAATGACTCAAGAAAGATTCAAGTCTGTGACCCTCCACTATCATTTATATTCCCTTAAAATGACTTTTATGCCTGATAAAAAAAACTTCTGCACTGCCTGCACAATATTTTTGATGTCTTTGGGTGGCTTAACAGGTGTCATCGTAATGTACTGTTTTGGATTTTGCTCTGTTTGACTGCATGCATAGTGTGGTGTTATTATTGTTGTGTGCCTTCAAACCCTATCATGCAGTGATCTTGGCAAACTTTGTTCAGATGGGGTTTGCCATTGCATTTCCCCAAGGCCAAGAGAGTGTGACTTGCCCAAGGTTATTGTGTGGTAATGCCTAGAGAACATACTTTATTGAATGTGGATAAATGAAACTGTGGATACCATTCCCATGAGTATGGTATTCATTTCATGGTTGCCTGACCTGTTTGGCACAAGTTTGTCCACGTGAAGCAGGTGAATATAGCACTGAAGGAAACATGCAGAATAATCACAGGATGTCTTACATCTACACCTGTTGATAGACTCTATAAACTATCTGGCACTGCCAACTGCGAGAGAAATATGGTTGAACACTGTGAAAGCCATCCACTGCATGGCTATCAGCCTCCTCCCAGTAGACTTAAATCAAGAGAAAGCTTCATGAGAACCGCCACTCTTCTTAATGTTCCCCCAGCAACAGCAAGAGTATACCTCAGGGCAGCTAAACCAGGAAAGCCCAAAAGGATGGTTCCCTTGAGGGTCTTCATCCAGGGGCAAACCAAGAGTGGGCAACTTGGAAGTCCCTGAACAGACTCAGAAGTGGAGTGGGCAGATCAAAAGACAACCTGGCAAATTGCACTACCTAGAAGCAGCCTCCACCTTGTGCGACTGTGGAGCAGAACAAACAACTCCACATCTGTATGCTTGGCCACAATGCCCTGCCTCATGCACAGAGGAAGAATTGTTAAAAGCTACAGACAATGCAGTCACTGCTGCCCATTTTTGGTCTAAAATTATTTAGCCGCTTGAGCTCCCTCTATTTTATCAGTTTTATACTTATTTATGCAATGCTTTTGACACAAAATAAATAAATAAATTCCATGGTTGTAGTAGGGAGTCAAACCCTGGTCTGTAGAGTCATAGTTGTTGGAGTATGGTTGTATTTGTATGAAATGTAAATCAAGTGTTTACTGCTGATGAGCTAGAGTGCGTATTTTCAGTAATGAAATAGTTAAGAGCAGGCTAGTTTTGACTGACAGCCTGCTGTGATTACTGTGACCTATGAGGCTGTGATTACTGTGACCTATGAGGCCTTTGAAGGTTGGAACTTCCTCTGGACAGAGGAATGTGTTTCTTATCTTATCTGTGGTGTTCGGCTTGAGCTTTCGCTGAAGATGGATTATGAATGCTATGCTCTGAAGCCGAGAAATGCAAACTGTAAATAGACATGTAAATAAAGTTAATCAACAGTTGGACTTCGTCTACTGGAGTGTTTGTTTGACCAGTGCTGTTTCTCAGAATGGGAATACAGTCTGGAGAAGGAGGTGAGACCGGGATGATGAATTTTGGAATTCACTCTGCACCCCATCATCTCCTGACAATAGTCCAACACTCAACACCATCTTGGCTCTTTCACAGCATGGCTACAACATGGTGATCCCACCCTACTCAGTCTACGCAGTCTATTTGTAATAGGGATTTCAAAATTGCCCATGAGATGAATACTTAAGTATCAGCTGTTTCTGGAACAAAGTTTATTATGACCTATTATATTCTAAAACAAAGTTAGATTACAATGAGCTCAAGCCCTACCTAAAAGCAGGAATATTCATGGTGGATCCCACACCACAATACCAGATGTGCAACTCACAGCAAAGAGAGCCCTATAGGAGTGTTACAATGACTCTGTATGCATCACACACTTCTCAAGGTGTTTTTCACCATCTGTCATATGTAGATTTGTAGACCCTTTCCTCAAGTGGATCATTTTAATGATATTTAAGTCTTCTGCTGGAGTCTTTGGCTATGAGTAATAAAAAAATCAAAAACATTTGCCGAGCACAAGTTTTTAGCTGTGAATTCATAGTGAAGGTCATGACTAACAAACTTGGTCATGGCTAGCAAACATAATTCAAATGGCCTTCAATGACTGGCAAGGAAACATGACTTTGAGGGGTTTTTTTTAAAGCTTTACTCGTGAAGTTCTTCCATACTGTGAGGATACAACTGGGTAGGTGAATTTGATATAGACAATGAGAAGGCCAGAAATGACAAGTTTTAATGGTATCATTACCAAGACCATGGCTCTGGGATATCTTCCAGACATACCCTGTGCCCTTCCTCATTGCAGAAAGGGCAGTGATCTATTAAAACTAAGCAGATATTCCTAGGAAATTGATTTGGGAATGCTTTGAGCTTGATCGTTTGGAAATGGGAGACGCCAATTCTGTTTTTTTCCAGATGCTGGCCAGGCTATATCTCTGCATCTGGTTTTAGATGATTTGTTCAAAACATTCCTATTTGGCCATCTCTCATGCCCCACTTGAATTAAATTTAAATGTTTGTGACTGCACTAAGTTCTGGTACCTTGTATTGTCTATATAGTATGAATCTTGTATGGATACAAGATATGTTTTCAGACTTGGTGTGGATAATGTGAAACTCCAAGTGATAGTGAATACTATTGAAAGGAAGGACTTCTGGCTCAAGAATACCATCACCTCATGCTGGAGTACTTAATGTAGTGGATAAGCCATATCAAGTTAAGCAAGTTAGGCAAAGTAGCAAAATCTCTGGGAAGTTTCTAGTTTCTTTTACCCTCTTGTTTCTTTGCATACAGTTCATCATTAAAAGAAGCTCTTTAAGTCCACTCAGAAAATGCTTAGAGAGGGCATATTTTGTTAGATATGAATATATGAAACCACTGATACCAGCAATACTGTACTTTTTGTTGGTTCATTTGGGTTGAATTATGTAGTCTTATTATGTAGCCCCTGGTGGCACAGTGTGTTAAAGCACTGAGCTGCTGAACTTGCGGACCAGAAGGTCCCAGGTTCAAATCCTGGGAGTGGAATGAGCGCCCGCTGTTAGTTCCAGTTCCTGCCAACCTAGCAGTTCGAAAACATGCAAATGTGAGTAGATCAATAGGTACCACTCTGGCGGGAAGGTAACAGCGTTCCATGCAGTCATGCCAGCCACATGACCTAAGAGGCATTTACAGACAACGCCAGCATGTCCTTGGAGGTATCTATGGATAACGCCTGCTCTTTGGCTTAGAAATGGAGATGAGCACCAAATCCCAGAGTCACGACTGGACTCAATGTCAGGGGAAACCTTTACCTTTACTATTGACAAATGTGCTTTTGTTTTATAAAAGAGTTTTTTTTATAGTTTGTTGTTTCCTTTTTTTGCATAATATGTTACACAACTTTTATGATAAGCTGTCTAGATTGTTTTTCAAACAAAGGAAAGAATGGAATTGCAATATCAAAATCAAAATGTTCCAATGTAATTTTCTCCCAGCAGCTGCCCTTCCCAGGATTGGCTTGGTGTTTGGAGCTTTGCTGATTGTCTTTTGAAAAGGAAACGTCCTTTCTCTTTCTCAGGCCCGGCAATATTGCTCTGTCTGTCATAGCTGCCTCGCTAATTTGACTAATGAATTAATACCCCTCTCTCTAGGGTTAAAAGAGCTTGTCACTCACAGATGTGATGTTTTCATCCCGGGCCTCCTGCAGCGATACAGGCTGAGCGCTGCTCCTAGGTGATCGCATGGCTGCCAGCTTCCCATTGTTACAGCACCTGAGGCTTTTGCTATACAGAGGGAGGCCAAGGCTTATGATGGCTGTCTTATTAAATCATCTTATCCAGGTTCCTGTTCTCTTTCAGCTTGTTTCCCGGTTACTTCTCTGCCTGGGGAGTTCGGCTTTGTGGCAGTTTTGGGGGTTTGCCATTGCATTTTCACTCCTCCATCTTTCTGTTTGCATTGCAGGAACTAGATTTTGCAGAGTTTCTCCCTCACACACTGATTATCAGCCTCATCACACTAGAGCACGGATCCACTTTAAATCCGGTTTTTGCCTCCTGCAAAATTCTGGGTTTTGTAATTTAGTGAGGCCAGTACCTCTCTGGCTGAGCAGTTTAAAGACCCCTCCCTAAACTGCAAAGCCCACAGTTCTGCAGGAGACAGAAACTGGATTTGAAGTGGAGCCATGCTCTAGTGCAGGCATGGGCAAACTTGGGCCCTCCAGGTGTTTTGAACTTCAACTCCTACCGGCTGTTAGGAATTATGGGAATTGGAGTCCAAAACACCTGGAGGTCCCAAGTTTGCCCACGCCTGCCCTTGTGTGATGAGTATATCAGGAAGTGATCAGTGCAGATTCACCTAGTTTGCTCTTATATGAAGGAAAGTTGGACAAAGGATGTGTATGGATGGGCTGTAACTGAGTTTCCTTCTTTGGTGTTCTTTAAAAATAAACAGAGGCTGAATGGCCATCGTTTGGGAGTACAGTAGAGTCTCACTTATCCAACATAAACGAGCCGGCAGAATGTTGGATAAGCGAATATGTTGGATAATAAGGAGGGATTAAGGAAAAGCCTATTAAACATCAAATTAGGTTATGATTTTACAAATTAAGCACCAAAACATCATGTTTAACAACAAATTTGACAGAAAAAGTAGTTCAATACGCAGTAATGCTACCTAGTAATTACTGTATTTATGAATTTAGTACCAAAACATCACAATGTATTGAAAACATTGACTACAAAAACATTGACTATTAAAAGGCAGACTGCGTTGGATAATTCAGTATGTTGGATAAGCAAATGTTGGATAAGTGAGACTACTGTACTTTGATTTTGTGTTCCTGTATGATATAAATGGCCATAGAGGTGTCATCCAAATCTGATTATATGAACGGAGAAATCTTCCAACTCTGATCATATGAATGGAGAAATTAGTTTTTCTACCCAATACTTGAGCACCTGTGGATATGTGTGTCTCAGTGTCCCTCTGTCATTAGGGACCCAAACAAAAGAACTACATTAGCCAAAATATCAGACTTTCAAACATTTTTTCTTAAAAAAAAGGAAACCACTCTTTTCCATTGTGAAAGGAACTCCGGTCTTTCCACAGGACAAATATTGCTTTCAGCTGATTTGCGTAGGTGTAGTAGCTTAACTGAAGACACCAGATATTCTCAGAAGTCTAAATCCCTGAAGGCTGTCTGTTTGTGGAAGTCAACCAGGTCCATACCTGGTATTTGGATGGGAGACAACCGCACTCAATGGATTGTCACCTTGTCTTGGTGGAGGGACTTGCGTGTTCCAATGAACCTGTGGGTGTAACTGTCGGAGTCATGTACTCCCATGGCACGTGTTACAATGGCTGTGAAGACAGAATTTGCTGCAGCAAATTGAGAAGCCACCGTCATCTTGTTACCCATGTTTAGACCCTCACCTTGTGAGGACTGTGTGTTGATCAGCTGTGAACTGACCTCCACACATAAAAAAACTCACGCACAGGTGTCTTCCAAGAAAAATACTACACTTGGAAGGCCATTATACTAGGACAATAAGGGATCACCTAAGTAAGTAGGTAATAGCCTATATTTCAGAGAAGGGGAATGACAAACTACTTTTGAGTATTTATGGTAGGGATCCCCAAACTAAGACCTGTGGGCCAGATATGGCCTTCCAAGGTCATTTACCTGTTTCTGCCGTAAACTTTAGACTAGGGTCACCCTAAGTCTGAAACAACTTGAAGGCACACAACAACAATCCTAATTAACTTGACTCTCCCATCAGCCAAATGCAGGCCCACACCTCTTGTTAAAATACTGGTAAGTTTATGTTGATTAAAATTGTTCTTCATTTTAAATATTGCATTGCTCTTTTGTGTTTCTGCACTACAAATATGTGCCGTGTGCATAAGAATTCTTTCACTATAGTCCAGCTCCCCAACAGTCTGCGGAACCGTGAACTGGCCCTCTGCTTAAAAAGTTTGAGGACCCCCAATTTATGGTATCCTGCTCTGCTAAGGGAATATCAGACCCCCTTGTTCTTGGCTGTCCATGGGCCTACACCAGATTTTAGGATTTAAGAAGTTTTGTTGGTCAGGGTCGTCTCCCCCAAAAGCTTACAATCGTGGATCTTGTTCAAGCTTTCTGAAGTAGCTTCTCACCCAGTGATCCCAAGATGGGTTGCTGGACTTGGGGCCACTCTGCTTGATCAACTCACCTACAAACCCACACTCACTCTTTTTCTCCTTCCCTTCTAACTCTGTCTTCTTGGCTACTTTTTCCCAGGTAGCCACACTCATCTCCAGCTGTTGCAGATTACCCTTACTGAAGCCAACAAGCAGCTGTGTTACCTTTCTTCTTTGGCATTGCTGGTTCTACACAGGATCTACCTAACTGACATGGGCAATGTGCTTGTTTCTCCAGTTTCCGATGTGTACCTGAGCAAGTTCTACGGTGTGAGTATCTCCAGCTTCTTACAGTTCTCCTTGCCTAAGAAAAACCCATGAAATCCACGGGGTTGTTGTAAATTAACAGGTGACTTAAAGGCACAGGCACACACACAGCTGTGATGTCATATTCATGAAAATCATTGCCAGAGAACTGGTGTGGGTTACTTTCATCCATTGAGTCATGTTCTGTGAATGGGTTTCTGATTTCTGAAGTAACCCATTGGCCTCACATGTTTTAAACTAGCTCTTCTGTGACTGGCACATTAAACACTGTGCTTTTGTGGTCTGGCATCTTCCCTTCATTGAGCAGCACTGGACCACGCAAGACTCTCTCCAGTTGTTTATTCTGTGGCTCAAATGTGTTTGGTGAATCATGTGCTAGAGCCCTTTATAAATGTTACCACTCTGTATCTCGATTTGCTTCTGTAGTCAGGGCAACCCTATCCACACAACCAAGAAAAAGGTTGAATTGGCTGTGTTGCATGTTCCTCTAGGCATCTGACTAACTCCTGTATCAATGGCATGACAGACACACTACGTAATTATTGTGCCATGACTCCACCTAAGTTCTATGGCAATATCTTGCAGAAACCCAGGCTTTGTAGTTTGGAGAGGCACTAGAACTCTCTGGCTAGCAATCCTTAATACTTTCTCTGTAAACAATTCCATAGTATAGAGCCATGACAATTGAAGTGAATCATAGGGTTCTACTAGACACTAGATTGATCCATAGTCTGATCTAGCAAGGCAATTCATATATTCAAAACTGATGGGCAACAATACAATAAAGGGGTCCCATTTTCACATCCTTTCTGTATAACAGAGCATATATCTTCCTCCTCCATCTCTCCCAAATGAAAAACATGTATGGCAAAGGAAGCTGTGCTTTTGTGTTTCAGTAGCTTCAGCCACACACTTGTTTAGCACATTTGGTCAAAGCACAGGAAAACAGCATCACATTTATCATCTTGCCCCAGAAGCAACGTCAGCAGCATGCTTTGGAGTCATATAAAAGTAGCCAGGAAGAGAAGATACTGTGTTTTAATCTGGTTAGAAACAGAACATGTTCTGGAGACAGTCAAGATGAATGATTACAACAGGTTAAATACATCCCACTGAGCCAAAAGTAAAGAGATTAGGACTGTGGAAAGGAGGTAGATTTCATCCCATCGATCACCTTTCTATGACACGATGAATGGCATTAAAGATTAGAAGATAAACAATCTTGTGTGTTCTGTGGTAACATGAGCAAAGCTGGTCCTGAAAACTATTTGGATTCCCTCCCAAGAGGCATGCCTTTATTACATGTTAACTCACTTCTGTTTGGTGTAGCGTTTATGTTGCCATTAGGACTATCCATTCTACCAAAACACTATCCCAATATTTCTGTTCCCTGAAACTGTTGCTGCAGGTGTTGCAACTTGTGAGTACCGTTGTTGTTATATGCATGGAAGCTATGGTATATTCTATGCATGTTTGCATGTATCTATGCATGAAAATAAGGCCAGCTGCAGTAATGGTCTAAACAACCAAACAAAAAAGTGCAGAGCTATCTCAAAAAATGTCTGAGAAAAATCTGAATATCAAACCCTTCATTCCTCTTACATAATCGCTAAGTCCCGAATAACTACAATAGAAAACTAGTTTATCTGTTAACATGATATTTAGAGCAGTGAGTGGAGGAGTGGTTTTGGTGTTGGACTACTATAGGCTACTATACTATATGACAGACTTGAATCTGGCTTTTTGAAGCCACGTGTATCAATCCCCTGCCCGATATTCTCAAGAGAAAGAACTATTTCTATGGCCTTGTTTGAGATCCAATTCAAAACTAAGAAATCTTGCCAGAGATGAAAGTGATCACTAACATATCTGACCATCTTTCTCACAGGATGCTCAAAATTTCCTGATTGGGAGAAAGTCCCGATTGATCCTTTTTGTCCCACATTTTCAACTGTTTTTTTTAAAATGTCCCGGTTTTTCTCCCCTTCTCCCACTTTTCCTCTTTGTCCTTAACTTACAAAGTGAGTTCAATTGTTCAAAGTTCAAAAGTAAATTGTTTTCATGAGAGGAAAGGAGGAAATCTTGCCCTTCCCAGTAGGCTCAGGTAAAAGCAAAGTAGCCTTTCCTAATTTGTCTACTCTTCCTCATTGAAACTTCTGCCATGTCAACCACATTCTGACATTCTTTGGCCACACTTGTCCCAGTTTTTACCTGGGAAAGTTTGGAAGGCATGTAATCGGATGAAATAAATTCATAGTGCAGTGCCCTGTTTGTAATCAGTGGGATGGTAAATCCTGGCAGCACCTAACTCAGTACCAAACAGGTGTGTCAAACAGCATAAGATGAGCACCAAACAGGACTGTCTTGTGATGTCAGATACTATCATTCACGCTCATGCTACCAGTTGTCTTCAAAGCACCAGCTCCTCTACTTTCAGCAATCTAACTGAGCACAGTGTTGACGTCTTCCTGATATTGTAGAAAGTATTTTCCTAAATACTAATTCTTCTGGAATTTCAAAATGCAAAACCTTTTAACAATGTTGTGTGGTCAATTGCAGAGCAGTATAATACAGTACTCATAACTGATGAGAAATTTTTATTAAGTTATTCGGCATGACCAACACTCAGTAGGCTAAATTTAAGAGCTGGGCTGCATGATAAGAAAGATATCATGAAGTTCTTGGTGAGCTGAGACCACTTTCAACTGCAGGTGGAGGAACTGTATTTTTCATGCTTACAAAGAACACACTTCTGCACATAGAACATTTCAGAAAGAATTTTGATGCATCTGATGAAGTGGATTGGTTACAGCTCTCACAATCCCTGCGCATGGTTTCTTCCAGATGAGCTGGTTTGAGATTATGGAAATTATCCCAAATGGTAATTTTTCCAAACTTTATAGCCATTAGCTGGGATCTTGTGAGGGCAAATATACAAATATAGTATATTTGCCCTCACAAGTATATATACTATATATATAGTATATATAGCATATATATATAGTTGTTCAACTAATTGCATATTACAGCCAGTCATTTCGCAAGCACATACCCAGCACTCTTTTTCTCTTTTGAGTTGGGGTAGGGAGCTGGCTGTGTCATTCATTGCATCACTGTGGTATCCAGGTTACCTAAGCTATACTAAAAGTTTATAGGCCAATATTGCATAAAATGGTAATGTCTGAATACGCAATAGAAACTAAAATGGAAGATTTCCTATGTTTTTAATTAAATTGTCTCTTAAACTCTTTTTTGCAAGAAGCTTAAATTACAAAGATGCCAGATGAGTTTTGGTCTTTTCTTTTAAATCCAATCTAAACATTGTGCCCAAAGCAAAAGGCTGTTTTGGATCACCACATGGTTCTAAGTGGGCTTGTGAAATGTACACATCTGGTAGAGAGTGATTATTATAACTAGGTAGCAGAGTTGGCAAATGGACTGATGCCCAATAGGACTGAAGCTAGCTGGGACTACTGCACAATGGTATCCAATGCACACCAGGCCCATGATGCATGTTGGTCACCCCTATGCACATCAGGCACTTTTGCCAGCATCTAGCTATGAATCTGTGCAATTCAGTTAACTGGGTTTCTTGGCATCTTTGTTAGTTACTTATGTGTGCACAAATTCATGTTGAGTGAAAGGTCATGCAGGATTCAGGCCCATAGATTTAAGAAAGTGAACATTTTTTTCAAAGAATGTTCCCTGAACACATTTAAAAGGTTGCTACTGTTCCGTAATCAAATTCATCAACTACTTTGTGTTTCCTAGATAAATAAAAATGTCTTGTTCCATTTTTAAAAGTTAAGATCTAGCACAGTAATTACAACATAATAATGTTCAATATTAATGTTATACTTGATTAATAAATCACAAGCTCACAAATTACAGGTAATACTGCTATACTCTGTAGGATGCGTAACAGGGTATTATTCCCCGAGTGTTTTCATAACTCAGAGTAGGTAGAATAAATTTCATTCTTTTCCAAACTGACTTTCATATATTGCTACTACAGCACATTTTAAACCAGCCAACAATGGATTCCTGTAGTTCCTGGATAATACTTGTAGGTGTATTGAGGTTCAGGGTAGTCCCTTGTATTGCTAGCCTATGTGAAATTATGCTTAAAAGGTATGGTAGGACACATAAAATCTTTCATCATAAATTCAAGGAAAAAACATAGTTTTTACTGCCAACCATTTTAAAGATATTTCAGGAACTGTAACCCCCTGAGCCAGCAGTATCCCAGGGAACAGTACAAATGATACGTTAAAATACCTCTCTAGGTGTTAGAGTTTCAGTATACCTAGTTCACCTTGAGTGTTATCAATGAGTCAAGCCAATCAACTACAAAGTCCTGTAACCTTTCCCTTGGATGTCAATGGCAATAGAGAAGAGACAGAGTTTGCTACTACAGTCAACATTGTTAGAATGAGACAGAATGGCTCTTTCAGTATTGAAATAGTTTACCAGAGGTCTCCTTACAGTGTGTTAAGAAATGCTGAATGCAGTCTCATATAGGTTCCTCTTACACTCAGATATGTAGAAATCAGTTTTCTACAATGTAAACCTGTTTGGCTAAGCAGTGCATGTTAATGATGACTTCACATGGGTGGTTAAAACTTGTGTGGATCTTTTTTTGTACTGTTGGCATTTGAATGTTGGCTGTGTGAATATATCAGTGTGAGTAATACATGTCATTCTCAGAGCTGTGTGATTCACACCAACTTAGCTATGTGGGGTTCGTATCACAGTTCCAGATATAAGAGACATCTGGGAGGACCACTGGTTGCCACCACTAACCTGGGAGAAAGTATGGGTTAATAAGTAGGCAGATTGCTTCTAAAAGAAATGACCCATCCTTGTAGTTTTGTTAAATTCCTGCCTGCTGTTTTTCTATCTGCAGTTCCTATGACTAAACCGTTGGAGAGATTTAAACAGAATTGGATGCTTACTTTTCAGGGATGCTTTAGTGGTAGATTCTAGAACTGGCAAGAGATTAGACTATGACACTCTACAGTAGTGGTTCTCAACCTGGGATCCCCAGATGTTTTTGGCCTTCAACTCTCAGAAATCCTTACAGCTGGTAAACTGGCTGGGATTTCTGGGAGCTGTAGGCCAAAAACATCTGGGGACCCCAAGTTGAGAATCACTGCTCTATGGTAACATCCTCCAAACATGGACCATCTGAATTACCATTACAGCGTATTTCTCTTGAGTGAACCTAATCCAAAATGCTGGCAGATACCATTGCAAATACTGTTCTCTTCCCAAGTCAAGACTTACAGAAATACAGTGTTCACAGTCCTTCACTTTTTGTTTTACTTATGGCTAGAGAAGTTCTAAAATTTGAGTGTCATAGGACAGGAGAGTTGGAGTCCCACAGTATCTGTAGGACTGCATGTTTGCAATTCGTCGGTCCTAGCTATCATTCCTTGTGGTGAAAAATGATGAAAGCAACAGTCTAATAATATCTCAAGGACTACAAATCCCCTGTCAGTAGCATAAAATATATTGATTAACTATACAGAAAGTGTATACAGAGTGGACCAAAGAGTCTGCTTCAGCTGCTCCGTGAAATGAAAGTAATAATAAAAATGCAATGTGCAAATCAAACATTTCGTATATTTTGTGAACAATGTGCAGAATTATAAACATGAAAGTTAACACATCTGGAGCTTTTTGAAACAATACTTTAATTACTAGGATTCATTTATGCTTACATTAAACATTGGAGAGAATGGATCCAGTCCTCCGGACATTGCAGATAGGCATCTTTCATTTATTTCAATGGGACTTGCAAGAACAAATCCATCGCAACAGGGTTTAGTGAGTCAATGAGACTTGGGAGCCCCATTGAAATTAACAGGATGAGGTGCAGCTGTGCTTAATTGACTATGTCCAAGAATTGCAACATATGATTTCGTTCGCAAGATGCTGTGCTCTTTCTGTTCTAGCCAAATTATACATTTCTTTTTAAAAAAAGCAACTTAACTGACTAGAAATGTATAGACACATAGTTTGGAATGAAATCTACAACAAGTGCCAGAAGCCTCAAAACAAGTAATTAATTTGTATACTACAGAATAATTCAAGTATTTTTTAAATTTTAATTCAAAGCTCAAGCAAATGAAGATGCATCCCACTAGCGTGTTTTAGTTCCTCTGAAACCAACTAATGCAAGAGGCATACAAATTTTGCACATTGGATAGGATGGGTCTGGAAACGGGGCACATCCCCCGTTCTTTGTGATTCATATGGAATTATTTATTTGACCATTTCATAGTAAAAGACAGCAATCCTGAAAGCACACACTTGCAAGTAATTAAATTGAAAAGAAGCCCAGAACTGGAGGCAAGGGATGCCAGCTTTAAAATTATTCTGCAAATTTAGGAAAACAAGTATACCAAGGAGCTTGCTACAATTTTGAATAAATATGCTAGCAATTAAGTCTGATATGAACAGCTATTAGAAGAATCTCTTTTCTGGTCTTTAAAAATAGTGTGCATATTTGAATATTAAAAAAGGGAAATTAATCTCCAAGATATAAACACAAGGATAGATGCAATGTCTCCCCTAATTAAAAGAAAAAGAAAATCAACGTTCAATAAACTGTAAGCCCAAGGGCTTTCAAATCCAGTGAAGTTCAATTATTCTGCCTTCCTTCCCCCCATTAGGGCAGCGACATATAATCAAAGTTTGATGTGCTCTTTGGAAACTTGGACTCTTGCTAACGTGACCGACTTTTGCTCCGTAGATGTGGATAACTGTGCAGGTCTCTGGATTTGGAGCTCAAATATGCTTCTATTCATTGCACAAAGTTAAAAAGTAAACAACAGTTAAGAAAAGCATCACTTTGCCAAGGTGCAGCATGAAGTGGCACAGCCTCTCTAGGCAAGAAGTCAGGCCTGTGTTTACAAATACACAAACATTGTTCAGTGAGCTTGCCTGACCTTTGTAAGAACAATCCCAATTCTTTTTAAAATATATATAATGAGGCCTCCTGCTTCTTATATTCAGTCCTGGAAAAGTTACAAAAACATAAGTGAACACTACGTTGCTAAAAATACACTGAATGCACAGCTTATTACAACAATCTATAGTTCCTATTAACAAGGTGTATGTGTGCTTTTGACGTGTGGAATTTGGGGTTTCACGGTTGTAAAAGAACGAGAGGGATTGTTCTTGTCACTTCAGTGTATTATTATTATTATTATTATTATTATTATTATTTCTGAATAGTATAAGAAGAACAGAATACACATTAACTGTTGAACTTTAACTGGCAATAGAAGTTGTTAAAGACCCTATCAAATATGTGGTTACAATAGCTGACACACAGTTAAGGTCAGGTCACGGTTTCCAACAACATTCACAGAGACCAAGGATAATGAAACAGAAAGTCCCCGGTGGGAACTGCCGAGGGAGAAGGAGCCGCTCACTGTGGAAGTGCTTTGAGTATTGCGTTCACTTCTTCGGCAACCGCTGTCAAGGCAAACTCAAACTGTTCCTGTGGGGAGAACACAGAATTAATATTCCTGCTGCATCTCCAGGAATCTTGGCCAAACGTTTAGAAATAATATTTAAGACTAACTGTATGCAACAAAAGGCGAAGAAGAGAGTCTGCTGAGGCAATGCACCATATCACTTGGCCACAGCTGCTCAAAGGAGGACTAACTAGAAACTAATTCAGAAGCACCATCAGTGCGGCTTGTTATTAAGATACATGAAAAGTCTGTAGACTGTGTCTGTTCACCATGAAATACCTGCCAACATAGAGGGAAATTGGACACTAAGGCAGGGAAAACAAGCCTGAAGTCTGCTCTCTATGCTTCTCTAACAAATTTCCTATAGACAAACTGCATAGTTTATTCTTTTTATATATACAGTAGAGTCTCACTTATCCAACATAAACGGGCCGGCAGAACGCTGGATAAGCGAATATGTTGGATAATAAGGAGGGATTAAGGAAAAGCCTATTAAACATCAAATTAGGTTATGATTTTACAAATTAAGCACCAAAACATCATGTTATACAACAAATTTGACAGAAAAAGTAGTTCAATACGCAGTAATGCTATGTAGTAATTACTGTATTTATGAATTTAGCACCAAAATATTATGATGTATTGAAAACATTGACTACAAATATGCATTGGATAATCCAGAACGTTGGATAAGTGAGACTTGCCTCCTTTTCCTTTGACTTGCCTCTATGGGAATTAGTTATTTTCTATCCAGGCACTAATCACCCATCACTTGGACTTCAGGTGACCTAGCAGCATTCTAGGCCAGCTGCCAAAATATTATCTTCATGTCTTTAGATACCTTCTTCAATAGGAAGACCAGTAAAAGCCCAATAAACGGATAATACCCTAAACATTCACAGTGTTTAGTCAGTTGAAATGCCATCTTTCTAGGTTTAATAATGAGTAAACTAAATAGAGAGCTAGCATGGTATAGAGCATTGAACAATGACACTGGAGACCAGGGTTCAAATCCTTGCTTGGACATGGAAACAAGCTGGGTGATCTTAGACATGTCACAGTCTCTCAGCCTCCAAGGAAAGTAAACCTTGACAAGAACATCCTGTGATAGATTCACCTTAGGGTTGGCCTAAGTTGGAAATGACTGGAAGGCACACAACGACAAAGTAAATGCAGATTTAAACACCAGCCACAAAACACATCTCCAGACATTTTTAAAATCTGAGTTTTTGGTTTTGTTTCGGAAAGGTGTATTGCAATGGCAATTACGTGGAATTACTGGCTTTAGTAAGTCTATCCCCATAAATCTCTTTTCTGATATATATTGCAGGAAGCTGGATGTTGTGGTCAATGTATCCTAGAGGTACATGCTAATTAGTAATTAGCATTACTTTTCTGATTTTGAATCTGTTCGAAAATAACTGCATGAAGCTATTCAGGCTTGTTCATATTTGGGTAGAAGACAGCATGTTTTGTGTACAACTTAGCATGTGTGGAAACTCCTCTGAAGTTTGCAATACCTTTCAAGGAAATTCCAAATACTCCAAAGATCACATCTCCACAACATATAATCGGGCTGGGTAACCCCTGGGGTTAGTGGGTACACCAGGTGTCCTGAACCATAGCCAAACATACTTCCACAGTACTTACCATTGCTGCTTGTGTGATAGGTGTCTATATGCTACAAATCTCTTTGGTGATGCAGGGCAAGATAAAGGAAGAGAACAACATGGGGGCAATGTTGTTAGCTAAGTGACTGCAGCAACTTTGGAAAAAGTTGCGTATGTGTAGAATAAGGAGGTTACGCTCTGCATAACAAAGGATTTCTTATGTATTTCTGAGCAGCAGGAGAGGCAAATCAGCAACACAGTGGGGGTGAGAAACCCAGACTTGGGTCCAGCATGTTGCTTCTTCCCTATGTATGCTTACAACTTCAATACATTCAAAACCCCAAGGAGATTTCTTGACAGTACCTTTGTCTCCACCATGCCAGGTCTCTGGTCTCTCAAGTGTTCCAGAGTAGCAGCAATGTCAATCTCTTTAGCACCTGTAAAATATGTGTATATTAAAAACAAAAGGTCACCAAATAGGCTGAGTTCAAAGATAATGTGGGCCGCGCCTGTCAGTCTCCTCTATTGGATTCTCTTTGGGCTAACAGCCCAGTTGAAAATTACACAGCCAGTTCTCAGCAGACTTGGCAGGCTTCTCCGAAATTGGCATTCAGAAAGGAAAGGAATGGGGGTGCTGCAGGGGTACCTTCAGTTAACAGTAATTTTTCTCTTAAAATCAAAAGAAACCTTAAAAGTCTCTATTGACACTGACATGAGAGTAAAGTGTATCGATTTTCAATTCTGTTTTGAAAATTTTCAGGAGATGTTTTCAACTAGCCTCTGATAGGGATATCACTTGAAACCCATCACATGTAGATGTATCATATACAATGAACTTCTCCTGAGATGGGAGAATTCAAATTGACTGTTCATTTTCTGATGAACCGTAATATTTCTATGGACCGTAATAAACGTTGTAAAATATATTTTATTGTTTTATTTTTCAATAGACAACTAGAGACATAACGTGTCTCTGAAGAATTTTCCCATGGAAAAATACAACACTAGAAAATGTTCTGTTTTCTTGTTCTGCTCACCTCTGCATTGCTCAAAGTGCACCTTGTTTACAAGCAGATTTACACTATTCCCTGAAGTGTCGGAAGGACCTTTCTTCTAAGACCCTACTATAATATATTTGGCCTTTAAATGTTTCCACAGTAAATGGTATGAATCTTTCTCTGAGTGGTTTCCACACCACTTCTGTAAAAAATGAAGGGCACTTTTGCAAATGTTTGCATTGCAATTTTGTCATAAAAGGTCATGATCATCTTGAAATGAATGGCAGTAGAAAACGCCCTGTGAGCTATTGGCTGTTCAGAACACATTCAGAAGACCCATTTCACGTTCAAATAAACTGTCAAATGAGGCTGCAAATAGTAGACCTAGCAGATGTGGGGAGGACTCGGAAGGCCTGGATTTCAATTAATTCCCAGCTCAGAGACAGATCCTCCCATGTCGCCCTGAGGCACTTGCTTAATCTGAATTTCAGACAGCTGCGGAGCAACAGTCCTATGTGGGACCAATCAAACAAACTTTGCTCTAAACAGCACATATTTCAGTTTAAGATTTTTTTTAAATCCTTTGTTTAGAAAAAAAATATGTATGAGGAGAGGTTCTAATTAGCCATAGCAAAATGAACATATTTCTGGTTTCTCCCTTTGTAAAGCAAACCATTGTCCACTATGTTGATGCATTTATACCACTAATCTCCTCCAAGGAGCCCCTCATCATTGCTTTTGCACAGGGATCATCTAAACATGAAACAAACTAGGCCAAGCTGTAGGACTGGTTTCAAGACCTTAGCTACTGGTATACTCTGGATATTTTGAACTTCAGTTCTTATCATCTGGATTAGAGGAAGTACCCAGCATCCACTTGGCCCCAAATGCTGATTGGGCACACGCATGAGTAACAAATGATTTCAAACCAGGTTACTTTACTCCATGTTCAACGTGTTCAGGGTGGGGTATTTAATTATTATCATGGATCAGGCAGAGTACATTGCTTAATACCATACGGAATAAGGAAAACCAACTGCTATTTTAAAATATAAAAATCTGGCACAGATCATATATATGGTCTGACGCACACACATATAGGATGCTTATAAAGTAGAATAATAACTACTATTATAAAGTATCAGGTTATAAAGCTGTGACGTGTATAGCATTTTCTTCTTTATTTGGATGATATACTAAAGCAATTTATAATTTGTTAACATTTGTTAAAACTGTAAGAGTGTTAAATACAGTAGAGTCTCACTTATCCAAGCTAAACGGGCCAGTAGAAGCTTGGATAAGCAAATATCTTGGATAATAAGGAGGGATTAAGGAAAAGCCTATTAAACATCAAATTAGGTTATGATTTTACAAATTAAGAACCAAAACATCATGTTATACAATAAATTTGACAGAAAAAGCAGTTCAGTATGCAGTAATGTTATGTTGTAATTACTGTATTTACGAATTTAGCACCAAAATATCACGATATATTGAAAACATTGACTACAAAAATGCCTTGGATAACCCAGAACCTTGGATAAGCAAGTCTTGGATAAGTGAGACTCTACTGTAATTGAGAACAATGCCACGATTAAGACACCAAAATTAAAAGTGATCCCACAAAAAGAAAAAAAATCACATTTCAATATTCAAATTAGACTTGTGATGGCGTGCACACACCAAACCCAAACTCAACCCTTTTAAATTAAACAACTGCAGTCCCCTGGAAAGCAGCTTGTTCACTTGACCCTACTACCATTTGGTGGTATAGATGTTTGAGAAAAACTTCAAGTTGTTTGCCCATCTATGGCAGTGGTTCTCAACCTGGGGTCCCCAGATGTTTTTGGCCTTCAGCTCACAGAAATCCTAACAGCTGGTAAAATGGCTGGGATTTCTGGGAGTTGTAAGCCAAAAACATCTGGAGACCCCAGGTTGAGAACCACTCATCTATGGTAACTCCATACATTTCATAGGATTTCCGTATGCAAGGAATACACTAAGGTGGTTTTGCCAGTTCCTTCTTTTGAATTGTAGCCTACTGGTCCTGGTATTTGTTGCAAACTCCCATCCAAGTACTAAACTGGCTTGACCTTTAGCTTTGAAGATCAGCTATGATCTGGGGCCTTTTGTACTTACTACCATATAAACAGGCATGGTATGAAAGCAGCCAGCCTGTGGAGTGTCCACCATATCTTCAAGAGTCATACTTATTTTACTTGCATTTTACATTATGTGTAGCTGTGATAGGTTGTGCAAGCTGACTGGTTTCATGTAATGTCCTTCAGGGCAGAAGAGCAACCAGCCCCTACAGCTCCAGGGCATGGGCTCACAGAAATTTAAGGTTAAATTATTTGAGCAACTTATATATCCATGGGAGTTTCTACATTTGCAAAGAATAAAAACATGCTACTTGATAGTGGCAATATTTGGCTAGCTTCTTTATGTAGCAATTCTTCATCCATCACCAGGATCTGAATCAGCCCACCAAATTTCTGCAGAGAGACTAGTCTCAAGATTGCGAAGGTACCAGTAAAATATCTTAATATGATCCTGAATGGTAAATGTCAAATCTAAATATTCATGCAAATATGCATAATATTATATTAAGATTTCCATAGTTCTATTTCTTCTTTGCAATCACCATTGGATAATATGAGAATCATTCAACCGAAAAGACATCAAATACAAAGAATTACAAAGCTCCTTGAAGCTTTCCAATATTTTGTTCTCCGCAATCATCTCTGTTGTCCTTTATTTTCTACTATTATTTTATAGCTTTAGATTACTTTTTAAAACTCGGGTGACTATTTCACCACAAGAATCACTTTAATGCTCACTAGAAGATCAGCTCGGAGTTAAATGTCAGGTATGTTGGTTTTTTCCTAACATTTTTTCCAAGCGGTATCTTGAAATGAGAAGACACTCATTCCTATGGCACGTTTTTGTTAATTCAAAGAAAATGCAAAAAACAAAGGGCACCTGAGGAATTGAGAGACATGTCTCAATATTTTATGGAAAGATGTCTCTTGTTGAAAAGTCCCAAGGATGTTGTCTATGTGGGCACGGCAGTTACATATTGTAGTTATGAGCAAGTTGTATCAGAAATGCTTTCATCAGAAATTTCTGCAGATGATTTTAAATAAGTATGCAAAAGCTATATTACAGTATGCAAAGGGATCTTGTAGCACCTTTGAGACCAACTGAAAGAAATTGTAGCGTAAGCTTTCGTAGCATCTGAGAAAATTGACTAAGTCTATGAAAGCTTATGCTACAATTTCTTTCTCTCAGTTGGTCTCAAAGGTACAACAAGATTCTTTTGCATACTGATATTCCAGAAAAATACTGCTATGTCTTTGAATTTTATATTGCAATGTTCAGTTATTTGAATTAATTTATACCTTATCTTTCTATACATGTATGATGTGTAATACTTCATCTCTTTTGGCACCCCAGGCGACTTCAAAATATTAATAGACTGAAACATATATTTTTTTCAACAATTGATAATAATTAGTCCATTGCATCTTCTCTCTCTCTCTTAAACTTAGGTTTTGTCAATGCACACTAGTTTCTACCCATTTTATATGCAGAGATGCTGTCTGTAACTTGGCTCTTGTGAAGCTTAAGTCCATGCTCTCTTGTTTTCAAATTAATTACTGTCCCAAGTTGCTTAATAGTAACAACTCATTCTTTTCAGACCCATCTAAAGCTCTTCAAACTCTGTCTCCTAATTTCTACTTTTTCTCCCAGATACTGATGATGTGTAATCAAGACCATAGCTGGGGGGGGGATCAACCCCCCTCTCAACCCCCAAATTTTCAGTTTGGAAAAAACTTGGTTTACTCATGATTTTTAACTGATTAATCAAATCCCCATGCTAAGTCTATAAGAAGTAAAAAAATAAGAGTTTCTCCAGAACTGCAAGCATTATCTCAACCAAATTTTGAGAATTTATTCACACTATCATTACCTACCTTACCGCCAATTTGCATTGCAATAGCAGCAAAAGCCATCATAGTGGAAGCAAACAAGTTTTGACGTTGTTGATGTTTAATCAACATTTTTGACATGAAGATGACATAATCAACTGAAAGTGACACTGGAATCGGACTCCACAGGCTAAACTCCAGAAGAAATGCTTAAGTTTGAATACAATTTATGTTTCCAGGTATATAACAACGATATTTTGTGTTTGCTTTTAAAGTTTATACTTTAATTTCTCATAAACTATCAAGCATTTTTAATAACTAGGTATCAGATTAAAGGTATGTTGTTTCTAAAAGTATAATAATATGTGTGGGTCATAGATCTTGATTTTTAAATATTCAGATTTAAAGTGAAAATATACGTACAGTAGAGTCTCACTTATCCAAGCCTCTCTTATCTAAGTTTCTGGATTATCCAAGCCATTTTTGTAGTCAATGTTTTCAATATATCGTGATATTTTGGTGCTAAATTCGTAAATACAGTAATTACAGCATATCATTACTGCGTATTAAACTGCTTTTTCTGTCAAATTTGTTGTAAAACATGATGTTTTGGTTCTTAATTTGTAAAATCATAACCTAATTTGATGTTTAATAGGCTTTTCCTTAATCCCTCCTTATTATCCAAGATATTTGCTTATCCAAGCTTCTGCTGGCCCATTTAGCTTGGATAAGTGAGACTCTACTGTATATGAGATATTTCAGAATGCTGTATCTCTGATTCTAATCCACATTTTTATGAAATTCAAACACAATTATAGATTTAATTATGTAGTTTCATTTGTTTTTACACCATGCAATTATCTTTAACAATTTTTGAAATATTTTTTTTTTAAAAAAAACCAATAGTAGTCATGTCACTGCTCTCTTGCTCTTTCCCGGATTGTGGTGGAGCCTCCTTTTTTGAAGGCTTTTAAGCAGAGGCTGGATGGCCATCTGTCAGGGGTACTTTAAATGCAATTTCCTGCTTCTTGGCGGGGGGTTGGACTGGATGGCCCATGAGGTCTCTTCCAACGCTATTATTCTATGATTCTATTATTTCTCTTTCAGAGCTGTCTCTGATGTCCGCCTTCTTGCTTCTCCCACTGGGGTATAATAGGAAGGCATGAAAGCAGCTGTGGGTAATTCCAAACACATATGTCTTACTATGCAGTTGTTTGCTAACTTGAGTTGTTTAGAGAGTTAAAGCCCTGTTAGTTGCAGTTAGTGTTTATTTTAATCCACCTGATTGGATGGTTGCACTGAAAAGGCATTGTTTTCAGATTATATTTGGTCATTAATAACTGGAAAGGTAAATGCAAAATCCTAAGTCTTGTGACTATTGAACAAGATGCCAACCTACATATTATTTTGTGCAGAAACAAAGACCATCAAATGTTGCACGAGAATAATTCATTCAATATACCTCACAACCCCTGAGGATGCCTGCCATAGATGTGGGCGAAACATCAGGAGCGAATGAGTCTGGAACATAGCCAGACAGCCCGGAAAACACACAACAACCCTGTGATTCTGGCCATGAAAGCCTGTGACAATAATTCATTCCTCACCACTGGCCAGAGATCTTGTGGCTTGCAGTCCAATAATATCAGGAAAGCCACATGATTTCCACCTCTAGGTTCCTACTTAGCTCAGGTAGAGACTAAGTCAGTATCAACAAATGATTATTCTTTTTCTTTTCTTTGCCTTTTTGCATGTTAGAAATTTGTAGCTAACACAGCAAACTGGATATTTATGCAGACTGAATCTTTCCAACATTTGACCTGCCTCTCACTGGCTTTATTGTTAATGCATACAATGAATATATTATATAAAACCTGTCTTGAAGTATTAAACAAACTTTTAGTTATAACTTTTGAATAGCAAATACATTCATTACAGGCTAAAACAAGTTACTGATCTCAGATCAATATTTGTATTTGAAGATGAGTTAAGGTCAGCTTCCATAGTGGTCAATTATCTAGTGGAAAAATCTGCAAATGCCACAAACATTGTATAACTGTGTGAAACTGGTAACTTATCTATCATTACCATTATGTTAAAAACATCTTGGAGCCCTCGGTGGTTACACCGCTGAGCTGCTGAACTTGCTGACTGAAAGGTTAGCAGTTCCATTCTGGGAAGCGGGGTGAGCTCCTGCTGTTAGCCCCAGCTTCTGCCAACCTAGCAGTTCGAAAACATGCAAGTGTGAGTAGATCAATAGGTACTGCTCCAGCAGTCATGCTAGCCACATGACCTTGAAGGTGTCTATGGACAACGCCGGCTCTTTGGCTTAGAAATGGAGATGAACACCAACCCTCAACCAGACTTAATGTTAGGGGAAAACCTTTGCCTTTACCTTTACTAAAAGCATCTCACTTTGTAAATATGTCAGATACAAAGGGCTACCTTCATTCCAAGACAGTGTAATATTTCAAAGAATACACTTGGTTTTCCAAAACAGATGTGCTCGAGTACAAAAGTGAAATCCTGGCTACCTCTGCTGGTATCACTTTTCTATCCAGGATAACCAACTGAATCTAATGAGTTGCACAGCAATTCAATAAAATTCAGAACTTAGAAGATAGCTTTTTGCTTTAAAAACAGACTTTCCTTCATGTTTCTCAGCAATTATGTCTCTGTGTCATCCCACTCGTACTGTTTGAAATATCAGATCAATAACTGCATACATTCCCAAATGTAACAATAAGACAAGAAGTGTGTGGGTGTTTATCTAAAGACGGGATCCTGGATCTTAGAAACAGAAGTTGCGTTGGCAAAAGTCTGAAAAAGTATTACAGGTTTGTAAATTAATAGGACATTTGTTACTGTTTAAAATTCTAATTAAGTCAACATATATGGGACAAAAGGCTTAGCACCAACTTTTAATCTTAAATGGATTGCACAGCGGTGAATCTTTTTAATTGTTTAGTTTTGCTCATTTTAAGATTTGTGTGTTTATTGGTGTAAAGTGCATGACACTTTGCAGAACGTAAGGAAATTAAAATAGACCTTTGCCTTGGTGAAGAATAAGGGATCAAAGTGAATGAAAACACAAGGTTAGGCTACTTTCCTTTGAGTACTAGCAAGCCCCGTTGAACACAGTGGGATCGTGTAAGTAACTTGAATTGAAATTTTCTGAACAGAGGTTTGATGGCCCCTCCTTGGGTGTTTCATGTGGAATCTAAACTATATTTATTATATGCCCTTCTCCTAATGTAGGAAAATATTAAAAATGGCTCTCTGAATGAAATGTAGCCAAACCAAGTACTCCATATTTCATCTGGTGCTTACATATGTATTAAACAACATTCTCTCACACACAGACCTGTAGGAAATGTTTTATGATATTGTAACAAAATGCCCAAATGCCTTGTGGAGTTGTTTGAATGACAAAGGAAACTAGGGGTATAGATTGTGTTTACTAATTCTCCTCTATCCATCTTGAAACCTATAAATATATGCTCCTCTTTTCTTTCCTCCAGTTGATCCCAAACACTTTATATCAATGGCAGCTGGAGTGGAATAACCTAATGTCAACTACTTATGGGATGAAATTGAATAATTGGGCAAGTGTGAAATGAAAATTCGGGATTCTATCAGTGCCATGCCATAGTATCTTCTTAAGAAAAACCCAAATGAATTCAATGGAACTTGATCCCAGGTAAAGGTAAATGCAACTGTGAAAGGTTAATATTTTCTAAAACACAACAGGATTTTTAAAAAAGCTATATGTTTCAGCTGAGGCCCCTCCCCGCAATAACATGCTATGCTGGTTTTATATATAGGTATATATATGTATGTGTATACACACACACATGTATATGTGTGTGTGTTTGTGTGTATATATGTATATATATACACAATATAATTTACAATAATATATAATAAGTATAACATATTGTATATACATATAATATTCATAATATTACATTGTAATACGATATAATACTAATATAATATAATAATATTAATTATATATTATATTTTACATGTAATATTACTAATAATATTACAATATATTGATACAGTCCAATATAGTAATTTTATTACCAGTATTGTACTATGCTAATATAATCTTGTATGTACATTTAATTTGTAAGCCGCTCTGAGTCCCCTTCGGGGTGAGAAGGGCGGCATAGAAATGTAGCAAAATAAATAAATAAATAAATAAATATGTTGAATATTTGGTCTAAAGTTTTAAAATGTTTAAATAGAGAAAAACAAAACAAAAAAGGATTTCAAAAGTCCTGCTTAAGAAAACAAAGATCAGTGCTTATTTCAGCTACAAATGTGTCAGCAGCAGCAAGGAGAGGCTATTTCAAATGTAGCAAAATAAATTATGTGAAAAAAATGATTTCCCATTCCAATTTAAAGAGCAGTTGAAGAACCGAAGCATTTTATTGATTGCGTTCCACTTTCCCACTGCAGCGACTGAGTGGCCCTCTATTTACTTTGATTTTAAAATGCATTATTGTCTGTGTTTTAATAAACCAGGGAGTGGAACAAGAACTCAAATTATTCTGTTTGTTCTTAAAAGACCTTTAAAAAACAAAAAACCCTGAAAACTCTTAATCCTTAAAGCCTTTATTGTATAACATGCTAGCAAACGCTAGCCTTGCAGCTGGGCCCGGCTTGGAAGTGCTCTCAGATTCCTTATGTTTGGAACTGAAGGGCTCTAAAGTTGGTGCTTGCGCCACAGAAAAGCAATGGCAAGGGTATTCTTTGGTACTTGTGCAATTCATTCTTTCAGAAAAGGAAATGGAAAGAAAGATTTCATGTCCTGGACTTGGGGCCTTTGATCATTTGATGAACGCTGGGTCCTCAACCTGGGCCTCAATCTTCTCAGGGCAGACAAAGGCAGGCTGGCCCTCACAGACCGGTCCTGGGTTCCTGTCAGAACAAAACCTTTGGCTGCCGCACAGTGTGAAAGCCTGGGAAAGGCCCACCTCAGCAGGGTTGAGATGCTCGCCCTGGCCTTTGATCTTTCCTTTAAACTGCCCAAAGCGCCAGGTCAGGGATTTCGGATGGCCCACCCCCAACGGCAGAGGGGAGCAGGTCAAGAACAAAATGGGGCTGACCAGTTCTCAAAAACCCTGCCACTCTTTTCTTTGGACAGTTTCACATGACTTGTCCCGCATTGTGCGACACTAAGCCCACACTTAAAATGGAATTTGACATTACATGCTACAATGGAGTCAATAAATGGCATTCTTGGGAGCTCTCGGAACAAAGTCAACCCTTCTCTTAAGTGGCTGGATGTGTGAAGGATAGAAAATGCTTCATGTTTATTATTCGATACAAGAAAATTGCATATATTTTTTCCTGATCTAGCTTTCACTGCATTCTCCTGTTGCCCAAAACTGGAAGGAACTTAAATAATTACAAAATGGTACAGAACACCAATTCAGCTGGCACACATGATTCAGGGATTAAATCCCAAATGTTGGCATTGTGGGAGTAGGGAGTCATGGTACTCTCATCTATGGTGGGAATGTGAAGAGATAAAAAAAATTGGAAACAAATTCTAACCCAGGTTGAATTACATACTAACACCAAATTTGATATAAATATGCAAATTCTGTTAATAGGGATATATGGGGACAGAAGAATTAAGGACCAAGACCAAGACTTAATGATGATAATGTTTAGAGCCGCACATGCAGTAATAGCGTGGGGGTGGAAGGATCAAAAGAAATAGACACTTGAAAAATGGTATGAATATATATGGGATCAAATACAACTGGATATTATGGACATTATAAGAAACAAAAAAACATGGTCAGACAAACAGAAGAAAATTAAAGAAATATGGACTCCATTTAGCAGATGGCTACAGATTGTTAAACCATATGATGAAAGTTGGAAGAAAAATTGGAAATAATGGAAAGAAGGCTCATGTAATAAGAAAATAAGGTTTAAGTTGTCAACAGGGAAGGGGTGGGGTGGGTGTGGGGGAGGGAGAAGGGAATGGAAAAGGAAAATGTAACTATGAGTATGTATTATAAAATAATGATTAATAAAAATTCCCTTTGGGGAGGAAAAAAAAAGACTGGGATGAACTTAGCAAATATTCAATAGTGGTGGCCTATCTGCTCACCCGGCCTCTCCATACAATAAGTTTTACTTAAACGGGTCAAGATGCCACTTGAAATTCAGGCATTCCTTCCAAGCCGCTGAAAGGCTTCTTGTACAAAAAATCATCAATGGACTTTACAAAAGAGAAGAAAATTTGCAATCGCTTACAGAACACAGACATATAATTAAGATTGTTTTGTCACCATTGCCTACACATTTTCAAACAGCAGTATGATCTCTAACATTCAAAAGTGTCAAAATGAAAATAGCGCTATTTCACTTGTATAAATATCTGGGTAAACCCAGAAGCATGGGCCAGCACACATTCTATAGGTAAGGCCTTCCATGGTGGCCTGAATGTATGGGGTATAAGAAATAAAGGAAAATTAACCCCTTTGACATATCTTACAAAGCAGCTAAAGAAATTGGTTGGGGCAGTAACCATTTTGCATTACATAACCTTAAGCAGATAGGCTATCTAAAAGTGTATCCAGTATTTTAAATCCTTTGGAAGATCATTGGCAGTTCAAACAGCCCTGCTCAGTTGTCTCACCATGAATGCTGATGTTATTAAAAATTCCTCATTACATAAATCAGACTTTGTTACTATTACAATTATTTAGATCTGAAGGATTGGAATAGCCATCAAAGAGTTTTGTTATAATGACAGCATATCGAATTGTAGACATTGCACAGTACTGCTGTTATCAAAAAGTCAGTTTTTTAATGTGATACAAATGGAGATTCAAGTCGCTGAACTGAGTTTTTGAGTTACCACTATGAGAAACGATTCCTAAAGATTTTGGGTAGTTCGTGAGTCAGAAATACATAGTTAAAGTTGAAAACAGAAGAAATCACAAATAGTTTTGGGGGGGAGGAGAAAGTTATCAGATATCCTGAATTTAGTCACCTCCACAGTGTCAAGCAGGCACAGAAAGCATTCATTTTCAGAAAAAGAGCTGAGGAGGAAAAGTGGGTGGCAGAGACTAATTAAATCTAGCTTGCGACATGAAACTGTGTAGTATGTCTCGGTTTCTGAGCTATCATTATCAGAAAATTATGCTTCTTCTGATCTTTATTATTATGCTCTTCATGGATGTCTAAAACTGAAGGCTTGCCTGGATTGAGACATGCTTCTCTATCCTTCTACTTGTCTTCATGTGGTGTGTTTGCAAACATAGAGGAGGTTTTTGTATATTCTGCAGAAGAGGAGGGAAAACAAGGGTCTCTCTGCTATGCAAAGGGCTACCCACTATAATGGGTATTATAGTGGGTAGCCCTTTGCAGACAGATTTTCCTTTTTGTGGCAGCGGAAGCATTTTCTGCAGAGTTCATTGTAAGCACTGCATATCTTTGCTAACAGATTTGTGTAAATGGGTGCCATTCAGAAATCTTTTACTGTCTCCAATTTTTTCATGACTCCAATATCAAGCTCAGCGGGCCCCATAGAGGCTGTGACCCATAGTTTAAGAAGCAGTGGCATACAGCACCTGGGTTCCTTGGCACTCTACTATCCATCTTAAGGTCATCATAAGTCAACATGTACATGTGTGTACACACAGAGGTGGTATAATTCGTAGAAATTAATTACTACCATTAATCACTGGTGGTATGTACTTTGCAGAATGTAAGTGGTAAATATGTACTTTGCTTCCAGGTTTGGCAACTGGGATCATCAGATAGCTCAGGCATGGGAAAACTTTGGCCCTCCAGGTGTTTTGGACTTCAACTCCCACAATTCACAGGAATTGTGGGAGTTGAAGTCCAAAACACCTGGAGGGCCAAAGTTTTCCCATGCCTGAGATAGCTTGACAAAGAGGACCCAATTTTAGGAGATGGATTGCAAACAAGACTTGTTTGTGTTGAGTATACCCATTATGTTTTCCTCTTTGAACAACCCACTTCTGTGTATAAGAGAAGAGTGACACATAGAAATTAGTCAGCTGAAGCTTTTCTTATCATAGCGGTAACCTGGGAGGAAACGCTTCCACCTGTGCAACTTCTGTGAATTGAGATTCATTTATGTGTCAGTCTTCCCTTAAAAGGCCCAAGAGTAAGGCGAGATAAAGGAGATTATTAGAATCATCCTGAAGGCTGGAAGTCCCTTTGGCCTGTTAGGTACATTTTGCAGCTTCACTGAGTATGCAAATGACTACAGCTGAATTGTGTATAAATTTCTTGCTTGAGTAAATTACGGAGACAACAAAGGGGAGGTTGAGAGAAAATAAAATCCAGAAAGTGCAAACATGTTCAGTAGGTTCATTTCCATTTTTTTTGCCCATCTTCTAGTAAGAAAGGCCAGGTAAATGCAACTGTTACATAAGCTCATGCAGACAATTACGGACTAAGGGAAACACTAAATAAATATGTATTCTGCTATTCACAATCTTTTTTGATAATAAGTATTAAGTAAACCATAGAGGTACAAATCCATGTGTTAAATCCATTCACACGAAACGTCAGGGGTTGTAATTTGCCTTCATTTTTAATCACAGTGAAGGCTTTTTTAAAAACCCACTAAGAAAAACCAGGCAAAGGTAAAATCTGCCTCTAATCAAAAGCCTTTCTGCGAATATTGTGCCTGTGTTGCCATGACAATACGGCCACGTCTCAGAACTCAAACGCAACAGCTCTTTTGATTCTCACCTTTGGCCATTTTATTGAGAACCATGTCAATTAGGATGTAGGTTCCACTTCTTCCTGCACCATCGCTACAAACAGGGAGACAAGAAGAAGAAAAAACCCACAATGATCAATTCAGTGTGTGCACAAAAAGCCAACAGAAATGTAGCGGCTGTTGATGCAATGATAGATGTACAACAAGAGGGTGAGGCAGGTGGAAGGGGCAAAGAAGAGTGAGACGGAGGAGAGAGGGAAAACGGACTCTAACAAATGCTCCGCAGAACCCAACTGGTTGTTTTGTGTGCTAACTGTATAGTTTTGCATGATATATTTCCTTCTTTACACAAAGATGTGCCTCTGTTTGAATGATTCCAGATAAGATTAAAATAGTAATAAAGTGAGTAATTTCAGAGATCCACAGTGATAATCAAAACTGGTGAACCGGACTTATTAGGGAAAAGCCAAAGGAGAGAAGTGCAGATTGTTCCAATGGCTTCTTTTGAGCTACATCGGTGGTTCCTAACCTTTGGGCCTCCAGGCGTTTTGGACTTCAGCTCCCACACTTCCTAACAGCTGGTATGATGGCTGGGATTTCTGGGAGTTGAAGTCCAAAACACCTGGAAGCCCAAAGGTTGGGAACCACTGAGCTACATGGATGTAGATGATTCTGCAAGATGGTCTTTCAACCACTCGGCTTTTCCTTTTGTTATTTAAAGATCTCATTAGTTCCTTACCAAAAACTGGATACCTTTCACCGAAAGGTGGAAGACAAATAGATTCCCAACTTTGTGATTTCACCTCAAAATGTGGGGAGGTGGGATCATAAATCTTCAAAAAGTATTTTTAAAATGGCTCAGAGCACTGAACACATACATGGATTTTTGGAGATTTGTGACTGTGCAAGTATGAAAATGCCAACATCTGACTGTTGCTACAAAACATAATTAAGATTTAAGCAATAAATGTCTCTTGTGCTTCTCCCTGTCACAAGTTTTAATGTAGAGTTTTGGTAGCAATGCTAAAGAGAACCATCCTGAGTCCCCTCGGAGAGATAGGGCGGGATATAAATAAAGTTTTTTTGTATTATTAACTAGCAACACCGGTTGAAATTATCTGCTTTTTTATTTTTTTTACCTACACAAATTATTGATGGAATAGAAGGGGAGACAACACCATACAGTTATTACAGTTTTTAAATTTGAATATAATTTATTAGATCAAATGTTTCAACTATGGGGTAATGATGCTGGTGTATAACTAGGCAAGAGGCTTAACATATTGCTTTTTATGGTATATGGCATTTACAATTTACATAAAGATAAGAAACCATAAGTGTTTTTCCTATCACAGCAAAATAACTTTGCTTTTTAAGGGAAATTCAGATAATTTTATTAAAGTCTTGACATCAGGACAGTTCATCAAATTCATATACAAAGGACCCACGCAAACTAGCTTAGTGTTCTGGCGATATAGCAAAATACCTGTATTGTCTTTTCCTGCAGCAATTTCTCAGATATATTACAAAGCTCTACTTATTGTCACAATGCTGAGCAATAGTAAGGACTCTGAGTTTTAAATCCCCATTTACACTGCCATATAAAATCCAGATTATTTGCATTGAACTGGATTATCTGGCTCATATCATCTAGTTCAAAGCAGATAATATGGATTATCTGCTTTGATAATATGGAATATATGGCAGTTGTAGAAGGAGCCTAAGATGCCCTCTTCTAGTTTGGGGACACAATGTTCAGTGGATGTAGCAAATGAGCTACAAAGCAGATAGCACTGAAGAAAGAGATCTACTTTTTTGCAGACAAAGTAACTCAGGTGTCTATATTTTATATACTGTATACATACTTTGGTGCTTGTTGTGTTGGTGAATCCTATCTAGTTAATTCCAAATAGTTTAAATGAAAGTTTTTTATGAAGAAGTTGAAATGTCTGTCAGAAGCGTGCCAAGTCTCTGACTCTCTCATGAACTCGTCTCATGTAAATATGCTTAGCCAGAATGAGGATTACTTTGGACTGATCTACAGAATGAATGGGATATTTTGTCCCAGGTTCTCAGAAGATGGCTTTAAAACTGTACTTGCCTGCAATGAACAATTACTGGGCAAGAACGACCCCGATAGCACTTGTTTACTTTTCTGTAACAAAACAAATATAAATATTAATACATATATTAATGTGTCTGGTATTCATCAGAAGCACAGGATGCATTCAAAAACGGAACAATTATTTAGTACCCATAAGAAAAGATTGCCAGGTTTATTATGGTAACTCATCCCAGGCTATAATCTTCAAAGCAGTCCCTTCAGAACAGGTTTAATGAAATGATTTGGACACAGCGTGCAATCCTTCAAACACTGCTCCTGGACAAGATCTACTGGAATAGAAAAGATTTCACTGAAGACACAGTGGTCGGTGGACTCCAAATTAAAGTAACGTACATGTGTTAACAACAGCAGAAGACGCTACCGGTTTGGCTATTTCTTCCATTCAAGCTGGATTAGGTGAAGTCAAATCCCCATTGTATATCACAATATGTAGATACTCTCTCCAAATTATTTACATGGTTGCACATATAAACATTTATGTTAACCCAAGGGCAAGTTCAAACTGTATGCATAAACACCCATTGGATTTTTAAATTGAGCCAAAGGAACAATGTTTTCTTACATGACAGTAACATAATAATAATAATAATAATAATAATAATAATAATAATAATAATAATAATAATAATATTTTTGTACCCCACCACCATCTCCACAGAGGGACTCAGGGCGTCTTACAAATTTAAAACCAGCATACAGTATACAGTTTTACAAAAACACACAAATAAATTTAAAAGGCATTAAAAATCACAATCATTATAAAACACATGAAAAACACAGCAATAAAAACATAAAATGAGCTGGGCAAAGTGCACTGAGTGGAACTTGTAAACAAGAAGGAAGATTAAGGTGCAACATCTCATAGGTTTCTCATATCTGTAATGCAAAATATAACATCTACAGTCAAATGTAAAATCTACATGCATGTGATTTTTGGAGATGTTTCCTCTTTGGTTCTGCCTTAAGAGAGTGAGAAGAACCTTTAAAAAACCAACCAAGCAGTCTAACATGTTACCAATCAGCTCTTCAACAGGAAAGGTAAAATTGGAAAAATAGAACAAACAGGTCTTTCCTTTAACAGTTTGCCTTGGAAATAGGGGTCTAAACATTGATATTTCTGGCTGTTGGATAGGTGAGGGGCACAGATGTGTCCAGGATATAGTTGATACCACCTTATGACTTTACAGTGTCTCTATGTAATAGGAAAACTTTTCGTGCTAAGGATGGGAAATTGTGAATATTCTTTATATCCCCATGACTCAACACAATAATAAATTAGTTACACCGTTCTGCTGTGATTTTCTATTCATGTCACAGAGCAGCCTGACATTAAATGAGGGCTGCAAAATAGATATGAGACTTTTAAATTAATGTGGCAACAAATCAATACTCTTCCCTAATCTTCTCCTGAAATCAGTGGCTCTAAGTTTCAAGTCAATGGCTAAAATCCAGACTGAGAACAGGTCTATCTCAAAATCAATGGGACTTAAGTTGGTCATATTTTGATACAGTAGACTCTTGGTTAATCAGAACTCTCAAACAGCTGCCAATTTTGTTTTAGAAGAAAGACTACGTTAAATAAAAAACGTTGTTTTCATTGTAATCACTAAAACTGTTACACTAAGTTAAGTTTTTCTTTATTTGTCTTAAATTGCCTTTAATTGCTTGTTTCAATACTAATATCAAGTCAATACAGAGTTAATGGTATGGTATAATATAGACTGGAGCCCCCATATTGCTCCAGCGGATTAAACCGTTGAGCTACTAAACTCACTGACCAAAAGGTTGGCAGTTCAAATCCAGGGAGCGGGGTGAGCTCCTCCTGTTAGCCCCAGCTTCAGTCAACCTAGCAGTTCGAAAACATGCAAATGTGAGATGATCAATAGGTACCGCTTTGGCTATGTAGTCATGCCGGCCACATGACCTTGGAGGTGTTTATAGACAACAGCGAGCTCACCCTACTCCCTGGATTCAAACCACCGACATTTCCGTCAGCAAGTTCAGCAGCTCAGTGGTTTAACCTGCTGCACCAGCGGGCGTTCTGTTTCTACTCATAAGGTAAAGGTAAAGGTTTCCCCTGACGTTAAGTCCGGTCATGTCTGACTCTGGGGGTTGGTGCTCATCTCTATTTCTAAGCCGAAGAGCTGACGTTGTCCGTAGACACCTCCAAGGTCATGTGGCCAGCATGACTGCATGGAGCGCCGCTACCTTCCCGCCGGAGTGGTACCTATTGATCTACTCACATTGGCATGTTTTCGAACTGCTAGGTTGGCAGAAGCTGGAGCTAATAGCAGGCGCTCACTCCGCTCCCGGGATTTGAACCTGCGACCTTTCTGTCAGCAAGTTCCGCAGCTCAGTGGTTTAACCTGCTGCACTAGCAGGTGTTCTGTTTCTACTCACATTGATGTATAATATCTCATTTTTTTTCTAAAATCAAAGATATCATTGCAATAGTAATGCTTATTGTCTTATAAACTGGACTCTGGAAGAAAAAGTCCTCTTTTTAATCAGCAGGCCACAAACAACTGCCCTTTTCGAAACAAAGTCGAAGCCAATTTACACTTCATGGGGTACCACGAGTGCACCAACGCTGTGGTTAATAATCACACAAAATGGGGTTGTGGGATGTGTGTCTCCAAACACACACAAAGCCTTGTTCTCTGTGCGCTTGGGTATGTGCATCCCTCCTTTGCACTTTGCATGTCCCTCTGGGTACGCTGCTGTTTGCTGTTGTGAAGTGTTAATCAACGGAATAGCCTTACTTTTAGAGACAGCTAAGGGCATTAATCAGTTCTTTTCATATTTGTATTCCCACTCATTCGGTATATACCAATTAGAACTCTCCATGGCGCACAGAGCTAGTCATAGGGCAGGTTATCATTAATTGACACTTTCCCAAATATCATCATTAACACATATTTCAGAAAACACATGAAAACAATGGTTTTTAAAAGAGCTTCATTGAGAAACAGTTTTGAATGTTTGGCACTTTTTAAAAAAAGAAGGCATAAGTAAGGCTTCAGAAGGTTTTAATATGTAAATACAATACATACACAGAGAGGAAGAATTAACTAGGAAAGAATGATTAGTAATACAAACCAACCCTGGGTTCATTGAGTGCAAAAGAAATCACCATGCAAACCATCAGCAAGCAAAGGCCAGAGGTCGTTAGAGGCTCAGAAAAGGGGCTTCCCACATTGTCCCTGCAGCAGAGTCACAGTTTCCAATGATCACTTTTGTGACTATGCAACTTGGCTTATATTACTAGCTGCAACATCACAAAAATGACACTGGCAACCGCTAATTAGCTGGCAAAATAAGAATCTGACCATTTTTAAAGTGAGCAGCAGTGTTAGTAAATGCCATTGCACACAGCAAGCAGTGATAGCATAATATATATTTTAAGCAAAGCCCTCACATGTGATGCTAATTATCTTTTAGCTTAGCAGCGCCGCTTTAAAGTGTAAATGTGCTCCCTCTGGGCTCAAGATATATTTAATTACACATTATCAGTGCATGACTAACAAGCTAGTCCAGATTTAAAATGCTGGTTCTATTGTTCAAATTACTATTAGGATTCTATAGCCATTAAAACTGACCAGTGTTTTGAAAAGGTGAAGCTTTACCTTTCCAGCACAAGTATTTTAAGCTTACAGAATAAAGAGAAATCTGTCTGCATTCATCAATGGATACATGAGCACATAGCATTTCCGATAATCAAGAGCTTTTAATCCCCTGGGTTTAATTCAACTTTTCAACAAAGTATCATTCAAACTCCATATAATACAGAAGAACAAAAGAAGGGAAACCTTGTTGTTTGCAGACTCACACAAAATGTGTTTTGGTAATGATGAAAAAAAATACACACATCCAATTCAACAGACTCTGGGGCAAGGTAATTTTGGGAATCCAATCTTTCTTGGTGATGAGTTACAGTAATAGAGGGTTGGTTGTGTATAGTTACAGCTTCATATCTACATGTATGTGAGTATATAAATATACACACATATACACATATGTATATATACCTTTGCATATCCACATCATATATACCTTACGTTGGATGCAAACACAGATATAAAAAAGAACAGACATCACTCTTTGTTTCATGCTAAGGGTCTTTAGTTGTCTTGATGTGTATTCTGGAGATTTGAAAAACATTAAATATGTCTAACTTGTGCAATTGATGACAGACTAGAAGTCTCTTCTTTACGCCTATAGCTTTTGCTACAGAAAGACTTAATAGTAAATAATAATAGTAATGCAGTAGAGTCTCGCTTATCCAACGTTCTGGATTATCCAACACAGTTTGCCTCCCGCCCGGATCCACAGCTGTTTCTCTAGGCAGTAAGGACTGAACTTTTTATGGATTTAATTACCGACAATGTTGCTACTGTAAGTTCATTTAATGGATTCTATCTTTATTCGTATTCAATTTGTTAGTAGCCAATTTTTTAAAGACAATTTTTTCAATACATTGCTATGTTTTGGTGCTAAATTCATAAATACAGTAATTACTACATAACGTTACTGTCTTTTGAACTGCTTTTTCTGTCAATTCGTTGTAAAACATGATGTTTTTGGTGCTTAATTTGTAAAATCATAATGTAATTTGACGTTTAATAGGCTTTTCCTTAGTCCTTCCTTATTATCCAACATTTTTGCTTATTCAACGTTCTGCCGACCTGTTTATGTTGGATAAGTGAGACTCTACTGTAGTAAGAATAATGATTTTTTAATTTATACCTTGCCACCATCTCCCCGGAGGGACTTTGGGGCGGCTCACAGAAGCATAATAGAATGATTACAGATGGTTATTTATTATAAAAGACCAAGTATGGTGTAGTGAACTGAATGTTGGATCACAACTTTGGAGACAGGGTTCAAATCCCTTCTCTGCCATGGAGCTTTATGGATGTAGGAAGGCAAAGGCAAATCCCTTCTGAAGAAATCTTGCCAAGAAAACCTTGTGATAGGGTCACTTTGGCTGGATCTACAGTGGCCTATAATCTAGATCAGGTATGGGCAAACCTCGGCCCTCCAAGTGTTTTGGACTTCAACTTCCACAATTGTAGGAGTTGAAGTCCAAAACACCTGGAGATCTGAGGTTTGCCCATACCTGAGCTAGATCAATGCAGTTAGTCCACATCCTGAACATAGGGCAGTGTAGATCCAACCTTAGTGCTGCCATAAGTCGGAAATGACTTGGGAATATACAACAATATATAATATATTGCTGCAATAATTATACTCAATGAAGACCAAGATGATGACGGAATGAAGATTAAAATGGTCAAGAACCAGATCTTGAGATATATATATATATATCTATCTATCTATCTATCTATCTATCTATCTATCTATCTATCTATCTATATATATATATCAATGCTGGTGTTCTGCATATAAGCTATAGTGATAGACAAGCCAGTTGAGGTAAGTAAAGGTCGAGATAAGTAAACGGAACATAGCAACAGACAGAAAGTCCTGTAATATTGGCACAGCAAAAAAAACATAAGTAATGCACTGGGATCGAGGTGAAATTAAACATCCTTAGAACTTTCTTATATCGGCGTAAAAAGTTAGTTATGAAAAGTTAGTCTTGCTGATTTAAATGGGAACTAAGAATAACAAACTCGGCTTTTTGTCTTGATTAAGGATGAATGCTTAGTAGAAAGAATCATGCAAATCCCCTTCCCAAAAAATAGTCTTTTCTGATGGAACATTTAAAGACATATAAACTAGCCCAGGCATGGGCAAACTTCAGCCCTCCAGGTGCTTTGGACTTCAACTCCGACCATTTCCTTTTCCACCTAAGCTGTTAGGAATTGTGGGAGTTGAAGTCCAAAACACCTGGAGGGCCAAAGTTTGCCCATGCCTGGTTTAAACAAATTTAAACACCACAACAATATCAAACCATGTAAATTCACACTCTGAAATCTTAAATGATTAATCCTTTGTGCTTTTACCTGCGGAAATCCAAAAGGGACCTTGCGGATGGAGGAACATTCTGGTCGTGCCAAGTAAGGAAATGGAATTGCGTCACTGTCCGAGTCTCATTCGTTTGAAGGTTTTTCAAGTAAAAGCTTCTCACAAGGAAATCTTCACACCAGATGTGCTCGGAGACTAGATTTACCTACAGATAATATGAACAGCACAAACAGAATAAACAAAGGATACAGTGTAAACGCATCAAATGTCATATGCATCAAATCAACAGTCAGTTGGGAACAGCTTTCATTTCAAATGATGATAGACTTGACTTGAAGTAAATATCATTTAGTCACATGTCATGATGGAACATGCTTTTGAGAAATTGTCCAAACTTTCCCACATTGATGGGATTTACTCATTTTTAATTTTAATATTTGTGATAATTGGTTAAATATCGTATATACAGTAGAGTCTCACTTATCCAAGCTAAACGGGCCGGCAGAAGCTTGGATGAGCGAATATCTTGGATAATACGGAGGGATTAAGGAGAAGCCTATTAAACATCAAATTAGGTTATGATTTTACAAATTAAGCACCAAAACATCATGTTTTGCAACAAATTTGACAAAAAACACAGTTCAATATGCAATAATGTTATGTTGTAATTTCTGTATTTATGAATTTAGCACCAAAATATCATGATGTATTGAAAACATTGACTACAAAAATGGCTTGGATAATCCAGAAACTTGGATAAGCGAGGCTTGGATAAGTGAGACTCTACTGTACTTGAGTATAAGCCGACCCGAATATAAGCCAAGGCACCTAATTTTACCACAAAAAAACTGGGAAAACATTGACTCCAATATAAGCCAAGATACCAATAAAATTACATTAAGTGAGGCATCAGTGGTTTTTAAATCTTTACATCAAACTGTAATTTAAGATATGACTGTTCAACTCTGATTAAATCATTATTTTCATCTTCTTCAATGTAAATGTGCTTATGTATCCTTTTAATAATAATAGTGAAATAATAAATGTAATAATAATAATAAATGCAGTAAAATAATAAATGTAATAATAAATAGAGTAAAATAATAAATGTATTATTATTATTAATAATAATAGAGTAAAATAATGTAAAAGTAACAACAATAATAGAGCAAAATAATAAATGTAATAAAATAATTAATAGAGTAAAATAATAAATGTAACAATACCAATAATAATAGAGAAAAATAATAAATATACCATATATAATTGAGTATAAGCCGACCTGAATATAAGCCCACCAGGACCCTCATCCGAGGAGGGTTTTTTTCAGTCCTAAAAAGGGGCTGAAAAACTAGGCTTATACTCAAGTATATACAGTATATACAGTTGTATAATTAACTAAGCATAATCGATTGAGATGGGAGCTTGGAACTTAGGTTTGAAAATTAATTTGATAATGTCAACCATTACAGATTGGCAAATCAATTCACTGGCATCAATGCCAGTAATTTAATACATTTAATTTTTATGCCATTGTTGACCAAGACATCTGTTGGGCCAGACCTTGGGATTTATAGAGGATGCCATGGAGGTTGTTACTTTTGAATGTAGAGTGTATATGTTTAACATCAGTGTTAATTGGGGGATCTAGACGGGTGTAATTGCCAGGAAAAAATACTAGTGAATCAAGAACTTGGCAATTTAATCAATGAGTTGAGTTCAAGCTATGACTGAGCCAGATGCTAAACAGCAGGTAAAAGACAGATATATTGCTTTTTTACTTAGCAGCGTCCACAGCATAATGTTATCTTGGGTTGTGCAGGGGCAGATAGCCAGAGTAATCTAGCCAATTTAAGATACAAATATAGTAAAATAATGAATTGGGTTGCATGTGAAAGCCGGAGAGGTTTTCTTGTTCTTCTCCACAGGTAGCCTTGTGTAAACCATTATTTTGTAATCTCATGAATTCCACCTGGAGCAAGTGGCTAAATGAGAGAAAAATTGTGAATGGTTACTGGAGCTCCTAAGCAGTATCGGACAAGTGTGATCACCTAATCCAGTGGTTCCCAACCTTTGAGCCTCCAGGTGTTTTAGACTTCAACTCCCAAAAATCCCAACCATCTTACCAGTTATTAGGAACTGTGGGAGCTGAAGTCCAAAGCATCCGAAGGTCCAAAGGTTGGGAACCACTGATCTAACCAGATAATAGGATACTCTGATTTATACCAAAGTGCAAATTCTTATGGGAGAACAAAAGGACCTTATTCTATTTTATCCCAGAGAATCCGTATGGTTCATGTACTTTGCTGAATCATCCTATTTTTCTAATATAGTGTCTTGTATTCCAAACCTAAATATAAGCAGCACTACCATAGTTCAGCAGATAAGCACATACTTTTATAGATGAAGTATTTGATTTAATCCTAGATATCTTGGACAATTATTGTAATCCAAGGTAACAAGACCAATATTTGTAGGTTCCCAATATTGAGAAATGCCCTCGCAAGACTAGAATAGCAGAATTGCCTTGAAAATTATGCATGGGCACTATGATTACTTCAGCCAATGAACAAAGAGTCTTAAACTGAATGGTATTAAAGCTGCTAAAATCAAGTGCTCAGATTTACGTTGGTTGAAAATGAATGGTACATGAATTTGTCTTTTTGTGTGTGTCAGAGGTGACTTGGGAAACTGCAAGTCGCTTCTGGTGTGTGAGAATTGGCTGTTTGCAAGGATGTTGCCCAGGGGACACCCAGATGTTTTACCATCTTGTGGGAGGCTTCTCTCATGTCCCTGCATGGGGAGCTGGGGCTGACAGAGGGAGCTCACCCACTCTCCCCGGATTCGAACTGCCAACCTGTTGGTCTGCAGTACTGCTGGCACAAAGATTTAACTCACTGCGCCACCGGGGACTCCAATTTGTCTTATGCAAACATGTATTTCTGGGTCTGCTTTAAACATGTACAGATCAAGAATTACTCCCCTACAAAAAAAAAATTTGGCATGTGGAGTCAGTGTACAATCTGAATGTATGGGGCAATGCATAAATCTTCACTGTCCACATGAAACTCCTACGCATTTCTACGTATACTCCTCTGGTAGCACATGCCAGATGCTGAGGACTATTGTGTCTTCAATTGCAGAAGTTATATAACACGCTTATATGGAAATGTATGTAAACACAACAGCTTTAGGTCCTGTTGATTTTCTGAGGGTTTCTAGACAATTTAACTTTAAAAATGCACATTTTAATACAGCAATTAATTGCAGAGTACTCAGGTTCTGATGGTTTTAACATAACAGCTGAACACTTGCTGCGAAGCAGTGGGCAAGATAGAAATGCCAAATACAAACCATCCTAGGTTTCATTAGAAACATCTGGCAGAAAAAAGTCCAATTTATAAACAAATATCTATTGGCATGGTCAGAATGGTTAGACATAAACTAATTTTTTAAAAGGTTACGTTACTAGATACGGGGATCTTGTATGGAGGAACGAGCAGGAGAACCAAACAGATCTGCCCTGAGTTCCTTTGCAGAGATTGTTGTTATAGTTACAAGAGTACAAATCTGCTTTTTGGAGCAAGCTAGTTATGTACATTCATAGGTTCAAATTGAAAAAAATAATAATAAAACTGTTTAATTACTGGAATGATACACCAGCTTTTTACAAGCTGTAGAGCCCATAGCAGCTGTTGAATATTTATGGACGCAATATTTTCTCAAAGTGTAAATCTTAATTCTTTCCCCATTTGTACTTTAAACTCTTGGAGAAAAAAAAATTCTAATTTACAAACCTCTTCAGTGATATAGATATATTTATTTAGCATCCACACAGAATTGCTTTCTGCTATCCATGCCATCAAGATATGCATAGAATTTTCAATGAAGCTGAAATGATTCAGGAACCACAAGATTGCATTTTATGGTAGACCTCAGCTCAGTTTGCAGGTCAAATCCCATTAAGCAATATTTTGCTCTGTATGAAATCAATCCACACACTTACTGTCAGGTTTACAAGGAGCTATTTTGTTTAAGTACCTCATAGATATGGTAGAGGTTTGACCCTTCATCTGGCCAATAGTGGTAGCACTGCTTGACTCCGCTTTCGGCGAGGGGTGTCAGCATGACAATAACGACACAGCCGTTTTCCCAGACCATCTGCAGACAAAGAAAGACACCGTGGCCACACTGTGACTGCCTAATTACGGCATGACATGTATAATTACGGCACTCAGGCACACAATTGAAATTTATTCCATTCACAGGAAATGCATTTCATTTTCATTAGACACTTTTCCTTGCAGCTGCTTCCAAATCTCTGAGCAAACTGGCATCATATTTTGTTATCTTCACATGAAATAATAAAGAATCTACGAATAATTCCCCCAAATACTTTTCAAAAAGATCCATCTTTAGAATGATCTAGAATCTATTTTCCCCATTTTCCCAGCTATAATTTTCAGAGTAAACAATGGATAGTGGGTTTTTTAAAAAGTCTAATGTATTGTGTGTATTTTTGATAAATGCAAGCTCAGGATGAACGTGTGTAACAAAGACCATACCAGTAAAATCTGGCATGCTGTGCCAAATAGAAATGCTCCTGGTATGTTTAGTTATGTTTTCTACTTGCCATAGTCAATGATCATGACCTGAGCTGTCACATTAATGGGACAACTATAAAATCTGCATTCATATAAAATAAAACTAATAGATTTTTGGAAAGGCATTTGTATGTAATTTATTCTCTTCCTTCTTGTTTCCTTAACCGCCTTGAGTAAATCTTCCTAGCAATAATCAATGTCTGTTCATAAGCAAATGACTCACAGGTTTTAGGTATTACTGGACACAGATATCAACTATTAACATACAGATAAAGCTATGATGCTATGTGTTGATCCAAATATACATTCCAATTATATAACACAGAAATGTTGACTGTAAGACTTCTTAATAATTATCGTAGACCCAGAGCAACAAATAAATAAGCCCTTTAAAAAAAGGTAGGCATTTTAGACATTCACAGTTAAAGATTTGCTATATGTTTTATTCATAGAAAAATGAAAAAAAAAAGCCAGGATGTATATGTATGTTACAAACGCAGCCTGTGGTGAACAAAAACCCTCCAGTGAATTAATATGGAGCTGCATAATCACTTAAAGTCTTCATTATTATGGTGTACGTTGATGCTATATTTGCATGCAATTTCCATTGTCTTTTTATTAGCATATAAAATTACCTCATGAAAGGGAAACTGATCTTTCGGAAAAGGGTTACATTTATTTCACAGAAATATTTATCAGCAACTACATTGAAATGTAAATGAAGTAAACAAGGGGGGAAAGGGGACATTTGGGTAAGCAGCACAGAGATGTTATATTCAATTAAAAGTTTCCTTCTTTGTGGCCCAGGGTTTTTTTTTTTACATAATTTCATTTGTTCATTTAAGGGACACATCTTTTATGGAGACAGCCTTTTCACACATACACCCGAAAACATTTATAAAAGGATAAAGGTGTATGTGCTGTAATGCTTTTGGGTAGTCATTTAGTATATTTTCCTTTAATTTGAAAAGGCAAAACTTTGTTTCATGAACTTTATGGTAGGAGCCACAGTGGCACAATGGGTTAAACCCTTGTGCTGGCTGAACTGCTGATCTGAAGGTTACCAGTTCGAATCTGCAAGACGGGGACATAAGAGAAGTTTCCCTGCTAACAAATTTGGGCATCCCATGGGCAACGTCTCTGTAGACGGCCAATTCTCTCACACCAGAAGCGACTTGCAGTATTGTTCTCAAGGCACTTTTGACACAATAAAAATGCACTTTATGGTGACTCTGTACTTCTCTCCAAAGATTTTCTCATTCTAATTAAATTGGCAATTGTAAAGAATTTCACCACCATTTCTAATCCATGCAGAAGAGCACTGAACTGACAGCAGAAAATAGTTTTTCAAAACCAGTTTTCTATATTTTAAAGGTCTGAGTTAATTTCAGCTCAAAATAACAGGAACAACCCAGAATATTACAAACACACTGTTGATTCTGGTAATTCACAAGGCTTCTTAAAATGCTAAATTATGTATCTTACTTCAAAATATCTGTGTTAAAAAATGACAACAAATTGGCAGGCTAGCCGGCTCTTTGATCGTATAAGGATTTAATGTTCCTTGAGAAGGTATGGAAGCTCAATGAAGCCATTACGAAAATGAGGAGAAACATGGCTTTTATGAGCGCAATAAAAACACAATGATCTAGGTCATAAACTAATCATCTAGCAGTTGCTTGTGCCACCCAAGTGTAACATTATGAAAGCCCACTCGTTTAGAGAGAGGGAGAGGAATCCTTACAGTTTGGCACCTCCTTCTTTGCCTTGGCTAAAAGAAACCCAGCAGCACTTCTTGAGAGAGAGAGAGAGAGGAGCGGCCTCAAATCTCTGCAAATTTCCTTTCAGCATAAATCCAAATGAAAGTTAATTTAAACAAACAATTTCAAAATTACCCTAGGGGACCATTTTTCTTGGCAAGTCATTTTATGAAGTGCATGACACTGGAGCTAGCAATACAAGTGAATCCCAGCCATCAAATTCTAGGATATTACAGCTATATTTAATACTTGGATATCTACAATGTTTTTGCTCTCTTTTTAAAATGGCATTCTCTCCCACCCACCCTTCTTGAACTAATACTTATAACGCCTGACTTCTTGATGCAAAGAAACTGATTGGTAGAACAATGTTTTGCCGTAAGGACTTAAACCGAAGCAAAGACGTGACTTTGTTATTGGAGCACAACTTACGCTAATGCTACATGAACCTGTATTTTAAATATTGTAATCTTTCAAGGTGTTTTAACCTTCGTTGTAGCAATGTTCTCATCCCGTTTTAGCTATTATATTATTTTAAAGTGGAATTGCTTTAATTGTTTCTTTTATCCATATACAGCAGAGTCTCACTTATCCAACATAAACGGGCCGGCAGAACGTTGGATAAGTAAATATGTTGGATAATAAGGAGAGATTAAGAAAAAGCCTATTAAACATCAAAATAGGTTATGATTTTACAAATTAAGCACCAAAACATCATGTTATACAACAAATTTGACAGAAAAAGTAGTTCAATACGCAGTAATGTTATGTTGTAATTACTGTATTTACAAATTTAGCACCAAAATATCATGATATATTGAAAACATTGACTACAAAAATGCGTTGGATAATCCAGAACGTTGGATAAGCGAGTGTTGGATAAGTGAGACTCTACTGTATTGCCAAGGAAATCCCATTATAAAGGAAGAGATGTAAATATGAGTATTTTGATAAAATCTCTCTGCTTGTTCCTATTTATTTATTTACAGCATTTTTACCCCGCCTTTCTCACCCAAGGAGACTCAAGGTGGCTACCTACTAGTCTGTAACTCCATTGAGTCAACTGCTGAATGTAAGTCAATACTTGATTTAATGCAGTGGTTCCCAGCCTTTTTTTGTCCAGGGACCACTTAAGCAGAGACCACTTTGACCAAAGAGCACTCTCCAACATTAGTACCAAAAGGGTTACGAATCAGTTTTTGGTAAACTTTAGATTCAGTTTGGTTATTTGAGGTGCTGATTCAGAATATTGCATTGGATAGACCAAATCAGCTCTAGTTTCTGACACAGAACATATGCCATCCTTTAGTCGCCATCTGCTTGCTCACAGAAAACCATATTTAATCATGTAGAGCTGATGTGGTCTATCCAATACAATTTTTCTGAGTCAGCCCCCCAATAATCCCAGGAACAAGCCTAAAAACGAAGACACCAAGGCACCCCCGCTTCCAGATGCACTCAAGGAGAGGGAGGAGGAGAAGCAGCAGTCAGGAGCGTGGTTGTCACGCCTTTCATGGGTAGTCAGCCTCTCCCCTCAACATCCCCATTGCCTCAGCACTAGAAGAGGATTTCACAAAACTAGTCACTCTTATTGCAACGGTGTAGTAACAGTGAGGCCGTAGACCATATTTTAGTTTTTGGGGACATCTGGCAGTCTTGGGAACCACTGATTTAGTGGGTCTATTGCATCTCACCTACATGCCCTAAATGAACCAGATCCAGTCTGAGCTTAGAAGCTATGCAAGGTTAGCCCTGGTTAATACTTGGATAGGAAACAGCCAATGAATGTAAGGTGTTGCGGGCTACATTTTAGAGGAGTTAACTGGCAAAATTTTTGAGTATTCTCCACCCCAAGAAAAAACCTATGAAACCATAAATTGATAGGTGACTTGAAGGCAAATATCAATAGGCATTTCTGAAGGTGATATAATTTCCATTCTTTAAAAAAATTCAGTTGGACCTACCTCCTGGTATTTAAGTTTATTAAAATATCATATATAAGTAATTTGGTAGAAAAGGAAAAAGTGACATTTCATCTACAGAAAGCCCTCAAAACAGTTGTACACCATAAAATTTCCACAAGTGAAGCCAATAACTATTTGTAATTGGTAATACAATGCAACAAAGCTTGAGTCCACTATATCAGCTGTAACTGAAAAACTCTTTTTATAAATAGTTCAAGGCAGGCAGGTAAAAAGAGAAATTCAAAATCCTCTAAAAATACTTGCATACCTGGTGGGTGGTGTTTGTACTTTATGACCCTAAATTGTATAAAGATGCTGTAATCTACCCATTACTTCTATATCTTAGGCTAACATGGAAAATGAGTGATGCTGGCAAAGTTTATACTTTGATGATTTAGAATCAGAAACCTTTCCAACTTCATCAAATTGTCATTTACCGAGTTTCTGAACATGTCATGTAATCAAGAAACAGTCAGAAATGTAGTTTTCACCAACACCTAAGCCTTTAAATGAGATCAAACATTTGGAAAATCCAGATTGTTTGTGGCTTCTCATGTCTGGGGTATACAAATTTCACACCACTTGACATCCCTACTGTTCCAATTTATGTTCTATATTATTTTTACTAAAAGAAATCAAGTCTAAAACTCCTCCACAGGGGGAAAAAGTATCATCTTTACCACTGTGAAAGGCAGTATCTGATAAATGTATGTTCTGCTACGTATTAGGGGTGCAAATAATCCCTGTTTCCTCAGCAAAAGGACAAAGGGCAAACATTATCTATGGCGGTCTGTATTATATATTTATGTATACTTAACTATCTAACAAAAGACCTGTCAATGAATTGTGAAAATGTGTATCAGGGCAACAATAAGAGTAGCTATATACACTGGCATTCTGTAGCCAATGTCCCAAGGCGTACTGGACTTGTGCATTTGTCCTGTTTTGGTCACTTTGCTGGCTTCCTTAGATAGTTATGTTATTTCACTCTTTGCTTGATGTGAAGCTTATGGAACTATTAAATTTTATCTCTTGTAAACATAGACCTACAAGGATATAAATCCCTAAATGGCACAAGACTGGCAAATCTTAGACGAGGGGATACAAAAGAAAAAAACTGAACACTTCACACCTTACACTATTTTTGTGTGTGTGTGTGTGTGTGTGTGTGTGTCAGGAGCAACCGGAGTTACTTCTGGAGTGAGAGAATTGGCCGTCTGCAAGAATGTTGCCCAGGGGATGCCCGGATGTTTTTGATGTTTTTACCATCCTTGTGGGAGGCTTCTCTCATGTCCCCGCATGGAGCTGGAGCTGATAGAGGGAGCTCATCTGCGCTCTCCCCGGGTGGGATTTGAACCTGGCACCTTTCAGGTCAGCAACCCAACCTTCAAGTCACGAGGCTTCTATCCCCTAGGCCACCAGAGGCTCCTACCTTATACTATTGGCTTTGCTTTATCTGTTTGGGACAGGTAATGGCAATAGCCCACCTCAGGCTAATTCTATTTTACAAACTCATTAACTAGATTGGGAAAGTCATATTTGTAGCAACCTGGCCCAACATAGTTTTATGTAAATATGCTCAGCAACTCCAGCATGATCAATGGTTTGGGATGTACTAAAACAGGTGTAGTCCAAAACATCTGGAGGGCAACATGATAAAGAGGAGGAGTTTGAGTCTCCTTTGTGGAGAGAAAAAGTGGAACATAAATATTATCATCATCATCATCATCATCATTATTATTATTATTATTGTAGTAGTAGTAATAGTAGTAGTAGTAGTTTAGGCTAATGACAAAGCTACCTGTGAAGCAGCCACATTATCTGCTCCACGTCCCCTAACAAAGCAGTACTGAAGTGTATGCATCTTGTATACTATTTAGTTCATTCTTTTTAAACAAAGATTTCATATTGTTGTTTAACTCCTTACTCTAAAACCACATGGAACACAATTCCTGTATCTAACCAATAAGACACTGATGATTTCAAAAGAAATTCTCCCTAGTAAATCTATTTAGGACTGTAGTCTTTCCTGAAACTTGTACGTTTGCCAATGCAATATATTAATTTTTATTTTGTGTGCTCAGAAAATATCTCAAAGCATATGAAAATATCTCAAGACATTTTTCTGTACGTATCAACGAGACTCACATATGTACCTGTATATGTGCACACAGCTGCTCTGAAATGCCTAAAAGGTCTCCTTTTTACTAGGATGAAATAAGCATCTGATTTCTAAACAGCTATGTCCTTGCAGAAATACATAAACTTAGTACAAACCCCACCAAAGCTGCTTGTCTAAGAGATCAGTGGTCAAGCCAAGGAAATAGAAATGCAGATTAGGATGCTCTAAGATTTACATATCTTTATCTATTGAATATCTCCATCTACATAAAGAACCTAAGATTTATCACAAAGAAGCCAGTGGGAGAAAGCCGAAATGACATTCATAATATGAAAGCAAACTAATTAGAAAGCACCTCTTTGGGTCCACAGGGAAGTCCCAATGATGTGTAAATGTATGTGGTTTCCAACAGCTCATTATCAGTCAACTTAGAGCAATATGCCTGTGCTAGCAAATACTTACAAAATTAGAAATTACATTAGCGGTATGCAAATGAAGCCTTCCAATCTTTTGCAAGTCTCATATTGTACAAAGGAACAATGCCTGAATATTACACAAATGTATCTGTAGGCATTCACAGAATCCCAGTACTATTACTTGGCAAAGGAAGATATGTCAGGAAGAAGCCTGAGGTACAGAATCATTGATTAACGGATTTATTTTCACAGCATTTTGTTGTTAAAAGACAATAAAAAAGAACATAAACATAGCCTTAAATCGGGAGTGTGGAACCTGTAGCTTTTCATATGTTGTTGGATCACTCCAGTCAGCCGAGTCAATGGCCTTGTAATCCAACAACAGGTTCCCAGTTGACTTCTGGACATGATTCAATGTGCTGCTTTTGGTTTTAGATAAACCTGTTGTCACCTCCACAAACATCATTAGAACCAGCAGAGTGTGAGCAGAGAGGCCTTCTCTACAAATTTCAAACGCAGTACAGTTTTCCATGTCGCTAGGATAGCTTTTCCTCTGCATTCTTCTGAAGAACAGCCTGGTTTCAGATCTCCGAACTTCTGATAGGACTACATAGCTCAGGAATGGGCAAACTTTGCCCTCCAGGTGTTTTGGAGTTCAACTCCCACAATTCCCAACAGCCGGTAAACTGGCTGGGATTTCTGGGAGTTGAAATCCGAAACACCTGGCTGAAGTTTGCCCATGCCTGCTATAGGGGCTATCTTTCCTAGAAAATGATTTGCATATTGTCCTGCTAGTATTTGGCTCTTTCCATTTCCTGCAGTCATTTCTCTGTGATGAGGGACTCAGAGTGTTGCAATATATATAATGACCAGGCATGTGGTTGGAGATGTCGACTTGGTTCAGATGTATTTTGTCTGGACCAGGCATAGGCAAACTTTGGCCCTCCAGGTGTTTTGGACTTCAACTCCCACAATTCCTAATAGCCTCAGGCCCTTTCCTTTTCTCCCTCAGCCACTTAAGCTAAGGAAAGGGCACGAGGCTGTTAGGAATGGTAAGAGCTGAAGTCCAAAACATCCAGATGGCCAAAGTTTTCCCATGCCTGGTCTAGACAGAATATACCTGAACCAAGTCCACATCTCCAACCTCATCATCATCATCATCATCATCATCATCATCATCATCATCATCATCTTTATACACATTCTACTGAATATCTGATATTACGCTTACAGAACCACAATTCATTATTTTGCTTTATGTCCAGAACACTGCTGCACTAATTGTGACCAAGTTGCATAGCAAAAGTACTTATACAACCATAGACAAATGAGGGCAATTTTTACCTGCCAAAAGTCTGTGACGGTAGAAGGTAGAGGACCCTGAGCAGCTATGTATGCAGGGTTCCTAGGATCATGGTCCATCTGAAAAAAAAATAAAAACTACTTAGATTTGAGGTTTAAAAGTAACATTACAGTTTGTTACAAAATTGTGGATAAAAGCAATCCCATCATTTTTCCAGCTCAAAAAGAAAAGTACTTCCTTCATATCTTAAAAAAGGCAAATCTATTTTATTATCTTTTCTTAATATATGAACTTCTTCCCCCTACAAAATAAAGCTAGCAATCTAGTACTAAGATGTCCAGCAATCAATGAACTGTTTTCTAAATAGGTAACATGAGATCATTTAAGCAGCATTTCCTGATAGAATGCATTTACTTGGGTTTCTGTGTCATAGCAACCTACAGACCTCTTCAAACATTTTTTTTCAATACAGGGTATTAGGAATGCTGGGCACATTTAAGTATCTCTTCCACTTCTATCATAGCACTCAAGGGCACATGCACCTAAAAACAAGCCAAAACTGAAAAACAAACTCCTTCCTGGCCTTTTCTGGTTAGTTCATTTGTTTAAAATACAGCTTTCTAACCCTGAATGGAGGAAGTTCTACTTAAAGACCTTAATTATTACATCCATTTCAAAGAGCGAATGAGCAGGGGGGGAAAGAGATTCCCAGAAACAAAGCCGTGAAGAGTAAATAGGATTAGGTGGTTACAAAGAGTGTTTTCAAACTGATGGGTGGGTTTCTGGTCCTAAATCTTTGGCCCCATTCTTCTGATAAGGACAAGATCTGCTGATGGGAATTTAACCGTAAGAACAAAAACCCATTGATTGTAACCCTTAAAGAGAATTCCCCTTTCTCCTTCCTTCTCTCCCTCCCTCCCTCTCACACACATGCAGACACAAACAAGGCTAACATTCTGCTGGCCATCGCAAGGGCACAAAACTCATTTCTATTAACAAGTACTGAATCCTGAAAGTAGAGAACCACTGGATTAATGGTTCCTCAAAGGCAACCAGGTTTTATAAAAATATGTTCACTAAGAGAACCTAATATCACAATGAAATATAAAAAGTTTATTATAGTCACCCTAATAAGCCATTCTAATGATCAAACTAGACACTGAGGATTAGATGTGAACTCTCAAAAGTCCAGCTAGTTGTGGGAGGCTGCCGACTTGGAGGGATTTAAAATCTATTCACAGACCTATTTGTACAATATAAAAATCTGCCCCATCTTTTTCGTACCCTGTTTCCCCTAAAATAAGACATCCCTAGAAAATAAGACCTAGTAGAGGTTTTGCTGAATTGCTAAATATAAGGCCTCCCCCAAAAGTAAGACCTAGCAAAGTTTTTGTTTGGAAGCATGCCTGCTGAACAGAACACCAGAGCATGCAGAATTGGTAAATGTACATACCATAGAGTGTTGTACATGGAAATAATGGTAGTAACAAGAAATTCTTGATAGAATTCACAGTTTGTCTGGTTATGCTGGTTTGTGATAACTACTGTACAGTATATAATAAATGTTCGTTTTTTTTGTTCAACAATAAATGTGAATTCTTCTTCATGGAAAACTAAGACATCTCCTGAAAATAGGACCTAGCGCATCTTTGGGGGCAAAAATTAATATAACACACTGTCTTATTTTCGGGGAAACACAGTAGCTCATGTAGCAGCATGAAGGAAATTATGACCGAGGAATGATTTCTGGGACATTCCCCCAGTACTTCTGCCATAGGTTTGGTAAGTTGATAAATCCTCTTTCATTCAACTCAGGGCTTTATTCATCACTACTTTCAGAAACTCTCTTTACTTGGAACTTTTTTTTCTTACTAATGTAATACTTCTCCTATTAGTGTTTTGTATCCTAAGTGCAGCCAATTCTGTGATCCCAAAACAACAACTTTGAGGACTTAATCAGATGAACTTCCAGCTCCATTTTCATGTGCTTAGGAAACTGAGCTCCGTGGAGGCCATCACATGATGTGAGGACGCTTCTGTTTGTACTACATGAGGCTCCATTAACCGACTTCGAATATGAGAAAACAGGGAAACTGGGTGAAAGACAGGGAAAGGACATGGTATGACGCTATCCGAGAAGATGGAGAAAGATGATGAGCAATGGAGTAAGCCTTTCCCTCCACTCATCCCTGCCTCTGCCCTTCTGATGAAGTCCTTAGCGATTTGTACCCAACTATTTGCTTTTTATGAGGATCTAAACAGTTCTTCTAGGTGTAACCAAGGGTTTAGACATTTTTGAAATTTTGAGGATTTCAGAGCAAACCTGATTTGCAAGTACTGTGTATGCCATTTTTTAAAAAACAGAACGCCACAACAATATAGTTTAAAATAAACTTTGACACATGAAAATAATTGTAGAGTTCGCTGAATTCTGGCTATTAGTCATTTGAAGAAGCTGTCAAAATGCCTGTTATTGTGTGCCTCCAAGTTATTTCTGACTCATTGCTACCCCCAAAGGGTGAACCTATTATGGGGCTTTCTTTGTCATATTTGCTCAGAGGAGATTTATCTTTGTCCTCTTCTGAGGTTGGCAGAGTGTGACTTGTCCAAGATCACCCAATGAGTTTCCATGGCCAAGGGAGGTTTCTGGACCTGGTTTCCAGAGTCATAGTCCAACATTCAAACCACACTGGCTCTTCATGCAAAATGTTTGAACTGTCTACAAATAAAATATAAAACATATCATAAAAACCTTTCTCCAGAAAAGGTTATGACCCTGTACCGCCAATTTAAAAACTAGCCTATTGAGGGTAAGGACAGATTGAAACCACAAAAAGTGGAAAAATATCACTTTGGTAAAGTGCAGGAATATATTCTGTTTTGATTCATTTATTTTCTAAAATATCTAAATAAATTTGAGAGACAGCAACCAGAATAGAAAACCAGCAGCCAAGGTAAACAAAAAAGGAGAGATGAACATAATCACTGATGAGGTAAGTGGCACTGTCACATTAAAAACCCCCCAAAACCTTCTAAATAGTCTACAGTCAGGTATTTCTTGGACTTGAACAAATTCAATTGCTGTTAGAAAGCTGCAGTTTACAGCACTGCAAACATCCTAATGGGGAAATGCTGGTCAATTGTGTCATCAAATTAACAACAACTCAAATGGCTGCAATTTTTGTATTCTAATAAACTGAAAGCAACTATGGAGAAGACCCATTCAGGTTAAGATCGGAAGTTGCCTTCTGTTGTAGAATAGATGAGAATGTTTGTCTATTATGCTATACTATGGGAGGGGAGATGGTGTGGCCCAGATATTGCTGAACTATAAACTCTCAGTAGCTAAATCAGTATAGCTAATGGTGAGTGATGGCAAGAATTGCAGTTCAATGATATTTTGCAGGCCACGTAATTTCCATCTCACTATACAATTCAAGACCTGCTGTGGTATACTGTTTTGCGCTCTATTCAATCATGCAAAAATCGTAACTGTGGAAGGGATGCTTGTGCCAGCTCTGCCCTTGACCTTCCTGCATTGAGCAGGAGGAACACAAGAACATACAAAAAGTACCCTGCTGGATGAGATCAAAGGACTATTTAGTTCAGCGTTTTGTTCCCCACAGAGGGCAATTATATACTTTTGGGAAGCCTACACGCAGAATATAATGGAAATAGCAGCAGCAGCTTTTTCTTCATGTTCTCCTACAACTGGTATTCAGAAGCATTTTGTTGCTGTTGTGTGCCTTCAAGTAATTTCTGACATATGGTGACCCTAAGACGAACCTATCATGGGGTTTTCTTGGCAGGATTTGTTCAGAGGGGGTTTGTCTTTGCCTTCTAGTGAGACTGAAATGCAACATGCCCAAGTTCATCTAGTGGCTTTCTTTCCATGGTTGAGGAGGGATTTGACTCCTGGTCTCCAGACTCAAACCACTACGCCATGCTGGTTCTCATTCAGAAGCACATTGCCTCAGTCATTTGAAAAATGAAGGTCTATAATGTCTAGGAGTTACTGATGGGCTCTCACAAGCTATTTTTGATCAGCAAAAGCTCTAATGCTTTCCAACAAAGTGGCCAGGTCTATATATGGCTCCAGTATCATACAAACAGTGCCATCCTAAGTAAATAAAGAGATGTAATCATCATTGGGAATTAGTGTATCAAACCAACCATGAACCCAATGCTCATATGTGAAACCCAATGTGAAACCCGAGGATAAATCTCCTATATCAACAAAACAGGTAAACAGAGTGTCAGCTAGTGCAATGAAGTGAGTAAAGTACTAGATTTGAAAATTTGCATTCAGGTTCTTGCTAGAATACAAAAGCACTATGAACTGCCTGATTTTTTAAAGGAAAAAAGTGCATTAAAATGTATTGCATGCTACATAGTTGTGTCAGTCTCAGCTTTGCTTCCTTCTAGATCAATGGTTCCCAACCTTTGGTCCTCCAGATGTTTTGGACTTCAGCTCCCACAATTCCCAACAGCTGGCAAGCTGGCTGAGATTTCTGGGAGTTGAAATCCAAAAAAACTGGAGGACCAAAGGTTGGGAACCACTGTGCTAGATCAGCAATGCACCAAGTATAAGATCAGAGTTGGATGCTAGTGCTGATAGAGGAAAAAAAGTACGTTATAACTTCTTCCCTTTAGCCAAACCCTATGAACCACTGGAGCATTAACAGACTGTTGTCACCAATTAAATACATGTTTCCAAAATCAAGTAAACTGATGTAACCCACATCTACCGATACTGGTTTTGTCTAAATGTTCAGGCTGCTTAAGAATAACTTTATGAACAATCCCTAAGGATCTTAAGATCTTTTAGACACAGAACAATAAAGTGGTGTCATCAAATCAGATCTGGATCTTATGCTAAATTCTAGCATATAAAACATCAAAAACACAGCTTCCTCCTCCTCAGCATAGCCAAAAATAGATAAATCAGAAGCAGTCACCCAAATCCTTCTAGAGAGTAAGAGCCAAAGTATACCTTACACTTACAACACAGCTTGTTTTAACAGCTTCTCTTTTTTTGGTAAACAAAGTGAGATGCAGTCATGTACAATATTATCATAAATGCCCTCTTTTCCTTCTACAACCTATAGCCAAAAAGGAGAAAGCAATTGCCCCTTCTGCATGACTGGAACACTTAAATAAGCTTTTAGTGGTACCAAGGACACCTTCCCCGCAAAAAACCAGATTTTTATTTAGATTACAAAAATAAGAGTTAATCTGCATTTAATTTGTGGATTTTAGCTTGTATTTTAACTCTGTGTATCTTGTTGTATGTCTTTTAAAAATGCTTTATCTCTTGTTTTAATAATATTGTATCCTGCCTTGAGCCGCAGGAAGAGGAGGGTATTATTATTATTATTATTATTATTATTATTATTATTATTATTATGCTTTTCCCTTGAGGGATGTTACATCAGCAATTTCACACATCCTGAAATGCAATTAACAAATATAGAAGATGTATAAAAGACACAGCTATATGCAGTACAGTAAGGACATCAAGCTGGCTCATTTGAAAAAGTAGTAACTGTTTCCTGCATTGCAAACATTGTACTGAATGAAACTGACTGGATTTTTATGTTCATACCACATAAAACCATGCTTTATCACAGGCATGAGCAAACTTGGGCCCTCCAGGTGTTTTGGACTTCAACTCCCACAGTTCCTAACAGCCTACCGGCTGTTAGGAACTGTGGGAGTTGAAGTCCAAAACACCTGGAGGGCCCAAGTTTGCCCATGCCTGCTTGATCATTTATGTTCTGCCCTTATAATATGGCCATTCACATTACAGTAGAGAAATACACAATCAATATTTCCAGATTTCATGGTTAATAAATAGGACCTAGAATCACCTGAACCAGAACACACTACCCTTAATTGGAGCCATCCTTTGTTATCACGTGAAAACCTCTGCAGTGGATTAGATCAAACTGTCTCTAAGCTACAAGGTTCCAAAAACTTTGAGATACCTTAAAGTTGGGAAACATCATGCAGACTATAAACCAGGCATAGGCAAACTTTGGCCCTCCAGGTGTTTTGGACTTCAACTCTCACAATTCCTAACAATTAGGAATTGTGGGAGTTGAAGTCCAAAACACCTGGAAGGCCCAAGTTTGCCCATGCGTGCTATAAATTCACTTCTAAAATTAATTTTATTGGAAGTTTTAAAACATTTGTGTCAAATATTTTTGCATCCTTTTTAAGTGGCCAAGTTAATATATTAAATGCAGATGTTCTTTTACATTTAGAAACAGATTGGGATATTGGTAGGCATAAAGTACGGTAGGCTCTGAATAAGCAATACCTGTACTCTTTCCAGCTGACTGCCATCCTCCTATTTAGAGTTCTGGTCTAAAAGATTTCCCTCCAACTGCTTCTAATGAGAAGGAAACCATTTTATTTAAAGGCAAACCTAATAAGAAAGGAATGCAAGCACCACCCTCCTCTTCCTCCCGGCACCAGCCCAACAGAGTCTAAGAAATCGAAGGTGAAACACTTCAACTATGGAGCACCGTCTCTATACACCAGGCATAATTTTGTATAAAACCTGCTGCCAACCCCAGATACAATTGTGTTTCCATGTTACAATGTATTATGCCTCTTCTATTTTTCTAAAGGCGGCAAAAAGTGCACACAAATATATAGAGAACATTTCAAGCAAGTACTGTTCTTCTTTCAAACCACAAATGGCACAGGGAAAAATGTAACTTTATTCTTGAATTTTAAACAAATGTTTTCAATCCCTGTTCTTTTTTTAAAAAAAAAACACAAACCCTATAATGGAGTAAAATGCATCTGATTTTCAATGTCATTATGAATTTCAGAGTCTATTCTCGGTGACAAAATTTGTATGCTGTGTTTGAACAAACTGTCATGTTAATCACATTCCTCAGTCTGGTGGCTTCCATAATAAGCAAGCTGAAGGGTAGGTAGTATTTTTTTAACATAGTGACGGGTTCCCCCCTCCATCTCCAACACCCTTAGAGGGGGAAAAAAAACCCAGAATTCCCATTTACTTTCATGACCTCCGATTTAAAAGCAACGATTGCACATTATTTACTACTGGATGATTTCCCTGAAATTTAATGAGGACTAAGTACAAATATGACAGATGTAATTATCACAGTTTTATTCTGCACAGTCAGGGTCTCCTTGTGCTGTAATTGCAAGCTTTTTATTCAGCTGCTGGCAGCAGACTTATTATCATAGTATTTTATGTTATTTCAGAGAATAGGAAAGAAGACTCCCAGCTTAATTTTATTCAACGGAATTGCTAAACATCTTTTATTCCCATTTCTGAATTAGTATATATGAGGTGGGGAAATCAGCAAGATGTTTGATCCGATCTCTTTGCAGTCTTTATTCTATGTTGTTTTTGAGGGCATAAAGCCCGTTCCTCTGGATTTCCAAAGCAGAATGGAATGGGGGGGAGTGTTAAGAAAGAAAAAAACATGTGGGCATGTAGCCAACCCATTGTCTAGAGCAAAGAAGGTTCCCCCTTCCATCATGTATTGCTTGACTCGTTTAGACTCAATCCAAGGCTGAGTGAGCCACAGCTGGAAGCTGTGCCACTGACCCTGAAGTTGGAAACACACAGTTCAAACCATGCTGCCTTTCCAAGGCCTGAATATAATTGCTTCATATGAGACCCTTGCTTTGTCAGGCATTCAAAAACATAAACATGTGTCCATATGCAAAGGGATAGAGACAGTATGAGGTTGGTAGCATACATTTTAGACCAGGCATGGGCAAACTTGGGCCCTCTGGGTGTTTTGGACTTCAAATTGTGGGAGTTGAAGTCCAAAACACCTGGAGGGCCCAAGTTTGCCCATACCTGTTTTAGACCAACCTACTTCTTTAGATGGATGGACTTCATCAATGCTACCAAGTTTGTTATCAGAGTTAGTTTCTAATGTGCTACAAGAGCCTTTCTGCATACTTTATCTGGCATTTTACACACCAAAGGAGTGGTGGTAGAAATCAATTTACTACTCTATCTAATTCATCGTATTTAGCTTTAGAACTATGAACGCCCCACTTGGAATATATGGCAATTCGCATCCAAACACTTCCAAGAGCAAACACATCAAACCTGTGATATTATTGGCATGATAATTACTCAAAACTGTTAGAAGTAGAACAGCAGCATCGCTTTTTTAAAAAGGTTGATGATGGTAAAACTGAAAGTAGGTGTGAAAATCTGCTTCACTGATGTTTCAAATCTTCTCCAAACATTAACACATCTGCTATGCTTCACTGGCCATTTCTCAACATACTGGGTTTTCTCCTCAAACAGAAATTTAATATATACAGAAAAGAGGGTTTTATCTCATCTATGAAAGTTATAATAGCGTTGGCAGTTAATAGAGAGACTTGCATTGTGACTGGGAAGTTTTCCTGCATGTCATCTCTTTTATTGTTACTACTATTATATAGTATGATGGTTATCATCATATTTATTTATACAATTCCTTTTTACTAGTCTGAGACTCAAAACATCTTATAAACATAAAATAGATATAGCCAAAAATGCACAACATGTGAAAGTGAGGAATAACAATAGATTTAAAAGCAGTTAAAAGCATAACCATTAAAGAAAAGCACGTACAATACAATGCATTATGAAAGCTTCTCCTAAGCACTCAAACATCAAAGACCGACTAAAGATGCCTACAGAAGAAGAGCAGACTAAAAAAAGAAATAAAAAGTGGCACTTTCAAAACATTTTTCTTAATTTAGTTAATTCAAGATTAACCTACCTAGCTTTAGAGTTCAAGAGCATGGACACAACCACTGAGAAGGCCCCCTCCCATGTTTCCATCGGTCTTGCTGTGAAAGTGATGGATAGAGAGGAGACCACATCCAGAAGATCCCAGAACATAGCCAGGATTATATAGAATCATATAAATGGACAGAGACCATGTGGGCCATTCAATCTAACCCCCTGCACAATCAAAACACCCCTGACAGATGGCCATCCAACTTCTGTTTCAAAGCCTCCAAGGAAGGAGCTTCCACTGGACCCTGAGGCAGAGAGTTCCACTGCTGAACAGCTCTCCTTACGGTCAGGAAGTTCTTTCTAATGTTCAGGTGGAATCTCCTTTCCTGTAATATGAACCCATTGCTCCACTGAGTCCTAGTCTTCAAGATAGCAGAAAACAAGCTTGTTCCCTCCTCCTTATGACATCCTTTCAGATATTTAAACATGGCTAACATGTTTTGCAGGCAAAACAGACCCTGGCAGAACATGGTCCTTCACATAACCCAGATCTGAGTCATGTACAAAATAAATGACAAAATAACACTGGATTTCTACAGCATGAAAATAATTAACACAATTAAAAAAAAATCAGAGCCTGTAAAAATACAAACTATTGTTCCACTAATGAGTCACTGAACTATACTCTAATTCAATTTGGTATGAATTTTAAAATATTCTAATCCCATTTGTGGAATTTAATGGAAGACAAAGACAATCAAATATTTGATATATCTCAATGACCACTGCTACTGAAAGAATCAAACAGACGCAAGAACACCAGAAGCATTAGAATTCTTAACATATGATTAGGACTACGATGTGCAAGTCTAAGAACTACTACCATGACTTGCTTCGAAATTAACCCTTCAATATATTAGGATCAACAGCACAAGAATTAAGCTTTAACTTCAAAAGAGGAAAAGTAATTTGTTTTTGACAATATACTTACTATCGGACTGGCGTTGATGTAATCTGAATTGTCGTGACTGTTTTCTGCTTTCAAGCATATTCTGCAGTGATCATCTGCCCAAAAATAGAACATTAACATATTAACATAATTTTACTAAAGATTTTTTTTAAAAAAAACTGGCTTTCAACAATGAAATACTGTCATATAAAATGATTCTAAATTTGTGACTCTTTCCATATTTTAGCTAGTGGTCTTGGCAGTTAAACCCTTTTAAAGTTCCTTGCACTCTCTTTTTTGTAATTCAACACAATGCAAATGTTTCATACACTATCACCAGATAAGCAAACTACCTGTGTTTTCCGGTATCATGATTGCTAAAGCCACAACAGCAATTCCAACGCAGGAAGATTTCAATTTTTATTTTGCAATCAAATGTGTTGAAAGACAGTGGTCAAAAATGAAATTTAAATAAAAATAAATTCTTTCTTCTTCATGGGAAGCCAACATCAACGTCATGGTGCAGTACTATACATTGAGTAGTACAACATATGGCACAAAATCTTCTGTTTTTTTTTTTAAACCGCTAATGGAGTCATCAGGTATGCGGAAGAGAGCTGTGCAGCTTTCAGCCTTACAGGAAAAGGTCTGCATCTTCTATGAACATATACACCTTGGCCTCTCTCAGCCATGCTTTTAATCTTAAGTCCCACACAAAGAACAGCTGTTTTATAAGCTTATCTACTGAAGCCAACAGGTGCTGATCCACTATTGCTGAATATTAGATTAATAGCTCAAGCAGTTCTAATTACAAGCCGATAGTATTATACACTTTAGACGAATGCAATTGTATCCAAAAGCTAAAGCAAAGTTCTTTCATTTCAGTGCTAACTTTTCTGACCCTATGGAAAAACTGTCATGATGAAATTAATATTTTCACACAAAGCTATACAAAACAGCATTTGCTCTTATCGTGTTGGGAAGTAGTGCAAAACAGCAACACATTTTTCAAGGAGTAGCCATTATAAGTAATCTCAAGCAAATGGCAAGACAACAAAAATAGGTTTAAGACAGAATTTGCCACAGTAGGTTTCTTTTGGTAGAAAGGGATAAATGCTTCTTTGCTCGTCTCTTATTAATCATAAGTCATTCTGCAACAGAGAGTAAATGGGAAAGCAACAAGTAACCCATTTGGCTTAAATGATACCTACATGCTACTACAATTTGTGAGCGATTCTTCTGGACATTTTCTTCCTTGTGCGCCACGGTTGTTGCATTGGGTTCAGCTTGATAAGCACAAAGCGCTTCCCATTCTTTCTCCAGACGATTCTTGTTCTTCAAGTGGTCCTCCATATAGGACTGAAATTAGAAGGATTCATCAGTGCTATTTATACGCTCAACACTGTTATTCCATTTAACACATGAATGAACTAAAGAGAAATACTTTTTTAAAGCTTCAGTCCAATGAACCGCTTGGCTATTGCTGCATGTCTATGGACTTATGGGACTTGAACTTCTCAGACAGCAGCCTATGTAGCATTTTAGTCGTGTGTGTGAGAGAAAGCCTGAAAATAACATCCAATATTGCCATAGGCTAAGGTTAGAGAAGAGTACAGTGTTCCCTCACTTATTAGGTTAGGTTCCAGGACCACCTGCAATAAGTGAAAATCCACGAAGTAGGGGCACTATATTTATTTTAATATTTATACATTATTTTAGTAGTTATACACTATTTTAAGTCTTTATCAACCAATTGGTTGATAAAGGTTGATAAATTGCCTCCTTTTCCTCCCGTTGCCACTTGGGCTCCTTTTCTTTTCTCTCCCTTTGGCTTCTCCTTCCTCCCTTCCTTAGGCTGTAAATTGTAATTTTTTATGATTTATAATAGTATTTTAGAGTTTATTGAAAACCGCAAAACAGCGAATCCGCAAAAAGTGAACCGCGAAGTAGTGAGGGGACACTGTAATCAGTTTTCCATCCCTTGGATACATTAAAACGTAGGGGGGGGGGGGTTTGCTCCCAGAATCAGTGTTGTTATTGTTTTATCATATCAGAAGCGACTTGAGAATATACTGCAAGTCGCTTCTGGTGTGAGAGAATTGACCATCTACAGAGACGTTGCCCAGGGGATGCCTGGATGTGTTGCTGGAAGGCTTCTCTCATGTCCGCGCAAACTAGAACCAACAGACAAGAGCTCACCCCATCTCACAGATTTGAACTGGCAACATTCAGGTCAGCAACCCAACCTTCAAGTCAGCAGTTCAGGTGGCACAAGGATTTAATGTTGTCAAAGCCAGGATTTCTAGGATTTGTCTGGATTGAAAGCTCTATTTGGAGCATTATCACAGACAGGAGGAACACAGAAAGAAGGCCTGCTTTTATTAACTCAGTTGAGAGGGAGTACCCAGGTGGTAATAAAATGAAGGCGACACAAAGGCAAATTAATAGCAAGGGAAAATAATGGACTTCGGTGTGAAAAACAAGAAATTCTATGTTTTCTGGTAGTTAAAGAAATCACTGAAAACATTTCTGTGGGCTCTGAGATTTATCATATGGCTGTTCTTATCTATTGCCAGTTTGTTCTCATCAACATTTTTGCCTGAATTGGAATACGCCCAACCCTGAAAATAAAGTTCCTCCACACCACAAAGTGGCCTGACAACTAATCCTAAAGATCCATATGTTCATAACTTTATTTCATTTATACCTATTTTATACAAATAGGAGAGGATACTTAGATAATTAAAATTACCAAATAATAAAAGCATACAGTGGTTCCCAAGCTTTTTTGACCAGGGACCACTTTGACCAGGGACCCTGCTCCAACAAAAGGGTTACAAAACAGTTTTTGGTTAATTTTAGATTTGGTTTTGTTATCTGAGGTGCTGGTTCAGAAAATTGCATTTGACAGACCACATAAGCTCTAGTTTCTAATACAGAACATATGCCATCCACTAGTCACCATCTGCTTGCCCACAGAAAACCATATTTAATAATCTAGAGCTGATGTGGTATATCCAATGCAATTTTCTGAATCAGCACCCCAAATAACCCCAGGAACAAGCCTAAAAATGAAGACACCAAGGCACCCCCGCTTCCAGGTGCCATGTGGAATGGCTCCACTCAGAGGGAGGGAGGAGGAGAAGCAGCAGTCAGGAGGCTTGTTGTCATGCCTTTAATGGGTATTCAGCCTCTCCCCTTCCGACATCTCCATTGCCTTGGCACTATAAGAGGGTCTCATGAGACTAGTCGCTCTCGTTGCAACGGTGTAGTAACAGTGAGGCCACAGACCCTGTTTCAGTTCTTGGGGACCACTGGCAGTCCACAGACCACAGATTGGGAACCACTGTTCTAAAAAATAGGCACTCCAATCAGAGCTATGATTATTGCCCAAGTACAATAATGCTTTAAATCACATGGTGTCATCTTCATATGCTACAAGCACATGCTGTTCTTTTCATTGCTGCTAGCTTTCATAATTACATTCAGCAATATATGGGAATTGCAATCTACAAGTAACAACAGTACAAAAAACATTACTAAGGATTCTGTACAGTCTGATATAGAGTGATAATACTGAGCCAAGACCTTGTACATTTCTGACCACATGACCTAATATCAGTTTCAATCATTCCTGCTAGTTAGCAAGTAGGAGAAAAAACCACTTGTTTCCATATACAACATCATCCACTATAAAGCTGTACATATTTCACACATCCTACTCTTAAATCAGTAAAACAAAACACTTTAAGACTCAGAAACCCTTTGCCTCATTACATGTAAAAGAGAATATCGAAGAGGTAGAGAAGTTTTGTAAGATAACCTCCAAAGAAGAGCCATCTATTACATACAAGTTGCAAATACAAGTATTACTTTTTCATTTCACATAATGAACTTATGAAACTGATTGCAACAGCTATGGTGATAGCCAGTGGGAAAAACATATGGTAGGCAATGTTGGATTATTTATTACCCTGAATTGAGAACATGGATGGATTTTTCCATAATTGATAAAGAACTTCAATGTCAAGTTGACCATCATACCTAACTATTGGCTTAATCCAATATAACAATTATTATGCTTTCGTTCACCGTTCTAGCTCATAGGCTGATATAATATGGGTAGTTCCAACTATAGTCGACTCATTCAAACAATTGTTAGATGTCAAAACCCAATTTAATGGATCTACTTTGATTAGCACTACTTACTGAAATGATCCATGTATTTCATAGAAATCTCCGGTAAATGCAACCTTTTTTTTTTTTTACATTACTCTGTCTTCACCATAGGAAGTATGGTAATGCTGATGAAGGCATGTTTTGCTATTACTTTTTAACAGTTTAGAAAAACTCTGGTGTCATCCTTCTAACTTTATCATCAACAAATGAATTTGGATATTCCTTGCAAATCAAAACATGTTTGTTGGGATGAAAATGTTGTCTGATGTATGGTCTATTTTTGTATAAAATATTCATGGGCATTTTTGAGCAGGTTTATGGAAATCAAATCTGCCAAAGGCAGTCAAAGATTAAAAAAAAACAAAGGCATTTGCAGAAATAGAAAAAGTATAATAGAAAAATGCATTTAATGCCAATGAGATATTTTGGATTATAAGATTTGTCTTGATGAAGGAAGGAAAGAACATTCATACTTGAATGCCACAGTGACATGTATGCCTTTGGTGTCTCCAAGGTGCTATGGTACAGTATTATTTTGATGTGAAGGGATTATCCCATCAGGATAAAAGACATTTGGCACACGTAAGAGAAGAGACACTTAATAAAAGAGATTTTCAGAGATTATATAACAATCCTTTCTGAAAACAAAAGTTACACAATATCTTCAAAGCTTAGGTAGCATCTGTTTTTGTTGGTCTAGTAAGCCTTGCACATCTGTACAGAATCCTACAGTGTTATAAAAGAAGGTCTGTTATAAGACCTGCATCTGTCTTTGAATTTCTACGTTGGTTCAGGTAGCTATGAAGGTTGTTTGACAGGCTTAATACCCAAGTCTCTGTGCTTTCAAAATTGAAAAGTTGACTAAAAGTTCCCAAACAGCATTTAGTACAATCTTGATAGCAAAAACAACTACGTGACCAATATTCTGTATGGCCATTGTAGAACCCAAAGAACAAACTTTCATATGGAAAATGCTAAATGTATTAATTCAAGTAGATACTTGGTACCTACCATAGAAGTTTGTCTTTTATCAGGTTAGATAAATGGCTCAGTTGCACATCTGGAATCCCATTTTGTGGAGAAAACATAGCCAACTTCTATTGACGATATGTGAAGTTGACTGTCAAGGGTTTCTGACAAGAATCTTGTCCAGCTCTACTTACAGATATAAGGAATTGAACCTGAGACCTTTTGCATGCAAATCACATGACCAATGACTAAACAACTTCATCTTGTTAATTTATTCCCTGCATGCAATGGAAAAGAGTATATGTGATCCCATTTTATTTTATATATTATCTAATACTTTAAAAAATACTTTTATCACTCACTATCTGATTGAGTCCAACAAAAATCAGAGGTGGAATTCAAGGATGTCCCAACATAAAGTAAAATTACAATCCTAGAGACTAGAAAGAGTAGTTATGTCAATGTCCCCCAGTCCCCATCTCCATGGCCTGCTTTTCCCAAAAAGGTTTCCTGCCAGTTCCCTCACTGCTGATTATGAGCCATATGAAAATCTGCTGAAAAGCTCAAAACTAGCCAATGCACCTGTATTTCTAATTAAATTTATCTTTTTTTCTATATAATGATGCATTTAGTTGCTTAGAGGAAAGGCTTTGTACTGAAAACCTTTCAAAGGTAACAGATTATCAGGCAATTAGTTTGTCAGTTATTCTAAAGACTAGACAATTTCCCAGTATTGTGTAGTATTATTTCATGATTCTTAAGCAAACTTCTGTTTGCACATATTGAGAAGCAATGAAGAAAGCTGAAAGCACCAGTGTTAACAAGGATTAAGAGATGTGTGGATTGAGGATACTCCACAACTACTAGTTTCACAAGTTGTAAACTTCCTATCTTTTACATAGGAAATGATATGCTGATTGACTGCTAATTAAGGATATTAAAAGGATTGTCACAGAATGATGAGACATCTATCCTCAAAACTGTATTCAGGGTGATTCAGTGGAAACACTAAAATAGTCATTTCATTAAAAAAGTTTTTTTTTTATTCATTTCTCTATAGCATGTGTCCAGTTTTGCTATATTATGTGGAACCAGTTATTGTCTGGAAGCCTAATCACTCAAATGCGACATCTTCTTGGTCAATACTGGAAAGGGGAGCAACCAGGTTTCTACTGGTGACAGGCTTTCTATTATAGAGGCAGTTCATATCAAAATATGGGAAAATAATTTAGGTGTATACATGTGTTTGGAAAAGATACCTGTGAACAAAGTCAGTTGTTTAACGTGTTATGAATTGCTGTCAAGTTGACATCAACTTATGCTTACTCTATTAATGAGATACCTCCAAGTCACCTTGTTATCAACAGCCCTCAGGTCTTGCAGTCTCAATGACGTGGTTTCCTTGATTGACCCTACCATATGGATATAGACTTCTTCTGTTCCTACTGCCTTCTACCTTGCTAAGCACTGCTGTCTTTCCTAGTAAGACATATCTTTATAAATTATTGCTAAGTATGACCCTCTGTTTATTCAACTGAACTCTAGTAGACAGAATCTAGCAAGCATAATAATGAAAAATCCATTCAGAAATCAAGATGCTACAGCCCATCTTTCCAAGCTTATTATTGCTTTATCAAGAAGGATTACTGTTTACATTAAAGATACTATCCCTTCAAAAATGGCCCTTTCATTGGCAGGAAATAAATGTCCAAGTATGTCAAATTAGCCCAGAGAAAGAAAAAAAAAAGCTTCTAGCCTGTTGGGTGATGAGATATAATCTCAGATCTACAATATTTTGTATGCTTTTATTATCCATTATCCTACTGTATCCTAATTATGTTTGCATATGAGATAGGTTGTATAGTTGCATGCAAAAGCTTGGTTGGCTACTGCAGAATAAACTGAATTTGAAAATTATTTCTATATCAAGAAGGCTTATCGTCAAATCCACCCCCAAAATGATAGCTAACATGACAATACTTATGTTTCCACAAAGTAACAATTGTCTATAAGAAGCCACAGCGGGTCTACAGAACTACTGTAGTAAATTCAAGGTCACTTCCCCTCATGATATTATGCTTTGGAAAAAAATATCTTTCTTATATCCACTTTGTTGAAATTGGTATGCAGTCTGCCTAGATTACTCTTACAATATGGTTAACCCTGCTCCAATTTCATTGCTACATTATATCAATACTAGTATTGCTACAAAATACAACCAAGTAGATAAGGCATAAGATCCATGCTTTTGATCTGAAATGAGTATTCTCTAAATGCTCCCAGACAAGAAGAATTTGCAAGCATGCTCAACATTTGCAAACCATATGCATTTTAGGCCAGTCCTTATCTTTCAACTCTAAAATGATTTTAATAGAATCAGAATGGGTGACAAAACCAGCTAGAAAAGTATCATCTCCTCTGTTCTCAATGCTCTTAAGTACCTTTAAGATATCTTTTCTTGCAGTTAATATTCATATTAAGGCAGTTGCCTGATTTGTTTCTACAAGGGAAGTGCTAGTGCTTCATATGAGCAGAGCAGCTGTCCATGGTGCTGAAATATATCACTGTGTGCTGACATTCAAACAACTTATTCAAGGCAGCGAAATGCTGTTTTAAGTCAACTGAAGGAAAATACACTATTTATAGGGCTGAAAAACAATTTTCTTTGAACAGTATAGATTTAATGTATTTGCAAACTCCTTGGATGCCAACATCTGCTCGAACATCACTTGCAAGTGAAAATTATATATAGGATCTTCAGTTATTGTAGGAGCTATGCAATGTGGAACTTCATGTGTTCCAAATATGTGACATTTTTAAACCAAAGAATATGGGTACTTCTATGAGTATGTCAAGGCTGTATGCTCACTGAGATTGCTTATGTATAGGGTGAACTAATTTTATATTGCTAATATAATGTTTTCTGACAATTAGTTATACCTTATTATTAGCAGCAGTCATAGCCAGTGTGGTGTAGTGGTATGAGCTTTGAATCATGACTCTGGAGGCCAAGATTCAAATCCCCATTCAGCCATGAGAAACAGCTAGGTGGCCTTGGGCAAGTCACAGTCTCTCAGCATCAGAAGCTAAAGACAAATCGACTCGCAACAAATCTTGCCAAGAAAACCCTGTGACAGTCAACTCAGGCTTGCCAGAAGTTGAAAATGACTCAAGGGCACACAACAAAAATGACTGGAGGTATATGTGGTTTTTATGAACAAATACCTGAAGTTGTACAACTCATTCAAACAAGTTAGACCCCATGACAACTAAGATGAGATACTCAATTCCTATGTTATTTACCATCAACAGGTATCTCCAAATAGGTATCTCCAAACAAAATGTGAACATAAAATACTATATTCTGCACACTCCAAGTTCAACTGTTAGTCCCAAGTGGGCTCAACTACTGAATCAAAAGGATTATGTAAATGCTGAATTATAATTCAATAATTGGCTAAATGGGCCCTCTCCGATTGGGGCTTGCAATTAAGTTTAAGCCTTTGCAGCTTCCCCCACTCTCAAATGTTGTGCCTATTCTCTTGAGCCATTAGAATACTCTTATTCCTAAATAAAAATTTCTGGGTCTGCTTCTTTTTTTAAAAAAATCAACAATCCTGAAACTGCCTCCTTAGTATTTCATAAACTGTACGTATTATTGTTAGAAATACTCCAAATATACCAAAACAAATTAGCATTGACTCACACACTTTCTTACAATATTTTACCAGAAAAAAGTATACAGAATTTTCTTCTAAATCACTATAAAATTTCAGTTTCCAAAACTATTTTCTCATGTTTATGGCGCAGATTTCACAACTCCTTTGAATGTGTAGCTGTCACTGAATCTCTGCCAGTTCCAAGCAAGGTAAGGATACAATAATTCATTGTATCAGAGCCTTGAACAAAGTCAGCATTGTCAGTTTTGGGGAAGTATGGATCAGACTTCCCTCATCACTGGTCATGATGTATGCAGCTTTGCCTTCCTTTGTATTGCCTATCTACTCTAGTGAAGAAGGGGGGAAGAAGGAATCCTATCCTTTTCCAGGAACAATTATAGCACTGTTTGAAGTCTGTTACTAGAAATGTAGCTAAGTCACTAATATGTAAAAGAGATTGTTGCCAGATTTTTGTTTTCTTGTATTACAATTTTAGCCTACATTTCTATAGGAAACAATGCTCAAGTTAACAATATCATTAAAACCATTTAAAACAACAGAACTGTTAAAATCAAAATAATGTAGTTTAAAAGGCTAAATTAGGAGATAAGGCTTCCTTTTTCATGTGCCCATGGAGCAGAACCACAGAGGTAAATGCCTTCTCAAGACAGCCTCTCCAAAAGATCTTAACCAGGAAGGTTAATAGCAAAACAGTGAAATACCTTGGATAGACAAGTCTTTGGATGGTCAGTGCCTTACTGTTTGCTTTCTATATTTTGCTCTTCAAAGATTGCCCATATACAGTACATTGCAGAGCATTGGTAACTAAAACATGGGTGATTATTATCAAATGAGTGCAACTCAGGAAAGATCACTTAGCTGAAATTATGCAAAAGTACTTATTGTAATTGCTGGCAACTATACATTTAGGGATGATCAAGATTAAGAAGCATTTCCAGACCCCAATTTAACAGGGCACACTCTTTTCCAGTATAGATTGACCCAGATTTTACACTGATCAACAGCACCTGTGTTGCCAGGTTTTAATTTCAGCTTGTTTTCCTCGATTTATCTTATTACCAGACCAAAGCAGTGGTCAAGGCTATAGACTGGTTCCTTGGCATTAAGTAACAAAGAGCAACACTGTTTATCACTGTCTAGAAAGGCATAATGAGGATCCTTAACTTCAGCATCAATCTGCCCTTGGCATATTTGATTGTGAAGGAGAGTTAAGGGCTGACTACTGGTATTGTAGCTTTAGAGCGGTGAAGTACAGCTTTACATTGAAAAGGGATGCTTCTTCAGAAGTAAAGGCCTTACATTCTCCTTGTGATCACTGAACAATGGGAAACTTTCTTTATCTTTCTAAGCAGAAAAGTTTAAGAACAACTCAAGCCCATATTTATTCATCGGGAAAATGACATGTTATATGGATTGCGACACGTTATAAACAGCAATTCTACTCTTATATATTCTTCTTCTCAACCTATGGGTCCCCAGGTGTATTGTCCTACAACTCTCCAGAAATCCCAGCCAGTTTACCAGCTGGGAATTGAAGGTCAAAACATCTGGGAACCCACAGGTTGAGAACCACTGTTTTAGCTAATTCCAAAAGAATAATTTCCATGCAAGAAAGTGCAACTTCAGACTGGAACACAGGCCTAATTAAGTCATACAGATAAAACGACTTACATATTTTGCTTCAACTGAAAACAGACTTTTGCAAATGAGACCAAGAGTTCACATAATTGTATCTGGTTGAGCCTTCTCCTCTCTCTAATGTGGAGAAAGACCTACTTCCTTCAGTGCTGATATAGATGACCTTAGATACAGATGCTGCTGAGAACAACAGCAACCATGATAGGGAAAAATTCAAGGAATGTTAAATCAGTCAATATACCTGCTTGTGCCCAGGATGATGGCCACAGGGATGCACACCAGCGTCCCCTGAAGTAAATGCCAAAACCCACCGAGCCCGCGGCATCGGATGCCACCTGCAAGGTGTCCTGAAGCTGAAGTTTGTTTTGCCAAAAGGAGACTCTATTAAAGTCATCCAAAAAATTCTGCCAAACCCCTAAGTCGTTACGAATTTCCCTGTTTATCCGTATTCTGTGGTGTGGCCACACAACCCCCGATATGGCGTCACAGAGTCTACATAGAAATGGCCTACCTGAGACAACTACTCTGCATGCAAAGCTGAGATGCCCTATGAGACTCTGGAATTCCCTGAGTGTTGCCTTATGCCTTGCAAGGAATGATTGTATCCTGTCCTTAAGATCAAGCACTTTATGCATTGGCAGGCGTGAGAACTGATGTACTGTATCCAATTCAATTCCCAAAAATGTGATCCTGGTGCTGGGGCCCTCTGTTTTTTCATGTGCCAATGGCACCCCCAATGATGCTGTTAACTGATTGAACTGGTCCATTAAAATAGCGCATTGGCCTAAACCTGCTCTGCCTATGAATAAATAATCATCCAAATAGTGAGGTGCATCTATCAGTAGAGGGGAACAACATATTCTTAGCGGATCTTAAAAGGGATTCGGAGCTCGCTCTGGAAGTGAGGGGGGAGAAAAGACACTAGGCAGACGCCCGAGTCTTTTCGTGGCAGGAAGTGGGGGAGAACTTGGATCGGTGTACACCATGGCACCCTTCCATACTGGGGTGAAGGGGGGATTTTGGGTTATCTCTGTAGGCTCTATGGCTTAGGGGGTTCCCCAAAATATTTATTTATTTATTTATTATTATTTACAGCATTTATATTCCGCCCTTCTCACCCCGAAGGGGACTCAGGGCAGATCACATTACACATATAGGCAAACATTCAATGCCTTTTAACATAGAACAAAGACAAACAAACATAGGCTCCGAGTGGCTTCGAACTCATGACCTCCTGGTCAGAGTGATTCATTGCAGTTAATTGCAGTTGGCTTGCTCTCCCGCCTGCGCCACAGCCCGGGCCTAATATCTCCCTTAGGGCTTACCTTGGGGGGTTCGCCTCTCTCCTAGGGGGCTTTATGGTCCGGGGGAGAGGTGCCCAGGGACGGCCTTCCAGTAATGACCGGCCGGGACAGCAAACCATCAATGTGGAGTGCCCCCGGGGTCAGGTGTTTCGCCCAGGGGTTGGCTTGGCAGGTGGTCCCAAAAGATACCTGGCCTCACCATTACCCATGTTGCAGTGCTCTCCCCGACAACTAGTCAATTATCTCAATTACCAGTTTTATAATTAGATCAATAAATGGCCCATTTATTTCTCCACATCTTGTGTCTGGTCTCTTTATTTCGCGGTGGGGATTCAACATATTAATCTGCAATAGCACTGTCCAAAGGTTGTAGTAGTTGCTAAGACAAATGTGGTTATTACATACTATGTTCCTCCAAAGCCAAAAACATTAACATCCTATTTCTTGCATATGCGTTCTAAGATTGAGAATAGCAATGTTTATTTGGCTTGATGAGACTCGGAGCAAAAATTGTGGTAAAAAATGAAAAAGAATAAATGTGGAACCCATGAGCTCATCTTCTGCATCTAGCCGATGAACACATTCTCCAGAGACAAATTCAGTAAATTAACACTTTTGTCATAAACTGTCAGTTGCCTTTCAGCATATAATGTACTCATTTCATACCAACAGAAAAAAACATCCCTCTTTGTGCAATTCTGCCCTCCCTGCAAGATCTTCTGACCCTTTTGCAGAATGCATTAAAAGCATTAAAATTTGTTTCCAGGGAGGTCAGAGAGGAAAATGTTATATATGACTGTACATTGTTTTAATTATCTATTCTCTAAAAGCACCGCAGAAACCAATAGCTGGTTTCATTCTCACCATTTGGAGGACTAATGGGTCTTTTGCATCTTTCAATGCATTATATCTAACCACATTTAAGTCTTGAGCCCTGCTAGACCAGCTAATACATCACCACAATGATGTGTGCCAATCACAACAACAGGGTGCCACAAACCATGTTACACCACAGTTTTAGAGACATTAATAATGGCAATGAAAGGCTTTTATGAATGCCTATTAAGGTTTATTAAAATATTGTTTGGTTAAGTAACTTTCTAGCCAGTCACCTTCAAGCCCACAACACACAGAGAGGATAAAGATAAGCCTTTTCACCAATAACACAGTCACTTTCTAATAAAGAGTTGTGGTTAAGATAAATAATTTTCACATTTAGCAATATGAAACAAATAAAAATCTAGCACATATCAATTTACAGATGCAGTACTAGTAACAGTTGAGCCAAAATTATATTCAAGACGCACCACAAAGCTGCCTTCGTTCAAAGTATGGGCTGCCAAACTCTCTTGAGAAATCACATTTTTATTGTGCAGGAAAATCAGAGTACCTTTCAGACTAGGAGAGGCAATGAAATTATTAGCCTAAATGGCAACCTTGTGCTCTATTTATCTAAATTAATATACTATTGATGCAATGGCTACTGCTGGATCTCCTTTCAGTAATGTTCCCGTAATAAGTTTTGCACTGTGTAAAAGGATTATTTCAATCCAATCAGCAGGTGCTGGGATCAGTGTGTGTCAGACAAACACTTGCTAATCTGCTTTCTTACAGCTCCCAGCTGCCAAAGGTGCTCAGCAAAATCTAAATGAAATAGCTGGATAGAACCTGGTGGGAACTAACGCAGGGCTTTGTTTTGTCTTCTTCCCCAGATCTTTGAAACACTTGAAAATTACATTTTATTTCAACCATTTTAATAGTTCAAAAGAATAGTATTTTTATAGAAGGAAATGCAATTGAAAATAGGAATATTGAGTCAAAATTGCAGAACTACTAACACTTATGGGGATAGTTAAGTAGGCAATAATTTTGCAATTCTGATTTAGAGACTGATAGCTATCATTGTTGGGCATGTTGACCAGGAGCTTCACTGAGATATGCATTAAACTGTCCCATTTATCATGCCTAGTACTTTGGCTCAGTCATTAGCCAGAATAGGCACTGCACTCAAGAAACCAGAAGAAGACTATGACTTGGAAAGTCTATGAAGGAACCAGACAAGATAGAGCATTGAACACTAAAGTTAAGGCTGTCCATGCATTCATATTTTCCATGTCTATGTATAGTTGTGAAAGCTGGATAGTGAAGAAAACCGATAGGAAGAAAATCAAATACCGTATTTACTCGATTCTAATGCTCACTTTTTTAAACTAAATTACCTGCCCAGAATTAGGGTGTGCATTAGATTTGCATAATATGGTAAATACTTTTTGGGTTTCAAGGTTTTGAAAACTGAGGTGCGCATTGGATTCGATGGGGCATTAGACTCAAGTACGTATGGTAATTTGAAATGTGGTGCTGGAGAAGAGTTTTATACGGACTGCTTGAAAGACAAATAATGGGTCATAGAGCAAAAAAAATGAGCTCTTCATAGAAGACAAAATGACTGGACTGAAACTAGTCATGTAGACATAATTCACTAGAAAATACTAACATGCTTGGTAAGGTAGAAGACTTACGAAAGAGGTAGTGCATTTTAGATGGACAGACTCAACCAAGAAAGTCATACTCTTGAGTCTGCAAGATGTGAGCAAGGCCCTTGATCAATGGTTTTCAACCTGTGGTCCCTATATGTTTTGACCTTCAACTCCCAGAAACCTTAATAGCTGGTAAACTGGCTGGGATTTCTGGGAGTTGTAGGCCAAAACACCTGGGGACCCACAGGTTGTGAACCACTGTCCTTGATCACTGGGTGACTTGGAAGTACTGCTTATTTTTTTAAATACCAACTTGAAACTACAAAACAACGGGCAAAGCAAACTATTCTCGTTAATTACAACAATATAAGGCTAAAGATTTTGATCTAATAGAAGATAGGTATTGAGAAAACAACATGGAGGATTGTTGACATGATGACTGTCACCTTGAATCCATTGAGAAGACATACAATAGCCCTATGACATTGGTGCCAAGCCAGTTATATTTGGTGACCACTGGAGGAAACAGGCACAAGGTCTCATCAAACAAGGTATGTGAAAAATAGGTATGCAATTCTTCATTCATTTTTTTCTAGAAAGTAACAATGAGTAGTTTCAGCAATCATTGCCCCAATGCGAGAAGGTCTTCAAACCATACAGCTTTTGAAGAATATTTGCAATTTGAGATTCATCTGCACAATATTCCCATTACTATACCGAAAAATGCTGTCTTCTGTACAGAAAAATGCTGTTTTCAGTGCAAAAGTCTCAAACTGCAAAGATAATTGTCTGTGCAAGATTTATATCAAGATTTCACCACACTTGAAAAACATTGTTTTTAAAAACAGTTTCTGGATTTTTCTGAATTTTCTTTCCATTTTGGGTGAGGAATGGACCATAATTTAGGTTATAGCATGCCATTGAATCTCAGCACTACAGAGGCAAATTTAGTAGTAGAATGGGATGCCGTCTTCACTCCACCCACATAAAAGTTGTCTTGTCCGTACTGTAGACAGTCTGCTCTTACACTAGAGGAAATTGCAGATTACAGGCAGACCCCAAGTTAAAAGGGCCAGATAGGTTCTGTATGTTTCTTCTCAAGTTGAATGTGCATGTAAATTGGAAGAGGTACATTTTAAAGTATAATTCCACACACACACACACACAAGCTTTGGATAGCATAGGGAAGTGTTAACACCTCTGTGATGTTTGTTTTGCTGTCTGTGCCCCTGTTCAGAAGATTTCGCCTCATGTTCAGTCCCTGTGATAATGGGATTTTGAAAAATTTGGCTTGTTGTGGACACAGGATTGGTTATAAAGCTTAAGTGAATTTCCCTTCCGAGGGGTAGATTTCTATCCCTTCCTGTTGTCTCACCACTGTTCCCAACTAAGAGTTGTTTATAAGTCAGGAACTGCCTGTATTCACGTTTGACCATTTGTGACTGTAGTGAGAACATATGCATACACGAACATATGTGTGACAGACAAGCAATGAGCCTTGATGCATTAGAGAAATCTGATTTATTGCCAAACTAAATGGGAGCCCCTGGTGGCGCAGTGGATTAAATCGCTGTGCTGCTGAACTTGCTAACCGAAAGGTTGGTGGTTCGAATCCAGGGAGTGGGGTGAGCACCCGCTGTTAGCCCCAGCTCCTGCCAACCTAGCAGTTCGAAAACATGCAAAGGTGAGTAGATCAATAGGTACCGCTCCAGCGAGAAGGTAATGGTGCTCCATGCAATCATGCTGGCCACATGACCTTGGAGGTGTCTACAGACAACGCCGCCTCTTCGGCTTAGAAATGGAGATGAGCACCATTCCTCAGAGCCGGACACGACTAGACTTAATGTCAGGGGAAAACCTTTACTTTTACTTAAAAGGGATGTATCTCAAATGAAAGGGATGTATCTCAGTTTTCCTGTAACAGAACCCTGGTATCTCTGGTACTTGACAAAAAGGTTTGCAAAGACAGCAGCTTTGGCAAGACACTGGAGGAGTCAACACTTGAGCTAAATAGAGAAAAGTTCTGATTCAGTAAAAGGCAGCTTTGCAGATCCTTAACTGCTTGCCACAAATAATTAAACAAGCATTAAATTTGAGAAGGCGCTTGCATATGGGTGCCCCATGCCTAAACCAGAACATACTTTGCTAAAATGACGTTGTTTAGGCATTTGTGTTAGAAACCAAGTTATAACATGGTACCTTTGAACACATTCCCGAATGTTGGAACTAATCTAGCCACAATTTATTGCACCCAGCCACTAACCATGCATTATACTTAGGCATGAACCACTAAAACGTCTACAATGAGCACTTCCCTTTTTAGATGTAAAAGAGTGTGAAATAGAAAATTAATCAATTAATCTAACAGTAGTTAGATTAATTTGTTTTGTCTGAGCTTCCCAGAACTGCTGTCTAGACAAAGTATCTTGTTTTCAGATCCACTTTCTAGTTTGCTGCATCCTATAATCTCACCGAGGCTTATAGAAGTTAAAGTCCAAATCACAAGGAAAGCTCAAGACTTGAGAAGGCTGATCTCCTTATCCTCAAACGGTGACCAGGCAAATCCAAAGTTTTGGTTGGGAATTACAAACAATCCTTCCATACAAACAGCTCTACTCAGTAATGCAGAGAAGCTGGACTGGATTTTCTCTTCTTTCCCAATCCAAAGCAAGCTGACATAAATGGATCCAACTCAGGAGAAAATATTCCTGCACATAAATTTTATGGACATTTAATGAGAACTTCAAAATACATTTTGAAAATAAGGTTGTAAAATTAAAGTTTAAAAGTTTGCATCCTCCTTTTGTCACACTTTCCTTCTCTTGCTCTCTATATAAAACCCATTACACACACTGAAATTCCTGGCTTGAAAGGGCATTACCCATTTGTATGTCAATAAAATACATGAAAAAACACATTACTGTTAGAAACTAGGTTTAATGTATTGTTGAAACCTTTCATGGCCGGAATCACTGGGTTGCTGTGAGTTTTCTGGACTGTATGGCCATGTTCCAGAAGCATTATCTCCTGATGTTTTGCCTGCATCTATGGCAGGCATCCTCAGTCATTTGGACTACACAGAGAAGCCACTGAAATCCACAAGCATGTGGACAATTTCAACAGAAAGGAGGAAACTATGAAAATGAACAAAATCTGGCTACCAGTATTAATAAACTATAAAATCGGGACAGTAAATAAAGAACAAAATAGGAATTCCGGAGAGGAAACAATCAAGGCCAGTTAACACCTCCCATCAAAGGATTCCCACAGGCAAGAATAAGCCAGGCTTTGAAGCTGCAAAACCATTCAATGCTAATAATGGTGACCAATTACAACATTCACACTTGCCTCCAACAGACAAGAGTTCTTTCTCCCACCCTGGACATCATTCCACAGATATATAAACCCTAGTTGCCTAGTTTCCAGCAAACCTCACAACCTCCGAGGATGCCTGCCATAAATGTGGGTGAAACATCAGGAGAGAATGCTTCTGCAACACGGCCAAACAGTCCAGAAAACTCACAGCAACCCAGAAGCTACATTTGCTCAGCATAATGGTAATTATTAATTTAAAGTGCTTCTTTCTACCTACATTTCTGGGACCTCTGAACCCTAAATAAAATCCCTAGTTATAATGCTTTGTAAAGACAACTGTAGTACAGCAAAATACACGTATATAATACAGTACTTCAGATGTTGGGTGTTCTGCCCCGCTGCTTTATTTCAGACATTATTACTGTTTGTGTATTGTGTTGCTAAAACCCAAACCCCCACATTCACACACAAAGAGCTCTGAAGCCATTTACACATGAACAGCTTCAAGCCCTATCAAATATTCATTCATTTGAAAAAATATTAGCACCCTGCTGTCAAACTTAGAGAAAGGAATGCTGAACATGAGAGATAGTTGTTCTAATGGCAAACAATGTTCTAGAAGCCTCTTTCGGGGGGGGGGGGAATGCTTTTGTCAAAATTATTTTAATAGGAGAGACTTAACAATTTTAACATTAGCCATTAATCCTCTTTCATTTGAAACGATGCTGATAACAATTTTTTGCTTGTCATTCAAATGGTAAGTAATAATTATAGATTTGGGGCTTCCATCCCGGCTTCATTAATAGTAAAATTGCATGGAAGTCTGAAACCAAGTCAGATATGATACATCTCGAAATGCAATTTCCATAGCTTTCCTTAGTTATGTATAATTAATTACAGAGTTAATAAGGAGAGAATGGTAAAGAAAAGGAGTTTATTCACCCAGGCTACCTCCTTTATCAAATTCCTTTCATGCAGTTTCCTTTTCTTCTGCAAATCTGGGTGACAATAAGACCAGAACTGAATGTGTATATCCCTAGCATTAGCACTCTATGTTTTAAAACGTGTGTCTTAATACAGCAATATCGAAAGGGGGGAAGAGGGAGAGACCCTTTGTATTTGCTTGTATAGAAGCTCCGCTGATTTCCTTCAATGCATTTAAAGATAAGTTTTAAATTGAAAACCCATTCAGACCTATTTTTTTTGTTCTGCAAATCAGAATATTTTATTTTATACAATCTGGGCCAAATAAAGCAAACGCTCTTTCTTTAACCTTTAAAAAAATTCCAACCTAATAGTATCTGTTCTAAATTTCCTGTTCCAAAGATGAACATGAAGTTCAGCAATAATGCTAATCGAGTAATGGGTGCCGAAAACAGCAACTGTGGGAGGTATATGCTGGCGTGCTACTTGGGTACATCTTCACAACTGCAGTCTCTTCTCCGAGATGTTTGCTGATAAAATGAGTTACTGCCAGGTTTCTAGGCTATTTTTCTACATCTGGGTCAATTATTTTTGTTGAAGGTAGCCATTGCTTCCCTTTGCTGTAACTCAGTGGTTCTCAACCTGTGGGTCCCCAGGTATTTTGGTCTACAACTCCCAGAAATCCTAGCCAGTTTACCAGCTGTTAGGTTTTCTGGGAGTTGAAGGCCAAAACATCTGGAGACTCACAAGTTGAGAACCACTGCTGTAACTGCCTCCTCGTTTCTTCATTTAACCCCCCAAAAAGCTTAAAACAAGCTGGAGGTGGTGGAATAAGCGTAAACAAGAATTTACACTCCACATCAGGTTCTTGGGATGTGTTTCTAAACTAAAGTTCCAATACCGATGGGAACTCCAATGCCATGTCCACAATCTCAGAAATTTTCCACTCTGATCTTATCATTACAAGGTTATTTTCAGAATTTGGGGTAACTCATGTATCGAGATATAAATGAAGATTTAGCGGGAAAACCCAAGTAAAGGGTAAGAATATACAATGCCATAAGAACTTGTATTATTTTGAATTGTTGTATGGTCCTGTTTGTTATGTATATCGTATCGTATTGTATCGTATTGTATTGTATTGTTTTATTATGTTGGAAACCCCCTGAGTCCCCTGAGGAGATAGGGCGGTATATAAATAAAGTTTATTATTATTATTTTATTGTATGACACAGCAAACAAGATAGATATGCTGGATTTCGTTTCACAAAATCACAAGTCGAACACTTCCCAAGTGTCTAGGACTGTGTGATGTATTATTATTATTATTAATAATAATAATAATAATAGTAATAATAAACTTAATGGCAAGCTACCTCCTTGATAAAGAAATGGGAAAGTGAAAGGAAATAGCTGCCAAAGACAGAAGAAAAAAGATGAATGTTGAAAGCGTGGACTAATAGATTTGCCTGGATAGGTTATTTCTATATTGAGAGTCTATTTCAGGCATGGGCAAACTTGGACCCAACAGGCGTTTTGGACTTCAAGTCTCACAATTCCTACCGGGTGTTTAGGAATTGTGGGAATTGAAGTTCAAAACTCGTGGAGGGCCCAAGTTTGCCCATGTCTGGTCTATCTTAAGATGTCCACAGGGACAGAAGAACTGCTTGTAGAAATCAATGGAGAGTCCAGAACAGAAGGCAGATTCAGAATTTAGCAGAAAGTGGACTCAGTCAGAATCACAGACCTACCCTTGGAAAGGTAAGAAACATAACAAAGACTGACATTTTCCGGAATGTCCATTGGAAGCAATAAGTGGGAATGAAATGGAGGAAACAGGCATACTCCACACAGCAATATTTTGTTTCAGGTCCACCTATATGTATTTACTGTGATGTTTCTTATTCCCTGAAGCCACTTCATAGACTTAGTTTGAAGGACACCAATAAATAACTTAAGAATACACTTTAAAAACCTTGAAACAATGCCATGTTGACCTTAGCTGTATAAAATAGAAATGTATGTGTGTGTGGAATAACTGTTGAAAAGATATTGACAAGCTGGAATGTGTCCAGAGGAGGGCAACTCAAGTGTCTGAAGAACAAACCTTATGAGGAGCGGCTTAAAGAGCTGGGCATGTTTAGCCAGCAGAAGAGAAGGCTGAGAGGAGACATGATGAGGGCCATGTATCAAGATGTGAGGAAAAGTCATAGGGAGGAGGGAGCAAGCTTGTTGAGCAAGCCCTGGAGACTACGTCGCAGAACAATGGCTCCAAACTACAGGAAAGGAGATTCCACCTAAATACTAGGAAGAACTTCCTCACTGTGTGAGAGAGCTGTTCAACAGTGGAACTCTCTGCCCCAGTGGGTGGTGGAGGTTCCTTCTTTGGAGACTTTTAATCAGAGGCTGGATGGCCATCTGTCGGGCGTGTTTTGAATGCGATTTTCCTGTTTCTTGGCAGAATGCAGCTGGACTGGATGGCCCATGAGGTCTCTTCCAATTCTATAATTCTATGTTCTTTGATCATATAGAGCCACCAAGTTGAGAATCCAAGTTACAACTTTCAAAGAAAGGTCCAAATCAGTGTTTTGTTGTGAAGTGGAAAGAACAAATTGTTTCTTTTTGCTTGTCTGTGTAAACATTTGCATTTAAATATAACTTCCCCCCCCTTCACAGCATCTCTCATATATAGATTTTATGTATTATGACTGAATGCTGACATCCGAAGTAATTTAATCAAAGAATGCCACTACTGAAAAATATTAACATCATATATACTAGATACAATATAAATTCAGAAATAAGACCCACTGCATTCAATGGCCTTTGTTGCAAAGTATTTCCCATATTTTAAAGGATTTATAGTGAAAACCAGAAAGATTTTTAAAAGAAAAAATATTTTGGAAACATGTTTTATGAATAAATATTACTTGATATTCTCATGTCCTTTGTGAAAGACAAGACAGCAATATAATGTTTGTTTAAAGACCGTCAAAAAAGGAGAGTCCACCATCCTCAGAGACAACCTGTTCCACTAATAGTGAGGCTTCCAAGCTCTAGTTCCTCTTTCCTTGCAGAGAAGACACAGCTGTATAAAATCCCACATTATCTACTTTGATCTGGATTTGAACCCTGATCAACCCTGAACCCTGGATTTGAATATCTTCCTTGATATTCTGGGTTATATGGCTGTGTGGAAAGACCCTATATCCCTACTCTATTTAACTGCTGCTTGCAAGAAAGGATATATATATCTGTACACACACATGCAGTGGAAAGTTTGTGTAGTAAGAAAGGATCCAGTGACCAATAGGATGCTAATAATAAGAGAATAATCTGTGTACAGATGTATGAAAGTTTAACATACTCTAATACAGGGGTCCTCAAATTTTGAAGCAGAGGGCTGGTCCACAATCCTTCAGATGGTTGAGGGGCCAAATTATCATTTGAAAAAAAAATACGAACAAATTCCTATGCATACTGCACATGTCTTATTTGTAATGCAAAACAGCAGCAGCAACAACAACAATGAAAGAACAATGCAATATTTAAAAATGAAAACAATTTTAACCTACATAATCCTATTAGGATTTCAATGGAAAGTGTGGGCCTGCTACTGGCCAATGAGATAGTCAAGTTAATTAGGATTGTTGTTGTTGTGTGCCTTCAAGTCATTTCAGACTTTGACTGAGCTGAAGTTCAAAATTAATTATTTATTTACTGCATCTATTTACTACATTTATATCCCACCCTTCTCACCCCGAAGGGGACTCAGAGCAGCTGTATGTACATACAATATATTATATTATTAGCATAGCACAATATTAGCATTATATATTACTATATTGAACTATACCACGATACTGTAATATACTATGTAATATATAACATATAATTAATATTATTATATGGTATTATTATTAGTATTATATTGTATAACATAATACTATTATCAATATCATATACACACACACACACACACACACACACACACACACAATATATTATATTATTAAAACTGATATAAAAATATTATATTATAAAACTGAGGGTGGAGGCCAGGTAAATGACCTTGGAAGGCCGCATCTGGCCCCCGGGCCTTAGTTTGGGGAACCCTGCTCTAATATATACATAATGGAAAGACATCGCTGACAACTACATGCAAGCAATGCAACACCAATATATTAAATGTATACATACATACACACACACACCCTTTTAAATGCCTTTAAAAATACTAGAAATACCATCACTTGGCCAAATATCATCCTACATTGACATTTTAATTGTCATTTAATTAAAACAAGCCTCCTCAACTCTGGCCTCCTGAAAAGAGCAGGTATTTTGCCTGCCCTTTGTCATCCAAGAGAGAGTAGAAGAGAAATTTTCTGCATTATTGCAATTTGATTGTTTTAGTTGCACTAGGTTTCTCTCTCACGCACAGTCCTTTGCACTTCTGATTCCCAAGGCTCTGTATCATTTCAATAGCCTTTCTTTGAACCCTCACAACCTAATGCATAACACATGTTTGAGAGCTAAAAAAAAACCCAACAGTTCACTCAAGGTTGAATAACACCAGTGGAATGCTGGATAATGAAAAAGCACTACTAACTAAATGTAAACATAGTAATAACCATGAGATGTTTCTAATAGCAGGTTAGTTGTTTTGTATGGTGCTAACTGATCTTACCCCAAAACAGGCATGGGCAAACTTTGGCCCTCCAGGTGTTTTGGACTTCAACTCCCACAATTCCTAACAGCCTACTGGCTGTTAGGAATTGTGGGAGTTGGAGTCCAAAACACCTGGAGGGCTGAAGTTTGCCCATACCTGGTATATACAAATTTATACAAATCAGTCTTTTTACTATATTTTACAATAAGGCTAAAAACCTGAATTATTTAGAGTCATAGATAATCACGGAGTGGGAAGGAAACTCATGGGCTCAAAGCGGGATCAGTGCTCCATCTGAAGCTAAAGCACTCCTAGCAGATACCTGTCCAGCCTCTTTTTTAACAACAGATTCCATTGCCAAACAACTCCTACGATCAAGAAGGTCCTTCCAATCTTCACTTGAAATCTGTTCTCTTATAACCTCAAACCATTACACCTGGTCCTACTCTCTGTAGAACAACTTCTCTGTGATGTGTTTAAAGAGTGAAATCATATCTCGCTCTAACTTATCTTCCCCAAACTGAGTATGAACAGCTCCTTCAACCTTTGCTTATATGCTTGACTCCCCATATATTTTATCCATCTCATTGACCTCATCTGAACCTGCTCCAACTTGTCTGTAACTTTCTTAAAATGAGGCATTCAGAACTGAACACAATACTCCAGATGAGACCTGACTGTGGAATTATTACTTCACTTGAGAAGGAACCTTGCTTCTATTAATGCATACTAAAATAACATTGTGGAGCCCCCAATGGTACAGCAGGTTAAACTGCTGAGCTGCTGAACTTGCTGACCGAAAGGTCAGTGGTTCAAATCTGGGGGGGGGGTGAGCTCCCACTCTTAGCCTCAGCTTCTGGCAACCTAGCAGTTCGAAAACATGCAAATGTATGTACGTATGTATTTATTTATTACAATACTTATATCCTGCCCTTCTCACCCATAGGGGACTCAGGGTGGCTTACAAAAAAACACAGTATAAAAATATTACAGGCAATTCAATCAGTTAAAAATTAAATACATTAAACATTGATAAAAATATGCATACAAATACATAGTTGGCGCATTTCGAATCTGATAACTGGTCTGTCATTGAGTTCTAAGATGGTGATAATTGATGCTGCTATTATTAATCGAAAGCCTGGTCCCACAACCAGGTCTTGTCTTTCCTACAGAAGGATAGAAGGGAGTAGATCAATATGTACCACTTTGGCTAGAAGGTAATTGTAGTCCATGCAGTCATACCGGCCACATGACCTAGGAGGCATCTACGGACAATGCCGGCTCTTTGGCTTAGAACTGGAGATGAGCACCAACCCCCAGAGTTGGACATGACTAGACTTAATGTCAGGGGAAAACCTTTACCTTTACTTAAAATAACATTATTATTTTTTTGCTGCAGCATCTGAATGCTGGCTTACATTCAACTTATGATCAACAAAAATCCCGAGGTCCTTTCCACATGTAATACTTTAGAGCCAAATATCTCACATCTGATACCTGTGCATTTGGTTTTTGTGGCCTAAATGTAGATGTTGCATTTGTTACGATTGGATGTATTACTTTCAATTTTCTAGTTTATTTTGATTAATCTAATATTAAAACTGATAACCCAGATTTTTCACAATTAAAAAACAACAAAACCCAAAAACAATTTAAAAGGATACATTAATAATATGAGAAATAACTATTTTGGCTTTTAAATGGAAGGGCTTTAAAAAAAATGTGTTCAGAATTCAGTTGAGGCTTGTTGTTCATTGAATTCATCCCATTTCAGTGCCTTACCAATATCATGTGACCTGTGGAGATGTCCATGTTGGATTGGACCGGCTCTTCACACCAAGAGGAAGTACTACTACGCGCAGAAGGACTCGGAATGGGTCCATCGCTGAACTGTGAAGATATGCTGTTAATGCGAGAAGTATGCAGAGGCTCTGGGTGATCCGATGACTTTACTGACATACGCTGACGGCACAGCTCCTAAGAGACAAATAATGGTATACAATTATAAGACAGCATTTAATGAATCATCTCTCAAAGTATACATCAAAAACATAGACTTGTTACAAAAGCCAAGCCTGCACCTACAGAGTGGGCAAAGCAGAAGCTCTGAATTTGTCTTTGTGAAGGCTTATAACATGTATTTATTGCTCTGTTTCCATAATAGATTTACAGATTAACTTCTACTATATCTCATGCAGAATGTGATGGTTTAAAATGTACATATTTAGAAGAATAGTTTTTTTCATGGGATGGCTTATTGTCATTGTGATTTTTTTTTTAAAAAAAATAGTTCTTAACTATTTTAAGTTTGTGCATGTCTAACTAAACACCTAACTGTTATGTACTTTTGGACTTCTGTTATATTCATTTTAGCTGTACTTTCAAAAATCTTTATTTGTTGCCCATGTTGAAAAAAATGGGCTGTAGCAATAGGACGAAGGGCCTCTACCTCAACACCACTATATGAATGAGTTCTGAAAATCAAATTACTAAGGAGTTATTTTTGGATTGGTTATACTTGCAAAGACAATTTCTTGGCAAAAATATGAAGAGCTATTCTGCCTTTGAAAAGACTTCAGACTTTCTAAAATGACTTTCAAATGAAGGCAACATATAAGATGCAGGTGGACCGCATTTGTCCATCAAGATGTTGCCAAACAGCTTATTCCTATCAACTCTAGCTAGCATAGCCAATGGTGAGAAATGATGATGGTTGTGTATGTTTGTATATGTTTTAAATGCATTTTGCTATTGTATTTTATGGTGTATTCTGGGTTTGATCCCCATGTGAGCCGCCCTGAGTCCCTTTGGAGAGATGGGGTGGGACATAAGAATAAAATTGCTGTTATTATTATTATTATTATTATTATTAGTCCAACAGCACTTTGCGGGCCACATATTGCCCTTACCAATGTTAGCCATGAGAACTGTTGTAGACATATATATCTGAATGGTACTCCAGGATAGATTTCTGAGAATTCAATTTTAATATAGATTGTGCCTATGTAAGATGGGAGTCCTCAAAACTCCAAAAAATCCTTTCAAACTGCAATTGTTATTCTGCAACAAGGTAGTGAAAAATTCATCCACTTTGGTCAGTTTACAATGGTATTTCAACAGGAGACTCACTACACATTGGATATCAGAGAAGTTCCCAACAAAGTTTCCTTAATTACTTTGCTTGTACGTTTTGACAGTGTTACAATTCTAGCTACATGGATTTTTAAAAATGTATCTCTCTTCTCTATTTTAACCCCAAAGGTCACAGAAATATATAATGAGGATTGTTATTTTACATACATTCTAATGCAAACTCAATGCATGTTCTTACACCAAACAAAAATGTATCTCTGACCCACAGGAAAAGGATATCAACAAGCTTAGGACAACTTTTCAGAATGAAAAATTCTATTCTTAGAATCATAGAATCATAGAGTTGGAAGAGACCTCATGGGCCATCCAGTCCAACCCCCTGCCAAGAAGCAGGAAATCGCATTCAAAGCACCCCGGACAGATGGCCATCCAGCCTCTGCTTAAAAGCCTCCAAAGAAGGAGCCTCCACCACAGTCCGAGGCAGAGAGTTCCACTGTCGAACATCCCTCACAGTGAGGAAGTTCTTCCTGATGTTCAGGTGGAATCTCCTTTCCTGTAGTTTGAAGCCATTGTTCCGTGTCCTAGTCTGCAGGGCAGCAGAAAACAAGCTTGCTCCCTCCTCCCTATGACTTCCCCTCACATATTTGTACATGGCTATCATGTCTCCTCTCAGCCTTCTCTTCTGCAGGCTAAACATGCCCAGTTCTTTAAGCCTCTCCTCATAGGGCTTGTTTTCCAGACCTTTGATCATTTTAGTTGCTCTCCTCTGGACACATTCCAGCTTGTCAACATCTCCCTTCAACTGTGGTGTCCAGAATTGGACGCAGTATTCCAGGTGTGGTCTGACCAAGGCAGAATAGAGGGGGAGCAGGACTTCCCTGGATCTAGACGCTATTCCCCTATTTATGCAGGCCAGAATCCAATTGGCTTTCTTAGCAGCCGCATCACATTGCTGGCTCATGTTTAACTTGTTGTCCACAAGGACTCCAAGATCTTTTTCACACATAATGTTGTCAAGCCAGGCGTCCCCCATTCTGTATCTTTGCATTCCATTTTTTCTGCTGAAGTGAAGTATCTTGCATTTGTCCCTGTTGAACTTCATTTTGTTAGTTTCAGCCCATCTCTCTAGTCTGTCAAGATCGTTTTGAATTCTGCTCCTGTCTTCAGGAGTGTTGGCCATCCCTCCCAGTTTGGTGTCGTCTGCAAACTGATGATCGTGTCTTCTAACCCTTCGTCTAAGTCGTTAATAAAGATGTTGAACAGAACTGGGCCCAGGACGGAGCCCTGAGGCACTCCACTCGTGACTTCTTTCCAAGATGAAGACGACACATTCTTGCCCCCAAATTCTCAGGAAGGACAAGGCAAACATGGTTCAATGCCACCAACATGTTTGTAGACATAAATGTGAGTGGCATGGGGAAGGAGCACAGAAAACTGTAAATCTGTGGCTTACACAGATTTGCCTGGGAATGGGAGTTGTAGGGTAGAGTGCTTCAGTTCAGGGTTGTTGTTGTTACTATGTTTAGTTATGCCCCACTTTTTCTCTCCATAAGGAGACTCAAAGTGGCTTACAATTCAAGCATTTCAATACAATTAAAAATATACAAATATACAAACATTAAAACAGGATTCAATATAATTGGTATTAAAAATTCAGTTAAAATCTCTTTCTGAGCTATGGACACCCAGTATATTTGCATGAGTTACTCAATACCTTCCTACCTTTTAGCAATGATTACAAAATATAAAAGGCAACCATAAAACAGCCTTTAAAGGTACTGACATTCATAAGATTTCTCACAAAATAGTGCAAAAACAAATTCTGACCTGATGTCAAAATAATCATGATGCTAGTGCTAGTTACACTTCTTTAAAGAAGGTGGTCATGTTAAAAAGAGATGGCAGTCCCACGAGTACTATCAAAATATGGGGAGGATAAACATTGTGCACTGAGTTTTTCAAACAATTGCCTTCTTACGTTACCCTTTTTGTTCTTATGTAGCAAAAATATAGCCATACAGTGCTGGACTCCTTTTAAACAGGGATTTTTGTTGTTCCTTCCTTGTCTGGTCAACAGTAAAGAGAAATCCAGCCTGTCAAGGTTTATTAGACATCAGATTTCGTACATGGACACAGTGCAAGGGCAGAAGTTTAGGTTGCTCTGTGATCCATGTTAGCTAAAGTCCATTGACTTTTGTGTGGCCAAGAGATGCTTACAGAATGCTGTGCTTCTAACTAGCTTGTCCATGTTCAAGGTGGTGCTGCAGTTTGCAACTTTGTGTATACCTTCAGAACGCACTGGAAGGTATGTTTACAATATCATATAATAATATTAGTAATTTGCAACCAGTATGGCATTTTGAATTATTCTTATCTGAATATAAAAACATATGTGGCAACATGAGAACTTTTTTTTTCAGAATGGGCAAACATCTGTTAGAATACCAAGTATAGTTACATTTTTACCAAAAGTGGAGCTTTCCCAATAAAACAACCACAAGTGAGAATTTATTGGACAGCTCCAATAATTGTTGCACATTGAATAATCTGACAAGTGAGTTGAGGTGCATGCAACTGGAAACTTCTGTCTTTGTTCACAACCTGCCTTGAGTCATAACCATCTGTTTCTATAGTTGGTTTTCTAGTACTGTGTGGATTATTGGCACTAAGAGGGAAGCATTTGCAAAAATAAAGCATATTATTCCTTGCTGAGAAGTTCAAAAGCTAGTTAAAAACAAGAACTCCTGTGGAAATTAGAATTCCTAAATGCACCCAAGGAAGCAGAGCCGGTCAGTTCAATATGAAATAAGAAAAATAGCCAAACTTATGAAGAGTACACTAGACACTGAGACAAATATTATTTTAAAAGCAATACTTATCTGCCGAGTCTGTCTTCCTCCTTTTGTTACTAATTTCTACTGTTAGAAGGCGCATGAATGATTCTTACTTCTCACTCAAGTTTCATACACTTCTTCTGTTGCAGCACAATAAAATACCCTGAGACCCCTTGGGGAGATAGGGCAGGATATAAATAAAGTATTTTTGTTGTATTATTATTACGAGGGTTGAATGAAAAGTAATGCCTCCACCTTCGTAGCTCCTCAACAGATGGCAGTACTGATATGCAGCAGGTACTGGCTTGTTCAGTCGACTCTCCTCTACAGTTCCATTTGGTGGGAAGCCTTAGTATTGAACGGTTGTGTTGTTAAAGTGCGAAGTATGGGACATTGAGCAGACCATCGGTCAATGGTGTCCCCTACATTCTCATAATGCGAGAGGAGTTCCTGGCAAATTTCAAGTCTGTCCACTTTCATTTCAGGTGTCATGATGCTGGGTACCCATCGTGCACATATCTTCCGATAGCCAAGCAAAGCAATAATGTGACCCAAACGTTCTTGTGAAATGCCGATTATGCTTGAAATTTCTCTCTGAGTGATACGAAGATTGTCCTGAATCAATCTGTCGACCTTTTGCTTGTGAAACTTGGTGGTTGCTGTCACAGGACATCCTGCTCTTTGTTTGTCACGCAAGTCAGATGTTTCCACCTCAACATCTTTAAACTTACTTGCCCAACGATGCACAGGACTCACATCAACACAATCACCATAAACAGCTTGCATTCTCTGATGAATCTCCTTTGGGGTGACACCTTCTGCTGTCAAGAATTCAGTGACTGCACGTTGCTTGTCACATTGACCGACCGTCTGCACAAGGTTCCATACTTCACACTTTAACAACACAACTGTTCAATGCTAAGGCTTCCCGCCAAATGAAACTGTAGAGGAGAGTCTACTGAACAAACCAGTACCTGCCGTATACCAGGACTGCCATGTGTTGAGGAGTTACGAAGGTGGAGGCATTACTTTTCATTCAACCCTCGTACTAGACCTAAAAGTTACTTCTTGTAGCATATATAACAGTATAAGCAAAGGGAACCTAATTATTAAAGTAAAACAATTACTCTTTGCTATTCCTTTAGAGTGAGCAATCTTTCTACTAACACTGGTTAGGTGACCACTTGTGTCAGAACCAGCAAGCTATTGTCCAAATATAACATGCTGGAAAAAATGCATGCCACATCTATTAGAAACCGGTTTTTCTCACAATAAGAACATGTAATGCCATTCAAACTCATAAGAAGTTTAAAATGAGGGGTTTCCAGAAAGGAATACAATACAAAGCAAACAGCATGCTCCCATTTGGGTCAATACTTATCCAATATTTAGCAGTCTGATTGGTAAATTGTATCCTGTCAGACATGCCTGACATGAAAAAGCAGCAAACCTGAGGACCAACATGCATTTTTCTGTCTTGATTTATATTACAAATGCAATTTTTCTTCATGTGATGTAGACTGCCAGGTGATCAATTTCATTTATACAGATGCAGCTCAAGGTTTGGGGTTACTCGGAGCTGAGTGACAACATCTCTTATACTTGTCCTAGATAGATTATTTGGATCACAAGCCGTCTTAGATATTTCAGTATCTCAGATGAAATATAAATTGATGCTTCTCCCTATGCCTCTATTTTGTTCACCCTGTAATACAAGCATGAGCAAACTTCAGCCTTCTGGGTGCTTTGGACTCCAACTCCCATAATTCCTAACAGCCTACCGGCTGTTAGGAATTGTGGGAGTTGGAGTCCAAAACACCCAGAGGGTTGAAGTTTGCCCATGCATGCTATAACAGATCCCGAAAGTCCTATAGCTATGATGGAAGTCTAAGACTTTAAAGAAAATATTTTTGGAAAACATACTAGAAATGCACACTGTATTACAAAGAATATTTTCCCCACCAAATTTTACAGCTAGCTTTGTGAAGCAGAACAACCTGCAGAAGTCTTTGCCAGAGTTGGGAAAACAATCCCAAACTCTCACCATTATGGCAGTCCTGCTTAAAGACCTGGACCATTTATCAGTTCATAAACCATTATAGAGCCTCCGGTGGCTCAGGGTGTTAAAGCGCTGAGCTGCTGAACTTGCAGACGGAAAGGTCCCAGGTTCAAAGCCGGGGAGCGGAGTGAGTGCCCGCTGTTAGCCCCAGCTCCTGCCAACCTAGCAGTTTGAAAACATGCAAATGTGAATAGATGAATAGGTACCGCTCCGGCGGGAAGGTAACGGCGCTCCATGCAGTCATGCCGGCCACATGACCTTGGAGGTGTCTACGGACAACGCCGGCTTTTTGGCTTAGAAATGGAGATGAGCACCAACCCCCAGAGTCGGACACAACTGGACTTAATTTAACTTAAGGTCACCTTTACCTTTACCTTTTAAACCATTAGCTGGAGCCCCCAGTGGCGCAGTGTGTTAAAGCACTGAGCTGCTGAACTGAAAGGTCGCAGGTTCGAATCCTGGGAGCGGATTGAGCGCCCGCTTTTAGCTCCAGCTTCTGCCAACGACTAGACAACATCAGGGGAAACCTTTACCTTTACCTAAACTATTAGCTACTGATTCACGGTAGGTTTTCAGAACAGAAAAACTGTTGTATCCATTGAGCGCAAATATGATAGTGGACCCAATCAATTAGGGGGGAAATGGGTCCCCACTTCAAAGATACTGAGAAGCAATGGTCTATGTTATTTCCAATAAAGATTTAATATCCTTGAGCTATGACTATCCATTCACCATACTCAATCTTCCAAAAAAGTATTTGAAAAACTATTTCTTAATTTGCAGATATGATGTGTGTTATAAACAATTGAAGATACACTTCTATAACAGATGGGATGTAGCTTTGATGATCAATACCAGTTTCTCCTTCCTCTCCCAGTTCATGGGCAGAAAAATCCATAAAAATCACAGAAAACCAGTTTTCTGTGTGACATAATGAGTCCCCTATGGGGGAAATAAAAGTGGGGTATAAATAAATATAATGATAATAATGTGTTATCGAAGGCTTTCATGGCCGGAATCACTGGATTGCTGTTAGTTTTCTGTGCTGTATGGCCATGTTCCAAAAGCATTCTCTCCTGACGTTTCACCCACATCTATGGCAGGCATTCTCAGAGGTTGTGAGATCTGAGAATGCCTACCATAGATGTGGGTGAAACATCAGGAGAGAATGCTTCTGGAATATGGCCACACAACCCAGAAAACTCACAGCAATCCAATAATAATAATAATAATAATAATAATAATAATAATAATAATAATAATAATGTACTCTGTACAACTTGTACATTGCTTTTCCTTAGTAAGTTGAAATCCCACCATAGTTTACAGTGAATATAGAAGAATGGTCCCTTGCCATTTTGAGTTATTATTCAATGGATGGTTGGATGCAAGTATTTACTTAAAAGGTAATTTGAAGTTTATGGCTTTGTTTCATGTTATATGGGAATGGTTTCCTAATGAAAAAATACCATTTCATTTTACTTCTTGACATTTACTACCAAAAGCATATTTAGGAAATATATCATATATAATGGAACACCATATCAACAAAATATTTAGAAATACAGAGTCAGGTACAATGAATACAGATAGCTCGAAGTGAGCTCTTACTGTAATTTTCCAAAAGAAAAATGAAATCCTAGGATTTATACAAACCAAAAGACATTTTGAAAAGATAGAAACAGAACTCTGTTCACCCCTATTTTAAAAAGAAAAAAAAGCTAGAAAACGAGAGAGTTAGCTTTGGAAAAATGTATTTTTGATGAGCTGGAATGCTGAAATGGATTCTGAAGAATGAGCCAGTTTATGCATTTGTCATGCAACGCTAAAACAAAATGCAATCCAGTCTTTGGCTATAGATTAATATCTGTATTTGTCTGAATATGATAGCTTGTTTCTTTGACATGTGTGCAATTAACTGATGCAATAACATATTTAATGGAAGAAGCTAGTTCAGAGATTATAAACAGGAAGTTAATTAGAGCTTTGTTTGTGGGATTCACTGTCAGAACAGTCTATGGCAAGGCTATCGTCAGCCACGGCTTCCAAAGTATTCTTAATTCACAAAAGACAGCTGAGGCTTCCCTGACAAATGGATCAGCGAAAGAAACCCTCTTTAATTTTAAACACAAAATGGATGCATGTTCTATGTATTGCTCAGATGCTTCGTCATTTGAGCTCTTGCTGTTAACTCTCAGGCATAGCCCAAGCTGTCTGCATTTATGACCTGTGTCAGCACAGGCAATGTACACACACATGCACACACACACACGGCCCTCAGAAAGTGAATCTCATCATCTCAGCAAAGATTTCAAGCTGAGACCAGTTTGGGTGTGCAGCCTCCATAACACTACAAGTGCCATCTCTTTCAGGATGTCCCTGTTCCATGACAGCAATGTGCTTTTGCTGCCACATGCTTTCACAGCAGATGACAGCCATCAAGTTATCACAAAAGTGTGGAGAAAATGAGAGGGAAATGGAAAGGGGGTGGGGAGAAAAATAATCTGTAGAAAACCACCAGACAGAGTTTAAATGTCTACTGCCTTGGAAAAAAAATCCCATTAAAACTACATGGTTTACTATAAAATATTTATTATCTGTACTCCATTACAAAGAAAGGGATGGCATATAAACCAGGCATAAGAAAAAAATGAACTGAACGCTTGTCCTAATTAACCTTCCTTCCTTAACACAAAAGACCAAGGCTCTATGTCAAAGAAACTTAGGCCCATTCTACACTACCATATATATTTTTTTCGTGTCAGGAGCAACCGCCGTTGCTTCTGGAGTGAGAGAATTGGCTGTCTGCAAGGATGTTGCCCAGGGGACACCCAGATGTTTTGATGTTTTACCATCCTTGTGGGAGGCTTCTCTCATGTCCCCGCATGGAGCTGGAGCTGATAGCTCATCCGCACTCTCCCCGGGTGGGATTCGAACCTGGCAGCCTTCAGGTCAGCAACCCAACCTTCAAGTCACAAGGCTTTTATCCCCTAGGCCACCGGAGGCTCCACTGCCATATCTGCTTGGATATGAGTCTTCACAGCCATATAATCCAGTTCAAAGCAGATAACCTGGACTGCATATGGCAGTGTACAAGAGGCCTTATTATCCATATTCTTAGATTGAGGTCCCCTCTACATGGTCATATAAAATCCAGATTATCTGTTTTGAACTGGATCATAGGACAGGGTAGAAGATGCCTGAGAAAACTAGAACACAACAAGATTTTCTTTAAGCTCAACCAAGTGACTTAAGGCTAACAGTCTAATTAATACTCAAAGATTTCTGGTTTAACAATAATATAACTTTTTTTTGTACCCCGCCTCCAACTTCCTGAATGGACTTGGGGTGGCTTACATATGTGCCCAAAACAACGCATAAAATAAATACACATACAATACAAAATAAAACCACTAGTATATAAAACAACAATTTGAACTCTGAACAGCACCCAATAACCTATAGTGTCAACGGTTGTAAAAACATGGCCAACTGTAAACATGAAGAAAGGAAAGGGATAGTGCAAGTTGTAGCTAAGGAACAAGGAAATGGGATGAATGTGTTGTGCTGTATTATAATTGCATTATAATTGCAGATCACTGGGCTAGACATTCTCAAAGGTTTGTCTAAACATCCAAGTCTTCAATTCCCAGGACAAGTGGGTAAGCAGTTCTGTTAAAAATACTTCTATAACCACGGATTACTGTGTGGCATAATGTAACAGCAGTTCCTCATGTCCTAACCATATAATCAATTGCTGAAAAGACAAAAATAAATGAGATCTTGATACAGGTAGACAGAAAATAAGATTTTAGCAAGATAGTTTATCTTATGGCAATCTTATCACTGGAAAATCAACATTTTCCTCTGCTTTAGACTCTGTTTCTCTTAACATAATGAAGTGATTTAATTCCACTGGTTTTCGCAGATAGCATTTTGAAAAGGGTACAATCCACTTTGAAAACTTCTTATATAACGTTATCCTCTTGCATAGTGTGTCCCATGCATTGTAACTGTGCTTGCATAGGACATCCAAGCCAACCCTATAGTTCTATATGTTAAAAATGTGTTAAATTACATTTTGATGCCAGTTTTCTTCCAAGAGATGGAAGACTTTTATCCTCACAACTAGCCTGAGGGAGAGGAAAGCCTTGAAGTCACCAAAGAGCTTAATAGCTGTCTATAGATTTCAATGAAGTTCTTCCTACTCCTTGTTGCATACCCTGATCTCCACTATACTAAACAAACAGCACTGGCTCCCTATCCCCAGCATATTATATATTGGGATGAATCACATAAAAGCAGTTATTTTTAAGTCCATAAAGTCTGCCAAGTTCTTGCTGAACTGAACCCAATAATCATAGAAGTCAACTGTAAAGCAATGTAGCCTGACTATTTAAGATGCAAATGAGTGAACCATCATAAGAAACTAATCCTGGAATTTCTTAAGCAAAATTTCTCATTATTACACTATTTAAAAATACCTTACATAAATCTCCATACAGCAAAAATAAATAATATATTTGTATGGTTTGCCGCACACAACAGAAGGCATTAAGTCATTACAAAAATGTACACAAATAAATCAGGCCACATTGGAAGGTACCACGTCATGCTGCCTTTTACTGTCCATCCATGGACATATCTTAAACATCATGGGTTGCATGTAGTTATGACTAATTTAAGTCCAATTATTATCAATAGCTCTCCCAAAGTATTGCTAAGTAATATTGTACACATCCCTCTACAAGTAGGCTACTCAACCAGACCCACATGCAAAGGAAATCTGCCAAAATAATGTATTATATATCAAGATAGGATTATATGCAACTATTGTCACTTTATGCCTCTCCTCAAGAGACTGAAGGGCAGACTCCCTCCCTTCAAATGTGGCAGTTAAGTCTTTGATTTTGAAGTTAAACAATCTAGGAACTGGGAATGTTCTCTTCCCATTTAGTGGGCATTTAAATTTTTTTCTCTGCACCATCTTTGCAAAAATCCTTAGCTTCTTATCCATGAGCCTTGGTCATTCGACAAGACATTATGTCTACAAAGAAGACTGCAGAACTTTCTATTTAACTCATTCTAAACCTGGTCTCAGAAATCAAAAGGTTGAAGACCATTTGTTATGGTCACAACTCCTTTCAACACCATTTTATACCTGAAGCCCAAACAAAGGAATGAAAAACACATACATGAACCATCTAGCAGGCACTGCTAAATTAGATGTCTGAGACCATATCAGGTAATCCCTGGCCTTTTTATTACGTTCATGCACAAAGAAATACAAATCTTTAAAAACCAGAAGGAGTCCTACAACATTAAGTTCACATTTTCCAAGACACTTGAAACACTGACAGGAATTGGCATCTAAGAGGCCTCCCATATGGAGGCAAATGATTTAGGAACAAAATGAACAGACACTTCCAGCAATAAAGGTAAATTAATCTTCATAGTGGAGCCTCCGGTGGCCTAGGGGATAAAAGCCTCGTGACTTGAAGGTTGGGTTGCTGACCTGAAGGCTGCCAGGTTCGAATCCCACCCAGGGAGAGTGCGGATGAGCTCCCTCTATCAGCTCCAGCTCCATGCGGGGACATGAGAGAAGCCTCCCACAAGGATGGTAAAACATCAAAACATCCGGGCATCCCCTAGGCAACGTCCTTGCAGACGGCCAATTCTCTCACTCCAGAAGCAACTCCGGTTGCTTCTGACGCAAAAAAAATCTTCATAGTGGATTGGACTGCAGTCAGAATGAACCTGGTTCTTCAATAACTTCACTAGGGGGCAGCAGCAGAACAATTTATCCCCTCCCCATTTCCACACCTTAACATTTGAATTTCCTTCTCTACATTAAATTCTTCAAATTTGTAGTGTTCTTCAACTGACAGGTCTACTAGATGTAATTACGTTCCATTCCCATCCTATAACGCATGCCCCCAAATTACTGAGAAGTATTCAGCCTTAATTGTGATACAGTTGCTTGCCACTGTAAAGCAAAATGTTTTGTCCATCTAGTATTTTTTATGTGTATAATTTTGTGAAATGGCAGCCACTTACAATCAGTCCTTTGATGAGCAGCCACTTACAATCAATCCAGAAACTAAATAAGAGAGTGGGCTTGCAAAGAGGAGGAGGGAGGCTGGAAAGAAGAGCAATGGATGGCAACCTCCCTTACAAATAGATTTTTTTCACAGCTCTGTTCTAGGATCGCTGGGAGAGATCCCAAGCTGATAAACACAGCTAGAAACCAACAAGAAGTTTATTCCGATGCACACCAAAGTTAACAAGTACTGTCCTTCATCTATGAAAAAGTAAATTTCATTTACGCCATTTTGAGGAGTGTCCTAAATACCTGAAGGCACTAGATCCCACCTGATTTTGGAATCTAAGCAAAGTCAGTCATGGTTAGTAGCTTGGTGAGAGATGACCAATGAATACAAGGTGTTGAAGACTATATTCCTGAGGAAGTAACTGGCAAATACTCGTACATCTCGGAGTACTCCTTGCCTATGACATTCATGGAGTCACCATACGTGGACAAGAGACTTGAAAGCACATACACACAGAACCTATACTATGCAATTCACTGTTTATTAAATTTTCTAGTACCCTCTGATCATAGCAGAACCCAAATAACTAGCAGTGGTTGTGATGAGCATTTACTTATTGCTCCTCTGCTCTTCAATTAATCCTACTCCAATCACTAGTTCCTTAATTCCATAGAGGTCGTGCACCTATATATTCTCCTATATGGCACCATCCACAAATGCCTTTATCTGATTTGACACTCAAACCATAGAGGTTTTTGCAACATATGGCATTTTAACCTCTATGAAAGTGTGAATGTTGAATTTAAAAAAAAAAACCCTTTTGCCAAGATCCCAAAGAATTACCCTAAATACATTCCTTTGAAATACATTCCCCCTACCCCCTCCTCCCTACCCTTTTTCCTGTCCTAGCCTATCCATTTTTATGTATTATAAAACACTTTTCAATAAATATTATTTTTTAAAAAGAAAATGGTGGAAAACAGTATTTTGTTAGTGAATCACAGATAGATTTCTATCCTATCCTTAGAGTGTCTATTCTTTACCAAGAACAGCATACAGCATTTGATAACCCAAACATCATAATACAAAATATATAAATCGAAGACTGAAACCACAGATGAAACATAACCTTTATATAAAATGGCAGGGAGGTGGCAGCCAAAAGTCTACTGGATTAAAAGAAATGTGCAAAAGACAGCCAGAAGGGGTGACCATTTCGCAGGGCAAGCGGGGCTGTGCTCCTGAGATCACACTCTCTCATGTTGCCATCAACTATATTTCCAGCCCAGATGGGTCACAAAACAGCTCTTTGGGAGTGAGAAGAATGGTATGGGAGGGGAATTCCTTCAAGTATCCTAGGGAGGCCCAAGCAACTGAGTGCTTTAACTGGCAAGTTTGAGTTAGGTTGTTTTAATGCAATGTTATTGTGCATTGTAATATTTTTAATGTGGGTTATTTCACCAACCCCCAGAGTCAGACATGACTGGACTTAATGTCAGGGGAAAACCTTTACCTTTATTTCATATCCAAGCCTCTTTATATTGAAAAATGTGATGAAATCTATTGCTGATAACCCAATTAATTGATGGAAAGTACCTAAATATTGGCTCAATGAAACAATTCTAGTTGAGCCGATCAAATGGTTCAAGCCAAATTCCACTAGATTATAAAAGAAATCTGAACTATCTTGGCCATAGGCTGAAAGCTTGTCTTTACAAACTTTCTAAATGATCAGCCTCTAAAATTAAAAGTGCTGGAGCTTAAACCACCTTCTGTCTTGAAAAAATGTCCTGTTCCAAAATATTCCAAAACTTGAGAAACTGCAAGTCACTTCTGGTGTGAGAGAATTGGCCGTCTGCAAGGATGTTGCCCAGGGGACGCCTGGATGTTTTTGATGTTTTTATCATCCTTGTGGGAGGCTTCTCTCATGTCCCCGCATGGAGCTGGAGCTGAAAGAGGGAGCTCATCCGTACTCTCCCTTGGTGGGATTAATGATTAAGCCAGTGCTTCTATATCTGGGGTCCCCAGATATAGAAGCACTGGCTTAATCATTAATCCCACCAAGGGAGAGCACGGATGAGCTCCCTCTTTCAGCTCCAGCTCCATATATATATATATATATTGGCCTACACCTCCCAGAAATCTCATCCAGTTTACCAGCTGTTAGGATTTATAGTTGAAGGCCAAAAACATCTGTGGACACCAGGTTGAGAACCACTGGATTAAGCAATAGGTAAGAAAAGATGTGCTGCACACTATCACACATACTCAGTTATTAATGCTTCCCAAGTCTTTGCACTGGAAAAAGGTTGAAGGAGCTAAAACCTGAATAGATTTGACTCAAATTCACCCCCAAGGGCTTTTACAAAGGCTAATTTGGCATACCTATTCTTATTCTGCTAGCTTTTTAGCCTCTTCTACCATATTGAAATTAGACAGAATAAAACAATTGTATAAATAAAGACATGTACCTTTGAGATTTGCCCAGTGTTCTTGGTCACAAACCCAAAAGGCAAAAATTGTTAAATCAGGACAGCTTCTATCTTGATGTAGCTAAAGAAAAGGCAAAGAGACTTGGATATTTGTTTTTTCCAATCCAAGGAGAAGGCTTCCTGGGGAACCGCTTATAGATACTAGCAGAGCTACAATATCATCATGGACTTTTCCTGTCCTGAGTTATGCAAGCATCTAGAACAGGCTGTTAGGAATTGTGGGAGGTGAAGTCCAAAACACCTGGATGGTTGAAGCTTGCCCATGTCTGATCTAGAATGTGCCAAGTTCTCAAAGACAAATTCATCAACCAAGTTCTCATGTGTTCCTGTTCACTCTGCTTAAGCATGCCAATGAAAAATATTTTCCTCTGATCTTATTTCCACTTGTATTTCACTGTGTCCTTTACACTAATGCGTGGATTATCTCAAATAGATCTTCCTTAAGTTTGAAAAGTTCATTTTCTGAATTCATCAGAATCTACATGGAGAATGTACCACAATCCTACTTTGACCACAAAAAGCAGGAAAATGCACAGAATTATTTCAAACACAAGCACACATAGCACCCAATGTTGGTGTATATACTGATTTTCCCTGCTAATATCTGTGCCCAAATAGGCTTTGTAATGTTTCAAAAACATGAAGAACCACTGTGAGCAAAGACAACGGTGTGATAAAATAGTATGTTAGGCATAAGCAAGAATAGTCCATCTTCAAGGTTACAAACAAAACACATCAACTTGCATCCGTATGAAACCTAGTTGCGTTAATCATAGTAAACATATTCAACAACAACAATTTATTGATTAGCCAGTTGGCCTTATCAAGGACAGACAATACAAAAACAACATACAACATACATCTGGTTCACTTAAAATAAAATACAGATATACAGGTGTCTGCCTGCTTGGTGCCAATGTAGTTTAGCTAAAGATCAGTGCATCAACTATCCTCGTCATAAACATATTCAGGGGTAAGCGTATTTGGCTGTAGCAGCATGGAATTGAACAAGAGGACCCCAGCTTTAACTCTCTAAAAATGACAATCACACAGGATAAGAACATTTGAGATTGGCAATTCAATCGGTAGAGCCATAGGACACAGAAGGAGAATAATTTAAAACAAAAAAAGTTTAGAGTGATGTTAAGAGGACTGGACTAGAAACTCAGAATACATGGCCATCTAATGAAGAAATCTCCTATTAAGTCCCAGCTTTCCTCATTGTTGTTGCACACAATGCGAACCGTGCAAAAATAACAGAAGTTCTTTAGGGGGGAGTTTGAGAAATAAAAGAAACCTCCCAGGTTGTAATTGATGTTCCCAGGCATTCTCTAATTCAGCAGTTCTCTATGCAATTAGGAACACAAGAAATTGCTTCAAAGAACCATGAGATGACCTTGTACTCAAAGGTGTCAGTCAAGCTCAAAAAACAGCCTGCATTACATCCCCACTGTGTTTTGTTTTGCTTTTCATTTTGTTTCATGTTCATGACATTTTGTATGAGCGAGTCTAGAATGTTATTCCTTTTTCAAAGTATGAAGCTCAAGTGAGGTTTTGGAGTCTGCCCCTGCTCCCCATCCCCAAATCTATAATCTGAAGGTGAACGAAAGTCAAAAATTCACACAAAACAGCAGTTCAAATAAGACCCTGACCACATCTAAAATAAACACTGCACATCATAAAGTACTATACTGTTCAAGCACGAGCTGCAATCTTTCCCACACCAGGAACTCCTCTATGATTATGGACAAGCCCAAAAATAGAGAGACAATTTCTTTATATCAGGCATGGGCAAACTTTGGCCATCCAGGCGTTTTGGACTCCAACTCCCACCATTCCTAACAGCCTCAGGCCCTTTCCTTTCCCTCCTCAGCCGCTTAAGCGGCTGAGGGGGGAAAGGAAAGGGCCTGAGGCTGTTAGGAATGGTGGGAGTTGGAGTCCAAAACGCCTGGATGGCCAAAGTTTGCCCATGCCTTCTGTATATGGTCCTTCTAGGAAAATAATTATTGCTAGAGAGGATATTGTAGTTAACTTCTCTCAAAACTACCACCACCACTTCCCTCTATATTGGTTCATTTCTCTTCTCTCTAGATCAGGGGTCCCCAAACTAAGGCCCGGGGGCCGGATGCGGCCCTCCGAGGTCATTGACCTGGCCCCCGCCCTCAGTTTTATAATATAATATATTGTATATACATATAATATTGATAATAATATTATAATGTAATACAATATAACACTAATAATACCATATAATAATAATATTAATTATATATGCTATATTACATATAATATTACTAATAATATTACAGTATAGTGGTATAGTTCAATAAAGTAATATATAATGCTAATATTGTGCTATGCTAATAATATAATATATTGTATGTACATATAATTTGTAAGCCACTCTGAGTACCCTTTGGGGTGAGAAGTGTGTGATACAAATGTAGTAAATAAATGCAGTAAATAAATAAATACATTTTAGACTTAGGCTCGTTCGAAGTCTGAAATGACTTGAAGGCACACAACAACAACAACAACAACCCTAATTAACTTGACTATTTCATTGGCCAGAAGCAGGAGCACACTTCCCATTGAAATCCTGATAAATGTATGTTGGTTAAAATTATTTTTATTTTTAAATATTGTATTGTAACTCGAAGGCCCCTTCTACGCTTCCGTATAATCCAGTTTCTGTATCCAGATTATCTGCTTTGAATTGGATTATATGACAGTGTAGACCCATATAATCCAAAGCAGGTAATATGGATTTAGAAACTGAGAGGCGCCTGTGCAAAGAGAAAGAGAAAGGGCACTCTCATTCAGAAATGCTGAAGAAAACCAAGCAAACTAATCACCAAGTTAACACTGTTTAGGGATTTTTCAACCATGTCCTGGGAAGGCAGAGACAGCCTTTTCATTAACTTGTAAATCTATATACAATATTTTTTTTGAATATGGCTTCAGAAGGCTAATTAATAGGGACCTAGCATTTCAGGAGCCCCGGTGGCAAAGTGTGTTAAAGCGCTGAGCTGCTGAACTTGCAGACCAAAAGTCGCAGGTTCAAATCCTGGGAGCGGAATAAGCGCCCGCTGTTAGCTCCAGCTCCTGCCAACCTAGCAGTTCGAAAACATGCCAATGTGAGTAGATCAATAGGTACCACTCCGGCGAGAAGGTAACGGCACTCCATGCAGTCATGCTGGCCATATGACCTTGGAGGTGTCTACAGACAATGCCGGCTCTTCGGCTTAGACATGGAGATGAGCACCAACCCCCAGAGTCGGTCACGACTGGACTTAACGCCAGGGGAAACCTTTACCTTTTACCTGGCATTTCAGAGAGGAAGAACAATGAATAGTACCTTTGTGGTGATTTTTTTTTGCCACTTATTCACATGATCTTAGTTGTAGCAATTCCTGAGGCTTCACAACCTTCTTTATCAAGTTGGAAATACAAGTTCAGCTTCTAGGAGCTGAGTCACAACAGAAATTAAAGTGGATGGGACTCACCAAAGTATTATGAGAGCATACTGAAACATGGTATAATCAGAGTTGGAAGAGACCTCTGGGCCATCCAGCCCAACCCCCTGCCAAGAAGCAGGAAAATTGCATTCAAAGCACCCCCAACAGATGGCCATCTAGCCTCTGTTTAAAAGCCCCCAAAGGAGGAGCTTCTACCACACTCTGGGGCAGAGAGTTCCACAGCTGAACAGCCCTCGCAGTGAGGAAGTTCTTCCTAATGTTCAGGTGGAATCTCCTTTCCTGTAGTTTGAAGCCATTGTTCTGCATCCCAGTGTCCAGGGCAGCAGAAAACAAGCTCCCCTTCCTCTTTATGACCTTCCCTCACATCTTGATACATGGCCCTCATAATGTCTCCTCTCAGCCTTCTCTTCTGCAGGCTACACTTTCTTGGCATTCTTCTGTTTTTATGTTCAGCTCTTTAAGCCAAGCAAACTCTGTTCTTCTCGGTTGCTATAGTCATGTCAGCGACAGTATGTATGCCACGCATGAAGAAAAGGAAAAAATCAGGTTCTAAACTGGCCAAAACAGATTCAGTATGAATTAGTAAGTGTTTTTGTCACTTGAAAATGAGACAGTAACTTGGGAAACTTGGGAAGTTCAGACTGAACATGCTTTCAGAGAGTTATTATGAAGTCAAATTGATTTATGGCATTTATATTTTGCATGCTCTCAGATGTGTTCTAATGCTCAAGTTTTAAATTTTACCCAATGAAGAATTGTGTGTATATATATATATATATATATATATATGTGTGTGTGTGTGTGTGTGTGTGTGTGTGTGTGTGTGTGTGTATATATATATATATATATATATATATATGGTAACGGTTTCCCCTGACGTTAAGTCCAGTCGTGACCGACTCTGGGGGTTGGTTCTCATCTCCATTTCTAAGCAGAAGAGATGGCATTGTCCGTAGACATCTCCAGGTCATGTGGCCAGCATAACTGAATGGAGCGCCGTTACCTTCCCGCCGAAGTGGTACCTATTGATCTACTCACATTGGCTTGTTTTTGAACTGCTAGGTTGGCAGGAGCTGGGGCTAACAGCGGGCGCTCATTCCGCTCCCGGGATTTGAACCTGGGACCTTTTGGTCCGCAAGTTCAACAGCTCAGCGCTTTAACTCACTATGCCACCAGGAGCCTCTCTCTCTCTCTCTCTCTCTCTATATATATATATATATATATATACATACACATACACACACACACACACATACACACACACACATATACATACACACACACACAATACCTGTGGCTGTAACACCAATTCATCTATAATCTGAGTTTTACATACCATGTATGAAAGACACGGCATATATTTTTAGTTACTCCAGCACAACTCAAGCTAACTAGAATGCTCCTCCTGCAAATACCCTGATCAATTACGCAGCTTGTTGATGTAATTTATAGCAAAATAAAATTCCTTTGACTTCTCTTTTCTGTTCTACTAGCATTTTAAAAGAAACACCCAAGTCTAAAATGCTTTCCCTTTCCTGCAGTTCTTGTTGTACAGTCTTGATGAAGCCATTGTACTTGCATCTAAATAATCACACCTGAAAAGCAGAAATATTCAGCTATTGAATACAAAACACAAAGTAAACGCTTCTTTGGCCACTGGAGACCATACTATATTAGAACATGTACGGGAAGATTTTCCATAACATCTATTCAAAATGTGAAATAAAACATGCAATTCAAGGGTTGTAAATTTTTAAAGAAAGGATCCATGTTATTTTATTTGCTTTCAAACATTTATTCCAAGGACGCACAGAATATCTAAAACAAATAGTACCCTATTTGCTTGATTTGCTGAGCAGTAGTATTACATAGAGCTTGTTCATCTACATAACAGTTACATCACTAATTCATGAGCACCAAGGCCCATCTTTTCAGGCACCTTCTTCCCAGAAGCAGACAGCTCTATTGCTCTGGAAAGTTTATATCTATACATGGTGGGAACATCCTTCTCATTGTGCATCTTGGCCTTCTAGTATTAAAACATAAAGTAGATGTGAGAGATGTGGGCAAACTTCAGCCCTCCGGGTGTTTTGGACTTCAACTCCCACAATTTCTAACAGCTGGTAGACTGTTGGGAATTGTGGGAGTTGAAGTCCAAAACACCCGGAGGGCTGAAGTTTGCCCATGCCCTGAGCTAGAAGAAATAGATATTTAAAGGTCTGGAATGATTATATAGTATTTTGCCTACTGACACATAGATCCAATGGGAAGTAGGCAAGGCATCTGGGGTATTCCTAAACTGGGCTGTTGGAATATTCCTTTCCTTACTTTTAGATGGTAAGGAAATTCTAGAAGAGCCATTAAGGGTAATCTCAAAAGTATAGAAGGCAGTTTCCATTTGGGCTTTGGCATATGGGTCTTTACTAAACCACAACTAATGGTCAAGAACAAAACCCATCATTTTGAATTGGGGATGAAGCTAGTGCAGTTGGAAAAGTATACTCGTATTATGATCATCTTTCACAGTCCCCACAGATGAGTTTGAACTAACTGCAATTCCTGAGTAGACTTCGGAGGCAGGCCTATGCATAATGTATTACCATGGTCACATCATGGATAAAAAGTTGACAATAAACCTATCACCTTAGAAGTGGTCTGATCCTTTTAAAGACAACCTCTAGGCTAGTGAGCATCAACTTTTTTGAAGCAGTGAATTCTGTAAGTGAATTATTCACTCTGTGAGAATTCAGTCTCCAGAATCACTACCAATCAATTTCATGGGATTGAAATTTCTAGCATCAGAAGAGTATGAAAAATGCCTATCCACTCACATGAAGAATGTCATGTAAAAGGTAAAGAAATCTGCTTTTACTCTGCAGCCTTCCAACAATTTCTAGCCTAGCAAGGGTAATCCATGTGCAGGTTTCTATAAAATTACCTACGTAAGAAGCATCTGTTTAGGGAAGGGGAGAGAAATTGCTTTTGCATCTAATCTAAAAATCCACTTTCACAGAGTCTCCTTTGCCTTCCTTCAACTGAAGAGATGGAAAAGAAGCCCAAGTGTTCAGTCCTTCACTTCAACCCATTACCACGTAGAGATAATAATAATATTATGATGTAATACAATGTAATAATTATTATAATTCACTATTATAATTGTATATTTATATTACATGCAATATTACTAATAATATTGCGATTTAGTTGTATAATATAATATATTGTATGTATATATACTTGTAAACCGCCCTGAGTCCCCTTCGGGGTGAGAAGGGCGGTATATAAATGTCGCAAATAAATAAATACATAAATATATGAAAGCAGACTTTGGAGCTGGTAATATTGGCATACTTGCATATTTCATTCTCAATGGGCCCAAAAGGACATTATGCTAAAACATGGACAAGTTAGCAATTGTCCACAAACGAAGCAGGAGAACAATAGACACTTTCAGACAGTTGTGCCCAAATATGCAATGTGTTTCCTACATCTCCAAACATTTGTCTTTCAATTTAATTTAAGCACTGTTTTCTTCCTCTTACTGTATTTTATTAATAGTCAAAAGTAGCTAAAATCCAATTTTGGAGCTTAATCTTTTTGCACTCGAAGAAATGTTTTACTGAAGCTGGAATTAGCTGCTCTTACTGTGAAAAAGACAGACTTTTTTTTCAAAGTGCAGATATTCCTGCTGAAGCAAGCAGATGATTCATATTCAGACAAGTGTCTTATAATGGGGATCACCATAATCAAAACTCACTGATAAACCTTTTCCCCCCTTTGTCTTTAGTCTTTCCATATAAGAAGAATATCAGGACACCACATTCTCTTTGTTTGCCTGCCTACACCTCACTCCAGCTTGGTACAGTAAACTGAGTTCCAATTGAAATATTTCAGAGCCAAACAATGATTATGTGGCTCTCAAGGTTTTCAGACTGTATTTACAAATGTATTATTAAGTCTAGTATTTCTTCTTAATTGTCAGTTTATAACCTTCCTCTATAAATGATGCCATGCATGTTTATGTATGCATACACACACAGACTACTAATGACATCAGCCTTGACTTCAGCCCAGTATGTTGAAGAAATCATAGACAAGTCCTCAAGTCTACTATGGATAAACCTAATTCTTTATGTATAACCCACCCTATCTCCCCGAGGGGACTCAGGACAGTTTCCAAACAAAGTGGCAAACCTTCAATGCCATAATGAAGCAGAACAAGAAACGAACAAACCAAATCTAATTCAAACCTAGCCAGATCAAGGACATTACTAAAACCAGAAATTCTCTTTTGCTGAAGATGTGCAACAGCCCAAATCAATATGTGCCTTGGAAGCACCAGTAAATGCTTTGGTTTAGATTGGCTCTATTGGGGATAGAGCAGAATTAATACAGTTACCTACCTGTCTTGGAATGGCCATTTTAATGAAATGGAGAAACCTGAACTAGTCACATTGAGCAAATGGCAGGGACCTGCTACAGTAGAGTCTCACTAATCCAAGCCTCGCTTATCCAAGCATCTGGATAATCCAAGCCATTTTTGTAGTCAATGTTTTCAATATATCGTGATATTTTGGTGCTAAATTCGTAAATACAGTAATTACAACATAACATTACTGCTTATTGAACTACTTTTTCTGTCAAATGTGTTGTATAACATGATGTTTTGGTGCTTAGTCATAACCTAATTTGATGTTTAATAGGCTTTTCCTTAATCCCTCCTTATTATCCAAGATATTCGCTTATCCAAGGTTCTGCCGGCCCGTTTAGCTTGGATAAGTGAGACACTACTGTACTTGTATCTGATCTATTTGCATGTTCCTTTTTCTTTAAAAAAATCCCACTAAACTCTAGTCTGAAATATCTGACTTTTCACTGAAGATACAGAGCTATCTAAAGGAACTGCCTCCTACACAATTTTTAAATGAATATCTTATCTAGTTCTATTTTTAAAAAAATGGCTTTAAAGATAACAACTTTAACAGCCAAGTAAAGTATTACAGCTACATAAAGCACCTTTCTTATTTTACAGGTAAAGGAGGTGGCAACTCATACTTCATTCAGGCCTTCATTGCCCCCAGAAATGATGCCATAGCAGCAGTCAATGCTTGTTCCAATTGAAGTATTCTTCATTTCAAGGTGATGCAGGTATATCTATATTTTAGGATTTTCATTTTATTCAGAATAAAAAGTTTTCTGAAATGAGTGGGTAGCCAGTAGTTGCTACTGAGGAGGAAATCACTGTAGATAAAGGAATTGCCACTGAAAATGTAGAGCAGCCTTATCTGAAGCACATGCCATAGGGCAATGCAATTTCAGGCTGCAGATGAGGAGTCTAAAGTTTTGAGTTTTCCACCCACAAACAAGGTTACTTGTACATACAAAGCAAGCTAGGCTCTAGCCCAGTTTTCTCCCAAATGCCTATTTCTTTTCTAAATAAATAGTGAACATTCAAACTTCCAGACCCCCATTTGCAGTCTGAAATAGTATTGGCCCAGCAGTAGAAACTTCAGGGGAGATTACAAGATATAGATCATGTGAAAAAGGGATTCTCATTGAAATGTAATAAAATAGTTAATTCTTTGTCACCTAACAATAATAAACAAAAATGGGCTGGAGAAGTAAACCCAAATGTATGACAAAACATTCCAGCTACCACCTTCTTCCCTTGTCTCAACTTTGCTACCTGCTCCCTTCCATATAATGTATGACCGGTGTTGTGTATTGCAAATTACTCTTCTCTATTTATAGACACATGTAGGCCTTAATTGTTGTACTATCAGCAAAGCCTTTGCTGTGCCATTCATTAAGAACAGCTCCTGAAACAGTCACATAGATAGATAGGCAATTAGCCATTTGTGTCAGAAAGGCATGGGTTAGGGGCTTCCAGAAGGCACTGGTGCAATGAGAGGGAGCAGAGATCTGTCACCTAAGTAGCAGCCATCACATCAAGCATAAAAATCAAACTAACAGCTATTGCAGAATAAAGTCCCAGTGGTTTCTGGCAAAAGGATTCAGAGCCAGAACTGTATGTTGGCTACTCTGACTTGCCTGGAGGAGAGAACAAAGACGGCTGCCAATACGTCTAGTACCAGCTGCTTTCCCCTCCTGTCACACAGCATAGGCCAAATTCAGAAACACAAATATCTGAATAAGAGAAGTTTCTTTCATGAGCAGAACTCTTCCACGACTGACAAGCAACAAGCTTCCTTTGCCAAACTGAGAAGCCAGCCAGGGAGATCTTTGATAGCAGGCTGTGTTTTGAAATCCAGAAATAGGACTGCAAATGAAGCAACTTCCTTCCATTCCATTTCTACTCCTTTTGTTTTCCTTACAAGGCTACCGTTTCCTCACAACAAATATTTAGTTACTCCATAAGACATCCAATAGGTTTATTGAGTATTTCATAAAAGAAATAGTTTTGGAAAAAATTGAGAAATCAATATTGCAAAAGCAAGACTTTGAGCTTAATTGCTTTGATATGCAGCACAATCCTAATTCAAGTAAGAGCCAGCCAGGGGAGGGGGGAAGGAACAGACAGAGGCCTTTTGCTGACTGAATTTGCCTTTATGTCAGGATCGCCTCCTTGCAGAGATGTGGCAACATCAGATGAGAAAAGAAGGGAGGAGCAGAATTGTGCCAGATGCAAGCCTTCTTCAGCCCAGGGATACACTCACGTCACAGGCACAATGTTAGGCCAAGACTAAGTGTTCCCAAGTCATTTCTATTCTGTCCAGACTGGGAGAGGTTTGGATTCAGCACAACTTCAGCCTAGGCATGGGCAAACCTCAGCCCTCCAGGTGTTTTGGACTTCAAATCCCACAATTCCTAACAGCTGGTAGGAAATCCAAAAACATCTGGAGAGCCAAAGTTTGCCCATGCCTGGTTTAGCCCTTAAGTTAGACTGAAGTTATGGACTCCCAAACCTGCTGTGCCATTTTTCTTGCTTTAAAAATTGCTAACAAGTGTGTGCACATTTATCTTTGCCTTGGAAAATATTAATTCTTGGGATTTCCTTTGATACTAACTTTCCTACTCTAAACACCAAAGAAACAAGATAGCATAAACCTACATTATCAGTAAGAATGAGAATTTTGTCCATACATCTGCAGTACTGTAGAATTGCAAGTCCATCCTACAGATAGCTTGCAACCCTATAGATAGAAGCTTTGCTGATTGCTAATACTTGACATTATGAACAATGACACACAGGCATTTAAATGGGTTTCTGCATCCAGGCTATAAAAATTTTCTCTGAGTTTCCCACCTGATGAAAGATTTTGAAATAATTATGAGATGCCTGATTACCTCAGAGCAAATCAAGTAGACAGGATCTTTTTGGAATTCATCAAAATGATCCTAAATACTATATATGACAGTAATGCTGGGCTTTAGCTATACAATGTGGTATTGCACTTCAGAATTTAAAGTTAAATCTTTCAAGGAAAATATCTGAGATAGGCTGAAGTGTTTGACAACTAGCCACACACAGACACACACTGGCAGAGTTTTGTTCTCATATGGGGATAGACAATTACAATAAAGAATATTTAAAAATCCATGTGATACATTAATTGTAGTCCATGCCAAATTCACTTCTTAGCCCCAGTATACTTGAGTCAGTATTAGCCTTGGACCTATGGTGTTTAACCGAGTTTGATAAAATATGTATGCTCGGATATCTCATGTAATTTTTTTTGCTTCAGTCAATTAGCTTTAATTTAAACTAGGTAAATCTAAGCACCTAATGACTCATCATGCATATAACTGCATAACATGATATAATTATCATAAACTGTGATAAAGTACCAATATGCACTTAGAACTGAACAAAATCAATTTTATGAAAACCAAGATCAGGCTGTTTTAAGAATTGATTTACAAATATTTCTAACCAATTGAGGTTTTTAAAACAAGTGTAAGAAATAAAAATTCACTTGATAGCATATACAGCCATTTTTGGACATACTTCTATTAAATATCTCCAAAAATGGACATATTTTACAGAAGTAAAATACAAATCAAAACATGATGCAATGTACAATATAATACAATACAATTTTCCTAGTGCCAAGCCTCTGCCCTTCCTCAGATTGTTTTAATGTTCAGGTTTCATCCCTCTATTTGCATCAATGTAATGTTTCCCACATGCATGCAATTGTTTCAGTGCCGTTCGTAATACTTAACTGTTGCATGGGCTTCCCAAGACAGAACAATTTAGTGTCATATGTTACAACATTAGGCGTTTTGAATATCCCAGCTTGTCAGACATCATTACTTTCTCTTAGTGATACTATTTGAACTTGTCTGGTGATCTGATACAATTGCAATATGATCCTATTTTCTTCCTAAGCTTACACAGTTTTATTAGATTCCACTGCTTTACAAAGTTGTTCTTGTTCTGTTTTAGAGGATAATGCTGGCTATAAGCCAAAAGATATATAAATTGGCTTTGCTCTTACAAGACTCTTGCTGTTTGTTAGTATATGAAAATGTTGAGTTACGTAGCATAACAAGTACTATGTGCATAGAAGCATATTTTATTATACAAATAGAAAGAAGTTTAAACACAGAAGGACACATAATGTCATTGGATGAATCATTCCAAACAATATTTGCTAAAAAGCATGTTTAAAATAACTTAAAATAAAATTTTAAGTTTTAAATAAAATCACAAGAACTTTGCTTTGATTTTGATGTAAGACAAAGTACTTAAAACAAAAAAAAATCTGTAAGTTATATTTGAGTCAGACATGGACTTATGTTTCTCTCCTACTTGATAAATTCAGCTTTTTGAACAGATGGTGCTTAATGTTTTAATGCAGGAACCTAACAATGTTGGATTCAAAAGCAGTTGCCATGAATGGGACATCATGATACTAACCTTCATTTCTTATGGCACTAAGAGAAGTGGGAACCTTGAACACAGATTTCCAAAGCACGGAGATTTATATCTAGTTTTAACGTGACACTTGGAGAGATTTTACAGGTTTGATTAACTGCTTCCAAGATGTGTTCTCACTTGCTAAATGCACTATGTACAAATCCTAAATGAACTGCATGAACATAAAGATTAAGACAGAAGGAAATAAATGAGTCTAGTAGCATTCTGTTTTAAAATGGAGGCTAATTCCGCCACAATCTACTAATAATCACTAATGGCTTGAAATGGTGTTCACTAATACATTTCTCTCATTCAGAAACATAATGCAATCAAACTTGGCTTCATCGTTGCCTATCACACTAAGCTGCCACAATGGGGTCGAAAGCCAGAATACAGTGAAAAGCATAAAAAACATCTTTTGGAACCAAACCAGTACAGCCTCCCCAAAGAGCAGCAATCATCAATGCACTCTGCCATTAATAAATTGCTCACTGATGGCACCAGTGACAATGAAAATATGCACTTACTAGCCATGTTTACACACTGTCCCCTTGCACTCCATGCTTGAATGCTCCCCCTTCCTTTGGGTTATGTACTGGAAGCTTGAAAGCAGGTGAGTACAATCCGCTCAACATTGTAGAGCACTCCTTTTCTGCTAAGGCTTTCTTTGGTCACAAAAACCTCAGAGGAGAAGAGCACTCACAGCATGCATAAAAAAAATAACCACCACAAAGTCCTAGTGTTTTATTATTTCTTTCCTGAAGAATATATGTTTGTAATGGGGGGAATACAAATCTCTTTTTAATGCCCTAGGCTTCGACACTGATTTAAATCAATTGCTACATGTGTAATTAAGCAAAGATGTGAAAGTATTAAAATGGACACAAAAATTGATGGTGTGTGTCCATGCATGTACTGCATGAATGAAACGCACATGTGATAATTCACACACTTTTATATTTCACATGGACTCTAGAAAGACCTACTTGTCAAATCAAGCTACATCATATCTCTTCCCCAAAGGAACCAACATACATCAATTTATCATGTACATTTTTTTTCCTGAAATCAAAACATGCAAGACAAAACAAAACATGGACCAACTATACCCATCAGCTCTCCATTCCTTAAATATAATTCCAAGTGCTCCAAGTGTTACGTAACTCTGCCATTTTATATTGCAAGGGGCGACAACTTGAAAGGTTCTTTGATGGTTGACAGATTTGGTTTGTTTAATTTATTATTAATGAAGTCTTAAATGCTTTGCACCCTATTTGCCAAAAGGAACTGGATCAAGCGCACCATACGTGTATGAAATACTTCTGCTAGGGGGGAGAAAAGGGAGAGAACAGCTAGCGATTGGTGCACAGTAGATTTATGTTTCATAACATTCATTATGCTTCAACAATTATGCCTTACGTGCACAGCATATTATTACAAAACCTCTTGATGAGATCATGCATACACTGAACCATTGGTTTCAACACAATTGAATTTCACTCTAAAATAAAATCTTGAAAGGCAGAAGAACAAGTATCCTCCCAGGACCAATACAATTTGTTATTTCTTACAGCAATTAGAGCCCACACCTCCAACTACTGCAAGGGTCACCCTGACTTCTAGGTAAACAAATGTTTTGACTAAAATTGAATCAGGAGGATTGCTGATTAGCAACACAGAACAGATATATATATATACACACACACACACACACACACACACACAAAAACATATACAGTAGAGTCTCACTTATCCAACATAAACTGGCCAGCAGAACGTTGGATAAGCAAAAATGTTGGATAAGAGGGAGGGATTAAGGAAAAGCCTATTAAACGTCAAATTACACTATGATTTTACATATTGAAAACATTGACTAAAAAAACATTGGCTACTAACAATTTGACTACAAATAAAGATAGAATTGTATAAAATGAACTTACGGTAGCAACATTGTTGGAAATTAAATCCATTAAAAATTCAATCTTTGCTGCCTAGAGAAACAGCTGTGGATCGGGGCAGGAGGCAAACTACGTTGGATAATCCAGAATGTTGGATAAGTGAATGTTGGATAAGTGAGACCCTATATATCTGGTATACCATTTTGAAAGGTATCTGAATAACAGTCACTTAGCCAATTAAATCAACATATTTGATTCTCTTTCTTAGACATAACCTATAGAAAATATGTATTAAATATACTAACAGAATTGTGTCAGCAGATGCACCTGAGTACAAATAAATATACATTTCTCAATCTTAGATGTATGTGATATCATAAGCAATATATTATATACAGCATGTTTGTTCAGAAGTCCATCTAAATTCAAAGAGACTGGTTTGTTCATAAGTTTAAGACTGCACTTGGGGACTGGTGAAATAAAAGGTTGGTTTTACCAATCTTCGGGTTTTTAGGATTGTTTCTCTGGCATTTTTTCCTGCTGTACCTGGGCTAACATGGCAACAGCCTCAGGCAAAATCAGAAAATGATTACCCATACCAGCATGCCCTTAATATGATAGAAACACCATTATGCAAACTCCATTTTTCCAATATTTCTTGAAACTCCAGAAGTCACCCACATAGCCTCAGGTCAACAAAGCCACTAAACACCAGATCCATTAATCCAAACTTCCAATTATGAAAATATTTTGAATAATCTCCCCCTGGCTATTTGATCAAATAAATTTGTTCTGTACTGGTTTGTTGACATGAAGGAAAAGCCATCTCTGTTCAGTAAAGATCTTAACCCCATTTCCAAAAAAAAAAAACCCCTCACATTAATTACTTTATATGAATACATTCCTTATCACCAGAGTCTTGAAATATGCTACCAATTTTACATGGTAGCCAAACCCCTAATAAAAACATTTCACTAAACTACCACCTGGGGAAACTAGAAGCCACTGAGATGATGCTAAAATCATCTCAGCGCCTTGTGCTTTGTTCGCCATTGAATAAAGACTGGGGTATCTTAATTTCAAAAGTACAAGATCAAGCTCTCAGTCAAGTTAAAACCATCCAAAATTCAAGTTAAAACCACCTCAAATTCATCCTTATTATAGTGGCCCTAACAAGAACCAATGTGACCATTTGGGTTAAGTACAAAAAAAAAATCTGGACAATAATCCAAAAATTAATTCAATGTAGGTTTCAATTCTATGCTTGCTTGCCAGGGAATAAAACCCTATTTAACTTGGCAGGACTTCTTTTTCTTCAGCATTTGTTGGACAGCAATATTTAAAAAATTATTTCTCTGTTCAAAATTCGAAAGCAGAGCATGTTACTAAACTACCACCTGGTGAAATCTGAATGCAAATCTTTTGTGATTTTGATTCATGGCAATCTTGTACTGCGATTTGGATGCAAGTGAATAAAGACAGATGCATATTGATTTCAAGAATGCAATAATACATCCCCCCACCTCAATTCAAATCTATATTTTCATTCAAACCATCCAAAATTTTCCACAGCTGTGCTAACAAGCACATGTAGAACTATTTAGAATAAGTAGCAGAATCTTTGAATGACAGTCCTAAATTAATGAGAGCTTGGTCTCAATCTGATACTCATTTAACTGGAAACAAATCCCAATGAAGTTAGTGGTTCTTGCATTTGAGTAGGCACAACATAAAAAAAAATGTTACCCTAATCTTATCCAGTCTTAGATCTTACATTTGCATGTTTTCTTTTCTTCTGGAAATGGAAGAACTGAATCTTAGATTTCATTTAGCATCTGGATTAGAGATTCCTATTAAACAAACCAGAGCTCATTATAAAATCAATATAAACTTAACCAGTGTGCCCCAAGAGAAATGGCAAAAAGGTCATTCCCAGAAATTCAAACAATTTTCCTGCTGGAAGAGCATGATGATTTTAATTACAGATATTTTTAATTAGAACTGTCAGAGGGAAATCTGTCCTCACACTGATCAAAAATAAGTATGATTTCTCTCAGATTATTAAATTTATATCCACTGAAAGAAGGGGGGAAAGATAAAATATCCTTTACTACTTAACAGTTTTACATTAAAATTATAAAAAGTTTATCCATGGAAACAAAACTGGTTTCAACATTATATCTTTATCCCCCTCTTTCTTTTTATATATATGTATATATGTGTGTGTGTGTGTGTGTACATACTTATGTGTATATATACTTTCAGGACATATGCTTTCATTTCACTGAAAGGTCTCCCTCCCCCACCTTCTTCCTTTCTTTCTTTTTCCTTTCTGCATTGCTACTTAGAAAGGTTTTTTTTTTTGCTTCAAACTAAAGTTGAAAGCTCTTCCTCTGACATGCTAATAACTTGGCACATGTCTGCATTCACCACCATTGCTTAAAATTTCATGTGGTACTCTGTTTCACTCCCCGCAAGGAAGAAAGTACAAAGATGAGTTGAAAGACAGAGAGTGTGTATCTGTGTGTGTGAGGGGCGGAGGGATGAGACAGGGAGATGAAAAATCGCATCCTTTGAGGTTTTTAAAGCTTCTATATACAAGAATATGGCTAGAAGTGCATTTGGTCTTCAAATAACACAATGGTAAAAATAGTGAAATAAAGCCCAAGTCAAAAGGTGTTCTGCGTATTTCACAACTGAATTTGTAACAACTCTGGAAAAATTTTTAGAGGAATCTTGCAAACACTAACCTAGAAACAGTTGGATTTCTTCAGTTATGCGATCATTTCATATAGACACTGTCTACATTTTCATGCAGGCAACAGACTGCCTCTAAGAAAGAAGCTATTTAGTCCTACAGAAATGTTTTTAGAACAGGACACATTTTGTTCCACTTTGTCTATCACATGTAGCAAAAGATTCATCTACAACATACTTCTTTGAACATATCTGCTGCTATTGCTCTTGGAATAAAGGAGGTTTGCTTTTAGCTCAAGTTCCTACAAATTTGCCTGCTTTTATATTTCAATTCATCTGAATAATGGGAGAACCTGTCAATGATAAAGGTCAAAGGCTGTTTTCATATCCGACCTACACGGAACCAATGACTCAAACAGAGGGACGTTTTTAGATAACGGCATGATCCATGCTCCATAAATTGTAACAATTGTTTTTAATATCTCCAGTGCGATGACAGATTCGAGATACGGGTGATATTTTTTTTTGTTTTGTTCTGAGATGCTGCATTGGCAAGTGCCTCTTTCAATGTTTCTAATTAGAGGCATTTTTACAGCAAGCTACAAGAATAGCCAAGATTAATAACTAGCAATAAAAAGCTGCTACAGTCTATTGAGGGAATATTAATGGAGGGACTCCAAGAAAGGCATTGTCTAAAGCGGGAGAAAATCCTACCTCAGCTATAAATAAATAAAAGCAGTGTTCCCTCCCTCGGGTGAGGGATAATAAATAATTGTTTAAGCATCTGAGGAAAAATAAAGAAGTGGAGGAGTGGACAAGCCACTCTCTTACCTGATAAGCAGCAGTGGCATCAGAACCAGTGTCAGCACCCAAGCCAGTCAACTTCTCCTTGAGTTTGTGGTGAGAGCCATGGCGGAGGCAGTAGATGACCCCGGAGGCCACAAGCACCCCAAAAATGCAAGCAATGGAGAGGAGCGTCAAGATGATGAACTTGGTGGTATCTTCCTCCTCCTGGGCACGATGGGGCAAAAGCTGCAGCTTCTTTTTCTACATCAGAAAAACAGAGGAGGCGGGTGGAAGTGATTAAATCTCAATTACAATTATTTGTACTTTTGACAATTTTGCCACAGTGAGCAACAGAAGCAGAAACCTTCTACATCACCAACTGGATGGTGGTAACTCAATCCATACTGATTGTATTTTCTTAATACCTCTGTTCTTGCAAGCTAAGCAGGGTGAGCTCTGGTTAGTACTTGGGTGGGAGACCAGCAATGAATACCAGGTGATATAGGTTATACTTTAGACAGAGGAAGGGACAGGCTAAACTAATTCTGATCACCTAAAATAATTTATTCATAGAGTCATCATGAGTCCACAGGTGAATGGAAGGTGCACACATTGGATTATTGAGTAGATGTGCAGAATTTAACTACTTTTGATTTGTGTTTTAACAAATTCTGGGTTTTGGGGATGTGCTCTGATAGGATTTCAATACTGAATTTCATCTCATGCCAGGCATGGGCAAACTTCAGCCCTCCGGGTGTTTTGGACTTCAACTCCCACAATTTCTAACAGCCTACCGGCTGTTAGGAATTGTGGGAGTTGAAGTCCAAAACACCCGGAGGGCCAAAGTTTGCCCATGCCTGCACATTTTCAGTTCAAAGAAGAAAATGTGGGATGTTGTTCAGCTGTGTGGAAGAGGCCAAAGAAGTCTACTGAGAAACAGACCCAACTTAGTTCAATGGCCTTTCCATTCTACTTCATTCAGCTCAGACTGGATAGGCAGCCCAGTTTGATACTCAGAAATAAATAAGATTTAATGAGACCTCCCAAATCCTCTACAATTAAGAGAAGCGACAAGCATGCATACACTCAATGAGCACATTTCATGTGAAGTAACCAATGTCATTTCCATTCAGTATTCGTCTAAAGATAAGAAAGACAAAGCCTTCAAAACACGTACCTGGCCTCATTGTTCCCTAAAGAGCGAGAGAACTATTGACACTGTTGAAACCACTAGAGCGAAAGATATTCCAAAAACAGTCTGTTCTTCACGACACCTTTGAAATAGAATGAGATTATCTTCCTCTTCATAAATGATCCCAAGTTCTCCCTCCATGACAGTTTGATGGGATCTTACTTTGGAGAGAAGAGGGGTTTTGAAATGGCGAGGAGTAGGGGGGTCTCTCTCCTCCCGCTCCTCGAAGGGCATCAAATGGGAGTCCAGTCCGTTTCTTTTCGGGAGGAAGGAGGGCAGAACCGGGCAGAACCCGAACCGAACCAGGAGGCGCTCCCACTCCTCCGCTTCGAGACAGGAGCAGCATGGAAAGAGAGAGCGAAGAGAGAGAGAGCGAAAGGCTGGCGAGGATGCCTTGGCTTTGCCTCCATGCGCGCCAAAGTTGTCCAATAATTTCCCCTCATTAGCTTCATTATAAGCCGCATTAGCAACAATTAAAATCGTAACGTGGCTCTGAAAAGCCCCGGCGCCCAAGGCGGGAGGGACAGAGGCAGGCTCCTTCGGCCACAAAGAGACAGAGAAAGGAAGGGCTCCGGTGGGTCGCCCACTCCCCGGCAAACGCGATGCCCTAGCTCAAGGCCCGGCTTATTCAGGATCTCGCCTCTCTTTGGGAAGGTTCTGCTCCGGATTCAGGCGCCCGGGGCTGAATGTCCTCCCGGAGAGAGATAGCCGGCTCTTGTGTCCAGTTCTTTCTCTAGAATTCACATCGCATAATAGGAAAGGCTAGAGAGAGCAATTGGCGCCGCGTCTTGACTGGGAGAAATGGCTGGGCAATTCAGTAGCCTCTTCGTTTTGAGCTCCAGCCCCGGCGCAACTCTTCCTCCCACCCTCCTCATTCTCCTCCTTCTCTTCTTCCTATGTAAGCTTTGCGCAGGAGGGAAGGAACGAGGTGCGCTGGCCGGAGAACAGCCACCGACTGACGGAAAGCACAGAGATATTGGGGAGGGGGGGGGGGGGAGAGAGAGAGAGAGAGAGAGAGAGAGAGAGAGAGAGAGAGAGAGAGAGAGAGAGAGAGAGAGAGAGAGAGAGAGAGAGAGAGAGAGAGAAGCACCCCTCCCCTTTCCCCGCTCTTCCCTCCGCCCGCCCTTCGCCGCCACTTTGGCTTCTGAGAGGCTGCTCCCCTCCAAACTCGCTTTCTCAGCCTCCACCTGCCTCCAGAGCCAGAGGCCCAGGCGTTGCCAGAAACAGCCGCTTCCCGTCCTTTTGGCAGATTCCCGCGAAGGGAGGGCCGGAGAAGCTCCCCCCCTCCCTCTCTCTCTCCTTTTTGGCGGCAGGCCATTTGCCACCAGACAGACCCACGTGCCTCGCCTTCACTCACGCTCGACCTTCCCGCTCAGGTTCTCTGCTCAACCCCCAAGTACCTCCACGAGAACTGGGCACCACGAGTTTTCAGAGGCTTGGGCAAACTTTCTAACTTGGGGAGTGGGTTCTCCCCAAAGTCCCCTCCCAACCCTTTCCTCGCCTTCCTCTTCTCTTTTGGAGGCAGAAAGTGAAGGAAAGACAAAAAGGGTTGGCCTTGGTCAGGATGAAATGATGGACAGGAGAGAAAAAGTGTCTCCATGAGACCCCCTATTGCAGGCATGGGCAAACTTCGGCCCTCCAGGTGTTTTGGACTTCAACTCCCACAATTCCTAGCAGCCGGTAGGCTGCTAGGAATTGTGGGAGTTGAAGTCCAAAACACCTGGAGGGCCGAAGTTTGCCCATGCCTGCAATAGGGGGTCTCATGGAGACACTTTTTCTTCCTCATCTTTCAGTCCCTACCATTGGAACCCATTGCTCCCTTGTGCCCTGGTCTGTAGAGCAGCAGAAAGTCAGTTCGCACCTCATGTTCCCTCTCTAGCTTCTCTTCTCCCAGCTAAACATCCCTCAGGAAGAAAGGAGAGAAGGAAGGATAGGATAGAGAGAGAGAGGAGGGCCTGAAAAACCCCCGACTTGGATTTGCCATACCTGTTATAAAGCCAGTGAGCGTTCCCCTGGAGTGGGAAGACTATAGTTGGCTCTTCTCCTAAAAAGCCGGGACCCCTCAGAGCCCCAAAGCGAAGCCCCCCAGGGAAGCCTTGGGGCTCAAAGTTCCTCAGCTGAAAAGCATCTCTCCTCGTCTCTCTGTTTGCAGGCCAGGTACAACAGAGAGAAAGGGGGGCCGGCCTGGCCTCTTAATCTACTCTGAATGGGCGCGACTGTCCTCAGGTGTGCCTTTTCAGCCCAACTGAACCTGTTTCTAGTCCACGCGAATATGAAAGGCGCAGGAGAGCAAGCACAGCATCAACTCTCTTGGAAACAAAGAACCTTGCTGGAAATAACCCCCCAAACCTTTCACTATTTGTTAAAGTATATATTTGCTAACCTGCAGTCTATGTGTATGTTGATTTGCCAGTTTGACTGTACCTCTTTGGTGTGGGCAGGGTTACAGACATGTGATTGCACTGAGCATGTTCAGACTCAGGACTCAATTTTGTATTCAGTGTCTGTTTTACACCTCAGTGGAGGTGGATGCATGCTGCTGTTAGGACTCCAGTAGAGAAGTATGGCTTATGGACTTCAGTGAGTACAACTATACCTAAAGACTATTGATTAAGAATGATATCCTGTGCACTCAACACACAAGAGAACCACATCCTATCTATAACTGAACTTTAATAAGAAATGTGTCTGTATGGTGAATTAATACAAGATGTATGTGAGTAAACAAGATATGTTATTTTTCAAAGAACACTTTTTTTTATCTCTAAGTGCATATTTTAAACTAAGAGGATTTTTATGATAGTGTATATGTTTTTGACAACTGCAATTTCAACTTGAAAGAAACAACCATCCTCTGCTAACCAAAATATATATTTTGTAGTGGCCTGTCTTTGTCCTTGAATCATAGAATCATAGAAGAGTTGGAAGAGACCTCATGGGCCATCCAGTCCAACCCCCTGCCAAGAAATAGGAAATCGCATTCAAAGCACCCTCGACAGATGGCCATCCAGCCTCTGCTTAAAAGCCACCAAAGAAGGAGCCTCCACCACAGTCCAGGGGAGAGAGTTCCACTTGGCAGTTCAAATACATGGCTCTTCAGTTTAACAGCTGAGTTATCTGTGTGCCATTACATGAATACTTATGAATATCACTTATTCAAAGGGTTAACTTCTAACAAGGTCATGCTTTGCTTGACTAGTAGTTTTCAAAAGGTGGCCTCCACATGTTCAAGGAGATTCACATTTGCCAAGTGGGTGTGACATCGTTTTTCCTTTTCAATAAGGTTATGATTGCCATTTATTTCCAAAGGGATATGTGCCCAGAGACTGGGTGCAGTTATTTCCAATAGGTTATGTCCAATACCCAGATATACTCAGCCCAACTGAACCTGTTTGGATTAAAGGCGCAGGAGCCCTTTGGAGGCAGGGGAGTGAGCACAGCATCAACTCTTGGGAACAAAGAGCCTGAAGCCAGAAAGACGTAAGCAGGTGGCTTAGGCTTGGCTTATAGATGCTGGGCTCTGCGGAGTTTACTCCGGAGTAAAGCTGCCTGGGATCCACCCGTGTCCTCCGCCTTTCTCCCCGCCCCTTGTCTTTCCACGCACGCCCACCGCCCGCTGCCAAGCCTGGCCTCGCTTCGTTTTAAGGCGCCTCCGAAGAGCCTTCTCCATCCAGCTTTTCTCGCCCTCCCTTTCCTCGGGGGAAGGAGAAGGGGGGCGGGGTCGCCCCTAAAGCTGCCTGCTCTGAAAGGGCAGCCCCCTCCCCTCCCTCCCCTCCCTCCCCGCCTGGCCTGTGGGTTGGCCTTGAAGGCCTGGCCTTGGCTTTCCTATTAGCATTTCCCTAAAAGGCCCCCCGCGGCCCGGAGGCTTTTCCATCTGCATCTCAATAGGAGCGCTTGAGAAATGATCTTGCCCCGGCCTGGAGACCCGGACGGGGTCTCGCCTCCCCCCCCCCCCCCCGGCCTCCGGAGCCCAGGGGAGGCTTCCAAGGGGAGCAGCTGCCGCCAAAGGGCCCCTTCCAAAGGCAGGCAGGCAGCTGCGCTCCCCCAAGGAAGACTCCCGGGAGGGAGACTCCTCGGCCGGCCTCGATCCTGGGAAAGAGGCCCCTTCTGAGGAGCAAGACACGGAGATACTCAACGAGGCCCCGTTATTTAGGATCTCTGTCACCTTCCCTGGGACTATAAGCTTCACCGCATCCAATGGAGTTTCCCTCTGCGTACACGTGTATAGCGGCTCTTTTTCTGGGCCCATTGAAGGCTCCAACCACTAAAGGAGGATCCCACTCGAGGCCTCACTTCTGCCCACCACAAACAACGCCTCCGCTCCATTGCAGCCACGCCATATATTGGTTGGCAATATATCTTAGGCAGAACAATTCAGTAGTTAGCACTCTGAACAAATCCAGGCTATCGGTCGGATCATGCCCTATCCTCATTTAACTATGGAGGAAAGGGTTGGTGTGAGTTTTCAGGGCTGTGTGGCCACAACAGTTATCAGCCGAGACTCTGAGGATGCCTGCCATAGGTGTGGGCGAAACGTCAGGAGGGAATGCTTCTGGAATATAGCCATACAGCCCGGGAAACTCACAGCAACCCAGTGATTCCGGCCATGAAAGCCTTCCACAACACTATGAAGGAAATCCTACTAAAGTCGACAACACTATGAAGGGTTGTATGTTTTTCGGGCTGTGTGGCCATGTTCCAGAAGTATTCTCTCCTGACGTTTCGCCCACATCCATGGCAGGCATCCTCAGAGATTGTGAGGTCTGTTGGAAATTAGACAAGTGGGGTTTAACCTCTGAGGATGGCTGCGAAAGATGTGGGCGAAACGTCAGGAGAGAATGCTTCTGGAACATAACCACACAGCCCGGAAACACACACAACAACCCCACTAAAGTCAATGGCCCTCCCAAGTCCTTGTGTAGAGCAACATTTAGGAGATGCACACTCATGTAAACACCGGCCCCTTCCACACAGCGGTCTAAAATCCACATTGAACCGGATTATATGACAGTGTGGACTCTGATAATTCAGTTCAAAGCAGATATTGTGGGTAATCTGTCTTGATATTCTGGGTTATATGGAAGGGCCCACCAAATAAACCCGTGTTCATGTTTAAAGACGTTCCCTATTAGGAGATCTCTGTAAATTATAGGCTGGGTTGTGCAAGTGCATCCATTCAAGTCGTCCTATAGCAACCACATGCATTTCATAGGGTTTTGTTTAGCAAGGAATTGGCTTTACCAGTTCTTTCCTCCGAAATAGAGTATAGATAGGGTTGTTGTATGTCTTTCGGGCTGTGTGGCCATGTTCCAGAAATATTCTCTCCTGACGTTTCGCTCACATCTATGGCAGGCATCCTCAGAGGCTGTGAGGCATGGAGTATAGATACTTTTTGAAAATCCCTTCAGAAAGAAATCTGGATTCACCACCGCCTTGAGGCCGCCTCTATAGCAAGTCTTGCTCTAAAATCCCAGTCCAACTGCCTGTATTCTGGGGTCTGTCTCCCTTGCCTGGGGTTCAGTTGGCCATCTATAAAATGGGGCTGTTTTGTGAAGGGAAGGACAAAGAAGTATTTCCTCCGCCTTGATCAAAAAGATAACGTTCCGTTCAGTCGAGACCTCCGCCCCATTTGCCTGACTGGCGGCACAAGGAGATTCTCCTTCGTATTTTCCAGCATTAAAAAACAATAACAATTGCTTTTAAAACGCAAACACTTTAATAAACCACTGTCAAATGGAAGAATTAACCAGATAAGGCAAGTAAGATTTTTTCCCTCGCTCGCATTTTTAGTTTACTATATTATTTTTTAATAAAAATAGGTTTATTTCCTTACGGATGTATAGAATGCGTTGTTATTGTTTTATTTGTGGGGTCTAATTTGCATTAGGACGCCCCCCCCTTTCACGCCGAGCAGCCCCAATGAATGAGGTTTCCAATGGCTTTACTAATTGGCCCTTCATTGTTGACAAGTGAAGATACCGGAAGCCATTTTCGCCGGGCCCTGGGTGCTAAATCACGCCGAGCCCGTCGCCCGCTCGCCCAGTGGGAAAGGCCGCTTTCCTTTCAACCGCCCGCCCGCCTTCCTTCCTTCCTTCCTGCCACGGGTTTGCCACCCAACGAGGGCCAGTCTAATCCGAGGCAGAAGGGAGATGGGCACAGGGAGGTCAAAGCAAGCCTTGAAGCGTCGCCTATGAGAGGCGAGAAATGTGTTGTGGAAGGAGCATGAAAGGCACTGCAGACTAATCCAGCCAGAGAAGTCAGCCATAGCAGAGCAGTTGGTGAACCAACCTGGACACAGCAGATTATTTGAACACACAGCAATGCTGGAACACTCTCACAGCTACACAGAGAAGCCATTGAAAACCACAAGCAGGTGGACAATTTCAACAGAAAGGAGGAAACCATACAAATGAACACAATCTGGCTATCAGTATTTAAAAAACCATCTAAAATAAAGAACAACACTCAGAAGACAGAAGAGTTCCAGACAGCAAACAGAGTCAGATAAAACCTCCCAACAAAGGATTCCCCCGGGCAGTAAACAGCCAGACCTTGAAACCGAAAGGCTATTCAATGCTAATCAAGGTGGCCAATTGAAACATTCAGGCTTGCCTCAAACAGACAAGAGTTCTTTCTCCCAGGGTGGGAGATTATTTATTTCTTGTCAAAAGCATTGCATAATAAATAAGTTTGAAAGTGATACAATAAGGAAATCACAAACAGCTAAATAGTTTTAGACTAAAAATGGGCAACAGCAATTGGATTGCCCGTAGCTTTAAACAACTCCTCCTCCGTACATGAGGCAGGGCATTGTGGGCAAGCATACATATGAGGAGTTGTTTGTTCTGCTCCACAGATATATAAACCCCACTTGCCTAGTTTCCAATATACCTCACAACCTCTGAGGATGCCTGCCATAGATGCAGGCGAAACGTCAGGAGAAAATGCTTCTGGAACATGGTCATACAGCCGGGAAACTCACAGCAACTTTGTGGGAGAGTTTTTTAAAATCCTATTGTGCACTCTTCCAAAAAAGGGGCAAAAATATCGAGGGAGGGCCCTTCCACACAGCCATCTAACCTTGGACATCAAGGCAGAAAATCCCACAATATCTGCTTTGAACTGGGTTATCTGAGTCCACACGGCCATATATCCCAGTCCAAAGCAGAAAATGTGGGATTTTATTCAGCTGTGTGGAAGGGGTCGGAGAAAAACGCTAGCCGGGTTTTGTATATGTGCGCGCGCTTTAAAACGGTTTAAAGTCCGTCTGAAATCCACAAACACGCGTGTTATTTTGGCCCTATAAGGCAGATATTTTAAGACTGAAATGAGGCCTTTAAAAAAAGTTTCTTTCCCTCAGAAAAACACCTCCTGAAGAGAACACCAATACTGAAACGAGGGAGGCCCTCGAAAATCCCGTTTTTTTCCCTCAGGCCCCTTCCACACAGCTGAATAAAACCGCACATTTATCTGCTTTGAACTGGGATATATGGCAGTGTGGACTCAGATAACCCAGGGCTCTTCCACACAGCAGTATAACCCAGAATATCAAGACTATGCCCGGTTCTACTCCGCTACGACTCGGTTGTGTGTATCGATACGCATTCCGCTCGAAAGCGCGAACTGGGCTGTGTTTGGCTCCAAATGGGACAAAGCGAACGTGGGGGTCGCTTTCCTATGGGGCCTGGGCCTGCCGTTGAGGATAGAGGCCTGCTTTCGGGCTCCACAGAAACCTTCCTTCCTCAAGACGCCCCAGACTGGAAAGGGAGCGAATGGCTCACATTTCTGAGCAATAAGGTATTTTCTGGAAGGGAAATCTACGGGATCCGAACCACCTTTATCCCGAATATTTCCAAATACTGTCCTACAAGGCGAGACCTTTCCCACAAGACAAAAAAACCGGGCTAATTTTGACACCTTGCCTTCCGTTCAACGGGTCTACATTCATCCAGGGGTCTCCTTTAAGCGTTTGCAACTCATATAGGTCTGATTTTCACCGGAAATTCTGCTTCCTATATATTTTTATACAGTCAGGACTCTAGAAGGGATAGTGGACAGAGTTTTAAAGGATTTCAGAAATCAGGAAACGTGACAAGTCCACAGTGGGACTTGTTTTTGCGACCGGGGGGCTCTTCCCAAACATGCATGTCTGGATCCATCCTGCCAGGAGGCCTTTGCTGGTCCAACTCAAAGGAGTTCTTAGTTGCTGTGAGTTTTCCGGGCTGTATGGCCATGTTCCTCAAGCATTCTCTCCTGACATGGCTATACAGCCCGGAAAACTCACAGCAACCCAGTGATTCCGGCCATGAAAGCCTTCGACAACACATTGGGGTTCTTGTTGGCATACATTATTTTCACCTGAGCGCAGAAATCCCGTGACTTGGACCATTGAAGAGATCTACAAAGGCAGGATCACTCGTGGGTGTGCAGCTTTCAAAGAAAGTCTGCCTAGAACTGGATGCTTTGGCCACGAAGGAGGTTTGGGATTTGCATCCTCCTCTGTGGAACTCGTTGTTCTCCAAGTGTGTGTGAGCAATGAACGGAAGCAAGGCCGAGAGGTGAGAAGAAGCAAATCTTCTCCTCCAGCTTCGAAGTATCAAAGCGAACCCAGAAAGAAACGAGGCTCGTCTTGGTGACATTCATCTGCAGGCTACGTGGAGTTTCCCAGAAATGTGTTTCCCCAGAGAACATTGGTCCCTCCCCCGAAAACGGAGGATTAGGTTTGGAAGGAAGATAACAAACTCTGTCCCTCCAATAATAAGTGCGAGGCGTACTTAAAAGGGGAAGGCGGCGTTTAATACTTTTAATAGTAGTAGTAGTACAGTAGTAGTAATAATGTGTCGTCGAAGGCTTTCATGGCCGGAATCACTGGGTTGCTCTGAGTTTTCCGGGTTGTATGACCATGTTCCAGAAGCATTCCCTCCTGATGTTTCGCCCACATCTATGGCAGGCATCTTCAGAGGTTGTGAGGTTTGTTGAGAACTAAGCAAGGGAGGTTTATATATCTCTGGAAGATCCAGAATGGAAGAAAGAACTCTTTGTCTGTTAGAAGTGTGAATGTTGCAATTAATCACCTTGATTAACATTGAAAAGCCTTGCAGCTTCAAAGCCTGGCTGATTCCTTTGTTGGAATGTGCTGGCCCTGATTGTTTCCTGTCTGGAATTCTCCTGTTTTCGGTGTTGTTGTTCTTTATTTACTGTCCTGATTTTAGAGTTTTTTTAAAATACTGGTAGCCAGATTTTGTTCATTTTCATTTCCTCCTTTTTGTTGAAATTGTCCACAGAAGCCATTGAAATCCACAAGCACATGGACAATTTCAACAGAAAGGACAAAACCATGAAAATGAACAAAATCTGGCTACCTGTATTTAAAAATTCTAAAATCAGGCCAGTAAATAAAGAACAACACTCTGGAAACAAGGGAATTCCAGACGGGAATAAATCAGGGCCAGGTAACACCTCCCAACAAAGGATTCCCCCAGGCAGGAATCACCCAGGCTTTGAAGCTGTGATTAATGGCAACATACACACTTGCCTCCAACAGACAAGAGTTCTTTCTCCCACCCTGGACATTTTTCCAGATAGATAAACCCCACTTGCCTAGTTTCCAGACCTCACAACCTCTGAGGATGCCTGCCATAGATTTGGGTGAAACATTAGGAGAGAATGTTTCTGGAACATGGCCATACAGCCCAGAAAATTCACAGCAACCTAATAATAATAATAATAATAATAATAGGATGATGATGATGATGATAATAATAATAATAGGATGATGATGATGATGATGATAATACTAATAATAATAATAATAATAATAATAATAATAATAATAATAATAATAATAGGTTTGGGTATGGAAGGAACTACATTTCCCATCTTCTCAGGGAGGCGCACCAGGAGAGGGAGGGAGGGGAGGAGAAGGGTTGATCCCTCCTCCCTCCTTCCCTTCACTCACAACTCCCCCCCCCCTTTGCCTGAGAAGACCCCCTCCCCCCCCCCCCTCCCTTCGCTCCGGAAAACCGTACTGCTCGGATCCCACAATCGCGTCTCAGCCCGGAACTTGAAGCCGGGGTTAATTAGAGGCGCCCTGTCAGACTTGACTCAAAATCGGGAGCAGAGGGAGAGGGGAGGAAAGGGAATCTTTAAATATGTATGAACGTGACATTTACAGTTGGGTGTCGTTTAAGGCGCAACTCCTCTCTCTCCCTCCGCCTTCCCTGGACCCCCGAGGACTGTGTGTGTGTGTGTGTGGGGGTCTGTGTCTGTCTGAGGTTGGGAGGGGGTCTGTGTTGCATAAGAAAGGGACGCTCCACCTCGAGTTTAAGGCCCACCAAACCCTGTTTCTTTTCCAATCATGATGTGAAAAAGGAGCTGTGAATAGTCATTACACCCAAGTGTTTGAGAGTATCTGAAGAATGTGTTGTGGAAGGCTTTCATGGCCGAGATCACAGTGTTGTTGTATGTTTTCCGGGCTGTATGGCCATGTTCTAGAAGTAATCTTTCCTGACGTTTCGCCCACATCTATGGCAGGCATCCTCAGAGGTTGTGAGGTCTGTTGGAAATCAGGCAAGTGGGGTTTAACCTCTGAGGATGCCTGCCATAGATGTGGGCTAAACGTCAGGAGAGAATACTTCTAGAACATGGCCATACAGCCCGGAAAACATACGACAACCCTATCTAAAGAATATTTATTCACAAGTCCTTCTCTCTGTCTCCCCTTTACTAGTCTAGGGTTGTGAAGCAGCAACTAGGAGAAGCACTGGCTTAAACTCAAAGACCCAACAGGGATGATAAACAGGATTCTACCCAACAACAACAACAAGCCAGTCACTCAAATGTGATTTCAGGTTGCCTCATAACTTAGATGAAAGAAGGAAGCCACCTGGTAACATCTGGAGACATTTGAATTCAACATCCTTTCATTTCTCCCTTTCCCAAATCCTCTTAAAACCCTTGAATTCACAAACCAGGTCCCCAGGAACCAAACAATAAAATCAGAGAAGGACACCATGAATGTGTGATTCCATCCTTCCTCAAAAAGATACAAAGACAGACACCTTCCCAGTCCCAAGAGTAAATCCAAGTGGGGTTTTCTTCTGAGGAAAAAGTGCCTGGGGTACTCTAATCCCAAATTACACCCCAAATTTGTGAACTCCTAATGCATGCATAGACAAGTTAATACACTTCATATTGAAGCTACACTTGAACAAAGATAGATTCCACCTTAAGATACTACCACAGACACAACCTTAAAGATGTCAATCTAACACACATGCCCGCCTTAAACAACAATCCTGCTTTCACCTCCTTTTCAAAAATGGATTTTGCAGGGTTTTTTTCCCCAGCAAGCAAACTTTATTAATGGAAATGCTATTCAGCTAAGGATGAGAGAATTTAAGCCTCCAAACTTCAAAAGCTATTGCTAGGTTGAGATAAGGACACACTTGGCTGGCAGTTATTGCAAGCAGCCTTTCTACTTCTGTGAAGAAAAATAAATTTCCATAATTCTTTTTCAAAAATTACTTGGCAGTAGTATTTAGTTGTTCATATTGCATCAGAGCTCCCTCCTCCCCACATTTTTTTTATAATTTTCTGTTGATCATACATTACAATCGATTTGAACACAAATATGAATGCAAACCAATCATCTCAATACACAGAGATAGAAAACTTTGGAATATGATTTATCTTAAAATATTTTTTTTTAAATAAAAAACATATACACACACCCTTAATGCTATTTTTAATTGAGAATACACCCCAGAATCTAATAAATGGGAGAAGTCAGGCAGAAATAATCATGTATTAATTCTCTACATTACAAAATCTTTTCAGAAGCTATTATCAGAGCAAGAGGCATTGTGGTTGAGATTCAGGGTGGGAGAAATCCTTTGTGCAACTGAAAGCTATTGTTCCTCTGTACTGATGAAATTGTACTTGCAAATCTGCCATTCAAGGAGGCCCCAAAAAGGAGGGGGTCCCAAACAGAAGAAAAGAAATGACAAGAAAATAATTATTCTTGACTATGAACGTGTATTAATATACATTTGGACTCAGCAGGAGTGAGTGTGTATGTGTGACATTAAAACACATCTGTTGCATTATTTACAGCATTACTTTATTAACAATAATTTAATTTTTCATAGAGCTCAGTTGAAATCAATGGACCTTCCTTGTTTTCATATAGTGTATTTACAAGGATTTCATTCTTGTTTGGCCCAGTTTAAGAAAAACGTTTGCTCTTCCAAGATGTTTAAGCGAAATAGGGAAGAAAACATTTCCTTTCTCCCTTGGGACAGAAAAGTGTAGGATAAATATGTCAATTTATTTTGTGAAAGCTATTTCAAAGAAAGGATATGTGCAAAATCGTCCCAATTCTTTCAGTTCTTTAATTTTTCCAACAAATATTTTAAAGATGATACCCACTATCCTCCTAGTGCTTAAACACATCTTTATGGAAGCAAATTAACCCATTAGTCACACCTCCAAATAAGTTTGCTGAGGATCTCATGAAACCATCTGTGTTGATATCTATGTAAAATGTGTTTAGGCAGAGGAATAATGCAATCGTGGGGGCCAGGCCTGATGGTGCAGACACAGAGTTATTCTTGTTTATTTACTTGCCGCCACATCCTCAACCACAGAAAGAGATCATTTCAATCTCTAATGAGATTCTTTAAGATTAGCAAGAGATTTAGATGTAAGAGCAAGTATTCTTGCAGCCCTCTGTCTCCTACCAAGTCCTCAGAATTTTAGCAGATGTCAGTTCACCTGGAAAACAGTCAATTTAATGCTTTTACTTGGAGAGGGAAGGTGGGGGAGGCAGCTGCAGTCAGATGGGAAGGTACTTTCCCCTTCTTTGAGACTATGGAGAGGATGGACAGATTAGACAAAATCGACACACACAAAAGGCAGATGGATTTCTGGGAACTCCAGCTTATTCAAATCACTGAGAAAGGTCATGGCAAGAACCACAGACCTATTCATCTGGAGGGGCACAATGATCCTTCCTCAACCTTCAACCCCACAAAGCAATTTTTTTTGGGCGGGTTACTGCTCTATACTATTTGGAAGGATTAATATCCCCCAGCAGTTAATGATCAGAACTCAGAGACTCAGCCATGTTTCAACTATATCATCAATGAACGATACTTTCCTCTTGTTCTCTGAATATAAATAAATCCTTGTTTTGATGTTTAATATGAGAATGAGGGTAGAAGTGTGATACACCTAACCAGCACTATTGTTTTTCAGAGAGAAGATGGATGGATGAGATGAATTCAAAGCACTTTTCACATTCGCCAGGTACCCTCTAAGCAAAAAGAAAGAAAAGGAAAGAAAAAAGGGGGGCAAAGGTATCCATGCACAAAGCGTAATCATATGTGATATGGACCTTGTGGTATGGGTACATACCTTCAAGCTATTTATAGTCCGTTTAGTCTAAATAAACTAAAATTTAGGTGAAATTTCAGCAGAATTAGATGCATTCAAATCTCAGACTCAATGCCTTTTAACTGGTGTGCTAGCTGGGTTGCCTAAATTCATTTTCAGTGTATGCAAATGTTTATAAATGGATAGCTTTTCTAGGATCTCTTGCCTCTCATAAAACACATACAGAGAAACATACACAAATAGACACGTACATACACACATATATTCTTTCCAGCTAAGCATAGGTTTTGTATACTTTAATTAATATATATACAATTTTACTAACTAAGAGATTGCTGACATCTGTTTTCATTGTCTTCTGTCATCTTGTTAACTACCTAAACTGTGCTTATTAAATAGAAGGTCTCTATTGACAAATGGCCATTAAAAGTAAAACAAACATTCTCATTTATGCACTTTATATAGGATGGTAGATCCACCATCCTTGTGTTTTCTGTAGCAGAATGGGAAGCCTGCTTGAAAACTCAGCCTCTAAAGCACATTGTTTATTTATTTTTTGTGTCATAGGTATGTATGTTTGACTTCAAAAGTCAACATGGTGTCATGTTTTTAGTTCTGGACTATGATTTTGGAAACCAAAGTAGAAATCCCTGCTCAGTCATGGATACCTACTGGTTGACTTTGGCCAGTTACACATTCCCAGCCCTTCTGAACAAATCTAAAACTCCATGATAGGAATGCCTTAGAGTTACCATAAGTAAGAAATGATTTGAAGGCACACAACAGCATGTGCCTTCAAGTCATCTGGTTGTTGATTTATAGTGACCCTATGAATTTTATAGGATTTTCGTAGGCAAGGTGGTTTTGCTAATTCTTCATCTGAAATACAGCAAGTAGTATTCGTCCAAGTACTAACCAGTATTGACTCTGCTTAGCTTTCACAATTAGGCAGGATATGGAGTCTTTAAGGTACTTGAATGTGACATACAACATTCCTAAGTGACTGTAGGTAAACCTTAGATATAGTCTAGCAAGGCATTTGTTTTGAAGTTCCTGTTATGCTCCAAATATGTCAGCAGCTAAATTTAAGAAGTGCTGTGAGGACTATAAAAATGCAAGAGGGGGGGAGGGAGAGTGTGGCCAAACTTTCCTTTCCTTTTTGTGACTCACCAAAGCAGGCACAGAAGTGTAGAAAAACTCTGCTGAAAGGGCTTCATTCCTCTTCCCAACCTGCCCTCTCTATGGCTGGATCTACACTGCCAGATAATGCCCCTTGAACTCCATCATATGATCAGTGTAGACCCATTTAATGCAGTTCAATCTGCATTATATGGCAGCTTCAATCCAGCAAATATCTCAAGGATAAGGTGATAGCAAGGGTGGTTGAAAAGGTGGGCTAAAGTTCTCAAAAGACAAATCCAATAGCAACCTAAAGGTGAGATCTTGGTGCTGAAAATTAAGGGACGGATTAAGAGAATACACTGCACACACCCTTTCTCTCTGCAAAATAAACATTCCCCTTTTCCTTAACTCTCTCTACAAGGAGATGCTGGAAACTCCTGACCGGTCAAAGTGAGAAGCAAAAAGAAAAGGGTGAACTTCTTTCTCACAGACTTGTGTGCAAGACTGAAGAATCAGGCACCTCATAAGGGGGAGCAGTTGTAGCCCATCTCCATCACTCAAACACACAACCCTACACCCCCTGCTACTCAACAAACTTGCTTTAAACCTCACTGAAGGAAGAACAGAAGGTCTGAATGAACCTCGCGACAGATGAGGCATGTTGTGTGTATGCATGTATTGGTGTATGTATGTGTCTATCTATCTCTATCTCTCCCTTCCCACTGCTGTCCAGACCTTGAAACTACATGTAGAAATACTCGTCCATATAAGAAACAGACTTAAAGTAAAATAAAAGGGAATAACACTGTTAGGGAACCATCTCTATTGCGGAAGTAAAGCAAGCTGCATAGGGCTCAATTCACTGGGGGAGAAGGGAGGCAGCCTGGATTAAAATCCTATTTTTGAAAACCCACCTTAAACCTACAATTCAAGAATCAGTCACTTAATGACACCAGGTTACTCAAAGAATGTGTTCAGTAAGCAGATGGTACCAACAAACAACAGATAGTGCTTATGTGTGTGTATGTTTACATCAGGCATGGGCAAACTTCGGCCCTCCAGGTGGTTTGGACTTAAACTCCCATAATTTCTGACATAATTTATTTTTTGTCTGCTTTTGACATTGAATGTTTGCTTCTTTTATTGGAAACCGCCCTGAGTCTCCCCTGGGAGATAGGGCGGGTTACAAATAAATAAATAAATAAATAAATAATTATTATCATCATTTTAAACCAAAAGCATGTCAGTATATGACCTAGAGACGAATTGGTTTCCATTTCCCTCTTAATATTGAGGAAAATCCCACCTCAGAACAGCCTTTTGGTGCTCTATTAATATATTTCAATGCAAATAGATGGGGTTTAGGAATTGTCGGAGTTGAAGTCCAAAACGCCTGGAGGGAGGGAGGGCCAAAGTTTGTCCAGGCCTGGTATATGGACACATACATCCATGACTACCTTTGCCCTGAATTGGAAACCCGAAAGTCTCTATACATAGGAAAAAATTCACAAATTCATATCATATTTATATATTTATATCTTCTATACTTTCAGATATACAAGACGCAGAGAATACTTGTAAAATCGGAACATATTTTAACACAAAGTGTACATTTAGCCATAGTTCCCCATTCCACCTATATGTCCATATAAGCAGGCAGGGTTAGAGAAGGAAGAAGCATCACAAAACCCAACACACCGAGAGCCCGGCCATCCTTCCCTCCTCTCTCTGCCTCTCGCTCTCCTTCCTTCTCCGCTCCATCCACACTGACCACTCAATGCGCATCGAAACCGCGTCGGACAGGCAGAGAACTATAAAGGAAGCGCGTCAAAGAAAGGAAGCCCTCCGTGTGTCTCTGCGGCTTGTTCTGCGTCCTCCCCGCCGCGTCTCAAAGTGGGGAAAACACTTCATTCGAACCGGTTTGGAAGCTGCCTTGAGTGGTCAGTGTAGACGGGGCGGCGGAGGGGCGCCTTCCCCACCTGCGAAGCCCAAAGGGTCCCTTACCTGCCGCCTTTCCCTCCCAGGCCCCCGGTGGGCAAGTGGGCGCCTCGGCGGAGCTGTCCATCACGAGGCACAGAGAGAGACACATAGAGATACACACAGGAGCGCGCAGGCGCAGAGACGCCGTCCCCTCCGCCCCGCCTTTGAGCCCCCTCGCTCGCTGGCTCTCGTGGAGGCCGGCCAAGCACATGGCGGTTGCCACAGCAACGCCTCCTCGCCACAGCTTGCCCGCAGCCATTGGCCACAGCCAGGCCCGGGCGCCTCCACAGCCCCGCCTCCTCGGCCGGAGGGAGGCCCTGAATGGACGCCGCCTTGGTCACTCATTGGCCAAAGCGGCTTGGGCTTTCTGCGCTCTCCCTTCCCATTCACTCGCAAGGACCAGTCATTCCATTTTTTTGTGCCCAAATGGGAGCTGAAGGGAGAACAATGAGCGAAGCCTCCCTTCTGCCTCCCCCTCTCTCTCCTTCAGTGACAACCTTAAGAAAAACCCATCTATTTGCATGGAAATATATTAATAGAGCACCAAAAGGCTGTTCTGTGGCCAGCTAAGAGGAAAATGGAACCCAACGTCAAATACTAACATGATTTCGGTTTAAAATAATAATAATAATGATAATAAAAATAATATGGGTTGCTGTGGGTTTTCCGGGCTGTCTGTCCATATTCCAGAAGCATTCTCTCCTGACGTTTTGCCCATATCTATAAAAGGCATCCTCAGAGGTTGTGAGGGCTGTTGAAAACTAAGCAAGTCGGGCTTATAGACCTATGGAAAGTCCAGGTTGGGAGAAATAACTCTCGTTTTGTCTGAGGCAAGTGTGAATGTTGCAATTGATCACCTTGCTTAGCATTTAATGGCCTTTCAGATTCAAAGCTTGGCTGATTCCTGCTTGGAATTTATACCCCTCACACTTTGGCCTAGTTTGCCCTTGATTAATCCTTATGTTCTACTATGTCATTTTATTATTTTATTATTTTACTTTGCCATTGTGTATAAATGTGTTTTGTTATGCATGTATTTTATCTTGTTTTATTGTGATTATCTGAGCTTGGCCCTATGTTAACCACCCTGAATCCCTTCGGGGAGATGGTGGTGAGGTATAAAAATAAAGTTGTTGTTGTTGTTGGAATCCTTTGTTGGGAGGTGTTAGCTGGCCCTGATTGTTTCATGTCTGGAATTCCCATTTTCAGTTTTGTTTTTCTTTACTGTCTTCTTAAAGGAGAGGAAAGAGGGGGGCATTTTTAGTTCTTTAGAGAGGGAGTTCGGGGGGGGGGGGGGTTGATCACGGAGAATAATAATAATAATAACAACAACAAGCCAAAACAACAGGAAAGTCAGATAAAAGAAAAGGGCTAGTAGATATCACTGTACTCAAATGTCTCCACCTCATGTACTATAATAAAAATAATTAAACATTATAAAAAATGAATTCATTGCCGTTGAAACGAACACTAAAGTCTATTAGGAAAAAAATTAAGTTTCCTACCACTATACTTAAAATGACCCAGAAATGTCCTGTTTGTGGACTTCTCTCACTCTTGCAGGGGAAACTTCCACCTAATTTTATGAGTGTCCAGAGGGGCTGTTAAATGATTGTAAAGCGCTGCTGGACTAATTTCATTAGGGTTTGGAGAGCGATTAAATAACCGGCGAATACTACTAGATAATTGATGATGCAAAAGTCCTGAGCGAAGAGTCATATTCTATCTTGAGGTGGAGCAGACCCACAGGTCGCACAACCTTTGCCTGTTTAAATGCAGTTTGCTTTGTGCTGAATATAAACCACTGGTCTAGTAGGCTGTTAGGAATTGTGGGAGTTGAAGTCCAAAACACCCGGAGGGCCCAAGTTTGTCCATGCCTGATTCTAGTGCAACAGACAAAAGTTCTCTGGTTTCATAGGCAACAATCCTTTAATATCAGCTTTAAAAAAGTGAACCCACAAGCAGACTAAATTCAGTGGGTCCTCAGTATTTACTGTGGTTCAGTTACAGGACTCCCATGGATACCAAATTCCTGGATGGTCCCATCTCATTACAAGCAATGATGCCGCAAAAGGGCATTCCTGATATCAGATCTTTCCAAACATTTCATGTTGGTGACACACTTTTTAGACATGTGTCATTTCGCGACACAGTAACTCAGTTTTATTACAAACTGGAGGTTAAAACCAACTCTTTATAAGAGATACAGACACATGCATAAACGGTAATGATGAATTGTATTGGGGCCACTATGTATCTCATTAAAACCTTTCTGGGGAGCTATGAAATGGCAGGAGGCTACAGCAAGGTATGCTATGCTAACATATCAGCATAGTACTCATTGCATTGCAAAAACAAGCTTTCCTCTTTGGATTTTCCCTTCCCAAAATATGCTTGACCTGTGGTTCATTGAATTTGTGGATAGAGGACCTGTGTATACAGAGAAGCATCTACATACCACAAAGATAGAGCAGTGGTTTTCTAGATAGAGCAGTGGTTCTCAACCTGGGATCCCCAGATGTTTTTGGCCTTCAATTCCCAGAAATCCTAACAACTGGTAAACTGGCTGGGATTTCTGGGAGTTATAGGCCCAAAACATATGGGGACCCCAGGTTGAGAACCACTGAGATAGAGGAACCTGTATGTGCTTTAAGACTTGCAGAAGAAGCCTTTCTCTTGGCCCCACCACCATCCCAGGCACTTCTGATGAAGACTTCTTGCTGGCTGCTCCCAAGGTATGGATCTCTATTTTCTAGATGGCCTGGTTGGTTTCTTCCCTGCTGTCTTTGCTGAAGCAGGTAAAGATCTTTTGATTTAGGAAAATGGTTGGTTTTTACTGTGATGCAGTAGCTAAAGTTTTTAATGCAGTGTGTGTAGTGCTTTTATTGCTTTGAGCACCTTCTATTGCTGTTTTAAATTTGCTTTGAGTGTGTATTTTAAAATAAACATTTAGTTTAATTTTGTACTGAGTTTTTAAAATTTGTATCATGCTTTTAAAATGTAGTAGTCTGCTTTGGATCCCATGATGGGAGACAACTGGAGTATAAAGTAAGTGAATAGTCACCAAAATGTCTAAGTCTGTAATAATATCTTGCCATTGCAGTGGTTGGAGAGAGCAAAGGCACCTTTCCTATTGACTTTAGGAGTCCATACATAAATCTTGTGAATTTCATTAAAAGCCTTTTATATTATTCTATTCTGTTCCCTTCTCCACCAGTCTTCAGGTGGAGAAGGGAACAGTATGTGAGGTACTACCACTTTAAACATGGAATGGGATGAGTAACTGGATATATGGATATATCCAAAGATGAGTACGATATGCAATGTTGATTGTGTTGCAGCCCACTTATTTGAACTGCCCACATGATTCACAAGCCAGAACAATTTTAAAGTTTGGCTGTTCCTTGTCTAACATTAAATAAATTCCACCTGGATTTAAGATCCACTGGAAAGTACCTGGATTTAAAATGGAACTCTGGCATTGCATATGACCTTAAGCAAGCCATTCTCAGGCTTTCTTTCTGAAGAGAAGGTCGCAGGGGATATAGTACTTTCTCACCCAGACTTTGCATACTTCTCAAAAGTCCCTGCTTGTGTCCTCAGTCTGAACCTAATTTTTAAAACTGTCCCATACTACCCTTATATAGTCTCACCAAACGTTCCTGTACTTCTGAATTGCCCCGCAACTGTGTCTAATGCCTCCTGCAGAGCTTTATAGTGCTCCCCTGCCTAACAATGCACAAGGCTTTGCTCAGCTGTTTTCCTCCCTCCAGTCCTGGAAACTGGACTCTGCAGACTCCCATCTTTCCATAAGGGAGTGTTCTGCCTAACTATGGAAGTCTGATGTCCCTCATTTCTTGCCTTTCAAAGGGCTTTGTGTATGTCTGTATTTAAAGGGCTTCCACTCCTTGTTTTTGAGCCCAGCAGAAGAAGAGGCATAAGCCTTTGTCAAGAAGAAAAGAAGAAGAAAAGGCAACTGAAGCATTTTCACACAGATTCTAATTTGTCTAACCCTCAGTAACTAAAGACACTGGGTTATGTAATTTCATTGTAATACTCAAGAGGCACGACTTGTATGAAAAGTGAACTGCACTCTCATTTATCTGGTCACAAATCTATGGGCTCCCAATATGGCACACTGGAGAGTTGCTCTTTGGCCTCCTCTATCTCAAACAGGCACAAACTGCCCCAAAGACACAATCATTTCTCAGATTTCTCAGTTTCTTAATGCTGATGTGAGAGAGCCAGTTAACGTGTGCATTAAATGTCTAGTCAGTCTCGGTTAACCATTTCTCCCGAAGTCCAGATATTAAAGTGACATTTACACACCTATCCCTCCTTAAGGTTAACATTTCTACAATCTGCAGTGGCTCAGGAGCGAAGGAAGGAGGGAACAGATCCGCAGGTTAAGCCAAACATCTGTTTGCACAGTGCCTTTGAAAATCCCACAGCTGCAGCAAACAGGAGAAGAAAGGGAGAAAAGAAATGAACGGGGAAAGGAGCTCTTGTCAGATGCAGATGACAAGTCTTTGGGAGGCCTCTTTAGTCTCCAGCACTCTTGAAACCACCACATTCCCCTCCCGCCTCCCCCTGGCTATTGTTTGCCCCCTTTGCTACGACAGCTGGAGATGGCAGGCTCAAGCACAGCGGAATAAGCCTCTCCCTAACAAGCCCTCCTCTCCCCCTTCCCAGGCCCCTGGCTGCTGGGATGCTGCTGCCTTGCCTCCTTATGGTCCGGCCTCACCCTTCCCTGAAGCTGCCCTTTCTCTCTCTCAATATCCCAATGGGAATTCCAGCCCAGGATCCTCTAATCTCTCCCTCACATCCTCCAGAATACCCCATCTTCAGTCACAGCAAACCAATACAATAAGACATTTCACTTATCAGGCAATGGAACCATTTATGAGAAAGGATTATTGAGGAGGAAGGGAACAAACCTAGGCAAACTCATCCTGGAGTTATTTCCACAACAAACAAGCAACACTGTACAATCTTTAGCTTTTGAGCTCTACTTTACAGATGAGAACCTGGCCCCATCTACACTGACTACTTAATACAGCTTCAAACCAGTACTAAAGAAAGTGGTTCCACTGTATACATGATTACATAAAAATCTTGGAAACAGTTTGAGGCCCGGATGGTGATTACACAAACCAAAGAGCACCAATGTGCATTAAGGGCTTCCTTTTATATGCTTTTGTTGGAGTTTGCTATCTGCCCACCACAGTTTGAAGCTAGCTTCAAACTGCCCTAAATGGTCAGTATGGATGAGGCCATTGAGCAATAACAACAACAACAACAACAACAACAACAACAATTTATTTATATACTACCCTATCTTCTCCAGAGGACTCAGGGCAGTTCCACCAGGGATACATATAGGATGAGAGGGATTAGCAGTCTTTTTCATCTGCACAATTAAAATGCTGTGATTCCACTTTAATTGATGCAGTCCTGCACAATCTGTGGCCCTCCAGAGGTTTTGGACTTTAGCTCCCAGAATTTCTGAGCATTGGACAAGCTGGTTAGGGCTTCTGGGATTTGGAGGTCAAAACACCTGGAGGGCCATACCTCCCAGAAGGATGATAACACATCAGGGCATCCCCTGGGCAATGTCTTTGTAGATGGCCAATTCTCTCACACCAGAAGTGACTTGTTTGCTTCTGACATGATAAAATAATATGAACAAGATAAGTTCTGTAGGTTTGTTCTTAAGTTGAATTTGTATGTAGGTTTGAACAGGTACGTTTTTAAGTGTAATTCGAGCCATTTATGTAGCTTTGGATAGCACAGGGAAGGGTTAACATCCCTGTGGGGTTTGTTTTGCTATCTGTGCCCCCTGTTCAGAACATTTTCCCTCACTTTCTGTCCCTGTGACAATTGGATTTTGAAAAATTTGGCTTGCTGTGGTAACAAAGATTGGTGATTAGGCTTTAGTGGAAACCTTTTTTCCCCCATGATAACTATTCCAGGAGTGAACTTCCCTTTCGAGGGGTAGATTTCTTCTTGTTGTCTCACCCCCATTCTTAACTATGAGTCATTTGTAAGTCAGATGTTTGTAACTTGGGGACTGCCTCTTCTACATTTTCTATGCACAAACACAGAGACACACACACATTTTCCTTTGTAATGAATGACCAAATATCATATGTGCTACTTATGTGCCTTTCTCTTGTTCTTGATGCACACGAATAAAAAAGACTGAAATGCATTTTTAAATGTCCTTCCATCAGATTTTAAAAGCTCTCTATGGCCAGAAAGGTAGATGCATTCACATTCACATTTCAGTCTTCCTGAAATGAGTGACACCCCTGGTCTAGAATATCAGTATGCAAGGAGTTCTTGCAACACCTTAGAGACTAATGGAGAGAACAAAGTCAGTAGCATATGCTTTCATAGACTTATTCCACCAACTTCTTTCTCTCACTGAGTCTCTAAGGTGTTACAATATCCCTTTGCATACTGATATTCTAGACAAGGGGTGTCAAACTCATTTTCACTGAGGGCCACATCAGTCTCATGGTCGCCTTCAAAGGGCTATTTGTAATTGCAAGACTGTACAAATCTAACTGGCACTGAAAGCTTTGTGGGCCACATAAAATGACATGATAGTCCGGATGTGGCCAACAGACCTTGTGTTTGACAGGTGTGTTCTAGACGAACACAGCTATGTTTTCGAATTCTGCTTCATATGTCATTCATAGAAATATTCTACTTGAGCTCCAATGTTTCTGTAGGCATTAAAACAACACACACAGGCAAATCTATAGGAATGTGAATGTGCATGTGAGCATCCAATTACATCAAGTTACCTGTCAACATGGTGACCCCACACATATCATAGGTTTTTCTTAGGCAAGGAATACTCAGAGGTGGTTTTGCTAGTTCCTTCTCTGACATATAGCCTACAGCATCCGGTATTTATTGGCAGTTTCCCATCCAAGTACTACCTAGGGCTTCGCTTCCAAGAACAGACAGGATCTGGCATCTTTAGCATATGTAAACCTCTGTTACATTGTTCCATAGATTTGCATGTATTTATGCATGTGTGTGTTATTTTAATCCCTTTACCTCTATGAAAATGTCATTTTGGTCATGATGAGGTGTTGTATTTTATGTTAGCCATATGCTGCACTATGTTTTTGTTTATAGTCTAGATTCTAAAATGGTCAACAACTAAAGTCAACAATTACAATTGCCACCCCCAGATATTCTTTACAATGGATTCCATCCCGTTTCAATTCTAGTCTGCAGAGCTCTTGAGAAGAGGCACAGAAAGCACTGAAGACAAAAACACAATGTGAGAATCATCAAAGAAAAAGAAACACAGCATACAAATCAGAATAAGCACATCACTCTGCCTTGGATTTGCTGATGTCAGCCCCCCTGCCCACCTTATTCCTGCTATAGGAAGTACTTCAGAAGGAAGCATTTCCAATTGACAAGCATTCTAAGATGGTTGGTGTTTTAAAAGCCCTGCTGGAACACATAGTGATGTTTTAATCAAAAGAAGAAATAGACAAGATACTCCAAATGTAAAACTGACTAGATTACAAGAGAAAACTGTTTGGGGAAGGGAACTGGGTTGGAAGGCATGTGGAAAGGCAGGGTCATAAGCCATCAAATATCTAAACCCATGTGACAAGATGGGCCAGCATATGTGCAACAGTCAAGGGTCGAATATTTTCCAGCACTATCTGGAATGGTGTATGGTATTGAAAGTGAAGAAAATCATAACCTAAAAGTTTAGATAATCTATAGTCAGCAAAGTGGGGAGAGATTCCTTAGAGAGAGTGCAAATATGTAAAATGTATATGCCGTTAGGTACAGCATTTTTTATTGTGTCAGAAGCAAACAAGTCACTTCTGGTGTGAGAGAATTGGCTGTCTACAAAGACGATGCCCAGGGGATGCCCGGATGTGTTACCATCCTTTTGGGAGGCTTCTCTCATGTCCCTGCATGGGAAACTAGGGCTGATGGACGGGAGCTCACCTAGTCTCACAGATTTGAACTGCCAACCTTCAGGTAAGCAGTCCAGCCGGCATTAAGGCATAGCATTAAGACTGGTCAAGATCTCACATGAAGAAGCAGCTATGGTGAGGAAGTCCAGTGATACATATAGGATGAGAGAGATTAGCAGTCCTTTTCATCTGCACAATTACAATGCTATGATTCCACTTTAATTGATGCAGTCCTGCACAATATGTAGCCCTCCAAATGTTTTGGACTTCAGCTCCCAGAATTTCTGATAATTGGACAAGTCGGTTAGGGCTTCTGGGAGTTGGAGGTCAAAACACCTGGAGGGCCACTGGTTGTGCAGACTTGCCCTATATACTCTCAGAACACAATAGTTAGAGCAGTTCCATCCCATTTCAAAACTGCATGATCCTATTCTAGACAACCCTGGGACTTTCAGTTGCTGTGGAGGTTGGTGGTGTGCCCTCCAGCCATTTCTGCTTTATGGCTATCCTAAGGTGAACCTATCATAGAGGTTTGGGAAGCAGAGGATGTGAATTACCGAAGTTCACCCAGTGGGTTTCCATGCCTGAGCAGGGAATCAAACCATATTCTTCAGAGTCAGAGTCCAGCATTAAAACCACGGCATGATGCACTTCCTTGTATTACAATTATAAAATGTTTAAGTTCATATTGTAATCATTGCTGAGTCAATTTTGAGTTATGGTGACTGTATAAATGAGAGACATCCAAGAGCCCCAGTAAACATCCCTAGTTTTTGACAGAGGCAATCTGGAAGCAGTAGCATAGGATATAATCCTTTTGAAATTTTCATAGAAATGGTGCAAAAATTACCCACAAATTTCAGTGGAATAGTCAAAAGAACAATTGAGTCCAACTTTGTGCATCATAGTAAAACTGGGCATATTCTAAAATACAAGTCCAGGGCATGTTTATGCATAGCCCCGAAAAAGCACCCTTGAGCCTCCTTAATACCAGTTATCGCATGTGTGAAATGTGCTTCACACAGTGCAATACAGTACAGAAATGTGATAATGAATCTATAGTTACTGCCAGTGCTTACTATATGGACACATGCTTTGGAAATATTTGGAAAAGGACAAGATCATGACAGGGGAGTGAAGTGATATGCTTGGAATCTGTTCTGATGAACAGTTTGGGATCTCTATCAGCCCACAAGGACACATCCTTCTCTATTGGCAGGATCTCCTCAAAAGTATGAGTTTATTTTGGAGGGATAAAAAGTGGTACATAGTAGCAGTATTTTTTAAAGAGGAAAGCAGGGCTACTTGCAGAATAGCCGTGTCCTTTAATTAAATGTCATGTCAAACTACTTTTAAAGATTGTAGTCCAATAACACCCAGCTCACTGAGAGATAAATCAGATATTATAGGTAACACTGTTATTTTTCTCATATTAGTTTGCTAACCAAAAACAGGTACCTTGTTGTATCTCTGCCTCTGCTCTCCCACTGCATTTCCCATGGGTTGAGAAGCAGTTTGGCAAGGGCAATTTTCACTTGAAAAATGCCTGGAGGGGAAAAGTTCAAGCAGCGTCTTCCCACCTCTGCTTCTTCATTCCAAGTGACAGCTTACCAAGGCTGCTTTGGATTTTAAAAAGAAACAAAACTTTTGACATGTAACATCTAGTTGCTGTTATGTGCTTCAAGTTAACCTCAGTTTATGGTGACCCTGCCGTAGGATATTCTGAGGATGTTCGCCACTGCTTCCTCTATGGCTGAGAGAGTATGACTTGAATAAGTTCGCCAAAGTGAGTTTCCATGGCTGAGCAGGGATTTGGACATTGGTCTCTTATAGTGTTACTCAAACATTCAAATCACTGTACCATGCTTTGATCTTTTTTCTTTTCTTTTCTTGGAACAGACCCATTTCGAATAAGTTGCTGCTGAATGTTGCCGCGGCTCTTTAGAGTTTAAAAAATGCAGTACTAGATTTGTTGAATTATTTCTAGGTGTCCAAAAAGGGAATGTATATTATTAATCTACAGCTTGGGGTGCCCAGTGAAAGAAATGCTAGGTTATTCAGTGTTAAGTACATAATATTGACAGTCACATAATTATGCAGGAAATTTTTCTCAGTGGCCAGTGGCTGTTTTATTAAAAGGCTCCGAGACGGCTTAAACCAATTTGCACCAACAAGATGTAATCTGCAAAGCTATGGGGTGTAGGCAAGGCTTCTGCAGTTTAAATTAACAAAATAAAATGCTCAAGGATCTTGCAAGTCTAATTATGAGGTCTCTCCAGTTCCCTTTAACATCACGCTAGTCACCCTTAGGCGGCCCACTCTCCCTTTGACATTAGAATTCCTCACCAATGGCCACGTGTCTCTGTCTGCCCAGGCACACTCTTCTATCAGAAAAGATCTGTTATTTGCACCACATGATGCTCACAGCCCATCCGCTGTAGAAATGCTAGAATAAAATATTCTCAGTTTCATATAAGTATTATAGGATTTTTTTTTAAAAGACTGCAGGGTTTTTTTTTCTTTGCATAGGTGTCTGGAAGTAAAATCCAGTGGAAGACAATGAGCCTGACTCATAGAAAAGTTGACTTCATCCTTCTTATCCTCCTGACCAAAGATTTGACACAGGAGAGAACGCCACCTTCACTATGTCCTTTTTCAGAGATATATTTAGAAATCTCTGTGACTTCAGTAGTGAACTTATAGTTAGACATTCTACCCACTGTTTGTTCTTTCTTTCTCTCTCTCTTTTGAATTTATATTCTGGCTTTATACCCAGCTATGTTTCCACATCCTGGTGGGTCTTTTCTTTATACAGATCCCCAGATTAAAGGGAAAATTATTTTAAACTGCATATTCAGCCCATTCCTATATACTAGCATTGTATTTTTTTCTGATATACTAAACAATCATTAAAGCCCCTGATCACTCAGCAGGTTAAAGCGCTGAGCTGCTGAACTTGCTGGCCAAAAGGTCAGCGGTTCGAATTCAGGGGGTGGGGTGAGCTCCTGCTGTTAGCTCTAGCTTCTGCCAACCTAGCAGTTCGGAAACATGCAAATGTGAGTAGATCAATAGGTACTGCTCTGGCGGAGAGGTAATGGGGTTCCATGCAGTCATGCCGGCCACATTACCTTGGAGGCGTTTATGGACAATGCCGGCTCGTTGGCTTAGAAATGGAGATGAGCACCAACCCCCAGAGTCACCACGAGACTTAATGTCAGGGGAAAACCTTTACCTAAACAAGCATGGGAGTGCATTCTCTTTTTACCATTGTATTATCTTATTATATGTGGCCCTTGCAGGTCCAGCCCATCTCATTTTATAATATGACACTACTATCATGGCAGTGACACATTTTTGTTCTAAACAAGAAGGATTTCCAACCAGGTGTGGTTGTTCCACATATTCAGGAAAGGGAATGACAGTCCAGTAACCTTTAAAGATTTGTGTAAAGGTTATGTAAAGACGAAGCTGAAACTACTTGCCTGGTTTCATGTTTGTAAGCATCCAAAAAGCATCTTCCATTTACAGGCAATTTTCAGCAATCACCAGTAATATTTTCATATTGCTTTGCTGCAGTTCTTTTGAGCACCATATGCTGTCATTTTGCCCTCAGGTTCATTTGCCTTTACCTTTGATTAATCCAATTGGTTTTGGGGAACCATGCAATTTTTGCAGATTGTATCACAATTTTGCATCCAATGTGCCGGTCTCATGGTCACTCATAAACAAACTCACACGGATAGCCACAGCCAATTGGATTAAATAGCATGAAGCTGAAGACAGCAAGGGTAAAGAAACAGGGGGAAATGATGCTGCGAAGAGAGAGAAAGCGAAGAAAAAAGATTCCCCAAATAGCATTGAAAGAGAGCAAATGTTCAGTGAACTAAGTAGCTCATTTCCTCTATGTTGGATGTGCTAATTTTATAGTGAATATCAAAATTAGGAAATAATTGGTGTAGGCTTTGGTTTCATATCTTAGGTTGGATCTACACCACCATATAATAAGTTTCAGAATGAAGATTAACTGCATTTTTGTGTCAGGAGTGACTTGAGAAATTGCGAGTTGCTTCCGGTGTGAGAGAATTGGCTGTCTGCAAAGATATTGCCCAGGGGACTCCCGGATGTTTGATATTTTACCCTTCCTGTGTGAGGTTTCTCTCATGTCCCCACATGGGGAGCTAGAGCTGACAGACAGGAGCTCACCCCGCTCCCCGGATTTGAACCTCCAACCTTTCGGTCAGCAGTCCTACTGGCACAAGGGTTTAACCCATTGCACCACCGGGGGCTCCATTAACTGCATTGAACTTGATTATATGGCAGTGTAGACTCATATAATGCAGTTAAGTACAGTTAAGCTGCATTCTGAAACTGCATTATATGGCAATGTAGATCCAAGCCTTAGTTCCAACAATCAGAGGAAGAGGAGTAAGAATATGCTGGTGCCAATTGTCCTAATTGTATGCTACTGTAACTAGGGGAATAAAATATATTGAGGTTAAAAAGATAATTGTAAAGGACTTCCCAGATATTAATGCTTTGCTCCTTTAGGCAACTACACTTCACATCTGCCAGCCCTTTGAAAAATAAGCTTCTGGAGACCTGTGAGCAGCCTACTCAGCAAAAAACAAAAACCAAAAAAAACTACGGTGCTGTATATTGTGCACAAACTGTCCACCTTGAATCCTTCTTTTTAAGAACTGCATTCATCACTCCAGCATGGCCTCTTTCTTCAGCGTCATGCTGAGAGGCCTTGAGGGAAGAGATGACTGGTTACGAGACTTATGAAAGGAGGGAAGATCTCCCAGGTAGTGAAAGCCCTCCAAGACATTCTAGCCTTCCTAGATGTTAGGGAAACCAGAAAAGAGTAGTGTTTATTTATGTATACTGAAGTGCCAGCATGAACATACCTTTTCGTATTGAACACTTCTAGGAGGTAAACTCCAGTTTTAAGAAATAATTCAGATCAATCAAGAAATAATGAAGCAGCAATCAAAGCAGCAGAAAAGAAACTCACAGTAAATCAGTTCAAGAGGCATCTCTTTCCCTTGCCAATGATGATTGACAAGGGGTGGAATGACCTTTCCTCAGGACCCTTCTACACTGCTATAGCCAGGAAAAAAAATAGGAAAGGTTGAATTTTTTTTTAGCAAACACATAACACAAAACAATTTGAATTATATGATTCATTCTATATTTTTCTGTAAGGTAAAGGTAAAGGTTTTCCCTTGACATTAAGTCTAGTTGTGTCCAACTCTGTGGCTTGGTGTTCATCTCCATTTCTAAACCAAAGAGCCGGCGTTGTCCATAGACACCTCCAAAGTCGTGTGGCTGGCATGACTGCATGGAGTGCCGTTACCTTCCTGCTGGAGCAGTACCTATTGATCTAATTACATTTGCATGTTTTTGAACTGCTAGGTTGGCAGAAGCGGGGGCTAACAGTGGGAGCTCACCCTGCTCCCTGGATTCAAACCGCCGGCCTTTCGGTCAGCAAGTTCAGCAGCTCAGTGCTGTAACCTGCTGTGCCACCGGGGGGGGGGGTCTCTATATTTTTCCATAGACTTAATTAAAGCGAATTTCTATTTTAGTTACAAAGTTTCAAGTTTTAAAACAACTGAATAACAACTCTTAATTGGTAATTCAGTGGTTACAAAAGAAAATCACAACAACTGTTGGAAACACTGGAAAACTAAATTGGTGGAAAGGTAGGTAATGACAGCGTGAATAAATTGTCAAAATTTAGTTGATTAATCAGTTAAAATTCATGAGTAAACCATGGACTTTTTTAAACCTCAGATACAGTCTTGATCCAGATGATCTGCTTTGAACCGGATTATATGGCCGTGTAGACACATATAATCCAGTTCAAAGTAGATAATGTTGACTATCTACTTTGATAATCTGGATGTAGAAGGGGCCTCAGAAAGGATTTCTAAAGACTGAATGGCACCATCTTGTGTTCTTCTCCCATGTCTCAAATAGTGAGGAAACCAAAGTCAGGGCTTCCTAACTGGAACTTGGAGGCTTTAACATTTAACCTAATCACCTAAAGCAGATGATGACGCCAGTTTGAACGTTCTTTGGTGTCACACAGTACCACACTATTTGCAAAAATAACACTGGTTCTATGCCAGGAGATTTCAATCTATTTAAATATCTTATCAAAAGAGCTTAAATACATGGAGCTTTCATTGCTCATATATGAGGTTGAAATCCAGCTGTCTGAAAAAAAGGCCAATATAACCCTTAAGCAGCTTAACATTGTTCTTGACTATCTGGCAGTAAACACTCTTGTCCTACAGACGTCTTAAAAGAAGCTTGTCTTCTTTCTTCTATTTAATTATTAAGAACTTTAGGTTAAACCTAAGATCCTGAGAAGCCAAAGAAATCCTCAGAAGCCACAGATTTATGAACAGTTAATTCCTACTGATTTCAATGGGACTTGGATGCACATAGATTGGTATACTTTCCCCGTTAAAGAATCACATTGAATATTTGCTTCTTTTGCACTCTTCCTTTTGCTGTCTGAGATATTCCTTGCTGGCATAAGAGAAGAACATGCAAGCATTGTCTGGGAATGTTTCTGGCATTTGGAGAGGTTATTATGACCGCTTTATGCCATGTTTTCCTGCATGGATACATGCTCAAAACAATGCCAATGTTAATTGTTAATCAGGCAAACAAATGTATCTTTTGGTAACCACAGGATACTTAAATTAATAAATCACAAAGTGGCAAGGAAAATGATAGCCAATGGCATACTTCTGGGTTCATGCAGAGATCTACAGATGAGCCCTTTCTCGGTGCCACAACACACACCAAGGCTGCTTTCTTTAAAATGTGTTATATTATTTATGAAGGGATTAAATGTGTGTTGAACATTAGAAATTAAGATGTAAAGTATGAGTTGGAAGAGTAGCAATCACTAAAACATGCTTTTTAATTAGTTACTAGAATGTTAATTGCAGTTATATTTTAAGAGAGGGTGTAATGGAGTCTTAATAAATGTCAATATTATTTTGTAATGATGATGACTGCAGTCCTAGGAAATTTTTTATACCATCTTTGAAGGGAACCATGCCCTTAAAAAGGAGAATATACATTTAGTAATAAAAGAATAAGTTGTGCACACCTTCGTATCTGTGGTTTTTAGTTCCAGTTGTTAAAGCCACAACATCACTACATATTGTCGACCTGAACCCCACCTTGCAAAATTTCATTCATTGGTATCTCTGCAATAGGTAAAGGTAAAGGTTTTCCCCTGACATTAAGTCTAGTCGTATCCAACTCTGGGGGTTGGTGCTCATCTCCATTTCTAAGCCAAAGAGCCGGTGTTGTCCGTAGACACCTCCAAGGTCATGTGGCTGTCATGACTGCATGGAGCGCCGTTACCTTCCCGCTAGAGCGGTACCTATTAATCTACTCACATTTGCATGTTTCAGAACTGCTAGGTTGGCAGAAGCTGGGGCTAACAGCAGGAGCTCACACTGCTCCCCGGATTTGAAGTTCAGCAGCTCAGCAGTCCTGATAATCTCTGCAATATATGATAATTAATCAAAGGCATTTGTGGTGGAGCTGGGAGTATGTCTGTCTGTCTGTCTGAACAAATGAACAAGAAGAGGCCATCTAAGAGAAACAATATCAGTTCATATGAAACCAGTGCTGAAATTTTTATGTTTTGATAAGCATTGCCCAGCCAAAAAATAAAATAAAATACAATTTGAGTTATAAGTAGTGAAATTTTCTCAAAGTTTATTCAATATTTTTGGTGCTCTGCAGGCCTTAGCTCCAGGTACAAAGGACTAAGGTTTGACCTACTTTGTGCCTGGACCAAAATAACTATTGTGACATAATAACATGGGGCAAAATGAACCCGATTCCAGGTTTAAGTACACTACTCCACGCTCCTCTTTCTCTAGTGTCAGCAACAGGACTGCATTTGATCAAGGATCAGTCATGGCTTTGATGTTCCAGTGTATGCTGCAAAAGCACTACAAAGGATGGTGATGTAAATCTGATACTTTTCAAAGAGTTTACTTTTGCTTTAGGTGTTAGCTCTATCCCTTGGAAACTTGGATTCAAATTTCAAGACTTCCCAGGGACAAACCATGAGTGGGCTTTGGTTTTCTGTACTTGTTCTGTTCCATACACAAGTCTCTTATATTTTAAAAAAAAGTTGAATAGTCCCTATGACATGTGCATTAATGAAGCTTCTAATTGTCCACTACCAGCATTTTGTCAAGAGACACTGCTTGTTTTTTAATCAGATTTTAAAGGCGTCTCTTCTACCTTTACCTTTCTCTCTCTCTCTCTCTCTCTCTCTCTCTCTCTCTGTCTGTCTCTGTCTCTGTCTCTGTCTCTGTCTCTGTCTCTCTCTCTCTCTCTCTCTCTCTCTCATTGGCTGGGCAGATCTTGAATGCAAGTCAGCTCCAGTCTCTTGACACCTATCAATCACAGCAAGTCAGATACATGATCTGGAGATTTACCTTCTTTCTCCATAAAGCAGGTGATGGATGGACGACATCTAAATTTCTATTTCATGGTAGTTATTCCTATCTTTAATCTAGTTACACATTACAAAGCCATTTTTTACAAAAATAAAAATAAAAATCCAGAAGTCCATGGAACTGTTCTGAAGAGGGCAGACATGTCATGCTCTTTTGTGAAGAAAGGATTTGTCATCCTAAAAATACCACACAAAGATGCCGGTTTCAGAAATGCCATTGAGAGATTGACTTTAAAATTAGATGTCACCATCTTCTCAAAGCTAAATTACTTTTCTTATTCATGCCGGGGTGATATTCGAATCTGACATCCCTTTTGTATATTTTCTCCCACCTCAACTATTAGTAGCTAAAAGAGGAAAGCAGGGATCTAAGAAGATGAAGTAGGGAGGGGGAAACATTAACATAATGGTTTGGTATATAGTAAATAAATATTTGTTTTATTCACCTCCGCCCATAACACCTATCAGAAATTGGCATTTAGAGATCATTTTACATTTTCAGACTGCACAAGACACCTCCTGAATAAAGAAGAGCTTGCAGGTGTGTCAATGTTATTTGACATATGGCTCAGGATCCCTCATTACCAAGTATAGCACAACAGTCCTGAAACTGTGGTACAGCCCAACATGCACTACACTCAGGACTCATGGTTTTGCTGCAAGGGCCTCCCAAATGGCCAGTCCATGCTGGAGGATAACAGGAGTCAACATATCAGAGAAGCATCTGACTATGGTCTATAGCATGCATGGGAAAACTTCGGCCTTCCAGGTATTCAACTCCAAAACACTTGGAGGCTGAAGTTTGCCCATGTCTGGCTGTAGCCAGACCCAGAGTCTCAACACCTTGTGCTGAGATCTTCCACAGCATCAGCTGTGATCTGCAAGCTGCCAGGTTCGAATCCCACCCGGGGACAGCACGGATGAGCTCCCTCTATCAGCTCCAGCTCCATGCGGGGACATGAGAGAAGCCTCCCACAAGGATGGTAAACATCAAAACATCTGGGCATCCCCTGGGCAACGTCCTTGCAGATGGCCAATTCTCTCACTTCAGAAGCGACTTTCAGAGTCCACGGTGGCGCAATGGGTTAAACTCTTGTGCCATCAGGACTGCTGACCTACAAGTCAGGGCGGTTCGAATCTGGAGAGAGTGGGTAAGCTCTCTCTGTCAGCTCCAGCTCCCCATGCGGGGACATGAGAGAAGCCTCCCATAAGGATGGCAAAACATCAAGCATTCGAGAGTCCCCTGGGCAACATCCTTGCAGATGTCCAATTCTTTCACATTAGAAGTGACTTGCAGTTCCTCAAGTCACTCCTGACATGAAAAAAACCCCTGCTTTCCACCAGACACAGAATAGCCATTCAAGAGACTATTTCTGCTATTCACATCTGCAAAATGTTGGGTAATATGTAATCCACCAATGTGGCATCTGGTGAGGACATGTAATGTGACTGTTACCTGTAGTAGGCTAGGATGCCATTTCTCTGCCAGCATTATTATTATTATTATTATTATTATTATTATTATTATTATTATTATTATTATTATTATTATTATTGTCCCAGTGGTGATTGGCATATTGGGTGCCATGCCAAAAGATCTCAGCTGGCATTTGGAAACAACAGACATTGACAAAATTACGATCTGCCAACTGCAAAAGGCCACCCTACTGGGATCTGCGCGCATCATCCGAAAATACATCACACAGTCCTAGACAATTGGGAAGTGTTCGACTTGTGATTTTGTGATATGAAATCCAGCATGTCTATCTTGTTTGCTGTGTCATACAATAATAATAATAATAATAATAATAATAATAATAATAATAATAATAATTCATTTCTATCCTATCCCGCTTTTCTCCCATGGGTGGGATTCAAAGTGGCATACAACATATAAGATTCATACAAATAAATCCAACCACAATACATAATCAGTTAAAACATCAATGTTTTAAATACAATGGCAATGGCCTTTGTATTTAGATAGACTTTTGACTATTAACAGGTTACTGTTAATTGCTGATCTTGTTATATTTTGATTTCTTTGTATTGTTTTTAAGTAGTACTGTTTTTAATGGGATAGGTTTTTAAAATGTGTTTGTTTATTTAAAACCTTTGTATTGTTATACTTGAATTTTGTTGTAAAATATGTTTTTAATCACCTAGGGTTCCAGAGACAGGCTCTGCTCTCAGGAAAAGAAAGGTGGGATAATCAATCAACTTATCATATTTTAAAATACACATCTACGTTCCAGATAAGCAAAGTTGTTTCAAAAGAAACAAATTATTGTATGACAGGTCCAGTGAAATATTTTTGTCCTGAGTCTGGTTTGGAAACGATAAATCCCTGAAGTGACTCTAATTCACATGAATCACTTATCTTTATATAAAAAACACTTCTATAAAATAAACCACGCAATGTTTGGATGTGTTTGTTTATTTTGGCTGTATTCTGGCCATATTTCTCTCTTCCCTTTCTATATCACACTGAGTTGGGTGCTTGGTAGAAAATATCAGCTTTGTACAACTGGGACTTGAACCTCTGACCTTCCGTTATAATGGTAAGAATATTAACTAGTCTTAAGTACAAAAAGCAAAATGCATTAATTATTCAAATCCTCATGGAATCTTTTTGTCCCTTTGTTTAGCACACCTAAATCTATTACTTGCTTTGGTGCTTCACACCTTTGTGCCAGCTGCTAGATTAAAGGAGGCAAGGAAATACACATGTGTGCTGCCTAATTCCTTAGATATAAATTGCACCAAGTAATATACCAAAATGATATCTTTTTTCATGCTAATAAAATGTTTTTATCTTAATATAAATTTAATGAAATCAATAATAATAGACTTGGACTTTCTTGAACATCACGATGCGTCACACTATGTTAACTTAGCCATAGAAGGAGACAAAACATTAGGTGAATTCTGTCTAACAACCATGAGATCTACCATTCAAAAAAGCATCAATGAACCTATCATAAAAATATGTTTGGTAATCCTATTCATAGATCCCATTGTGTTGGCACAATGTGTTAAACCCTTGTGCTGCTGAACTGCTGACCTGAAGGTTGGCAGTTCGAATCCCCGGGATGGGGTGAGCTCACGCTGTTAGCCCTGGCTCCTGCCAACCTAGCAGTTCAAAAACATGCAAATGTGAGTAGATAAATAGGTACCACTTCAGTGGGAAAAGGCAAAAAAGATGCTCCTAGCAGTCAACCAGGAGGTGAGAACGCAGGCTCTTCAGCTTGGAAATGGAGAAGAGCACCTCCTCCAGAGCCAGAGATTAGCACCGCTTCCAGAACCGGAAATGAAAGGAGAAGCCTTTGCCTTTGTGTATTTCTGTCTCATTGTAACAAGGCATTGAATGTTTGCCTGTGTTTGTTTATATACTGTAATCTGCTTTGAGTCCCCTTGGGGAGAAGGGCGAAATATAAATAAAGTGTTGTTGTTGTTGTTGTTGTTATTACTATTATTATTTATTCATACCTTCAGATTTATACGATTTAATATGGACAACCAATCCCCACTTAAGATTTTAATTTAATACTGCCACTATTAAATAAATAAATAAATATAAATTTTTTCTCTCAATATGGAACCCAAGGTAGCCAATAAGATGAGTTAAAACACAGATCACTTACAACAACAATCTGCAGATTTTTTTTCAAAAAATAACCATATTAATTAATTAATTAATTTACAGTATTTATATTCCGCCCTTCTCACCCCGAAGGGGACTCAGGGCAGATCACATTATATACATATAGGGCAAATATTCCATGCCCATATACACATAGAACCGAGACAGAGACAGACGCAGAGGGAATTTAACCTTCTCCTGAGGGGATGTTCGATTCTGGCCACAGGGGGGAGCAGCTGCTTCATCATCCACTGTGATGGCACTTCCTCATTCCAACGTCTTAAATTAGTTAAATTTGCCTCCCCACTTTATAAGTGGTACCTTATTTCCTACTTGATAGATGCAACTATCTTTCGGGTTGCTAGGTCAGCAACGAGCAGGGGCTATTTTTTTTATTGACGGGTGCTCACCCCGCCACAGCCTGGCCTCAAACTCATGACCTCATGGTCAGAGTGATTTATTGCAGCAGGCTGCTCACCAGCCTGCGCCACAGCCTGGCCCCAAGTTTTTAAAAGGCAGTTTAAATATGATAGAAATACAAACTCAGCACATTGCGACACAGCTCCATTGTGCCTAGGTCTAGAGAAGAACATGCAGGAACAGCTCCATTCTGCCTAGGGTGCTTTTCTTTGTGTGCTGTAAGCCTAAGGGCAGAAAACTGTTAAATTAACAATTGTAAACCACTATGTAAAGCCCCATGTACATTGATGGTGCTATATAAATCGATCATGAGGAGGATAATGGCAAGAAAACAAAAGGGGATCCAAGCTAGCTTCCAATGGAAGGCATTTCACAGTCTGGAAGCAGCCATTGAGAAGATCCTCCTCTGTGTTCTCACCAAGCATCCTTCTTGGTGACCAAGAGAGACCAAGAGAAAGCTCTCCCATAAGGATCTTAACACTCCTGCATGCTTATAATGAGAGATACAGTTTTTTGGACTGTCTGTACCAAACCGTATAGGCCTTTAGGTCATAACCACAACTTTGCATTGTGCCTGGGAACAAACTAGATAACCAGTTTCAGTCAGAATCTGGACATAGCAGTTTGGACCCACTGCAGTTCGCAAACTGTTTCCAAAGGGCAGTACCATGCAGAGTATGTTACAGAGATCCAAATGGCACAACAATGTAATACTCCTATTACTTCAGTAGTTCACAGTACTTCAACAACTTTGCAGAAATTAGTACTAAGGATTAAAACCAGGTATTTCATGATTCATAGTTCAGTTTCTTAACTGCTACATTGAACAGTGAGGCATCACTTTCAGAGTGATGGGTAGGATGTATTTGCTGCTGAAAGAAGTGGATGGACCCTGTGTGGGGGCAGCTAAGGGCAGATGGCACAAAAGGTTTTACATGAGAAATGGGTGAGCTGCTTGTTGCAGCTTGTTGCATCTCTAGCCCATGGAACTATTTTCTCATCAATTTAACTAATAAGGCAAATATTTTCTTTACAGTTGGAAAGGCTATCAGAGCACATTACTCATTCTAGCAATAAAACTACAAATGTATTAAACTTATTTGAGGGTGGGGATGACAACACACAAAATATAGGGAGGGAAAAGAAAATGCGCCTGTTCCTAATGTCATCTTAGTCTTTGAGGTTGTTTTTTTTTAAAGGTGTAATGTGATAGCAAGTGCTGCAATGCACTGGACATTGTAGAATTTCTTATCACAACCAACCGGAATGGAAACAACTCAAGGAGCAGAGGCGTGAAAATGGCTTCTATCTCATCTCAGCCAACAAAACAGTCTTGTTTTTCATCTCTGACTCTTCTACAAGCGAAAAGAATAGTACACTGGGTGCCAGTCGATGGAGAGGCACATCTAGATGAAGCTGGTGGGCCTCTTTCCTTCTTTTCTTCTTCTACAACTTAGCAGAGGCTCCCGTGTCAATTAGGAATCAAATCCACTTGGGCTCCAGAGAATCAGGCATTTTTACAGCTTGCACAAGATGAAAATACTAGAATATGGACAGCATCTTCTTGTGTTTTTTTTTGCAAATCTGCAATGATAGCACACCAGCTTTTTGGCCACTTTGTCCACACTATCACTCATCTCATTGAAAATCTCTGAAGTATATCTGGGTACAGTATGAAAATGACTGTCCTGTGATAGCTATCTTGAGTTAGAAAGTCTGAGGTCATAAAGATGTGCATCTTGCATAACAATGCACCTCGATTCTGTTTCTCTCTCCTAATCAAAGTGGCAGTTCTAGGCAAACTCTAAAAGTGAAGTAAAGAGGGAATAGTCTGTTGCTCTTATTCCACAACTGCACTTTGACGAGAGACATACATGATGTTAGCTTCTTCAAACTGGAAGTGATCACTACCTGTTTAAGTCCTTAGTCTGAATGCCTATGACTTTGCTGAATGGAGGTTCTGGATAGTTTGGACACAATTTCCATCATCCATAAATAGTGGCAATATTGACTGGGATTTTTTGAAGCTGAAATCCAATAATGAGGTTTCCCATCCCTGCTTCAAATGCTGACTTTTCATTGTAGGCTTAAGCCAAACAAGAAGCAATCTATCGCATAGATTTGTCTGATGTATAAAGCAGCTTCTTGTTATTGTTACAATAATCACTCTCATGTGCAACTAAAAAGAAGACCACAAAGACAACCCAGGTCCTTGTGAAATCCTAACTGAATGCTTTTAACATCTTCAATAACAAAGACTTACAGAGCCACACATTCTAAAACTAGCTCTGAATAAACATGAAGTGACTTTCTGTAGTATTTTTTGATTGACACAGAAGCAACACTTTTCTGAAAGCATACTCTATAGCAACAGTTCTTTAGAAAAGGGTCTGACTTATGGCCCGTAATCCCCCAGATAAGAGTGAACCAAGATACCTTTTGCCTTGCAAGGCTTCAAAACAGGCTCATAGTCAGGCATGTTATGTTTGGTTGGTTTAAGTCTAATGGATTTAGTCAACAGCATTCAAAAAGCAAGTGGGGTGTAAAGACATTATTTCATTTGACATATTTGGCTCAAATAAATATATAAATGTGCATCTTGATGGAATCAATTGCAAGTTGTGATGGCACAATGGGTTAAATCCAGTGTTTCTTAACCTGGGGATCGGGACCCCGGGGGGGGGGGTAGTGAAGGGGTTTTCAGAGGGATGGCCAAAGACCATCAGAAAACATATATTTCTGATGGTCTTAGGAACACAGATCCCTTCAGTATTTTCTGTTGGTTCTGTGTCGGAAGTTTGGCCCAATTCTATCATTGGTGGGGTTCAAGGGGCTCTTTGATTGTATGTGAACTATAAATCCCAGCAACTACAACTCCCAAATGTCAAGGTCTATTTCCCCAAACTCCACCAGTGTTCAAATTTGGGCATCTTGAGTATTCATGCCAAGTTTGGTTTAGATCCATCATTACTTGGAATCCACAGTGCTCTCTGGATGTAGGTGAACTACAACTCCAAAACCTAAGGTCAATGCCCACGAAACCCTTCCAGTATTTTCTGTTGGTCATGGGAGTTCTGTGTGCCAAATTTGGTTCACTTCCATCATTGGTGGAGTTCCCAACCCCACCAGTATTGAAATTTGGGCGTGTCGGGTATTTGTGCCAAATTTGGTCCAGTGAATGAAAATACATCCTGCATATCAGATATTTACATTACTATTCATAACAGTGGAAAAATTACAGTTATGAAGTAGCAACAAAAATAATTTTATGGTTGGGGGTCACCACAACATGAGGAACGGTATTAAGGGGTCGTGGCATTAGGAAGGTTGAGAACCACTGGGTTAACCCCTTGTGCCGGCCGAACTGCCAACCTGAAGGTTGGGTTGCTGACCTGAAAGTTGCCAGTTCAAACCCGCGAGATGGGGTGAGCTCCTGTCTGTCAGCTCTAACTTGTGGGAACATGAGAGAAGCCTCCCAGCAGGATGGTAACACATCTGGGCGTTCCCTGGGCAACGTCTCTGTAGATGGCCAATTCTCTCACACCAGAAGAAACTTGCAGTATGTTCTCAAGTCACTTCTGACATGATAAAAAAATTGCAAGTCAGTCTCTTCTCTGGGAGAAGAAGCCAAAGGGACACTTGATATGGCCAGGTCTCTATGGACCTACTGCTATACAATATATAGCAATCATTTTCAAATGGCAATTCCAGAAATATACATTTACTTTATCTATCCATTGTTCCAGTTGTATTCCACTTTTCAGCCAATGATTCTCACTGCAGTTTACAAGCCAAAATAATTTCAATGTACATTTTGATCTTTTGCGTCCATCAACATCCACTGCTGTGTAAAATAATCATGATGCTTGGGTGGGGGGAAGCTAAGGAAACAGTACACTAATACTATGCAGATCAAATGGTGTCTTCTGCTTGAGTAGAAAAACAGCTTTAAAATTCAAGGCTAATTCAAATTGGATTTTAGAAAGACTAAGTCCTAAAACGTTTTCACCAAACTGAGGGATTACACTCTTATATCACCTTATAAAATCCCTTGGTTGTTTGATTTATTGGATGTTTTTAAAATGGTGACTCAGATTTTAAAACGGGGTCGTAGGAATGGGTATGTGTAGAGTCTAGTTGCATATTGTTAAAAGGAAGAATATCTTATAGTATTGAGAAAAGGATTTGCATAAATTGCTTTCACCTGCCGGCCATCCCAGGTTAATGAAAGTGAAGGGCGCATATAAAGGCAAGAGCATCAAGCAGCTTTGTGAGACTAATCTCTTGTAACTCTTTCACTGCCATAAAACCTGAATCCTTCAACACAGTCACTGCTGGTCTCACTGGAAGCAAAGAGTATTCCTACCGCTGATTAAACATTCGTTGGGGCTTCTTTCAGGAGTTCTTCATGACTTATTGAATACATAAGGGTTGGCTACCACAAATGACACTGGCATCTGCCATCGACAAAAGAGATGGGACTCAAAGAGAGAGAAAGAACAGAAGTAGAAAGAATATTCTAAAATATTTGAAAAATGCCCTAAAACAGAGTTGGGAAACGCTGATAAAAGAGAGGATGTAGGTATGACAAGAATATTTGCAATTTGAGACTTATTTGGCACATAATTTGCACATTTCCCCCCAAATTGAAAGCAGCATTATGATAATGCTATGTTGGTGGATTTCAAAGCCTGGATATTTTTTGTGCAAAACAGTGGTTACAGTAGTTTATTTTGAGTATATGCTAAATTCTACTGTAGGCAGACTTTTTGGATGTTGTGATGTCTCCTTACATTAAGCCCCATGTTGATTCCTTATATATAGTTCTTATAAGGTAAAGGTTTCCCCTGACGTTAAGTCCAGTCATGTCTGACTCTGGGGGTTGTTGCTCATCTCCATTTCTAAGCCAAAGAGCCGGCATTGTCCGTAGACACCTCCAAGGTCATGTGGCCGGCATGACTGCATGGAGCCCCGTTACCTTCCCGCTGGAGTGGTACCTATTGATCTACTCATATTGGCATGTTTTCGAGCTGCTAGGTTGGCAGGAGCTGGAGCTAACCGCGGCCACTCATACCGCTCCTGGGATTTGAACCTGGGAGCTTTCTGTCTCAAGTTCAGCAGCTCAGCACTTTAACACACTTCGCCACCGGGGCTCCTTATACCAAGTTCTTATACCAAGCTATAAAAAAAACAGACCTTCAGCAGTGGGACCATGCCAATATAGAAATAAAGTGAAGTGACCTGCTTAAGCCATCCCATCAGTCTTGATAGGAAGCAACACCATCAAAAATGCATTAATCCTCCCTAATGACTATGAAGAGCCTCCATAGTACAAGATGTTTCAAAGATGTAAACTTTGAAAGGCCAGCAAAAGAGCCCACAGAACATCTTGACCAGTTAGTTTAATCCTACACATTTATATATGTTTTCAAGGGTGATATATTTTACAAAGTTGTAAAGTTGCTATGGTGCATCCTGATTACCGTACATATTCTGTAGGAGCCCCTGGTGGTGCAGTGGGTTAAACCCTTGTGCCAGCAGGACTGATGACTTGAAGGTTGGATTGCTGACCTGAAGGTTGCCAGTTCGAATCCAACCCCGGGAGAGTGGGGACATGAGAGAAGCCTCCCAAAAGAATGGTAAAAACATCAAAATATCTGGGCATCCCCTGGGCAATGTCGTTGCAGATGGCCAATTCTCTCACACCGGACACAAAAAATTATACATATGCAAGAGCTCCAATACCCTCTACTATACATTTCTGCAATAATAATTATTAAACATAAATTAAATGCAAATGTCTAGCAAATGTCATGCAAATTTTGGGTGCATGGCTGCTATCTCTGACGCTAAGGAAAGAAAGAATGGAGGCTCTTAAATTATGTTTCATTATCTATATCTATATGGATAGAAGAGAGAACTAAATTTCATGCAATTCAGAATAAGCAACCAAACTTTTGCACTGTATACACAAATATAATATCCTCTTTCATCAGAGTTCAGCTTCTCTTGTCTCACAGAGAGGTCTTCTCCTTGTCCAAATGTACTTTCTCATTACAGCTGCATTTTTGTCATAATCATATAACTAACCGTCCTCCTAAGCTGTTCAAATTGTTTATGATCCAGTAGCATTTTCGTAATGCAGCCAATGGCAACATGGCTTCATAAGTAATGCACAGCATCTAGGTTATGCAAACATACACTGAGAGAAATAAAAAGAGAGAAGGGAATTTAAGCTAGTGCAGGAAACAAGACAGATGGGCATACATGTACAGTATGGTTAGCACATTCTCTTTGAGGTTTTTATGGTTTTACTAGCTGCATTTTGTTAATGTTAAATTATGCAGTATGTAAACCATGAATTTATAATATTGTATATGTACACTGAAAGTCCATGCAGAATTGCATCCTCTGGAGAGCTTCCAGATCTTCTGGTTCCTTTGAGAACTGTGTGAGTTTCTGTTAAAATCTAAGGAATCCCGCCTTTTCTTTGCTATGGTCCCAAATTCCTGATGAAATCTAAACACAAAATTGAATCCTCTCCACTATCTAAAAATAAAAACCATGCTCTTCTCTTAAAAATCACAAACGATTATTGCCAAGATGGTTCCTAGTTAATTCTGAGCCGTATTCCAGGAGGTTCTGTCCTATTTACTAATAATAATACTTGGCACACCTAAGTACATGAACCGTCCTGGCTATTACGCGTATAATAAAATGTGTTCTTATGCGAGAGACAGATTCATCTAAACCAGAAGAAATGAAACAATTAAGATCTTTAAATGATGCAAAGAGAAAGCCTTGAATGGTTCAGGTCTTGGCTATCTACATTGTCCTCCTTTTGCAGGGATGTGAAAACCTGGATGTTTCAGCTTGCATTTGAGAGCACCTAGTCCCTAGTTATAAATGCCCAGTCCCTAGGCTCCATAATTGTATTTTTTTCTTTGCACTTCACCCAATACCCGGCCCTACGATATGCTGCTTGCACTATCGCATGCCCGGCCCTTCTGCAGCCTGGTCGTGCCCATTGTACTACGGCAATTTGTTTCCTTGAGTAAAAAAAAAAAAAAAAAGCGAGGTTTCATTGAGTATTGTTTTGATTGATTTTCACACTGCTGATTAAACCACTGAGCTGCTCAACTTGCTCAAGGTTGCCGGTTTGAATCCAGGGAGTGGGGTGAGCTCCTGCTGTTAGCCCCAGCTTCTGCAAACCTAGCAGTTCGAAAACATGCAAATGTGAGTAGATGAATAGGTACTGCTCCAGCAGAAAGGTAACAGTGCTCCATACAATCATGCTGGCCACATGACCTTGAAGGTATCTATGGACAACGCTGGCTCTTCGGCTTAGAAATGGAGATTAGCACCAACCCCAAATTTGGACACAACTAGACTTAATGTCAGGGGAAAACCTTTACCTTTATCTTTATACATTTACATTCTATTGAATTATGCTTTCATCTGGATTGTTATATTTAACTACGTTTTTATTTTAATTGTGTTTTTGTTTTGATTGATTGTTTTGTATTTGTGTCTATGGGCATTTCCCTTTGGGGAGATGGTGGCGGGGTATAAGAAAAAGTTGTTGTTGCTGTTGTTGTTGTTGTTGTTATTATTATTATTATTGTATGACACAGCAAACAAGACAAATATGCTGGATTTCATTTCACAAAAATCACAAGTCGAACACTTCCCAAGCATCTAGGACTGTGTGATGTATTTTTGAATGATGCGCGCCGATCCCAGTAAGGTGGCCTTATTATTATTATTATTATTATTATTATTATTATTATTATTATTATTATTATTACTCTGACCATACAAACCTATGTTTATTTGCAAACCAATCTCATTGTGTTATTTGTGTCTTTTAGTTTTATTTTCTAAACTGAGTACTGCTGGGGCATAAAGACTACTCATAATACATTCCCCTTTGGTTTGGTAGTCTTTTCACTTGTCACCTTGATTCCTATGACCAATCAGCAATGTAATTATTGCAATTACGAAGATAAATTAATAATCTCACACTTGTCCCATATACTTAGTGTCTGGTTGTAGTTAACCAGAAAGTGGGAGTCTCTGTATACACTCATAAATAAATACATTCTGCTTAATTAATTTCTTATCTGCCTTTCAGAATCAGAATCTTTCCAGAATAAGAACAAACACAAAAAGTATTTTTCTTTTGCTTTTCATCTCTTGTAGACTAATTGCTGCCCTGAAAAAAATTGCTATTGAGCTAAGTCATAGAGATTCAAAACGCAAATGCAAGATCCAATACATTGATAATGGTCTCGGAGACTTTTGCTCTGCGTTCTTGAGTTATCAAGAAATAATGCACTCGGTCCGAGAAATGCAGGATGACATCACCTTCAGCAGGAGCATTACATCATATCCAACCTGGCTCTGCAGGAAGGCATCCTGCGGGGAGGATGCTGTTTCCTAGCAACTCCAGAGATGTGATTAACACTTTTTCCGAGTTCCCTCTCTCCCTCTCACACACATACGTTGGAGCTGCCTCTCATCCACTCCAGCAGGTCTAAACTAGACATGTCATACACATATATCCATCTTTTCCCTGACATTTTTGCTCTGGCTTTTTGTTTTAAATTTGAAGTAGCCTCAGAAGGCGACATGGTTGATGGAGGAGGGAGGGTACATAACCTTTTCCTCCAGCTGCTTTTATTCCCCCCCCCCCCTGTGCTTCAATTGCCCTCTCCATTGAATTTCCCCCTACAATGAAAAAAGCAAGTGGGTGAGTCAATTTTGAGAGAAAATAAATGGCATAGGAAAAAGACTCAAGCAACCCTCTGCATACTCTTCCTCTGCTCAAACGTCAGTTTCCTAACCTGCTTTTTAAATGTAGCAGAAAAACGCAGGAAAGATAACAGCCAACTGTGCATCATATCGAAAATTGCACCTGGTCTCAAAGGCGGTGGCTAGATTGTTGACCAGGGCTGTTTACAGGGGACATATAAATCTCTCTTGGTTGCCAATCTATTTGCAAGCAAAATTTAAAGTGTTGGTTATGACCTATAGAACTCCATACAATTTCATTCCATGCCGTGGGAAGGATTTTGAGTATTCTCCCATATTTCCCTGCCCAGGATTTGATATTAGCAGAAGCAGTCTTTTTTCAGTCCCATCTTGGAACCCCCGGTGGCGTAGTGGATTAAAGCCTTCTGACTTGAAGGTTGGGTTGCTGATCTGAAAGCTGCCAGGTTTGAATCCCACCCGGGGAGAGCGCAGATGAGCTCCCTCTATCAGCTCCAGCTCCATGCGGGGACATGAGAGAAGCCTCCCACAAGGATGATAAAAACATCAAAACATCCGGGTGTCCCCTGGGCAACGTCGTTGCAGACTGCCAATTCTCTCACACAGGAAGCGACTTGCAGTTTCTCAAGTTGCTCCTGACATGGAAAAAAAAAGTCCCATCTTTGGATGTGATGCAGACTTTACGGAAGATTACGGAAAGCTCCCTTGTTTCTGTAGGCTCCTCTGTCCATAGAAGACTTCTGCAACTGCCTGCATCATATGACGTTTTGTAAGGGATGTACATGCCTATTGTGTTCTCATTGGAATATTTGTAATCACCTTGTAAGCTAACATGCGCCCCAACTTTAGGAGGAAGGTGAGATGTAAATAAAAGAAACAGACAATCCTTGTTCTAATTGTTGTGTGCCACAAAATCATTTCCAACTTACACCAATGTTGGGGTTTTCTTGGCAGAATGTGTTCAGAAGGGGTATGCTTTTGCTTTCCCCGGAGCCTGAGAAAGAAGGAGTCTTGTCACGGGTATCCACAATCTTCATCACACTGGAGCAGCGTTTCTCAACCTGGGGACAAAGGTTTAAGGGGCTCTCTGATTGTAGATGAACTATAAATAGATAAGGTAAAGGTTTCTCCTGATGTTAAGTCCAGTCATGTCCGATTCTGGGGGTTGGTGCTCATCTCCATTTCTAAGCCGAAGAGCCGGTGTTGTCTGTGGCCACCTCCAAGGTCATGTGGCCGGCATCACTGCATGGAGCACCGTTACCTTCCCGCCAGAGTGGTACCTATTGATCTACTCACATTTGCATGTTTTCAAACTACTAGGTTGGCAGAAGCTGGAGCTTACAGCAGGCGCTCACTCCGCTCCCCGGATTTGAACCTGGGACCTTTCGGTCTGCAAGTTCAGCAGCTTAGCGCTTTAACACACTGTGCCACCGGAGGCTCAAACTATAAATCCCAGCAAATATAACTCCCAAATGTCAAGATCTATTTTCCCCATACTCCACCAACGTTCAGATTTGGGCATATTGAGTATTTGTGCCTAGTTTGGTCCACATACATCATTATTTGAGTCCACAGTGCTCTCTGGATGTACATGAACTACAACTCCAAAATGCAAGTTCAATGCCTACCAAATCCTTCCAGTATTTCTGTTGGTCGTGGGAGTTCTGTGTGCCAAGTTTGGTTCAGTTCCATCGTTGGTGGAGTTCAGAATGCTCTTTGATTGTAGGTGAACTACAACTCCCAAATGACAAAATCAGTCTCCCGCCCCCAACCCCATCAGTATTTGGGTGTATCGCGTATTTGTGCCAAATTTGGTCTAGTGAATGAAAATACATCCTGCATATCAGATATTTACAATTCATGACAGTAGTAAAACTACAGCCATGAAGTAGCAACAAAAATAATTTTATTGTTAGGGAGTCACCACAACATGAGTAACTGTATTAGGGGGTTGCAGCATTAGGAAGGTTGAGAACCACAGCACTAGAGAATCTATCCACTTTAAATCCAGTTGCTGCCTCCTGCAGAATTCTGGGTTTTGTAGTTTAGTGAAGCCCAGGACTTCTCTAGCTGAGTCATTTTAAGGCCCCTCCATAAACTACAAGCCTCAGAATTCTGCAGGAGGCAGTAACCGGATTTAAAGCTGATAGATGCTCTCGTGTGATCACATAATAAGTTTCCATGGGAAAGTGGGGATCTGGACCTTGGTCTCCAGAGTCAGGGTTCAGTTCTCAGACCTCTATGGCATAAGGGCTCTTACGCTTGGCCTGAGCTAAGATATGGTTTTGGCTTCAGCGAGCTTGATTTGTTATGACATTTTGTGCAATTGGACAGCTAAGTGGGCGAGAATTATCAATTCAAAATGAGAGTTGCACTATAAACAAGAGAAATGTGAAGGTTTCATGGCCAAATTTGCATGTATGATAAATTACTAAAAGTGGAATAATCCATCTCAGAAGGCTGTGCAGGCTTTTTACAGCAGTAAAAGCGAAGCTCCTCTGGCTAATTTTTGTTCTTTTTTGCTCAAGCAATTGCACTCCTGTTTCACTTTACCTTGGGACTACATGTACCATTATAATTTTACGAAGTTTCAAAAAACACACAATGCAGCAACTGCATTGAGATAAAGCACGCCCGATCTTCATCACGACTGGATGGGATGCCAGTAGGAATCCCACATATATTGCTCCATGATGGAGAAAAGAGCTGATATTACAGAATCTGCTACCTACCTAGGTCTCTTTGGGCCGTGAAGTATGAGCCCAGCTCCAGGGAAGGGTTAATTGTTTATTCTCATCTTCAGTCCTAAACTATGCTAAGACTAGCAAGAACTAGGGCTCAGCAAAAAGTTGGAGAGAGAGAGAGCAGCAACGATTAAAAACAAGGCTTTAAAAGTCAAAACTATTGCATGGGATTTGTAGAAAAACACATTTGGAAATAAATTAGCATATGAAAATGAGCAAGAGCCCTTCTTACCCTTTGGCAGTGATGGCAACCCTGCTAAGATTTCATTTAAACAGTTTCACAGAGGATTATGATTATTGTTCATAAAGCATCTAAAATTGGCTGGGATCCCCTAACATGCTTCTCTTGCCAGATCCTCAGGGAAGGAGCAATATGAGGAGAAGGAGGAAAAAGCAGCTGTCTAATTCTTGTAAAGTAATATGAAGCAAAAGCACAGGGAAAGGGATGAAGGTTCCATGTGCTTTGGGGGAAAAGTGGTGAGTTCTGAGATGGGGAAGATTCACTTTGGGAAAGATGGCAAAACTTTTCAACATTGTTGCTGTTGTTGAATATCTGCTTAGCTCCCTCTGCTCACATGCAAACATGCAGTTTCAGGCTCTAAAACAAGGACATTCTAGCAGCTGAAATTTTACACTCATATCCAAAATGTAGCTCACAAATGCAAAGAAATAATATGACATTACCAGTCATGCCTTACAAATACTAACTAAAGTACATGATCAGTGTAAAAGTATATATTTCAAGCAAAATGGAAAAAGATCTATGCAACGAAATTGCTCGCAGTTTCATCATTTCTTTAAAAATAAAATAGTATGATGGACCAGAAGTGGATTTTGACTTCTATTTAATATTTACTCAGCTCTAAAATTGTACCAGGTGCCATATACCACACCATTATTAATAATTCATACTTGAATATTTTTCTGCTTTACTTCAGAAATGCCTGTTCTGACTCTATTGCTAAAAAAAGAAATGCAACAGTAATTTATATGCCAAATATCAGCTCATGGGGTTTAAGACCAGCTGAAATATCATAAGTGCTGAGATTTTAATGTGATAATGTTTACACATTCTGATATAACGGCACATCAACGGTTACGTTTGCAATTGGAGTCAATAACAGAACATGTATTTTATTTTGCAATATTTCTGCACAGTCTACTGGAATCAATAATATGCACATAAGTAATAACTCTAATGCTGAATATCTTTCCTAAATAATCCAAATTTGAAGTGGAAGAGGTGTTTACATTTCATACAATCATTAATGGTCACAAATTTTATCGACATCCAGGATTCTGACAGATAGAAGGAAGAACCCACTGGATGAAAACCAGTTGTGCTAGAAGCCATAGGGAGTGGTCGCCAATGCAGTCCAAAAAAATTCTTGGGGCATTGGTTTTTAGGCCTGTTCCTGGAGTTATTTGGGGCACTGATTTAGAAAATTACACTGGCTAGAGGACATTCTAGTTTCTTAGATATGGTCATCACAGTTTTCTATAGGTGAGAAGATGGTGATTGTTAGATGGAATATGTTCTGTATCCAAAAATTAGAGTGGACAGGGGAAAACTGGTGCCACTTTTAGAATCAGCAAGTCAAATATACCCAGAAACATGTTTAACATTTGACACACCAAAATGTATGTTGGCCAATGTTATCACTAAAGTGGGATGGGTTTCTCTAAACAATCGGGTAGAGTGGTTCTTCACCAACATTGTCAATGACACAGTAGATGCTGAGAGACAAAGGAAAACCTCTCTAAGCCTTTAAGGTTCAGGAGGTGAGTAGAACAAGGAGAGCATAACAAGGATACAATAAGCCCATTGAGATCCATGCAACACCAGAGCTATCCAAGGTTCTGCAACACCAGCCTCAGTCTCCCTGCTTGAACTGAGAAACCATTGGCCTAATCCAGTGGTTCTTAACCTGAGGTCCCCAGATGTTTTTGTCCTTCAACTCCCAGAAATCCTAACAGCTGGTAAACTGGATGGGATTTCTGGGAGTTATAGACCAAAAACATCTGGGGATCTCAGGTTGAGAACCACTGGCCTAATATGACTTGTGGGATCCTGCTTGTGGTGGGGAGTAGTATGACATATGCAGTATCCATTCCTATTTATTAAAGAAAGGATTTATTCAACAAACTTAAACTCATGATCTGATCACATGGAAACAGCAAATGTGGAACTAATACACGAATACCATAAAGGCACAAAATTCCTACTGACCTTGCAAACTAAGCAGGGTCAGCTTTGGCTGATACTTAGGTGGGACATTGCCAATGAATACCAAGTGCTGCAATATTTTAGATGAACTGACAACACCACATCTGAATATTCTGTACTTAAGAAAATCCCTTGAAATTCATGGAATCAGAATAAGTTAATGGGCTATTTGAAGGTACACATACATAAATGCCATAAGAGCAATTATATTTCCACCTGAATGGAAGTTTTTGCAAGCAAACAGGGACCTGGATACTATTTCTAAGAAAATATACAGACTCGGTGCAGAAAGCGCATCTGTGAATGATCACATGCATGGGCTGACAGGTTATGGGTCCAGCATAGACTGAAGCATGCATATACTATGAAGCACTGCCTCTGTTTTTCAATGTACTGCACCTTAAGGACCAAAATCTACCTTACATAGAAGTTACAAAAGCTCCACACCATCCCATATAAGCTATGTGGTTAATGTCATCACTTTTGTTCCCTTTTTATTGTCTCCAACTGATGAAGAAACCTGTGAGTTACGCTAGAACAACGGATTTTAGTTAGTATGTAAAGTGCTAAATGCCTTTCTAAGAGACAAAAATGGCCACTGTTTAGGAAAGCATAATCAAAGTCAGGGGTGCAGTAAAAAATTGGAAAAAAACGGGAGGGGGATAAAAAAGAGATATAAAAACGAGGTTGAAATCAAGGCTCCTCTTTATAATTATATACACTTGAAATATGTGATATGTAGCAAGGCAGTTCTGCTTTATGCATCATGTCTCCTTCCAGATACAGAGTTACAATTATGGTGTCTGCTGAACTTTGATTACTCATTTGTCTTCTACAAAAGTGAAGGTAACATAATGGGCTTATTAAATAGTGTTATATACAGCTCTCTGGGAGGACTGTAAAACACACACCTGCAATAATTTTTCTCCAAGTCCAAGGAAAGAGAGGTCGGCGCACATATGTCTAGTGTCTGGGATGTACAAAAGGAGCCTATGTATAATGAATGCATTGTCTTCGAAAACAACACAATCAGAATGTGGACTTGCGTATTTCTCCTGTATGCTTACTCACCTCTACTCCTAAGCAGACGAGGGAACATAGTCATAGAGCCAGAGGTGTGAAGTCCTTTTCACCCTACTATTACGTGAATGCTTTTGCCCTAGAGTGAATATATTCAGCGATGGATTCGGTGGTATGCACAGAGAGAGCTCTATCTGACTGTCAGATAGGAATATAGGCAAACTAGCAACAGCCCTATTAAACAGATGTGAGTGGAAAGCATTCAAGGACATTTACTTGTTACTGACCTCTGGGTGTATCACAGTATTTGTTCCTCCCTCCGGGTGTTTTTGAGTAAAGGCTCCTTGGGTGGCTGGGACAGGAAGTTTATTTTTTCTTTAGCTGATATGGCTCAAGAGCAGAAAAAGCAGCAGCAAGGCCAGGAAAACTGGAGGACATTCCAAGGGTCAAAAGCAAGCCTGTTTTTTGTGGAGGGGAAAGCAAATGCTTGCTAGAAAAGGCAGGACGCACCTCTGCATTGGAGTATATTTATGCAGTGAGTAGGGACTGAAGGTTAAAGCCAGATGCCAGTTAAAGAAGACGATAATGGTGTCCTGACTCACCATACAAGGCAGCCAAACATGAGCTGACTGACAGCTGAAGGTCAGGTCTTGGATGGGTTTAGAGTCTCCTGCAAGGGCTGAAGAAAAATATTATTTGCTTCAGAGTTAATGTTTTGGAGTTTGGGGAAATGATTACCTGGCTACATATAAGCCTTCACATAGTCAAATGGAGTTTAGAGAGAATCTGGGATCAGGGAAACAGACACAGGCTATGCTTTGCTATTCCCATAGCACAAGATTAGAGAATGGGAGACCAACAAGGGCCTCAAAAGGCACCAAGTCAATAGGAAGAGCTGGGAGTCGATAGCGATGCAAGTTGGGTGCAAGTCTGAGACCAAGCATGGCAAGAGGGAGTACGGTCAGTGAGAGAACCTCTGAGAATGAGCAATGGCACATCAAGTGCTTTGTTGTAAATGCAAGTTTCACATTCTTCCATGATAAACACCTTCTCCCTTGAGATATTTTCTCACCCAAGTAATATCTCATGAAAGTTAAAATAGTAGTGACACCCAAATTATATTTGAGCCACGGGAACTGAATGATCTTCCGCTGCAGCATGTTCCTGGTGAATGTCTGCAGTGGCTGAAGAACAGGCGCCTTCTGTTTTTACATAGTGTATGCTCTTGAATACCAAGGACTAATCTAATACCATCTAAAGCCCCATTCACTTGTCAGTTTTACAGCTGTCCAATCAGCAGGGTCTCTCAGCCAAAGTCATGCTGCCCTGCAAAGGAGGAAATCAATGGGGGTTAAAAACGCTCACACGGAGGTTTGGTGTTGATCCATGCTGCCATTAATTTAAGCCATTTGGGAAGGCTTAAAAAGCAAGCTAATTATTTTCTGTTTGCAATTCTAGTGCAGGGCTAATACGCAGTGTAGTAGCTAGTCTATAAGGAAATGTAAACCTGTCAGTTGACTGCTAAGTCACCCAGCTTATACAGCAGCTGCAATTAGAAAGTTATTAAGCTGGAGTCCCTTCAACCGGGGCTACATCTGAATGGCTCTGCTGTTAATATAATCCATTAGACTGCTCCCATTTAGAGCTGGGCTGGAGTACTATCAATTTTTAATAGTATTAACCTGAACAATAAGCCAGCAAAGGCTGTCTAGACTGTTAACCCATGGTTTCATGTTGACTAGGTAAATACATACAATAGAATTGTTTTCTTTTAAATCTGCTCATGGCAATCTCCACTATCAAGCATACATAAGTATCAGGCCACAGGGATGACTGAGAAAGTTTATCCCACCCAAACTTTTGGGATGCTTAGTTTTCAGTACAAAACCTGGTCTTTTGAAGGACCAAAAAGTACCAAATCCAAAACAGCACCATTTCAAACTCTGACTGAGGTTTGTGGTTGGTAAAACTCAAAACATGTTTCTACCAGCAAACACAGCTATAATATTTATCACTATAATACTTGGAGAATGCTGAGTCAGAGTTTCACTACATTATTGTAGTCAAAATATAAAAACTGCTTCATGTGAATTGGAAACCATCTCCCCCGGGTAAGGACCCTGCAGCAACCATTTCCACAGTTACAGAAACAAATTAATGTATTTTAGTACTACTACACTTCCAAGCATGCTTTAGCCTGGATTTGGATTTGACATAAGTATTTTGTTGTTCTTCTGTAATGACCACTTAAAAAAAATCCGGTACAAAATTTTCAGATTTTAGGCTACAGCTTTCTGCTTAATCAGGTCTCTAGATACAGCTGCAGAAAATGCAGAAAATCAGAGTTATTTCGTGTGTCTCATATGGTAAATGAGTCAAGTCAAGTTTATTTGTCTCTGGCACAACATCCATTGCAATAAGTTACTGAATAAAATTCCAAGCCAACAATAATAATGGTAGCAACAACAACTCAGCCCCTTTGAAATCCTCTGCTCACGGCCTCATGAGCAGATTCTCAAAATAAAGAACTCTGAAGTTAATAAATGTTGAAGCCACTAAAATGGCATCAGGATAAAATGCTGTATTTCTTTCTGAACTGTACAGATTGCATATCACATCTTGATAGCAATGTACCACTTTGAGTTCTAGTTTTTGGAGAAAGATGATGTGATGATGATGATGATGATGATGATGACGACGACGACAATAAAAATGTTTCGTTATTTAGTTCCCTAGGTTCTACATGCCATCTTACCTGTTTTCCACTCACTTTCTTTAAGCTTTAAAGATCTTTGTGATCTTGTTCATCAATAAGAAAAGCAAACAAGAAAAAGTAAACAAAAATATGGAAAAAATATCTTGTTGTGCACCAAAGGTTTATATCAAATTTAAAATCCAATCTACTCAAATAAAGCATTTTGCATTTATGAAAATGTCAATTTCAAAATTCTCTGTTATTTTAAAGAAAATACATGTCTGTTAACAATAAAGCAAGGTGTACTTTGATTAGTGGGAATGTAATAACCAAGCATTTATTTGATGTCAAATATTTACCCTTCTCTTCCAGTAATAGTTTTCATGTTGCATAAATCTGATCAGCAGCAAAGGCATTTTCAAATATTTTATTCAAATTTTAATTATTTGTTAATCAGAATTTCTGATGTGGTGAAACACGTTTTTCCTTTGGCGGGGGGATGTTCTGTTTTGCTTTGGTGGAATAATATGGGGACAAAGCAATTTGAGCTTCTCAGGGAGAAACTTAAGCAAGCCCTTATTTACTTTAGAGTCTAAAATAATAACAAACAATGATGTGAGTGCTTTAAGATGGATTTTTAACAAGATGTTTGATGCATAATCCCATTAGTACTAATTGATTCAAGGAACAGCTATGGCCTTGAATGTTTATGTCTTCGTTTTTTTTTTCAAACAAAGGGAAACTAGAATGTAAATTCATAAATGAAGGAGCAACGTGGTGTTGTAAGTCTTGGTCAGCAAATTAACCCTAGTGAGACAGGGTTATGTTTTATGAAATGGCCCGGAAAAGTCTGTAAACTAAAAAAACTAGTTGGTTCTTCTCTGGACACAGGAAATGACCCTGCAGCCTTCAGTTGCTTATCTAGGATAATATAAGCTGATCCTTAGTGCTTTTTAAGAAAAAGAAATATATAGTATCTCGTCTTTCTTGTATCTCGTCTTTTAAGTGTGGAACTCAATACTTGCAAAAGAAATACAATTTAGCACCTGTTTCCTGTTTTTCACAGAGGTGAACAACATTTCAAAAATATGTGAGTTTTGGAAGACACAAACACATGAATAGCTGGGAAAAATTTCCACCTCTCTGTGGCTCTTGTATGTAATTATGACCTTTCTCTCTCACACACACAAACATAGGACTTCATCACATGCAGTAAAATCAGCAACCTCATTTTAAATTTCCCGAGTAGAGATGGGTAAAAACGTCAAATTTAACATGTGATGGGAATTTCCCATTGCCCGCTTGTAAACATAACAATGACATTGTTCTGGAGGAAGGAGCAGAGGTGGACAGTATAGATTCCTTTCTTTTGCCATAATCCTTTTGGGACCAAGGAGGAAGGAACGATAATTCTTTTTTTTTTTTAGTTATCAATGTAAATTCAATAAGGTTAGCTTTTGAATTGAGAGGTATCTCAATTCAAAATCTATATATATAAAAGAGTGATGGCATCACAGTGACCCACAAAACAACAAAACTACAGGCCCCCCAACCTCAAAATTTGACAACACAACCCATCATCCACGCCTCTAGGTTGATACAACAAAAAGAAAAGAAAAATAAAGTCCTAATTAGAGAGAGAGAGGAATAATTGCTTTTATCCAATTTCTGCCAGTTAGAAGGCTAAGCTCCTCCAACTTGGTCTCCTAGCAACCCAATAAAAAATAATAAAAAACACTAAATATTAATACAATAAAATACTATAATAACAGAAAATAACTAAAAATAATACAAGAAAATAATAAAATATAATAAATAAAAATATAACTTACAATAAAATTAATAAAAAATTGCAAATAACATCAAATAAAAATTACACAACAATTTTTAACCAATACCACCACCACTTTGCCACAGCAACACATGGCCGGGCACAGCTAGTTATAATATAAAATAATATAGAAGACATCCCGTTTAATGATCTTGTGTTAAAAAGTACTTCCGTGAAAACAAACACAGAGGATTTTTTCAAGGAAAAGAAAATGGGGAGGAGACAGTAGATGGAGAAATATGCCTCCCATGTGATGAGAAGGCAAATGGATAATTTGAAGAAAAAAAAAGCTGAATCAAGGAAACGTGTGATGGAAGTACCAATGGGTTGCCTAATTCTAAGAAGGATTCAGTGAGGAGGCTACAGTTATAGAGAATGAGAGGCTACCTGATTTCCTATACGTTTAATGCAGGCTCCTGTATCAATTAAATAACAGTATTTCTTTGGATCCTTCAAGACATTTAATCTGTTTGGTAAGAATCACACACCTGCTAGCTTCTCAAAATGAATAAATAGTGGGGAGAAAGTAAACTATTGGTATTATTTCAGATAATGACATAGGGAATTCTGACAAGTACCCAGTTTTAGGATTCTCAGCACTGGGACTTTGGCTAATACAGTGGAATGGCATGAAAACCTGATAAGGCAAGGCAAGAAAATGAGGCAACACAAGTTAGACAATAACTGGGAAAAACTCTTCAAATTCCCATTCAGCAATAAAGGTTAGTGGGTGAGTTTGGGCAAATCATTTCTTTTTCTTGAATATAGTTGAGAATAAAGTGTTGAAAAGAAATCATTATATGCCAGGGTTGGCAATTATGGTGTGCCCAAGGACCATGTTTCTGTCTGGACCACGTCATTGTACACATGGTCAAAAATAAATCTGCTCCTCTAATTGACCAGAAAAGAGATGTCTAGTTTTGAAAATAGCAGAAGGGAGGTTCAACCTGGATTTCCACTTCTGAGGGGGCTTCCAGAGAGTCGATTGATGGTTTTAGTTTAGGGAAAAGGAAGCCTGGGGAATCTGTAAGGCCTGAGAGGTAAGGAAACAGGCCTTGTGGGGTACATACCTTCCCCTGTTATATACTACCATGAGCTCCATGGAGAAAGGTGGGGTGCAAATGTAATGCATAATGATGTGCTAGGTTTTGAATATGTTGTTCAAAACAATAATAAAAAAATCCAAAGGAACCTTAACTGCTTTTCAACTCACACGCTTAATGGTTTGGCAGCAATCAATCAGAGTCATACATAATCAATTTGAAAAACTAAGCATGGGAAATGAGGGTATGTTTTAGCGAGTAGGAACAGGAGGCAGACAATAATCCCTTTTTTTTTTTTTTTTTGCTTTTCTACTACTAATGCAGTGGGGTTTATTTTGAATGAAGGCAGTATGAGCTTAAATTAAATGTCAAATATAATTTAACTTTAAAGCATGAAGTGGCTGAGTGTGCTCATGGAGGAACTGGCAGCCCTCCTGAGTGGTTAATTGCCATCCACCCAATAACAAGCTATAAAAAGATCACTCATTTTCACTACTGAGCATTCAGTCTACTTGAGGAAAACCATCTTGCATATTTTAAAATCAGAAAATGTTCCTGAATCTAGAAATCATTTTTGTATAAAACACGATGTTACAGTATTAAAACCTAAAGAACAATTGTTAGTTCAGTTACAACAGAACTTTTAAACCAGAGGCTGAATGGTAAGTCAACACCTCTATAATCCCATTGATTCACTGGGTCTGCTTGACTTGGGACCATCAACTGGATTTATGCCTATTGTTTTATGTTAGTCTAAATTACTTTTGAGAGGTATTGGGAGATCACTCTTTCAGGCTGGCTTGCAATATTGGAAAACAAATCTTCCAGGGAGATTGTGGAGGGGACGGGAGGAACTATAAGTAATGTCACAAATGTATAAAGAGGCCGATTTGCCTCATCTTTTCAATGAAAATATAACAGAACTGCATGCAGAACATGGATATATACAGAGATGGGTTATTTTTTGTAAAAAATAACAAACCACTCTGCTTTTTAATAATCCTTTTCTTTAAGGCTCTTTGGTGAAAGTATCAATTGCCTTGGCACCTGGCCTATGGAGTGGGACATTTCTCCCTCCTACAGCACTCATTTATCAAACACAGGACAACACAGCAAACAGCAATGTGTCTTTCCTTCCAGTGCTGTCTGTATGTGAAACCCATTAAAATATACAGCTTAGATGCACTTTTTGCACTCTCTACTCTGAGACGGTGCCATCTTTTGATCCTTTGTCCCAGCTTCCTCTCCATCACTGATTTTGCTTTCTCAACTTCAGAGCTTTATTTCCCTTTTGCAGTTCTCCATCCTGTACTAATGTTTTGATGGCATGTTTTGATGTATTTTCTTTGGCTTTTGTAAATTTCTTTTTGATATTTGGTGACTATAAAGAAAAAAAGAGTTAGAGATCAATGTAATTGAAGCTCTTCTCTCAGTGCAGTATAGAAATCAGGATCAAAGTTTGAATAAAGGTCATGTACTATATATACAAAATATTTAATTCAACCGGGAAAGAAGGAAGGAAGGAAGGAAGGAAGGAAGGAAGGAAGGAAGGAAGGAAGGAAGGAAGGAAGGAAAGAAGGGAAGGAAATCCAGGGAACCAAGTAAATGAATAGCATGATTTATGTATGTATATATTAATTTACAATAATATATAATAATTATAACATATTGTATATACATATAATATTCATATTATATTGTAATATTATATAATACTAATAATATAATATAATATAAATTATATATTATATTTTACATGTAATATTACTAATAATATTACAATATATTGACACAGTACAATATAGTAATTTATTACCAGTATTGTACTATGCTAATATAATATTGTATGTAAATTTAATTTGTAAGCCGCTCTGAGTCCCCTTCGAGGTGAGAAGGGTGGCATATAAATGTAGCTAATAAATAAATAAATAAATAAATAAATGATGTATGGTACAGACCTATGTGAACAGATGAAAACCTTCAGTTTGACACAAATCATACTTAATTCTTATTCCATTACTTCCTCTTTCCTGATACCAAGGTTAGGCATTGGTAGTAAATATGCAAATTTATACAATTTGATCTATTAACTGGCTCAATAATGTTCATTGAAAGGTTTAATCGTCTGAATTTCTAATAAACAGAAAGTCATAAAAACAAATCCAACACCCTCCCGCACATATACCAGTAAACTGCTATGGTATTATACTGCAATTCAAATTAAGTTCTAAGCAATGTGAGCAATTATTTAGAAAATACAGATTTATCAAAAATATAAACAATGTGTAAACGGCATTAAGCAGACTGAAATTCATATTGAATTGCTCCCATAGTAAAATTTTATGGTTATATCTCTTCCTGCCTCGTGGAGCAACCAGGATGGAAATATACACGTATTTTTCTTTCAAGTGCTCATGCAATCCATATGTTGCTGATGGTCATCCGGATTCATGTTAGTTCTGGTTATGGGGAAATTTGAACTAAGAAATGGGATCACCAAATGAGCAGATTGTTGAATCAGTTGGAAATTACACAGGAGTGCGAAGAGGAAGTCTAAGCAGAGTTCATTCTACATCCAACTGACACCTTGCTCATAGAGATAAAGCATTGTTCACTGTCTCGTTTAGATGAGATTGCATTGCCTGAGAAGACACTCTTAGTCCATTAAGGCTTCATAGCCCGGACTAGGTCTGTGTTGGAATGCTAACATTGTACTTGGAGAGGTCAGAGGTCTGCACTGGCCAAAAGGGCAGGCTTAAATAAAACACTAAGTGCATACAATTTCAAATAGTAAATTCTTGCTGACCCAATATTATGACTAAATTACACCTAAGAGCTATGCCAACTTTACTGAACAAAGTAGAGATGCACTGACCATTTGTGTTGCCTGTTGAAGCGGTAGCTGCAAAACCACACTTGAGCTATCAACAACAGTGGAACTTAAGCAGACACTAAAGGCAGATGAATAGCTTGGTAAGATTTTAAGGTAACCCACACGAGTTCTACTGCTAGAATCCATTGATTCCCTGGCACCTTTCTTTTGATTCAGTAAATGACAAAAAGCCTTGTTAGAGCATAATATATCTGAATGCACTCAGAAGTGATTCTTCAGTTCATCTCTGTATGAAAGATACAATAGTTGCCTGTATTTCCTAGGAATTATGGTCTGATCCTGAATAATTGCATACTAACTGCGGGTTGCAGACAATTAGCTAAGAACAAAATTGCCTGCAACCCCTCCTGGGTAGGTTTACTTGCAAAATAAGTCCTATTCTCTGCACTGAGGTTTAATTCTAAATGTAGGATTAAATAATTGAATACAATAGGATTTGGTTTCTGAATAGCCTTACCTATTTTTATTTATTTTTTGCAAGGTGACATGCTTTCTCCCCAAATACCAGTAATAATTTGCTCACTTTAAAAGCCGTCTTTCTAGCAGCAAATATTTTGTTAGAACCAACTCAAAAGAAACTGAACTCTAGTGGTAGAAATCTTTCAGTTTTTGTCCAGCAAATACAAGTGAAAATGCCAGTTGTGTAAAGCTTGACATTTTGCATATTTTAAACAAAATATGGTTTGTTACCATTTCAGACAAACAAACATAAAGCCGTAAGGCAGTATAGCAAAAATACAGAAAGTCTATAGGGAATCCATAAAATTTCTGTTGCAATGTTTTAGAGAACAGACTCCACTTGATGGAAGAACTTTTACAAATTTTTATACAAACTACTTTCTTATTATTCCAATAGAGTTGTTCTTGGGAGCAGAAGAATATCAACTAAATGTACACTGGGAAGAGGTAATGGGCAATGTGTCCTTCTCTGCCTTTTGCTCACTGCTGGACCTGAGCAATAAAAGGAGAATTGTAGCCATGAATCACAAACACTAGTCTCTTAATATTGTCTTTCAAGAACAGGGCAGACAAATACCACTAAGGCAAGATGAGTCCCTTGGCTATCAAACTAGTTCGCCCTTTACAGAAACAGCATTTCAACAGTAACAAACTCCATATGGACAATTATCCTTGTTCAATTGTTCCAGGATCCAAGAAGGAGCTCTGAGGCAACTGATGAAATCAGAAAAGGCTTCTATTAATTTCACTGTTGAAGAATACTTAGTGCAAAGCATAACCCAACCCGAAGTAAAAGGAGCAACTCTTTTTGCATAAACACGCACAAAAGCCTTGCTGAAGTGTTAATTACGACATCTAGATGTCCACTAACATGAGAGACTGGGAGTTTTGCTATATTTTCAACCTCAATGAATTCTGTAAATAATGTTATGCTCCAGATTTCCAACGCTATGTTGTCAGGACTTTCTATGACAAATGCTGTCGGTCTGCAAAGGCTGAACTCTTATGGTCACATTGTTTTGGTTCTCATATCCCAGTTCTTTGGTGAAAAATTTGTGGACCCCTTTTAATGGAAAGGATATCATGGAATCTGAACAGTTCCATGAGCTTCTGTCAGGCAAAAAGTGGCCTCTATTTTATTTCTTTAATCCTTTGGTGGTGAAATTGAAACTATTTTTATAACTTTTTATCTTGTTTTATGGTTTTATTTGTATATTTGTGCTTGAACTTGTTGAACTCGTTTTTGACTTTATACTGTTTTGTTATCTTATCGTTTTTGTTTTATATTTTAACTTGTATACATTTTGTCTTCCTCTGGGTTTGACCCCATGTTAGCCGCCAGGGAGATGGTGGCAGGATACAAAAATAAAGCATTGTTGTTGTTGTTGTTGTTATTATTATCTTGTGCTCTAAGTAACATATAGGAAATAATAGGAGTGAGCGCACCAACCAGATGAAAGGATGGCATGTTGAGGAGAATGTCACATTGAGGAGGAAGACAGTTTGGCAGTAGTAAGGGTCCACATTGAACAGGTTAAACCTCTTTGGGCCACAGATAGTTTTTTAGTGCCTCAATCCGGATTTGTGAGAAAGCGTCTCTCCCTCAGAGCAAGCAGTAAAGCAGGTTAATGTCAATTTCCCCTCCTTCCCTCAGCGTGGTGGCAAGTGGCAGTCCTTTTCTGAGGGAAAGAAGAAGTGCTTCAAGCTCTTGTCTCCGCTTCTCTTTCTTTGCCTTTGCCTCTGGGTTGCCTCTGTTGTCTCCTTCTCCACAACAACTTCATGGTGAAACTACATTTCTCCCTCTCAAGGGAGGGAAATGAATGGCAGGGAGTTGGTGGTTTTCCCCACTGGAGGAGGAGGAAGCAACAGAAGCAATCCTTTTATCCCTGCTCTCCACTACTTTTACACGTTTACAACTGAGACCAGTATTTCCAGCATCCTGACTGGATCTATTCGCAGTGCCCCCTTTGTCACAGGCCAATTTGGTAACTTTGGTGCATACAGAAAGGAAACACATAGAGGGAAAACCCTTGGAGGACATAATGGTGGGTTCCAATTGCTTCTCTGCTGCAGCACTGCATATAACCTTCCTTGAAAAGGGCCCTTCCACCTGGCTCTTTATCCCAGGATCTGATCGCTGATTATCTGCTTTAAACTGGAACAGATAAATCCCCACTGCTAAATAACCTGGGATAAACAGATAATCTGGGAAAAGATCCTGGGATATAGGGGCAGTGTGGAAGGGCCCCTAAAGAGCCTCTGCGGGCCACACCAATATTTGTGAGGACCGCATATGACCCCCAGACCACGTGTTGCACAGGCCTGTTTTAGAGACTAGGACACAAAGCAATGGATGTGAACTTCAGGGGGAAAAGATTCCACCTAAACAGTAGGGGAAAAGACCTGTTTAACAGTGAAATATCCTGCTTTGGAGTATGGTAGCACCCCCTCTTTTAGAAGTTTTAAACTGGCTGGATGGACATCTATCAGAAGTGCTTGACTTGTGCATTCCTGCATGGCAGGGGGTTGGATTGGACGGGTCTTGTGTTCTCTTCCAACTCTATGATTCTATGCCAAATGCTATAAGCTGTCTGTTGACCATCCCAGTTCTACACATCAAGGAAATGGCTTCATGAGGTGGTGTTTCATCATGATTCCTGCGTTGCTTTTACAGTTAACTTCTATTTTGACACAGCAGCACAAGATATGGCTTCTACCATCAAATCTAAAAGAAGCCCCCATCCTCTTTGCTATCAGTTTCTTCATGTGCAAAGCAACAAATATAAAGAAGAAGGGCTTCTGTTCATCCAGAACTTCTTCAAGCTAACAAGGACCCAGCAAAATCAATTTTCTTGTGGAACATGGCCATATCTATCTATCTATCTATCTATCTATCTATCTATCTATCTATCTATTTATTTGCAGTATTCATATTCCGCCCTTCTCACCCCAAAGGGGACTCAGGCTGGATCGCAGAACACATATATGGCAAACATTCAATGCTGAGTATAACAATGACAAGACAGACAACAGATAGAGGTACATATAGGCTTTCCCATCTTTCGGCATCTTTGGAGGCTGTTCTCAGTTCTGGCCACCGGGGGTGCTGTCACTCCATCTCCCTGCTGAAGAGCTTTCTTTGTTCATCCACTTCCTTCTTTTTTATGATCAAACACCAAGTCTAAATACCTCCCCGTTTTAATGCGGTTCCTATTTATCTACTCACATTTGTTTTTGAACTGCTAGGTAGGCAGAAACTGGGTTAAAGGTCAGGAGCTCAGCCTGACCAGGGCTTCAAAGTCTCAACCTTCTGGTTGGCAAGATTTATTGCAGTTTGGTAGTTAACCTGTTGTGCTAAAGTCTGGTCCATACAGCCTGGAAAACTCACAGCAACCCACCAATTTTCTTAATTACGTGGGGTGTCTTCATGTAATGAGGAATCCTTCCAGATATGTAATTTACCTAAAGAGGACGTTGACATGAGGGCCAACAGGGCTAGGTATCTCCCTGCCTTCATGCTGAAGGAAATGTGAGTGACCCTGAACAGTGCAGCCTGGAACAGAGTGCAAAGTTATGCTCCTAAGCATATTTATTTGTATGTTAGTTAAAGTGAATTCAATGGGACTTCCTTTCAAGTAAATGCATGCTTAGGACTGAGGTGCCAAAGCACTGCTGGGGTGAAAGCATTAGGGGACTAGAGAAGATTACAAGGCAGAAAAACACCATTCTCAAGCTATTAAAAGAGCTATTCCCTTTGTTTCTGCAGTAAATAAAACATCATTGGCTCCTTTAAACCATTCATTTGCATGAAAAGATTCATTTGCATTTGTTTATCTAATCCAGAAAGAGCCTACTATAATAGAGCACACTCTCACTCTCAATGAGGCTATTCTTTGGAGCACAACACTGGGCCTTCCTAGCAGCAATGCACTCAAGCTGGATTTTGGCAGTTCTGGAATCTGCTCCATAAATGAAATTATTTCCTTTATTGTATTTATTATATGTAATAGCTGACAGAGAAAAAACAATTATATCATTGGGAAGCACAATGAATTAAATGTACGGGAACCAAAACGAGGAGAATCCACCTCCCATTAGAAGCTATCACACATTAAAGAAACTTTAAGACTCTTCAGAACTCAGACCTTAGTGGCATACTCAATTTGGTAATAATTAAGGATGCTATATTTAAAAAGTTTGCAATACAATACAATAGCCCATTCAGATGTTTATTTGAATAAATGGAGAGGGCTAACCTACAACAGATTAAGTCCACTGACCTCCACATATTCCATCACGATACAGGACTTGGGTTTTTGCACACATTAGTGGCATGCTCCTTCAAATCCATTACTGATTTATGGAAATGCCATGGATTTTATAGAGGTTTCTTAGGAAAGAAATATAATACATAAGAAATCTAGGATAATCAACAACTACGCTGTTGGGGGACCGACTTGCCGAAGAGGTAGAAGACTTGTACTGAAGTACAGTAGAGTCTCACTTATCCAACACTCGCTTATCCAACATTCTGGATTATCCAACGCATTTTTGTAGTCAATGTTTTCAATACATCGTGATATTTTGGTGCTAAATTTGTAAATACACTAATTACTACATAGCATTACTGTGTATTGAACTACTTTTTCTGTCAAATTTGTCATATAACAATGTTTTGGTGCTTAATTTGTAAAATCATAATCTAACTTGATGTTTAATAGGCTTTTCCTTAAGCCCTCCTTATTATCCAACGTATTCACTTATCCAACATTCTGCCGGCCCGTTTATGTTGGATAAGTGAGACTCTACTGTAACTATGTTACTGGTTTGCTGTGAGTTTTCCAGGCTATATGGCCATGCTCCAGAAGCAGTGTCTCCTGATGTTTCGCCCACATCTATGGCAGGCATCCTCAGAGACTGTGAGGTCTGTTGGAAACTAGGCAAGTGGGGTTTATATATCTGTGGAATATCCAGACTCTTGTCATTCTCTTGCCCTAGGCATTCCATAGATATATAAACCCCACTTGCCTAGTTTCCAACAGACCTCACAACATCTGAGGATGCATGCCATAGATGTGGGAGAAACGTCAGGAGAGACTGTTTCTGGAACATGGCCATACAGCCTGGAAAACTCACAGCAACCCAGAGATTCTGGCCATTAAAGCCTTCAACAGCACAGCTATAGTACTGTTGATAATTCTTCCTTCTTTTGTAGGAACAAATGGCACATATTTTCCCAGACCAACGCTATTCTGCATTACATAATTTAAAAATCTTAATTTATGTATAATAATAATAATAACAACTACAATAGCAACAATAATAATTTATTTCTTATAACCCACCTGCATTTCCCCGAAGGGACTTGGGGCAGCTCACATGGGGACAAGCCCTAAAAACATCAGTTTGATGTACAATTAAAGTACAATACAAATTACAAGATTAAAACATAGCAAAACAATTATTTAAAACATCTTAAACGAACACACAACCAAATCAATTACAGAGCAAAAGTGGAACTATTCAAGTTGCATGGAAGGGGCAGGCTGTGCCATCATGGATAATTGACAAGAAAAGAAGAGAAATATGCTGTGTGCAACAAATAAGAGATGAAAAGCTCAACGTTCATATACAAAGAGCCAAGGGTTGAGGAAATTAGAAAAGACAACGTTAACAGATAACAGGGCATGTGTTGACAAACTGACATTAGCTGAAACCTGCCCATTTTCAGTCCATACTACTACATAACTTAATGCATCATATATAACTATACTCAAGGCTTCTATGATATTGCATTGGTGTATTTTTATTGACTGGACTCTTTTCCAGTTTATTCAATTTCAGGTCCCAAATTTTGGGATGTTGACCATTTATAAAGAAAGAAAGATGTGCAGCACTTAATTGATGAATGTGGAGAATATGCTAACTTATCCATGCATTTCTCTTTAAACAAAATATAAAACAATGTTTTCATTTGGCTTTTAGGAAGAGCAAAAACTTGTTAACAGCTATGTCCTGATGGTCCACACTTCATGCCATTAATTTCTACTGTCCTTCACTGCCATTATGAATTCAGCACTATTCACATCCAGTCGGTCTGCTTCCAGTTATCAGAGTTCAATCCAAATCACCCCTTTGGTGATAGTATTGGACAGGATTTTGTATTGGCCGAAAACACCAAATTCTGCGTCCTTTAATTTGCCCAGTTAATCTCCCCCAAGTCCATATACACATACTTTGAAATCCCGGGGGCATGAATTAAATTAAAAGAAAAACATGCAGCACTCGGTTGATGCCAGAGCCCCCAAGTGTTTTGAGAGAAATCCACTTAAGATGCGTATGCTGAGTAGACTACAGTGTGGCAGAGAAATAACACAGAGCTAAAGCTTCAAATCATTTACTTGGAAGTAACCTCACTGGTTGTTGTATGTTTTCCAGGCTGTATGGCATGTTCTTCTCTCACCCTGGACTTTCCACAGATCTATATATATATAAACCTTCCTTGCTTAGTTTTCCAACAGACCTCACAACCTCTGAGGATGCCTGTCATAGATGTGGGCGAAATGTCAGGAGAGAATACTTCTGGAACATGGCCATATAGCCCGGAAAACATACAACAACCCTGTGATCCTGGCCATGAAAGCCTTCAACAACACAACCTCACTGGTGTTTATAGCACTACTCCACAATCCAGCATATAAAGAGTGTTGCTGCTTTATTACTTTTGGTGATCGGGTTTGTTCTGCTTGCTAGGGAAAAAAGAAAAGACACAGGAAGCTTTTTGTTTAATTGCCTGACTGTCTTCAGTAAACAATACAAAGTGATTAGAGATGTTTTTTGGCATGTACGGGGCCAAGCCACCTAGTGAGAGTTCAAAGAACAAAGCCAGTGCTCATTGGGAGAAATTACGCAGCTAACTAAACTTGTACATCTTGGAGCCAGCCATTTCTCCAGCATCTTTGCCCATTTATCAACGCACAATTACTGTCACCATTGTGTGGTGTCATTAGGCGTAAGGTTACAAGTGCCAGTTGGAATTTAAAGGAAAAAAATCACAGTTATGTTGGCATAATTTTTCATTATCATCTTCATTAACCAGAGCTGGTGGGAGTAAGAGTTTATCCTTGCTCTTGTCATTGTCATGGCAACACTTCCAACGCTAGTCTGCTGAGAGTCCACCCAATGCAAAAAAACAAAAACAACAACAAAAACACCCTGAATGTCCTCATTATTCCGCCTCTCACACACTCGCCCATGCCAAGGGTGATGCGAGTTGCAGAGGGCCCTTGATTTATCCCTTGTGATTTCTCTTGACAGCCTGGTATGGTGTCTCAGCTTAAGGCAATCGGTCTGATTTCACAGTTTAATTACTGCTAATCTGAAGGAGCGTGGCCAATGCTAATGAGCCAGCGGCAATCAAAGCCGTAATGGCTAAACTCACTCCGTTTCATTCTTCCCCCACCTTTGGAAATAAGCACGGCATAACCCCGCCCTGAAGCATACTGAGAGAAGAGATGAGGAGCCTGATATATAATACGTTACGAAATCAATATGTTATTGTAATCTTGCTCTGCAGTTGCTGAAGGAAAACAGTATTATCTGTTGTTAAAACATCCCCAGTATTTTGTGGCATAGATCTTGCAATCACCCTGACCCTTAAATAGCGCACAGTGGCAGTCAAGTGAGGTAATTATTAAGGAAATGGCCAAAGACACAAATCTTTGTAATGTTGGGAAGGTCAAGCACGAACACACAAATAGTCTGCACATTTCAGAAACTTTGCATCTGACCCTTTTTGTTAGAAAACCTTTGGCCGGTTTCCCATACCTTACCTCATATGAGCTTTTAAAATATGAGGACTGAGATGCTGTGCTGAAAATGGCCCAAAGTAGCAATCAACAGCAAAAGAACAGTAGGCAGGAGCCTGCAAAACTCCTGGTGCTCTTTGCCAAAAGGAGAAAGGAAAGAAGAGTCAAATTAGCTACCAGTACAAGACCGTGGATTGCTAGATTTGTGCAGAATTTTAGATCTTGTTGCTACAGAGAATTTTTTTGGTTACACACACTAATTTTGCTATTAATTTAGCATCAGCACAGCTTAAGCAATGATGAAGGAAGCGGGAACTCTCAACTTCACGGGATGGAAGCACGGCCCCCGGGATGGCTGATGTAGGCACATGGCCGCTGAAAAGCTAGCTGGGCCCAGAAAGGCCGAGTGTTTGATGCATGGCATTTTATTTCTAAACACTTAATACAGAGTGTTCTTTCTTACAAAAGTAGGTCTAAGTCGACTGAAAGGTCAGCCTTGCACAGTATAATGGCAAATATTCACCAAGAAAAATATTCCCTAGCATGAAGATACAGTGGTAGTAGGTTCATCTGTTCAACTTCTGCCTATTAAACAACTGTTAAAGATGCAAGTGTCCTGCTTTAAGTGGAGTGGGATAAAGGGCCAACCACTGATGCAACTTGTTCAATAAGACAACCCAGATGGTTTAAACAGTTAAAACAGTTAAAAACATGGCTGATTTGCTGTGCTTTTGACTAGACAAGCCCATTATAACCTGGCCCATATCCATATTGAAAATCTCCCTGTCATTTTATAGTTTGTCTTCCATTCCAGATTTATCTCCCTACCTGTCTTGTTTTTTGGATATATGTTCTATTTTGACATAAACATTCTCTCCTCAGTTTGACTTTCACCCGTATTGTTGTTCTATACTAGACTTTTAATGCCTTAAATGATTGTTTTAATATTTTTGTTTTAATTATGTTTTATTTAAATTATGACTTGTCTAATTAGTTTTTAATGTTGATGCTTGTCTTAATTATTCATTTTATGATGTTATATGATATGCTGGGCTTGGCCCCATGTGAGCCGCTCCGTTGGAGAGATGGAGGCGGCATACAAAAATAAAGTTTATTATTATTATTATTTTTATTATTATTATTATTATTTAAGCTCATTGGCACATCTGTCACATAAGAGGAAAAAGTAAGGAAAATAGGTTAAAGATATGCAGTTAAGAGAGAAATAAGGAGACAGCACTGTGATAATCACATAAAGAAAATCTAGTGCAGGGATTCCCAAACTAAGGCCCATGGGCCAGATGTTACCTTCCAATGTAATTTACTAAGCCCCTGCTGCAAACTTTAGATTTAGGGTTGCACTAAGTCTGAAACAACTTAAAGGCACACAATAGCAACAATCGTAATTAACTTGACTATCTTGTCAGCCAAAAGCAGGCCCACACTTCCTATTGCAATACTGGTAAATTTATGTTGGTTAAAAGTTTTCTTCATTTTAAATATTGTATTGTTCTTTTAATTTTTGCACTACAAATAAGATATATGCAGTGTGCATAGTAATTCATTTTTTTTTCAAACTATAGTCTGGCCCCCCAACAGTCTGAGGGACTGTGAACTGGCCCTCTGCTTAAAAAGTCTGAGGACAAAATGTGTAGTGAAAAGGTGGTAAAATCTGCCTATATGGACAATTTTTCTTTGTAGTCCAGAATTATTAAATAATATTGTTAGTTACAAGTTGTTTCTACCTTAGTCTTTTTGCACTAGACCATTTCTAGAGGCAGTGTACTAAGGCAGTAAATATATGGAATGCAAACTGCTGATGCAATAGTTAAGTAATATTGGAATCTCAGTTTGGGTTATGGTTTCCTTGACAGTTATGAAAACTGCTCTTCTGTATCTCTTTCTGTTACTGAAATGCATCCATATTTCATTTCCTACTTCTTTTAGCTCAGGCAAAACCTACTAAAAATTTAGAAGACAGAAGCTTGGGCTCAAACCTTTGCTTCAGCCTGAGTCCTGGCAATGTCTGTAAGAAGCCCTGTGAGCTGACTGGAACTGAGATAAATGTGGCTGTGGATGGAGTCTCTACCGGAAGTCAAACAACATTGTGTGATGGGAAGTGTGCCCATCTGTCATTGGACTAGTGGGGAAGTGTCCTAGGATCAGGCCTGTAGTGAGGGGGCGGTTTTAGGGGTTCAACCCCCCCCCCTGAAATGTTTCAGGTTATAAAAAAAAACCCTGGTTTACTCATGAATTTTAACTGGTTAACCAAATCCCTATGCTAAGTCTATGAGACACAAAACATTAAGAGTCCCTCCAGGCACTATCTCAAGCAGATATTGACAGGTTTGTAGCGGGGAGGGGTGTGTGCTAGGAGTTAAACCCCCCCCCCCCCGAAATTTTCAACCCCCCCCCCCCCCCGAAATTTTTTTCTGGCTACGGCCCTGCCTAGGATGCTAAAAAATCCCCATGTAATGAAATGGCATATCCACTCTTCAACCTTGCCCCATCCATAGTTGGTTAATCCCCCTTGGTCACAACCTCAGGAGCGTAAGTAGGCCGGGATGGTATCCTCAGATGGTATCAAATCTGTACCCTAGTTACTGGTCCACCTGCATTTCCAGAACAGGTGATCAAATATCTGAGCTGCTGTCCTCAGCCCTCTTCAACTGAGAAGCTTAGTATTCAAAGTTATAGCTATATTGCTGTATTTCATCCTTAAAAGGAGATGGTAAAGTGGACTAGAGTCCGCAAAAGCTTATGGTAGTCCCGGTCTCAAAGGATGTGTACACACAGGGAATGATCTCTCTCTTGGGAGAACAAACTCACAGTATCATTACAGAACTATAGTGCTAATCTTCTAGAGAGATAAAAACAAATTAATTGTAAGGAAGTGCCAGGAGAGAACTATAAGGAGGTTTGAAAATAGAAACACAGCTGGAGAGGTGGACTGGATATGTAAAAGTGAGTTGAACACACCCAGATCAGGCACTCCAACCCACGTCACATGCAAGATGTTTACCCACAAACTAAAATGTGACATCTCCTCCACCAAGGATTTTTTTTAAGACAGCAAGAAAGGGAAGCAAAGATTTTTGGAAAATATGGGGAAATTTTATTGAGTATATTTTTAATGGGGGAAAGGCGTGCAAGCCAGCAATAGAGGCAATGAAATTTTGGACTTGTGAAACAATATGAGTTGGTTGGTCTTGGTGAAGAGGGGCACAAAGTAAGGGGAGTGGGGGAAGATATAACAATAATAATAAGAATAATAACAATAAAAAATTTAAAAAAACATGTATAAGTAGATAAAAAGTGTGTAGTAGAGAGATATGTAGTAAAGTTGTAATGGAAAAGTCCAAAACTGATAAGAAATATGCTTAAAGATGTTTTGGGATTTGATTTTTCTTTATTGTCGGATTGTATACAATATATGTTTAAGATACTGTAAAATGAGAAGAATATATACTTATAGATTTTGATTGATAAATTAATAATAAAAATATTAATTATAAAACATGTATAAGTAGATTAAAAAGTGTGTAGTAGAGAGATATGTAGTAAAGTTGTAATGGAAACGTTAAAAACTGATAAGAAATAGGCTTAAAGATGTTCTTCATATTGTATACAATATATGTTTAAGATATTGTAAAATGAGGAATGTTAAAAAATAAAAAAAATAAAGGGAAGCAAGAAAAGTTATGAAGAAGTGAATTGCATCACATGGAATAAATTGCTCAAAATGATCCTGTCTAGACCAAAGCTTCTTAAACTTTTTCTACCTCTGACTCCTTTCTGCCTGGGAAATTTGTATGCAATCCCTGGTATATGGGTATATACTGTAAAAGAGGTACAGTAGAGTCTCACTTATCCAACATAAACGGCCGGCAGAATGTTGGATAAGCGAATATGTTGGATAATAAGGAGGCATTAAGGAAAAGCCTATTAAACATCAAATTAGTTTATGATTTTACAAATTAAGCACCAAAACAACATGTTATACAACAAATTTGACAGAAAAAGTAGTTCAATACACAGTAATGCTATGTAGTAATTACTGTATTTACGAATTTAGCACCAAAATATCATGATATATTGAAAACATTGACTACAAAAATGCATTGGATAATCCAGAATGTTGGATAAGCGAGTGTTGGATAAGTGAGACTCTACTGTTTTTACTGATAATAAATCAACATTTGCAAGGCTTGCTAAACAGGCTAATTTTTGTTTTTATGAAATACAGCTAGCAGTGGGTACCCAGGTGTTTTGGCCTACAACTCCCAGAAATCCCAACCAGTTTACCAGCTGTTAGGATTTCTGAGAGTTGAAGGCCAAAACATCTGGGGACCCACAGGTTGAGAACCACTGAGCTAAAGCATCTTCTGCTGTGTCCACTGTAAATGCTACACTTTGTTGCTAATTGATTCATGTAAATGTCTAGGTGGTGTTCAGAAATCTTTTACTGCCACCAAACATTGAGTTAAAGGAACCTCATTTAGGGTTGGGGCTCAGAGTTTACGAAGCAGTGGTCTATATGATCCTATATATTCCATCAGTCTTAACCTAACATTTAGTAATCAAAATAAAGATCTTTCCCCCTTATTAAAATATCCAATTTGTAGTATGATTCATGCAGGTAGGAAGATATATGTCGGTATAAATGTGTAAAGGTCTCTCACCTGTAGACATAAATCAAGAGAAAGATTGAAGAAATTCCTAACAATGCAAATAAAGAATCATTTCATTTCCCCCATTTATATGCCACCTTTCTCCTTTCACAGACTCAAGACATGCTTTACGCACAATTTCCCCACTAGAATTGCCCTAGATCTCTTTGAATGATGTTTGTCATCTGAAAATTCACAGCAGGATCAAAAGATGCTGCCGCATACAGCTGTTTCATAATATAGTAAGTAACTGGGCCAGTTACAAAATTATATTCTGAATCCAAGCACATTCCCATTTTATTCCAGAGAACTCAGTTTCAAGTAAGTGTGCAGAGGACTGCAGACTTAGGATGTTCAGTTGTGAGATATAATCCAAATTATAAATGACTTTGGCAATGCAAAGGGATTGGGGGGGGGGGGAGAGAAATACTATTACTATTTTATCATACTTCCAACTATTCGAATGATACAAAACAAAACCTTGCTCATTAATGTATAATAGCCATGAATTAAGGAAAAGAATATGGCTTAGCTCACATGTTGACATGGGTCTTGGTAAACAGTTCCATTAACACTTAACAAATGGCATTATTTCACCATTTGGTGTCTGTTATGGTTCATAGTCCTCTCCATGGAGACTGTACCTAACAGTTGGATATGCTACTTTTCAATTATTGTTTTTATTTTATCTTTTCATATCTGTACCACTAGCCTCTTGGTGAGCAGAAGATACAATTCTGCTGAGCCACATTTTTCATATTTATTCAGTTTCTCTTGATATTCATCAAACTCAAAATTACACGATTAGGTCACAGTAGAATTCTGGCTGATAAGAAAAATAAAATTAATTCCCTCAGTCCAAAAGAGAGAGTTTATTAAACAAATTTAATTAAATATTAACAGGAATAACAATCATTTCTGCATAATGCACAAGGGACTGAGATAACCAATGACACAACATCCTACTAGAAAATGCTAATTAAAATACCTGAACACAGCCAGTGTTGCGATAGGGGAAAATCTTTGAATAAATGCTTATTTTATCTAAGGGATTCACATTTTTCTTAGTTTATGGAATTAATTTGTAAGCCTTTCTGCCTTAAAATATTAGGAAGGAAGAATTCAAAATCTGTTTCTTTTCTGGACTAAGAAAGAATAATGAATTATTATCTGTAATAGTAATGCTAGCTTCCCTATTTTTTTTAAAATGTAATAATTCTAGTGCAATCCTATTTCTCAGGAGCAAGTCCCATTATGTTTCATGAGGGTAATTCCTAGGTGAGCATGCCTACAAACGCCTCTGTAATCACATAAAGGTTGAATATTGAGAGATATACTGTATTACCAAATGGAAGTAGCCAAATATGAGCAATGAAATTTAAGTTCCCCCATAGGTAAAATAATATGTGAAAAGATTTTGCAATTCTTAAACAGACCAACATGGAATACAAATAGTACACCGACTTTCATCTTATCAATATAAGATTACAGTGTTCCCTCACTACTTCGCGGTTCGTTTTTTGCGGATTCGCTGTTTTGCATTTTTCAATAAACTCTAAAAGAATATTATAAATCATAAAAAATTACAATTTACAGCCTAAGGAAGGGAGGAAGGAGAAGGCGAAGGGAGAGAAAAGGAGCCCAAGAGCCAACAGGAGGAGAAGGAGGCGATTTATCAACACATGATTGATTGATAAAGACTTAAAATAGTGTATAACGACTAAAATAATGTACAAATATATAGCGTCCCTACTTCGCGGATTTTCACTTATTGTAGGTGGTTCTGGAACCTAACCCCCACGATAAGTGAGGGAACACTATATTAGACTTTTTAAGCCAATTATTTGATCTATGACACCATGAAGATATTTGAGAGCTAAACTAGAAGTTTGTACTGTGTAGTGAGTGGCCCTCAATATGCTTAGTATACAGCACTATATGGTAATGCTTTGCTGTGTTTCACACAGATAAGAATTCACATAGAATCAATTGTGTAAGAAAAGAATGCCTCTTGCATCAGATCTAGTCTAGAATTCTGCATCCCATGTTGATCAACCAGTTTGGTCAAGATTTACATTGAATGAGACCATCATGTTTCCCTTGTGCCCTAACTGCTGCACCCCACCAAACAGCACTCCTCACATCACTGCTACTGTTGGTTCTTTGTTTTGTGGCCCAAAATGAACTTTTTGTCCTTCTAACCTCCAAATTTCATGCTTGCAAGAGCAACAGTATTGAGAAGACAACCACAAAATATGGACAGTAGGCAGCTTCATTTTGCTCTACTAACTTGTTTGAATTCCTGAAAAAGGAAACTATGAAATATAGCAGTTTCTCTTGAAGAGGCTCTGTGTCTTGTGTTATCATCTTCCCATAAGGAACCACAGAACAGGAAGCCCCAAGGTAGGACTTGTGAGCACTACTATGTTTAGTTATACTCTCTTAGATCCTGCCAGGCTCCCTATTCTTCCTGATTTTGTAATCCACATAGTTTGAACTGCAGGAATGACCTGTAGCAAAATGAAATGCTTGCCTAGAAATCTATTTTGATGTTGAAGATGCCTCCCACCCTACAATGTGTAGGGTGGGAGGCATCTTCAACATCCAAATAGATTAAAACAGTCCTTAAATAAAACAGTCCTTCGTAGCATTTTTTGATAAATAGCAATGGCCAGCAACCACAGCCTACTGCTTAACTATGAAATCCAGGTAGGAAAAAGAAGCAGTAAATTGAATTGATGTAGTCACAAATATCCTGGGAGATAAAAGGAATAGTGAACAGTGTGTACATTATGGGATAAGGATGTTTCACCTTGGGTTTGTTGTTGGAGCTTCTTTTCCATTTGTTTGCATAACACATTGGGCATGTGTGTATGCACATGTTGCCTTTTAATGTATTTTAGTGTGAGTAGATGTTTTATCCATGTAGAGATATATATACACACACACACACACACACACACACACACACACACACAAGTGTTTTCCCATTACCAGTTTGGATTCTCTGAAAATTGATTCGTTGTTGAGCTTTGTACAGGAAGAGTTATTTGACATTTGGGACTCATATTGCCATGTCCTCAGATTCCAGGCTGCATTGTTTCTGAGACTCATCATTTTGCTTCTGTGAACTAGATGTTGTATCAGCAAATAGGATGGTTTTCAGTTTGGAGTTATACCCTACCTCTACTTTGAATATAGATTATTAGACAAATCATTCCCCCCACCCCTGCTGAGCAATAAGTGTTTTGTATTCATGACCGACCATTGCCAAATAAAACAGAAATTTAGTGAGATACTATTAGTGCTTTCTCAGAATTCTAAATGAGCTTACTAGTCCAAAATAGTTGCCAACAAGAAACATGGAATACCGCAGGAGAGATCAGTTACGTCTCCTCGAACGTGGAATGGAAAACCTTCTGAGGATGATACATTTATGATTCTGATGGCAAATTCATCTTCCACCATGGTAAGAAGGTAATGGGGACATCTATTTGAGGAGCAGAAGCCTAGGGTGGTGGGAAGAGAAAGACCGGGTGACAAATAAGACTTGTTGGTTGGTGTGCCAGTTAACGTGTGCCTATGTGAGTTAAGAAAGTCTATGCATATGTTTATGTGTGAACGTGAGGGAGCGAGATGGAGTAAGTTTGCGAGAGGATACTGACTACCAGCCTACCTAGAGAAGAATACTACATCCACCAACTGGTCTAAATTCTGTTATTAATCTGGACTAATAAATTAATGGAATTTGCCTATGTGTTGACTAGGCAACTAACAGTTGCCTGAACAGGTCTACACTTGCTGGGACTAAGAAACAGGATACAGCCCCTAATATGCTGGCCATGGTCACTTTAAGCTCTGAACATGATGTTGCCTTTGTCTGCCACCATATTAGATGCTCTACTGATCACTCCACTTGTGTAACTTTTGTTGAAGCATTCATCTTCTGTTTTTTTAAAAAGTTCAATGTATTTTTTATCATGGTTTCATTATATTTTCTTGCATAATTGCACACAAAAAACATAACTTGGCTGAGAATGGAGGGAAGGGTCTATTGCAAAAGTAAAATTATTCCACCAGCATATTTTTCATGCTCTCTACCATAACACAAGGCATATTGTTGTAAGTCAAAGGCACTTGGATAATTTGCTATCTTGAATCCTTATGACCAGGAAATGGTATTTACAGTTCTGTTGTTGGGCTGAGTAGATCAATAAGTACCGCTCCGGCTGGAAGGTAACGGCGGTCCATGCAGTCATGCCGGCCACATGACCTTGGAGGTGTCTACGGACAACTCCGGCTCTTTGGCTTAGAAATGGAGATGAGCACCAACCCCCAGAGTCAGACATGACTGGACTTAATGTCAGGGGAAACCTTTACCTTTACCTTACTCTTGAGCCATTTCCCAGGCTACAAACTAGTAATCTTATATGGCATTCAAACCTACCGTTCTCTCGCTGGAGATCAATCCTAATGATCTGAACAGGACTTGTTTCTGAAAAGATATGCACAGGATTACACAGCCCAACAAAGGCCATCTGACTTCTGGATGGTTGGCAGTGTAGGAAGACATCACATGAACATATCGGCAGTCTCTGCATTCATGAGCTTTAAATGATTTGTGAATAGGATTATAACATTTGACAGATCCAAAACCAGCAGACTTTTCTGGTTTAGGAGACCTCTAACTTTATAAATATTGTAAAAATCCCCTTTTAATAGTTTAAAGGAATTACTTATTCTGCTGGCAAATATTCTTATTAAAACACTTCGACAAAGCTAACCAAGAGAGCTTTTCTGCAGAGGCAGAAGGAAGTCGCAGAGGAGTCAAAGAGCAAACTGCATGGCAGCTGAAATGTGAGCGCTTCTGAGAATTCATTTTAAAATTTGGGAGAGAGGGAGCAGCTCACATCCTGGGCAGGGAACTGGCAGGCGGGTATCCTTTCAAGGAGTAATTTCTCAAATGATATTCTGCTCACTGGCAAGCTCTGGTGTTATTGAAACTGTATTTCTTGAATTGTTTGAACTGGTCCAATTTCTAACCTATAATAAAGCTGCCGCCTTCTGTTATTCTAAAGGCATACTGCTGTTGTTTTTTTCCTCCAGGAAAGGGGTGAAATGGCAATGGCCCTGCCTCTCTCTTGAAATAAAGAAATCAGAGAAAATAGACAAGACAAAGAAGGATGAGGTTAAGTTTCAGACACATCTAGATTGTCTAGTAAGGGACAATTTCGAGATGGGGGGGAGGACTGGGAAATGGGGGAGGGGGAGAAGCCTAAGGCAAACAAATAATAAATGCGGCAGAGATAAAGAAATAGGAGAACAAAACAGAGTCACATTTCATCTCAGCAACTCTGGATAATTCCCTTTCCTGTTAGAAAAGGTCTTTAAAGGATAACTGTACTAGAGAACTCTCAATTCAACTTGAGTTAGCAGGGCTGGGATGATTAGGAGGATTCTAATACATTTTCATTCATTGCAGCCACTGAAGCCAGAAGCCCATTCGAGTTAGGCCGATAGGATACAATTCCTGAACGGAAGAGAAAAGGATATCATCTAATATTGATATCCTCCACCAACTGGCATTGCATAAAATAACAGGAGTCACATGGGGGTTTGGCTTTCATTTTTACAGGTCACCAGATATCAGGCTATCATTTGCTTTAATTCACCAAAATAGGTGAGGCGTGGATTGCAGGCAGAAGTTTCAGTGATGTGCAGTGATCAGAGAGTTTAAATTTAGACACCTTTAAAGGGTCTGACCTTGTGGACTCGGTATGCTAGTCAGTATCTTTAAAATATTACCGAGAGACACAAGACAGGAAATAAATGCAATGGTAAATGTGGGCTTTCCACATTATTTGCCCAATTGGCTTATTTCTGCCGTGGTGTCTTGTATCCTTTTATTGGAGGATCAATCTTGTTATTGGTGTTTTAATGTAAACTAAATAAAATACAAACAAATATGTAGTCTGGTCTCTTTGATGTGGTGTGTATCTCACATTTCTTTGCATACAAACCCATTCGCATACATAACCAATTTGTTCTTGGCTCAACAAACCATATGTATACAGTGTTCCCTCACTACTTCATGGTTCACTTTTCATGGATTAGCTGTTTTGCAGTTTTTCAATAAACTCTAAAAGATTATTATAAATCATAAAAAATTACAATTTACAGCCTAAGGAAGGGAGGAAGGAGAAGCCAAAAGGAGAGAATAGGAGCCCAAGCAGCAACAGGAGGAGAAGGAGGCAATTTATCAATGCACGATTGGTTAATAAAGACTTAAAATAGTGTATAACTACTAAAATAATGTATAAATATTAAAATAAATATTGCATTCCTACTTCGTGGATTTTCACTTTTTTGCAGGTGGTCCTGGAACCTAGCCCCAGCAATAAGTGTATACTATTTATTAATTGGGCTTCCAACCCATGAAAGGCTTTTATTTTGGGTTTTTGTCAAGAGTAACCCAACAAATAAACAAACAAATAAATGTGCATATTGCAAAATGTCAGAGAAAGTACACATTTCTTTCAAAGCTTGGGAAAGTAACCATTTTGAATTATAGTCAGTATGAACACAATTTCCTAGTTATAAGCTTTACAATTTTAGAAATGAAGTTGTAACTGAAAGTAAAGCCCTTCTTGAACATTTCCTTTTTGCATCAAACTTGAAAATGCAGAAACATCTTGCTCTTAGGTTCTCAGCATAAAGACCAGGTGAAATGCCTTGCTTCACCTGGCATCCGGGAGAAAAGAGAGTGGCATCGGACAAATCTATCATCCTGCATACAGCTCCCAAACCACGGTTTGTGGTCTCCAACTTTTCAGCCTCTCAAATCTCCTACCGGTGAGGCCCCGTGTTTGCTCCATTGGAGTCAGCACAAAATGGGAACCCTTCTGTGTTGAAGGGAAAGCACTCAGTTATGCTTTCATGCTGGTTGTGGGTGGGGCCTTCCTCTAGATGGGATTTTTTTTCTTCATGTCAGGAGCAACCTAGTGTCCTAGGATGCTGAATTCATCCCATCCAATGAGGTAGTTAGTAACACATCACAATGTGTTTTTAAAAGTTCAGTCCATCAGAACTTGGCAAGGTCCAGGTGTAATAGACAGATTTGTCACTAAATCCATTTCCTTGCCCTTGACAGCACTAGGGCATACTATGCTTATGCTTGATCAGTTACTTTACCAGATTAGGAATGCAGTGTTGTGGTTCTAGGATCTGATATGGCTTCCTGATTATGGCTTATCAATGCCATAAGGAGCCATTAGAGAAAATTAATCCTTGGTGACTGCATCTAATTTATCCTACAGAAAACCATTTGGGAGGTTATGAGACTTTCCTTTATATAACATAAAGTATCAGATGTGGCAGACAAGCTTATTCCTATTCTTATCTATAAAGACAATCCCAATTTCTAAATAAAGGATGTTGGCTGAGTTTGGTATCAAGAACATGGGATAGGAAAGAATAGTATACAAAGCTGTGAGTGTATCTGATGGCCAGCAACACAGCAGTTTAATATTTAACAGTTTAAATATTAATAGTAGCAGTGTAAGTACCATTGGTGATATCACTGAAGCTGTGATAGCATTAAGTTGTATCTGGGACTTCATAAGAAACAACTGTTGCTTGATGAGCAAAGTGGGTGACCACTGACTACTATTTGCCATACCAAGAAGGTTGCTACCACAGGTTCAGAATCCCTTATACAAAAGGCTTGGGACTAAAACAGTTTTGGAGTTCAGAGTTTTTTTCAGATTTGGAATACCTGTATTTGCATATTCATACATGAGATATTTTGGAAATGGAATTCAAGCCTAAAAGTAACATTCATCTATGTTTCATGTATACCCTCTGCATAAACTGAAGATAATGTTATACACAATATTTCTAATGCTTTGATACATGAAATGAAGTTGGTGTATTGACCCATCAGAAAGGGAAAGTGCCACTATCTCAGTCACTCATATGGACAATTTCATATTCTGGAGTATTTTGTATTTCAGGATCCCAGATCAGGAATCTCAACCTGTATTTGCAATTACTGCAGGTGGCAAACATTGTTAGAAGTTTAATCAACTAACCGAAGATTCCAGGTGTAGTATGTATTGGGTTTAAATCTTAGTTGAAAGACCAGTGTTCACTACTCCCAGGATAGAGTGAACAAACTAAAATGATTTCTGGGAATTTGCATTTCTATGTTTATGTTGCAGCATTGCTTTCAGAACAGTAGGTAAAGGTTTTATAAGGGTTTTGCTTTTAAAAGTAGTCATGATTATTCATAGCAACCTGACAGGAATTCATTATGAATAGGCTTCAAAACAGAAACAAATCTGCATCAAAAGAGTTGAGAATTGAAATCTACCTGAACCAAATAAACTATTCACACTTTGATTGCTACCTTCAAAAACACCTCTTCTCAGTTTTCGAAGATACTGAGAAACTCAGGAGCTGCCCTCTTCGTTCTCTTTGCATAATACAAGGCTAAGGCTGGACTCTTCAACCCACTGGGCAGAGAGCCACGGTGACATCAGATGACTTGATGTTTTCACAAGAAATGTTCCCTTTAACATCTGTCTTCTTCTGAATTCATCTTTCCAGAGATGAAAGAAAAAAAATACCACTAAAAGCCTTTCGTAAGCAAATACTGATATCGCTAGTATCTTGTTTGGCTTTCAAAGCAGGTCTCTTTCATGGACGAACAGCTGCATTAGAAGGTCCAACATTTAATTCTAATGCATTTAAATAAACAGCTGTAAGAAGAGTCTATTGTTTTCCTGGCAGTAATGGCTATTTTTCAACCAAGAGAGAGGGAGAATCCAATCCTTTTTGTTTGTTAAATCTGTAGTGAGTATAACAGCAAAGTAATGCTAATGATGCTGGATTTCATCTCTGGCAGCTTGCATTCCTACCATGCTCCTTGGAATCCTGCTATGTGGGGGAATATTGTTGATTTCATCACGATAACCCTGTGCTGGAAGTACAAAGCCAGCCATGGGGATGGGGAAAACTGTGACTTCCTGTCGTGCATCCCTTTCTGCTACAAAAGTGCCAAATCCCTTCCTGGGCAGGTGTCCAGTTCCTTTCAGATTCTGAAGCATGGTGAGACATTGCTTGTGTGTATTCTTACATAAAGCTCTATCTGCCAGAACTCTCTTTGTTATACATGCCTGTTAAAGTATTGTTTATGGCAAGATAATTTTTAGCATTTTTAAAAAATGGGTTTTGGAGCACTGCCATAAAGTATGTTTTGAAAGAGGAAATACGAAAGGTACGGGGCATGTGGGTAAAATTTTCAGCGATAGATTTAAGACACACAGGAAAAAAGGCCTTCTTTACAACACACAATTGATTTAAGGAATCAAGACCAGAGTATGTGTTGATGGGTGATAGCATGCATGGGGTACAGACATATGAATGGCATATAGCCCTGTGGCTATTATTTCTGTAGTCTGCTACTTAAGAACAGTTATAATGGGAGAGGCATACTGATTTCATGCCTTATTTTTGGACTTCTGAGAGGTGTTTTGGTTGGCCATTGGATGGAAGAGGATGCTAGGTTAAATGAATCTGCTTCAGTCGATTTATTATGTTATATGTTTAAAACCCAGTGGCTCAGAGGGTTAAACCCCTGAGCTGCCGACCTTGCTGACCGAAAGGTCGGTGGTTCCAATCCGGGGAGCGGAGTGAGCTCCCGCTGTTAGCCCCAACTTCTGCCAACCTAGCAGTTCGAAAATACGCAAAAGTGAGTAGATCGGTAGGTACCGCTTTGGCGGGAAGGTATCAGTGCTCCATGTAGTCATGCCAGCTACATGACCTTGGAGGGGTCTAGGGACAACGCTGGCTCTTCGGCTTAAAAATGGGGATGAGCACCACTTCCTAGAGTTGGACACAACTAGATTTAATGTCAAGGGGAAATCTTTACCTTTACCTATATTTTAAAAGGGTTGGAATCTATGGTTGAGGACAATATGATAATGTGGAAAAGTATTACAACTAAAGAAATGAGAGCTTGTATTATTCTAACACAGAAAGCCTGTAGAATGCCATGACAGGCTGTGTCGATGAGCATTTGACATTTCTCTGCTTGTTCTTGGAGGCTATTTGTGCAACACTCCATGTTTGTTTGTGACAATGCTCATGTAGATGTATGTGTGCACATATACATTATGAAAAGGCCTTAATGGGATTAGGTGATGTGGGCTGCAATTGGAAAGTCTAGGTGATATATCAAGGCCTTAACCCGGGTTGGATCAAAAATACTTTAAACAAATCACTTAAGATATGCTGGAGACCAAGGTGATTGTTTGTGCTGGCAACTGAAAGCCAAAAACAGCTGCTGTGTGAACAAAAATATGAAAGCTCTTGGATAAACATTCTACAATGTAAAAGCTGGATGCTCTAAAAATTCTAACATTTAAAAAACAAGTTGTCTGTCCAGGAAACAACTGGAAAGGAAATCCAGAAATATATTTATAAAGATAATTGGTAATATTTACTGCTTAGGAGTTCATAAATGACATTTATTCAATCTTTGGTTGTTGAAGATTTTCATATCTTTCAAATATTAGAAAGAACAATTAAAATTAAACCTGAACACCCAATGAGAAAAGTGAGCATAGGAATCTAAATTATACTATGTCAGGCCATTTCTCTGTCTAGCCCAGCAATGTCTTTTACAACTTTGCTGTTGTGTGCCTTCAAGTCATGTCTAACTTACAATGATCCAAATGCAAATCTATCATGGGGGTTTCTTGGCAGAATTTGTTTGGAGAGGACTTTGCCTTCCATGGGTTTCAATGGCTGAACAGGGCTCTGAACCCTTGTTTTCAGAACTGCGGTCTAATATTCAAAGTACTACACCACACTGGCTCTCCTTTCACAGTGACCTGGTTCTTTTTATTCTCGAGTTGACGCAGATCAGATCAATTATTTTCTGAATACAAAACATAAGTTCTACCACTGGACTCCAAGATGGAATCTGCAATTGAGTTCAGTACTGCCAACCAGTTTTTGGCTGGTAATAATATCTTCTATGACTCAATGAGACACAGAAATGGGCATTGTCCTAAGCCAGAAGGTTTAGATGGAGAATCAGGAGGTTGGGTTCCTAATCTCATGAAAGTCATCATAATCTACAGGAGTCTCAACGTATATGACACTAGTTGGATGTTGCATATGATCATAAGTAAAGGCTTGTTTACACTGTTATTCACTTGAGTAACAACTAGACCTGTGAGGTGGGAACATGGGAGAAAACTTTCACAGGACACTTCTTGAATTATCTTTCACAGGACATTAGGTTGTCCCCTTCTCTGGTCTTATTCTTCTGCCAAATAAAGACAGTTCAATTTGGACTGGCATTTGCCTATTCAATGGATGTACAGAAGGGATTTTCAATGCGGTCTGTGTGTGTGTGTGTAAAAAAGAGAGAGAGCTAGCTGCATTTTTATTCTTATTGTTACATATTAAAATGATTTTTACTATATTAGATTAGTTGTATTCTAAGAGAGCATTCCTTGCAGTAGTTATACAAAGTTAAGTTGGGACCCTTTGTACAATGTTAAGCTGGAGATGCAGCATTGTACAGTGATCTGCAATTCAAATTTATAGTCAAGACACCATCACTATGACTTCAATTGCTCCACAAAACTCATCTTAGAAGCCAAGCAGCCACACAAACTGAATGATGTCTCCAGCCTATCCTACCAGCAAGCCCTTGGCTCTGCATTTCATAACACAGTAAAGTCAAATTGGGAACCTAGCTATGACGATGGAGTTTTATCTGATAACGCAAGAGTCTCAGCCACTATTTCTAAAAACCTTTTTATTATCAGCTTTTTAGTTGTGATTTCTTTTACCCTTTTACCCATGCCAGATGAATGTTGGGAAATAAATAAATAAATAATGTTTTGATTTGGGGAAGGTAAGGCCTGTCTAATATTTCCTTTAAAACCTGAGAGTGTGCACTCTTTTCTTAGATTGCCTACTCTTTTCTTAGATAGCCTTAAAAGCCTTAAAAACCTGTGTTTGTTGGACTCTTTACCTTTAAAATCCTGAGTCTGGGCTGATTCTTGAGTGTGGGCTAGCTGTAATTAAGGCTTGCTGTTCTGCCATTGTTTGGAAGGTGAGGCAAGGCTATTGTTATTGAAAGTGTTGGCTTCCTGTTGAAGCTTTCTGAGCCACCACTACAGTAAAACACATTCTTACAGTATATACAAAACAACTTTAAAAATATACACACAGGAAGGTGGATAGCATTCTGCCCATAACACACACAATCCTCCTCGGTCACTTCACTCACCAAGAGATGGACCAACAGCAAATACTTGCCACCACATGCACCAGCTGTGGCATGTTCTGCTTTTTCACACAAAAACTAGTCAACTACATCTGCTCCAAATGCAAACAGATGACTCTGATGGAGCAGAGGATCCAACAGCTCGAGCACCGTATTAAGACCCTTAAGGACATTCAGGCACTCGAGCTCTTCTTGGACACTGCACAACACGCTGCTGTAGATCTGCAGCCTGCATCACACCAACATCACCATGACCATGATCAGGAACCTTATGGGGAGATCAACTCAAAGGTAGACAACCCTCAGGCTTGGAAGGAGGTCACCCATAGAAGGAGACACAGGACCAGGCAGCCTCCGCAGAACTCCTCTGCTCAGCTGCATTTACACAACAGATTTGAAATTCTAACACCATTAACATACAATCAGGAAACACATCTTGTGGAGGACCACAGTTTCTTAGATACCACTCAGTGGGCCACCCTTGATCAATGCGCAGGGGATAGCCCTGACGGGGACAGTGCATCACCACATTCACACTTATGTAATCATGCAAATGCTCCATCCCCAATTGTAGACCAGGAGCAACAGGAACATCCTTGGGAGAGTAATGGGCTCTCAGATGTATCTCAATGGATTGTCATTGATGAATGCACTGGGGATGTTGAGGAGGAGGACAACACTTTACACCTGCATGATTCACTTCAACAGGAACACTCTTCAGGGGACATACACACTGTCTTGCACAAAAGGGACCCTGTCAATCCTCAAAGGAAACAGGTCTTGGTAGTAGGTGACTCCCCCCTTAGAGGAATGGAAGCCATCATTTCCAGACCGGATGGGATGGCTCGAGAAACATGCTGCCTCCCGGAGGCAAAAATACACCATATCACTCAGAGGCTCAGCAGGCTCCTAAAGCCCCATCACCCTCCCCACCTTATGTTGATTCATGTAGGTACCAATGACACCGCTAGGCATACTTTTCAAAAGATCACAAATGATTTTCGAGCTCTGGGAACAAAGCTAAAACTGTATAATGTACATGTGATCTTTTCATCCCTCCTCCCCGTTGTAGGACACGGCTCTACAAGGGCCGGAAAAATAGTACAGGTCAATAACTGGCTCAGAAAATGGTGCCAAGAGGAGCATTTTGGCTTCCTTGACCATGGTCTACTCTTCCAGGAGGATGGCCTATTGGCAAGTGATGGGGTGCATCTCACACAAGCAGGAAAACATCTTTTTGCACACAGACTCACAAACCTCATCAGGCGCACTTTAAACTAGATCCACTGGGGGAGGGGAACAACAGCCTGGCGAACACTATATTACCCATGACCACAGGGAACCGTCAAAAGGCTAAACAGAGGGCTGCACAAACACAGCAAGGACCAAGTACGGAGAGCACAATAATCCCAAATAAACAGCTCAAGGGGAGGTCACAGGGGCTTACATGTCTTTACACCAACGCTCAGAGCATGGGAAATAAGCAAGACGAACTCCAACTCTTAGCACAACACCACACATACGATGTCATAGGCATCACTGAAACCTGGTGGGATGACTCCCATCACTGGAATTTAACCATTGAGGGCTATAACCTCTTTCACAGAAATAGAACAAAAGGGAGAGGAGGGGGAGTAGCTTTATATGTCAAAAACAGTTACGTTGCAGAAGAAATGCAAGACTGTAATCCGGGAAACCAGCTTGAAAGCATCTGGATAAGAATCAAGGAAACCAGGACTCAAAAAGATCTTGTCGTGAGTGTCTACTACAGACCTCCGAGTCAGGATGAAGGACTTGATGAAGCCTTCTGTCAACAGCTGACCAAACAGGCACAAAGAAGAGATATAGTAGTCATGGGCGATTTCAATTATTCCGATATCTGCTGGAAAACAAACTCAGCCAAGAGTACAAAGTCCAACAAATTCCTCACTTGCCTTGCAGACAATTTTATGGTCCAGAAGGTAGAAGAGGCAACAAGAGGATCAGCAACTCTTGATCTAATCTTAACAAATGTGGAAGACCTGATCAATACAGTTGAAGTGGTTGGATCCTTAGGGGCAAGTGACCATGTGCTCCTGGAGTTTGCAATACAAAGGAATGCTGAAACTAAGACAAGTCAAACACGCATTCTCGACTTTAAGAGAGCTGACTTCCAAAAAATGAAGGAATTACTGAGCGGCATTCCATGGACGCCAATATTAAAAAACAAGGGAGTTAAGGATGGATGGGAGTTTTTCAAAAGTGAAATACTCAAGGCGCAAATGCAAACAGTGCCAACAAAGAAGAAAAATAAGACAAGTGCAAAGAAGCCAGAATGGATGTCCAAAGAACTTCTAACTGAGCTAAAGCTCAAAAGTGACATGCACAAGTGGAAAAGGGGAGAAATCACCAAAGAAGAATTCAAACGTATAGCCAACACCTTTAGGGAAAAGGTTCGCAAGGCTAAAGCACAAAATGAGCTCAGGCTTGCCAGGGACATAAAAAACAACAAAAAAGTCTTTTTTGCTTACGTTGGTAGAAAAAGGAAGAAAAAGGAGGCGATAGGGCCTCTGCAAGAAGAAGATGGGGTGATGGCGACAGGGGACAGGGAAAAGGCAGAACTGCTCAATGCCTTCTTTGCCTCGGTCTTCTCACAAAAAGAAAGCCATCTTCAACCTCAGCAACATGGAATGGATGAAGGATTGGGGAAAATCCAACCCCAAATAGGGAAACAAGCTGTCCAGGAACACCTGGCCTCTCTAAACGAATTCAAGTCCCCAGGGCCAGATCAGCTACACCCAAGAGTATTGAAGGAATTAGCTATTTCAGAACCACTAGCAATTATCTTCGAGAGTTCTTGGAGAAAGGGAGAAGTCCCAGCAGATTGGAGGAGGGCGAATGTGGTCCCTATCTTCAAGAAGGGAAAAAAGAACGACCCAAACAATTACCGTCCGGTCAGCCACACATCGATACCAAGCAAGATTCTGGAAAAGATCATCAAGGAAGTGGTCTGCGAACACTTAGAAACAAATGCGGTCATTGCTAATAGTCAACACGGATTTACCAAAAACAAGTCATGCCAGACTAATCTGATCTCTTTTTTCGATAGAGTTACGAGTTAGGTCGATACAGGGAATGCTCTGGATGTAGCCTACCTGGATTTCAGTAAGGCCTTCAACAAAGTCCCCCACGACCTTCTGGCAAATAAACTAGTAAAATGTGGGCTAGACAAAACTACGGTTAGGTGGATCTGCAATTGGCTAAGCGAACGAACCCAAAGGCTGCTCACCAATGCGTCATCTTCATCATGGAAAGAAGTGACAAGTGGAGTGCCGCAGGGCTCCGTCCTGGGCCCGGTTCTGTTCAACATCTTTATTAACGACTTAGACGAAGAGTTAGAAGGCACGATCATCAAGTTTGCAGACGACACAAAACTGGGAGGGATAGCTAACACTCCAGAAGACAGGAGCAGAATTCAAAACGATCTTGACAGACTAGAGAGATGGGCCAAAACTAACAAAATGAAGTTCAACAGGGACAAATGCAAGATACTTCATTTCGGCAGAAAAAATGGAAATCAAAGATACAGAATGGGGGACGCCTGGCTTGACAGCAGTGTGTGCGAAAAAGACCTTGGAGTCCTCGTGGACAGAAAGTTAAACATGAGCCAACAATGTGATGCAGCAGCTAAAAAAGCCAATGGGATTCTGGCCTGCATCAATAGGGGAATAGCGTCTAGATCCAGGGAAGTCATGCTCCCCCTCTATTCTGCCTTGGTCAGACCACACCTGGAATACTGCGTCCAATTCTGGGCACCACAGTTGAAGGGAGATGTTGACAAGCTGGAAAGCGTCCAGAGGAGGGCGACTAAAATGATTAAGGGTCTGGAGAACAAGCCCTATGAGGAGCGGCTTAAAGAGCTTGGCATGTTTAGCCTGCAGACGAGAAGGCTGAGAGGAGACATGATAGCCATGTACAAATACGTGAAGGGAAGTCATAGGGAGGAGGGAGCAAGCTTGTTTTCTGCTGCCCTGCAGACTAGGACACGGAACAATGGCTTCAAACTACAGGAAAGGAGATTCCACCTGAACATCAGGAAGAACTTCCTCACTGTGAGGGCTGTTCAGCAGTGGAACTCTCTCCCCCGGGCTGTGGTGGAGGCTCCTTCCTTGGAGGCTTTTAAGCAGAGGCTGGATGGCCATCTGTCGGGGGTGTTCTGAATGCGATTTCCTGCTTCTTGGCAGGGGGTTGGACTGGATGGCCCATGTGGTCTCTTCCAACTCTATGATTCTATGATTCTATGAATCCAATATATCAATGTTATCTCCAATTAGTGGAAATAGTCTGGAAGCCTTGTTGATATTAGAAGAGTTGTTATATCTGAATAACAAACCTCAGGTAGATGCCTCTGAGCCTCAACTGTCTAAATAAGCCCTGTATGTAATGTACTGATGGGGCTATTAAGCACCATTATAAGAATCTGGCTTCTCTCCAAGACCACCAAACCATGTCTGGTAAAATGGGTAGAGCTGCTATTAAAAATCACTTTAATCCACTCCATCCTTAATGTATTTAGATGTGCAAGTGGCAAATTTGCTAACAGAATATTAACAGAACAGAACATTAATTTAGCATTTGCAATTTGCAACAGAATTTTTGAACATATATCCTTATTACCATCATCTCTCCTAGTTCTCATATTCTGGAAAGAATAGCTCTGCAGATAGAAGCTCTCCAATACAAGCAGGGTAGCGGGGGAAAGAAATATCATCCAAAATTAAATTAAATACATAATCTGGTAATCCATTCCCCAAAGGTTCTGAAAGGAAAGTAGGTGAAAATGAGTAATGGGCACTTAAATTACCAAGAAAAATCCTGCAAGAGAAAAGAGTTAATATTATCTCATCAGCAAGAAGTCTAAAAGAGTGGGATGAATGGGAATAAGAAGCTGGATTTTGTTTCTAGAGCAGAAAAGAGAAAACCATGAAACAATTTGTATGGAAAAGATTCTCCCAGAAGGCCAAATTTATATTCAGTGATTCTGGTACCACTGTATTTATCATTTACAATTTAGTGAAGCATGGTAAAGCAGCAACATAAAGTATGAGTTAAAGACAATATGTTCATACTAGCGTCTTGAAAAAGGTAACTTCCTTGTACGCTGAATCAAATATGTTGGAAAAATGAAATGGGAAGGTTTACTGAAAATCCCATTTTGAGTGGGCAACAGACAACATACCTAAGCAGAGAGGTCATTATAAGAGAGTTTATGGTGACAGGGAATCCCTGTCTTTGCATTTTAGGTGTTTGTGTCTTCAAGTCATTTCTGACTGACTTATGACAACCTATTAGGTAGTTTTATCAGCAAGATTTATTCAGAGAAGGTTTGCCATTGCCTAAGAGACTATAACTTGGCAGTCAATTTCCATATATGTGCATGTATTTGAACCCTGGTCTCCCAATGTCATATCCAATACTCAAACCAGGACACCACACTGGCTCTCAGATTGAGTTGATTCTTGGTTGCTATAGATCTGGCAGCTGCTTTGCTAACAGAGATCTGGTGAGACCAACTCCATTGTGACCAGCAACAGTTGTTGGCTCAGATATCATTAAGAGGGTAAATCCACTCCAGATTTTGCAAAACCTAAAATGAGAAGACCGAGATTCTGAACCGATTTGGGGGAAAGAGTCAAGTAATTTAGAGACTTCCTTTCAAGATAACTTAGATCCATTGGTCCTATGAATGGCCTACAGAGCCTAGTATTCATTAAGGTTGTACATTTGGGTAAATCCTGACCTGTTTGGTGTCCTTGCTTTTGGTGGGGGCCCTATTCCATTTTTGGGAGCCTCCCGAAATAGGGAGGGAAGATATCTGTTTTCACTCTCCGGTGCTGAAAGATCAATTTTTTATTGATCCATTATGGGGGGAGGGGGTTTCACCCAGGCTCCCCTTCCCAGCACATGCTTTGAGGAGGCTTCTTCTTACCTGCTGTTTCTGTTCTTGAGGAGGCGCTCAGCTGCAGGCCCAGAGTAAGAGGCGCTCAGCTGCAGGTCCTGGCAGGTATGGAAGCTCCTGCATACCACACACACACACACTTTCCAAAAAGAGAGTGTGTGTGTGGTGTGCAGGAGCTCCCACACCTGCCAGCGCCTGCAGCAGAATGCCTCTTACTCTGTGATACTGAAAAGCAGGCCAGGAGCTGGGACCCGTGCAAAACTCTAGTATTCATTGTTGGTCTCCCATCTATACTAAACAGGGCTGACCCTGTTTCCAAGATCAGACATGATCTGCTGCTTTTAGGGGATTTCATTAGGTTGAAACAACTCAAAGGCACACAATTATACCAATCTATTAATATCTTTCTTCCCGGTGAAAGCATTTTAAGGTCAGAACACTCTTTCTGATGGGAGTAGGGCTTTTAATGCATCTCATGTTCGAACTGCTTTAATGATATTTTAACAAGATAATTAGCCTTGTGAAGAAGAAGCTTATTGTAACCCAGGAGAAAGTTTTCTAACCTTTCATGGCACTGATATGCAAAAAGTATCACCATGTAGATATATATTTTCAGTGCAAGCAAGTCTATTTGTGGGATCCCTCCCCCCACAAGATCATAATCTCGTATACCTCTTTCTAATCTAGAATTCCTGTGATCCCAGTCCAGGCTTTTTGGATTGACTCTGCTTTGTAAAAGTATCGAGCAAAACAATAAATCCTGATGGAATAACCATGTTCTGCCATAGCAGAAAGCCATACACAGTATGTAATTGAAGTAGCATTGGCTAGAATGTGTAAGGAGAGATATTTCCAAATGGTGAGCCACGCATTTTATTCTTTGCTTGTTCTTTTCCTTTTTATAAGCTCCGAAGTTTTGAAGACATGCAGCTTGAGCCGAGATGGGGTGGTGGTTAGCAAAAGCCATGCCAGCTTGGTTCCATCTCTTTTCCTTTATGCTATCGGTAGAGCACAAGCTGATGGAAAAATGAAAAACTGCCCTTCGCTGCACAGACAGAAAACACACAGCTTAGCTGAATATTAAGCTTGCGAGGTACAATGCTTGGCTCAGGCAGAGCAAATAATGCTACTACCTTCCTCTCTCTGGCGAAAATGCTCTGGATAAGACTCTCGATCCATTTTTTTCAAAGGCAAAAACCAAACCAAACCCCAAATCCCTATCTCTACAACTCTCTATTCCGCATTTTTTGTTCCAGCTTCTAAGCTACAAAACAAACACCGAAAAAAGGGAATGTAATTGATATGGCCGCTCATAGCAGAAATGTCCTTGAATGCTTGGTATCTTTTGCAGCTGAGACTCATGAAAGTGTTGGAGTCATGCCTGCAAGCCCAAGCCCTTTGCAGAATTGGTGTTCATGTTTATTACATTTATTTTCTCCCCTCCTCACCCTTCCCTTGTTCAGAGACTGTTTCTTGAGATCCGGTTGAATTATAGCTTCTCTCAAACTACATCCCTTGCCCTCAAATTCCGAAACCCTTCAAAATGCTTTTAAAGAAAATGTTCACCTTATGATATTGTGTAAAACTTTCCTACTCTTGGGAATGAAAACAATACATTAGAACAGTAATCTCAGTTATTTCAAGCTATTTACTTTTTCAAATTGATTTTTGAGATGTTATAGGACTAATACTACTGCTTACTAAAAAGCTGATTATTCAAATGTTTGGGAGGCATTTTTGTACATTGGATAAAGACCGAGTGTAGCAATCTGAGAAAAAAGGAGTAAAGAAAAAGTGAAAATATTAATTCAAACAATTCAGTGATGTGCTGGTTATCATGCCAAAGTCAAGAATTGCTTCCAAGTCTGATAAAATATCAGATCCCCAGTTGCCAAGGCAGTAAGAAGTATCATTTTATTGTACGAATTGAAAAAGCATGCTTCCAGTAATCCATATGAGATGTGAAGAGAAAAAGGAATGGAAAGGGGATTGCTTTAGTGCCCACCAGTTTGTAAATAATATGTTGAATAGGTTTTAATGGTTTTTAGGTGGGAATTTTTAAAATACTGTTTATATTTAATCCTATTTTAATGTTTGCATATCTGTATATTTTAAATTGTATGCTAATGCTTTTATGTTAAGCTGTTTTGAGTCTCCTTCGGGAAAGATAAGGTGGGTATAAATATAATTATAATAATAATAAAGTTTGTTACAAAATAAGTTAGTTACATGCTCCCCTTTTCGAGACGTTTCCTTTTGCATTTTAAAGTATTGTTTTAGATCCTCTTTATGCAAAACCAAGTGAATTGCAAATTTTAGATGTCAGAATGTTGAGCAATTTTACAAAATACCCATAATGATTGGGGCCACATATATAAAACTATAATTATCTTAAAAAATCAAAAAGAGTGAAGCCTGACATCAATACCAGGAAAGATTCCAGAGCAGATAATAAAGGAGGTAGTCTGCAATCACTTAGAAAGGAATGCTGTGATTATTAAACGTCAACACGGATTTCTAAAAAACAAGTCAGGCCAGTATAATATTATCTCTTTTTTTTTTATAGAGTTGCAAGCTTGGGAGATGCAGGGAATGCTGTAGATGTAGCATGTCTTTATTTCAATAAGGCCTTTGACAAAATCCCCCATGACCTTCTTGAAGGCAAACTAGTCAAATATATGTTGTCGAAGGCTTTCATGGCCGGATAAACCTCACATCCATACCTCACAACCTCTGAGGATGCCTGCCATAGATGTGGGCGAAACGTCAGGAGAGAATGCTTCTGGAACATGGCCACACAGCCCGAAAGACATACAACAACCCAGTCAAATATAGGTTAGGCAATACTACTATTAGTGGGTCTGTAACTGGTTAAGTGACCAAAGACAAAGGGTGCTCATTAATGGTTCCTCTTCATCCTGGAAAGAAGTGACTGGTGGAGTGCTGCAGGGTTTGGTCCTGGGGCCAGTTCTGTTCAACATGTTTATTAATAACTTGGATGAAGGTTTAGAGGGCGTGCTTATCAAGTTTGCAGATGACACCAAATTAGGAGGGATAGCTAATACTCCAGAGGACAGGATCAGAATTCAAAATGATCTTAACAGATTAGAGAGCTGGGCCAAAACTAACAAAATGAAATTAAACATGGACAAATGTAAAATACTACACTTAGGCAGAAAAAATGAAATGCAAAGATACTAAATGTGTGATGCCTGGCTCGACAACAGTACATGTGAAAAAGACCTTGGAGTCTTCATTGACAACAAGCTGAACATGAACCAACAGTGTGATGTGGCAGCTAAAACGTCAATGGGATTTTGGGCTGCATCAAAACGAGTATAGTGTCTAGATCAAGGGAAGTCATGTTGCCTTTGTATTCTTCTTTGGTTAGACCTCACCTGGAATACTGTGTCCAATTCTGGGCACCACTGATGAAAAAAGATATTTACAAGCTGGAACGTGTCCAGAGGAGGGTGACTAAAATGATGAAAGGTTTGGAGACCATGCCCTTTGAGGAGCGTCTTAAAGAACTGGGTATGTTTAACCTGCAGGAGAGAAGGTTGAGAGGAGACATGATAGCCATGTATAAATATGTGAAAGGTGTAATAAGGAAGAGGGAGAAGACTTGTTTCCAGCTGTCCCTGAAACTAGAATTAGGAGCAATGTGTTCAAATTACAGGAAAGGAGATTCTATCTGAACATTAGGAAGAACTTCTTGACTGTACGAGCTGTTCAACAGTGGAACTCTCTGCTTTGGAGTGTTATGGAAGCTCCTTCCTTGGAAACTTTTAAACAGAGGCTGGATGGCCATCTGTCAGGGATACTTTGATTGTGCTTTCCTGCATGGCAGGGAGTTGGACTAGATGGCCCATGTGGTCTCTTCCAACTCCGTTATTCTATGATTCTATGAAGTTATTCCTCTTTAGACAATTGTAATGCTTGTATTATAACATGAAAGAATTAATTGCACATAGTTCACTAACTAGCTACTTCACCTATTGCTTTCTACCTACATAGATACCAAAAATATAAACACAAAGGAACACATAGGATTTTCTCAAATTCATTGGGTGAAAGATCTAAAAGTTTTTATTGTTAATCTTGGAAGGCCATATCCTAGAACTTAGTGCTTCAATGTTGGAACAAATAAGATTCAGTGGATAGACCCTCCAGTGCTGCAAATGCAACTGTGTGTGGCAATGAAGTTGAATTCAGTCCTAGAATCAATAGCTGGAGATTAAAAGAAACTGCCACTGTGCTAATGTGACGGGCTTTCATCATTCTACGATGATGAGTAGGAGTCAGGTTTTTCAGGAATAAACTCAAAGGCCTGAGACCAATTTGTCAGAGTTACAATGATCTTAACAGGAAAAAAATTTCAAGGGGATAGACACAACCATTAGATGGTTGCGAAAACACAACTCTCTAATAGCACTTTAAAAGACTAAAAAAATGTTTTCAGCACAAGCTTTTGTGGATTGCAGTGATCATTATGAGATATGTGGAGTTATGCCTCAGTTTGCAGATATTTATACAGACATGTGTGGGTGAATGGGGAACGTGAAGGAACTGAAATACAAAAGGTGGAAGCTTTACCTTAAGAGTGAATGTTTTTGCTTTTTTAAAACCCAGCAATTATCAGCCACAAGGATGTTCTAGCATGGACGAATAGAGTAAAATAGACAAATAACAAGGAGGTAAAATGAGGGCTGATCAATCAAATCATATTTAATAGATTGTTATTAAAGAGTTAAAGTGTTCTATATCCAAGACAAAGGTATATGACAATGATTTGTATAGCTTCACCTTATAAAACCAAAGGATCATGGCAAACACAGATGTTTAATCGCTTAAAAAGTGAAGGAAACCTTGGCAGGTTTGATGTATACATTCTTCAGAAGATGAGCTGACATTGCAGAAGTCCAAGGCTGCAGCACCAAATGATGCATCTGACCTGACCTAAATTTTAAGCTCTGAGACTTTAAAGGGGTGATTGAAGTAAGCAACAGTAATTGGGAGTGATTCCAATTTTTTTTTAGTTAGCCACAGAAATAAAAGTGCTTATGAAATGATATTTCAACACATCTCAGCTCTTCTGGAAGGGTTGAGACCACATTTGCAGAAGAGGAAGACTGGTATGATGGCACAGCCATATTGGAGTGTTCAACTCCAGCTGTCCCTTACTTTGGCCACTTTCTTGGTGGTCAGAGAGAATGGGAACCAATGGCAAGAGGAATACTGACGGTGGCATTTCTCACTTTGTAACAGTTTGGGGGTAGTTGTGTAGCCAATGTTTCTACCACAGCTTCCACAGCATGGAAGCATAACTTTGAGCCTGGAAGCCCAGCTAGGCCCACAGAGCAGTGTTAGTGACAACATTTATTTGCACTGAAGTGGTTTGGTGGTGATCAAACTGACACCCAAATGTATTGTATTTACTACCTCCAAGTATCTTCTATTTGACCCATAGATTGTCTAGAATAAAGGGATAGTAGCTAGGAGTAGACCACATGGGTGTTTGGTTGGTAGCCCCCCCACCCTAATATTATAGCGGTGTGCCATCCTCTAACCCATGAAGCCTTGTGAGTTTGTTACGCAGAATTTGGGGTTTAGCCACATGATGTGCAGAGGCATAGGCCCTTTCCTCAGGGTTGGCAGGTGCAATGCCTTAGGTCTGGTACCTAGAGGCAGGCCTTAAGAGGAGAGAGGGGCTAACCATGCCTCATTGGCCTGGCAGCCCAAAATGAATACCCTTCTTAGGTGATACCAGTTTTGAAATATAGCTGATAAGGCCTTACAAAACTTGAATCAGGCAAAATATAATTTTTGTTCCTGTTTTTTTTTAAAAAAAAAATCGGTGCTGCTTCCATTGCGGCCATGATGGAACTGCCTGACAATGATATTTGAAGGGTTGGCAGATAGAAGTCTGCTACTTGTAAGGGTTATGTTCATCCTTTGCTAGATCACACAATGTGGTGGAGCTGAGTTAGTTCTCTTGTTACTTTTTTTTAAAAGGCTGAGATTAAGTGGGTGGGCCTACGCACTCATCTGCATTTCAACTATATATTTTGTACTTCTGGCCACTCAGGCAAACTGCAAGCATTTGTGATCTGGGCTACTGAGCGTGTACTACATCTAAATGACTGGGAAAGGGGGATATCAGTGCAGTCTGATGGCAACATTTTTTAAAAGAACAGCAGACCTAGATGCTTCATCCCATAATGGGGAGGGAACTACTGGCATAGACTTGCATCCTCCACCACAGCGTGCATTAGGGAAGGCTCCATTGGAGGAAAGGGCATAATAAATACAAAAGGTATTCAAAATGTTTCTGCACTTTTAAAAACTCTATTAAGAATTTCAAAAACAATTTACATCTCTTTTCTACATAGTCATCTAACTTTGCGATACATTTTTCCCAATGTCGTATCAACTTTTAATGCCATCAGCAAAAAATGTTTTTGGTTGAGTGTGTAGCCAATGATGTATCACTGCTTTCCCATCATCATCACATGAAAATCTTCTTCCCCTTAAAGCTCCTCTCTCAGTTACTTAGGCACCCACCTGGCACCCACTTTAATGCACTTAAGGCGGTCATCAATCAGGGAATAGGCAGATCCAGTACTCACATTCAGCTTTCCTGAAAACTCTTTGACTTATTCTTCTGTTTTTGTGAATCTGTCCCAGGGTTTTCCTTCATTTCTCATGGTCATTGCCGTAGCTGGATGTCCAGTGTGCTTGGCATCTGTCACACTAGTACAGCCATTTTCAAATTTTTCAATCCACTTACAGACAACTGTATGAGAAAGAACTTTATCCCCATAGTGAGCACACATGCTGAATGAAACTGAGTTCCTGGCACACCCTGTTCCATAAAAGCATATGACAGAACTCTCCATCTCTTTGGTCCAATGTGTAAGTTTCACAGCCATCTTCACCACAACATAACAACTTTTATACTAAATTGCAAGATCAGTTAGTTTGCCATACAGAACAGCCACATGATACTCAGACATGACCAATTACTACTCCTCCTCCTGCCCTCATAATTTCCTATGAAAATATAAAAGTACTGAAACTTTTTGAAGATCCCTTGTAGTTCTGATAAAGGTAGCTCTTCTCCAGCTATGCAATGCTATGTGGAAAACTGGTATATCTGGTCTTGCTCCTTTATTTCCTATGCATCAGCATAAAAATAACCAGGACAGCAACTGTTTCATGTTATTTGTGAACTCAAGCAACCTTTTGACCAAGGATGGAAATAGGCTGAAGTAATCTATATTGGTATTTTGCCCGAGATAAAGTAATGCACTGAATGCTCCACCATGAAGGAAGATAATTAGTCACTCCATGGCAGCAAGCCTGAATACCTCTGTTGCATTTTTTAAAATGGGATGAAAGGTGAATGAATGAACACACTTCTAACATGTAAGTTCTAAAAGGATGGCGTAGTTAGAACTTTGTTGTGAAAAACTAGGATAAAAGATCATTGGAGAGATACAGTGGTTGCCTGTTGTACAGAGGTTGCCTGTTGATACTGCGGCTAACCTTATTCTCACAGCAATTAACATCATAGCTGCAGAAAGTTATTGAAAAAAAATCTCCCCCATTACGGTGCATAGCTGGAGAAAGAATATTGTTTTCTATCATTATTTCCTATTTAGGATTCCATCTCTGCAAAACAGAATTTGTACATTATTGATTAGGACTCAGGGTTTGTGGAAGAAACTTTAAATTGCTGCTATGCTGAAAAAGCAAAGCACTGTTTTATACATTTAAAGAAAAAGAAGGGAGAGGAATCCAGCAGCAGTTTTAAAAAGAACAAAATTAACTTTAGCATGAACATTCATGCATTACAATCAACCTTCTCAGAGCCATTGACAGAACACAATGTCCAGCCCTCAGGTATATGTGAACAGTCTTATAGTTATGGGTGTGGTACGATAGTGAAATGGGATACACCAAAAGAGAGGTGTAAGCCAGGCCATAAACCTTCAAGGGTTGGCTTAGCCTGTTTGCGTAGGCTGCAGCAATATCTGAGTCTTCAAAGGATCACAGATTAAAAGTACGGAATTCACTGTAGACCTCTCAGCAGTAACATTTGACTTTTCACGATGACAGCCTGCTGTTAACAGTGGCTGAAACCAAGCAACTAGAACATGGGAGGTGGGGAGAAACCCAGCTTCCCAGAAGAGAGATATTCTTGGTCTGTAACTACTACATTCCCTGCAGGAGCTGTTTCCTTTATAGAGATAATAATCCCTTTCCCCTTACTAGGTTGGCACCTTTCCAGAGACTCTACATGAGCAAAAAGCCAGCGGAATGCAATGTTTATGGACTCGAATAATTGCATATTGAAGACACATAAGCAGGTTACAGCTGGGTCTAGTCATATGAGGCCAATCTGCAGCTTTTAATAGCTAAGCAGTTTTCTTCCTGTGTGGATATGAAAAGATAGGTATCAGGCTAAGAAGTTGTTTGCAGAAACACCCACACCAACACACAACACTACGGCTTGTAGACAAGGCAAGATGAATATAAATTAACATTGAGTTTAGTGATTCTGATTTAACTAGCAGCTGTTGGGCTCCATTGATACACAAGACATTTTGGAATAACCAAGAGACCACAAGCAGCCCTTGACAGACCTTGTCTTCAATGGGACAAACCAATGGTCAAGCTATTCAGCCATAAATGGAAAAGAAAAGCACAGGGTCATATATTTTAGAAAATGGTAGATTTTGTATAAAGCCCAAAGGAGTGGCTTGATGACAAGTTGGATATGATAGGATAGGCATCACTTGAAGTTGTGCTTCCTTCTAAGGGTCATGATAGAGTAGCAAATTTTCCCTATAAAATATACTAACAAGATGCAAAATCTGGGAGAAACTAAGGTATTGCCAGTCAGCTATTATATCTGTTTTGTTTTGTAAATACTAATATAGTACACCATCTATGATCGAACCAAACCTTTAAAGCTCATTTACTTCAAGCAACCTGGGGATTAAAGTTACTTTTACAACATGCTAGATAGCATTTATTTGAGGAAACAGTGAGAGAAAAACTATTTCATCCAATTTGTTTGTCCTTGACGCTGGGGCAAGCAGGAAAAGAAGAGAGCTCCACAAACAAATAAAATACAAACATGCCTTATCTAAGTTTTTAAAGATAGAAGTTGCACAATAGGAAACGATGGATTGGTTTCAGGATGAGAAGGAAGGGTTAGAAATAAACAAAAACAGAGATGACTGATTTGATTAAACTTTCTCAGTAATTTGGTGGGAGTTAATTTTCCAGTGTTTCTGAAATTTTTTTATTTCTATTTTTCAAAGGAATACATTAAAAGTGGGAGAACAATTGGGTATAGTGTTTCTGAAGTTTTGAAAATATCTATTTCTTTTTAATTGTGTATTTATTTATTTATTTTGGTCTATTATTTTATCTCAGCTTTTATCCTTGTTGTCCAGATATACAATTTTGTAATACTATAATACTTAACTCTCATATACTATACTGTGTCTTAACTCTGTTTTCAAAATAGTATTTTAATGCCTAAACTTATGTTTTACTTTTACTGTTTGTTTTAATGCTGGTCATTGACACACACACACCCATCCAATTGTTGTACATTGCCCACATGTGCAGTTGCCAATAACTTTCAGTTCTGCATCATCTATGGTTGGCAGAGATAGCTGGCAAGAGGCTGGAGGATAAAGTAGATAGATGCAAAAGGAGAAACTTGTGTGTGTCGAACAGCCCACTACTTGTTCCCCAAACTGTCCCACTGCTCTTAGGGGCACTGAAGGATGGTGTCTTGCTACCAATCTTCAAGACTCAGTTGTCAGTCTATTCACCTTTTGTGCAAGGAATGGACATGGGATCCCACTTGATCCTTTGCTTCTGACAGCAAAGAGCCCACAGGCACTGCTAACGCCTCTACAAATGAGTCTATCTTGAATTAACTTTATGATTCTGTTATCACGCTGTTCCATGAGTGCCTACTCCTTCACAGGTGAAAGATGTCCATGAGAAGTCCTCCTGGCCTTAGAAATGAAGATGACAATAGAGGAGGAATATACTACCATTAGCACTAGTTCTGCACCATGAATCATTCAGTGTGGAATAGACAAATTGGCTCATATAGTCAATTAGGTTTGAAAATTCTTGATACAGCTTTTAGGCTTCTGGTAGAGGTGAGAACATAATCAAGATGATACATCATCTGAAAAACTTGGATACCTAATTATTATTCTCAGAGATTCTCATACTCATATCATAGAAGTTTTCTACACTGATGCAAAGTTGTTTTGCTTTTTAAAAAAACCACAAAAGTACTGTGTATAATGTCATAAGAAATAAATTACCGCTTATAATTATGCCTAAGTTTTAGGAATGCAAATTTGGTTTAAGTTCTTTATCTGCTTAACTGAGAGTCACACTGAAATCAGGGAGTGTTCTTCTGATTACACATCTAAGATACAGTTGTCTCTAGACACAAGAGATAGATGGAATAGACCATAAACTATGTGGGTCTTTAAAAATCTATTACTGAAGTGAATTTATTACTTTGAGAAATCCCATTGTTGTTAATACTCCTTGTGCGTGCATGCATGTGCACCTAAAGTCACCTTATGATAACTCCATTAATTCCTGATACAAAGAATTTCAAAAGTGTTTTTGCCAATTCCTTCTTCTGAAATATAGCCTACATTTCATAGATGTTTATATGATAGAAAATAATGGTTTCAGAAAATGCTGTTTAAAGTTTTCGGTAGCTTCTGCTATCAAACGATTGGTTTCAACAGTCGCTTTAAATATACTTCACTTGTTTTCAACATTATCTGAGAAAAATGTGCTGTTTAAATATAGCAATGCTGTAAGAGAATTCTTTCTTAAGATGGCAACATTTAAATTGATTTCCCCCATTATTAAAAAAAATTCCGAAGTATCAGAGTCCAGCCTTTAGTCCTCTTGCAGTGAATTGCCACAGCGATAAGGCATCTTATATCACTTGGTTATGGAACTTCATCTTTTGCCTCAGGTTGTGGCAAAACCTATCTAATAGATAGATAGATAGATAGATGGGTCAACACCCCTGTAGTGTTTGTTTTGCTGTTTGTGCGCCCTTTCAGAAGATTTTGCCTCACTTTCTGTCTCTACAATTGGGTTTTGAATATTTTCGCTTGATGCTGAAACAAGGATTGGTGAAAAAGCTTTGGTGGAGACACCTTTTCCCCATGATAACGCTTTCAGGAGTGACTTTCCCTTCTAAGTAGTAGATTTCTCTCACTTCCTGTTGTCTCAGATCCATTTGTAACTATGAGTCATTTGTAAGTTGGATGTTTGTAATTTGGGAACTTGAAATCTTTCTATTTCATTTTAAGTCCCCTGAAATGTGAGAAAAGAACAAGGATGTCTCTCAGCTTTCTTCAGTACTGTTTACCATCTTCTGAACATTTAGTAAAGGTAAAGGTTTCCCCTGACATTAAGTTCAGTCATGCCTGACTCTGGGGGTTGGTGCTCTTCTCCATTTCTAAGCCGAAGAGCTGGCGTTGTCCATAGACACCTCCAAGGTCATGTGGCCGGCATGACTACATGGAGCACCGTTACCTTCCTTCCAGAGCGGTACCTATTGATCTACCCACATTTGCATGTTTTCGAAGTGCTAGGTTGGCAGAAGCTGGAGCTAACAGCGGGCGCTCACTCTGCTCCCTGCATTTGAACCTGGGACCTTTCGGTCTGCAAGTTCAGCAGCTCAGTGCTTTAACACACAGAGCCACCGGAGGTTCCTTTCAGGAGGAGCATTGAATTATAAACTCAAGACATCCTGTAATTTAAAAATGTTGTGAAAGTAAATTCTTTGACACACATTTAACACATATTGAGGACATTTGTTTTCAGGACAGGAAAAGGGGTGCTTTTCTAGTCAAATCACCTACATCCTGCATAGGGTCCATTCCAGTGTAACAAACAATGGTTTCTTGCTTTAGGAAAGAGGAAAGAACTGTTTGGTTTGTTGTCAAAGGCTTTCATGGTTGGAATTACAGGGTTGTTGTGTGTTTTCCAGGCTATATGGCCATGTTCCAGAAGCATTATCTCCTGACGTTTTGCCCACATCTATGGCAGGCATCCTCAGAGGTTGTGAGGTATATTGGAAAAAGCTAAGCAAGGAAAGTTTATATATCTGTGGATGGGAGGAGGAACTCTTGTCTGTTGAAAGCCAGTGTGAATGTTGTAATTAATCACCTTGATTAGCAATAGAGGAATTCCAGACATAAATCATTCAGGGGCAGCTAACACCTCTGAACAAAAGATTCCCCCAGGCAGGAAGAGGCCAGGAAATGAATCTGACAAGGCCATCAAATGGTAATCAAGCAAAACGTCAGGAGAGAATACTTCCGGAACATGGCCATACAGCCTGGAAAACACACAACAACAACTGTTTGGTTAATTAGAAAAGTAAAGTTAATGCATATTGCCATATACTGTTGTAAAAAATATGTAGGAAAAAACTGATATGGTTTCCGACTCATAATCATCTTTATGTCAGGATCATATTGATTTTTTGTCAATCTTTCTGGCATCTCCCCATTATTCAGAAACCTATGACTACGGCTATATCATTTATAAGTAAATTTAACCAAATCTATGTGTCTTTCTTCTTAAAACTAAATGCTGTTTTGAAAGACCCATAATGTAACATACCACTGATTAAACAAAAAAGCAGATGATACTGAACTGCACAAGGCATAATCCTTCAAGTCCCCTTCTGCATGTATTCCCAGGTGACCTGGATGGACTCTAAAGAAAAATGTGTATTTTAATAACTTTTAAATCCCCATTGCTCTGACACTAGCTTCAAAACAAACAGCAAAAGAGGCTTGAGAAAGCACTGTAACCTTTTCAATATTCTTCATTAAACTCTCCCATATATGACCCCAAGAGTGAACTGCATCATCAAATCAATGGCACCAAAGCCGGCTCTGATTTATGAAAGGCCTCGCCATGCCGTCTTCATATACTATTTATTTAAGTACCAAAATGTCTTACCTATAGATCCCTGAGTAATTACACACTGAGAAGACTCACACAGAGCAGTTTTTCAAGCAAAGGAAGTGGGCATTTCAGAGACAAAAAGACACTTACACTCCATTCAAGCTTATACTATAGAATGTAGGTACATTTTGTTTTCGGTTTTTTTTTAACACAGTAAAGATAGTAATTAAAAGAAAGCTCCCTCAGGACAAATGATTTAGTGTGGTTATATTTCCATCATAGTGCAGAATAAGGTAGAATTCTGAGATACAGGCCAACACAGCTACATTTTTCTTATACCGTTAACCGTCTCTCCTTATTTGTTGCCCTGCCCTGCTTTCATCATCCCTTTGTCCTGTCCATCTTACTTAGATTGCAAACTCTAATGGTTCAGGACCATGAAACTTCCTTGCTCCTCTATAGCATTTGGCTGGCATTAAATGAGAATGCCTCTCTTTTTAAATTGATGTTTTTGTTTTTAATACCCTTTATTCGGAGCTGGTCAAATAAATTCTTAGTGTATATAAAATAAAAAGTATTCTCAACATTCAGAGACCATGCGAAGAATATTCTGTGGCAAAATGGACAAAAGAAGAATTAGAACATATGAAAACAATTTAATTACCATATGAAGTGATAGGATACAGGATAGATGTATGTTCATTCCCCCTTTGCTCACTATATGTTCAATATACAGTAGAGTCTCACTTATCCAACATAAACGGGCCGGCATAATGTTGGATAAGCGAATATGTTGGATAATAAGGAGGCATTAAGGAAAAGCCTATTAAACATCAAATTAGGTTATGATTTTACAAATGAAGCACCAAAACATCATGTTAGACAACAAATTTGGCAGAAAAAGTAGTTCAATACGCAGTAATGCTATGTAGTAATTACTGTATTTATGAATTTAGCACCAAAATATCACAATATATTGAAAACATTGACTACAAAAATGTGTTGGATAATCCAGAACGTTGGATAAGCAAGTGTTGGATAAGTGACACTCTACTGTAGCAACAACAAATTTAATATTCTAGAGCCAGTAAACTCCCACTCATTTCAATGGGTCCATCTATCCATTTATGTAGGGGCCACGGTGGTGCAACAGATTAAACTGCTGAGCTGCTAAACTTGCTGACTGGGAGGTTTGAGGTTCGAATCCTCAGGATGGAGTGAGCTCCTGCTGTTAGCCCTAGCTTCTGCCAACCTAGCAGTTTGAAAACATGCAAATGTGATTAGACCAATAGGTCTCGCTTCGGCGGGAAGATGAATGGCACTCCATGCAGTTATGCCGGCCACATGACCTAGGAGGTGTCTATGGACAACGCAGGCTCTTTGGTTTAGAAATGGAGATAAGCATCACCTCCCAGAGCCGGTGATTAGTAACGGAAGGGGAAACATTTACCTTTATCTGTGTTTATTGTCTCTAGGCATTGAATGTTTGTCTAGTGTCTGTGTTTGCTGGAATCTGCCCTGAGTCCCCTCGGGGAGATAGGGCGGAATACAAATAAAGTATTATGATAGTATTATTATTATAACTATGGAAACTACTCAATAAAGTGTTTTAACCTTATGCTATTTTTAAAGCATTAATGTTAAATTTTACTTGAATGAGGCAAATGAAAATGTGTTGTAATATTTGAGAGGTAATAATGCACATAAGCAGCCATAATTGAAATGTAGTAGTAAACTTAAAAGAGAGAGGGAGCATAATCTATATAGAAACATTTAAGTTGTAGATTGGGCATTCTTCATTGTCATGATTCCTTCAAGCAAAATATCTCTATTTCACATATCCAGAGGAAAAATACGTAGGCCATTAATTTTCCTATGTTTTGTAGTTTTTTTTAATGTTCAAACAATTGGTTCTATAAGCATGGACTTCAATCACATCACCTACGAACATGCTCGTCCATCACTTTAGAAACAGCAATAACTCTTTTTCTCCCATAACTAGAGAAACTATGCCTTATTTATCAACTTTTTAAAGTGAACTTGCCAATATGTCATTTCCTTGATTAGTTAAAAATAACAGAACCCGTGGTTTAATGGAGGACCAGAACAATCTCTCTAATGGACATTTCTTAGAAACTAATCACATCTCAGAAGTGTGAATGCCTTGTAGAAGGCACTACTTTATACTTGGATAAAAAGAAAACTTGTATCAAAAAATGTTGCCTGTTATTATCACTTTGTCACTGTCTTTTTGTTGTTCGGAGCTCATTCTTTTAATGCAAGCCTTCCTTCAGGTCACGGTCCTCTCTTGACTAATGTAGTCCTTGGTTGCCAGACCCACAGTCCATCACCAAAAACATATTTGAGTTTATGTTTGGTTGGCCTAGGTCTCAGGATCCTAGCACCATCCCTATGGACCCGATGAGTTGTATTATGAAGGGTATATCTAATTATAGGCAAACCTCAGTTAACACAGCCACTCACAGTGAAGCTACTTTATACAAAGTCTTCTTACATGCACATTTCCCTCCATATTCTTTGTCTCTGGACTTTCTTTAGCAGCATCTCCACTGAGAAGATGGTGGAGCAGACTTTTTGCTTTGGGTTGGTATAATATGGCTGCAGTAAACAATGCAACAAACATAGTTAATGCTGGGGAAAATGGAGCTGTACTCTAACCAATTCTGTTATAGCCATCTGTGCCTGCTTACAATCAACAAACAAGGCCTGTCTGTCTCCAGAATACCTTACCTTACTGAATACGCATGAGCAGCAAAACAGAGGAGAAAATAAAAGAATAGAAAAGCCTGCTTTACAACTACTTTGAGCATATTAAAATGCATATATATATATATATATATATATATATATATATATATATATATATAAGTCTCACGAACAAAACAATTATCAGAAGAAGACTGGAGTCTCTTGAAAGGAAGTCATAGGGGAGGAGGGAGCAAGCTTATTTTCTGCTGCCCTGCAGACTAGGACACGGAACAATGGCTTCAAACTACAGGAAAGGAGATTCCACCTGAACATCAGGAAGAACTTCCTCACTGTGAGGGCTGTTCGGCAGTGGAACTCTCTCCCCCGGAATGTGGTGGAGGCACCTTCTTTGGAAGCTTTTAAGCAGAGGCTGGATGGCCATCTGTCGGGGGTGCTTTGAATGCGATTTCCTGCTTCTTAGCGGGGGGTTGGACTAGATGGCCCTTGAGGTCTCTTCCAACTCTACTATTCTATGATTCTATGATTCTATGAAAGAAAAAGTCATCAGTGTATTCCAAGAATATAACATTTAGTTCAAAATCATATTGGTTAGTCCCAACTAAAGCAGACCCATTCAATCAATTGTTGAATGGTAAATAGACATACAGTACAGTTCCAGTTATACGACTCCTGGTTATCCAACCTACCATATTATCCGACGTGCAGCCCAGGGTGATTGGGGAAGTCATAGGGAGGAGGGAACAAGCTTGTTTTCTGCTGCCCTGCAGACTAGGACGCGGAACAATGGCTTCAAACTACAGGAAAGGAGATTCCACCTGAACATCAGGAAGAACTTCCTCACTGTGAGGGCTGTTCGACAGTGGAACTCTCTCCCCCGGGCTGTGGTGGAGGCTCCTTCTTTGGAGGCTTTGAAGCAGAGGCTGGATGGCCATCTGTCGGGGGTGCTTTGAATGCGATTTCCTGCTTCTTGGCAGGGGGTTGGACTGGATGGCCCATGAGGTCTCTTCCAACTCTACTATTCTATGATTCTATGATTCTATGCTGGAGGGACGGGATGTGGCTAGAGCAGACTTTTCCTCCCGGCAAGCACCCGGCCCTTTGGAGAAGCCTGCCGCATGTTGCTAGGCAGCAACATGTGGCGGGGCTTCTCTAAGCCGGTTGCTTGCCGGGAGAGATGAGGCTTTTCCCTCCTGGCAAGCACCTGGTTTGCCGGGATGGATAATAGAGCCTCCCTATTATCCGACATTTTCAGTTATCCGACATTCAGCCCACCCGTTTATGTCGGTTAACCGGAACTCTAATGTATAGGTAATTGAATTCTCACCGACCAGACACAAGAAAATGGATCTAAAGGGCCATTTCCTGACCTATTTATTTATTTATTTTCTAGAATTTCTGAAAGAACCTGTAAACCATTAAGGGGAATTAACCTTCTAAGGAAATAACTCTTGAGTTATAACCCACCTAGTGAGAACTGTCCCTGGGCCAGGTGCCACTCCCTCTGACCACCTCCAAGGGCATACTTGGTTGAGTAATATAGACCCTGGTTGCACAACTTGGCTGATCTTTACTGGAAGGCCATCCTGAGGGTGAAACCAGGCAGCCTGAACCAGCTGTAGTATCCTCCATAGGGGAGTCAAATACCCACACCTACCCTAGCACCTCAGGCCTTGTCTGCTGGCTGCAGATTAGGGGATTTCATTGATTCAAAGGGTTTGCTCTAGTTTTCATAGAGTAGAAGGCAAATGTTCTAAATTTAGGATACATTTCAGGGCTACTATTGGGGTTACCTCAACAGTGATGATCATGTGGTCCTCCAGACAGATTAAGCTGTTAGGTTGTGCTTGAGGTGCCTGAGGTTGTCAGGATGGTCAGTTGTTAGTGGCATGTTGAGAATTTTATGTATATTTATAGTGTCATATGTTATGGTATTGTATTGTACATGTTTGGTTTTCTAACCTTTGGTGGAAAGTGTTATAGATAAATATATTAGCATATCATCATCTCCTATATTTTAGAAGGTCATACAAAGTTTCTAGGATAAGAATTCCTGCATGGCAGAGGGATGGACTGAATGGTCTTTGTGCTCTGGTCCAATTCCATGATTCTATGAATTTAATTTATGCCATAGATAATGCTATGTAACATGAGTTTTGTTCATGAGTTATAAATGTCATTTCCTAATTGATTCGATCATAAAAATATGGAAATGTTGCATATGGAAATATGGACATCCTGCAGCACATTTTGTTCTAGTTTTTCAATAAATATCTCATAGAGTCTCAGCCAATTCATCATAGTTTGTGGCAGCCACAACTACTTTCAAAGTAAGTACCACACAACTAAATAAGAAATAAAACTTTCAAACCAAGAACAGATTTCTTTCCAAATTTTGTTACATAGTGTAATGTTAGCTTTACTTTCTGTTGTGATTCCAGGCCACCACAAACCTAAAAAATGCAATAATGTTTGACACAGAAAAAATATCTGACTGCTGGTTCAAAGCACTGAAAACAATTCCAAAATGCATTGTTTGTGAAATACTTGAATGAGTGAGTGAAAAATTTCCCTTCATAAAATCAACATCAATGATTCATTATCACAGCCTGGATCTAAGCCATTGTTCCTTTCTTAATTGTGTTTGTATTTTCAAAACTGAAGATATTGACATATGTAAATGAGAAATAACTGACATGAGACCAAAGATTGATGCTGCCATCAACAATGCTTTGCAGTGGGAAGAAGACTAGTCAGCTCAGTGAAGCTGTACTTTGGTTTCAAGGCTCCAAGGCAGGACAACATGGACCAAATGAGTCTGGCTTTAAAACGTGGTCTTGGGGGGATGATGGGGGTGAATCTCTATTGAATTAAGTCTACAGGCCTGCAAACAGCCATGACTTGGTCAATAAATGTATTTTTGCTACTCTGTAAGGATTATTTTTAAAATGTTGGGAATGAGCTCCATGATTAGACATGGGGAAAGTTAAGTAAAAGAGGATCAGATATGGGCCAAAATCTGGCTCCTGTGTTTACTTATTTATGCATAATAATCTAGATGGCTTTAATCACAGTTAGCAATTCCAAATCTGTTTAAAAACTTCAAGAACCTTTTACATTTGAATATTAAAAAAACTGTGAAGAAAAACAGCTGCATCAAACAAAATTTGACTGAATGGTTATACGTTTTTATTATACTTTATAATTGAGTATTCCGTGTCCTAAAAAAGCAGCTATTAAAAAAAAGCATTTAGTTTATGCATTTGGTAGATAAAACTGTCATTACAGCCTGTCAAATTACCCTGGAGTAAAATTAATGTGAGAACAGAATGAGGGCTTAAGACTTGTATTCATTTTCACACATTTATTATTCTGTAATGCTTTATGCCACATAGCAAAGGGCCCTTATTTCCATCCTCCTTTCACTATGGTTTCATTAAGACAGAAATATAAATATAGCTGCAATAAAGAATTTAAGAAAGAGAAGAGATGTCACCAGACTTTGGCAATGAAAGGTGATTGTTCTCTCCCACACCATATCAACACGTCACAGATAGCAGTTCAAACATTTTCCCCATTATAAATTAAGAAATGCTGAAATGTAAGGAAGTGAGAATAAAACCAGATTTTAAAGTATGGATGGAATTTTAATTGGCAAGAGTAACAGAAACTAAGTGCTCCAGAAGGACATAAACACACATCTAATCTGTCCCTTCTTCTCTGAATTTATTTTTGCTCTCATATAGCAGCATTGTGTGTGTGTGTGTGTGTGTGTGTGTGTGTGTGTGTGTGAAATCGCAACATGTTCCCTGAACTAATTAGTTTTTTTAAAAAAGGGGGGGTTAGATTTGATATTCAGTCAGTCCTATACATTCACTGGGGTTAGAGGGCACAGGGCCCCAATAAAAATGAATAACTGAAAATAAGGAAATTGCTCTCATGTTTGCTTTAAATGACCAGCATCATGAGTTTTCATATTATGACTGAATTCTGCTAGTTGAGGATCATACATCTTGTGAAACGTCTTAGAATAAGAAATTAGATACTTCTCACCTAAACAGACAACAATAGAGGACTGTTGTGGCGTGGTGGCGCAGTGGGTTAAACCCTTGTGCTGCTGAACTGCTGTTGGCAGTTTGAATTTATGGGATGGGGTGAGCTCCCACTGTTAGCTCTAGCTCCTGCCAACCTAGCAATTTGAAAACATGCAAATGTGAGTAGATCAATAGGTACCGCTTCGGCGGGAAAAGGCAAAAAGACGCTCCAAGAAGCCTTGCTGGCCACACAACCAGGAGGTGTCTACAGACAACGCAGGCTTCTCTGCTTGGAAACAAAGAAGAGCAGCTTCCCCAGAGCCGGAGATGAGCACCGCCTTCAGAGTTGGAAATGACAGAAGAAGCCTTTGCCTTTGCCTGTGTATTTGTGTCTCACTGTATGTCATTGTAACTAGGCACTGAATGTTTGCCTGTGTGTATATATATGCTGTAATCTGCTCTGAGTCCCCTTGGGGGAAAGGTAGGAATATATATAAAGTATTGTTGATGTTACAAAAGGGGGACTTTCCCTACTTCAAGTACTTACATTCAGTTTTGAGCAGAAACAACTCACAGATTGATGAATGTTCTTGGCAATGTGAAGAAATGTTTTGCTTATTTATTTATATATACAGGCATTTGTAGCACGGACTTCACTTGCCTCCTGTAACATTATCATGTAACTAAATCTTATCTATCTAGCATTATGATGGATGATCAATGGCTGGCACAAAACATTCATATTACTAAAGTACAGAAGTATTGTACTCTGCCTTAACAATGTTAATAGACATCATTATCAAACTAAATAGAGAACATATGGTATCATTATGATAACATCCTGTTTGCTATGTGATTCCTGATTGAGTAGTTCAATACATTACAAATCCAGCTAAGAAGGTTACTCAGATTCTCTCCCTCTCTCTGTAAATAGAATAAACTTTATTACTAAGACAGAACTGGAAAAAATCCAACATACAGTAGAGTCTCACTAATCCAAGCCTCACTTATCCAAGCCTCTGGATAATCCAAGCCATTTTTGTAGTCAGTGTTTTTAATATATCGTGATATTTTGGTGCTAAATTCGTAAATACAGTAATTACAACACAACATTGCTGCGTATTGAACTACTTTTTCTGTCAAATTCGTTGTATAACATGAAGGTTTGGTGCTTAATTTGTAAAATCATAATGTAATTTGATGTTTAATACGCTTTTCCTTAATCCCTCCTTATTATCCAAGATATTCGCTTATCCAAGCTTCTGCCGGCCCGTTTAGCTTGGATAAGTGAGACTCTACTGTAATTCTGTTTGTACATTGATTATGAGAATGTTGGTGGGGAAAATATTTAGCAATTTATCTTAAGTACAATATCTTAATTTTGTAGTTTGCAAACCTCTTTAAATGAGTCAATTTGAAAGCATATTATGCAGCAGTTTTGCTCATGCTAGCCTTTGTTAAGTCTTTAGTCAATCAAGTTTCATCATAGATGAATAGTAGATATAAATTTTGCAACAGGCATAAATAATCCATATTTTAGTGTTGACATGTGATATGTAGATTCAGAGCATGGCACCAGTCCTTTCTACCCGTGATAATAAAATCTATATCTACATTCACTTCTGTAGAGTGCACTTTTAGAAATACCTTAAACGGTGCATTTATCTGAAAGTGTATCTCATTTACATTTTCAAAACTTTATTATTTTATATTTTCATGATCGAAGGACTGTCATTTCCCTTGGTCCCAATGAGAGGAAAAATGTAATAAGAAACAGATCAGTAGATGCTGCTTCTTTACTTTGGGATCATTTTTTAAAAGATGCCCTTATCTGCAGTTTCTATTTCTTAGTGGGACATGAATCAAATGCAAATTAATATTTTAATTCAAATGGACCAAGCCCTGAAACTCATTGAAGAGCTAAATGGCTGAGCTGAAAAACAACTTGGGTGCTGGGAGAGCAGGGCAGCGGAGGAGCCTCCTGAGTTCATTTGCTGTAATAGTGATGGATGCTCCACAGCTCCATGACAGGCTGTTATTGAAACTTGCTTGACAGCCAGAGTTGAAATTTTGATCTATTAGCCTTCTATTTCTTTGTGGAAAGCACAAGGAAAGCATCCAGGTAGGATTTTGGCAAACTTATCTACCGTAATATGTCTGGGTGGGGAGAGGAGACTCTTGACGATTTAACAGATATCTGCCCTAATTATCCCCGAAGACTAAAATATCTGTGCTGCGACATAGCACAACATGGTGTATTCTCAGCAGAGCACACTTGGAGTAATCAGGAAGTATGATAATATCACTTCTTTACCCTTTTATCCTATTAGCTCCACATACCTACAATAGCACTATGGAAAATGTGTAAAGTACTGTAATTTTAAAAAAAAAACACACACACAAAATTACTGGTAGTACATTTCTCATGTTGATAAAAAGAAAAAAGCCAAATGTTGGTAAAGCAAGAGTCATGTTTTAGAAAAACAATGCTCCTGGAGACTTCCCATAGGAGAATGATATTTACTGTCTGGAAGGAAAAAAATGGGGCAGGGATAGAAATATTAAATTAGGGGTTGCATGTGACCAAAGGGCCATGTGTTATTCACCTCTAGTTTACGCAGGCTATTAGCAGTTCTCCAGAGTTTTAACATTACTTTGCTGCACCAAAGAACCATGTCTATAGTTTTTCCAAGACCAATAATGTTTGGAAATATAACAAATAAAAATGCTCCACTCCATTCTTTAATTTCTTACAGCATGTTCAGACAAGACTTTTATCATGCCATGGAATGTAGGGGGGCTTTGGGTAGCAACATCTTCCATTGGTAAGGTAACCTTATATCAAGAAATTTATTAAGAAGAAAATAATTGATCTACTCACATTGGCATGTTTTCGAACTGCTAGGTTGGCAGAAGCTGGAGCTAATAGCGGGTGCTCACTCCGCTCCCAGGTTCAAATCCCGGGAGCGGAGTGAGCGCCCGCTATTAGCTCCAGCTTCTGCCAACCTAGCAGTTCGAAAACATGCCAATGTGAGTAGATCAATAGGTACCGCTCTGGCAGGAAGGTAACGGCACTCCATGCAGTCATGCCGGCCACATGACCTTGGAGGTGTCTACGGACAACGCCGGCTCTTTGGCTTAGAAATGGAGATGAGCACCAACCCCCAGAGTCAGACATGACTGGACTTAACATCAGGGGAAACCTTTACCTTTACCTTTACCTTACTATAGTTTTAGCTGTAAGAGAAGTTTCTTTAATTGCATAATTAGTGGTCTATCAGTGGGAGCTGGTGGTGCCTACTCCAGGTTTTAGCCAAGGCTCTAAATGAGCTATCCTACCTCAAAATAGGTTCAGCACCTTGGGCAGCTCCTTTAAAACTATTCAAAACCTGGGGAAGATTCACTATGCTGCTGACATAGGAGCAACCACTGTTCATAATAAAGTTCATATCCCAAAGTTGAAGTAAGGACTAAAACTTATTGTTATGGACTGTTAGAATTAGGAACCTATTAGATGTAGAATGTGAAAAATGTGCAAAATGAATTTCAGCTTGCAAATTTTAGGCCTGGCTATATAAAAAGTATGTTGCATTAGTTAAAGATTGTAAGCTACTGTTCCTTCCAATGTTACCTGTATGTAAATTTCATGAAGTGAGAAAGATTTATGCGTACTGAACTGGATGGAGAATTGCTAAAAGAAGAAGTTGCGGTTTTAAGCACTAAGACCTATCAATAAAATTGGTTAAAATATCTATTCATTTCTACATATTTCCCAGCTGATCGAAAAGATGCTTTTCATCTTTTGTTGAAGCACTATTTATGCTGCATTCATGTGGCAGACAGGCAGTCTAATCTCCTTTCTGTGCAACTGACAGCACACAGAGATGCTCAGTGTAAAGCTCAACGATGTACAAGGAATTTGTCTGCTACGAGATAACTGGTCCCTTTCTTAACCCTCTTCTGATGGATTGTGAGAGGCAGGCAAAATAACAATCTGCTCCCTGCCTGATATGTCATTTCTGAGCTCTAAAAAGAGGAGGACCCAGATGTTATAAAAGGTGAAATCATTTATTTAGAGGAGAAAAGTAGGAGAAGGGGTGCATATGAGCATGGCATGCCAAATGAGTGATGCATGATGATGGTTGATGAAAATGTGCATTTGCATGGACCTTAATATTAGGAGCTTTTGAGTGCCTAATTTCTGACCTCCAATTTTAAAGAGAAACATCACAAATTCTTCTCTGAACATTCAAAAGCATTACGGATGTTGAACCCACCTTTGTGAACTGTACAAACCTCTGTTACTTAGCCACAGCATAGGCTTGTTTCTCTTGATATCACTGAAAATGTGACACATGAAAAGGAATGTGTTGAAAAAAATAGGATTGATGTACAAAGGCGCAGAAAGAAATTGTTGGAAATGCCATGACCATGATGGGAGCTTCTTTCACATGTGGTGGTCTTGTAAAAAGGCCATGAACTATTGGGGGAAAAATCCACGATGAATGTCAAAAAATCTTAAAAATGACATCCCCCCAAAAGCCAGAATATTATTAAAAGGATTAATGGATAAGGAGATGACCTTGGACTCGAACAATGATATTCTATTCACCTATATGAACACTGCTGCCAGAATCACCTACGCGAAACACTGGAAATCTGAGGAGATATCTGGAATGAAAGAATGGAGAAGTAAACTACTAGAGATTAAAGATATGGACAAATTAACCTTCCTTATGAGAAAGAATTTGGGAAACCCTATCAAACAGACACATTGGGAAATCATTGAGGAATACTTTTTAAAAAATATAAGATTAACAAGAACAACAATAAAACTATTAGACAAAGAGAAGGGGAAAGACCCCATAGGAATACTCTGGGAAGGACTGGAAGGAAGAAAAAACAAGGACTAGAAGGAAGTCGAACAATTTTATTTTTCATTTTTATATTTTTATTTTTATATTTTTATTCTTTTTCTTCTTTTTTGCCTTCTCTCTCTCTCTCTCTTCTTTATTCATTCTTTCCTATCCCTACTATTGTTCCCATTCTTTCCATGTTTAGAAATACTTAATAAAAATTCATTAAAAAAAAAGAAAAGGGATGTGCTTTTCTCTTAACCACTGAAAAATGGAAACAAGCATCTACAGTTCTGGGACTGATGAAACGGAAATTTGACTTATTGACAAGCCTGACCCATGCCAACTTTCAATTTAAACATTACATATTAATTACTATTTCTTTGAAAATCAAAATGTTCTATTTTCTGTCGGTTTACATGTTGCACATGGTTGCATTTTCAACACCTGAAAGAGTTAATCTATAGGCCTATCTCCAGTTGTTCTAGGTAGATATGATGTTACGTCAAATGTATTTTCTTTTCCGCAGGAATTCTGTTTCATTATGGTGTCAAAATTTGCTTGAAGTACTGAACATAAAACATTGCTATGCTGAATTCTTGCAGGATTTGCAGGCATTAGATTTACATACTCTTGTGTTTTCTTTCTCTTGTTTCCATATTTCTCATTCCCCTCCAGTAATAAAGAGTTCTACATGGGATTCAAGCCTCATTCTGAGAGAACTCAATACAAATTTGCAACACGGGCTTCCTCCCTCAGAGATAACATAACTGGGGCTTTTCTACATTGTCTGCCACATGTCCCTTCTGTCCTGGTTTTCCCAGAAGACTCTCCAATGAGGATGAGTTTGCATCTCCTTAGTCTGAAGATAACAAAGTTTGAGGTCAAGACCTAGGACCAGATCCCCTCCTGAACAATGGGAGCAACTTCAAAACAAGCTTAGGACAAGCTCAAATGATAAGTTAAGGTATCTTTGGAAGTAAGGGTACTTTCTCCTTTCCTTTTCAAATTTCCTTTACATATTCCCTGGGATTACAAAATCTCCAAACTCTTGGATATCAGTGCCTCTAGCTGTACTCATTTTTTTAAGTTGTACTCAATACTTAAAATGAACGTATGAATGTACATTGAAAGCAGGGCCTACTACTACTCCATTCTCCCATTTCCAATGGGCTAATGCCCTGCATGTTTTAAGATTTGAACAAGGCTTATGGCATTTGGCCATGAAAATCAAACCTTAATGAAGGAAGATATGAAACAATTATTTCAAAGCCACAAAGGAAATTGGTTAATATACTTAGAATAATAGAATTATAGAATCATAGAGGTGGAAGCGACCTCATGGGCCATCCAGTACAACCCCCTCCAAGAAGCAGGAAATCACATTCAAAGCACCCCCAACAGATGACCATCCAGCCTCTGCTTTAAAGCTTCCAAAGAAGGAGCCTCCACCACAGTCCAGGGGAGAGAGTTCCACTGCTGAACAGCCCTCACAGTGAGGAAGTTCTTCCTGGTGTTCAGGTGGAATCTCCTTTCCTGTAGTTTGAAGCCATTATTCCGCGTTATAGTCTCCAGGGCAGCAGAAAACAAGCTTGATCCCTCCTCCCTATGACTTCCCCTCACATATTTGTACATGGCTATCATGTGTCCTCCCAGCCTTCTCTTCTGCAGGCTAAACATGAGCAGATCTTTAATCTGTTCCTCATAGGGCTTGTTCTCCAGACCTTTGATCATTTTAGTTGCCCTCCTCTGGACACCTTCCAGCTTGTCAACATCTCCCTTCAATTGCAGTGCCCAGAATTGGACAGTATTCCAGGTGTGGTCTGACCAAGGCAGAATAGAGGTGTATAGCATGACTTCCCTGGATCTAGACACTATACTCCTATTGATGCAGGCCAAAATCCCATTGTCCCATTTTAGAAAGAAAACTGACAATGTTACAAGAATGACCAAAGGGAAAATGCTAAGGAGAATGGGCTACAGAAAAATAAAAGAGACACGTCCAAGAGCTTGTTCGTCCTATTGAAAGATGTGAGGACTGTGCCTATTTCTTTTGATGAGACTTAAACAGTTTATCTCCAATGCGATTGTGACACATGAAAACTGCCTTGACACCATCTTCTTCCCCTGAACTGCTTCTGTCACGTCTCATTGGAGTGTGAACTCCTACGGACAAGTGTAGGGATTATTTGTGGGCTCCAACACTGAACTAATAAATATGACTAAACACGTCTATTGGCAGAAGGTTCGATACCTATCCTCTGTACTTGAAATGTACTGTATTGAACCATAAACAAGCACCTGAAAATTGCTTCTTGTGCTTATTGCAAAGGAAAGAGAGACTCTTAACTGGAAATCGAGCTGAGATCTACAAGGAGTATCCAGCCACACTATATATATATATATATATATATATATCTTATAAATGAACAAAATGACAAGGAAAATTCATGATAGTAGTACCTTTCAAAAGAATGGAGGTTCAAACAGTGAATGTTCAGAAGTTCAAGACCTTTATGTGCCTTGCCTGCCTTCCCAAAATTTCAATAGGTCCACTACAGCATTTTAAACTGCCCATAATACCATTGCAGTGTTCACATTCACAAGCACATAGCTGGAAAGACTAAATTCAACAGAATTGTAATGGGTGTCTGCTGTGTGCAGCAATATCCAATTGATATAAGGAAGTATGCATAATACCCTGTTCCCCCTAAAATAAGACATCCCCAGAAAATAAGACCTAGTAGAGGTTTTGCTGAATTGCTAAATATAAGGCCTCCCCCGAAAATAAGACCTAGCAAAGTTTTTGTTTGGAAGCATGCCTGCCAAACAGAACCCCATAGCATGCAGGATTGGTAAATGTACGTACCATAGAGTGTTGTACATGGAAATAATGGTAGTAACAAGAAATTCTTGATAGGATTCACAGTTTGGTTATGCTGGTTTGTGATGACAACTACTGTACAGTATATAATAAATGTTCATTTTTTGGTTCAACAATAAATGTGAATTCTTCTTCATGGAAAAATAAGACATCCACTGAAAATAAGACTTAGCGCATCTTTGGGAGCAAAAATTAATATAAGACACTGTCTTATTTTCGGGGAAACACGGTATCAGACTCTTTCCTTCTTTACATTATAGATTTGAAATGTGGAAGGATCAGCATTTAAGTTTTACTTCAACACTGGCCACAGGTCCTTCATCACTCCTAAAGACACACACACAGTGTCAGTCTACCTATATTCTGTTGCTGCTCACCCTCATTTTCGTATCCTGATTTTGCACTCATTACAATGTCCCATCCATTGCTTTAAATGTGATTTTCCTGCTTCTTGGCAGGGAGTTGGACTGGATGGCCCATGAGGTCTCTTCCAACTCTATGATTCTATGATTCCCAGCTTGTATCTCCTCTCACTCTTTCCTCAACTTACTTCAATTGGGGCAAATGGAGTTTCAAATAAAAAAAGTAATTTGCACTTGATGGAACTATATTGCATTATCACACTCACATGTGGAATAGTCCTGTCAGAATGGTATTATATTTTAAATATTTTCCCATAGAAACTTTCTGCTTGAAGAAAAATGAGTGGCAGAGGCAACAGCTTTCATCTAAGAACATCCGACTCATGCCAATTTCAGAAAGTTTTTGCCCTTACCCACAGTTCCAGTGAGATCCACTTCAAACACAAACAGCTTTCTCTGAGGACATCGGAATAACAAGCTAAAGTTCCCAAATTGGTCTTTTTGGAAAGAGGCATATTGAAACCTTTTAAATTGTTTCTTAAAAGTGCCTTCAGACAAAAATCTGGCTGAAATTCCAAAAAGAAACAACTCTTTGAAAGAAACAGCTCTTTGAAAGAAGCATGATTTGTTCAAGCCGAAGAAAGTTTTGCCCGAGTCTGTAATACATATGTGACAGTATGTAATTGTGTGTTTCATGTATGTTTATACTACCTCTGTCATGTAATTTGTAAATGTGGACGTGAACAAAGTAAGTTTATCTTTGTATATGAGGATTTTTTCAGTGAGCAAGACACTAGCCTTTTGCTACTAGCATAAGATTACATTTAACATTAAGTACACATAGTTTTGAACTATGGTTGTAATAACTTTGATTTCTTTGATTGTATGCATGTGCACACATACGCAGATATGAACATGCATGTACAGATGTGAATGCACTGTTGGTAGTAGGGGACTACTACATGGACTTGATTTACTTCTGATTAGAAGAGTAGCAAAACACTATGGGTGCATCTACATTGTAGAATTCATGCAGTTTGATATGACTTTAATTGCCATGGCTCCATCCTATGGAATCTTGGGAGTTGCAGTTTGGTAAGACACCAGCACTATCTAACAGAGAAGGTTAAATGACCTGTAAAACTACAGCTCCCATGATTCCACAGCATTGAGCCCTGGAAGTTAAAGTGGTGTCAAACTACATTAAATCTATAATGTAGCTGCACCATAAGACTCTGTAAACAATCTATTCCAGCTTCCAGTCTCCAAATGTAGGTAAAGATTTCCCCTTGACATTAAGCCTAGTCACATCCGACTCTGGAGGTTGGTGCTCATCTCCATTTCTAAGCCAAAGAGCCGGCGTTGTCCGTAGACGCCTCCAAGGTCATGTGATCTACTCACATTTGCATGTTTTCGAACTGCTAGGTTTGCAGAAGCTGGGGCTAACAATGGGAGCTCACCTCATCATGCAGATTCAAACCACTGACCTTCTGGTCAGCAAGTTCTACAGCTTAGCGATTTAACCTACTGTGTCACCGCGGCCGCAAATATACCCTCCTGTAAAGTAATTAGGCAGATACAGTGGCAAAAGATTGCAGTTGAGATCTTCAGGTACTATGGCATAAATATGAGTTCATAGTTTATACTATTGCTATTTAAAGCAATACTTCCACTTGGATTAAACTATTATTTTTCTAGAATCTGTATCTCGGCTAGAATCAATCATACTATATCAATGTATGGAATTTAAAAAAGGTTTCTAGAGTTTATAAGATATTACTAATGCATTCCATGCACCAAGTATGAAAAATACAGTACAATCTTATAAATATTCACACATTGAATCTACCCATTGAGTGTTCCTTAGAGGTAAGTGGATATACGATTGCAACTGGGTATGACATTCGGGCTAGGCTGGCTTTTAAATTGTTATAATTTGATGTTGTGAATTGTTCAGTTTTAAAGATTTGTCATATAATGTTTAGGGTCGTAATTTAATGTTAGTGATTTTCTGTTTAAATTATTTACGATTTCTGGTTTTTTTTTTTTAATATTGGCATTGAATATTTGCCTTTGCTTGTTGGAAACTGCCCTGAGTCCTCACGGGGAGATAAGGCAGGATACAAATAGAGTAGTTGTTGTTGTTGTTGTTGTTGTTGTTGTTGTTGCCATCATCATCATCATCATCATGAGTTCTACACAATTTTACCCCCTGAATGTTTCGTTATTATTATTGTCCTGGTATTAATTACATTGATGTGTTTTATTGTTTCATGTAATTATAATGTTTTAATTGATTGTTCTGTATTTTAACTTGTGTTGTTGGGCTTGTTCCCATGTGAGCTGCCCGAGTCCCTCCAGGGAGATGGAGGCGGGATACAAACATAAAGTTATTTAAAAGTTATTATTATTATTTATCTACTCTAATCTAAAAATGCAATCTTTCACAATGAATTCTGTACTCAACCTTTGGCTTTCTGCAAATCCAGAGTCAAAAGAACTATACGTTTTGAAAAGGAAAAAGCCAAACACTAATACAGAAAGGGATTCCCCATGTCTCCTGTGAATATGTCCTCTCAAGGGCAATGGCAAATAAATTGCATCCACCGCAAAACCAAATCCACAGGAATTGTTTTGGGGATAAACAGAATATTTCTCTTCAGACCTCTTCTACTTTGGCCATTTACTGCAAAAAAAAAAATCTAAGAAGGGAAGAGGATACATTCAGAAGTTATTCTCTAGCTATAATAAATGGCCTTTTTAAAACAGGACCAAGCTGCAGACACCGCATGGTGCTAGACAAAAGACACACGAATGGGCCGTGATACTATGCTACTTTTATTGTCAGTAACAACAGAGATTGACTTCAATCAATCTTTAAATTAATTTTTGCATTTTAAAAACGAGAACAGCCTTTGCACTGTGTGCAGTGTCAACTCTTTCATCTTGATTACTTATTACGTTTGAAATCATTTAGTCACACTTCCCACTGCGCAGTGATTGAGTTCACAGACACAAACACACTGGTCACAAACACAATGAAAGGAATCCTTCTACTCTATGGGTACTGTATAATTTAAAAATAATTTTCCGTTGTATTTCTCTGTGTGCAAGGGAGTATGTTGTCATTGTAAAACTATTTGATAAAACTCTGTTAAGTGGTATATAATTTTGTAAAATCAGTAAATAATAAGGAATAAAATAAATCTACTGCAAATATTAGAATTCTAATTGCCGGATGTAAAATGTGAGCTCTAGTGTCCATCCAATTAGCACAGACCAACATGGGACTTTGCCATTTTTGTAACTGATCAACCCTCAGCATACATTCAGATAATTTAAATAAGCAGAACAAGACTTCTTCTAGTAGCTGAAGCAGCTGATTGTAAACTAGCAGAGTGTGAGGACCATGCCACATCTATAGACATACACATTGCTTTGCTTGTGCCATTTATTTCCTTTCAGTTCTGTGCAATAGACTGGAGTCTGTGACACTAGGTGTTCCCCTTATTAATTAAAATCTCCTATTTACCAGCTTTAAAACATACTAAGTTGCACTAACAAATAACAGTAAATGCAACCTTTACATCTTTCAGCATTGGTCAATAGCCACTTCATTTGTTAAGTATGTAATGTGCAATCTGTGGTTGACTGACTCATTGGGCCTTTGGGGGGGAAAAAAACCAGAATGGTTCTTAAGTTGGCATGGGCAAGAACATCTGAACTCATAATATTGTCATGCCAGAAGATCCCAAGGATGTGAACATTAACAGCTTGTCTATTGGGCTCCCCGCTTCTTCTTCTAGAGAACTAGAAACGGCCTGCGTCCCACTCTTATTCCTGGTCATGAACAGACTAGTAATTCAGCATCTTTTTTTATAGTAAGATACTTATCATTTTTCATATCTTTCTTTCCTCTTTAATTGCTCCCAATAAAGCTAAAGTAGACTTTGTTCATTATGAACTTCAAGGTGAGCATTTTTTAGACATACCATAAAATATTTCATATCCCTATGCTATGCCCTAGGCAACTGAGAAGACAGGCTATGTATTTCCCTTACAAATGCTGGAAATGATGGCTCAAAGATCTTACAAAACTAAATTCCCAATTACAGAGAAAATCCTTTTTTAAAAAATGGATTAGAGGAAGCCACCACAGACCATGAGGTTGTGCCATCGCCTTGAAGAGTATTGATCATTAACTCTGCATCATGAGGGTCAGCGACTGGTCTGCATTGTTAACCTACTTCTAAAAATGACTGCTACAGAACAATCTGTAATACTGTCCTCTTAACTACAGCTAATGATTTATGCGACAATGGAAATGAGGCAGAAAAATGATTAATACCTACATTTGCCTTCTCTAAAAATGATCACAGTAGTACTTCAGGCTTCCTTCTGCATGGATTAAAAAGAAACATAGCTTCCTTCTCTTGGGTTCCATCTTCATCTAGTCTCAAACTCATACATTCCCAAACATATCAGACAGTAAGTTTACTATCATTGTATTGAGTTTTATGTTGCAGGATGCCTTGAATCCTAGTCGTGTTGAAAAGGCAGCACATAAATGATGATGATGATTTAGTTTGATACTGGTGTTTTAATTGTATATTTTATTATGTAAATGTGATTTATTGAGCTTGTCCCTGTGTAAGCCGCTCCGCGTTCCTTCGGGGAGATGGTGGCGGCATACAAAAATAAAGTAGTTGTTGTTGTTGTTGTTGTTGTTGTTGTTGTTATTATTATTATTATTATTATTATTATTATTATTATTATTATGAGCCATTATCATAACAGAAAGCTGGAAGAGTTTTGCAGCTCAAGAAAGACACCATTGGCTAAAATCCAACAGTATAATTTAGCTATCCATGCAGAAGCCCAGTTTTAAACCAGTGGTACTCAACATCTATATCCTATTGCTAGTCGATGAGCTATTGGCTACTTGTCCCTGGCTGATCTTCTCCATCATATAGCTTTTGAGATGAGCTTCATAAAAGAATAGATAGAATGGATGTTTGTACACTGACAAAGGACCTTTAAGGATTTTTATTTCTGCACCAAATGATAACATCAAAAGTGTGAATTCTTGCAAAAACAAAATATTGGGAAAATCTTAAAGGAAGGAAAATTAATACATTTCACAAATATTGGCTGCCCACCAATCTGGGCTAGTAGTCTAAAATAAACTTAGTACACCTAGGAGACACCAATCTGAGAGTTTATTTCTAGGGATATGGTGCCTGACATTTAAGACTCCTATATCTCATTACTGAGAGTCCAGCTTTTCTGTCTTCTCCATATACGGAAATGCTTCTATGGATAGTTTCTTCTCTATCTACTCAAGTCCAACAATCACCTTGTCCTAGAAAGTTATGTAAAAGTGAATTATTCCAACCTGACTCTAATCTTGAAAGAAGTGTGAAATTAAAACATACACAAAGCTGGCTTATCAACAACAACACCAACAACAACACCACCACCAACAATTGGAAAAGCTGATATGATGCGAGGATTTAAAGATCAAACTGCACAAGCCAGTAAAGGTGGTCCCAGTGGTAATTGGCATATTGGGTGCAGTGCCTAAAGACCTTGACCTGCACTTAAACACAATCGGTGATGACAAAATTACCATCTGTCAGCTGCAAATGGTGACCCTCCTCGGATCTGTATGCATTAGTCACTTATACATCCCACAGTCCTAGATGCTTGGGAAGTGTCCAACATGTGATCTAATACAACAGCCAGCATAGTGATCTTGTTTGCTGTGTACTAATCTTGTTGTGTATCAAATAATAATAATACATGTATTACCTGCCTCTCCCTGTGACTTATCCATAATTGGATATAGTGTTGAATGCAGTTTCAAGAAAATACATTTTTAACAATTTATGGTATTATTATTACTGAAGAAACGGCAAGGTCAGGTGATAGGTAGCATGGGCTGTGGCGCAGGCGGGAGAGCAAGCCAGCTGCAATTAACTGCAATGAATCACTCTGACCAGGAGGTCATGAGTTCGAGGCCCGCTCGGAGCCTATGTTTGTTTGTCTTTGTTCTATGTTAAAAGGCATTGAATGTTTGCCTTATATGTGTAATGTGATCCGCCCTGAGTCCCCTTCGGGGTGAAAAGGGCGGAATATAAATGTTGTAAATAAATAAATAAATGAACAGAAAAGAATACTTCTACAGAACTGACCACACTAGGAATCATGATGCAACACATTTTTCATTCTATGAACTGTATTTTGCTATGTGACCCTAAAAGTCAGTTGGTCCTAAGGATACTTGAGGGACTCATTATAAACGAGGAAATAGAAAATATTAGCAATATAAAAGGGAAACATCAAAAAGAGATTACACCTAAGTAAACTTTTCAGTAAAATAATGCATTTTACATCCTAAAGAAATGCTCTTTCTCTGCTTTATCCATACATAGAAGATTACCATACCATTTGATAATGACCTATCAGAACCCATTCTTTGATTAAAGGTAGCTGCTTTTGATTACAATCAATGAATCATTAATTTGCACTCAGCTACAAAACAGTCGGATCCGATCTATTATTCATTCCTGAAGCAGAAATTCTATTTAGATGGGAGTTTTGAATCTTCCTAAAGCTTTTGCTCTCTTGGCTATTAATAATTTTGTTTTGAAGTTTGCTCTCTGAGGTTCCAGAACGGCCTTCCTTTGTTATGCTGAAGCTCTGAAATAATGCATTCAGCTGCTGCCCTGATCTGTGCATCCATCTCCCTGGCCATATGTCTTACATGGTCTGATTTAGGCCTCTGACACTTTCGGGATGCTTGTTTGATTCTTGAAAATCCTCAGCATCTTTGTCCAGAATAAAATGAGCTGCATCCACAAGACCGATGCACTTTCATGTGACAATTAATTTGGTGAATTGGGGGTGCATTATCTAACCAAATATTTACAAAGAATAACAAAAAAATAAAATAAAATACATTAATGGAACCAACAGGATTAATTCCCTCCTGGATTTGATTTATTTAGCTTGCAGTTGAAAAAGCATGTTGCCGTAGTCAGTCCAGCAAACTATCTCATCTTGTATGTGCACATGTCACAAAAATGTTGGAAAATGCTTGACAATTTGGTTGTTAGAGGCCAAACTATAAAGTTTTACTTGCAAAGGGATCATAGCCTTGACCTAACCTACAAGTGATCAATATTTTAAAATGTTTCACAATCAAAATGTAAAACAGTGGAACAGGAGGATTAGTTACCTAAATGGAAATTTTATCACCTGCCTTACTGATCACTGCAAGTCTTCTAAGATAAAATCCCACATCTAGTGTAACACTAGGAGGAAAGCTGTGAAGTGCCATTATTTTTCCAGTGCACATATTTTGCGGTTCTTAGGCAAGTTACTGCTTGCACAAAACATCTTTTCCATTGTGTGCACTGCATTTCCCCCATTGTGTGTAGTCCAGAAAAGATGTATGAGTATGTTACTTGAGCTGGTGAAATAAGTTTTCTTTTGAGAGAAAAAGAGAGAGGGGTTGTTTTAACATAAGACATTAAAAAGGCATTTTCCTCTTATCAATAGCTCTACTCACACATTACAGAAATGAGCCCAATGGTGCAAGTTAGTTCTAGTGCAAGCTCATCTAGTTCGATGCTGTTAGTCAGTATATTTGACACCTTCCTTGATAGACAGAATATGATTGAACTTGAAATGAGGCCAGTGATCAATACATGCTGGCTTACTATCAGCAGCTACTACCACAACATAAGATATTTGACAGGAAGCAAGGAAGTTAATGTAAATTGTAAAGTGTCAAAATGCCCTGCTATTAGCCCTGCGTGTGCTAAGAGTGCTAGACTGATGCCTATAATTTGAAAGGCTGCTTAATGCATTCTCACCAAACCACACGGAAACTTTTTGAAGATATTCTGGCAAAGCATCAACACATATGAAGATTAATAAGAATTTGTTTTACTACTGATCTATAATTGGAAACAACAGCAGCATGCTTCTGCCTAATCGTAGTTAACATGCCTACTGCTTTCTCACGCAGGTATTACATTGTGGTTTATCGTGGCTTTTCAGCTGGTGGCTTCACCATAAATGGCATAACATTCAATGGGGCTGAATGAGGGAGAGAAGAAGACATGGGCAAGGAGCAAGCAGAACACTGTCTGGCATAGAAATGGAAATAATATAAACAAGTATATATCTGGCTGAAGAGAGGGGATAATAGCAGCCCCCTTTCTTTATTATGAAAGCAATGTTAGCCAGCTAAGCAACCTGGCAGGTGTAAGATTATCATCAGTTGTATGCAACTGCCAGCTTCTCCTGGAGTGGTAGGGTAATGCCATCTGAGATATTTATCCATTATCCCTTCTTGGAATTTCACTAAGGCAATAACTTGAAAAAAAGTGGAGATGCATCTACACAAAGCGCAAGGAACTCACATCAGAGTAGACCAAACTGTAACATTAATATTAAAAAATAAAAACAAAGGCAAAAATGGGCAAAATTTCATGGAAGGATCCAAATGAGTGTCCTTTTTTGCCTGTAGCATCACATATCAGATGCTGTGATCCTCAGTATGTCTAGATCACATCCCAATCTCACTTTCTGTCTCCAAAAATAGTCAAGACAGGTACCACCTTCACAACTGACAAGCAAAGCACAATGGTGACAGTAGCTTTTTGTGCTTTGTCTGCAGCAATCACTTACCAGAGGACCTGTGAAAGAATAGTTAGAACAGCCCCACCTCCTTCGCTACTGGTTTGGATATAAGACAAAATAATTAATTAGAAGAAATGGCTAATGAATGCAATAGTCTTCTCTATACAGTGAAATGCTGTTAAAGAGGGTACCAGGACAAAGAATTCCATAGACATAAAGACTTCAGCAATCACCCTACCACCACAGCAGGGATTGGTTCTTCTACAAATTGGTAGACAATGCAAGATGTAACATGATCATGTGAGTATGGTTCCTAAGGCATGCTCTATTCAGGATAATCTGCAACACCTGAAAACTCTACAAATTCTCTCATCTTCTAGAGTACCTCGCATTAATGTAATGTATATGTGACTAAGCCATATGTCACACTTCCAGGAGTCACCTAGTTAGGAACAGATGCAATTGGCACATTAAGGCAGCAAAAGCTACAGCTATCAGCTGATCTTTCACGTATAAAGCTGAGTTCAGTACCGAACTGTGAAACTTATTCTTCAGGAGGAGAACTGTTCCATTCAAAATAGACTAAATTCCTGTTCAAGCACTCCAATTATCCTTTGCCTGGATTAAAAATTCTATTTACACCGTAAAGTGTTATCCAGTCTCCTACAGCATGAAGACTGCTAATTCAGGATATCAATAGGTTTTCCCCTGACATTAAGTCTAGTTGTGTCCAACTCTGGAGAGTGGTAATCATCTCCATTTCTTAGCCGAAGTGCAGGTGTTGTCCGTAGATGCCTCCTGTGTCATGTAGACTGCATGGAGCACAGTTACCTTCCTGTTGAAGCAGTACCAATTGATCTACTCACATTTGCATGTTTTCGAACTGCTAGGTTTGCTGAAGCTGGGGCTAACAGCGGGAGCTCATCCCACTTCCCGGATTTGAACTACTGACCTTTTGGTCAGGAAGTTCAGCTGCACCATCAGGGGCTCCCAGGATATCAATATCTCCCCTATTAACTTGTAATAAGGAAAAACAGAATTCATATCTTTGACATATTGATGAGGAAACATTTGAGGTTCCTGGGCAATCTCCCTTGGTACGTAGTTTCATGCAGATGTTTTAAAAATCTCAAGAGAAAATATCAGACTCTTGAGATGTACCAAACACAAATAGACAGGAGGCAGAGTAAACCTCCCCCAACAGTGCCAAACTATCCTCAATGAAACCGCCTTATTCTTTTGAAAATCCCTCTAATTTACTAGTCATGACTGCATTTTATGATAGCGAGCTCCACCAGTGAATTATGGATTATGGGTCTGTTCCCCAATGTAGGCATATTTTAAATTATTGACAGAACTGAATCAAACATGGATGCCTATCATCTTATGGGTGAACAGGGTCAACTCTGATCATGTAACACATTCCTAATAGGAGACAGGATGAATCTAGAGAATTGTGGTGGTGAACTGTGTAGGAAATGGCATCTGAAGTGATGTTGAGTGAAGAGTCCTTCCCGTCAAATGGAACTTAAATGTATTTTTGTATTAAAGAAGAATGATACTTTCTGGGGAATTAAGAATTCAAAACATCACTGAACTGTTTTGGTAATCATGACCAAAAAGGTTGAGAGTAGGGATATTCAGGATCTCAGAACATTTAAAACAAAGTAACAACACGATGTGACAATCTGACCTTAAGAAAAACTTATTTCTTTATATTCCCCTGATGTACAAAACTCATCCAAAGTTTCGGTCCCCATAACAAAGTGCTAGTTTTGATTCTAATTTTGTGCTAATTCACTAGAACAGTAACTATGTTACTAAATAATGCTTAACTGGAACATATTTTGAAAGGCAGAATCAATGTAGTGGTTCAAGGTTCTTTTATTTTCTTAACCGGAAAGCTACATAATGTACTAAACTTATTGCAAAGTAACAAAGGAAATGATGAGAAAAAACGGTGTTATGTACTCAAAACACCTCTAGGAAACAGAATGACTGCACAGAGCTGCACAGTAGTTCGGCTATAATGGACTATGGCTTCAAAGACTACATACGCTGCGTAAATGTCAGATTTCCATTACTGGCAGCATGAGGTCTTTGCAACAGAGTTGTTTCTATTAAGACTTCACATCACCACTTGCTCTAATTACTGCTAAAATACCACCCATCATTGCAGGTGTCGTCAGCCTATAAACACATGAAGATTTATGAAGGAAGATTTATGTACAAAAATAGTTCTTGATGGTGGTTGCACAACCAGAGGAAGGGAGCAAGAAAGCCTTGCAGTAACAAGACAGGATGCAGGTTCACACTGCATATGGTCTGGATCATGAGGCAGCATCACCAAACTATACAATCATTAGAACATATTGCAACTCAGCTTAGCTTCTTGCTCAATGTATGGCATTTTCCAGTAGCAGGAAGGAGCCAGATGGCCACACATAGCACTCTCTCCAGGCCATTTCTCCCCCAGGAAAAGATATGGGGTCTAAGGTCTTATCTTTTACAAAGCCATTAAAAGAGAGGGCCAAAACAGATGTCTGCCTGTTTATTAAATATGCACATGCTGGTGGCTTGGCTGGAGAATGGTTTATAAAAGTGAATGGATTAGCTTTCAATTCAAAAAAGAACATGAGAATATAGGGTGAATCTCTTTCCCCCTTGCTTTCCTAAACTCCATACTTTTACAACATTTGCTTTTCTGAGCTCCATAGTTTTATAACATTTGCTTTCCTGGGCTCCATAGTTTTACAACATTTTTCCTTTGCTGGCTCATGTTTGATGGCTGAGAAAAATACGTTGCAAATGAGGAACAGTTAAGGAGGGGAAAGGAGCAGTTTTCTCTTACCTTACATTAATTTCTTTTGCTGCCAAAAGTTAACTATCATTTATATTGACACATTTGATCTAGCCCCCAGTTCTCCCTCTTCAAGGCCATGTTTTCTATTGGACAATTAGGGGAGAAAGGCTAAGTAAGAAGTGTCAGAGTTTTATATTATTTAGGTCATTTCTTATGTGAAAATGGATAAGTGTTTGTAAGAATCATGTCCTATCCATGTATGACCAGCAGCAATCAAGACACCTGCTAAAGACTGAGTGCTATTAATAGAGACTGAGTAAATCTTGAGTTAGTGAATGTGAATGTGAATGTGAAGATGAAGATGAGGATGCTGGTGACGATGATGGTGTTGCTGTTGGAAAGCTGTTGAAGTGGAGCTGAAGAAAGCTTGAAGATAACATTTTGTTTCACTAGTTGAAAGCTGCTGGTAAAAGCAAAGGACTGTTTTGTATGTATTTTTATATAAATCTTTCTTTACTAAAAGACAGTTTGTTTTGGGGTTTTCTCCTTGGACGAAGGGTGCAGCTTCCGCAGAAGGGGTTGAATGTTTGGAACCCCAGTTTGATAGCCGCAACAAGAAGTTCATCAATTGATCTCCTTTAGAATATTCTTCATCAAGGCTTTTCTTAAAAATTTTTTTAAATTGCTCGACCGGGACTATTCTCACTTAAAGATTGTTCCTGGATCCACATCCAAACAGAGCATGTTTCAAATCATGATTTTTTTCATGTCAGGAGTGACTTGAGAAATTGCAAGTCACTTCTGGAGTGAGAGAATTGGCCGTCTGCAAGGACGATGCCCAGGGGACGCCCAGATGTTTTGATGATTTTACCATCCTTGTGAGAGGCTTCTCTCATGTCCCTGCATGGAGCTGGAGCTGATAGAGGGGGCTCATCCATGCTCTCCTCGTGTTGGATTCGAACCGTCAACCTTCAGATCAGCAACCCAACCTTCCAGTCAGCAATCCTGCCAGCACAAAGGTTTAACCCACTGCACCACAGGGGGCTCCTCAAATCATGATAAACACTGCCCTATCCTTTTATCAAATAAAAGAGACTCCTTTTCAAATCCATGTGTAATCTTATCGAGTAACTTTATATATATGCTGACAAGAGGAAAATTAATATGAAAAAAAGATGATGGTGCCAAAGGGTGTCCATCCAGTATATTGATTTCTTTGTTGAAAATGTTTATATACAGTTCAATTGGCAATCTCACCCTCCCATTTTACAAATATAAAAAAAACAAAACAAAAATCATACAGAGTTCCCCCTCCAATAGAAACAAATAAATCATTATTCAACAATGTCGAGGAATAGCCTTGGAGGAATAGCTGTGTAGGCAAGCAACAAAAAAATTCTGATGCCTTCCAGATAAATGATCCAACCAAGACTTCTTCTAAGTCTTGAAAATGATAACGTGTTTTGGATAGAATTCATTATCCATACTCTCATTCTATCCATTCTCATAGCTTAGAACTTTATACTTGTAAGAAACAGAAACAACTACTGGAAAACATTTTCATGTTCTTTTTTGCATTGTCAATTCTTATACTCTACACTGTGAGCGTAACGATCCGATTTCTTCCCTTCTTGCCCCTTCTCTGCCCCATTTCTGCTCACAGTCAGGGTAAATACTGGAGGGAAACACACCTTTACATTGTTTTTAATAAGCTGACAATTGCACATGTTCTTCCATAAGCATGTTTGTTTATCTTTGGGTTGTGATGTATGGCCAATATGCTGCATACAGCAGTTGGAGTGTGCCTGCAAACAACCTAGAGATTTACATTTTTTGTTCCTCAAGTAGTAATAAAAGCAATTGGGAGCCATAAAAGATGAAAGGCGGGGAAGAAGCAGCCTTGAAAAATAGGATTCTGATAATTGCAAACAGCAGGGAGGGGGACTGGCCAGGAGACTGAAAAGAAACATCGCTTCAGTACCTTTTCTATAACTGGGACAAGATAAGCAATATGACAAGAGCTTGACACAGCTTTGCCGAAGGAATGGGGAGGGGGAGCAGGATGAAGATGGTTTTTTTTTTAAAGAAGGGGAGACATTAATTTTTATTATAGATTACATATAAGAAGGGGAAGAATCCATAAATGTTTACATGACAGCTTGGGATTTTACTGCTAACAGCCAATTGTATTAATCATTGAAATAGCTGGTGTCTTGGTGCAACGTCTTCATAGGATTTTTAAAAATGCAATACCAGTTCTTGTTTACAGAGTCTGTTGTGGTATACTGGCTTTTTCTGGAACACTGTAAACCAATTTTGAATTGGAGGGGGGGGGGTGCCACAGCAACTGTGCTGGCATATTCTAAGTGGACCCCAATATTGTGCTAGGAACAAGAAAAAGGAACAAGCAATTGTATAGATCTTGGTTGTGCGAATTTTCTGTCATTTTACTCTTTGTGCACTGTGGGGTTTTTTTTAAGTTATGGACACCATTGCCTTGGGCTGTAATTGCTTTGCCAACTGTGAGAATCACCCACAATAATTATTTTTTAAAAGACAGTTTTGTTGTTGTTTATATTTTCCTTTTGTACATATATGTTGTCAAACTGATTCTTGCAGACAGCAGTAAATAGACAGGAAGGGGGTGAAAATGTCAACAACAGCATCCACTAAACTATGTGAGGTTACTACTTAAGATGGTGGCAATTTCTGGCAGTCCTTCTTTGAAGAAAATGGAACCAAATCTTATTGAGAATTCCTAGCAGGGTGGAAGCAGCAGGAGGGCAATCGATTGGCGTCTCTGTTCTTCTAGGAAGGCAATGCTTTCCTAGATGTAGCAGAAGCCCATCCACCCCACATAAAAATCATGGGGACTGCATATACTCCACTGTCTCACAGATGAAAATGAAGACACATCTGATCAAGCAACATCAGAGTCTGATCAAGATGACAAGCATTGCAAATTAGGAAAAACTTAGAAGATAGGAGAATCTGCAACTCTTTGCTTTTGATTACTGGGAAGAGCAATATCCCATCTCTCACCTTTTCTATCACCCGTTAGGCTCAATGAGTGCAAGACTTTTGTACTTTGAACTCAGTGTGCAAGAATTGAAATTAGCTAATGTCAGGTGCTGTAGGTTATATTTCAGAAGAAGGAACTGGCAAAACCACCTCTGAGTGTTTTTTGCCTTAAAAACCCTTATGGAATGCATGGGATCACCATAAGTCAACAGGTGACTTGAAATAGGAATTGATTTCCTAAAGGCCACAATAACACGATGGTTTTTAAAATATGAGAATACATCCTGGACAGGCACAAACAGAGTAGTAATGTCCAGAGTAGAAAATGTCCACTACATCTATGAGAGATTTTAAAGAACTTATCCAAAAAGTAAATGGAAAGGAAGAATGGGTATACATGTTAATTCATTAAGCTAATGGATTTCCCACTGTTAAGTGGGACTGGTGGAAATGGTGTTATAAATTCCAGGTCTTTGAAGTATTCCTGATACTTTCTTCCTAACATTTTGAAATGAGCTTTGACAAGAAGGACAGTGAACACAGAGGAAGTTATCCATCCTTATGTTTCAGAAATCAAGGTGTTCTATCTGCTGACTTTTGCATGGTTGATGTGATCTTAGTTTCTAGGCCTCTGCCCTCCTCCAATTTAAGGTTCATCCAGAAGGATAAAAAGGGTCTAGAACAGTGGTTCTCAACCTGTGAGTCCCCCAAGTGATTTGGCCTACAACTCCCAGAAATTCCAGCCAGTTTACCAGCTGTTAGGATCTCTGAGAGTTGAAGGCCAAAACATCTGGGGACCCACAGGTTGAGAACCACTGGTCTAGAAGTTTCCCAGTTCTTTCCACTTTGTTTTTATCGTTCTATCACCAAGTTTACATTCAAACTCTTTCTTGAAATATCCTAGATTTCCCTCCCCAGCCCATCTGGACTAATGCAATATTTCCAAAACTGATTTTCATCCATTTCCACTGAGACTTCTTCAGGTATGAACGCCAAAGTGCTAACTTTAAAAAAAAAATTCTGCACTTGTTAAACATTAGCACTATTTTGTTCTGGGGCAAACATTCCTCTTTTACTCACTTAATGTGTGTTTAATCTGTATCCTAGAAACAATTTTGTTTTCTGTCAATACCCATCTTAGGTAGTTCTGGGATAGTCACATAAATATATATATTTCATTTCAGAAAATGTTGGGTTAAACTGGCCTGGAAAGCTGGAAATGAAAAGTTATTGATAATGGCAGGCCTTCCTAGAAACATACATCAGAATGAGGAAAATCTCAGAAATATTTTTTCTATAGGAGCAAAGCCTGAGATTTTCAGAAATTTCTTTCTCATCTGGAGGGGCTCTTGCTTTTGCTTTTATACTGACATTACTTTTGTTTGCATTCAATGTATGCAAGAGAAGCATAACTAATGAAAACGTTGGGTGCTGTATTGCTTTTCCTTGTAAAAGGTAAAAGCAAGAGCTATAGCAAAGCAGGATGATGCTTCTCGCTGTCCTAATGTTTACTGGTGATGAATAAGAAGACAAGCTGTTCAGTTTCAAAGAGTTGTTCTCTGGAGTGGAGAAATGTACAAACATGTGAACAGATGAACTGATTATTTCTATGTGCTGTGTGTGTGCTTCAGTTAGCTTAAGAATTATTTTTGTCCCACCTCTTTTATTTCAATGTCCTTGCTATCTTGATTTATTTCACTGTCACCCATCAACCTGATTTTATCAAAACAAAAAGAAGGAGTCAACACTGCTGTCAAGCCAAGCTATCTGGACATCTTGCGACATATTTCCTCTTTGTTTATTATTCTGTGTGATGCAGAACAACAATGTTTGTGATTATAATAGAATCTGTGATAAAAATATGACCTAGAAATGTATTTTTCTTCCTTTATTTACTACTTGGTTAAAAGCTTTTATTGCAAGTCTTAATTGAGACTAATAACTCTCCCCTTCCCTCGCTGGCCTGCTGTGCAGAGAGCTGCAGTTTGCATTGGGCTTGCACTTCCTTCTACGGTTAATAGGGAAGCTTCAACCTCAAGGCATTACAGAGCAGACAAGCATATGTCCCTGAAGTAACTGTACATACTAGAATACGTAATAAATTAGCAACGAACGGGAATGAGAGGTCATGTCAGCCCATTCTAATTCTTTTTCAGTTTTGACTTTTTATATTTGTTATATTTGTTATGTTATATTTGTGCCTAAATATAGCACATTAGTGCTCTTCCTAAATTGTGCCCTACCAATATGTATGTGTAATTACAGAAAATATTATATCTCCCTGGCCTTTCATAAATACATTCATCCCTCCATATCTAAGTCCAAGCTCCCCCCCTCTCTCTCTATATATATACAAAGCTTGATTTTGCATTTTATATAAAGAAAAGCATTTTATCACATCATGTAGTATAACGAAACTTGAACATCCACAAAAAGACAAGGAAACAATTCTATATGCTTCACACTCAGTATATTTTGCCCTCCTCCCTCTTTATTGTTCTATTTCCTTTACATCAATGGTTCCCAACCGTTGGGCCTCCAGGTGCTTTGGACTTCAGCTCCCATACTTTCTAACAGCTGGTAAGCTGGCTGGGATTTCTGGGAGTTGAAGTCCAAAACACCTAGAGGCCCAACGGTTGGGAACACTGCTTTACATAATACAATATAATCACACATCTACTTTTGGCAACACGCTTCTTATTCAGGTCCCTTCCACACAGCTGAATAAAATCCCACATTTTCTGCTTTGAACTGGAATATATGGTAGTGTGGACTTAGATAACCCAATTCAAAGCAGATATTGTGGGATTTTCTGCCTTGGTATTCTGGGTTATATGGCTATGTGGAAGGGCCCACATAAATCCTACAACTGACATTTACCCACATTGTTGTGAAAAGGTAATAAACAGGTCCCAGGCCCCTTCCACACAGCTGTATAAAATTCCATATTATCTGCTTTGAACTGGGTTGTATGGCAGTGTGGCCTCAGATAACCCAGTTCAAGCAGATATTGTGGATTATCTGCCTTGATATTCTGGGTTATATGGCTGTGTAGAAGGGCCCCCAATCTTTCTTGATGTGGATGAGATTTTTCCTCAGTTTGCCCATCTCAGCTAGTTTATAGATCTTTGTCAGTCATTCTTCTTGCATTGAGATAACTGGTTCTTTCCATCTCTGAGCCTAAACTATTCTCACTGCAGCTATCATATATTGCAGCAATCTTCCCATTTTTTGATCATCAAATATTCCCAATGAATGCTTAGCTTCAAGATTACTTCTACATTACTACGAAGCACCCTTGTTTTTCTAATCACCTATATAGATGTATAATTGCATGTTTTCACAACTATCAGACTCCTATTCTGTGTGTACCAGTGTACTCATATCATGCACAGAGTCCATGCCAATTGGCTTTGCACACATTGCTGTGCGACTAGTTTTCTGAGCGCTGCCAACAATACACAGAAAGCTCTTCATCTCATGCATCAGATTGGGGCATCTGTAGCTGTCCACACTGTCATGCCAAGAATGGTCATAAGAATAGGTCTTAAGTCAGTGGAGGAGTGAGCTTTCTTTCCAGTATCTCCTGTGGCCTTCCTACTCTTGTAAATTTCTCCCTTGACTAAATTCTGGCACAATTAAATATATTTAAGGAAAGTTTCTAAAAGAGACAGCCAAAAAACAGAGTCTTTAATTCCAAGTCATCTTCCTGCAAAACAACAGATAATATGAAATGTATTCAGCAAGGCCTAAACCTGTTCCAGGCCAAGAATTCTTGACTGTTTTGCAGCCAAACAGCATATATTGAAAATGAGGAAGATTTAGCAGCTGAGAAACTCTATTTTATTTGTGTAAATATATGCTACCAAGCTGGCTGCATGTTAGACATATAGCTGGGTAAGATACATCACAATTTAATTCTCCATACCACTAACCTGCAAACGATGGTTAAAGTGGGTTGGAATGCTGGAAGTAAGCATTAATCCTAATCCTAATTGCTTCATTTGTAGATAATGAGCAAGCAAAGGGCAGTGAAAACTGAGGAAGTATAGAATGAATCAGTTTGCAAATCCAGAACATACTACTCATTCTTCATATCATGATTTGGAGGTGTTATGGAGCTGGTAAAGAACAGTGTGTTGTCTCTGATACAAGAGAGGTTTTTGCAAACAGGACATTAAAGCAATGCTTTATCATAGTACTATTTCCTTAATAGCCTATAGAGCCTGTGGAGTTCATGATCTCAATAATAATTATTTTATTGATATATATGATAGCCTTTACACATATTCACAGCCAAATTCACATAGATAATCAATATATAGTGAGACAGGGACAGGGCTGTATCGAGTGAGCTAGTTTCACAAACTTTCATGCCCAGTAACATTGTCCCCCAATGCCTGCACATTCAGTATGATGTTCAAAGGAGAAGTCAGTGCAAATTGTAAGGCTAATCATCACCTGAAGTTTGGAAAAAAAAGTCTAATTTTAGGTCTGAAAAGATGATAATGTCAGGGCCAGGCAGGCCATATTCTTTAAATGGGCGTAAGGTGCAAAGGTGGCCTCCAAATGTGGCTGAACTCTGAATTCCTGCAAATCTAGGCAACTGGCAAAAGAATCTATTCATCTTATTCCAGAATGAAAGATGATATATTACTTTGGCCAAACGTATAATGCAAGAAACTGTATTACATAATTATATTAGAGAGTACTTCTTCTGTAAATCATCCTGATTAAATAATGAGGATTTTATATAATACTTTTTAATAATTTTTTGCACTAGAATCTCTTTTAGCTGCTCTAAAAAATTCTTTAAAGCACTAATGAGATGTAGCAAAAGTGTGGTGACTTTGTGATTCCATAACTCTCGGAGATCATTTGGGCCGAAGATGTGAACCAGCCCTGATCTTGCCCACCCCCTGCAAGTCCTCTGTGCCTCAATTCCTCAACTTCTAATTACCTCACAACTTTTAAATTATCCAACACCACAGGGATCTTTCTTCCTTATTTATGTATTTATTGATATGAATACCAGTCATCATCAATCTGATTATGCAAGTGGCAAATGTATTTCGTTTTCCCCCTTCACACTTCTCAAAAGTGTGGAAATATCAGTAGAGATTTTGCTTCCTCTCTGTATTTCCTAAGAAGTGGATAAGACTTATTAATGAAGCCATTCCATTACATAATGAAGCCATTCCCTTCCATTCCATTCTCTACCCTATGCATACATTAAGACAGTAGTTTCCTGTTGTGTGTATGCATACATGTGTCTTTAAGTTACTTGGTGACTTTTAGTGACCCTATGCATTTCGTAGAGTCTTCCTAGGCAAGAAATGCTCAGAGGTGTTTTGTTTTTTTACTGATCCCCAGAAGGAAACAGAAACACCAGAGACAGGCTGGACTCCAAGGAACAAGCTGCTAAATCTTGTTAGGGACAGAAATAAAACTGTTGCCAGTAGAAAATACAAGAACACATGATGTTACTTAATGCAACTTTTAAAAAATATGCTCCCTAATTACTTTTAACAAGAACAACTTTTTCAAAATATATATTCTTAAGTTTGGAAGTCTTAAAGGAGTCAAAACTATGCGACTTTTATGTTAAATTAAGGAGAAATATGCCTACAGTAAAGCACAGATTTTACCAGTGATTTTATAAACTCTGCAATTGTGCACTTGCTTTAAAGGCAGAATTTCCATATCAAACAAACCCTGGCATGGAACCTTTCCTGCAAAACACAAAAGGCCATAAATGCAACTATTTGGTATAGATCTTGTGCACAGTAGAGGATTACTTTTATCAGCTGTTAAGCTGCCTTTTCAGGACAAATGCCAAGGACCTCAGATGATGTTGCTAATTGGAATACTGCACAGGAAGCAGCTCATCGAGCCCCTGGATGCTTTGTACTCATCACACTCTTCATCAGTTTGACGCTGCTGATCCTCCAGTATTTGTTCTAGAAAATTTCAAGTTTTTCTATCCTTCCCAATATTCATAACATGGGATATCTTTCCCAGTATCAACCCGACTGAGGTGCAAAATCATAGCTTGGCAGTGGTGTTGGTAGCATGAGGGCATTGGACCCTCACATGAGAATTCTGCCTCACTAATAAAATATTCCTTCAGTCCCCAAATTTCTAGCTTTCTTGAGAGAGAGAGATTGAAAAGCATTCATACCAGAATTCTTATATCTGCTGTGTTCACATTGCTTTGATAATTTGGTCTGACCCCTTTCTTTGGATGTTTAAACTGTATTTCTAAATACTGAAGTGAAGTTTAAAGTTACTAAAACAGTACAGTTACTGGAAGATAATATTTTATATACATACCCCATGAAATTATTTGAAAGAGGTAATGCCTCTCTCCAGCAAGGGAGAGCCCAAAACTTAAGCAAACAAACAAAAATATCAAAGACAGGAGGTAAACAAAATTGTACCATACAGAAGTAGATCTAGCCAGTGATGTAAGGAGACCCAGCAAGTCATTGGTGGGCAGTCAATACCTGTGCATCAACAAGCTGCCAATCAGCCTCCTTAGTGCCTGGCATGTTATCTCTAAGGGCCTCATCAGAAAAGCCAGGGAAAGCATCCCGCTTTGCCTGGTTTCATTAAGAAAAGAGGGGCAACGTGGTGAATCCATCGCCCTGTGCGCAGTTCCCTCTTGGCGATGCTTCCCCATCACATGGGGAAAGCATCACCCTCCTGGCAAGGCCCTGTGCTGGCTCCATTGGAGCCAGCATAATAATAGAATCATAGAATCATAGAATCATAGAGTTGGAAGAGACCTCACAGGCCATCCAGTCCAACCCCCTGCAAGAAGCAGGAAAATCTCATTCAAAGATGGCCATCCAGCCTCTGCTTAAAAGCTTCCAAAGATGGAGCCTCCACCACACTCCAGGGCAGAGAGTTCCACTGCCAAACAGCTCTCACAGTGAGGAAGTTCTTCCTGATGTTCAGGTGGAATCTCCTTTCCTGTAGTTTGAAGCCATTGTTCCGCATCCTAGTCTCCAGGGCAGCAGAAAACAAGCTTGCTCCCTCCTCCCTATGACTTCCCCTCACATATTTGTACATGGCTATCATGTGTCCTCTCAGCCTTCTCTTCTGCAGGCTAAACATGCCCAGCTCTTTAAGCTGCTCCCCATAGGGCTTGTTCTCCAGACCCTTGATCATTTTAGTCACCCTCCTCTGGACGCTTTCCAGCTTGTCAACATCTCCCTTCAACTTCGGTGCCCAGAATTGGACACAGTGTGATTCCAGGTGTGGTCTGACCAAGGCAGAATAGAGAGGTAGCATGACTTCCCTGGATCTAGATGCTATACCCCTATTTATGCAGGCCAGAATCCCGTTGGGTTTTTTCGCTGCCGCATCATATTGTAGGCTCATGTTTAACTTGTTGACCACGAGGACTCCAAGGTCTTTTTGACACGTACTGCTGTCTAGCCAGGCATTGTCCCCCATTCTGTATCTTTGCATTCCATTTTTTCTTCCGAAGTGAAGTATCTTGCATTTGTGCCTGTTGAACTTCATATTGTGAGTTTCAGCCCATGAATTCTACTCCTGTCTTCTGGAGTGTTGGCTATCCCTCCCAGTTTGGTATTGTCTGCAAACTTGATGATCGTGCCTTCTAACCCTTCGTCTAAGTCGTTAATAAAGATGTTGAACAGAACCAGGCCCAGGACGGAACCCTGCAGCACTCCACTCGTGACTTCTTTCCAAGATGAAGAAGACACATTGGTGAGCACCCTTTGGGGAAAGCTTCCCATGTTCTGGGAAAAACATCCAATGACGCTTCCACCTCAGTTGGGAACTGGGTGAAAAATTAGAACAGCTTCCTTCAGGAGAGAATTGGAGGAGTACCATAACAAGAAGAACTTCTGGAAATAAAGCCATCTGAAACTGGGAAGGATGTGATGCCAGGAAAGTACAGTATGGCATGCCTAAAAACCCAACTGGATACTTGCAAATTCTGTGTAAAGTTTAAGGGCTGCGCCAAAGTGTGAAAGTGACATTCCATGCAGTCTCAAAGACAATGGTCAACACAAAAGTTTGTATCAAGGAATGTTTTATCACTCTGGCTTCTGTTCTTCCACATATAGACCTTACATGAAAGATCATGCAAGATGAAAATGTCAGAATATGTCTGAGAAAGAAATCCACAAACTTGGCATGCTATCAGGAAAAAGGCAGGTTAGTAAACCAACCACTCAGCCAAAATAAGTTTTTAAAAAATCAAGCAAGTTTTAAATTTTGAGAGTGCTACAACCGTATAGAGTGAAAGGCCCAGTAATATGGAGATCGCCTCAAATTAACTGCTATTAGGAGGGGGCTTGCCTATTTTTCACCTGTGGGCATAACCATCTTAAATAACTTTTGAGTAAACAAATTAAAAAGCTAAAATAAAAAGAAACTTACTCAAGAACAAAGCAAAGTGGGTTCTACATCCTAAAACATAAATTCATATTTTGAACTCATAAGTTTTAACTCTCAATCTCTGAGGATGCCTGCTATAGATGTGGGCGAAACATCAGGAGAGAATGCTTATGCAACATGACCATACAGCTGAAAAACACACAACAACCAAGTTTTAACTCTTATATCCACAATCTGATGAGGCCTAGAGAACCCTAGCTTGGCATAACTGACTACAAGGCAGACCTCAGTGCCAATATTTCTTCCCACAAACTATAAAAATGACACATTTCACAAAAGGTAAATTGGTGATGCACAAAGAAAGGCACCCATTTTTTTTAAAAGCAAATCTTATACTACCCACTCCCCAAAAAACTCAGCTAATGCATGCATACACACATAGACGCACATGCAGACTCCAGAAGCAAACTCTCTACTCCAAGAAAAAGCAAAAATGGAGCCTCAGTTCCCATCTTCTGGATCCTCCCCATCACTACTTTCCTCAGCATGTTTTTTATGGACAACTGCCATGCTTCAGAGCAAAGTACCAGGCATTAGCCACTCTTTATTTCTCATTTCTACTTCAAAGCCCTTGCTTTCTCACTTTCTGGGATGCTAGCCTTCTGGTTACTATTTATCAAAAAAATCAGCTTGGATTGGGAATCTGGTGGGCACTAATGATGCTCTCCAATAGCACATCAGTGCCCATAGAAAGCATATTAAGAATCCCAAATTGGAGCTACTATAAGAGCGTTCCATGAGAGAGGCATATCAAACTCCATCCTTAATATCACAAGCATAGAGGATCTCCAATCTGCTTCATGGGTTGGTTTTCTCTGTAGTCTTTCGTAGATAGTTAAAGGATAGAAAAAACAGATAGAATCATAGAATCATAGAATAGTAGAGTTGGAAGAGACCTCATGGGCCATCCAGTCCAACCCCCCGCTAAGAAGCAGGAAATCGCATGACATACAGTATAGAGAAATACATTTAACTCATCAAATCTTCCTACAGATCATAATAATTTATCAAATGCCAATGCTAGTAAGTATCATCTGCTCAGTTTGGGCCAACAGTCTTTTTTATTTGCAACCGCTTTAGAGTCATTTGACTTTTGTCTATCAGATCATAATTTACTTCAGAGAAACTGTAGAGTTAATCTGACAGCTACAAAGGAAATAACTATTCTCTCAAGTGATTTTCAATTAAATGATTACATCCACAACATCAACTCCAGCCCCACCTCCTACATTCCAGCAGTTGCTGTGGCTACAACAGAAGAGTATGTGGTCTCTTCGCAGCTTACGAAGTACAGAGGATAAATGACTTCAAAATTCCAGAATAAGGAGGTTGTTTCCTATGAAAATTTCTTTCTGATGTCATCAACATGACTTTATTTTTTTTTTTAAAAAAAAAACATACATTATTTAGAGCAGGGGTCCCCAAACTTTTTAAGCAGAGGGCCGGTCCACAATCCTTCAGACTGTTGAGGGGCCGAAATATCGTTTGAAAAAAAAATACAAACAAATTCCTATGCACACTGCACATGTCTTATTTGTAGTGCAACAACAACAACAACAAAAGACCAATACAATATTTAAAAATGAAAACAATTTTAACCAACATAAACCTATTAGGATTTCAATGGAAAGTGTGGGCCTGCTACTGGCCAATGAGATAGTCAAGTTAATTAGGATTGTTGTTGTTGTTGTTGTTGTGTGCCTTCAAGTCATGTCAGACTTTGGCCGAGCCTAAGTCTAAAATTAATTATTTATTTACTGCATTTATTTAATACATTTATATCCCACCCTTCTCACCCCGAAGGGGATTCAGAGCAGCTGTATGTACATACAATCTATTATATTATTAGCATAACACAATATTAGCATTATATACTACTGTACTGAACCACTATACTATTATATAATATGTAATATATAACATACAATTAATATTATTATATGGTATTACTATTAGTATTATATTGTATAACATAAGATTATTATCAATATTATATGTATATACAATCTATATATATAAAAGAGTGATGGCATCAGGGCAGCGGACAAAACAACAAAACTACAGGCCCCCCAACCTCGAAATTTGACAACACAACCCATCATCCACGCCTCTAGGTTGATACAACAAAAAGAAAAGAAAAATAAAGTCCTAATTAGAGAGAGAGGAATAATTGTTTTTATCCAATTGCTGCCAGTTACAAGGCTAAGTTCCGCCCTAAGGTTAGCAGATACCCCTAAGGGTTCAACTTCCTTATATCATGCAGGAGGACACAATCCAATCACTCCTGACAGATGGCCATCCAATATCTGCACAATAATAATACACATCGAATCATAGCATCAGACAGTTAGGAAACACCCCTAAAGACCATCCAGCCCAACCCATTTCTGCCATGCAGGACACAAGCCAAGCACTCCCAACAGATGGCCACCCAGCCTCTCAATACTAATACTAATAATAATAATATCATCATACAATCCTAAAGTTTGGAGTGACCCCTAAGGATCATCCAGATCAACTTCCTTCTACCATGCAGGAGGACACAATCTAAGCACTCCTGACAGATGGCCATCCAGCCTCTACATAATGATGATGATAATGATGATGATGATAATAATAATAATAATAATAATAATAATAATAATAATAATAATAATAGAGGCATAGAATCCAAGAGTTTGGAGAGACCCCTAAGGGCCATCCAGCCCAACCCTTTCTACTATGCAGCAGGACACAATCCAAGCATTCACAACACATGGACAACGTATAAATACTATACAATACTACACAGGGATATAGACCCCCTCTATCCTCACCACTTTCACAGTACACAAACAACCAAAAGCATACTCAACATAAAGACAACCATACAACAGACATTCAATACCACCACAACCTCAACACTTTCTCACCAACACCACCAGACAACGCCACAGCAACGCGTGGCCGGGCAAAGCTAGTATATTATATTATTAAAACTGATATAAAAATATATTATAAAACTGAGGGCGGGGGCCAGGTAAATGACCTTGGAGGGCCGCATCCGGCCCCCGGGCCTTAGTTTGGGGACCCATGATTTAGAGGGTCTTCATTATTCTTTAGCTATAACGTACCTGCTTTACAACTAATTAATACAGAACATCCTTTCTTTCTGATGTCAAATCAAAACTTTCCAGGTCTGTGGACCTAATTAGATGAGATATATGAGATCTGTGATCAGACCATGTTGGATTTTTTAAAAGGTAAAAAAAAGGTTCTATCTCCTTTCCATGGAACTGGAGATTTTCACAGCAATTCAGAAATTTCAGTTTGAAAGATCTGTGTTAGAAAATGCAATTTTTGGGCTATTAGCGGAATATCTTGGATTGCTGAAACTAGGGCTGATGTGTGAAGAGGTGAGATGTGGAACATCTCTGGAAGGAAGTCTTGGACCTCACTATGCTGCATAGGTTTTTGTCTCTCTTGTGAGAATCATCATTTGTCTTTTTTAAAAAAAACACTATAAAATCAGAAATTTTCAAATATTACAGTATTATTCAAAATTTTGTATAAACCTTAGAAACATGGAAGTTGGCCACAGCATATCTGAATAGAGAGTCAGTAATATAGAGGAGTTCCATTAGGAATTTAGGGTTACTATTAACAAGGATAGATAAATTGGCTTAAGGGCTTCATAGTGCTTCGGGGTTGGAAGTCGTGGTGAAGGGTGCACGGGTGGGGAAGGGGTTTTATTTTGTGTGGGATAGGGGTTTTAGGTGCGTGCAGGGTCTGTTGTGTGTAATACGTTTGTATGTCTTTGTTTGAATGTTAGGGTGAACTCTTATATTTAATTTCTTTTTTAAAAAATGAGTAATTTTAAACAAAATTTTGTATAAACCAATTATGTATACAAAATATTGAATACATTATCTGCAAGAGAAAGCAAGATTGGGATCCAAGTGAGGGAAAGGAAGCAAAGAGACATAATAGTACCAATGAGTAGGAGGAAAGGCATAGGAGTGTAGGTTCTGCCCATTTTAACCTCGGCTACTCAGAGGAAGGAAAAGGATTAGAAGCAACAACATTTGACCCATGCAAGTAACCCTCCACATTCTTCTTTGACTCTGAAGAATATCTCTATGGAGGTTGACCCAGTTTGGCTGCTGAGGAGCATGTGATGTAGGAGAGGAGCAGCCTTTGTTCAAAAGAGTGAAATCATGCAGGAGACTCTTGATGGTGGATGGTGGAGACTCTTATGTTCTTCGTCTCTCCTCAAAATATCAAGGAACCTTGATGGAACAGGGAACCTTCCAGGACCCATACTCTCTTGACAGCCCTGGCTGAAATAATCTCCCAATAATAAATAGGAGTATAGCATCTAGATCCAGGGAAGTCATGCTACCCCTCTTTTCTGCCTTGGTCAGGCCACACCTGGAATACTGAGTTCAATTCTGGGCACCGCAGTTGAAGGGAGATTTTGACAAGCTGGAAAGCGTCCAAAGGAGGGGGACTAAAATGATCGAGGGTCTGGAGAACAAGCTCTATGAGGAGCGGCTTAAAGAGCTGGGTATGTTTAGCCTGCAGAAGAGAAGGCTGAGAGGAGACATGATAGCCATGTACAAATTTGTGAGGGGAAGTCATAGGGAGGAGGGAGCAAGCTTGTTTGCTGCTGCCCTGAAGACTAGGACACAGAACAATGGCTTCAAACTACAGGAAAGAAAGGAGATTCCACTTGAACATCAGGAAGAACTTCCTAACTGTGAGAGCTGTTTGGCAGTGGAACTCTCTCCCCTGGGCTGTGGTAGAGGCTCCTTCTTTGGAGGCTTTTAAGCAGAGGCTGGATGGCAGTCTGTTGGGGGTGCTTTGAATGAGATTTTCCTGCTTCTTGCAGGGGGTTGGACTGGATGGCCCATGAGGTCTCTTCCAACTCTACGATTCTATGATTCTATTTTTTGAATGATGGCATTTCTGATGTCAGATTTGTAACCATTTATCGTTTTGCATTGTGAACTAGCATGTGGATCTCTTTGTCCTATGCAGAAAGACTTTGACAATGCAAAAGGATACTGTGGGACGGTGATAGCATATATCACAATGAAAAGATCAGCAGATGCATAAGATGCTGATGTTGATGCTATATCTCATTTCATAAGAGATCGTAGCAGTGTTACCAGAATGAATATACAATTAAAGTTATCATCTGAATTTGCTCTAAAATCTGGCATTTGTGCTATTGTATGTTATGTGGTTCATTGTTGCACATAAATAAAGAGTTCAGATGAGGAAAGGTTTGCATTGAATATATTATCTGTTAACAACTCACCTTACTTGCATTCTTCATATTTTAGTAACATAACATTAGGATTCGACTTGAATTCTTTACCATACTGGGTTATAATAGCATGCATGACAAGGAAAGAAGGCAAACAAAATACAGCCTACCATCAAAACCTATCGTAGTGCATTTTAAACAGTTAGGAAGATCTATTCTGATTTGGAAAAGGAAACTAAAGTTGTTCAAACTGTGTATACTAACAAGGGCTTGTGCCTGTGCTGTCATGAGAAAACAAGAAAAGCTCTCTCAGATCAAAACAAAGTCCTATCTAGCCTAAACCTTTTCCCATAGTGGTCAATAAGATGGTTACAGAAAACCCGGCAACTATAGATGAGGAAAATAGTCTTTCTATTGCAGTTTTTCAGCAAATATTATTCAAAGACAGACTGCATTTGGTCCTGCAGGTAGCTATAAAATGCCGAATCTACCTCCTTCTCTTTTTAAAGAAAAAGGTGCTCAACAAATAAACACAATGATAACAACATAGTTATCATGATTAATATCCACTGATATAATTCCATCTTCCATACATTTGGAGCCTATCACCATATTTTCTGGTAGGAAATAAATTATCTACTGTTTTATTGGCTAGTGATCTCGGAATTCAAAATTGAGGAATAGGCTTCCTCTGTTTCCTCCTAAAAGCTGGCCCTGTGGTTTATGCCTGAACAGTTGATCCAATGGAAGAACTTGCTATTCGAGACAGCGAACTTTCTTGCAAAACCAAGTCGAATGTCAAGTGACTGCAAGGATGGGAATCCTATCACACAGACCATAATGTTATTGAGCTGTGATTCCCAGAAGCCCTAGCCAATATAAAATGGTGAAGAGCATCTGGAGTCGTGCATGATTCCTGTATTGTAAGCAAAAGTAGGGCATGGCTAACACAGGAGTTATATCACTTAGAAATATGGAATTGAAACTCGTACCTTGATGTTAAGTAGCACATCTATTAAGAAATCCTTGGACTTTCCTTGGACTTGCCCAGGTCTGGGATATATCTCCAAAAATATATCTCTAGGGAGAAAGGATCCAGCAGCCCGAGCTCTAAATATTGCTTCCAACAATATCCCTAAAATGATTTTACATGGCTTTTTTCCCGTGCTGACACCCAAAGGATGGCATATCTTGAAGGGGAAGTTACACTTCTTGAAGAGACAGCACATGTGGTTCTTTTTTGGTAGCTTGTTGATTCTCCACTTAAGTCCCATAAGATGGTGATAAGCTTTGCAGTATTGTAAAAAAAGGCCATAATTTGTCAATGAAGCCCATTGAAATCATTGGAACTTCACTTTCATGTGAATAAATAGGGCATTCGGCTGTCAAGAATTTTAAAATAGCATGCCTCCATTGATTTCTATCATCTCTAAAATCAGCATGTTATGTTATGAAGGATATGTAACAGGATCTCTTTTTAAGGAAGTGAAGGAAACATTGTTTGTGCTCGGCGTCAGATCCTTGCCATACTTGTAGCATTTTTGGAGTGCTAATGGTAATGAGTAGGCTTTGAAGGAGCAGATGCTGAATTTAAATAAAGAAGTGGAGTACTTTTCTTGTGACAATGAATCACACATTAAGTGCAGCATAGGTTTGCCGCCGTGCCAAGAAAGGCTCAAAAAGAAAACTATTCAATTATGATGATGTATGTGTGTAAGAGAGACTGAGTGAGTGCTCCATGTCTTCCAAATATCTTACAAATCTGGAATGTTAGCTAAGCAATTTTGGCTGAGGCATAGAAATGACAGAATGTGCGCCGCTTCAGTTTTTAAAAAGTAGCTGTGCGATTAACTCACCTGTTCCTTATTATTCACTCTCAAATAAAACTATGAATGGTTAAAAGCAAAAGAGCAGAAGGTAAAAGAAACGTAATTACTAAAAGTAAACCTTGAATCCACAAGAAGAATACTCAGGCAGATGCAGCTGAGAGAAAGCAGCTGAAAATTGCACAAACACACAATCCCCGCCTGAGCTGTAAATAAAGAGATTTCGTTCTCCCCACAATCTCCAATAAAAGAGAATATCTGTCACATTATCAAAACAAGACACTTAGGCAGCTCTAGATAGGGTCATATTCTTAGAAGCATATATTAAATTTATACAATGCCCTTAAATTACTGGTTAATGCAAACATTAAAAAATGAACTGCTAGGAATTCTGATTGTATCAGTGACCTTCTCAGGCCAGTTAAAACTGGCATTTCAGCAAGGAGAGCCTTTGTATTTTCTGGCCTGAGAAACTTTGCCTTGATCTCATGTATTATTCAACAGCAAGTGGGACAATGAATGAAACAGACTTTTAAAAGTGAGAGGGTATTCTTTTTTAAAGGGGCGAGGTGGGGGTGACACTATGGAAAAAAGTAATGGTTACTCAATTTCTTCCTACAATTTATGGAGAAATTGCACCTTTTACAGAGCTGGAGATGTTATTACAGGGACACCTTCAATTTTGCACATTTCTCCTCCCTACTTACAAAAAGCCATAGCACATGGACCAACAATCTTACACCACTGTAAGATTAAACTCTGAAAAGAATTTTCATTTTTGCATTCATTTTTAAGTGAAATATATCCAGAGTTCCACAAATGACTGTATATACTAGTCTGATCGATCACTCAGAATACACAAAGTGTACACAGATTTTCATCCATATTAATTTGTCTAATACCACATGCACTATTGCATTACTCATTATTCAGTGATTTCCTTATTCAGGCTCAGAATCAGCACCCTCAAAACTACAATTAACATCAGTTTTTTATAAGAAGTTTCATGTTTACTATTCAATAGACAAAGAAATATGTGCTTTAGTATTGATATTTTAAAAGGAAGCCACCTATAATTTGGAACATACTGGTTAGAAAAGGCAAATATAGTAGCAGATTGTATGCTGTTTTATGCAAAAATCATATTCTTCCATTCCTGCACTACACAGAATTTACTCTTCTTTGTGTCAAGGCGGAACTGTTATTTTCCAAGAAATATTTTGGGTACCTTACAAATGTAGCTTTCTGTAGCCAAGCTGTCTTATTAAAATTAATTGAATGCCTTGCAAGTACCATTATAGTTTTTCATGGTCAAAATAGATTTCAGTGTATCAATGAAATTTATTCAGTGCTGTGAAATATCAGTTCCCTTTCTTTAGCACTAGAAACTAATATTTCTTGAATTTTTATTCACTCCATCTCACTTGCTGCCCAGGACAGACCACCTGCCATTTTTGGCATATTTTCCTTCCTATGACGGAGCACATGGCCTAACTGTTCAGAAAGTAAAAATGAAGTATATAGCTTTACTCTTGCAGTTTTTGTTCTGGCATTGACACAAGTTTTATTTGTATTAATAAAATAGCAACTCTTTTCACAGCACTGTACAGTGTAATAGGAAAAATGATATTAGAAAATAAAATTGATTTAGCAAGGGGAAAATGCAGTCTCCCATTCATAAATCTTTATGAAAATGGAAATACTGGATCATCTTTGAGAGATGTAGTTACAAAGTTTGGAGTGAACTGCATTATATATAGCAAATCAAATGTTTTCTTCCAATATATTTAGCTCCCCAGAATGGACAAATGGCACACTGTTGGTGGTGCCCAACCATGCAGCATGATGAATCCTTTAACCTATCTATAACTCTTAACTTTACAGATTTTTGGCTTTCAAAATTACAGCACCATTGGCTGGGATGATGCAGAAATGGTTCATCATATTTGGACAATTTCAATACAGACCGAAGATCTGCTATGGCATTGCTCAAGAGCATATTATCTTAATAAAAGAAGCTTCCCTATATTTATTTGTACATTTTGCATATTTATGGGTATGTGACATTAATAATGATGGTGGCAAGGGTTCATATTTCCATACAGGCACACATAACTTTATAAAGAAAATGAGTAAGCTAGAAGAAATAAGTTGCTGGCAATACAAGAAGAGCTGGGGAAATGTGACAACTTCAACTAAGCTAACAGACGGGAAATCACTTGATTTGGTCTCTACACATCTTTAAAATCATGCTCTGTGAACATTGTTATGACAGTGAAAAACAAGTTTTTCCCCCTGTAAAATTAAATGTCACTCTTGATAGCATAATATCGGAAACATCATCCTTTCGAGTCCACACCAATACGTTACACAGAAAATTAAACTCTCTCTGTTTATTGAGTGGATAATGCAGTCTTCAAATGTGTGAGAACCCCTGCTAGGTGAGAAATTAAAAAAGGGAGTGCTATAAAGTCTAATGGTATGTATGAAATACAGGAAAAAGGTAACTTAATTGGTAATCAGAAGAAATCATAAAACTAATCATGCAATTAGTGTATTAAAAAGCTAGCATATGAGGTGTGTATAATTACCAGAAAACAATGCCATGGTGGGCCTCCTGCATTCGCAAATTAACGATTGTGTTAAGTCGCAGAAGAGGAAGAAAGAGTATTTTAGAAAGGATACCCAGATTTACAAGCATATTTTAAAATTATGTATTATATTTCCTCATTTTGGATACATAAATACACACACAAATACATACTACAGTGGGTTGCAAATGTTGTTAAGTATCTTAAGATGATCATGTCTATAGTATGTAGAATACTTGCAACAGCTATTGGCTTGATACAAAGAAAATTTGACAGAAGTCTTTTATAAAAATAAATCTTAAATAACTGGACCCACAATGTTCCAAAACACATTCTGCCAGAGAATGGTTGTACAGTATTGTTCTTGTGCTGATGTTAAAAGCTAGGTTCAGATGCTGTAAAGTTATTTCCAAGAATACAAAGAATATGTATGGGAGAGGGTTCATGGTGGCAAGCTCTGCACCTAGTATGTATCTTTATTTGAAAATAGGAACAATCCATCATATCTCCCAGTGTTCACATAGGCTCTTTCTATACATGTGAAGAGGCTGCTTTTCCAAGGATTGTGTTTAATACTTGTACATTAAAGGGACTAGATCCAAACATAAGTCATACAGCTGGGCTGGAAGGCGTGAGCATCTCCTCAGACTTCACTCCATGGGAGCCAGAAGGCCAAGGACCCAAACTGTATGGGTGCAGCGGGGAATTCCCAAAATTATATGCAGAACTCCATTCGTAGAAGTATTTCTGCCATTTTGCAGGACATTCCCTTTTCCATTGGGGCACCCACCACTCAGTAAGGATTTCAACCCTTTCTGCAGTATATTTCTGTGTGTGACTGGAGCTGTTATGGAGAATGTTATGCAAAATATGGGGACAGCTGTTCTCTGCTTTCTCTCATCTCCTCAGTTACTTGACTTACAAAGTAGGTCTTTCTTGTTGTTTTAGAGAATCAGCCAGCTTCAGAAAGAGGTACTGGAGATTGGTGACTGGGGGCCCTTGTACACTGCCCCAAAACCCAGGAGGAACTGGATTATTTTAACCAAGTTCATCCCAAGTTGCTGTCCCCATCTCCAGCCCTGGGCTTTCCATTGGGGGTGGCTAGATGCATTGAGTCTCCCCTCCAGACCCCCATTTCCTTCTCAAAAACTTACCCAAGGGGCCCTCTGGCAGTGTGTCAGGAGGTGGGGGAGGAAGAATGCAGTGGATGTAGCGTACCTGAATTTCAGTAAGGCCTTCGACAAGGTCCCCCACGACCTTCTGGCAAACAAGTTAGTCAAATGTGGGCTAGGCAAAACTAAGGTTAGGTGGATCTGTAATTGGCTAAGCGAACGAACCCAAAGGGTGTTCACCAATGCATCTTCTTCATCTTGGAAAGAAGTGACTAGTGGAGTGCCGCAGGGTTCCGTCCTGGGCCCGGTTCTGTTTAACATATTTATTAACGACTTTGATGAAGGGTTAGAAGGCACGATCATCAAGTTTGCAGATGACACCAAACTGGGAGGGATAGCCAACACTCCAGAAGACAGGAGCAGAATTCAAAACCATCTTAACAGATTAGAGAGATGGGCCAAAACTAACAAAATGAAGTTCAACAGGGATAAATGCAAGATATTTCACTTTGGCAGAAAAAATGAAATGCAAAGATACAGAATGGGGGACGATGCCTGGCTCGACAGCAGTATGTGTGAAAAAGGCCTTGGAGTCCTCGTGGACAACAAGTTAAACATGAGCCTACAATGTGATGCGGCGGCAAAAAAAGCCAATGGGATTCTGGCCTGCATAAATAGGAGTATAGCGTCTAGATCCAGGGAAGTCATGCTCCCCCTCTATTCTGCCTTGGTCAGACCACACCTGGAATATTGTGTCCAGTTCTGGGCAACACAGTTGAAGGGAGATGTTGATAAGCTGGAAAGCGTCCAGAGGAGGGCAACTAAAATGATCAAGGGTCTGGAGAACAAGCTCTATGAGGAGCGGCTTAAAGAGCTGGGCATGTTTAGCCTGCAGAAGAGAAATCTGAGAGGAGACATGATAGCCACATACAAATATGTGAGGGGAAGTAATAGGGAGGAGAGAGCACGCTTGTTTTCTGCTGCCCTGCAGACTAGGACACGAAATAATGGCTTCAAACTACAGGAAAGGAGATTCCACCTGAATATCAGGAAGAACTTCCTCACTGTGAGAGCTGTTCAACAGTGGAACTCTCTCCCCCAGGCTGTGGTGGAAGCTCCTTCTTTTGAGGCTTTTAAGCATAGGCTGGATGAGATTTTCCTGCTTCTTTCAGGGGGTTGGACTAGATGGCCCGTGAGGTTTCTTCCAACTCTACGATTCTATGATTCTAAGAAATTTCCCTCTTCCCCTCTATCTCCTGACATGTCATTTTTGCACATCAGAACTCTCTGTATGGACCTGCACAGTCAGCAGGCCCTTGGGTAAGTTTTTGAGGGGAAAATGGGGGGCTGGGGGGAGGGGGGTGCCCTGGAAGTTGATCCCCACAGGGCCGTCTTCTGGAAAGGCCTGGACCTTAGCTTAAGGTCCAGATCTTTCCAGGTGTTTAATTAATTTGGTGGAAACTGTGAAATCGTTTTTTTCTGGATGAATTTGGTTTTATCTGAGGCATCATTTGGACACCTCAGGTAAAACTGAGAAAGGTCTAACGTTCTGGGCCTGTCTGGAAGGGTCCTGAGAGACTCTGGCCAGGAATATGTTCTTGAGATGACAGGTAGAAGCTTGGATGTGAAAAGGGTTTCTTAGCTGCTGTGATGTAGAGTCCAAGTGCTGGGGATGAGGAGCAAAAGAGACTCCATGGGTACAAACAACATTTTACATGGAAATAGAGAAAAATGAACTAAATAAGGAAATAACTTGAGAAACAATATGGTACAGAATCTTCCCACCAAAGAGAAAATTCATAAGGGGAAAAGGAAGAAACTCACCGAGATGCCATTCAAAGGAAGAGAACACAGCTTGTTTGCCAAGAATCTATGCAATGCTTTTCTGGAAAACCAATATAGCTACTATAATGCAGTTCCCTTGAGCTTTTTTGCTCAACAGAAGGAGAAAGATTTTCTTGTTCCTGGCTTATGGGAGTGGGTTGATTGAAGGCCAGATAGGACCAGTGGTGTGTATATCCATTAAACACAATATGCAAACAGCACAATATTTGCATAATTCTAGTGAAAAGTGTTAACATGTTTTCCTGGAGAAAGAAACAAAGCAAGTTCACCTCCTCCAGACCTTTTCCTCTCTAGCCTTGGAAGTGAGAACAAACGTAGCACCTAGAAAGAAAGAAGCCCAAACAAAAGAGCTCCAACAGAAATAAAAACAAATCATCAAAACATACATCTTAGCAATGATGTATAACCTTGCAATTAACCCAGTTAATGAATGCTAAAATGATTTTTTAAAGATAAAAACCATATGCCTTTAGGTATAGTAGTGCACGTTATTAATTTGCTGATAATCTAAATTAGTAAGGTATTCATGTCTCAATTTCATTAAGGTGTGGAACAAACTAGAAGAACCTACAAATAATTGCTGTTGTTGTGTGCCTTTGAGTAGTTTTCAACCTATGGTAAATGCAGAGTGATCTTATCTTAGGGTTTTCTGGGCAAGATTTATTCAAAAGAGGTTTGACATTACCTTTCTCTGAGGCTGAGAGAGTGTGACTTGTTTGAGATAAGCCTTGGCTCATCTAGCGAGTTTTATGGCCGAAAGGGGATTCACATCCTGGTCCACAGAGTCATAGTCCACTGCTCCAATCACTTTGGCCATCTTGACTACAGTTTGGCCTCATTTGGCCATATATGTTCAATTCCATCTGAAATGTTGGAAGCCATGCCAACCACCTGCTGAGAACCATAAACATGGCCACATCGATGGGTCCCTTCTTGTCCCTTCATTTCCACTGCAGTAAACAATGCAACATGGATCACCATGACTCCCTCCCTTTGGGTGGCAATCAATAAATATCCTGGCTTTGGGGAAATATAGTTTCAAATATAACACTTTGCTTTAAACTAATTGTCTTCTGTATTGTGGGTATTGATGCAATAATGAGAGGAGCGACAGATCCAGTCAAATCACAAATACAATGTATGGATCTGGATGGAATCCAGATTGCATTAGATCAGATCAATCTGAAGTGATTTGGACTGATTCGGTGAGCTGGATTGTCAACATGAGTAAACGGAAAGCAAGATATGTGGCTAAAAAATGTTAAAAAACAGCATTATGTAAAGGCAAATCAGGGTAGGGAAGGGAAAGGGCAGAGCTGGACATTGCAACTTCACAGCTTTACTTTCCAACCTGGAGCAAGGGTAATGTTAGCCTTCTTCCACCACAGTGGTTGGTGGAGCAGGATTGTGTCTGTCTGTCTCTGTCACCACATACAACATCTTATGTTCTTTTACTAGTTCTCTATTCGCTATGGGAGAATTTTTAAAGAGTGTGGTGGCAGTTAGTGTTTCCTAGGTACTACTTACACTCAAGAGCTACTTATACTCTAAAAAGCCCCGGTGGCGAAGTGTGTTAAAGCACTGAGCTGCTGAACTTGCAGACCGAAAGATCCCAGGTTCAAACCCCGGGAGCGGCATGAGCGGCCGCTGTTAGCTCTAGCTTCTGCCAACCTAGCAATTCGAAAACATGCCAATGTGAATAGATCAATAGGTACCGCTCCGGCGGGAAGGTAACGGCACTCCATGCAGTCATGCCGGCCACATGACCTTGGAGGTGTCTATGGACAACGGCGGCTCTTCAGCTTAGAAATGGAGATGAGCACCAACCCCCAGAGTCAGACATGACTGGACTTAACGTCAGGGGAAACCTTTACCTTACCTACTTACACTCAATCTTCCTTTCTTAATCCTATCTCAATCCAATCATAATCTCCTCTCCTCTTTTAATTTGTTGTTACATGATACAGATTAAGACAGACTAAATCACACAGACTAAGACAGACTAGGGAATAGGGACCCAGCCTGTGTTGGATGGGGATTACACTCCCCCTGAAGACACAGGTGTTGGAGTTGGCCAGGAGGACCTTTGTACAATTAAAACTTGTGCATCAAGTGAGCCTGTTCCTTGAAAAGCCAGATCTGGCCATGGTGGTACACTCCTTAGTTACATCCCGTCTGGATGACTGTAATGTACTGTACGAGGGGCTGCCTCTGAAGAGTGCTCAGAAACTTCAGTTGGTCCAAAGAACTGCAGCCAGGTTGCTCACTGGGGCTGGATACAGGGACTGGACAACCCCCCTGTTGCAACAGCTCCACTGGCTGACATTTTGTTTCCAGGCACAATTCAAAGTGCTGGTTATGACCTTTACACCCCTAGACGATTCAAGTCCAGGCTATTTGGCTGACTGCATCCCCTTGTATGAACCTGCCCAGGCCCCGAGATGTTCAGGAGAGGCCCTTCTCTCGGTCCCACCTCCATCTCAAGCACGGTTGGTTGGAACGAGAGACAGGGCCTTCTTGGTGGCTGTCCAATGACTCTGGGAATCCCTTCTCCCCAGGGAAGCCAGAATGGCCCCCTCCCTGCTGTCCTTCTGCAGCAGGCTAAAACAGTTTTATTCAGGCAGACTTTTAAAGATGAAGGTTCTTAAGATCAATTCAGGGGGGGCTGTGAGTTTTAACTTTGAATTTGTTTTAATGATTTTTAACTGGAAATTTTTAATACTGTTTATCTTTAATCCTGTTTTGATGTTTGTATATCTGTATATTTTAAATGGTTATGCTGATGCTTTTATGTTAAACCACTTTGAGTCCCCTTTGGGGAGATAAAGCGGGGTAGAATCCACATTATCTCATTTGAACTCTATTTTTTTAGTCTACACTACCATATAATCCAGTTCAAAGCAGATAATGTGGATTTTATACAGCTGTGTAGAAAGGGCCTTATTGTTAGTACACAAAATCCAGTGGGGAAAAGAAGGATAGTTAACAGTGAACTGTAAACATAAGGCAAATTTTTAAGTGGACTAACACAAAAGCAGCTGTCTGTAATTTGGCAATTTTAATCCTTTTACTATGCTGCACCTATGCAAGAGATTTCCTAACAAAGCCAACGGGAGATGCAAGCCAGATTTTCAGCTTTTGATCTGGATTTGTTTGGAAATGAGTTGGATCAAACCAAATGGGTAATGAGTCTTCCACAAGACCCAACAGCAGCACATAGATATGGTTGTTTGTACTTTCGCATGGTATTTAGAATTCTCCGGCATTAAATTGTAGTTGCTTCCCAAACTCCAGGTTTCCACATAGGGTAGAGCCATGAGAATCAAAGTGGAATCAAAGTGCTGAACGGGCACAATGTGAAAAGGCCCTTGGCTTCTATAGTGAATGACTAGATACCTCATTGTGGAAGTGGAGATCAAATTGTGTCATGACTCATTATGGTCCGGTTCTACATCCAAAGCAGGTTATCTATTTCCTTATTCTGTTTTAACTGTAGTATAGCAGTCCTATCCCACAGTCAATGTGCTGCAGTGATTGGGTTTCTGCAAAGAGGTGTATGAAGAGGAGCCAAATACACAGCCTCCCTGTGATGTGAAGCACAGTGACTCTGAGCACGCCAATTTCATGATATAATCTACTTAGTTGGGTTGTTCTGAAGAAACAATACACATATAAACAAACAATATCAATTACAGTTGAAGTCATAGGAGCCCTTTAACATCAAACAGAGTCAATTCAGAACATAGCTATATGATCTCAGGTCACACTAGAGCCTTGAAATCTAATCCAGCAGCTAACACAAAGGACTCCAGCCACAAAACTCTTGGCAGCTTGCTTCCAGGCTGCCTTGCCCCTTGTGTGTACGCATGTGTGCATGTAATAATCCAAGGATGTTCAATGGACTGTGTGTGCAGAAAAAAACAAAGCAATTTTTTCTATGCATTTACCATTGGAGTAATTAACCGAGGAGGGTACACATGTAGTTTGAATGCTAGTATTTTGTTCTTGAAAATTAGATCTCTTCACAGGTTGCTGTATTCACTCTTGAATATTTAGGAGCATCTTTTACTAGTATCAGTTTATCTCACTTTGGGGAGTAATACAGCTGAGTAACACTAAAACTGCAAGTGGATTATCCTTTACAGACGATCAGAGCAACCTACAAAAGGAGCCGAGGCTGTGCTGCCATCTGCAGGAGGTTCAGAAGCTTCCTCCTCTTGCTGGTTCTGTGAGGACATTGTTCCCCACCTCTGACTGCAAAACACCTTCAGATCATCTTCTTGCCATACATACATGAGACACCACAGACAGGAAGCAATTTGCCAAGACGCTTGTGTTTGAAATGGTGTCTGTGGCCATCTGACCAAGATTTCAGAGTTCCAGCATCTATCTGTGATGATATGACCCTACCTATAACTTGGCTTCTCCAATGGATAGAGCCACTGCTGCTCAATTCATGCAAAGTGGGACGATTTATTTATTACAACATTTATATCCCGCCCTTCCGATTTAATACAGTGGTGCTAGTTGTGTGAGGCACACAAAGACTGGAGCATTATATGCATTTATATATGGGGTTTGACTACCTCAAAAGTCTCATTCTTCTTTGCCTTTTGGGCCCTAATTCAGATTAAACAACAATATATATTAATCTGTTCTGAATTCCGTGCCATTGCTAATGCAAATAACTTGATGTTATGAGGTTCTCAATAATTCTGATGAGGCTCATTCCAAACTTAGTGGTAAGAAATTGTTGCATTCAGCTCCGAATAACATGATCGCCATTCCTCACTCGCCCATCCTAGGCGTATCCAGTTGTAATAAATAATTCTTTCTTTTTCTCCTGAGGTTCTCTTCAACCTACTGCTAATAAATAAATAAATGTATTTATCACATACATGTATTTATGTCCTCTCTTCTCAACAGGGCCACCGGGGGTCATACACAACTGATTAAAACAAACGGACATTACATAGGAAAAGATCTAAACATTTTTTTGAAAACTACCGTTTATGAAAACAGTGAAGAACCACAGGTCATCAGTAACAAAGAGGCTTTGGCTGTCCACTAAGAAAAGCTGGATTCTACTTGGAAAACCACTAAACACACTGTGAGATAAATTAGAAAGACACACATTAGTGAACTCTATTCCACGTGAATGAAGAAACTATGATTCAAAAAGGGATAAAGCAGAGTGCATAAATGCTTAGTTTTACAAAATATCATGCAGTCTTAGTCTTTTTGCATTGGGAGCTGTTACATATAATTATCTCAGGGCTCTTCCAGACAGTTAATAGCTCCAGTTATTGTCAACCTATTCTGTTAAGCAGCCAAATTCAATATGATATCAACCAAATGTGACCACCCAACCAATATAATTATATCCAGGTTGATCATATACCAGAAAACCAGCAATTTAAGAGCAAACTATGTTTCCTGATGCCTTCAATTTTTGTAATTTTCTTTGCTCAGAGAACATAAACTTTAGGCAAGACTCTCAAGTCTAGAAAGAAGTCACTGCAAGCAAAATAATTGAAACTAGCAGTCACAAAGTCAAGAAAAACATATTTTTTGAAATCTGTAAATCTTTCTATGAAGGAAGGGTTTGACAATCATAGTAAGTAGTTGCATTTTCAAGAGTAAATACAGTAGAGTCTCACTTATCCAACACTCGCTTATCCAATGTTCTGGATTATCCAATGCATTCTTATAGTCAATGTTTTCAATACATCGTGATATTTTGGTACTAAATTCGTAAATACAGTAATTACTACATAGCATTACTGCATATTGAACTACTTTTTCTGTCAAATTTGTTGTATAACATGATGTTTTGGTGCTTAATTTGTAAAATCATAACCTAATTTGATGTTTAATAAGATTTTCCTTAATCCCTCCTTATTATCCAACATATTCAATTATCCAACATTCTGCCGTTTATGTTGGATAAGTGAGACTCTACTGTATGTGGAATAGTGACATCTTAAAGCCTATTACCATTACACAAAGTTATAGGAAGGGGGAGAGTGGTAAAAGAAAAGCTTCATTATGTTCTAACGGCAGTAAATTAGGTTAACTGCAGCAAATGCTATAGTAAGTTTCATAGTACACATCTGGAGCTAAACAGAGGGTGTTCAATCCAATGGATAAGTTGCAGGATTGAACACCCATGTGTCTGTCTTAGCTTGGTATCTCCATTGACTGGAGTAGCTTTTATGTTTCTGTGTCATCTTTCCCTCTCTGACAGGGCTGTAAAATCTTCAAGGTAATCACTGTCTTTTTGCATCTTGATAGTACTTAGAACAATGAGATCCAGGAGGAGTTGCAATGAGATAAACCTGTCATATCCTTCAAGCGAATGTGTCTCTTAACACGCTGTTCCACAAGTTTTTGCTTTGCAATAAAGAATAACAGGTCCCAGTGCTGTCCAGCTCAGAACTAGGTCAGCAACCATCAGGTGAGAAGAATTCAGCAGAGACTTTCTTGTAGCTGTCGTGAATAGAATTTGCGAAGGTGAGAGTGCCTAAATCATTTTGCACAGACACCTCTCCTAACCTGGCTGTGCTGTTGTGAATGTCACACCCTGCTGTCAAAGCCAGCTTCTGTGCTAAAAAAGTGGAGAAAGTCAATAGCAATCTGTATTGAGCATGGAACAGCCGGAGCAGAGTCCCTTAGTGGTTCAAAGTGTGAGCAGACAGTCCTGGAAACTTTTAAAATGGTTCATGAGAATTATACATTGAGTTAAGGCTTCCTTTTCCCAATAACATCCTGCAGCGTTTCTTCTTTTAACTACAGCTTCTGAGTTTCTTCCAAATATTCCTCACTTTGTTTCTTCATAAGATATAAGTTCCAGGCATAACAGAAACCTCTTTCTGTTGTGCTACTTGTACACTGCTTGAGACCAAAGAGAGTAAGAGGGGACTGAGCTGGAGCCTTCAGATTGTCGGGAAAAGCTAAAGTTGTACACATTCCTGCTTCTCTTAAAACATTTCAAAGTTACCAAAATGGTAGTACAGTAGAGTCTCACTTATCCAACACTCGCTTATCCAACATTCTGGATTATCCAACGAATTTTTGTAGTCAATGTTTTCAATACATCGTGATATTTTGGTGCTAAATTCGTAAATACAGTAATACCTACGTAGCATTACTGCTTATTGAACTACTTTTTCTGTCAAACTTGTTGTATAACATGATGTTTTGGTGCTTAATTTGTAAAATCATAACCTAATTTGATGTTTAATAGGCTTCTCCTTAACCTCTCCTTGTTATCCAACGTATTCGCTTATCCAACGTTCTGCCGGCCCGTTTATGTTGGATAAGTGAGACTCTACTGTACATGGAAAGAGGACTAATCTGCCATGCAAACAAGGTGGTGCTCAAACTTCTACAACTAAGAATGCTATCATACATGAAGCAAGAAATGCCAGCTGTCAAAGCTGGGTTCAGAAGAGAAAGAGGCTTGAAAGGTCGTATTGCTAACATGCATTGAATGATGGGGTGCACCAAAGAATTTCAGAAGAAAATAATGTCATGTTTGACAAATTATAGCAAATAAATTATGTAGTATGGATCACTCTTAAAGAAATGGGTGAACCAAACATTTGATCAGAACAAGAAGCCACTGTTAGGATAGAAATGTTTGGGACCAGAGCCTATGATTTTCAGGGGGTTTTTTTACCAGATTTTAGATTAACTTTATTTGCATAAACGCACATTATAGGATATCCTGAAGTCTGAACACACAATTCATTTGTTTTTCACATATACCTTATGCATATAGTCTGAAGATAATTTTACACAATATTTTAATAGTTTTGTGCATGAAAGAAAGTTCATGTACCAACAGAAAGCAAAGATGTTGCCATTCCAGCCACCCATGCAGACGATTTTGGAAGACGTAGAATTCTGGATAAGGAATGCTCAACTTCTACTAAGTAAGATTACCTTTCCATCCAGCCAAGTTTTATCAGCTTTTGACCAGAAGCAGGTCCTAAATGTTTCTTTAGTGGACTTACCCTTGGCATTATTGATAGCTTTCCATCCAAATACTAAACAAGGTCAACTCTGCTTATCTTTCAAAGTGCGATAAGTCAGAGAAGTATGGGAAGAAGTCATTTTGTGAGTGGCCTATATTGTGTGTTGAAAGCATGGTGAGACAGACATGGGGCTGTTTTCCAGAGGTTGTTGAACTGCAGCTTTTAGGAACTCCAGCAAAAATAGCCAGCAGAGAGGAGTTGCAGTTGAAGGACATCTGGAGGGTCATGCAATTCCCATCCTGAATTACAGCAATATTGTACTCAGTCAGCACAAAAATGAGGAGAAAAATCAAATCAACAGACCAAATCAATAAAAAGAAAAAGTGTACATGGTGTAATGAAATCCATGTGCAAATAACTGAGGCATAAATCCACAGAAAGGTAAAAGCCATCTGGTTCACTCAGTACCTATATTTAATTTCTCAGAGACAGAACAAAATACTGCATTTATCAGGAAATGTGTCAGTGAACCACTGTTGGGATAATTATCACCATTTATTCTCAGACATCCTTTCAGAAACTCTCTTCAGTCATTAACTATCATGTTAGCCTAACCTGAACCTTCTACTAAAATCAAAATTTTGACGCATGGTGAATATGGGAAACTATCATTATATCAGAGGTCCTTGCACTAAAACTTAATGTAAGCCAGTTTTATATAGTGTAAAAAATAATTATATCTTAAAGCATTACCTGTTGTTGAAATAGGTAAAACATTATGGCTTTCTGGAAACAATAAATGTTGCTAGGCAATAATGTCATTTGATAGAACAACACAGACACTGTTGAGTATGGGAAACTATTAATACAGAGGTCCTTACATCAAATCTCAGTGTAAGAGAGTTTTATATAATGTAAAAAATAATTACATATTTTAAAGCATTACCTGTTGTTTCAAGATGTACGAAATTATGGTTTTCTGTAAACAATAAATTTTGCTAGGCAATAATGTCATTTAATAGCATGTCACAGAAATTTGCTGTGTTGTGAGCTGCGGGGATTTATCTAAGATGTGTAAATGTTTTATCACGGGCCATTTTTCAAAGTGTGAAGTGCATACTGTCAAAATACTGCCTGTTATGTTTATATTATACACACGCCTACACACCCACACCATATCCATATGTGCATGGATAGGCAGATAAATAGTACAATTGCCTGTGTATGTACTTATATAATCTTAGAAGGTACAAATATACTAGATGAGTAACTCTAACAGAGTACTAGACATACAGTTTTTCCTAAGAACAATTAAGAAAAGTTCTGTCTGACAGAACGAACAAAAACACACAGAAGAATATGAATTGCTGTACACAGATAATAAAATGCTATTCCCTTTTTATTCTTTTTTTGTTCCTTTGTAATTTGAGAAGATGTCCTCAGATTATATTTTACCACATTCTTCAAATAATATAGACATGAATTCAAGAAACTTAGCAACCAAGATAGACTGAACTGAATGTCGCAATTGACTGAAACCATCCAAGGCACCAGAAGACAGGTCTTCTACCAATGCAATGAGACTTACGGGCTGTCACCCATTTAAAATCACTTGTAAAATGAGGATCCTATCTATTAAAAATTCAGCAGGTATGATGACCTGGGGAAAAGTGTAATTTCATATGGACAGAAAAACAGTAGAAGATATTATTTAGGACCTTCTTTTGGACCAAGAGAAAAAGAGGTTGAAGGCATGATGATAACATTACGGTCACATGAAATTAAGGCAGCTTTGAAATGAACATGGATTTTCCCCAATTATAGTATGAAATAATATCAAGATAAAGTTACATCAGTTATCATTTTTAATCTTCACTGTAAAAGCAATAGTAAAAATAGTTACTATTGATTAAAATTGTCACATACTGCTTCTGCAGAACATGCAGTTAACCAGCACCAATCCCTTTTAGTTGTCAGAATATTAGCAGCGCAGCAGTAGTTGGATGGAATCAGTGGAGCTCAGAACGATGAGACATTCAGAGACGCTGGTAAAACTATAATAATAGTAATAATAATAATAAAACTTTATTTATACCCCGCCACCATCTCCCCAACGGGGACTCGGGGCGGCTCACATGGGGCCATGCCCAAGACAATACAATAGACAAAATATAAAAACAACATATCAGAATGCAATTAAACAATGCAACAATAACACTACACAATACAGAACAAAAAAGCAGAACGTAGCATAACATAACAAGGGCGGGCCGCATGGACACAAGGTTAAAAACTCGGGGTAAGAAGAGATAAGAATAAAACCATGGGAACAGGGTCTACAGAATACATGTTGGGGAGAGAAACACAGGAGGTATATACAATTACTCTCCGAAAGCACACCGGAAGAGCCATGTTTTTAAAACTTTCCTAAAGGCTAAAAGAGTGGGGGCTAGCCTGATCTCAATGGGCAGTGAGTTCCACAAACGGGGGGCCACAGCAGAAAAGGCCCTCTCCCTTGTTCCCACAAGGCGGGCCTGTGATAAAGGCAGTGGAGACAGGAGGGCCTCCCCAGATGAACGAAGGGCTCGGGCAGGTTTATAGTAGGAGATGCGGTCACGAAGGTAGGCGGGTCCCAAACCGTTTAGGGCTTTATAAATGATGGTCTGCACCTTGAATTGGGACCGGAAAATGAACGGCAGCCAGTGGAGCTCCTTAAACAAGGGAGTAGATCTCTCCCTGAAACTCGCTCCCGTTATTAATCTGGCCGCCGAGCGTTGGACTAGTTGTAATTTCCGGGCCGTCTTCAAGGGAAGCCCCACGTAGAGTGCATTACAGTAGTCCAGTCTAGAGGTAACTAAGGCGTGCACCACCGTGGTCAAGTCAGACTTCACGAGGTATGGTCGCAGTTGGCGCACAAGTTTGAGTTGTGCAAAAGCCCTCCCGGCCACCGCCGACACCTGAGCCTCAAGCGTCAACGCTGAATCCAGGAGGACCCCCAAACTGCGGACCTGTGATTTCAGGGGGAGTGCAACCCCGTCCAGCACAGGTTGCCACCCAATACCCCGATCCGACGAGCGACTGACCAGGAGGGCCTCTGTCTTGTCGGGATTGATCCTCAGCTTGTTCCTCCTCATCCAGTCCGCCACAGCGGCCAGGCACTGGTTCAGCATCCGAGGGGCTTCCTTGGAGTCAGATGGGAACGAGTAGTGGATTTGCGTGTCATCTGCGTAGAGATGGCAACGCCCTCCAAAACTCCGGATGACCTCTCCCAGCGGTTTCATGTAGATGTTGAAAAGCATGGGGGAAAGAATAGACCCTTGCGGGACCCCACAGGTCAAAGGCCAGGGGTCCGAGCAGGTGTCCCCCAGCTTCACCATCTGGGAACGGCCCTCCAGGAAGGACCGGAGCCACTGCAAAACAGTGCCACCAAGCCCCATCCCAGACAGCCGTCCCAGAAGGATACCATGGTCGATGGTATCGAAAGCCGCTGAGATGTCCAGGAGAACCAGCAGGGTCACACTCCCCCTGTCCAGTTCCCTGCGGAGGTCATCCACCAAGGCGACCAAAGCCGTCTCGGTACTGTGCCCAGGCCTGAAGCCAGACTGCGAGCGGTCCAGAAAATCAGTGTCATCGAGGAACCCCTGGAGCTGCGAGGCAACCACCCGCTCCAGAACCTTGCCCAAAAATGGGAGGTTGGAAATTGGTCTGTAGTTGTTACATACGGATGGGTCTAACGAGGACTTTTTAAGTAGCGGTTTTACTACCGCCTGCTTAAAACAGGATGGAACTGACCCCTGGCACAAAGAGGCATTAATTATAGTCACAAACCAATCCAACAGCCCTCTTTGGCCAGCTTAACCAGCCAAGAGGGACAAGGATCCAGAGCGCAAGTGGTCGCCCTCACAGACCCAAGAATCCCCTTCACGTCATCAGGAAGAACAAGCCGGAAAGAATCCCACAAGATCGAACAGACAGGTACCTCGGTTACCTCCGCTGGAACTACAATTAAACTGGAGTCCAAGTCACGGCGTATCTGAGCAACTTTGCCTGCAAAATGGTGCGCGAAATCGCTGCACCTGGCTGCCAAGTCATAGGGGAGCCCCTGGGCCTCAGGAGGCCGCAGAAACTCTCCCACAACTCGGAACAGCTCAGTTGGCCTATTGGCCGCAGACGCTATGCGAGCAGTCGTGAAAGCTTTCCTGGCTGCTCGCAGAGCCACGGAGTAAGCCTTAATAGCGGCTTTAGCCCGTGCTTGGTCTGACACGTCCTGAGATTTCCTCCAGATGCACTCTAGTCCCCTCCTCGTACGCTTCATCACAGCCAGCTCCTCAGTGAACCAAGGGGTCGACGTGGCTCTGCGCAACGAGAGGGGACGTTCGGGAGCGATCATGTCCAATGCCCTTGCCAGCTCACTATTATAGCGATCAGCCAGGACATCGACAGGATCGCCAGTCTCCAGAACAGGAAGATCCCCAAGAGACCTCAGGAGTCCATCCGGATCCATCAGCCTCCTGGGTCGGACCATCTTAGTGGGTCCACCACCCCTGCGGAGGTTAGAAGACACGGCGAAACTTACACAGATCAGATGATGGTCAGACCATGACAATGGAAGAATATTTTGCTCTTCCACTCTGACTGTTCCACCGTCCACAATAAAAACAAGGTCCAACATGTGTCCCGCCTGATGTGTGGGCCCAGATATAACTTGAGACAGCCCCATGGTCGTCATGGCAACCATGAAATCCTGAGCTGCACCTGTCAATGTGGTCTCGGCATGAATGTTAAAGTCTCCCAAAACTATAAGTTGTTGGGAGGCCAGGGCCACATTAGAGACCACATCTGCTAGCTCGGACAGGGAGACTGCTGGGTCGCGGGGTGGACGGTACACCAGCAAAATCCCCACACTGTCTCGGGCTCCCACCCTCAGGAAGACACACTCGAACCTCGAAGTTTGCGGAACGGCACATCTGATCAGGGCGATGGACTGCCGAAAGATCACCGCGACTCCTCCTCCCCGCCCCCCAGCCCTGGCCTGCTGATGCACCCCAAAACCCGGTGGACACAACTGAGTGAGGTTCACCCCACCCAGCTCGTCCAACCACGTCTCGGTGATGCATGCCAGATCCGCCCCCTCATCCAGGATTAAATCCTGAATAACAGCTGTCTTACCATTGACAGATCTGGCATTCAGAAGCAAAACCTTAAGGCCGGGGGGTCTGTCCTGAAGACTACCACACCTATTCCTCTCCAAGGTCGCAAAAACTCTGTTGCGCTTCTCCCTGGGTCGCAAGTGACCGCTCTTCCTCCTCCTCCTCCCCCACACTACCTCAATGGTGCCCCACCCGTGGGAACCCTCTACCTCCTGGGGGGTTAATTGATAAGGGTTGCCTTTTAAGGGGGTTAGTCAGCTGTTCTGAAATGTGGGGCCCACAGAGGTATTTGTTTGATTAAGGAAGGGACCCATCTCCATTAGAGGTAAAGAGAAGGAGTCATCTGACTTAACGTCATCTGACATTGACAGGGGGCTGAACAAGGGTAATGTCTGTGGGCAGGGTTGAGAGGTGGGACCGGCATAGTTTAAAATTGGGGAGGGAGTCTCAAAGTGGAACTCTGAAAAGGGGGCCAACACCGGCGAGCGTTCGACCCAGTTGTTAGAGGTTACTAAATCTTGTGTGTCGGAGGTCAGCCCGCTGACCAAGGGGCGAATCACTGGATCTACTAATACTCTTCTAAGAGTGATGCCCAGCAGTTGTAATTTAGGCCCAAGCGAGAGCAGTTCCTCCAATAACAATTTGTCTTCCAGTCCAATGAGGAGGCGTATGGAGCGGTTCCAAGAATGGTGATCTCTACGAAGCCAGTCAATAGTCTCAATCTTCACTTCCGGCCGGCTTACAGATAGTATTTGTGATAGAGATGTCTGTACCGCTCGCTTAGATGACCATCTGCCTCTGTTCAGTATTGAATCTGAAACTTCCACTGCCACCCTATTAGTTCGTAACAGAAGCTGGGGATTGCAGGGAATGTCCAGTGATTGTCCAATCAATTCAGAGGATGACGCCTTGTTAGTCCTCCAAGAGGCTCTGTTGATCTCCTTCCACCCATCCCTCCCCTGTCCCTCTCCCCCAGATAGCAGCCCCCTTCCCTCACTAGTCACTTCAGCATCTAACCCATTAGCTACCTTCTGCTCCTCCAGCCTCTTCCTCCTTTGGCCTTCCAGAGCACTAAATTCCTCTTCCAGGTTAGCGAGATTGACTGGTATAGTTGCTCTACTGTCTATAGGGGATGGATTTTCCACAATCAGGGAAATTCCTTTAAAAAGAAGATCAATTTTCTTGTTCAGTGTCTCAATCTGAAGTAAGACAGCACTGAACGATTTCCCCAAAAGGTCACATAGGTAGGAGAGATCGTTCTTCCGCCGAGTTTCCTGCATACTCAATGTCTATTACCTTCTCAGTGACCTTCTTATAGTAAACCACTCAGATCTTTCTTTCCTATAGTAAACCACTCAGATCTTTCAACAAATTCAGAGCTGACATCCCATTCCTGATATCTAATTCTGTCAGCCTCTTGCACATTAATATATCAACCTACATACACGAACCATCTAACACATTCCAAAAACCATCAGATTCAACCATCAATTGAACTCGAAGTACTCTCTAATCCTATGTGATTACTTCCTATGATCTTTGATACCAGACTCTCACATCCACTTCCTATCACAATCGGATCTGTATCCCCTATTAGATTAAATTAAATTAAAATAAGTCTTTCTTACTCCCATCCTTAATACACAACTATATACACACACACATACACTCAAAAAAAAAAAAAAAAAAAGGCAAAGTGGCAAGCTGCTCCACACAGGTGCTGCTCCACACAGGACCACCCGGTCCACACGTAGCCTCTGGTGATCGAACGGAGAAAGGCTGGCCGCGAGGAGAGCTGGTGGGTTCACCCGGTACAGCACAGTCTCCAATGCCTAAGGGAGGCTAGAGGAGGCCGCCCGGTACGGCGCGACCTCCGATGGCCTGGCTCGCTTCTGGGTGACCAAGGAGTAGGTTAGAGGTAAAGGAGGCCACCCGGTTCGGCGCGGCCTCCACAGGCCTGGTCTTTACAAAGATCGAAAAGCAGGATGAAAGATGAAAGAAGCCACCCGGTCCGGCGTGGCCTCCAAGGCTGAGGAAGGCCGATGAAGAAGCCAAGAGAGGGCTGTAGGAGGCCGCCCGGTTCGGCACGACCTCCGAAGGCCTCGATCTCTTGGAAGGCCGAGAAGGGGGCTGGGGGTAGGTCGCCCGGTCCGGCGCGGCCTCTACGACCCTGGATATCCCCGTGAGAACCCGCTGGAAGCTATAGCCGAATGCACACGCGCGGCGGCCGAAGGAGTTAATGGAGGCCGCCTAGTTCGGCGCGGCCTCCACAAGCCTAGCCTCTCCTGGAGCAGATGTAAAGGCTACAGGGAGCCGCCCGGTTCGGCGTGGCCTCCAAGGGCCTTGTTGTCCCCTAAGGGTTGGAGGAGGCCGCCCGGCACGGCGCGACCTCCAAGCCGGAAAGGAAGCCGACGGGGAAAAAGAAGATGGTCGCCCCGGAGGCCGAGGTGGGAGCAGAAGAAAGCCTCACAGGCCAGTAAGGCGCCCAAGGAGGCAGATGGAAAGGGCCTGGGGCTGCAGTCTACTCACAAGGAGTCCCAGAGGCAGCAACAGGCAGGCTGGCTGGGGATGTTTCTGGCCTCTTCTGCAGCACAACAGCAGGCTTCTCAGCCCTGCCAGGGCCTTGTGGACTCAGGCTTTATAGATGGTCCTTCTTAGGAAGTGCTGAGTCACACCCAGATGGAAAGGGCCTGGGGCTGTAGTCTACTCACAAGGAGTCCCAGAGGCAGCAACAGGCAGGCTGGCTGGGGATGTTTCTGGCCTCTTCTGCAGCACAACAGCAGGCTTCTCAGCCCTGCCAGGGCCTTGTGGACTCAGGCTTTATAGATGGTCATTCTTAGGAAGTGCTGAGTCACACCCAGATGGAAAGGGCCTGGGGCTGTAGTCTACTCACAAGGAGTCCCAGAGGCAGCAACAGGCAGGCTGGCTGGGGATGTTTCTGGCCTCTTCTGCAGCACAACAGCAGGCTTCTCAGCCCTGCCAGGGCCTTGTGGACTCAGGCTTTATAGATGGTCCTTCTTAGGAAGTGCTGAGTCACACCCAGATGGAAAGGGCCTGGGGCTGTAGTCTACTCACAAGGAGTCCCAGAGGCAGCAACAGGCAGGCTGGCTGGGGATGTTTCTGGCCTCTTCTGCAGCACAACAGCAGGCTTCTCAGCCCTATTTACAAAGTTTTACTGCATCAGCACAAACAGACTACAGATGAACACAGGACTTGAACTCTAGGCAGACAGGACTCGACTCCTAGGCAGACATATCTCAACTGAACAGATGCAATCAATAAGCATACACACTTGTGTCTGGATACTCCCTAGTTCCAACCACCCACACCAAGGTCAACACACCTTCTTAGCAATTAATTCTTTCCACACTATGGTACATTCTGGATGATGCAATCAGTTGCAATACAAGCATGACACAAATTTCATTTAAACACTATCAATACACAAATCCCACATTAGCATTAGTTTCCCAAGACAATTGTGCTGAGCCTTCTAGAAACTGAAACATTTCCTTCCTGTCTCTGCTTTACATTCTCCAAAGCCCTTCACTTTTGCATGGTAGTAATTCAACAGTTAATGGAGCTGGACCTATACTCAATGGAGGAGCTACTACATACTCTTTCTCAGGTGGCTTCAGCAGTGGAGTCACTACATAGAGGGTAGAGGCTCTTGGTGGAGCTGGGCATGATGAAAGAATTCATTCCTGCTGCTTTATCTCACCTTGAAAGTTTCAGGGTGATCCGATTAAAGCCTAACGCTACTACCAGGTGTGTCTGAAATCCATCTGTTTGCAAGATATAGGAGCATCATTGATCTACTCCATTTGATGATAAAGCTGCAGGTCAAAAACTCACACTTCTCATAAGGGTTTTGTGACTATCATGGTATCTTTATATACTATACTATGCGTACTGTTGCCTTCAGTGAGCATTGGTTCCCCAAGAAAAATTGTAGTGATAACCCTGAATACAGTAAATGTGGCAAACAAAGGTACTCAGAGCCCTGAATGTGATAATGTGCATGACAAAGACATGTGATCATAATGTCTACCACATCAAGGAACCATTCTGAAGTGAAATGAAGTGCTAAGTCACTAAGTATAATTGTGCAAACTATAACCTGACATACACTATTAACTAATCGCTCTACTTGAACAGTTGTCATATAAAGAGGTCAAATGAGTCCTGATGAGAAGCATAGGTTGCCCAAGTGAGAACTATTACAGAGTGATTGCTTTTATGGTTCCCTAGTAATGCTGATTGCACAGAAGTTTCTATTTTGGCTGATTTTAAACTAGGTGTTAAATGCTGATCACATTGATTCTAGCTAGAAGGAAAGAAGCTCAGGGCACTTCATAAAATATTGAATAAATTACCCCAAGGGCACAGCTCCTTTTTGTGGCTTCTAGTGGGACCGCATTTTAATTTTTTGTTTTGTAACCACAACCTAAGGAACTTTGAGAGATATGGGATGATGAAGCAGCAATACTTCGCTTCTATCAGTTAAAATTAGTTAGATATCTAAGAGATTGGACTGAATGTGATGCAGAAGCTCTACATTCTTTGACAGAAGGTTAACAGCAGTCTGGTTAATAGCAGTCTTGTGTGGGAGGTGAATTGGATCAGGGCCTTAGATCTTGGACTGAAGGCAATTAACCTCATGGTTTCCTCTGCTAAATTACCCTTCTCAAATCCATTACTTGCAGTGGAGTACATACATGCAAGAATACACTTTTTAATAGTTGGTGCCAGCCAAACCAGTGAAGATATAAGCATTATCCTCCCAGTTCTTCTTGTGTGTCCATAATGTAATCCAAGAGAGGCACCAAACTTTTAAATGCCTTAATTGGTACACACTGAAAAATTCTCTAACATTTACTGTATAATGGATCCCATTTACTGTATAATGGGGGGATAGGGTGGGTTATAAATAAATTATTATTATTATTATTATTATTATTATTATTATTATTATTATTATTATTGACTGATTAGGCAGAATGTTATCAGTGACAGAGAAACATTAATTGTCTGAGGCTAAAGGGTTTTCCTTGACTACTTTTTGGCCAATGTGATAGGGTCTATGGATATCTATTTCCACAAAAAACAATTTTAGAGAACTCCTGCAAAATATCTGGCTACAATTCTGTGCATAGCAAATTCAGAATTAAACACCTGCATGCCAGACACCTGTACACAGGAGCTGCTGAGCCATCTGCTGTACACACCACATGTTGTTGTTTTTTTTATTACTTTTTTTTAGGCTGGGTTGTCAAGGGAAATCATTAGAAAGTGGAAGTCTCTGAAAAAGATTCTAGACATCAATGCCAGCACAGGCTGTACAGAATGTGATGCCAGGCCTGCAAATAGATGTTCCCTGTCATTTTGATGTTGAGTCTGTTCACTTATCAATAACCAATTTGCATGAGAATTTGAATGATGATAAGAGGTAATTAGGCAGGAAACAATTATGGCACAATGGTTTAGAATGCCCCATCCAACAATTTTTCAAGTGAATTAAAACTGCCCTATCAATATTGTATCAATATACACCAGCAGCTAAAGCCCCATAAGAAGAGCCATTGGGATCAAACCAAAAACTTAACTATGTAGTTAAGTTATTCTAAATCTAACTGTTCCCACAGTGGTCAGTCAGATACCTCTGATGAATGCAGCACTGCATTCATTTCCCCAAGCAAATAGAATTGAAGACCACGATGAATTTGATACTGGATCACCCTGGAGTTTATCTAGATTGGTGGCCATTGTGTAGTAGCAAATCCCACCATTTGACTGTGTTGTGTGTGAAGTATTTCTTTGGTCCCATCTACACTGCCATATAATGCAGACTGAAACTGCATTATATGGTCAGTGTAAACTCACATAAGAGAGTTCAATGCAGTTAAACAGTATTATATGAGTCTTGAAGGAGTTTCAAATTGCAATATATGGCAGTGTGGATGGGGCCCCAGTGTCTGATATGAATCTCTACCACTCAGCCTCAGTGGCTCACTAATGTTCAAGTATCTTCTGCACCACACATAGTTTGATAATGTCTGTCATGACTGCAGACTAACTCAACCAGAGAAGTCAGCCATAGCAGAGCACTTGATGAACCAACCTGGACACAGTATATTATTTGAAAACATGCAAATGCTGGACCAGACTAACAACTATCATGTCAGACTACACAGAGAGGGCATTGAAATCCACAAGCATGTGGACAATTTCAACAGAAAGGAGGCAACCATGAAAATGAACAAAATCTGGCTACCAGTATTAAAAAAACTCTAAGTCAGAACAGTAAATAAGGAACAACACTCTGAAAACAGAGGAATTCCTGATATGAATCAATCAGGGGCAGCTAATACCTCAGAACAAAGGATTCCCCCAGGCAGGAAGAAGCTAGGACATGAAGCTGGCAAGGCCATTAATGCTAATCAAGGTGATTAATTACAACATTCACACTGGCCTCCAACAGACAAGAGTTCTTTCTTCTACCCTGGACCTTCCACAGATATATAAACTTTCCTTGCTTAGTTTTTCCAAAATATCTCACAACCTCTGAGGATGCCTATCATAGATGTGGGTGAAACGTTAGGAAAGAATACTTCTGGAACATGGCCATACTGCCCGAAACACACACAACAACTGTCAAGGACAGAACGCCACCAGATAAGATTCAACACAGTTTATTAAAGTTACAGAACCAAAAATGCCCGTAAAAGACAAAGGGCAAGGCAAACACTGGCCTTCAAAGTAAAAAGGAACTAAAAAACGTTCAAAAGATAAACCGGATTAAACTGGAGTTTAATCCGGGTTAAACCAAAAATGCTTACTTCAGCCTGGGACTATAAACAAACAGAAGATGGTAAACAAAGGTTCAAAGAAACACAAATAACTGGCAGCAGATACTTCTCTGCAACCAAAAGCTGTGATTGAGTAACTAAGAAGTTACTCCTCCGAGCAGCAAACAATCTCCGAGTTCAAACACATCAATCAGGGGCAGCAGCGGTCAGCGAGGTCCCAATCCGGTCCGAAGGTCGTAAGCCAGGTACAGATGTTTGTAGTTCACCAGTTCCAACGATAGCCACAGGAAGGATAGTCCGAGGTCATAGTCAGTCAGTCAGCCAGTCAGTCAGTCAGTCAGTCCAGAGTAGGCAATTAGCGTCCGTCAAAAAGACGACGGAGGTCCAAGCTATTAAGATTAAACACAGGTTGCACAACAAAAGCCCACACAGTTCCTCCCGCCCTCCATGCCCAGTGTCCTTGGCAACTTACGTATTCAGCAAACGAATCACACCCGTCTTCAGGAAATTCCCAACCAGAGCCCAAGCGTTCGTCCAGATTACCTTGCCCAACGCAATTAGCCCTGGATTCTAAACCCCATTTTATGCCAGTTTACAACTCCTCATCGCTATCAGCTGTTACCCTAATTCCAGGTGTCTCATCATCATCCTCCTCATCAGAGCTGAAACACCTTTGACTACGCCCCACAGCATCCCCAGCTGTGGATCCCGTTCCATCCCTCCAACTTGTCCACGGGTCTAATCCTGAAGGTCCCCAATCGCCTTCCATACTAGTATTGCCGGTGGCACCCAAATCCTCCCTCACACGAGTCCATTCCATGTCATCCTCCTCTGAGCTAACCATCTCTTCCTCCATTCTCTCGGTAAAACCCTCAAAGGAGTCCTCGTCAGATGGTTCTGCAAATAAGTCCCGCAGCCGCTTCCTTTCTCGCTCCTCGAGAGTCTCTGACTCCCGAGGAGTCTTACGACCACGTCTCCCAGTATCGGAGCCATAAGGCTCAACCATAACAACCACCCTGTGATTCTGGCCATGAAAGCCTCCTTTGTTATAGGAAGCAGGTGAGCTAGAATGTTGGGACATAGTTGCGACAGATTGGCTGGGGAAAGTGTGTGAGAAGGCTAAAAACGATGAAAAATAATAGTTGGAAGGAGAGGTTTAAGATGGTAATGTGAGTAAGGGTAAAGAGTAGGCTCACCCTTTGAAAGCAATTCTAATTCAAAGATGCCCTGTCTGTAGGTGATTGGGTTTAGGCAGAAGACTCTTGTGTGAGCAGAAATCTTCTTCCACTGAAATCTTCAGATATCTGTTGATGGAGGCCCCTTCCACACAGCTGAATAAAATCCCACATTTTCTGCTTTGAACTGGAATATGTGGCAGTGTGGGCTCAGATAACCCAGTTCAAAGCAGATATTGTGGGATTTTCTGCCTTGATATTCTGGGCTATATGGCTGTGTGGAAGGGCCCAGAAAAGTCCAACAGCAGAACAGCTTTGCTGGCCAAGTTCTACCAGCAGAAGAGTGAATAGAAATGGCAAAGATGTCTCAGAAAAAGGGAAAAGGCTGCAGTTGCTTCAGTAAAACTTCCAGCTTCAGTTGCTCTGCAGTTAATTTGCTGGTCTTCCGCCAACTTGGCTGGTTAGGATTGTGTTTTAATTCTGTAGGTTAAATTCTGCATAGTCTCTGTATCATCGCATCCCACAGGCAAACCATCTTGGTGCTCTGCCAATTTTCATTGCCTCCCAGTTCATTCCAGATCCCCTTCAAAATGCTAGCTTTCACCTACCTCCAACCTGTCTGGATGGAAGCTAATGTTAGTTGTAGTTCGAGGTAATTATCAGCCAGTCTTGCCTGAGGTTCTTGCTATTAATAACCATAGATTGCCTCTTGTGAACAATCATTCATAATCCCGGGGGCATATAATTATTAAGAATGTTTAACAGTCTGCTTGAAAGAGAACCCAAAATGCATTATTTCTCAAAATGGATATATAACATGTACATAACATAATGCTTCTTCTAATCTTCTTCTTTTTTTTTAAAAAAAAAGCACTGATTCCCTCCCCAATTGGATGCACAGAAAAAAAATATATGAAAGGATACAATGCTTCAGGATCTAGCGGTGCCTGCGCGTGGCTACCAACACGCACAAATATAAACAAAACACCCCAAAGCGACATATTGCAGTTATCCTTCCGTTTTTAAATCATCCATATTTCATTAAGCATCTCGCCAAATGTCTTCTGATTTATGGTAATTGTCAACAAAAGCAGGATGGGGGAGAAGAACCCACAAATAATTTTAACCCTATGCTTACAGTGGATCTGTGACAAAATAGATGCATTGATCCACCTATACACCTAGAAGAAAATTCTTGATAATTTCCTATTTGTTCTTTCCCTCTCTTGGTCTATCTCTACACATAGTAGTAGAGGTGTGTGTGCTTGTGTGCGTATGAGTTGTGTATATGAATTGTCTGCATTAACAGATGCCAGCGGCAGCATCTGATGTACTGGCCACCTCTAGTGTTATCCCAGCATGTTCATGGCCTGAAGGACTTGGAGTGGGACTAATTTCCATATCAAACCCAATTTAGATGAAACATCTTGGTTTAAAAAAGAGAGAGGGAGCACCAGCGCATCAATAGCCCCTTGATTAGATTTTTATCTCCTGAGCAGACAAATATGAATATTTATTACCATGAATGCAGATTTTTTTCTGCTCTATCCATTGCTCTGATCTTGAATATTATCCACAGCTAATTTTTATGAAAATTTGGGTAACATAATGTTTTCACATAAACTGACAGTTCTCGAGATAATCCCATTATTGTTTGGTGGGAAAATGACAGTTTCCACTTATTCATGTGTTAACGAGGGATTAAGTATTGTTTTTCAACGCCATAATCTAAGATGGGCTGGAAATTAAAAATTGAACATTGTATAGGAGAAAGAGCTTTTGTGCCCTAGAATGTGTTTGCATTCTCTTTAGGGGAATCTATAAATTAACAGTTTAACAATCAGCATCTTTTGTATGCCAGCTGAAAGTGCCATCATGGAAATGTCAATAATATAAATTCATTATCCTTCTTGCTCAGTGCTCACATGCACAGACATACACACATACAAAGCACACACAAAGCACACACACATCTCATAAAGAAGAGAAAATAAAACAGATCATAATGTCGTTGACTTTGACTCTAACAGGGACAGGCTCAGAATAGTCATGCAGATGTGACCAATTTTCATCCTATGGAAAGAAGTAATGTACACAAATACGCACATATACATATTTGTGAGTAATATATTGGTTGCATGATCTAGGCATAACTATTTGGAAGTTAGGTCTGTAAAATGAATAAGACTTATGTCGCAGGTACAGGTATCAAAACTAGGGATTGCTTATCTGAGGGCAAACTATATCACCTTTTCCTGGGAAAATCCAGTTATATAATCCACAATTCAAACTGACAGGACTAAAGATCTTACCAGGAATGAATAACAATAAAATAATCATAATACAGTAGAGTCTCACTTATCCAACATGAACGGGCCGGCAGAACATTGGATAAGCGAATATGTTGGATAATAAGGAGGGATTAAGGAAAAGTCTATTACACATCAAATTAGGTTATGATTTTACAAATTAAGCACCAAAACATCATGTTTAACAACAAATTTGACAGAAAAAGTAGTTCAGTACGCAGTAATGCTATGTAGTAATTACTGTATTTATGAATTTAGCACCAAAATATCACAATGTATTGAAAACATTTACTACAAATATGCATTGGATAATCCAGAACGTTGGATAAGCGAGTGTTGGATAAGTGAGACTCTACTGTAATATTATTTCTTACCCACCTCTCCTCTTGGCCCAAGGAGAGTTACAACATAGCTTAAAACACATAATCATTATATAAAATACACACATTATAACATATTTCTACAAAATACCTACACAGAAAAATGATTAAAATATAGTGGACACAAATTCAAAACATGAAATGCTTCATGAAGTCTGACATGTGAGAAGGTGGACCTTAAGCTATATCAGGTCCAAAACATAGAACTTCAACGGGCATGGCTGAATCATGTTCAGAAGGAAACCAGAAGCTAATTCAGACTGACTCCTATATAGGAATGAGAACCTAATAGCAGTCCAGCTATAGCATTCTCCAATGTCATTTCCAAACATTTGTAAAGGCAACACCACATAGAGACCATGACAATATCTGATTAAGGACTGCATGACATGGCTTTCTACAGAGAATAACAAAGCTGGTGGATCAGGTGGACCTGTGCAAAGAAGCTCCTATCCACAGTCACATCCTAGGTGCAGGTTTCTTTTTAGCACCATCAGTTTTGAAACCGATTGGCAAGGATCTAAAGTTTTTGCACGTATTATTTTGTCCAGTGACTCACACACTGATTGAGGTGTGTCTTCCCTGGACAAAGGCAGCAGAAGATTTTTTGTGTACATGATAACACAACTGTAAAAACTCTTGAAACACCTATCTCACCTGATGGAAAGCATTATATGAGAGAAAATGTTTCCAATCTTTGGTGGAGCCTATTCAGGTAGCAGATTGTTCCAAACTATGTTGAAGCATAATGCATTGTTGAGAACTGTAGTTCTGAATAACAGACAGCTTCTGCACTAGGCTTTGAACACACTTTGTGAGGATTGGGTTGATTTCTGTGGGATGTTTGTGTTTAAAAAATAATAGTATGACAAAGTTCAAAGACAAATAGTAACTGATACTAACATATGTTGCATGTGCTGATATCAATTTTTAAAAGAGAATGCATGCATTCCTCCAGCCACAAGGCACACTTTCCTTCTTTCATTTTATATGATGTTGAATAAAAATTGAATTACTGTGGCTACCATAGCAACGGCTCAATCACTTCACAATTCCGCTACTTTAAAATCACATATACTACTCCCATGCAGAGGAATCCATGAGCCAACATGACATTTCACTATCGGTGTTTTTACACTGTTCAAGAGCCCAACGTGTATAAGAAGAAACCAAAAGCACTCTCTCTGGTTTTCAGGACCCATTTAGAACATTTCATCACTACAGTCTCCTGTCATTTTCTTATGCAAAATGTGCAGAAAAACAGATGCAAGGATACTGGAATCAGAAGAGAAGAGAAGAGAAGAGATTACAGGAGACAACCAGTTTCAGAATTGAAGCTGCGACGTGTCAGTCAAAAGTCAAAATAGTTCTCCTGTGCAGCATTCAAGAGGGATAAACACTTCGATAAATGACAGAGACAGAAGCACTGGATGGGTGGGTGATTAGCTTTAATCATAGAACAGTCATCCTGGAAATCATTGTTACAGTTGTTTTTAAAATAAAGATAATATATCCAGTGTTTGCAGGATTAGAGCAAATGTTTCAATGTGCCATTTTATGATTGACTAGCTGTGCCCGGCCACGCGTTGCTGTGGCGAAGTCTGGTGGTATGGGAAATAAAGTATTGAGGAATTGGTGGTAGTTAAGGTAAAGGGTAAAGCTTTCCCCCTGACATTAAGTCCATTATAAATGGGTTATATAGCTGTGTGGAAGAGCCTGGGCTGAGTGGGTTGCTAGGAGACCAAGTGGGCGGAGCTTAGCCTTCTAACTGGCAGCAATTGGAATAAAAACAATTATTCCTCTCCCTCTAATTAGGACTTTATTTTTCTTTTCTTTTTGTTGTATGGACGTAGAGGCATGGATGAGGGGTTGTGCTGCCAAGTTTAGTGTTTCTGGGATGTGCAGTTTTGTTGTTTTGTCCTAGGCCGAAATTTCATTACCCTTTTATATATATAGATTCCACATCTCCTGAATAATCTAAGGAAGCTCACTTGAATTGAAAAATCATCTCACCACTTTAATGACTGAGACTAACACACAAATCTCGGCCTGGGAGTAAATCCCATTCTGATTCATTGCACTGCACATCCAATGACAGGATTTAGGGCCCTTCCAGACAGGTCTTAATCCTGGGAGGAACTGGGTTATCTAAACTCAGTTCCTCCTGGATTTAGGACCACACACACACCCAAACCCTGGGATTTCCCTGGTGGGGTGGCTACATGTCCTCTTGGGTCAAACAGACAATTAATTCAGTTTTACCTGAGGTGTCATTTGGATGCTGCAGGTAAAACCGAGACAAGTCCTGTGTTTTGGGCCTGTTTTGAAGGGTTCCTCGACAAACCTTTGATGATATGATTGCCAAGTGACTAGCTAACATGCTAGTTTTTCCTTCAGAAATGGTGGGTAAGATAGGAAGAGACAGAAATCTGAACTATGGTATGAAAATCAGAACTATAACTTGCTTTCAAAGATGTCACTGCAGAAAATGCTACTAGTGAAGGCAAATAACATTCAATTTTTTCCCCAGAGGGAAAATGACACTGATGAAAGATTTGTTACTCATGCCTTGGGAAATGTAGGAGACAGTAGTGGATATTTCTAGCAGCGTAAACAATCTGTAAGACTGAACCACATAAATAACCTTAGTTTTTTGTAAAACATACAAAATAATCTGTTCATAATGAAATATAATAGGTAACTATCATCTTCCCGATGCTTCTGCATGGCAAATTCCATATTATCTAGAAGCCCACCTTTCATTGAAATTTTCACCATCAATATGAGCTGGTCACTTCCATTCTAAGCATATAACATATAAGTGGGAGAAATCCAGTTCATCTAGACAATATAGTTTTCATTGGGATGTGTGAAGGTTGTGACCTCCTGGGGCTCACCATATAATGAGTCATTGTGTGACTGTGAATACTTAGGTATGATTTGTGCTGCTTCTTCTAATTTGAGCTTGTGCAACAGAACAGCATTTTATCATGACATTGTGTTTTCACAATTATCTGTTATGCCTCAGATTTCCTCATGTAATTACATCAGTGTAGATAATAATCTAACAATCTATCTCCAGGAGGCATGTACTCAATTGTGGAAATTCTCCTTCTACACACATGCCAATTCAAGAAAGGTCCGAGGAGCACACCTATTGACTTCAATAAAATTAGAATTCTATCTGGGAAGTTGCTAACCTGTTTAAATGCTTGAGGGTTAATTACTTTTCACACTACCCCCACAGTCCTTAACACATTATCAGAAACAAGTGCAATCAATTTCAGTTGAATTTCCCTCCAAATAAGTTTCCTTAGGGTTGCTGCCTAACATGTACATGTTTAGATGCATATGAAAGTGATTAATTTATAAAATAGGGATCTTCCCTTCCCCCTCTTATTTATACCCCACTAAAATAAAAAGTATTTGACATATAGGATAAACACTTATAAAAAGCATTAAATAGCAGCATTAAAAGCAGCAAAAACAGATTGTTGTTTTTTGCACTACTGTGCAGTGTGCATAAGAGTTTGTTCGTTTTTTTCTATATGTGTGTGTGTGTGTGTGTATATATATATATATATAAAATAATAATAATAATAATTTGGCCCTTCAATAGTCTGAAGGATTGTGGACCAGCCCTCTGCTTAAAAAGTTTGAGGACCCCTGCTCTACAGATATGACATCTGTACTGTACTAATCTGTACTAATGTATCATTATGAAGCCATTTCCTGTGCCTGCTCAGTCTTTCTATGTATGTCGCTCTCACATATATTTTCTCTCACTTACCATGTTCTACGCTGTACAGTAACAGGGATAAAAATGACTGTTCTGTCTCATTTTGAAGACAGCCTTTCTGAGACTTAGTACATTGTTCAGCACCCACAGATAAAACATTTCACATGGGCAACTGCTTAAGAGATCTTGTGATATCTATCTCCCTATACCTATAGGACAAATCAATTTCTGAAGAAGTGGTACATGTGGATTAGAATTAACTTCAATAAATACAATTAATATTAGAATCTGCAATCTGGGATAGCTCACTCTAGTCTCCGGTGGATTATATCATCCTTATTAATTAATGATGAGATATTTAGCAGCGTTTTGCTTAGTGACTTTAAACTTTAATAAACTTTATTACGGTCCATGGACCCATAGCTGTTAAGTATATAGCATACAGGAGTTTACAAAACATTCAAAACAAAAATGTGCTAAACAGACACATACTACAGAATAATAGGTAATACCTTGATCGGAGACTAGGCTCTGAGTGAAAAAATGACAATGACTAAGAGGACTATTTTATGTCAACTACAAATTTAAGTCTCTACAAAAGTACATGCACAATTGGAAAATACTTGACTAAAACTCTCATCAGCACATTGAGAACACATTGAGAGACAAAGTACTCTAAATTTAGATGTCAGCAAATTCTGAGATGAAACAGAACTTCAATGAAACCAGGTGGGAATAATCAGACATGTCAATTGCTTTGTTCATCTTAGGGGATTTTGTGCCCAACATATGACAAAGCAAAATAGTATGTTTCTTAAAGGCCGCAAAGCTTGGCTGATATAGTTGGCAGAATATGAAATTGTATTATGACAGATGCAACGGTCTAATAATCAGAATTTTAAAAAGCCCTTAGGATGATTAACACAGTTCACCTAAAAACATCCAGGAGACTGAGGATTTCACAAAAGGAAAAATCAAAGGTTTTAGATAATGAGATGTACTGTAGTCACCTACCTCCCCCATGCCAATCTGCACAATTTTCAGTCCTGTTGTTTTTTCAAGCATGTCTTTGTTGTCAGCTATTGGGAAAATTAAGAATGACAGAGTTAACATAAATTGAAATTGGGATGAGTCTGCATCATATACTTTTATCAGTCCCATAACATTCTCAAGAGGCCAGGTATTTTGCCATACTCATCTTCACATAATTTGCATGAGATGGACCAAATATTATTACCATTTTACAAGGAGAAAACTTGATGAACAGAAATAGCTACCTGTCTACAATAAATAAATCAATAGTGGGACACACTTTTTGAGCAAGAATCAAGTTCTTGGACCAAAAAGACTACATAATTGTTATACAAATATAAACTAAACAATAAAGGCTCAATTTATCCATTGATTTGCTTCATAAAATCAGTTGCTGGACTGCATGAATCTATTGATCTCAAGCATGCCAGGTGAAATAAGAAACAGAGCTGCTGTCCATTTAATGATTGTGTAGAATATGGAATTTCAGCAGGTGTTACCATTAAAGGGACAGGAACTCTACTTCTTATTTCATCTGCTGGGTCTAGTTGGTGATCATGGAATCGCCCATTGACTGAATTACATAAACCCACAAAAAGTTTGTGTCGATCAGGGTTCTCTTTGTAAGAAGATCTTCTTCCTGTTGTTCATTGGGTTGAGCCAGCAATTTCATGATATAAGAACAACTCTGTATCTATTTTATCTCTTGGGTGCACAGAAAATTGCAGTTGCCAGAAATATTTTCTTATCAGTTGGTTCATTAACTGCATCCTTTCTTGTAAAACTTAGATCTAGTCATAGCCATTCACAAGTTATTTTGAGGGCCCTTTTTGTTCTTTTCCTAATAGATGTTTGATTGGTTGGGAAAGTGTAGGGGCTCTTTTCATGACATCATACCATATATTAAATATTGTTTTATGGAAGGGAATGGCAGACACATGCGTTGTATTTTCTTAAGTTGTCACTAAAAACTTTATTATTCCAGTAGACATATTATTGTTGTTAATTCTCTCTGGATTACACTTTAACATTATGCTCTTGATACTTTTTTTTCAAAATCAACATTCATATTTTTACAAGTTCATTGTTTGATGATGTTTTGTTTTGTTATTTTGTTATATATTAAGTTACTCTAAGAAGGCATTTTTAATTTTAGCTGTTGTGTGCATCCAAGTCATTTGTGACTTAGGGTTGTTGTATGTTTTCCGGGCTGCATGGCCATGTTCCAGAACATGGAACATGTTCTTCTGGAACATGGCCGTACAACCCGGAAAACATACAACAACCCTGTGATCCCGGCCATAAAAGCCTTTGACAACACATTTGTGACTTATGATAACCTTAAGGCAAGCCTATCATGGAGTTTGTTCAGAGTATTTTTCCTTTGCCTTACTCTGTGGCTGAGAGTGTATAACTTTGTTCAGTGCATTTCCAATGTATGAGCAGGTATTTGAAACCGGGTCTCTGGAGTCACACACCATGCCTGCAATTAGTGCAGAGATCAGGGGCTAGATTGCTAACTGGAGCACTGTATCATGAGAGAATAACTCCCATGTTGCGGCAGCTCCACTGGTTGTCGGTCTACTTCTGGGCTGAATACAAAGTGCTGATCGTTACCTATAAAGCCCTAAACCAGTGGTTCTCAACCTATGGGTTCCCAAGTGTTTTGGCCTACAACTCCTAGAAATCCCAGCCAGTTTACCAGCTATTAGGATTTTTGGGAGCTGAAGGCCAAAACATTTGGGGAGCCACAGGTTGAGAACCACTGCCCTAAACGGTTTGGGTCCAGGCTATTTGTCTTATCGCATCTCCCTATACAGACCATCCCATGTACTGCGGTCAACGGTCCTCTCAGCCCCACCCCTGTCTCAAGCTTGGTTGGTGGGAATGAGAGAGGGGGCCTTCTCCGTGATTGCTCCCATCTCTGGAACTCACTCCCTAAAGAAATAAAAAGGGCCCCCACCCTCCTCTCCTTTAAGAAACTTCTGAAAACACATCTATACACTTTAGCATATGGAGAGGAGGAGGATTAGGACACTTTAACCCATTGGAACGCTGGCTAACTCACTTGTATCATACGGCTGCCATGATAAATCTTAAATGAACATTGGTGTTAGCCACTTTTAATGTAGTCGTATCTTAATTGCTAGGAGCCCCTGATGGCATAGTGGACTAAAGCCTCATGACTTGAAGGTTGGGTTGCTGACCTGAAAGCTGCCAGGTTTGAATCCCACCCGGGGAGAGCATGGATGAGCTCCCTCTATCAGCTCCAGCTCCATGCGGGGACATGAGAGAAGCCTCCCACAAGGATGGTAAAACATCAAAAAACATCCGGGCGTGCCCTGGGCAACGTCCTTGCAGACGGCCAATTCTCTCACTCCAGAAGCGACTCAAGTTGCTCCTGACACGAAAAAAAAATCTTAATTGCTTTTAGGGTATGTGTTTTAATGCTTGCTTATGTTTTAGTTTATTATATCCTATTGGATTGTTTGTTTTACTTTCATTTTGATGCTTAACTCTTTTGTTGTAAGTTTACTGTTGTTACTGTGCATTATCCTGTATTGTTTTTGATGTGTTTGAACTCATTTGAGGCATTGAATGTTTACCAATTTTGTGTGTGTGTAAACCGCTCTGAGTCCCTTAGAGGAGAGAGGGCAATCTAGAAATAAAGTGCTTATTATTATTATTATTATTATTATTATTATTATTATTATTATTATTATTATGCCTGCTCATACTTTTTACATATAAATATAACTATGCAAATAAGTAAAACACAGAACTACATGCTGAAAAACCACACATTGGTTCATACAACAGTATCATCCATATATTCCCGCTATCAGAGCCATATAATCCTTCATGCAAGCACATAATGGGAGAAGCTCACCAAGGATATAGACTAGACCGAATTAAGTTACAATATTTCCAGGAGGCAGGGTTGGAATAGATGAACTTAAAAGTCTCCTGAAACTCTTATCTTTCTGTAATTCAAAAAGGGATCTTTTCCTTAGTGTTCAAGAAATGATGCTTTGCTGTGAAAACAGTCAATTCTTTCTTTTGTAGTTTTCCCCATCTTTGCTACTCTTCTTGATCACACAGCCCTTTAAGTGTTACATCCCCCATTTAGTTTTTCTGTCAGAATTAAGTCATATCCATAGCTTCAAAAGTGTTTTTCCTTCTGTGCTTCTAAATATACTCAAGAGCATTCCTGGACTGCAGCCTAGAAGTGTAGATTGATAGATAATTCAATTCAGTATTGCTATTTAGTTATTTATATAGTGCTTCATGCATTCAAAGACTCAACTAACATCAGTCTATTTATTTATCTTTACAGTTCCTCAGAGAGATAGCTAAGTAAACACGATTAAATCCCTTTTGTACAAAGAAAGGGGCAAACTGAGGTAGGAACGTGACTCAGCTCCTCTTGGCTGTTCAGAATCAATGCTGGAGAAGGAATTAGGATGCAAGCTTTGTTGAATGATCTCAAACTGTAAGCCTATGGATGCTTTCATGTGCTCAGTTACACATATGTGCACTTTCATCTTATATCTAATGTTGAATACATATACTAAAATTATTGTGATGAAAGTGTGCTCAAAATCCACTGGTTTCAAACATGAAATTGAAATAGGAAAGACGGTCATCTAATTTTAGGGCACATCGAAATGAGAATAGTCTATTGCAACATACAACTAAAGAGAGTATTTAAATATTGCAAAGCAAAATATTATTACAGAAATATGTTCCATTTTACAGTTGTTAAATGGATGTGAAAATAACTGTAAATTGATTTTATTTATGGCAAGCTTAAGATGATGATATTACTATTATTACTATTAGTTTATATCACGCCTTTCCTCCAATACTGGGGTTTAATGCAGCTTACAGAAGTTAAAAGTCAATCCACACAGTCAATCCATTTAGAGTCATAAATAAAACATACAAAAGTTATTATTAAAATGCAACTAAGTGATTCATAGAAATTAAGGATGATTAAAACAAATCCATGGAATCATTAAGGTCCATTAAAATCAGGAAAACAGCACACCATTAAAAGCCCAAGCAGTCTGTCTCCGAAAACCTGTCAGAAGAAAGAAATCTTCACTTGCCAATGGTTGGAGAGCATGGAGGGAGCAAGCCCTATTACACTATGCAACATGATTTTTGTTCCTGGGTTATAGATGTCATTTACTAATTGGTTCTATCACAAATATGGAAAAAGTTTATTAAACTGAAAAAACTTCGTTTTTGCGGTCTACGAAAAAGATTAAAATGGCACATTGAAATATTAAAAATGGCAGACACAAAAACAAATTGTCTGGTGTATAACAACTACTTTCAAAGTAAGTATTGCACAACTAAACATGAAATATTATTTTCAAACCAGGGACAGGAATTTTTTTTTCAAATTTTGTTACATAGTATTATTTGTGTTCTAAATCCTGAGAGCAGTCACTGAGAAGGCCCTTAACATATTACAATGAATGCACAAAATCTGAAGATGTGTGGTGAAGTTATCATTTTTGCCCATTTATCTCATTCATTATTTAAATCTGGGTTAGGTAAGTGCAGATTGCAATGTTTGAAATGCCTTTGTCACTCATCTCTAAGAACTTTGGCATCAGTATAACGAAATGGCAGCACATAACTTTACTGACATGTTCGCTCTCAGAAAGTTTTTTTTTTTAAGTTCCTGTTAAAGACAACCAAATGACTTGATACAGTTATATGGTCCTGTTGGGCAGGTTCTTGTTCTCCAGCACCCATTATAGATTTTAAATGACTGTTGTGTATGAGAGAAGAATGTATGCACTGGTGTCTGAATATTGCATATGAGTTGGCTCTGTATACATCACGGAAGAAGGTGATGAGTAAATGGACTGAGAAACCATTATACCAGTAAGTTCATTTAAATCTTAACATTACTTTTTTTGTAGAGCAGAGGATGTTATATAAATAGTTTGTGTTTCTGTAATATAATGTAGAGTTAAGGTTATATATTCTCATTAAGTGACAGGTGCAATGAGTATTGGAGAATGACTATGCATATGGATGGTGATTGGTTGGCTGCTGGAAGAATGGGTTAAGACTTAGCAGAATCCCTGCCAACAGAAACTGAATTGGATAGAAAATAGAGTGGATTTGTGGGAGGAGCAGGACTTTGGGAAGGGGAGATTGTGTTGATGTGGTTATTTTATTAGAGATTAAGGAAACCTCCAAGTATCGGTGAATGTCCTGTAGGGTGGTGTGGAATGAATAATGTGTAACTCTTGGTCAAATAAAATTATAATTGTTATTAATCGTATCCATGCATATTGCATAGCCACTATTTCTAATACTATGGTGAAGTATGGTTAAAACCATAGAACAGCTTTATACAAGTGGACCCATTAAACATCCTGGTGGCAGCCATATCCTAGGAAGAATGTAGGCAGGTGTTTCTGTTTGAGCAAAAGAACCCTTAAGGTAATTCAACAAAAAACTGTAGACTTGGTGAAATGAATCCCACAAAGCTCAGAGCAATTTACACAGAGCTATCTTTGATTTGCTACATCATAACCCTTACTCAATATCAATCTAGTTTCAGCATCTGTGGACTTCATGGCTGGTCAGAGATTTTCCATGTCCAAACCTAACATTTTATTAAATTAAATGTTGGAATCAAAATGAAAGTAAGGGCAGAATCCTATTGGTGTCTTATGCCAGTGTAATGGTCCACTGTTGTTGCTGCTGTTGCAGGCCTTCAAGTTATTTCCACCTTAGTTCTAACCCTAAAGCAAACCTACCATGGAGTTTTCTTTGCAAGGTTTGGTGGACATGATTTCCTTTGAGGCTGAAAGAATGTAATTTGACGAAGGTCTACCAGAATCTTGGGACCTCATCACATGGACTTTAGGAAATGTCCTAAGATGCTTCCAGGACATTTCCTCAACGGAGCCCAACAGAGCCCATCATACAACGTAAATTTGCTTGGCAAATCCTCCTGCTATCACCTAGCTTCAGGACCTTAGTGTGATGAGGTCCTATGTCTAATGTTCAAACCACATCACACTTGCTCTCTACTTTGTATTAATACACCATACTGACTCTATTTCTTGTTGTTGTGTGGTGAGCTGAACTGATATCTTACCTCCAGATTTCTTCCTTTTTCAAAACCAAAAAGTCTTATAATATAATCCTTTATTAACATCATGCTAAGAGACTAATACTACATCCAATCAAGAAATCTGTACTACAGCATTTTCTCAATCATGGGGAAATGTAACAGTGCAATGCAAACATTGTCTGGAAAGATGCAGAAAATGTGTGCTGCTATTTTAAGAAAAACCAATGAACAACATATGAATCCTTTTAAAAAAGCTCCCCATGAGACAAAAAGAGTTTTCTTATACACAAAAAGAAGTCAATTAAAATTAAATTCAGTAGATGAAGGATATGCAAATTACCTGAAGAAGTGGAACCCTATAATGTTCTCAAAATTCAGCAATGGTCTATTTAATTAGTATTTTAATTTATCAGAATAATTCTTTGCACTTGACAATTCCATATAATTAAGCACGTAGCTATAGCGGAATAATATCTCCTGCTCACTTTATACCAGTTATTTTAACCTGAAAGAATCTCTAGAAGTCTCTTCTGTGATCTAATTACAATGGGGACAACTTAATGGCTTTGCTCTATTAAACAACACGACTAGAGGGTTGCTGAGTATTCAGAGAGGTGCAGTTGCCACAGCTCAGGACCTTGGGTCTCTAAAGAAGATGTGGGGCACATCCCTAACAACATAATTTACTTGGATGCTAGTATACATGCCTGGAAGCAAGAAACTATTTTCTGGCAAAAATGGCTGAAATCTTTAAAACCATTTACATCACTGCAGGTGACACATTTTTGGCGGGACTGCTTCCAAAAATTAAAAAGAAAGAAAATCCTAAGTGAAGCTATGTTAGCTGGTTGCAACAAAAGCAACAATCTTCTGTCACCTTGTGGAGTGCCTAAAATGTTGATTGTGGCATGAAACTGTATACCAAAAATAAATCTGTTAGCCTCTAAGGTGCCACAAGCTTCTTTGTAATTTGTGCTTCAAAAAGGAGGACTGAGGAATTCTTCAGTGGTTAATGTGAATATAATCAAAGCTTGGCCCAATCTATAGCATTCTCATAATCAGAGGAAGCAATGACAGCAGCAGCAATAGTATTTGTTTGTTATCCCTCAGACCACCAGAGTTGCTGAAGCAATGGCTTGAGATTACTTTTATAAAAATACACTCTCAAAGCCAACATTAGTTTTAATGGCAAAGGTTATATGAAGCAAAATAATATTGGCTGTCCACCAGAACCTAAGGAAGACCCAGCAAGCATGACTTCCCTTGAAAGGGAGTTATGCAACTGAGATCCTGCTACAGAGAAAGCCCTGTCACATGTAGTCATCAGCCTAAATGCTTGTGGTGGTGGGACATGAAAAAGGAACATCACTGATGATTTCAGAGTCCAGGCAAGTTCATGTGGGAGGAAGAGATCTTTCCGATAGAATTGTCCATAAGCTATTTAGGGCTCGTCCAGACATAAACTGCTTTTAAAAAGAACTCTACAAGATGTAAAAATGAAAAAGTGTAATATATGTACAAATATTAAAACAAACCAAAAAAAACCCTCCAGAGTTCCAACAGACTCATTTCTAGTAGAAACACATTTACTTGCAGCTAACTCATACACATTCAACTGCAAACAAATAATTTGTAATGGAGGTTGGGGGAAGACTGTAAGTTCCCATTTCAAAAAAAAGGGTTGCTACTTGCTAGACAACATCAGCACTAAATGCACACCGATTGGGATTAACTGAGGGAAACCTCGAGATAAAAAGATCCCCCTTTATCCAGTTTCTGGCTCAAATATGAACATCTTCTTATATCTGTGTGACCCTGCATGCCAAAAAACACATGTTTTCTTTCTCTCCCCCCTGTGGAGATATTCCCAGCTGATTTCTATCCCTTTTGAAAAGCCCGAAACAGCTGGGAATAGTATGTGATTTATCTCACTTCTCCATGAAACTCAACCATATAGTCAGGTCAGATAAACTGCAACTCACCCTTCAAAACTAGGGTGCCTCGACTGCCTCTCTGTCATCTGCTCAAATTTAGAGTCCAAGGACCTCATCTGACAGACAGGGAGAAAGCAGGGGAAAGTGGAGGGAACCGTCCTCCTTTGTTCCCTACCATCTTTCCCCATCTTCTGAGGTGGCTGGCCATCCCATGTCATTTTCCGTCCTTTCCCATGCTTTCCCTGCTTCCAATCTGTTTTCTGTAATTAGGAGCCACATAGCACTCGATTCCTGAAAATAGAGTCTTTTCTCTGTTTTCATGTGCTGGCAACACGGACTGCCATGGACAGAGCCACCAGAAATGGGATGGCCTCCGTGGGACTCTTTGCCAGTGCCTGAAAACAGAGAGAAGACACAGAGAAGACTGCATCTGATAAGATCCCAAGTCACAGGCAAGCCATTTAATAAGTAAAATACTTGCAAATGTGTTACTACTATGCATTTCTGAGAGCTCCTTCTCAATAACCTGAGTTATAACAAGCAACAGTCCCTTGACTGCCTCAAACAATCTGCTTTGATGCAAAGAAGCAGCGGGAAAAATAGCTTATTTGCCATCCTTACTACTACCAATTAGGTTCTAAAGTGGTTCCAAGATGGTCCCTAACCTATGCTTGATCAGAACCATTCCAGGACTGCCTCTATTTATTCATTCCTATTTTTCTGACAAGCCTATTCACTCATTTGGTCTCTTCCAGCCTTACCTTTTTCATCATTCCAGCATCTGGAGATGTTTTAATGTTTAGTAACAACGTCAACAATGCATCGTTAGATTTTGGGTACTGAACACTCTGGGTCATGAAGCCAAACGAGTTTTCTGGCAGACTTCTAATCTGTCACAACAATTCCATTTAAGCATTGCTGACTTACTTGTTTGCTTAAGACTATAATGGAATTCATACTCTTTACTACAGAAGTTAAAAATAGGGTCAGAAAGGAGGGAAAGAAATCACTGACATTTCAGGTTCCTTTGGGCATTTACCTTGTTATGAGAAACTGAAATGTTAGACTTATTTGCTCCTTTGGAATAAATAGTTGGTATTTGAATAGCAGGGTTTGTTTTATAAGAGGATCTAAAAATGCTTCACAAGCAAATCCCACATTTTCATGTTGAATACCTTCTGGTGGTAAATGTATTTAAAATATTTTTACACCACTTCTCAGTCAAAAAAGCTCCCAGAGCAGCTTGCATATAATCAATAAAAACAAGACTGCAAGCTTACAATTTTCAAAAGATATATCACAAAAGGGATGGAGAAATAAGTGAAAAAACCAGTGTTTACAGCAGGGCTCTTGAAATGGCTGTGTCGTCATATAATCTAGCTCTGCTTCAGCCTACTTAAATATGTACCAATGTAGACTACAGGGGAATTCCTGTGGCAGTGTCCCAATTCCTATCTCAATAAGGAGCCCCCGGTGGCGTAGTGGGTTAAAGCCTTGTGACTTGAAGGTTGGGCTGCTGACCTGAAGGCTGCCAGGTTCGAATCCAACCTGGGGAGAGAGCAGATGAGTTCCCTCTATCAGCTCCAGCTCCATGCGGGGACATGAGAGAAGCCTCCCACAAGGATGGTAAAAACATCCAAACATCCGGGCGTCCCCTGGGCAACGTCCTTGCAGATGGCCAATTCTCTCACACCAGAAGCGACTTGCAGTTTCTCAAGTCACTCCTGACACGAAAAATAATAATAATATGAATTTGCTTTGCCAATCTTTAAGTCTGTGTAAGTAAGATGAATGGGATAGATACAATCATGCAACTCATTTATAAAAATGGAAACTGGGTTGAAACCAGACTTCATCTTAATCAGTGTAGATCAGTGATTCCCAAACTTTTTTTGACCAGGGCCCACATGAACAGGGACCACTTTGACCAGGGACCACTCCCCAATATTAGTACCAAAAGGGTTATGGATCAGTTTTAGGTCAACTTTAGATTTGGTTTGATTATTTGGGATGCTGATTCAGAAAATTGCATTGGATAGTTTTTGATACAGAACATATGTCATTCAGTAGTCACCATCTCCTTGCCCACAGAAAACCATATTTAATAATCTAGAGCTGATGTGGTCTATCCAATGCAATGGTCAGTTCTGCAGAAGGGAATGGAAATAAAATTAATAAAATAAATAAATAAAGAGGAAGGAGGTTCACTGACTGGATTTTCGTTCTCGTGACCCACAGGTTGGGAACCACTGGTGTAGATCATTGAAAACACTGGGAGATGTAGCTGATGATTAACAATTGATTCCAATGTATTTGAATGGATTTTTCTATAGCTATAGGTGGCACAGAGTGGGGCAGAGGGAGAAAGATTTCACCAGCAAGTAGTTTAACTCCCCATTCAGTCCCAAATTGTTGGCCTCCATCAGTATTTGAAGGAAAATCACTTTTTACATGCTGATGCTTGTGTCCCAAAATGAACTTCTCTGTAACACCCTGCCCTAATTTTGTTTCTGGAGCTGTCAAAGCATAAGCATAAGTAGGCAAGCTCCAGAAACACCTAGGTAGTCAGAATTGGTAAAATTAGCTTGTTGGCTAGATCAGAAAAATGAATTATGGTCATTATCAGCCAACAACTAGCAGAATAAACTAAGAGACAAGGTACAGGGAAGCACACCTGCAGACCTGACCCCATCTCTGCCTAAGTCCACGGCTAGGCCTGTTAACTCCCTAGCAAATTGTCATGGTCACAGGCACAATAGATGATTATATTTCTCATACCATTGCTTTGTTTCCCCTGCCTTTCCATTTCTTTTGGATTTTGCACATTTGGTCGTGCTTTATTACCAATTATAATGCCATACTAGAGATATTAATAATTTTAAAAACACTATGAACGAGCTATATGTTACAGACATTGAAGTGACAATGTGGCTGACTTAAATGGTCAGGCGCAACACTGAACTGCTTCCCTTTTCATATCCAAAGGGATTATTTGTCAAAGACGAGGCCAAAAGGTTGCACAGGAAAGCTATCTTCAACCCGCCTTTTCCATTCAAATGTAGGGAAATATGCAAGACCTTTATCGCTCACTTATCTCTTTTCTAATCTCTGGCAAACCCGCAGTGAAAATGGTGGCACAAAAAGGCTAAGCTGCACAGTAATAATAGTGACAGCCTTGTAAATGTTATGTCAAATCCAATTTTCAAGTCATTTTTCAAGTGATTTTAATTAGATATTGTTTCAATCTCTCTTGCATTAATACAATTTTTCATAGCAATGTTCCAGCTTCCCAGTTTGTTGAAAGGATCTCCCTCCCAACTATGTCTTGATGCCTTGAGTAATTTAAAATGGGGTTTTTATTTACAGCAATTTTCAGCGCACTGATCCCACAAAGGCCACTACATCGAGTAAAACTGACACAGGAAAGGTAGAATTAAGGCTTCGTTTTCTGGTCTCAGTGGAGCTTGTAATTTTGCTTCTAGAGACATGACAAGTTGGCTACAGTATAGTAAAGGCTAGAATTTTATAATAAAGTATTGGTATCCTTGGTTTCACAGCAATATTTTACTCCAATTAAAATAGGATGTCAATCTTGTTAAATAGATTTTAGTGGACTGGGTTTTTTTCATGTCAGGAGCAACTTGAGAAACTGCAAGAGGACTGGTAATATTAATTAATAAACTAAATCTATTAATTAAGAGTTTGAAAAGTGTTTTTCTCTCTTTTTAGACGATGTCTGCATAAGGTGCCTCCAGCACCATCTTTAAAGCATTCCCTTTTGTCAGATAAAGGGGACTCCCTCTTCTAAGATGTCACCTGCCATAAGCATATTTTCCTATACTTGATTGATGTATGTGTGTATATGGAAATACACACACATACACACTTTTGTTAATCTTTTAACCCTACAGGAGAGGACACACATGTTTTACATAGATGTTAACATAATTAATATTCCTTTATTCCATCTGCCAGTTAATCAGAAATATAAGCTACTGAGTTAAGTATACTAAGCAGTCATTGGGAGTTACCTATATTACCCACATCCATAGCTGTTCCATATTTAGTCATCATTGTGACCCACTGCCATGATTGTTACTCCCCGCAACCTACTTTACCAAGCATCTCCTTTTTGAATGATGTTTACACAAGATTTCAGAGAGTCATACCAAGAGATGTTACTTAATGAAGTAGGCTTAGCTAAGTAACTTATCAGTATGCTTCCTAAATAGATTTTTTACAAACTGTTATGGGAAAGGCTTCCTCTATGCAGGCCGCATTACTTGCTGCACATGTCAATCTGATTCTTCTCATCTAAAGAAAGCACAGCCATTGTAATGTTGCAGATGGCCAAGACAGTTGAAAAGATGGGGGATTTCTCTTGGCCAATGAGCTGTAAGATTTTCTAAACTGGTTCAGCACAATTACCATTGGCACTTGATCTGTGTCCACGACCCAAGTATATGAGTAGTATAGGACTTCTGCTTGCCCACTGTGCTAGAAAACACCTTGCCCCCAATGACCACAGAAAGAATATACTGTAAAAGATTGAGTCAGGGAGGTAGTTTCATTTTTAGTTATTATATTTGTATCTTTCTGTTCCTCTAAGGAGTTCAAGGTAGTAAATGTAACCTCTGCCTGTCTGGGTCTGGTGGGGATTTTGGTTGCAATAATTCTTGCAGAGGCTGAAAGTGAAAAATAAGTGTTTTAGTTGAATGTGTTAAACCTTGAAAAGAAACCACCCATAAATAGCTAAATGTTCTGTTTAAACAAACAAAAGAAAAAAAAAACAGTGCAACCATTGGTCCATTTAAGCCCAAGGACAAAATTAGATGAAACACTGTAGGCGGCCAGTACAAACATTCCTCTGATCCAACAAGGTTTAGGACTTTGCTCACAGCTTTAGACCCAAAGCTACAGGACCACCAGAGCACAAGACACACAAAAGTGCAGGTTAAAGGACAAAATCCTTAAACAAGGTGATAAGAACCCAGTATTATGATTATTTATTTAACTATCCAGAATAACAAGCAAAACATTTCCCTTCCAGTTTTCTCATTAGGGATGACTCAAACCCTTCAGGTCTAAAGTAGCCATTTCATGGGCATAATATACACTGAGGTTTTTGAGATCTGCTCAGTTTCATAGATGAGACAGTATGTGGGATCACCACAGTCTGAGTAAAAATATAAAAAGTGAGTGGGTGTTTAATTACCGCTCTGCCTGCAGAAACAGTTAAGACTGATTAACATCCTGCCTTCTTCAAGTATTTTTGGATATGGCAATGCTTTTAAGCAGCAAAGGGAGACAGCTAAAAATCTTTGTGTTTCTAAACACGCCTTAAAAATAGATAAAGCAAAATTTTAAAAACAACACTAGCAGCGACTCTGTCTATGTAGGTAGGTATTTAGGTTAATCTCACAACTAAGATTAAAAAGAGTAACCTTGAAGATCCAAAAGAGACTTACTAAAGTCTCCCAGTTTCATAGGGAACAGATCTCGTACTTTTAGAAAGCCCAGCTGATGATATTTCAGATGCAAAATTATTCTGCTCGAAGGCTGTTCAATCAGCACCTCAACAATACAACTGGTCTATGTCTCTTTACTTCTTATTTTTATAGCCTGCATATATTACTTCTTTGAGGAGATCAATTATGTATCCAGATGACAGCGTGTGTTTCAAACGCACTAGACTTGCTTCTCAAAATGAAGCTTTTTAAAAAATGGTAATGAACGACAGCAACAAAATGAATACTCACATTTCAATATTATATTGAGCCGTTGGTCTGTTCCATGCCAAAAACAAAAAGGACACATTTTCCAGGTCCATTTCAGTAATAGGCTAGCCCCATGTTTGTAATTCATCTGCAGGTATGTTTATTGATGCCCTCTTGGCACAAAAAAACCATCCAGAGTTGGAAAAAACATTTGCAATATTTCAACTGACTGGTTTACTAAATCATGAGTTACACAGTTAATGCACAAGGCCACCCACTTGCAAAATCTATTTACTCTGTCCTCAGAAAGAGAGCAAAAGTATTTATTACCAGCAGTGCCCATCATAACAAGATCCGCCATAAAGCTTTTGGATGAAAATGAAGATGAGTTGCAGTAACATGATCAGTGTTTCTCCAAATATCATAGGATATTTCTCCCCTTTTCTACAATCTCCCTTAATCAAGACTTAAAAGGCTATTTTGGTGAAGTCAAAAGGACTTATTGCAATGAAAAATTCAGTGTAAATGTCTTACGTTTGAGTGGGGGACAAAACAGAGCAATCACATGTGGTCTTGTTCTACAATATTACAATTTGTATGTGTTTATATACGAAATGACCCTATTCCCATGCTGATGCTTAGTCCACAGAAGTCCCTTCTTCATTTAACTGATTGCAAAGAGAGAAAAAAATTAAGTCAGGAAAAGAAACATTGCTTTCAGGTGCAGGTTAGCTTTGCATGAGAGGTGTCATAGTGGGACATCATACATACACACACATTTTAATTTTTTTCTAGATATGTCTCAATAAACCGTTATTAAGGGATGGAAAGAATAATGGAAACTAGATCCAGCCTTTAGGACAATGTCTTCTTTTTGCGCCTTTCCCTTGGAGAGACCTCCTCCCCTCTGGCTCCCCACTGGTGTGACAAGAGCTCCCCCTCCTGTTTTGGATTAACTTCAATCACTCCTTATGGATATCACCTTCAAATGGATTATGGTTCACCTGCAACAGAAAATCCACCACATGTGGATTTTGCTGGGCATCCAAATGGGAAACAGCAAGTCATTCCTTTCCAAACTAAACATTTTTAGAACAAACAGCTTTATATATATGTGAACCTTCTGTGAATGTTTATGACAGACATAAAGTGGGGAAACAAGGACTACAAAACCTGTGTTGTTGGCCAAACAGGCTTATCTGGCCAGAGACACAGAAAGACAGATGTAAAATGTAGACACTAATGGAAACGGCCAGGACTATTCCACCAGCCATTGTGCAAAAATTTGGATGTGGGTTGTAAGTCATTAGTAAAGGTAAAGGTTTCCCCTGACGTTAAGTCCAGTCATGTCTGACGCTGGGGGTTGGTGCTCATCTCCATTTCTAAGCTGAAGAGCCGGCATTGTCCATAGACACCTCCAAGGTCATGTGGCCGGCATGACTGCATGGAGCACCATTACCTTCCCGCCGGAGCAGTGCCTATTGATCTACTCACATTCACATGTTTTCAAACTGCTAGGTTGGCAGGAACTGGGGCTAACAGGGGGCGCTCATTCCGGATTTGAACCCGCTACCTTTCAGTCTGCAAGTTCAGCAGCTCAGTGCTTTAACACACTTCACCACCAGGGCTCCCTAACTGTAATGTAAGTCATTACACTTGCGGTAAATCTGTACTTACGAACTAACTTACAAATCCAGAGCCATGCTCCCAACAAACACAAATGAATCAAAATATCCAGTTATGAAGTTTTTGTAAGAAGTTTGTTAATTTTCATAAGTCTTAGTAAGTCAGTTTTCAGTGCAAGCAAGCTCTCCTGGGATGCAGGAGCAGCATCGCCTCTGTCACCATTGTGCGAGCTGGGAGGGAGATAGAGGCCAGTGTAGGAGCTCAATTTGTCCATTCTCTAATGCTTTTTAGCATTAGGATCCCTTAAGATCCCTTGTCAGCTTAGGATCCCTTGCCAGGGTGCTGCTGCAGGGCTATATTACAAATACTTTGGGGTCAATTGATAATTCTAGTCTACCAACTAACCTGTTCCTTTCTTTTGTCCTATTTTGGGGTCAATTGTAGTACTACTGTAATACAAGTGTGACAACTGGCAAGATTTATCCCAATAGCTGTAAAAAAAATTGGAAAGCCCAAAGTTCTCTGAGGATGGGAAAGAGTGACTCAGCCTAGGTGTTGAAATTGAAAAGAAAATCCCTAAAAATCAGTGGATGTACAAATCTTTCTGAAACTTTGGAGGAACGATGCCCTGGTTATATTGTGTCATTGCAGTGAAATTCAAGGGGATAGCTCTTGTACTTTTAAAAAATATAATTAGAAACAAAACAGACCCCTTACGATTGTTTGCAAACACTTACAAAATGAAACAGGGGCATACAAAATTTGTATTTCAAAACAAAATGGATTTTGGACATATCTCACACCTCTAGAAAATAGTTTAAATAAACAAATATAAAACGGTTGAGTTAGGATACAACATAAATCTAGATTTGGCTCTAGAAATAAACCATGAGCATATGTTCTCCCTCTCCTTCCTTCCTTCCACCCCTTCCTTCCTCCACATTTTATTACATTGCTAGGGTTCATCCCTAGCGTTATCAAACTATACCAATACTTCCAAGCTAACATCTTATAATTTACATTCATCCTGCTCCAAACCAGGTATTCAATTCATGGTTTGAAATAGATATACAATCTTGGTTTGAAGGATAAGCACAATCACCATTTGCAGACCAGATATAATGAGACAGGTTTGATCAAGTCTGGTAGCAAAACATCTGAAGTGATGGGAAGGAGGCAAACGGAAAGACAGGAATATATAGGTGTACATGATATCAATTCTTATGCATGGGAATCAGCCGTAATAGCAGGAAATTAGCTGTAGGTAACAGTTCATGGTTCCATGTTAGATCCATATCCCCATACACATACCAAAAAAAAATCATGTAATGAGTTTGACAGAAGTCACATGCACATTGTGATGCCGTTTTGTTTTGAATGCAGTTACACATACCAACTTGGCATATGGATTATTTGGCATGACTTTAATTCATATGAATTTAGTTTTCAAAGTTATTTCTCTAAAACAGACAACTTAGAATAAAAAACATTTGTGCCTGAATTCAATTTTAGTAATGTGTAAAAACTATATTTATGCACAACTAGTTATATCCAAATATCCAAACATTAAAGAGAACCTAGAAAACATCATAACATAGGAAGCAAAAGTCAAGCCATATGCAGCTCAGAATCACTTACAAGCTTACAACTGATGAAGAAAGCTCTTAGCTATGAAAATACAGACTATAAGTAGCTTAATTGGTTTTTAAGGTGCCACATGTCTCTATCTTTCAGTATTATATAGTTTGCTTACCCCAGTACTGTAATAAGTCTCTGGATCAGCCACACAAGCATCAATCATGTATGAAGTATGCATTCTTCCAACTAGTGGGGATGTATGCTATTATCCCTTAACCCTCATCTTACAGTTTTCTTACGTTTCTAAAATATTTATGTCATGCACTGTATTAAATTATAGCAATTAAAACCACAGTGAGATTTTATTAATATTTTATCAGAAATGTTTCTTAATTGGAATTTCCCTGGTGCCATTCTTGTACAGTACAAATGTCTGTTAAGTGGGCATATGCGCAGTCCGTTTCTAATTGCACGTTATCATTCTATGTAGTATATATATGTTTATATATGTGTGTGTGAGTCTATATAATACTATCATATTGAACCATGCTGATCAGCACCTATGCTGATTTTTCTTATAGACAGTATTAGAGAAGAAATATGTATTGTGAACTTTGAGGTGAGTGGTCTGATCACAGACTTTCTATGGGACGCTGTTGGTTTGTGTCTAGATGATTTCTTACATGTATTAGATACATAGATATGAGATGCTCTATCTATCTCTCTATTTAATAAAAGTGTAAATATGCTTGTCTGTTTGTATGTGGTTAGGTATGTTTGTGGGCTATTTCCAAGACGGCTCCCACTTCCAGAGAGCCTTGTGACTCCCACCAATGACAGATCTGAACCAAACTTAGCACATACGTCCAACATGGCCAACTTTGAATATTGACAGGATTTGGGGGGAATTGGCCATGGATACAGGGAGTTATAGCTCACTCACATCCAGAGCATGAATCCCACTTATGATGGATCTGGACCAAACCTGGCAAACATATCCAATGTGACCAAGACAGAAAGAGATGCAGTGATACACAATGATCGCTCAAACTATTATGCAGCACACAGATGTATATATGTTTTGAACAAAACATACATCAATTCAATGAATGGAAAATGAAATAAATGAAGTCTTATATAATGAAAACATAACACAATTCTCACTGCCTTTTTTGTTTACAAACAAGATAGGTTCTGTAGGTTTCATCTTAATATGTTTGCAAGTCAGAACAAGTACATTTTTAAAGTGTGACTCCAGCCATCCTTAACTAGGAGTCATTTGTAAACTGGATGTTTGTAACTCGAGGACTGCCTGTATTTTGCACTCTACTTTCTGCAGCAATTAGAAAGTGAATTGTTTCAGGATCAAGCATTCGAAGGGCAGGGTGTTACAATCTTTTACTGAAGGCTTTCCTAATCCACACAAAGAAAAATGTACAGAAGCGCATGTATGTACAATAGGACCAATATATTGCAGAACCCATATCTGCAATTTCCCAAGGAAAAATTGTCTCTTTAGGAATTTTTTAAGACTCCCCATAGTGTTGCATTGAAGGACCGAGCTAATTCCTAAAGGGGATAGCAAGCTATAAGTAAGGTTAAGGGAAAGGTTTTCTTCTGACATTAAATCTAGTAATTTCCGACTCTGGGGGTTGGTGCTCATCTCTATTTCTAAACTAAAGAGCTGGCGTTGTCCATAAACACTTTCAAGGTCATGTGGCTGGCATGACACATGGAGTGCTGCTACCTTCCTGCCAGAATACCTATTGATCTACTCATATTTGCATGTTTTTGAACTGCTAGTTTGGCAGAAGCTGGGGCTGATAGCAGGAGCTCACCCCGCTCTCTGGATTCGAACCACTGACCTTCTGATCAGCAAGTTCAGCAGCTCAGCAGTTTAAACCACTGTGCCACCAGGGGCTCCGAGCTATAAATATAATTTACAAATGAACATGTGATAATTGATGTTCTTAATATAATAAATCTGTATGATAGCTACATGAGAGTACTCCTTGTACTTGAAACCTCCCTCGCCCTATCCCTTTAAGATTCCTCTCAGAGGTCAGGCAGTGTGATATTGGAAGGTAAGGAAGGTGGAAGAACCACAGAACAACACAAGTCATAGAAGTTACATCAAAACTATATAAAAGTAAAGACACAAAGTAAAGCCACGTTAGAGATATAACCGATTGAGATCCAATTGAAACTATATTAAAGTAACATTCAGTCAGAACGGTGGTTGTGCTTTAAGGAATTTAACTCCCTTCACGAAGACTGGTAGTAAAACTCTGGAAGAGAAGAAGTGTGAGATCCATTCTTTAGTAAATTGTTGTTTTTACTTCAAATGTGTGGCATTTGATCTGTTCCTTGCATCACAGACACCTTCCAAATAAATAGCTAGTGTGGGGGCAGAGCAATCATAATCATTTATGATATATACACCAAAAAAATGTGATGCAAATTCTAATCCTTCTTTAGGGTTTCTTTTTATTTTTAATGGGGTGGCTCATAACTTCTTTCTTTTTTATTATTAAGCTACCATGAAGCATTACATACTTTCAAAAGGTCTTCAAAGAAGATAAGGCTTTATAGCAGCAATTAGACTCCTGGTTCCATTTTTAAAATGGTGAAATAATAATCAATATAAAATCTAAACATTCAATAATGTATTAAAACCCCTTTTGAAACCTGGTGCAATATCCTGCATATGATGTGTATATTCTATGAATATTCTCTATGTAGAATTTTAAACCTAATCTTCAATTTATAAATCTGGTTTACATTGATGGATGAACTTTGGCAGAATGTAAGAACTGCTTTTCAAGGAAATAAATGCTCATGAGATCAGGTGCAACTACCTCTAAACTTCTACGTCTCTCTCCGCATCATTTTTTTTGTTGTTGCACCGGTGTTGGAAAATGACCAGATAATTGGCAGGAGGCAAGGCTTTACAGTTAGTATTGTATAAAAAGGGTAGAGGAATAGGAAACAGATGTTCCTAACCATAGGTATTTTAATGGCCATGGCTTCTAATTTAAAATGGAAAGTCGACAAATCTTGTATAATGGATTGTAACACTTTGAGTTATTACCAATTTGTTTCCTCTACTTTCACAAATTCAAACAGTAGTCAAAATACTGTGTGCCATTATTGCTAGGAATTGATCACTTGGCATTTATGGGGAAGTTGCACACACCCTACTTCATTTGTCTCTATCTGACTTTCATTTGAACTATTGTGTACCATCTGAGTTTTATTGCTAACACAGTTGTTCTTGTGGCATGCATACATAAAAAAGACACTCTGCTGTGTTTTCATTGGTGAGAAACCACAGATATGTAGATAATTTGTAAATGAGTTCCACTGTTCCCATCCAGACGATATCAAGGCAATAAACAACATGGATGCTGCCATTAAGATTCTAAAGTAGTCAAGTAAAGGAGCTGGAGACTGGGGAGGGGGTAGGTGGGTGCAGAGTGGGAACAAATTAATACCAAACAGTTCATACATTCAAAATATCTCACTTAACCTTACATATCAATGTGTGATATCATGCTAGGAAAGTCCATCCAAAATAAGGATAAAAATGACTTGGGGTGAACATGGGGGTGCAAGCAGCATCTGTCTGATGTGTTCATCCACCCCACTCCAGAACGTATCTTTAAAGTCACCTTACATTATGATATCATTGCACTGATAGTTCATATATATGGAGACATGGACAACACGATGATATTGCATCTTGTTACAGAAGAGAATTTACTATGGAATTCCCATTTTTGATAGCAAGCCTGCATCATAACATGTTCTTTGTCATCTATTGCCATTACTTCTCATCTGCTGTGGGGAAGTCCTCCAACCATCAATGATCCACAGCAACCTTAATCAATGCAGCACCATCCAGCTGTATTGCAGTCAGAACTATTCAGGATGGATAACCAAATGGGTAATGATGTAAGTTGTATTTCAAGACATCTGGAGGGCCCCTAGCTGGGAAAGCCTACGCTATGAGATCAAAGGACTATCCATCGCAAAGCACACTGCTGAAGTTAAAAAGGAATATGATATTGAATAAGCATCAAGACTATCTTAACATTGAAAATATTTCCCTTTAAGTCTATCAGCACACACCTGAATAATGCACCTGTTAACATTTTCAGTATTATCTTGTTCTTCTCTGCATTCTCGCCAGTAAAAAAACACTTGTTCTTCTTTTATCCTTATTTTGCACTTCCTATTTGGCAATTTTCAAAACCAGACAAAAATCCAGAAATCTACAGAATACTTGCAGCCTGTGTCTTTGTCAAGGGTGATCAGAATCAAACTGCTGCTTCTATACACAGCCTGTGAGGCAGTATAATTACAAAAGCTCCTCATTCTCCTTACTATAAGAGATACTGCACAAGACACAAGGATGTTTCCAGTAGCTGCTACTACAGTATGTGCAAAAACATTGTGGGATTTAGTAATGTATACTAAAAGACTCAATTTATTAATTGGCATGATTAATGGCCCAGTTCATTAATTTCAGATTAGTACTGAAATTTATTTCACAAGCTATGTGGGTAAAAAAAATTGATTCTGTTTGACTCTAGCATTATTTTAAATCTGTATGTACCTCTTGATTCAGAACCAAAGTAACTAGTTTTGAAATGTTCTTCAGTCACTAATCTGAATAGTTCAGATTCATTGTGAGACATAATATTTTAAGTTACAAAAAAACTTGTAAATCTTCAACATCTACATTTTAGAATCCTGGTGTTTTTGAACATATCATAACAACAATTGCTTGGCTTTCTACTTAGGCTACCTCATCAGACAGGGTATTTTCTGGAAGCATATCCGGTTAAGCCCTAGGTCATCCATAAAGCCTGTGGCTCTCATTAAACAACGCACAGGAACTTCCGGTGGGGCTCAGTGGATGATCTAAGGTGGAGCAGGTTTCCCATTATGCCTAGGAAGCAATGGGGGGAAGCTGTGTGGTCAATGCTTCACCCCATAGGATCAGCTTCCTCAGGAGCTGGGTGATGTGGGGTGTGGGGCAACGGGTTCCCCACACTCCCCAATGAGGGTCGCCGGATTTGCCATGATGTGCGGCGATTCCGATGGCTTTGTGGCAAGCTCGTAAGACAATTGTTTGCAAAATGACTGTATTTACTGAGAAACTCCTGTAAATCTCAAATTTAATTCTACGTTATCATAGCAGGTTCTCTGTAAGCCCTCTGTAAACCTCACCACTGCCTCATCTGATTTGACAATGTCACCTAAAAGATATGCAGCAGTGTCATATGATTTAAGTTTGCAAGTGAAGATTTGTGAAGGAGGATACGCAAACATTCAGGGATGCTACCTTCCACATCTGATCTTTCAACTGAAGAACCTTGGTGTTAAACATTTGCTTCAGGATATGAGAATCTGACAAAGATCCGGATCTGTTTCCTTGTCCTGAGAGTTCTTCCCTTAGGAAAAATCCATCAATGGAGAATTAGCCTGGCATGCCCTGCCACATGTTTTGCCCTCGGATAACCAGGCTGAGCAAGCTGCATCATATTAGCTAAATTACAGGAACTAGGAGGCATAACTTAGAACACATATTCAAGATAAAGAGTGCCACCCTAATGTTTTTAGGGAGAAAATCAGAATTGCAATGTCAAAACGTAAACTAAAAAAGGTACTATTTTAACAGAAAGGCTAAAGAAGCATCCGTTCTTGAACCTTTCGGATTACATACAAATCTGAAGTTACTTGAAACTAGGCTGTTTCATACTATTTTACTATCTGAAGCAGAGAAAGCAACCTCCTCCACATCTAGTCAGTGTTCATAATGCAGAACTCCATCAACTGAACAAGAATAGAAAGGTTAAAAACAAATGCTCTTGTGTCCTTGATTTTCTTCTCTGGAGAAGCAAAAGGGACACAAAATGGAAAAACATGCTATACTTCTATACAGTGTCTATATATACACACACACACACACACACACACACACACACACACATACACACACACACAGAGTAGAGTCTCACTTATCCAACACTCGTTTATCCAACATTCTGAATTATCCAATGCATTTTTGTAGTCAATGTTTTCAATATATCGTGATATTTTGGTGCTAAATTCGTAAATACAGTAATTACTACATAGCATTACTGCATATTGAACTACTTTTTCTGTCAAATTTGTTGTATAACATGATGTTTTGGTGCGTAATTTGTAAAATCATAATGTAATTTGATGTTTAATAGGCTTTTCCTTAATCCCTCCTTATTATCCAACATATTCGCTTATCCAACGTTCTGCCGGCCCATTTATGTTGGATAAGTGAGACTCTACTGTATATATATATATATATATATATATATTCAGAAAGGAAAACATTTTATCCATTTCTCCTTCATTTCTTTTATCTTGTCTTCACGTGGGTGCTTCTACAGACAGCTTTGATTCTGCAGTTAACCTGCCCCTTTCACAGAACTGTACAGGTGATCTGGTTGACAGCATTTTCCAGAAGTAACTCCTCTTACAATGTTTTCCTTCCACATTCTTTTTTTTAAAAGAAGAGTTTTAAAGGTAATGAAGAAAACGCAGGTCATAATGACTTTTAACTATCAGTGGTGGGAGCCTTCCAACCAGAAGTGCCCATAGCGTCTTCAAATCATATTTCGGGTTTTGCCTTTTCCATCTGTACACATAATAAAAGTGAAAATGTGTATGTGGGTGAGGTGTCCACGTACACAAACAGCCTCCCGCCTCCACAGCTGACAACGGTTCTGGACTAAACTTGGCACACAGACCCAACATGGCCAACTGCGAATACCGCCAGGGTTTGGGGGTGATTGCCCTGGGAATCTGGGAGTTTTAGTTCACCCTTATGCAGACAGCACTAAACCCAGCCAACAATGGATCTGGACCAAACTTAAGCGATATTATCTAATATTCCAAAACAAACAATGCCCTCTTCTAATGACCCGGGCACCGCTGGGTCCCCAAGGTAGTATATAATAAAATAAGCTTTGAAAAACACCTTAAAAAGTCATTTATCTTATAAACACCGAACTACTTTATGCCTCTTCTAAATTCCATGTTTAATTTGGACTCAAGTACATCTCTCTTTTGAGTGACAATTGATTGCTCAGAGTATTACACATCTTTCCTTTTCTTAAGGTCCTAATATAGCATCATATGAATCCAAAATGGCTCAGAAAAAAACTTGCCTTCTTTTTGGTAGCAATGACATATGCAGAATCCCTGATCCACTCATTCCTTCAGTCACATCTCTTTTATCTCCACTACCGGAACCTCTTTCTTCTCTCAAATCCCTAGTTCTCACTGTTCTTTGCTCCTGCTGAGCAGCAGCCATACATGAAAAGGCTGCCACAATGTTTTTTCTATTTGCTGCACCGGCAGCAACAGAAGCATTAAAACGTATTGAAAGCACTGTATTGAGCATCTGTCTACATTCTCCTGGTAGCAAGACCAACCTTGGAAACTCTATTCCACTCTCGGAACAACTTTCCATCCATCTAAAAAAGCCTTTAGGCAAATTGTTGTTACCAAAACAAACAAGAGTGCAAATAACAGCAATTATTTCCCCGGACTTTCATTCTCTGCTCATGATGCATCTTCCTTCTTAATTCCTCTTCAGATTTGAATGTCATGAACGCAATAACTCTTTGTCTGTCAACAGGCAGTACTAGATGTTATAGATGGGACAGGAATACTAAGATTCTTGCCTGGTCAGAGCAGGTAGAGCAGACTACAGTGATGCCAGTTTAATAGCAGACCTATTTCTTGGTTCATTTCTTTTACAAATGCTAGTTTGCTAATTTTACATTAATGCTAACAGAAAAGTAAAGAACTGAATAGGAAAAGGAAGAAGCACCCTAACAGCACCCAAAATTCCATATCCACTACTTTGTGGAGCCAAATTGAATAGCCTCTCATGACCCGACCCCCCACCCCTCTCCAGACCTGGTGGAAATTCCTTCCCATGTTGATAATACCCAGTAAAGTAGTTGGGAGGGTATTTATAATACAGTAAAGTCTCACTTATTCAACCCTCGCTTATCCAATGTTCTGGATTATCCAACGAAGTCTGCCTCCCGCCTGGATCCATAGCTGTTTCTCTAAGCAGCAAGGACTGAGCTTTTTACGGATTTAATTTCCGACAATGTTGTTACTGTAAGTTCATTTTATGCAATTCTATCTTTATTTGTAGTCAATTTTTAGTAGTCAACGTTTTTGTTGTCAATGTTTTCAATACATTGTGATGTTTTGGTGCCAAATTTGTAAATACAGTAATTACTACATAATCTTACTGTGTATTGGACTGCTTTTTCTGTCAAATTTGTTGTAAAACATGATGTTTTGGTGCTTAATTTGTAAAATCATAACGTAATTTGATGTTTAATAGGCTTTTCCTTAATCCCTCCTTATTATCCAACATTTTCGCTTATCCAACGTTCTGCCAGCCCGTTTATGTTGGATAAGTGAGACTCTCCTGTACTTTCAAAATCATGACTAAAAGATGGCCATGAATTCAAAACAGTTACAGATGAGTACATCCGGGTAACTATTTCATATTAATGATTACTACTTAGTCATGACTGTGACCATATTAATAGATTGTGGCACTATTATGCACTATAAAGTAGTGTTCCCTCACTACTTCGCGGTTCACTTTTCACGGATTCGCTGTTTCACAGTTTTTCAATAAACTCTAAAAGACTATTATGAATCAGCCTAAGGGAGGGAGGAAGGAGAAGCCAAAGAGAGAGAAAAGGAGCCCAAGTGGCAACGGGGGGGAGAAGGAGGCGATTTATCAACACACGGTTGGTTGATAAAGACTTAAAATAGTGTATAGCTACTAAAATAATGTATAAATATTAAAATAAATATAGTGTCCCTACTTCGCGGATTTTCACTTATTACGGGTGGTCCTGGAACCTAACCCCAGCGATAAGTGAGGGAACACTGTATACTTAATTAAGTAGCTATATAACATTACAGCCAGAAGAGATGAAATGGAGTTGACTTGTACTGTCAAGGATCTTGTTTCAAAAGAAATTATTTTGCTCATGCTGCTCATATTGATTTTCCATAGCAGGGCAATTTACCCTACTAGCAAAGTTCAGTGTGAGATTGAAAGAGTCTAATACCATGTATATCCAGTGGTTTCAACATGCTCCAAGAGACATATCACTCCCTATACTGCATTCCAGTTTTAAGCATTGCAAATGCCATGGGTCTCCCTATGGACATGTTTTATTTCTATATTTCTTGTCTTGCATTAATGTTCTGTGCTGCTGTGGTAAACACATGTTAACATGGATTTCGGTAAATGTTAGAATAACGCTATACAACTATAGCTTTTCCCAATGGCACTGTGTAAAGCATACTCCAAATTCCAAATAGCAATGGAAGGGTGGGTAATGCCTATTCAGTTATTGTATATGCAGAACAACATTGCTCTCTACTGAACTTCATTGTTCTGAATATGTGGAAGCAGATGCAGCCACTGACAGATTCAGAAGGCCTGCTGCCAGGAATGGAATGGGAATGGATGAACAAATTCAGTCTCAGCTCAGAGGAGACAGGCTAAATGAAAGCCAGATCATGGAAAGGTTATTCCATTTGCACTGGATAGGGTTATCCTAGTAAAGGTTTTCCCCTGGCATTAAGTCTAGTCATGTCGGACTCTGGGGGTTGGTGCTCCTCTCCATTTCTAAGCCAAAGAGCTGGCGTTGTCTGTAGACACCTCGAAGGTCATGTGGCCAGCATGACTGCATGGAGTGTCATTACCTTCCCGCTGGAGTGGTACATATTGTTCTACTCACATTTGCATAATTTCAAATTTCTATGTTTATGCACAGGGCCGGGCTGTGGTGCAGGCTGTTGAGCAGCTGCAATAAATCACTCTGACCATGAGGTCATGAGTTTGAGGCCAGCCCGTGGCGGGGTGAGCACCCGTCAATTAAAAATAAATAATAAAAAATAGCCCCTGCTCATTGCTGACCTGGCAACCCGGCAGATAGTTGCATCTATCAAGCAGGAAATAAGGTACCACTTATAAAAAAAAGTGGGGAGGCAAGTTTAACTAATGTACGACCTGGAATGAGGAAGTGCTGTCAGAGTGAATGATGAAGCAGCTGCTCCCCCCTGTGGCCAGAATCGAACATCCCCTCAGGAGAAGGTTAAATTGCCTCTGCGTCTGTCTGTCTGTCTGTCTGTCTCGGTCTCTGTTTGATGTGTTTATGGGCATTGAATGTTTGCCCTATATGTGTATAATGTGATCCACCCGGAGTACCCTTCGGGGTGAGAAGGGCGGAATATAAATACTGCAAATAAATAAATAATAAATACTAGGGTGATTCGACTACCTCTTAAACCTAGGTTGGGCATACTCTTGGAGTGCATCCTGAGCCTTGATCCCAAGGTTTTAGCAGTGGCCACAAGTGAGTCTCCACAGTTGAAACTAGTGTGCAGATGTTAGATCTGGCTAAAATGTACTGAAATGCTTTTAATGTAAGCTGCTTTGAGTGTCCTTGTGGAGAGAAAATAAACATAATAATAATAATAATAATAATAATAATAATAATAATAATAATAATAATACACATGTCTCGATTATATTCTTATACGGGGCTTGCTTTTGGAAACTTCAGCAGGTCCAAAGTGATGCAGCCAGGTGTGATCTCAAGTTCCCTTTTCTGCCATCCCTCCTTGGGAAAATAAAGATATTTTTATTTAAATGGGCATTTTCCAATTAACTGTGGTGCTGAAGGATCTTTTCATGGGGAATGCGTTCTGTATTTTTACTGTTATTTTAAAGTAATTTCATGCTGTTTTAAAGTTAGCAGGGTTTTAAGAACAAAACTTATTTAATTGGTTTTTCTAAAAATGTATTTAACACCAAATCATTAACTATAATTTGTTTTCATTCTTGTCTCTTTGACTTCCACATGAGGAAAAGGACAGGATATAAATTAAAAATAAAAATATAAGAGCAAAAATATAATAGCAAAAGGCCACAGCTTCAGTCTAGGACATCTTCCAAATATAACTGTCTTACAAAATCATATTACAGAAGGAAGATATAATGGTTCATACAGTTTACATTCTTAGAATAATACTGTTCAAGGATGACCAAGACATATGTTATTTCTAAATTATGTCCATAAAGCGAAATAGATGGTTCCAGATTTAGTCATGCTTAGAGAAAATCTATTGAAATAATTTGAATTTCATTATTAACTCCCATATTTAAATAGGGCCATTCTAAGCATGAATTATAACTGTATGTCCACTGTAAGCATGTATTAATATTTTGTGAGCTATCGGTAAGCATAAGTCTATAGAACAGGTTCAAAAAAGAAATATCCCATGGGGGCAAGGAAGACATTTTTTCCACATTTTTTGCTTCCTGGGATGTTTTGGGTTCCAAATAGGGCTTTCTTCCAAGAGAAAATGACCTTGAAGTTATTTGAACTGAAAATGGTCCAGAGAGGTCCAAAATGGCCCCCAAGTCTCTTATGGGGCCAAAAATATCAACATGTGGGTATTAGGGCAAACACATCAATTTTGGGGATGGAATACAGGTCTCAAAGTTTCCATGGTAAGTTAATGTGACCCTCGAACCCCTGACAAGTGCACCCCTCTGTTGTAATCCCTTCTCCCACATGTCTAATGAAGATCTTCCAGATAGACATGCTCTCCCCACTCTTAGTGAAACCCTACTCCAATGCTTCCTAACCTGCCTCAGATGGCTGGTTTAGAAGGTCAAGATTATTCAATGCTTGAATCAAACTCAATATATTCAGGAAAATCCATATCCTCTGCAATTAGACACATTTTCAAATATATGCCAACCACAGAAAATGAAAGCTGTTCAGCCCATTGTCAAAAAGAGATTTTCTTGAACTGTCAAATCGTATTTGCACACTTTATATGATATTACTGTATATCAAATGCTATTTAGCCAGAACTCAACAATCCCATTCTTTATCATTCATGCAACACTTTGAAACTCAAGTCATTAATGTTGTGTCTTCTTTTACAACATTCCGTCTTTTCTATGGAACCAGCACTAAATGATGGTAAATCTTGCAAGCCATAATACAAGTTCCAGTAAAGATATGATTTCAGTCAGGATCTTCAGGACTATAACCAGGACTATTGCCTGGGATCTATGAATTAGTCTCCAGTTTTTAACATTGTATGCTTCATGTTGATTTTAATGATTGTTTTTTACTGATGTTGATGTTTTTATTGGGATAATTGTGTTATTGCTTTGTTATGTAAGCCGGCCCAAGTCCCTTCGGGGAGATGGGGCGGGGTATAAAAATAAAGTTGTTGTTGTTGTTGTTGTTGTTGTTATTATTATTATTATTATTATTATTATTATTATTATTATTATTATTATTACCACCACCAGCCTCCTAATCTCTTGGTCTATAGTAGTGTTTCATTACAGTGGAAAATGCCCACCACTTTATATTGACAACAATTAAAAGTTTTGCAGTAGACAGTAATGTTTGTGGTATCAAAAAACACACTATGTATGAATCTTCCACCCTATGGACAGAAACACTGTGAACAGGATATTATAGCTATTACCCAAAGGCAGGGCCTGCCAGTTCATTGCTAATTTCCATGTTAAGCATTTCTTAAAAGTGAATATTCCAATGGTGTGGGTGGATTCTTTGTTATACTTCATGAATATAGTTAATAATTACCATGAAGGTATACAATACAAGAAAAACAATCAAAGTCCAATGCTGTCTTATTTTTGGCTATCTGATTCCTGGTCCTGGAATTATATGCAAAGACAGTAGGAAAATAACAACCATGTTTATCTTGGATGTTACTGTAAACCTACATGATGAGAGTTTCTTGTCCTTTCCCATGAGAAGCATCCAGTGATGTGAAATGAGAATGTAGAAACATAGGATGTAATAAAGTCACACAAGGGTTAAGAAAAATTGTACATTAGGAGCAAGGAAAGGAGAACACAGCATGGGAGTTCCATTTTTAGTGGAGGCAGCTGCGGGTATTCGATGACACGTAGGCTTGCTCCAATTTATTTTGGAGCATGACCTTAAGATAAAAAGGCAGGTAAGTGGCACACCGAAGCAAATTCTATTTCCTGAAAGACGACTAAGGTACTTGGTAACTCACTTTTCCTATTCACTTCTTAGCATTTCACGTTCCGGTCAATTGTGTGGAAGTGACTGATGGTGCATATCTTAAACCATCAAACATGGTACATTATTCTTTTTGCAATGCAAATGAATTACATACAAGACAATTGCTGGTGCTGATTTAACAGTGGCATTCTCTGGAACAATATTTAACCTATAACTTGATCTTTCGGGCATAAAAGTAGCATAAAACTAGACTCACATACACTGCCCTGTTTAAATGTTTAAATCAAAACTGCCACCAATGTTTCATTTTGTCACAGAATCCAGATCTGCACATCAGAACTGATTATATCACGTATTAAATGCTCCAATATTTTCTGCCAATATATTCAGTTGCCCTTTTTCCAGGCTGCAAATGCTCTCCCAGACAACAGCCCCCTGCAGCAGGGAAACTTTCTGCAGTGGGCCAAACTGTCTTGCTGTCTTAACCAAATCGGCTTTGATGTCAGCTTTTTTTGTTTTCATGAGATATGTTTGCCTAGGGTCCAACTGACATCATCCCACTAAACAAACAAAGAAAACATTTAAGCATAATGTGTTGAAAATCCTGAGATGAAGTACATTTAGGGAGACAAATGGTCAGCTTTCAGAAATTATTCCAATGTTCCAACTCATCTAAAGATTACATGTTTTCAAAAATGCCCTTTATTCGGAAACATGGAGAGTCAAATCATTTGTTTCAGGTATCAGCCAGAAACTAGGTGTTCAATCTGAAATTTTGCAATGAACCATCACAACAGGAAACAGAAAAGAGAGAAGATGCAATGGGACAAAATTCAGAGGAACTAATTTATCAATTGATCTGTGTCAATCCCATAAATCTAGCAGATTTGCTAGATCTGGGTTATCATTAATTGATTCTCCAGAAGTTTTGGTCTTCAGTTTCCAGAATCCTTCACCAGTTGTCATACCAGCTAGTGTTTCTGAGAACTAAAATGCAAGCAGCTGAAGCAACAAAGATGGACAATCTAAACACTAGACATAACACCATTGAGTCTAGTGGGTTTACTAAGAGACCCATCCTAGAGCTAGTAGGTCCAGAGGTTGCTCATCATTGCTGCCAAACCATATACCTCAAGAAACCCTTTTCTCACTGCTAAACGTTTTTTTATCTACCAAAGTTATTGAAATACATATAGATCAATGTACTCATGCTCCAGAAAAAGTAAGGCAAAAGGAATAATGAAAAAAACCTTTCACTTACTCACTATCTGAGTGTCATGAATAGAACCTTTTGGACCTTGGTTCTACTTATTCACCTGGAAAGCTGCCTTACAGTTATAGCCATCTTTCTATGGCCCCTTCCACACAGCTGAATAAAATCCCACATTATCTGCTTTGAACTGGGATATATGGTAGTGTGGACTCAGATATTCCAGTTCAAAGCAAATATTGTGGGTTATTCTGCCTTGATATTCTGGATTATATGGCTGCATGGAAGGGCCCTATGAAACATATTTTTGAATAGGAATAATGGAGCCTCTGCTTCAACACTAAGTAGGTATCCGAGTTTAAAAGCTCCTATTTTTACTGGGAATGAAGTAAAAGGTATATTTGATGCTGCATAGATATCCCATCACTGGGTTGATGCTATATTGGTTTCTTAACTCCCTCCATTCCTTTCTTTTTCTTTAGTTTGTTTTTAATGAGACTGTAAAAGGTAAAACACCAGATAGGGGCTGACGTCCATTATTTGTCACCCAGAATGCAGGTCAACCTATAATTCGCCATATGGCCCAAAGCCTGCTTTTTCTAGCCTTTACTATTATTTAGAGGGAGAAACTGAAAATGACCCTCTGCTCTGGTTTTCTTCCACTAGCCTTTGGCAAAATGAAAATGACCCTCTGCTCTGGTTTTCTTCCACTAGCCTTTGGCAAAATGAGTAAGAATTCATTATATATATTTTTTGCTGCTGAATCCTTCAATATCACAATAACTGTGCATATCTTACCCACTAGGTCTGTGGTTCTCAACATGGGGCCCCAGATGTTTTTGGCTGCCAACTCCCAGAAAACTTAACAGATGGTAAACTGGCTGGGATTTCTGGGAGTTTAGGCCAAAACACCTGGGGACCCACAGGTTGAGAACCACTAAACTAGGTTATTGCAGATTCTCACTGATTTGTCTGGTGAGAGTCTGTAGTAGATTTGTACATTTCACTCTTGGCAGGTATACTGCTAACTGATGTCTGCAGATTGCTCTAATTACATGTTCAAAAAGGGACAGAATCCTCATTGTGAATAAGATTATTAGCTTATTTCACAATCTATTGAGAATTACAATACTTAGCAGAAAGGACGAATGAATTTAACCCCTCAGTCATGTCAACTGTCCAGTTCTATGCCAGGAACAGCCTTAGACACAAGTGAAAGCAAATAAAAAGAGCTTTACTTCAGCCAAAATAAAGATAGTGCAATTTAGAAAACAGAAAATAATATCTCGATGTTAATTGTCAAGCAAACTCAAAACAGAAGTCTTTGCAACAGACATCAAATAAAGTCTTTGATAAACAGGCTTACGAATTGCCAACAACAGGAAGTTTCAGAGATTCCACACTATACATGATGCTGGGTTCAGGCTCTTTCTCAAAAGTAAGACGGTTGCAGCCAGCACTGGGCTCTAGCCTTGCTGTTAATTTATAGCCCAGAACTTTCCAGCATAGCTGACCCTAGGATGAGGTCTGATTGCTCAGAGTTTTCTCTGCTAGCCTAGCTGATCTTCTTCTGCCCTCTTTCTCCTTTGTCACTCCAAAAAAGTAGGGATCTCTGCCATATCTGTTATTTATTTATTTATTTATTTACAGCATTTATATTCCGCCCTTCTCACCCCGAAGGGGACTCAGGGCGGATCACATTACACATATAGGCAAACATCCAATGCCTTTTAACATAGAACAAAGACAAGACAAACATAGGCCCCGAGCGGGCCTCAAACTTATGACCTCCTGGTCAGAGTGATTCATTGCAGCTGGTTGCTGCTGGCTTGCTCTCCCGCCTGCGCCACAGCCCGGGCCTGTTATCACTCCTCCCTTGCCTTCTTCCTCACCAGTTAACCCTAAATCCCCAAGTGCTACTGCCTCTTCAACCACCTGTCTGCCTTCTCCCTCAGAATCAGAAGAGCAATCCACAAGAGCCACATTGACCACAAGGCACAGAAAACACAGACTTACTTACACACTGTCTTGGTTTGAATTTAAAATGTTACAAAATCAAGGATTATTATATACTGACAATTATGAGCATAGCAGATTCAATTTATAGATTCTTCGCAGTATAATTAGTTATTACAGAATGCACCATAGAGATAAGATCCTTATTGTTAGGCATAAATTGCCACAAGAATTGTATTGTTTTTAGACAAAATGGACAAATGCAGCCCACTATGGGAATTTCCTTGGTAGCCACAGGAAATGCCCAATTTATGCCATATATGGAGCCGCCTTCATCAACCTCTACATTGTCTGTTGAGTCAGGTGACCAAAGAAGCTTGAAATGCAAGTGACAATGAAAAAAAGCCCTATTAGAATTCCATATTTTAATCAATGTCAAGAAGGGTTCCAGGTGAGGGGAAGTCTGCTGCTGCTGCCAGAATAAAGAGCTAACTATTCAAACTTAATTTGATATTTTATATCTAGCAGCCTAAAAAGCATTCAGTTAACTAAAGGCCAAGTGATACTCCGGCAGAAGGAAATTAGAAGACTATACAGGTAGAGAGGGGTCTTTTAGTCTTGCTAATGTGAAGTGCTGTGAACCATACAATTCCAATTTTCAGCCTTCCAGTTCAGTATTCATGTAGATCTCTTTCGCGGTGAACTGGGAGAAAAGACGCAAAAGTCACAGTTATACACAGGCTTCTTTCCCATGGTAATAGACTTCAAAGGAAAAGGTTTACAGATCTACTTACAGGTGGTTAGGATCGATTTAAGAGCGTGTGGAGCCACTGGGCCTTGACTGACCTCCCCGATTAATCATGCAATTTCATTTCTGCAAGTCTGGAAATCTTTGATCTGCCCCTCTCCCCTTCACAAATCTCGTGTCCAGTTGACCAAGCAGCACTTAGAAATTGACTGTCAGCAACTGGGTCTATAAAAATTCTTAATCATTGGGTGATTTCTTCATCTGATGTGCACAATATAATATATATACACTCGAAACAGGCTGCTGGAGCTATTCCAGAGAGGAAATTAATCTCAAGAGAGGTAACTCATGCTTTTGTTTGTTTTATATGGAGACAAGCCATTGCAATGCATCTATTTTTCTCCATCCACAAGGCTACTTGACACTTTCAAAATCAAAAGGCAGAATATCCAACGGGAATCAGATTTGAGGTATCTATCCCCATTAGAAACTCTGATTTTCTAATTGTTCTAATGAAGCCCTGGATGTAACAAACTTCTGGTGCAATGGAAAAATGATTCACATCACATCAGAAACAATATCTAGTTGAGTAATAATTAAGAAGAAGGTATGGGGAAGAGTTCAAAATTAAGTGCGTTTGCATGCAAAATACACTCACAAGCTATTGTAAGATGTGAACATTTGCTGGTAACTGTTTATGATCACTATTTGAAAAGTAAGACACAGTTCAGGGAAACTGCTAACCTATTTTCTATTCCAGTCAAAAAATAAACAGAATTTAAAGTAGAAAGGCTGATGAAACAAGATATGAGCTTTCCATTTAATCCCCAACTTTCCTGCCAGATGTTGACTTTAGAAGTACACAATAGCACTACTAAACAACTGCTTTCTTTCAGGGGAAATAGTCTAAACCACTGGTGACAGTGATGTTGAAAGAGATTTTGCTGAGAAATCTCTGATTTCTCTCTGCATATGCAAACTTTAAAGGTTCTGAGTCCCTTCTTCGTAGGGAATCAAAAGATTATTGTAAACGAGAGAGTACAAAAAGAGATTCCAGTAACTGAGCTAGGTGCCTACCAAACCAAAGGCTGTCAATCTTTGTTTATTTCATCTTGCATGCAAGAATGAATAATTATTGAGTTTTGTCATGTTTATGATAAATCTCTTTGTGGGTTTAAAAATGTGTTCTCCAGGCTCACGAAAACTAATGAACTTGTGAATCAACCCCAGGATGGCAATGAGAGCTGGACTCCAGCTCACACTTGACACAGGCAGACATGGATAGAAGTTAAGGATGATGGTAGCTGCAGCTGAATGACATGTGGAGGGCCAAAAGCTCCCCATTTTACTTTTAAGATGTGGATTCTGGAAGAGAGCTAAAAGATCTTGTATAGATCTCTTTAAGGGAAAGTCAATGTTTAGAGATACATTAGTCCTCCACATTTGACGTGTTTAACTTTTGCAGATTTCATTATTCTTGGATTTAATTACTATGGTCTTACTAGGAATCTCTAGGTCATTCAATAGAACTTCTAGCAGATTCCGCTGAGTTCTCAATCAGTGTTCATACTCTAAGATGCATTTCAAAGGAAATCCTTTGCATGGAAACACATGGCACATTTCCATGTAGAAACCGTGTTCTCTTTGGCTCAAAGTATATTTCTACACAAATTATCCTGAAAGATGTTCTAAACCCTCAAGAATCTAATGGCTGTTTGCCTTTTCCTCAGTAGTATCTACTGAGTGCAAGGTTTTGTTTTGTTTTGTTAAGGAATACCAAAGGCAGCAACTGTTCTTTTCACCTCTAAATCATGTGAGCCTGGTTCCATTTCTCTGGCCTTTTTCATACACTTTGGGACCACCTACATGTTGGGCCCATCTGTAGTAGGTGTTTTCCCCATGTTAGTTAAAGCTTGGGGATTTCAATGTGTGTGTGAACAGTTATGATTGGGTCTCATTTGGAACTGGCCCCACTGTTCGCACAAGGCAGTGCCGTCATGCCAGTGTTTCCACTCTCTGCAGCACTGGGAAAATGGAATGGCACTTATCCTTTCATTTTTCATTGCCATAGCAATGTCGATGGAACTATAGATAGCTCCTAGCAGAATCCTGGGCTGGTTCAAAGCAGAAATGCTTTGGGCCCTCAGCTTGTTGACAATGGTCACTGACGTATCATGCTGAGCAGAGGGGGTAAACAGAAGTCACATCTGGTTGTTGAATAGTGCCAAGCTTTTCCTGGTTTTCTTACATTTCAAACTAACATAGACTACCATAGGTAAAGGTTTTCCCTGACATTAAGTCTAGACATATCTGACTCTGGGGGGTGGTGCTCATCTCCATTTCTAAGCAAAAGAGCTGGCATTGTCCGTAGACACATGCAAGGTCATGACTGCATGGAGCGCCATTACCTTCCCACCAGAGCAGGACCTATTGATCTACTCAAATTTGCATGTTTTCGAACTGCTAGGTTGGCAGAAGCTGGGGCTAACAGCGGGAGCTCACCCCACTCCCTGGATTCAAACCGCCGACCTTTCGGTCAGCAAGTTCAGCAGCTCAGCAATTTTTTTTTAACCCACTGTGCTACCGAGGGCTCCCTAGACTACCATAACTGAGACTATTCAAAATTCTAGCTGTTTCCAAATGTTTTCACACACACATGTATCTTAAGTATCTCTCATGTAAGCATTACAGTGATCCTTTAAACATTGGGAAGAGGTCCAGCTGAGGGCAAAACCACTGAGACCAAGAGCGTACAGAGGGTGAACCTGCTTAGCCTCCTCAGTGCAAAAACCCGGACTTTGAGAGTCCCCTGCCCAATATAGACTTGAATCTGAATATGACTGATACAATGTTTTAAAAAATTGAAGACAAGGAAAAAAAGACTACAGCTGTTTGTTGTTTCAGGTCAATCTCACCATAATATTAATTTCCTGACAAAGGAAGCTTGAAGGAGCAAATAATTATGATTTCTTGTTACTGCTAATTAGATTTCACTTACCTTTCCTATTTAGTTGCTCCAGGCACGTCTTGTCATTTATTTGGAATTATCTTGCAGTACTTCTTCATATATATCAATAAATTATCACACTTAATTAGGCTCACATAGGGTTTTTTATAGAATAAATGTCTGAGATTTCAGGGGCTTTGTACTTGTGCTAGAAAAAGTATCATTTCCCTGTTTGGCAGACAGATTGGATGGAAAGCAGCAGCTGCATTTCGGTTTGTAATATATGCATTTCCTATATGAGAGTGGAAAATTAAAATTAAAAGTTTTAACCATTCATTTTCTGCACAGAAATGGTTGAAAAACAAAAATACCAGAAAGAATTTGCTTCAGTTCCTAATAAAGAAAAATGAGTTTATGGCAGGATCTCCAAATGGAGAAACTGTACTAACTGCAATAATTAAGCTGACAGTTATTTAGTACAAGTAGTTGTGAAATAGGAATGACTCTGCAATTAGTGCTCTATCTCCCTGTATTGAATATATCCCCCTCCCCATTTGTTTTAATGTGATCATTAGGTAATAAGGTAACGTTTGTGAATATTAATGTACAAATCCTTCACATCTTTGGTCAAAGGTTGTCATACATGCGCACTTGTTTCTGATACAGATTTTTTTTACAATATGTAATATTCACAAAGCGATGTAATCATTAATGTAGATGACAGTTTAAAGGGTTCATTTAGTTATGCCACATTTATTTTATGCTATTCAAAGGTTCATGCTTATTGTTCTTACACATTATCCAGTTGGTCAGATATTAAGTCAGACCTAATGAACCACCAACTACTGTAAATCTTGTTGACTGGAAGGTCAGCAGTTTGAGCCATGAGTTGGGGTAAGCTCCTGCCATTAGCCTAGGTTCTGCTCACTGAGCAGTTCGAAAACAACAATGGAAGTAGACAAATAGGTACTGCCTCAGCAAGGAGGTAAAGGGCGCCCCTGAAAAACATGCCAGCAAAATTCGATCAGGAAGGCGTCCATGGACATCAATCTCCTTGACGTGGAAAATGAAACAACAGCACCTCTCCATGGCCAAGTCAAGCACAGCCTCCAGATGCCGGAGATGGAGAAAGCAGGAAGCCTTGCCTCTGTCTATGTATTGTCTGTCTGCCTTTGTTATTAATTGTGATGGCGTTGAATGTATGCCTTGTAATGTATTCTGTGATCCGCTATGAGTCCCCTCATGGAGATAGAGTAGAATAATAATAATAATAATTATTATTATTATTATTAATTAGTAATTATTATTACATACTGTAGTTGTATTGCACTAACTACACATGTAGGAACTTTGTGTTAAATGAGATATTTATTTAATGATATGTTTATGTACTGCTGTTCTATTCATTTTCAAGTTAGCATAATAATAATTCATCTCTTCATATAATGCATGTCTAGTACCATTCTTGAAACTTAAGTCAAGTTAGGGGCATGCATATATTAGTGCCCATGAGAACTTTTTTTTATGTTATCACATATTAGTAGCTCCCTCATCTCTAGTCAATTGGAAACCACAAATGCAAGATGGCCTTGGAAAGGCAGTTATGAAGCAACTAGACCAGGCATAGGTAAACTTTGGCCCTCCAGGTATTTTGGACTCCAACTCCCACAATTTCTAACAGCCAGAATGCTGTTAGGAATCATGGGAGCTGAAGTCCAAAAATCATGATTGGCCAAAGTTTGCCTGTACCTGAACTAGACAGATTCTGAAATGCAAAGATTTAGTATTGTTGAATACTAAAGTTGAGATTGTCCATACCACTTTATTTCTTATCTCTAATTATGGCTGTGAAAGATGGACAGTGAAGCAAGTAGATAAGAATAAAATAAACTCATCTGAAATGTGGAGCTGGAGAAGAGCTTTGCAGATACCATGGACAGAAATTGGTCCAAGGGTAAATCAAGCTATAATTCTCAGAAGCCATGATGACTAAACTGAGCATGTTGTACTTTGGACATATGAGAAGGCTCCTAGAAAAGACATGAATGCTTGGCAAATTAGAAGTTGGAAAAGAGGAAGACACCATTCCAGATGGATAGATTTAACCAAAGAAGCAATGGTTAAAATATTTCCCCCAAAATAGAATTCATTCTTTCTGAAGATCCAATTAATGACTGATCAGTTTAAAGCAGTATTTGAAGCTGGCAACTAGGCCCTGGGAGTAAGAGGAAACAAATGGGAAACAAAAAACAAACCAATATTAAATGGAATTTGAGGTAATCAGGATATCATTACCTACTCTGGACATGTCCATAAACCACGAGTCATTGACATTCCTCTTTATAACAACAATACAAAAATCTAATGAGCACAAGATCAGACTAACTGTTTTGCCCTGAGAATTTCCATGATGCCATGGTATCAAATACTTCATTCCCAGAGCATAGCACAATGAAAAGCAAAGGTTTCTAAATACTGCAACTAACATCACCCTCTCTTTGTCCTCATCTTCTCTCATTTTGCAACTAGTCTTTGCATATAGTACTAAATGATATAGAAACAGAAGAATCAAAGCTCTGGATTCAGAAAGGCATTTGCAAAGTTTCTCTTGCACAAACAGCAATTATAGGGGTGGGGTAAGATGTCTCTCTTTGATAGTGTCTTGTGGTGCCTGTCTATCGCTTTTGCTTATTGAATGAATTGTCAGCTAAGAAAATCAATGAATAGAGCTTTTCCATAAGGAGCACCAACTGTCAAGTAAATATTTGTGTTGCTGTAAAGAAAAATGAACTACAGTACCTGTAACATGCAGGTGTTTGATCGGCTGACAGAAAGGAGTTGAAACAACTGCTAATCTTTTATATAACTATTTGAATGTATAATTTGCTGTTTTAATTATTTTTAACCTAACACCAATCCTCCAATGCTTAAAAAAACACCTGAATTCTTCCTCCTTGTTCCACCAAATACAAATCTTTGGGCTCTGTCAGTTTGAAAGTGTAATTTGTACTTTAAATTTAACATGTAGCATTGTTAGAATTGACAATTTGGTAATTATAAACTGTAATATTTAGTTACATCCAGATTCCATTACTGCAATGCACTCTACTTGAGCTGCCTTTGGAGACGGCCCGGAAACTACAACCGGTGTAAAGGTCAGCAACCAGGTTGCTAACTGGAGCTAATTATAGGGAGTGGACGACGCTTCTACTAAAGCAGCTCCACTGGCTGCCGGTAAGTCCCAATTCAAAGTGCAGGTTATCACCTACAAAGCCCTAAATGGTTCAGGTCCTGCCTATCTTTGGGACCGCATCTCCCCCTATGAACTGGCACAGGCTCTAAAACACCCGTCAATTAAAAAATAAAAAATAGCCCCTGCTCATTGCTGACCTAGCAACCCGAAAGATAGTTGCATCTATCAAGTAGGAAATAAGGTACCACTTATAAACTGGGCAGGCAAATTTAACTAATTTACGACGTTGGAATGAGGAAGTGCCGTCACAGTGGATGATGAAGCAGCTGCTCCCCCCTGTGGCCAGAATCAAACATCCCCTCAGGAGAAGGTTAAATTGCTTCTGCGTCTGTCTCTGTCTCGGTTCTATGTGTTTATGGGCATTGAATGTTTGCCCTATATGTATATAATGTGACCCGCCCTGAGTCCCCTTCAGGATGAGAAGGGCGGAATATAAATACTGTAAATAAATAAAATAAATAGTTTACTGATAAGGTTGTACTCAGTCTAAAGTCTGCTTTTTGCACAAGTCCATGCCCAGCCTTTCTAGTCTGATCATGTCCATTGTATTCTTGGTTGCTGGTTTGTTGAATTTTGTTTTATACAGTTTTAACGATGTTTTATATTTCGCTGTTTTTTAATTGTGTTTTAATTGGACTGTTATGTTATTATGTTTTTAACTGTGTTTTAGTTGGTAATTTTTGTTGTATGTCCTGGGCCTGGTCTTACTTGTAAGCCTCCTCGAGTCCCTTTGAGGATATGGTGGCAGGGCATAAAAATAAAATTATTATTATTCTTCTTAATATATGAAAATGTAAATTAAAATATTTATGTAGCAATATTTTTGGACATAACAAAGAAAGCATGTTTTTGTAAAGGCTTCTTTCTGGTCTTTTACTATAAGAAGAAATGCAAGTATTGGAGATAGTCTTGTGAGATGTAGGCTATGTTATAATATGTAAATATATTTTACTTTTATTGTTTAAGCAATTCATTAAGTGACAAAATTGAAATATACTCAGGTGGCAGACTAAGGAACAAAAAAAAACTTAACTGAGTGATTTAAAAGTGTTTGATTTTCATCATATTGAATCCAATATAACTATACTATAAAGACATCTAATAGGAAGTATATTCAAGATAAGAAAAAAAAACATATCACATAGCTGTTATTTGTAACAATTGTTTTAAAAAACGAGGAATAATTAATCTTGTATTCTCTGAGTAACAATAGGCTTGAGGCATATTTCAGTTCAGTCTTTTGTGATCTACATTATAAGTCTTTCAGCATTTTTTCTTTTCTTTTTTTAAATCATTGAATAACACATTTATAATGAGACTTGACATTTATACTTGTTTAAACCAAAAAAAAGCTAAAACTCTACTTTTTAGGTTTGAAGGATATGAAACGGATATGATGTAGTCTCCTGTGTCTTGATCGGTGTGCCAAGGCACTTGGACTTTCACTATTGATTAGCTAATAGTGGAATAAATGACACAGTGAAGTGTATAAGTCTTGTCCGTTTAGACAGTATCAATTATTGACCTCATGCAGGAACAGACAGAGACTGAAAGAAATCACTCGCTTATTTAAGACATTCAACTTACTCTTGTGTTTTCCAGCCAAAGTAGACTAAATCGCCAATTTATTTCGATAGTGCTAGATGGCCACGAGAACATACTACGAGGGTTATCCAGAAAGTACATTACATTTTGGAATTAAAAATGAACAAAGTATAGGAGAAAACATTTACCATTTGCAGTTGAAAGCCACACCCAAATACCACATCTCACATAGTCACCACTCAAATCTAGGCACTTACCTTAGTGAGGAAGAAGTTTTGCAACTCCTTCCCCACTAAATTCTGCCGCTTGCTTCCTCAACCTCTTGTTTCCAACAACGGGGGCGTGGCTGGCAAAGCAGCGTTTTGGCAACGCTGCGCAACTGTGGGAAGGGCTGCAAAGCTCCTTCATCACTATGGTAAGTGCCTAGATTTGAATGGCGACTACGTGAGATGTGGTATTTGGGTATGGCTTTCAACTGCATACAGTAAATGTTTTCTCCTATACTTCGTCCATTTTTAATTCGAAAACGTAATGTACTTTCTGCATAACCCTCGTATAAAGATAGAACTCTATGAACATAACCTAGTTGCTGTGTGGGGAATCTTCAGCCCTCTATAAACCAAAGAGCTGCTACTTCCATTATTTTCACCATTGGCCAAGTTGGCTAGTGCTGATGGAACCTAGAATTCAACATGATATGGAGGAACACAGGGTTCTTGGCCCTAGTATCCTGCTCTCTAGCACAGTTATATCAGGCATGGGCAAACTTCAGCCCTCCAGGTGTGTTGGACTTCAACTCCCACAGTTCCTAACAGCCTACTGGCTGTTAGGAACTGTGGGAGTTGAAGTCCAACACACCTGGAGGGCTGAAGTTTGCCCACGTCTGAGTTATATTACAGGGTGCCTGTGTTCATGTGAATGAGATGAAAGAAGTGAATACTGGGTCCTTTTGTCTGTTCTTTCTCCCTTCACCAGAAATATAAACTTTATGTACAGATTATATTTACAGCACATATACACGACTCCTATTATATTACAAGGAATATATGAATGCCTACATTTTGCTGCTGGATGATGCTGAATTATTTTTCAGACTTTACACAAAGGTTAAATAAAATCTACTTATCATCTGATTACAGTATTGATTGTCAGAAATGTATGATATACTGTCCTTTAAAATGTTATGGACCTTCAATTGGACTTTATCATTTCCACCACCCTCACTAAAACAGAATACGACAGCTTTAAATATGTTTTGTGGGAAAACATGTTCTTGATGGGACATTGTTATTTATTTATTTATTTACAGCATTTATATTCCGCCCTTCTCACCTCGAAGGGGACTCAGGGCGGATCACATTACACATATAGGCAAACATTCAATGCCTTTTGACATAGAACAAAGACAAGACAAACATAGGCTCCGAGCGGGCCTCGAACTCATGACCTCCTGGTCAGAGTGATTCATTGCAGCTGGTTTCAGCTGGCTTGCTCTCCAGGCAAATATCACTATGACATAAAATAAGTCTTCAACTAAAGTAAATGAAAAAGCTTCTAGTTTCAGGTACAGAAGGCTAAACTTGACTTAAATGTCTGAACAACATTTAATTTTAGAACATATCAAATCTAGAAATATTGTATTTGAACGTATGCTTTTTATGTCTTCTTTGCCAGACACTAAATTCTATTACAGCCACACAGAGTGTATAGAAAGAAAGATTTCAACTTCAATCCCCGAGACCCACCGTGAACAAGAGCTACAAACAGATGAAGGGCCTTAATTTGGTCTTGGCTTCCCCATCTTTATCAATATTTTATGCTAGGTATATGCAATTATTTCTTTTATACAGAAAAGAATTAAATGGTTCAGCCAGACTTCTAATCTCTTTCCTCACCCCTTATACCTCTTCCTTATTTCCCCAGAAACTGGCTGCTTTCTCATTACATATCAATTTACAACTAAGACATCAGGAATAGATCAATGCAAATCTTCTGCTTCTTGCAAGTTATAACACATCTTTCGTCACTCTCAGGCAAAGTGGAGAAATGTTATGCAGAGCATGTGGCCTGTTTTCACAAATAATTTCTATGGAAAACAGCAGTCGGGCAGTAATACAAACCCAAGGTGACCTCATTACTGGAATTTGTTCCAGTTGTCATTAGACATATCACACCATGTCAGTCAAATGGGGGAAGAAATAAGAGATATTGACATGTAGCACCAGTGATTAGAGATGAAGAGGAATATGTACAGAGTTTAAGATTCAACAGCCCTGCTCCATCTGTAGCCTCCTTGCTCCTCTCCTCTTTTTCCAGCTCCCTGCCACCACCTTATTAGTTTTTCTCCTTCATAAGGGAAACACGCACACACTCGCAACATGCCAGGGGGATTCAGTTATCACATATGGGATAGCACCTCTTCTTATCCAAAGGCAAGGTCAAGTTGCTAGGATACCAAGAGGACGAGGTACCTAGTTTCCTAGACCGAGTCTGTCTGGATAGCACATTAAAAGGCTTTCCTTGAAGTCTGAAAGAAACAAGGACAAGATATTCTTATTTTCTTTCTTTTTCTTAGATATAGAGATGAGGAGGAGAAGGAACAATGACACACGAGGAAAACAGAACAAGAGCACAGCTACTGAACCGACCCCCTTTACCTTAAAGACCACATTGAAACAAAGGGGTTAACATGCACTATTAAAAAGAGGCATCATATTAACACCCACTAGATTACTTCTCAAAAAAGGGCCTCTAGTTTGCCCAACTTCCAGCTGCAACTACGTTCTCTGTACAGAACATGCTGGGCAAGACTGATGTGTGTTATGTGTGTCCTATGCAACACTGCTTGGTTGAATTGGAGTCCTGTCTGGCAAAAGAGGGGTTAACAGCCAGTGTGTGTTTGTTTTTAAAGAATGCCCTACAGCTGTACCTTAACAAGCAAAATAGAAGGAGATGAACAATGTGATTTCATTATCACCAGTGGAACATCAGGATGGAATACCGATTAAACTGATGGGCATGACCGAATACCTCAGGCAGAGTTCTTTTTGCCAATGGGACATCCAGCAATTGAACAAACAATGCCATATGGACTTAGAAACCACACTGATAAGGAAGGCTAGACATCTCTCCCGCTCCAAATCTAACTCAGGTAATCTCAGTTTACTCTTCCCAGCTGCATCCTTCTTGAAGCCCTGGCTCTGGTCCAGAACACATAGTTAGCTTGTCCTCCTTTTCTCTGTACTGCTCCAGTTCGAAATACAGCACTTTCCAGCTCCTTTCCAGGAAAGTCTAGCAATGCTCAGGAGAGGTCATCTCTTTGACCCCCAAATTTATTTTTCAGATATACTTTTCTCTGCACATTGGCAGGTTCCTCCAGATGACTCTTGTTCTCTCTGGTATGCATCTATGAGGTGTAGGAAAATATCTTCTTTTGCTCCTCCATTTTTCAAACATTTTCTCTATCTTTCTTTTTTATTCACTTAGCATCCTCTCAACCCCAGACTGATTGGTTCCAAACTCACCTTTTGAAGTTTGGATCTTACACTCTGTTGCATTTAAACCCTCTTAAGTTTTGAAGCTTTATTTATTTGACTTTCTATTTCTTCATATGAAGCAAATTTGGTATACTACCTAATTATTTGTGGTATGCATTGTGGGGAGAGAGGGCAGGGTATAAATAAAGTTTTATTATTATATATTATTTCCCTGTGAAATAATCAGGCAGGCAAAGTAGCACATGTTTTAGTCTGTAAGAGGTGGTTGGAATATCTTTCAATCCAGTATCTTCTCTGAAGCATATTTATCAAGAAAAATGTCACACTGATATCTGTAAGTCAGTTATAATGTAATGTGGATATGGCTATATAAAATGAATGAAATAACAATTATAAAAATTGTCAGGCCTTCAGCTTACTGGGATCCGGAAACTAGGGCACTGGCCTACTAGCAACTTCATCCTATCTCTATCCAAAAGAAAGTACTATCTTCAATATGATAGTTGCTTCCACATATCAACCAAGATGACAGAAATTTACAACTGGCTTTTAAAAAGAGCATTTCAAGGATCTTGGCTGATCATAGAGTAACTGACCACATATGTATTTTGACTTCACTGTCCCACCTTTAGAGGCATTCTCAAAAGACAGTTCAATGCCATCAATTCACTTAATCAGACAACTGCTTGCAGCAAAGAAGTTTATACTCACAATTAAAATCCTCAGGTATGAACAAGTTGATAAGAGTTTTGTAGCACTCTGGGTTATGTTGCTGAAGTTCAGACCTCACACATTGTGAGAAATTTGACATATCAGTAGTTGGGATGTATTGTTTCCATTTTAAGGTGGGGGGGGGGGCAAAGATCCTAATCCTATTATATGTCTCGATAGAACAAAATCATTGAATCAATAGCAATTTAGTACATCAGCTACTATGTGCCTTCAAGCCATTTCTGCTTTACAGCAATGTTAAAATGAACCTATCACAGGGCCTTCTTGATAAAAAAAATTGTTTAGAGAGGGCTTGCCCTTGCCTTCTATTGAGGCTGAGAGTGTCTCACTTCCCCAAGGTCACTCAGTAGATTTGTATGGCTGAGTAAAGATGCAAATCCTGGTCTCCTAAAATCCTAGTCCAATACTCAAGCCACTACACCATACTGGCTTCCTAGATCCATTGATTCAACGGGACAACTGTATTTAGGACAAGAATATGCAAGCCAAAGTCTAAATGGATCTCCAGATAAAAATAAACCAACTCCTTACATACACAAGATCAGCATGTTAATAGAAAGGTTATCCTAGAAGTTCTAGGTGCACCTTGGACCTCATCAAGTGGACCTTGAGAAGTGTTGGGGACCTTCCAGCAAAGGGAATCATACTGTTAGATCCCGCATGGTCCCATTTCAAGTTCTGTCATCCCATCACACATGTTTCTCTCTTCAGGTTTTCACTTATTGTTGCTCACGTTCAGAATCATCACATGGGGAACCCTTTTCTCCATCCTCTCCATATGACTTTTGTGAAAATCAGGGAAAACTTCAATATCGGAAAGCCAAGATTACGGACTTCATCCCATTTGGCGGTGGGAGGAAGCAGGGGGATTTTAAACCCCTTTGCCATGATAAGTCTTTCCCATGTCTTCCTTCCCTCCATTATACCAGTGTAATTTAAAATCCCTTTGCCACAATCCCCTCTTGCAAGGCATTGCTTCTCTTCATTATACAAAATATAATTTTAAACCCCTTCACAACTATCCCCTCTTGCAAGGCTTTCATACTCTCCATTAGAATAGTGTTATGATAAAAAAAGATAGCAGGAGCACAATTTCAAGACTAGATTACTATTAAGGAGAAAATGCAGTGAAAAAAAATGGTGAGGGATACCCATTCCTCCATGTTACTGAAATGATTAAACATGGGTGAATATGTCAGATCCCATCATACGTTATCTGGAAAACAGGAAAACACTCAATGTGATGGTCCCTTGTCTCTGTGTTTTTTGTGTGTGTTTTATATTTCCAGGATGTATATATCATATCCAGGAATATTCTCATATACACAGCCCAAATCTTGATGTATTCAGCCAGATCACTTTGGGACTTGGGCTGTGTATATGTTTCTGAATGATGCACTAGCTTCTATTAGTTTGCAAGGGCTTGAATGACTGGGTAAGATCTGTTGTGGTAGTTGAACAGTTTCATTACAGCTATTAGTAAATTATTGTCTTCCCTGACAGTCTATGTGATTTTACCTGCATTCTTACAAAACAAGCCTTCTGAGATCATGCTTAGGACTGAACTGATTGAGAGGAAGGAAGGAAGGAAGGAAGGAAGGAAGGAAGGAAGGAAGGAAGGAAGGAAGGAAGGAAGGAAGGAAGGAAGGAAGGAAGGAAGGTAGGTGTCAATCTACCACATACAAGCAGAATAGTAAAATATGGTGAATTATATCAAAGAAATTATTTCTTGAAATTTCAACTGCTGCAAGTAATTTTTAGAATGTGAGAAATGATGAATTAACAATGGAGCTGAGGTATAGGAGTTGATTTGATGCAAACAAGTTGAATATAACTCAAGCTTCCTAAAAGCTTTTCTTTTTAACAGCTAGGTCTTGCTGCAGCCATCCAAGCCTTTGAGAGTATATGCAAACCAGAATATTTGCAATTGGCCTTGAGCAATATACCTTTTGCATGACACCATTCTCCCCATAGTTTTAAACATTCTGTAAGTCTTCACTAACTAAACCTCTGAGAGAGCTTTGAAACAGAACCCACAGAAAAACAATTCAAAATGGTTATAAATTTTAGATGTAACAACAGGAACAAAATGGTGAAATTACAATAGTAAAATCCTAGCCTGTTGAATAATGGGGACAATAGAGAAGATTTTCAAGAGTGAACAAATTTAACTTCAAAAAATCAGAAATACTATTACACAAAAAGTGGCAAGCAACTTGATGCCCTTCAGAAGTTTGGACTACAATGAGCATGATTCCTATTTGCATTGATGTCTGGAGATGGTAATGGATGCTACAGTTCAACATCAGGAGCAAGCATCCTAAGGAAGAAATGGTTGCGAGGCAAGGAAGCTCTTGGAAGCAAGCAATTCTATGCCATTTCTCTCAGCCCCTGCTGGCTTAATTAAATGGTGGAAAATGGAAGTGAAGGGCCTATGGCCAGTTTAGATAACCCTCTTTTAAAGTTCTTGGGTCAGTTTGTAGTATCTCCAACTTTCTGTATTCTTCCTTTGACATGATGTCATTACCCCTGCTAAACTCTTAGCAAGAGACAAGATTCCAAGGGATGAAGACAAAACACTTTATAGGAGACCCTCAGTATATAATACTTTATTATCTTTCTTCACACTAAAGTTAAGCAGAGTGAGCTGGATTAAGACAAGTTTACTAGTCCTGAGACTTCATCCCACAGGTTAAGTAAAGCATTTAGGATCGTTGTTTTTCCCTTAAGCTTCACAACACCCCATTTTGAAATTAAATGGATAATTTTCCTATCCCCCATCACATAGTTTCCCTTTGTCCGCTTTCTTTTCTAATTATCCATTTGCCTTCTCATCATATGGGAGACATATTTCTCCTCCCACTGTCTCCACCCCCATTTTCTTTGGCTATTACAAATTCTCTTTATAAGTACAGATATAAGGTAAGTCCTTATTTTATGTTTAAAAAGAGACATAAATTACTGTTCCTTCAGCCTCAGTCCCAAAATGGTAATGGTGGAAGAAATGAATCAATACTGCTCATCTCAGCTCCTCACTCCATGATTACGTTATGGTTATCTTTACAAGCGGGCAAAGGGGGAATCCCATCACATGTTAAATTGGGCATTTTTTACACATCTCTACACGGAGAATTGAAAAAGAAGCTGATTGTTAATTGACCATGAAAGTCTAGGAAAAAAACACTTTAGAAATGGCAAAATACCTGGAACCCATGGTACAAGCTTGCGTCATGTCATGGGCTCCGTCGGTAGCCATTTCTTAAATGTGATTTTATTACGTATGATGAAGTCCCTGGACTAGTTTCAAAATGGAACAGAATTAAATATCAGATCTCTCTCAACCTTCATTATGTGCATAATTAATTTGTTAAAGATCTGCACCCTGTCTTTTAATCTCATGATCCCCAAAGCAATAAAACCAAAGCACACAGAGTCTGGCAAACCCTAGGCTCCTTCCAGACAAGCCCTATATCCCAGGATCTGATCTCAGGTTTTCTGCTTTAAACTGGATTATATGAGTCTGCACTGTTAGATAAACTGAGATAAACAGATCCTGGGATATAGGGCCTGTCTGGAAGGGCCCTTGGTCTCCTGGCTGATTGATGGGTTCGCTATACCAAAGCGGTGTGTCTATACTGAAAAACTTTGTCAATATGGAGGCAAAGTCAGAATGTAGTTGAGAACCTCAGTGGAAGTTGCTGTACAGCATGAAGACAGGCAATGGTCTATTTGCACTGAATTCAGGTTTTTGGCCCCATGTAAACAAGTTCCCACTGGTTCCTTTTGCCCTACTGAACAATCTAGTTGAGTTGAGAAAAAATGATCCTAATGATATTATCTCTGATCACACACTTGTGTGTTGGCATAATGAGCAGATCTGCGGCTATTTTGGAAAAAGAGCTGATAAATACTGCTGAGAATCACAGAACTTTCTTTTCAGAGTTTCTCTTCAATACTATTTTCCCTTCTTCTCTTGTCTGACATCCTTCCAACACCCTCTTCCTGGGACACTGGGGTGATAGATGAATGTACTCTAACCCAGCAATGAGTAGCTTGGGGAAAAAACAAGCAAGTAAAGTGAGAAAACTAAGCAATATTCCTGTTATGAAAGTAATACATTTAGCCATGTCCAGGCTTGTGTAATCCTCATGGATTCTTTACCACAATATTGCTGTATCTAAAAGCATTCTGAGAACATTGTACAGAAATGTGAACAGATTTGATTTCAAAACGCTACAATGAACCAACACATGAGCAGTTTAATAACTTCAAATTCACAAGGGAAATTCACCCACCTGAATACGCCTATGTCTCCTGCTAAAGTTTTTCAGAACAATTTTTCCACTGATCATACAAAAATGGGGAGGGGTCATATGGGACTATCTTTCAACAGGTATGTCTTAAGCATGAGAAAGACTTTTCTCACGCCCTTCCATTGTCCAGATTTGAAAGGGGCAACCTGATTAATCCTCTGTTGTCCCATTTTTTTCAACTGCTTTTAAAATGTCCCAGTTTCTCTCTCCTCCTTAGCTTACTGCAATTGCTGCAAACTAAGTTCATCATTTTCCCTTGATTTTTTTAATTCCAAAGAAAGTTGACTGTTCCCTTACTCTCCGCTAACCTTCCTTCCATCTATCCTTGATGATCAAGTTTCTATGATACTGTAAATTAGGTTTTATTTTAAGGAGGATAGACTTCATAACAAATATCAGAAATATTATGTGAAGGATGTTAGGAAATAATCTTGTAGCTCAGAAGTAACCTAGAAGATGTTTTAAGTCACATTTGGGAGAAAGGCAGGATATAAATCAAACAAAGGAATAGATTATATAAATGTTTGGATTGATTGTTTGACAGCATCACAAAAGAGAAAGCAAGAAAATATCATTATTGTGGAAAGGTGAGAAATACATGTATAGGAACCATCGATTCTTCTTCATAAAAGCAAAATTAAACTCAAAAGGCAACTATGGCAAGCTTCCCAAGAGACAAGAATTCTTCCCAGAATTACTGAATTCATGGAACCCAACTTCCTTTGAAGAGTCCACCCAAGAGTAATGCTTTATTCACATGTATGCAGCTCATTTTTGCTAGGCATCTGATAGGAAAAAATATTCTACACCATAAGAAACTAAGACTTATAGGAGACAAATCTGTAGAACAAATTTATATGTGAAACAGAATGCATGATTATATAGGGCAGAGACAGAAAAAAGATGGGGCTGATCAAACTCTGGATATTACTTATTATGTTTCCTGCAATATATGCAAAAATAATGTCAGAGAAAGATAATTCAAATCTATTGCATAAAGACCAGTCCCAACCAAGAACTATAGTTCATAAACTGTTTGTAATTGAACTCCTACTCATACCAACATCCAAAGCTAAATTTTACTGGGGCATTTACACAGATCATTATTTTCTTTTGAGCATATTTTACCTTTTATCATTTCAGATTATGAATTTCAAATAATAATTATGTGATCCAGATTTAAGGTTGATCCATAGAAATAAGCTACTTGTGAGCCTGTTTTTTTCTTTCTTTTTTTCGTGTCAGGAGCGACTTGAGAAATTGCAAGTTGCTTCTGGTGTGAGAGAAATGGCCAACTGACATTGCCCAGGAGATGCCTGGATATTTTGATGTTTTTACCATCCATGTGGGAGGCTACTCTCATGTCCCTACATGGAGCTGGAGCTGATAGAGTGAGTTCATCCGTGCTTTCCCTGGGTTGGATTCGAACGAGCAACCTTCAGGTCAGCAACTCAACCTTTAAGTCATCAGTCCTGCCAGCACTAGGGTTTAACCCACTGCGCCACTGGGAGTTCCTTCTTATATTCATATCCTACCTTTTCTCCAATTGTGAAGTTGTGTACTCATGCATACCGTGCATGAGTACACAACTTTTTTATGGGATATGACAGTGTAATTCACTGTCATACTGACAATTTTATAGAGTTTATACCTGCCCCTTAAACATGGAGCTACCTTATTTTGCTCTAAAAACTATCTGGCTGGAAAAAAAATGATTAAAAACCTTGGGAAACAAAGACACAAACCAACCTCCCAATATCTCAGACTGTCCTGATTCTGGCTAATCTACTTCCAACTGTTTCAGAGAATCTGGGGACGAGAAATAAAGTATCTCTTAATTATTTCCAAGCATTGCTACCTTTAAAAGGAGCTACTTTATACTCATAGAAAACCTGGATTGACTTTAAATTTATCACGACTATTTCCTTCTCTGCCAAGATAAATGATCTTTATTTGGTCAGAAATCTTGGTTTAATTAAATCTATGTGTGTAATTGTGTGTGCGCGTGCTCAGATGCAGATATTTTTTATTAAAGCACCCAAAAGCCTCCTTCAGTTTCCTACCAGTAGAAATCTATAACAAATGAATAGCAAACAGCCTGAATAAGTACTCGTTATGAGAGATGTAGGAGGCTGATGAGAATAGCGACACTCTGCAACATCACTGGATAGATCTTCCAACTTTCCTTTTCATGCTTTGCTGGAATTAAAAACCCTCACCATTTCTTTCTTCCAACATCTTTCCTTCAGGCATTTCCACATCCCATGTCCTCCTCTCTCCAGAGGACTGGCTGTGTGGCAGGAAGGAACTGGTATGAGTCTACATCCTAATTTGCTGGAGGTGTTCAGCTGCTACAGCAAGGCCAGGCTGAACAGTTCTTGAGCTTGTCTTCCCTGCAGGGAAGTCAGAACAACTCGATTTACTGCTGTCAAGGAGAAGGCTGCCAAGCCAAGAGATCTGCTTCTTGCCGAGCTGTTGGCACTGAAATCAAACTTGTGGATCTGTCATGCCGTTTTTGCTGCTTCAGTTCACAGGGAAATACTAGGACTGCTTCCTCTCGGTGCGCCACTAAGCAGAACCAACATCTGAGGTGTGGAGTGTGTTTCTAAATCAGGCTCCCTGCTGTGGCATGTCACATTCTTTTTGGTTCTTCCTACACACTACCCAGGTGTACATATAGACTCATGAAGGTGCCTGGGCCTCACCAATTCACACAGAGACGGACATTAGGGTAGCCCAGGACTTTCCAAAACATAAGAAACTAACATTGTGTACATACCAGGTTACCATAATGGCACCTCCTCCTAATTACTGGAAGGTTAGTGGAAATCAACACAAATTTTGTATGCCAGTCAAGGATTATGTTCAATTTGTAAAGAGGCTCTAATCTGCTTCTAAAGGTAAAGGTTTCCCCTGACATTAAGTCCAATCGTGACCGACTCTTGGGGTTGGTGCTCATCTCCATTTCTAAGCTGAAGAGCCAGCGTTGTCCGTAGACACCTCCAAGGTCATGTGGTCAGCATGACTGCATGGAGCGCCGTTACCTTCCCGCCGGAGCAGTACCTATTGATCTACTTACATTTGCATGTTTTCAAACTGCTAGGTTGGCAGAAGCTGGAGCTAACAGCAGCCACTCACGCTGCTCCCGGGGTTTGAACCTGGGACCTTTCGGTCTGCAAGTTCAGCAGCTCAGTGCTTTAACACACTTCGCCACCGGGGCTCCTTAATCTGCTTCTACACTGATCTAAATGATCAGTATAGATGGGGCCTGTGTCTATTTTCCCATTTCAAAACTAGGGAAGCTAGGGTGATATATTTTTTGTTGTCCTATTGGCAACAGATTAAGAACTTTTTTTCCAGCAAGCCTTTGAAAATTTTGTTGTCAAAGGCTTTCATGGCCAGGATAACAGGGTTGTTGTATGTTTTCTTGATGAACCAACCTGGACACAGTATATTATTTGAGAACACATAAATACTCAACCACTCCAACAATTATCATGTCAGACTACACAGAGAAGCCACTGAAATCCACGAGCATGTGGACAACTTCAACAGAAAGGAGGAAACTATGAAAATGAACAAAATCTGGCTACCAGTATTAAACAACTCCAAAATCAGAACAGTAAATAAGGAGCAGCACTCTGAAAACAGAAGAATTCCAGACAGGAATCAATCAGGGGCAGCTAACGACTCTGAACAAAGGATTACCCTGAGCCAGGTGGTGAAGCTTGGAAGGCCATTTAATGCTAATGAAGGTGATTAATTACAACATTCACACTGGCCTCCAACAGACAAGAGTTCTTCTCTCACCCTGGACTTTCCACAGATAATATATAAACCTTCCTTGCTTAGTTTCTCCATACCGCACAACCTCTGAGTATGCCTGCCATAGATGTGGGCGAAACGTCAGAAGAGAATGCTTCTGGAACATGGCCAAACTGCCCGGAAAATATACAACAACCCTTTGAAAATTGATTTCAACAATTATAGTGCTGTACCATATTTAATCTTTGCTTTAAGGTAAGACTCATAAGAGTTTCAATTCTGTTATTATTTAATACTGTTTTCATCTTGGTGCTGTATGTTTTAAACTGTATGTGTTTATATTATATGTTCTGCCATTTTGTAAGCCACCTTGAGTCCCAGTCTGGGAGTAGGGGAGGATATAAATAAAGTGATAGATGGGTGGAAGACTAGAAAGGACAGCCATGAAAGAATTAGGTAAGATTCTCAAGTGTGAAGATATACCACCTATATTTCTGGTACGACCACATTAATTGCAGAATGTCTCTTTCATAGGGTTGCCATAAGTCAAACATGACTTGATGGCAATTAACAACTGTGCTCAAAATCCCCCATACCCTCAGAAGCTTCCAGAAGGGTTGCTAAAATGGCGTATTTTCCCAAGAATCAACAAAGAAAACACATGGAACCTAGGAAATGTTGCTTTCTGCTCTGTCTGTACAAGCCTGAGTCCATAAATATACTGTTCAGTAAGGTTAACTGAGCTGCAGATCTCCCAGTAACTCCTGAGGATAGTGCTGCAGTTTGGAAACAGATGGTAGGGTTAAATAGTCTCATCTGGTAGGACTTATGACTCTGCCCTTTTCCACTTTATTTCCCTGCAGAATAATACATGGCCATACTGTGACAAGCATGCTTTCTGCAATGTTCACAGAATGAAGCGGACACACAGGCGTAGCTCTTAAACACACAGATTCCTCATCTCTGTACCAAGATGTCTGGCATTCATTTAATGATAGCCATCTTTCTCAGGATGGCTTGTCAACCCTTAAATCTTGGGAGATTCAATGAAAGGTTACTATTAATAATAATGCCTAGCATTTACTGAGCAATCTAGAGTATTCAAAGTGCTTCATTAATATTGTCTCAGTAAACTGTACAACAACCCCGTAGGGAAGTTATTCACATAATCCAAAAGGTAATGGAGAGAATTTGAAAAACTGTGGTTTTCCTTTTTTCCAGCATACAGTATAGCTGGTCTAATTGATTTTTTTTGCAGTTCTGTTTGCTTTCACTTCATGACAACTGACCTCTGCTATATGTTTTAAATAATATTTACTGTATTTGTTTGAAAGATTGACTCTAGGGATGGAGCAAAAGGCAGCTTATATGTTTTCCAAATAAATAAATATCATCTTTATGGGGCATCACAGCACTAGTCACCTACCCAGCACTCTCTTCTGGGGCTGATAATGGCTCCCTTGGGTCTCTGGAAAGAGTTTGTCCCAGACTGATCACATATGGTCCTTTGAACTAGAGACATCGCATCATTCAAGAAGAATTCTTTTGCAAGATTTACATTTTTTTATTTTTCTAGTTACATGGGTTGAACTAAGGTCTTTGCCTTTCTTATTGTATACACTCCAACCACAACTATGCCTGCTCTCAATTATATTAGTAGAGCAACCCACAATCATCAATGAAAAGAGAAAAACAGAAAAGCAATAATAGTTATAAATATTATTTGTGGTATGTGAGGGGCAAATTGTTTTTGAGACTTTCCCAGTGGGACCTGTTCACATTCACATTCACATATTCACATACTCAAGAGATTTGCTCAAGAGATTTGAATATTTGGTGCAAAGATTATTAGAAGTCTGAACATTCAACTTCATGCCTGCCAAGATAGGTGCACTCAACATATTGCAATGAACTCACTTGTTGATGATACAATCTGATTTCTACGTGTCATCAGAATAAACTCAGAGCAAGCAGATACAATATCCCTTTTCAAAAGGTCAGGGTGATCTGTCATCATTTTAATGCCACCTCCTGAATCATTTTCCGAATCTGGAAAGATTTAAAAGTTCTTAATGGGAAGCTAGTGGACACTCCACTCTGTAGCTTTTGACAATTCTATGCCACATTGGTTTCTCTACCCTTTTAAATATGCAGCAACAGTTTCATGTTTTCATGGATGATAAGCAACTCGGTAAGATTTTAATTCTTCACTCAACTCTGTTCTCATCACTTCAATTTTTTCTTGATCCTACTCTGGGCAAAGTTAAAGGAGTCAGGATTACTAATACAGTAGAGTCTCACTTATCCAAGCCTCGCTTATCCAAGTTTCTGGATTATCCAAGCCATTTTTGTAGTCAATGTTTTCAATATATCATGATATTTTGGTGCTAAATTCGTAAATACAGTAATTACTACATAGCATTACTGTGTATTGAACTACTTTTTCTGTCAAATTTGTCGTAAAACATGATGTTTTGGTGCTTAATTTGTAAAATAATTTGATGTTTAATAGGCTTTTTCTTAACCCCTCCTTATTATCCAAGATATTCGCTTATCCAAGCTTCTGCCGGCCCATTTAGCTTGGATAAGTGAGACTCTACTGTATAACCAAACAATGTTAATACAATTGATTCACAAAATCCTCTCTTCATCCTCACTCTCAATCATGATGTATGGTTTGCATGCAGAAGTCAGGGATTCTGCTGTGGTATCTTCATGACAGTGAACCTAAAAAGGCCCACTTATCTCTGCATCCATGTCATCTCCAGTGGTGCAATGGGTTAAACCCTTGTGTCAGCAGGACTGCTGACTTGAAGGTTAGGTTGCTGACCTGAAGGTTGCCTGTTTGAATCTGGGGAGAGCATAGATGAGCTCCCTCTATCAGCTCCAGCTCCATGTGGGGACATGAAAGAACCCTTCCACAAGGATGGTAAAACATCAAACATCCAGGTGTCCCCTGGGCAGCATCCTTGCAGACGGCTAATTCTCTCACACCAGAAGCAACTTACAGTTTCTCAAGTCGCTCCTATCATGAATAAAAAAATCATCTGAATTATATAATGAAAGGGAGTTGAGTAAAAAAGGAGGAGGGGAAGGGGTGGAAGAAAAGCAGAATGGTAAGGGGATGCAGAAAAGAGATAGAAGCCAAACCAGAAAGAAATAGTTAGAGGAGATGTTTCACAGAATGGAAAAGCTAAATATATATTCCAACTCCAAAGAAAGGGGACAGCAATAACTACAGTAGCCAGAGAACCATTGCATTAATCTCATATGCAAGCAAAGTAACAGAATTAGATGGTGTCAAAAATTGAGGATTTTTTCAATACTTTAAGATACACAGATGATACCTTAGTACTAGCAGAAAACAGCAAAGAGTTGGAGCTACTACCAAAGAAAGTACAAAGGAAGATTTACAATTGAACATTAAGAAAACAAAAATAATGACTCCGAGTGACAAATTAATTCACCAAAGCATATTGTTCATTTTAGCATTAACTCAGGAATCTAGAAAGTTTGGTGAAACCACTAGATAAAAATGGAAAATTAATAATAAAGTAATCTATGAGTGAATTCCAAGTTCTACTCAAAACTCTACATGTCGTTACTAGCTACATTTTAGCTAGATTTACTCCAATATGACTTTCATGCTTGAATTTTCAAGTGAGTTGCAAGTCTTTCAAGGTGTTGGATATCTGAAAAACATTCCCAGTCCATAATATCAAATCAAGGATGAAAATGTACTATTATCCAGAGAACTGCAAATTATTAGATTCTTGCTAAAGAGAATCACAGCAAAGTGGTTATAGTCTTATGAAATTCTACCTTTTTTTTACACTGCCATCTATAAAAATATAATGTAATTTTAATGGGAGGGCTTGTAATGGTGTCCATCTACTCCTCCTTAAATTACTGCAAATCAGGTTTATTTTAAAAGAAGAAGGACTAGGTGGTTGTGTCACTTCATTTAATGAAAGCTATGTCTGGGGTTTTGCAAGGTATTCATGTCTAGGGTATGAAAACCATGTGAGATAGAGTGGACAGATGGCTGGATGTGTATATAAAAGTGACTAGGGAATGCACCGTTTAGTGGTTAACATTATCCTAGTCAAGGTAGGGAGTTGATTAGGAAAGAGGCAAAACATGTTCATTCAGCCATCTGCTTTTTCTTACAGGGCATGAACCGAACCAGTTTCAACTGTCTTATTCCCAAGATGCAAATGTACTATCACCAGGAGCATCTTTTCCCTGAAACTGAAACTTAAAACAGCTATCGAAATAAATGTATGTATTCTATTGTAAGAAAGATGCCAAAAACTTAAGTTCCCAGCATCTTAGACTGGAAAAGATTAATCTGTCAATCAAGTGAGCTCTGCCACCCTGCCCATCCTGTCTCCCATTTCTAAACAATTACAATTATTATTTAATCACTCTACATATTTCCTCCAATGGCTAATATCAATGAGCTTCATGTCACTTTCATAGTTTTTAGAAAATTAAAAGACAAACATACAAGCATATTTTTCTAGTCCGTTTCTGTGTAATACCAATTTTGCATGATTCACAGTGCCATTTGAAATCTGTTTTCTGTTTGGTAATTAACATGGAAGGCTGTGTAATTGATATGTGATCTCACGTATCTACTAGTAAAATATTTTTGTTTAAATCTGAGACTTTATTCTATATGTGTCTGAATAGGGATGTTGGTGCTTGTGACATCTGGGTGTTATATACTATTATCTACACTGCACCTCAGTGCAATGACCAAAGTTTGTGCCAATTTCCAGTGAAACCTGTGGCTGAAATTAGCTGGGTCAATGAGAATTCTGCAGAGGAAGTCGACCTGGCAAAAATGTGCTTTCACATAAACCAGCCTGTGACTTGGCAGTGAAACTTCCTTGCAATGTGCTCTGGGAGAACGAAAGTTTTTTTTTTTTAATAATTTGCCCCATTTTGGAAGTTGTAGAAAAAGCCGCTCAGGACAGGAAAAGCCACAAATGCTAAATGATTCCTGATTTTGTAAACATCTACTGTAAAGATGGTAACATTTGCAAGATAGTATTTCTAAATGATTTAAGGCATATGGAAGAAGATACAGTTGCATCATATTGTGTGCCAGGATAAACTATGTCAGGGTGAATTTTATGGAGAAGAGTGGTCATGCCAAGATGCACTATGACACAAGTATGGTAAAAGCAAAACTGTTGAGTCATACTAATACTAATGAAATATCACTGCTGTCAAAACTGTTCCCTACACAGGCTCCTCTATATGAGATCCCATATTCCCTCCCTTGACAGCTACTGACTGAAACTGAAAAAAATCTGATCATTAACAGCAAACAATCTCCAATTTCACAACTAAACCAAAATTTAAGATTATACCAAGCATGCCACTGAATTATGTTTGACTTACAGCAAAATTGCCTCAGAGATGTATAAATCCATACAGAGCAATACAATTTTATTTAATGAAAAATATATATTTCTTTTCCCATGAGGGCACTGGATAACTAGGAAATTTCTCAGAGAGAAGGGGAAAATTCCCAATACCCTTCTTAAGACAGATGCTCATAAGTGGAAGCTGATTACACAGCAGTGTTTCTATCTCGGTTTAATTTTCAAAAGGGAGCTGTTGGGTAGATACATAGAAACTACCCTCTTATGACCTCCACCCCTTTCCTCTTTCTCTCTTGATGGAACATTTTCTGCTTTAGTCTCGTGTAATCAAAAGTGAGAGGGAATCATTAAGGGCTCCAGACAGAAAGAAACACACCGAGGGTTTATGTTCACTTTACAAAGTATACAACTGGTGATTTATTTTGTGTTTCATGAGAGGCAGGGAATAGCAATTGGATAACATGGTCCCTAGCTTGGGACACACACCTCAGGCTGTGGTGAAGCATGACCTTTTTAGCCATCTCGCACACAACACGGAGGGAGCAAATATAACATCTTGACCTTTTTCAATACATATCACTAAAATAACTGTGGGGCAAATGTCTTCCTCTCACATTCACCCATCACCCGGCTGCAATGCATGGAACGTAATAAGCAGCAGAAATATTAAATGAGTTGAACTGAGGGAACAGAAAAGAAAAAAAAGGCATTGTAACAAGGACCCTTGTGCATCTTGCAGCATAAGCTCTTGAATCCTTAACAATGCCCAAGTATTCCAACATGCAGCCCTCACACTCCTTCTTAAATTGCACTGGTGACAGCCATGAATTCTGGAATGGCTTCTTTTCTGATATAGTCAGAGTTTTGGAAACTGCTAAAAGCAGAACATGGCACTGTTCATCATGGCCACTGTTGATTCCTTCTGCTTATCATAGATCCTGTTCTAAGCCAATGTGACATTCATTACTTACCCATCTATCCTGATCTTCCCACATCTATCTTCCCATCCTATCATGGCCTTGAACTTCATGGACTTAACAGTTTCCAAACAGACGTTGCTCCACAAAGGAGGTGGGCACCTTTGCCCCCTCCCCAATTACATTTCATGGCACCAGATCTGCACATAAATCCCTGAAATTAAGAGTGGGTGTTTCAGCAAGAAAGCCCTGCTGAACTTCTATGAGCAAGCCCTCATAGTTCAAAGTTTCACAACCTTGATGGAATGAGCATCTGCACCAAAGGACACCAAGCCCTCAAAATGTGTACCTCAGTCTTGATTACACATTTATTAATTTATTTCCCTCATTTCTATCCCACCCTTCGCACCCGAAGGGACTCAGGGCGGCTCACAATCTAGCAAAGACTCAATGCCAATATACAACACAAGATGATAAAACATAAGCAATTAAAACAATTGAATAATTTAACAAAATACAGTAAATACATTTAAAACCATACAGTATAAAATCCTTGAACCATTTGTCCACAAAACCTTGTACATAAACATTAATCCAGACCGAGTCGAAGCCAACAGAATTCACTCATCAAACGCTTGCCCACAAAGCCAGGTCTTCACTTTTTTTCCTAAAATTCAGAAGGGATGGAGCCTGCCGAATATCACTGGGGAGGGAGTTCTGTTTTGAAAGTGTTATTCCTGATTAATTGTGCAGTACTTAGTTTGAAAGTAGTTGTTCTACTCCATAAACTTTGTTTTTGTGGCTGCCATAAACTAGGTTGAATTGGTTGAGACTCCATCAGATATTCACTGAAAAACTATAGCAAAATGTGCTGCAGGACATCCCGCAAAAACAAAGTTTTTGCAGTTTAATAAACTTTTCCCATGTTTTAGTAATAGAATCCATTAGGAAATGACATTTATAACCATCACTCAGGCAATATTTCTCCTGCTCTCAGTAGCAAGATTGCTAACCATGGTCCTGAAATTTTTGAACTGGTATTTGTGAAGTAGGTTCATCTTGGAAATGAATTAAGAAACTCTTTTTTTAATATTTCAAAGAGTTTTATTTCATCTTCACACTTTTATGCCATAAGAGTGGGGGGGGGAAAGGCCAAGGAAAGTATAATAAGTTTATTATGGAGTTTTGCTAGTAAGTTAGGTCTATCCATAAATCTATTTTTTAAAATTGTGTCAGAAGTGACTTGAGAACATACTGCAAGTTGCTTCTGGTATGAGAGAATTGGTCCTCTACAGAGACATTGCCCAGGGAACATCTGGATGAGATAGCTGGGAGGCTTCTCTCATGTCTCCGCAAGCTCAAGCTGACAGACAGGAGCTCATTCCATCTCACAGATTTGAACCGTCAACCTTCAGGACAACAGTTCAGCCGGCAAAAGGTTTAACCCACTGTGCCACCGCAGCTACCCAATAAGTCTAATGTACATCCAAGAATGACGAAGGGGAGGGTATTGTTATAGATATTCTAATTTTTTAAAGCAGTTCCAGTCACAATGTTTTTTGCTTAGGAGAAAAACAAAAATAATTAGTTTTTTCCTTTTCTTTTTTCCTTTTTTGATTCCACTTGTTTTTCTTGTTGATCTTTCTTCTTATATTGTCCCATCTTTTTCTTATCTTCTCCTCTAGTCCTATACCATTAGTATTTCTTCTAATTATTTTGTTACTTTATTTATATATTATGTTTTCTAATTTCCCTACATTTAATATTAACATTTCACTTATATTTCTTAGAGACAATTTCATTTGTTAATGTGTTAGTAAAGCCTGTATAAATACACAGCTTGGTCCATGGTCTAGCCTTCTTTTATCTCTCTCTCTCTCTATCTATCTATCTATATATATATATACACACACACACACACACACACACATATACAAAAACACAACTTGTGTTGGGTTGCTCTGAGTTTTCCAGGCTGTATGGCCAGGTTCCAGAAAGCTTCTGGAACGTGGCCAGACAGCCCAGAAAACCCACAGCAACCAAGTGATTCTGGCCATGAAAGCCTTTGACAACACATCTTGTGTTCTTCCCTATTTACCTTTTATTCAGGAGACTGCTGCATTCATGTTATACTTCCCAGAGGCTATTCTGAGGATCAGGTATTCAAAGGCCCATGGGGACTCCTACAGATTCTATTGCTTGCAACAAGTCTAAAGGAGAGATCACTGAATCAAGGGGAAAAACTTTTCTATAGTTACTACCATAGCACTTGGTTAAAATTAAAGGCACTTTACTTTATATGACAATGTGTAGCTGTGAGTACTCTGGAAATTGCAATTGATCTCATACAAAAGAGAGGCCTTATAAGTTTTCTGGCATCTTGTTTTGCTTTAGTCTGACATATTTAAATAATATTTTGTATAGATTTTCCCATCTATTCAGATTTTTTTTTAATTTCATTATCCTAATGAGGAAACAACATGCATTTTTTCCAAAGGAATGTTTAAAATAAAGAAACAGTAATAATGTATCAAGGAAAAGTAATTTTGAAATGTGGACTTACTCCTACATAATAATAATAATAATAATAATAATAATAATAATAATAATAATAATAATAATAATGATAAACTTTATTTTTATATCCCGCCCCATCTCCCTAAAGGGACTCGGGGCGGCTTACAACAGGGACAAGCCCGAAAACAACAACACAAGATATTTGACCAAAAACATTCCAACAATTCACAAAATAAATAATAGACAATACATTAAAATCCAAGTAATAAAATCAGAGAATTTAAAAGCAAAACAAAAACAAAACAAAAACAAACAAAAACAAAACAAAACAAAAACAAAACAAACAAAACAAAAACAAACAAAACAAAAACAATGTATATGATATTTATTATTAAAACGTTGTTTGTAGAATTTGTAGCTTTATTAGGGAAAATATTTACACACATCTTCATATAAAGTAGACACATTCAGATTCCTCAATAAATGAAGATACTCAGGAAAATACCCAAGCTGCATTTTTTAAAAGATGATTTGGTTTTGGCAATGTGGATTAAAGTCTCTTGTTAATGAGCTGCTTACCCAAATTCCAGTTAGCACCTTTTTTCCCCTCTATTTCATAACTGCAAAACTAATGACAGTGAAAGGGCAGATTCATGTAGTATACATTATTTGAGTTAACACAATAAAATTTACTTTTAAAAACTCAAAATTTATTAGAATCACATTATGTATAATTTTCCTTCTCTTCTACTTGGAATGAACTGTAAAATTGTCAAATACCAAAAATCAAAACTAAGCCGTCTTCAGTATAATATTCTTGGACTGTGTTTTTTTAAGGTCAGTGCAGCTTATGGTAATGAATATGGAAAGGTTACTATTGTTTTCTTTTGCTGATTCTCCACTCCCCCAAATGTAAAGAACAAAAAGGTCACTAAGCAATGTTCCTAAGCTAGTTTAGAATTTACTAATCTATCAATAAGATAAATAAAGGGGAGGTTACTAGTTATAAACCCTAAACACAGAAAATAAGATTTCAAAAGACCTTTTGGCCATAAAACCTTCTTTAAGTGACTAGAAAACTATATCCATTGCAGCAAAGGTGGAATATTATCATCACCAAATAATGATAACCACCTAAATATTTACAAATGTAAGAAGAAAATCATTAACTAAAACAGGTAGGTCACTTAGGAAGTTATCACAAGCCTGTGAAACAATGCTACTTCTACAGTTTTCTTACCACCCTAATGTAAATGAAATTGGGGTGGAAAGTGTTTGAAGACCTAAAGGAGTATCTACACCATAGAATTAATACCAATTGTACTGCCATGGCTCAGTGCAATGGAGTCGTAGGAATATAGCATCACAGGGTCATTTGTCTTCTTTGCCAAGGAGCACTGGTGCTTCACCAAAATACAAACTGTGGATAGTTAGTCTCTTGAGGAGTTATGGCATCTATGTGGGTAGATTTTATTTTTCAAAGATCCTACTGAGCAGTAGCTGCACTTGCAAAGATTCATGTCATTTCTGCTGAGAGAGCCTGTAGGTGTATTGCTTTGGCTTGCTACACGAATTACTATGAGACAGATGTGAAGAGTCACACATTATTTTTATAGTTGTGATGGCGGGTGATGCCAAATGCAAGATCAAGAGACCCTTGTTTATTAACCATGGCAATTTTTTCCATGGTTATTTGAACTACCTGGTTTTGAATTATGGCAAGGAATGTCTGTAGGCTTTGATTGCTTCTCTAATTATCTGCCCTGAACTTTGTATGAATTGCAATGCACTTATCATCCTCCACTGGAAGCATCTGTGGTCAGTGACTTCCAGTTGGTGTGAGTTATAGGTGTACCCTGAATTAAACTGTAGTTGTGGAGTCACCGTTCTAGCCTAAATGAAATAGAAGAGGACACACACAATATTTACTAGTAAGGTCTATATTGATCTAGAAACAATAAAAAACCGTTATTGTATACATAGTGTACATACTACAGGAAAGAACATTTATTATAGGTGTCAGGAGACTTGTTTAGTGGCTTACTTGTACAGCTGATACGACCTGTTTACTTGTGACAGCTCATGGTAGACCACCAATCTTGAATTTTTTGTCCTGATGGGAAAATGCTCATGCCCTCATTAAGTCATGTGAGCCTCAATGAAAGCAAAGATTCTAGTGAGAGCAAGATGTGATTCCCTATCCCCCCACTTTAGATTCACAACAGGTTTAGTGTGTTAAAGTAGCTGGAACGCTATTTACACATAGTAGAGGAGACTACCTTTGGTTTGAGCTACAGACAGTTTTCTACATACAGAAAGACTGAAGATTCCATAGATAAAGTGCTATAACTATTGCAAAAACTCGAGAAGTCATCAACAGCCTGGAAGGGAAAGTAGTAAACTGGCATGACATTTTCTGACCCAAAAATGGAGAAATAATCTGTAGTCTGGATGGATGCTTCTAAGTATGAGGAAGAATGGTTAGTAGGTGACTCTACAGAAATGCTCAGTGAGCACATAAGAGCTGACATAAGAGTATGAAGCTGAGTCCATGAAATATTTGCAATAAAATTCTGTCCTTCCACCACCCCCATGCCGCACTGATTTATTTGGAGACTTTTTGGAGAAAACTATTGAGTTCCTTCAGTAGAGGAGGAGACTGTTGAGAATTGCAAATTACGAAGGAGGAAAATGAATTCTGTGCATTTCTTCTGCTCCATGATGGATAGCACCCAGTAGTCTGTGATGGCAGCGGCTTTTTATTCATCTACCTAGAGAAAATGAACTAGATCAGGCAGCTGTTAGGAACTGAAGTCCAAACCACCTGGAGGGCTGAAGTTTGCCCATGCCTGAACTAAATGATTTGGAAAAAAGAAAGTTGTTGAAATGGGAAAGTGGAAATATAATAAATGGTGAGTGGCTGGTGAAAGTAGGATGAGAAGATTCTCATTGTTGTTGTAGACAGAGTCACAGAATGGAAGCAAAGCCCAAACAAACATACTGAGGTAAGGACACTGGCCAAGGGCCATGAATGCCAATGACCAGAGTTCTTAGAAAGCAGCAGAATAGTTGAAAATCTAGCTCAGAATCAGAAACACGCAGTTCAAACAAACAATGCTAGGGCCAGAATTTGGATCACCAAAAGCAAGGTCAGAAGTCCTTGAATAGCAAACCAAGAAGCAGCAGAGTCAGGAACCAAGGCATAAGCAGAGAGGGTTGGGCTCCAGGCAGGTAACAATGTTGTCTTGAGATCTCGGCTGTCGCTTATTTACTGATTGTCATTGAGACCTGAGATACCCTGCCCGTACTTTCCCATGCTGTAGAAATGTGGATAGGGTTAATCCTTCTGTAGCTTGCTCAGAAGTGCTTGCTTCGGGATGCGAAGGAGTGCTTGCTTCTGCTTAAGGCAGTGGCTGAGCTAAACTAGGCAGACTGCTAGGAACTGTTGGTCCTTTAAGAAACTCCTCATCCTCAAGATCTGAGCTGGCCATGACAATTGTCCCCTGACAAGTATCTTGAGATGTATCTTAGTTTGCAGGCACTGAAGAACAAGAGCATTTATTTTTAGAATAATGTAAAGACCAAGAGTCAGGAGCAGAAAAGACAGGTAGAGGATGAAATGATGCCATAGCTCTGATACTCCTGGTTGTATTAGAGAGCTTTTGAGCAATTTTTGAGCAAGTTTAAAACCAAGTTCTGTTTTGCGTTTTTACTTTCTTCCTTCCCGCTTCTATCTTCCTAATTATAAGCATAAAGTATTGGCAAACAATTGGTTCCTGAAACAACTAAAGGTGTGTAATTTTAATGTCAAAATCTTTATCCTACTCAGGAAATGTCCATCCATTTTGCAACATTCTGATTTGTCTGAAATTTGTGTGCTGCCTTGACTCAGAGACAGTACTAATTTAAATGATAGCCCTGTGGTCTGATGCTATTGCTACTAACAGTAAATAGCATAACATCACAACTGGACATAAATTGCTATGAATGTTGATGGAGTTTTCAGAAGGCCAGGTGTATTCTTCTCCAAATTACCTGATTTTTGAAAAACTGTGGGAGAGAGATCAAAAAACAGCAGGAAAGACAAAGGAGGAATTGAGCGTATTTTTAACCACTAGGCAAACGTCATGTCACTTCCAATTGGCAGACTCAAACAGACCTAAAATGTTATCAACAGATGACAAGACACCCAATGAGGCACACAAATGTTTCTAAAATAAAATCCTTGGCCTAATTTGACTTTCTGTCAGTATTTCAGTCAACTATGGAGCTACTGTGTATTTTATGTAAGATGCCACCAAGTAATTTTATCTTCACCTGCAAGGCAGAATCTTGAATGCAATCTGAGAAAGGTTTACATTTTGACTATCTATTCATCAATGCAATATGTGTAACAACATATACAAGTGTTCACAGTGACAATCACTGAAACAATAGAAGTGTGAAAATAATTTTGGAAAATCCCATAATTAATCCATCATAGAAGGGAGCTTCAACTATTCGTGATGCATAAAGCTCAGTAGGTCAATGCAGAATTAACAGGGTTTTCTTTTTTCATTTTTTGTTGTTGCAATTTATGATAATGTTTACATGAAAGGGGGCAAAATTACAGTTCAAACTGCATTCTGTTATTTGTTCTTGGTTGTGTTCCAATTCCTTACAAACTCTTTTGGTATTTCCCCATTCCTCACAAAAGTTTGTATCTGAAAAGAAAAAGGTGAGAGATAAAAAAAATCTGGAGGATAAGACTCTCTTACTGACTTTTTGTTCAGTCTCCCAGTCCTTCTCTTTGGTTAAACAAAGCTTCTTTATTTTATTTTTAAAACCCTGCATCTGCCTCAATGCAATTGTACAGCTATTCTCTCAGAAATCTCCACTAAGCCTGGCTCTTCTCATTCCATACTGCATCAGATTACTTGAATGTATACAAATGCCTTTGATCAACTGCATTTTTGAGCAACATAAAAAGATCTTAATTATTTTGTATAGGAAAAAACCCAAAATGCTAGATGAACGCTGGGCTTGAGCTCTCTCTTTCTCATCAGGAAATGGTAAATCAACTTAATTTTATTTCCTCCAAAGACATCACACTCTGTCCTCCCTCCACTGCATATCACATTTTAATTGGAATGAAAGCTCAGGCTGGAAAATTTAAATCTAGACAACTTAACTAAGAAAGTTAGGAATTTGTTCTTTCAAATGCTCTCCATTTGCACTTTACATAGAGAACGAGGTGGTATCTGGACCTAAGGGACATGAATGAGACATGTAGAATAAACACAGGATGTCTTAAACCTACACCTGTCGACAGACTCTATAAGCTAGCTGGCATTGCCCCCCCCCCGGTGTGCAACAGGAAGTTGATGCCAATTGCAAGAGAAATAAGGCTGAACACTGTGAAAGCCACCCACTATGTGGCTATCAGCTTCCTCCCAGTAGATTTAAATCAAGGAGAAGTTTCATGAGCACCATCTTTCCTCTAAATGTTCCTCCAGCAATAGCAAGAAAATCCCTGTGGGCAGCAAAATCAGGCAATTCGAAGGCCCCTATGAGGGTCTTCCTCCAGGTGCAAACCAAGAATGGGCAACTTGGAAATCCCTGAACAGACTCAGAAGTGAAGTGGGGAGATCAAAAGACAACCTGACAAAATGGCACTACCTAGAAGAATCCTCGACCTTGTGCAATTGTGGAGCAGAACAAACAACTCGGCATCTGTATGCTTGTCCACAGTGCCTTGATCTTTCCTTCTCCTGAACAGCTGGGGGAGAAAAGAGGTTTGCCGCCTCCTCCAAAGAGGAGACTGTTTAAGGGGGTCTACTTTAAAGGGGTGGAGCTTAAACAAGCAAAAGCCAGTTCCCTCCACCTCATTCTTTTGAAAACTTTGACCTACCATGCCCGCCCATTAACAATATAATCAATTAGTTGCCTTTGGGGCTGGCAACTCCTATGTTCTAGGAGGGTTTTTTGCCTACCCTATACTGTTCTCAGCCAACCTCGATAAAATAGTGAAAAGCAGAGACATCACACTGGCAATGAAGGTCCGCATAGTCAAAACAATGGTATTCCCCATAGTAACCTATGGATGTGAGAGCTGGACCATAAGGAAGGCTGAGTGAAGGAAGAGAGATGCTTTTGAACTTTGGTGCTGGAGGAAAATCCTGAGAGTGCCTTGGACCTTGGCAAGAAGATTCAACCAGTCCATCCTCCAGGAAATAATGCCCGGCTGCTCACTGGAGGGAAGGGTATTAGAGGCAAAGAAGAAGTATTTTGGTCACATCATGTGAAGACAGGAAAGTTTGGAAAAGATCACAATGCTGGGGAAAATGGAAGGAAAAAGGAAGAGGGGCCAACCAAGGGCGAGATGGATGGACGGTATCCTTGAAGTGACTGGCTTGACCTTGAAGGAACTGGAGGCGGTGATGGCCGGCAGGGAGCTCTGGCGTGGATTGGTCCATGATGTCATGAAGAGTCGGAAACGACTGAGTGAATGAAGAAGAAGATACTGTTCTCAAGGGCAAATTGGGATGATGTGGTCTTAAATAAGCCTCAACAGAAAACAGCGAAAGGAATTTACAATTTGATGTGCACCCAATTTTGGGGTGAAGGCCATGAACTGAAACACTCATTTGTAGTTCATTTAGATGAGGTGAGGATGAAACCAAATGGCCTAGGAATGGGGAGAGTCTGGCCTCAACAACCTTGGGGCAGACTTCTTGGGCACATTTCCCTTAAAGGTTGCCCAGGTTAGGTCAACAGGGGACCCGGGTGTTTCACCCTAATTAGCTGAGAGACTGGTGGTGGCGCAGTGTGTTAAAGCGCTGAGCTGCTGAACTTGCATACCAAGAGGTCCCAGGTTCAAATCCCGGGAGCAGAATGAGCACCCGCTGTTAGCCTCAGCTCCTGCCAACCTAGCAGTTCGAAAAAATGCAAATGTGAGTAGATAAATAGGTACCGCTCTGGCGGGAAGGTAACGGCGCTCCATGCAGTCATGCCGGCCTCATGACCTTGGAGGTGTCTACGGACAACACCAGTTCTTCGGCTTAGAAATGGAGATGAGCACCAACCCCCAGAGTCAGTCACGACTGGACTTAATGTCAGGGGAAACCTTTACCTCTTTTTAGCCGAAAGACAGGCCAGTCAGGGACGCTACCTCGGCTTTATCCACACCAAGTTCATGATACCCTCAGAAGCAGATACAGTTACAAAGTTAAATAGATAACAGTTGATAAAATTTGCCCATATTTAAACCCGTAATTTATTTCGGGGGTTGGCAGGCAAAGAACTGTTTCAAGTTACAGAAAATGCAGTAGTTGTTGCCCGTTTTTGGTCTAAACTATTAAGCAGCTTATGATCCCTTTATTTTATCAGTTTTTTTTAAAAAAAATTATGCAATGTTTTTGACATGAAATAAAGGGTAAATCACCATCTTGGTACTATAAATTACTATTTTTAGTGTTTATAGCAGGGAATTTCATTAAAAAAACAACTTTAGCTACAATGGTAGATTTCAGGATCTAATCACTTAGTCGCTGCCTCTGACCATAGAAACACAATAATACTATCCAGCTGAGTTAGTCTCTGAAGATCATTAGAAATGAGTACCAATAAACATACACACCGCCATCAGATTAGCAGACAAACTGGTAACCATGGCAACTATGGGTCAAGAGAGCTCGCCTGCATTCAACATTAATTTTGAAAAAAATCCCCGAGTCTCCTTGGAGTCAGTCCTGTGAAACACAAGTGCTTGCAGCTCTCTAATCTACGGCTGCCTTTGAAAACCCATCCAGCGCACGAGCCGAGCCAATTAACTTGGATAGAATTGGAGGAATGGCAGAGAATCTGGCAAGCCTGTGTTTACCAATTAGCCCCCTCCTCCCTCCCCAGCAATCCAGATCTTGCCCACCACGCCACACAATAAAAGGAGGACGCTGCATAGGAAACTGTTAATTGCATTTTCAGACACACACCGCTACAAGGTGAAACTAATCATACACATGATAACTGAGTTTTGCCACCTACCGGGCCTCAGGACTGCAGCTCACTAATCTGTTTTAAAGCAGCCCCTGAATCTCTCTCTCTCTCTATGCATTATGTGAATCTTTTTTTTTGGTCTAAATCAATGATGTCAGTAATTTTTGCAACCAAGATCACAGTCCACATTATGAGATTGTGATGCCCTAAGTGGCTGAATAATATTGTTGCACATAAAACAAAAAATGGAACTACAGGACATCCTTATTTTTAGTACTTTTTGACTAAAGGCAGTCTAGATATCTCACTATATACACATTAAAAGAACTACACAGAGGTCTACAGATGCTTATGCTCTGTGATAATAATTCATAACACCTACTGATCTAAAGGGGCCACGGTGGCACAGCTAAGCTGCAGAACTTGCTGACCTGGTCGGTGGCTTGAATCTGCAGGACGGAGTGAGCTCCCGCTGTTAGTCCCAACTTCTGCCAACCTATCTAAAGCAGGCATGGGCAAACTTCAGCCTTCCAGGTGTTTTGGACTTCAACTCCCACAATTCCTAACAACCTATTGGCTGGAGTTGAAGTCCAAAACTCCTGGAAGGCTGAAGTTTGCCCATGCCTGATCTAAAGGATTTGCAAGTATATCACCATTGCATACCCAAGATTCTGCAGTTCTACTTTGCTGGTTTCTTTAAGATTAGACACATTTTGGCTTCTAAACTGTTTCTCAAAACCATACTAGGATAGCGACATATGAATATCCCACATGAATAAAATCTGATATTTAAGTCAGAGAAACTGATCTTTGACAAAGTGGAGGAAGGCAGAATACATTAATCTATTCTATTACACCTTTTTATTTTCCATCATATATGACAAATATGCATTTACATACTTCTAAATGGTCAGATGTTCTCTTTCCTTTTTTCCACAGCAAAATGCTCAGATGCTAGAATTATATTCAGCTGTATGAAAAATATTGATTCATGGTACACAGAAAATGGGGATTCTTAATAAACTCCTTGAATATAAGATATGGCATTGCAGAATTCAAATCTAAACAGGGAATTCCTCAAATATTAAACTGAACTACATTCTTGGATACCATGGCAACCAAAAATAACAGATTTTTTTATAGAAGTCAAAAGTGTATAAATAGGAATGTAAGTCTCCAATATTCCAATATTGTGTACCATGTTACTACCCGATGTGCCTAGTCCAGATATTGAACTTGGACTAGGAAATCCAGACAAAAACCCCAAAGGTTCACTGGGGGATTTGGGGCTGCTCACCTATTGATCTTATCTGTTAACCCAACTGTTGTGGAAACTATCCAGTATGCTCTACTGATGTCCTCTGACAACATAGATTTTAGATAATAAAGTGCATTTCAAATAGAAGGGCATTTTACTACAAGCAAGCTATTATATTTCCAGGTTGAATGGTCAAGCACTTACATGGACAAAGGGTATGAAATGCAGGAAAAGCTTCAGAATCTTTTTCAGTTCAAAGATTCAGCCCCTTCAGAAACTTGCAAAATATTGTAAAGCCAAAAATATTGTAAAGCTTTTGAGATGTTCCTTTCCTCAAAGTGCAGCAGTTTTTCTTTCAAAAACACATTTCAAGCTAAGGATCTCTGTTTAAAAATTAACTATTTCCGTACTTGTCACACAGTTCATGTAGTCACTGACTATGTAGGTCTTTCCTGAAGATGTAGCTGGTGCACATGTGCATGAGAAACTGTTGAATCACATTAGGTTAACAATGGCCTGAATCACAAAACATTCCTCTTTTCATTTCTAACACATACAAAATATAACACTGAAGCTTTGGTCAGATGGTCATCTGTACCTAAACATAAAACAAAACAAGGAAGCTTCTAGTTCACATGGATAGTACTCCATTCCATTAGTCACAGTAGCAGGTTTATCTCTTACCCTTCAACTGTCCCAATTTGGCAGGGACTTTATCATCCCACTTTGCCAGTTGCCTTGGCATCCCAGTTTCGCTCTCCTTCTCCCACTTTCTCTTTATGTACTCAAATTACTTTAATTGATGCAAACTGAGTTCAAAATCCAAAAGTCATTTGCATTCAACTAGCAGGGAAAGAACAATAGGATTGGGCAGTCTTGCACTTCCCAGTAGGCTCAGGAAAAAGCAAACTTCTTGCTCGTGTCTACTTCCTCATTTATAACTTTTGCCAGCTTGACCATGTCTTGAATTTCATCTGTGAAATGTGGGCTGGTATGTTCTCAGTGGAGCCCCCAATAGCGCAGCGAATTAAACCACTGAGCTGCTGAACCTGCTCACCGAAAAGTTAGCGGTTCAAGTCCGGGGAGTAATAATAATAATAATAATTTTATTTTTGTACCCCGCCACCATCTCCCCAGAGGGACTCGGGGCGGCTTACAGATATAAAACCAACATACAATAATATCAAATACAAAAACACACAAATAAATTTAAAAGGCATTAAAAAATCACAATCATTATAAAACACTTGAGAAACACAGCAATAAAAACATAAAATGAGCTGGGCAAAGTGCACTGAGTGGAACTTGTAAACAAGAAGGAAGTTAAGGTGCTACAAGGAGTGGAGTGAGCTCCTGCTGTTAGCCCTTGCTTCTGCTAACCTAACAGTTCAAAAGCATGCAAATGTGAGTAGATCAATGGATACTGCTCCGGCGGGAAGGTAACGGCGCTCCATGCAGTCATGCCAGCCACATGACCTTGGAGGTGTTTATGGACAATGCCGGCTCTTCAGCTTAGAAATGGAGATGAGCACCAACCCCCAGAGTCGGAAACGACTAGACTTAATGTCAGGAGAAACCTTTACCTTTTTGTTATCAGTATCTAGAATCTTTACCAAGTTTATCTGAACTTGGAATCTCCAAAACCCATGATCAATATTGTGGAACAGAGCCAAGGCCTATCCAGTTGATGTCCAATCTGGATGTAAATTAGTCTATCAAATGGCACATGACATTCGCTCCCTTCAAAGCAGTCTCAGATCTTCTCATTGTCTGAGGATTGTAATTTCAGAGAAAAGGAACACATTCTAATCTAAGTTTTTAATAAACCTCAGGGGGTTTTTTTTCATGTGTTTCATATCTCCAGTTAGATGTCAGATTGACCAGGGAAGGGAAAAAGATTGGCACCATTTTCCCCATATTACTCCACTTATCTGCACATATTTAGACATTGCTTTATGGCAGCGATGGCCAACCTATGACACGTGTGTCAGCACTGACATGCCTAGCCCTTCTTGCTGACATGCTGCCGCATGCAGATTAATTTGATGACTAATGTCTTTTGTGGCCAAATTTGGTGTGATTTGGTCCAGTGGTTTTGTTGTTTATTCCATGGGAATTATGCACATTACATACACACACACACACACACACACACACACACACATATATATATATATATATATAATCATTCTATTATTATTCTATTATTATTGTAGTATATTATTATATTATTACTATTATATTATTACTATATTATTCATTATTCATGACTACATTGAAACTACAATAGAGAGAAATCAGTGTGGAAATTGCAAGAGGTACCATAGATTGTTGTACATGGAAATAATGGTAGTTAATAGTTTTTGATTTATTAAATACAGTTATATATTACAATTATATATTTTTGTTATTTAAACTATATATATTGTGAAATTATGGGGTTTTTTTCTCGAAGTGACACACCACCCAAAGTCATGCTAGGTTTATTGGTGAATTTTGACACACCAGGTGCAAAAGGTTGCCCATCATTGCTTTATGGTAATCCAAAATTAGTGGCACACAGAGGTTTTGCCAGGTTTAGACTTCTTGCTGAAATAGAATGACGTAGGAGGTAATACAACAGACCTCTTTGAGAGCCACATCCCAAAAACACATGCAACACTCATATAATTTGATCATAAGAAATATTCTTATATTATATTCCCCATTGCTAACAGTCGCAATGTTGTGTAACCTTAACGACACAGGGCTGAAAATTAGGTTGACTTCTCATGTTATGTATTGGCAATATGCTGTTTGTTTAAAAGGCTTTAAGCGTTAATGAGCACGACAAGATCAGATTATCAATGTGAGAAGCTAATAGAAAACAGCCCCAGAGAAAAGAAATAATTACATGACTGGGTCTTATGGAGTAATGAAATGCAACCAGTCATTTAAATCCAGAAGAGAATTCCCTCTTCCACCCCGGCTTTCTTTCATTCTCTACTGTCTCCACTGTCCTATTGTCTTTGTTGGAGAGAATGAGTGATTATTATTGACAATGTATATGGCATTTCGATGTCAATAGCATTTTGAGGGGAAAGCTTCTTTCAAAAGATTCTGTGTTGCTATAACTGCTTCAGTATGCCAAATGCATAGCATGCTGTGAGCCATCACAGCAGTACACTAGTATTGATTTAGGTAGAGACCAGAGGACTGGCAAAGATAGACAGGGCACAGTATGCTTTCTAATGCTTATGCATTATTTAGCTTTTATGGTTTCATCTAATGTTAGTGCACATATAGATTTTTAAAATGTCAGAATTCATGTTCTATAGGCAGTATAGCTATAGGAAATGAGAGATGGGCATCACACAACTTGCCTGAACAACCGTTCTTAATGTTATCTCGGGTTTTTCTTGAATAACGTTTTTCAGAAGAAGCTAGCGTCATACTGTAAAACCTAACCAAAACAGAACAAGCAGATTTCTTCAGTATCACCACCATTGCCATTGTTGTCATAGTAGCAGTAGTAAATAATTGAAGCTGGTGGAGGAGAGAAGGGAAAGAAAGGAAAAAAGGAAACACAAGAGAAAATTCAATTCAAGCTGAATTTGCTGGAAAAAGCATGCCCTCAAACACTGTATTGTGTTTTTAAAATAAAACTATGCTTCAAAAAATAGGAAGAGGAGGAGGAAAGCAGGAAGGTACTTTATTCTGCTGCTCTGAGCCGAGCTGTTGAACTTGCTGATCGAAAGGTCGGCAGTTCGAATCCGGGGAGTGGGGTGAGCTCCCACTGTTAGTGACTTGTATCATGTTCTGCAGTTGATGGTGGTTGGGGATGTCAGGCCTAGCAGTTGATGATGGAAGAGGTTAATGTAAGCCTTAGTTCTACAGGGCTGAGTAATCTGTAAGTAGGAGTTACAAGTGAAAGCAAGTGAGGGTGGAGGCATGCATACAAGAAATAGGTTGCAGCTGGGTTGAACTGGATATAAGACGCTAGCCTAGAGAATGATCTTTGAGAGAAAAGTATTTGCTTTACGTTGACTGTGGATGCTGCTGGTTTTCCCACCCATTTGTGCATTTTTGGTATCCTGACCTATCTCCTGAACTCTTTGAACCCTGGAACCTCTGGACAGGCCATTGACTACAGCATAGACTCTTGATCCTTGGACTTTGCTCATTGAACTCTCAGTGTTTGACTACTGGACTGGACGTTTTTTGAGTACGGTATCTTCTTGTATCTGCATTGGCGTTTGCTATCAGTTTTGTTTTGATTCTATGGCTGAGTGTTATCTTTATGTTTTACATTGGGACTTTGAAAACAGCCAGACAGTAAGTGCTGCTTTAATTGAACAGTTGACAAAAGCTGGGTGTTTGTTTTAGTTCACTTCTGCCTGAGTACTGGCAGTGCCCTGACACTGTGACAGTTAGCCCCAGCTTCTGCCAACATAGCAGTTTAAAAACATGTAAATGTGAGTAGATCAATAGGTACCGCTCTGGCAGGAAGGTAACAGTGCTCCATGCAATCATGCCGGCCACAAGACCTTGAAGGTGTCTACGGACAACGCCGGCACTTCAGTTTAGAAATGGAGATGAGCATCAACCCACAGAGTCAGACACGACTAGACTTAATGTCAGGTGAAAGCTTTTACCTTCACCTATAGAAATGTAGGTGATCCTCCATGTTATTTGCTTCTACAAGATTGTGTCCATGCACAATGCTTAATTTCTCATCATAGAATATCAGAGTGACCATTTACAAAGGGAAAGGGAAGCACGTAGAGCAGGGGTCCTCAATCTAAGACTCATGGGCCAGATGAGACTCTCCAAGGACCCCACCCTTAACTTTAGATTTAGGGTTGCCTTAAGTGTGAAACAACTTGAAGTCACAGCACAACAACAACAATCCTAATGAACTTGACTAGCTCATCAGCCAAAGGCAGGCCCACACTTCCTATTGAAATATTGGTAAGTTTACATTGGTTAAAATTGTTCATTTTAATATTATATTATTTCATGTATTTTTTGCACTACAATGGGGGTATTTTCTATTAGCTTCTCACATTGATAATCTGATCTTGTCAAGCAATTTTTTTTGTTATGTACAGTGTTTTTTTAATTATTATTCATATTTTTTCAAACTATAGCCTGGCCTCCCAACAGTCTGAGAGACCATGAACTCTGCTTAAAAAGTTTGAGGACCCCTGATGTAGAGAAATAAGCAGATCTTCAGATTACACATGCATAATGTGTCATAATGGCTTATAGATTTGGAGACCCAAAACAGCCATTAGTGCCTGCATACCATTTCTGGATTGTACTTTCCACCCAAATTTATACTCTACTGTAGTTCTCTATGAGAAACTGCAGTTTAGAAATAAAAATATGTGTACCATAAAACTTGTTGTGAGCAAAAATGAGTGTGACTGAGGAGGAATGTCATCAAATAACATCAGTCATCCACTATGGAATATTTCGCCACCACTCTTATTTATAATGGACACCATGAGTATGACTTTTAAAAGTCAAAACAGAGCAGCTTTGACTTTGGCATGTTGTGGCTGCTCCCAGAGAAGGGCAGAAACAGAAGGAGACGGCACCTTTTCTTTTGAATCGAGAGCAATGAAGCAAACATTCCCCATCACATTTCCCCTTGAGATCGGAAACTGTTCAAGAAAAGCCCAATTATATATGTTCCACATCAACCTTTAAAGTCTTAAAATATTAAAATATTGTTAATGCATGAACAGAAAGAGTGATGCCTACTTTTTACTTTAGAGAATATAGATAAAAGGCAGGTATGGTGTGTGTGTTTTCCCCCCTTTTTCTGTTGGACCCCCTTCAGCCAGCTGCTTTTGCGTTCCAGGCAACGTTTCATCTCAATTGGAGGTGACGAGTCATTTGTTAAAGAAAAGAGGTTAAGAGGCACTAAATAAAGTTGACAGATAGTTCCATAACATAAACTATTCTGAAGAAGAAATGTGCAAAAAACAAAGACGATGACACTGTTTACAGTCACAATATTTAAAATGTATTAATTAAACTCAGAGCTAAACTACAAAAGGGAGAGGTGCTTTGAAGCTTGGAAGTTCTGAATTCCACAGGAAGCTTTGAAGTTTCTTACCTGCCTTTGTTTCTCACTCATAATACATGAGGACACTATGAAGCTTTAACTACCAAGAGGCCATTAACTATTGGTTCCACCATTAATGAGAAACTAAACCTCAAGCTGAAGAGCAGGAGAAAGGGTTATGTACCATTGGAAGCACAATCATAGAATCATAGAGTTGGAAGAGACCTCCTGGGCCATCCAGTCCAACCCTCTGCCAAGAAGCAGGAAATCGCATTCAAACACCCCCAACAGATGGCCATCCAGCCTCTGTTTAAAAGCCTCCAAAGAAGGAGCCTCCACCACACTCCATGGCAGAGAGTTCCACTGTTGAACAGCACTTATAGTGAGGAAGTTCTTCCTTATGTTCAGGTGGAATCTCCTTCCCTGTAGTTTAAAGCCATTGTTCCGTGTCCTAGACTCCAGGGCAGCAGAAAAAAAAGCTTGCTCCCTCCTTCCTATGATGTCCCCTCATATATTTATACATGGCTATCATGTCTCTGCTCAGCCTTCTCTTCTGCAGGCTAAACATGCCCAGTTCTTTAAGTCGCTCCTCATAGAGCTTGTTCTCCAGACCCTTGATCATTTTAGTCACCCTTCTCTGGACGTTTTCCAGCTTGTCAACATCTATCTTCAATTGTGATGCCCAGAATTGGACACAGTGCGATTCCAGGTGTGGTCTGTCCCAGGAGAATAGAGGGGGAGCATGACTTCCCTGGCTCTAGACACTATTGATGCAGGCCAAAATCCCATTGGCTTTTTTAGCTGCCGCATCACATTGTTGGCTCATGTTCAACTTGTTGTCCACGAGGACTCCAAGGTCTTTTTCACACATGCTGCTCTCGAGCCAAGCTTTCCCCATTCTGTATCTTTGCATTACATTTTTTCTGCCTAAGCGAAGTATCTTGCATTTGTCCCTGTTGAACTTCATTTTGTTAGTTTCGGCCCATCTCTCTAATCTATTAAGATCTATTCTAATTTTCATCTATTAAGATGAAAATCTCCCTTTCCCAATTTCATATGGTTGACGGTTATGAAGGAAAATTCAGATGTAAACAAGTCAGGAAAGTAGTGTAAAGGATCTCTGAGATAGCACGAAAGGACAACTGGAATAGTTTTACATTTCTGGCACTTCATCTTATTTTTAGAAGAAAATTCTCAATTTTGCTCTTACAAGAAAACTGGAAAAAGCTGCATAACAGAATTAGCTAAAGCAGACTACAGTCCACATATCTTTTCATTCTAATGTCATCCATATTATTGTTCTTGTGACCTTATTTTCTTTACAATTGCAGTCGTACACTTATGAAAGGCATTTATCATGTTTATTTAACATTTTTGTTGATTTCTTCACTTCAAAATAAAGTATAATCCTAAAAATGAAAGTTAAATATAAATTGACCTTTACAGGCACACAGTAAAAATAAACAGAAAGAAGATAACGGAGAAAGGCAGCAAGAGAAATGTAGTGAGAACCATCTTTTGAAGAAAGCTGCACTTGATCACTAAACCAACTCATATAAGCCATGTACAAGCAATGATAGTGATGCTATGTGTTTAGCTAAGTACCATGCTAGACTCTCCAAATTCATTATTCTAGAACTGCTCCATATTGTGTTGGGATAAGTAGCAATTTGGAGCACTGGAACTGAAGCAAGTGCCCAAATGGAGGAGCTTCCTTTAACGGTTTTTGATGGTGTTCAGCATGCAATTAACAGTATTTATGCAATTTCTAGAAGAGTTTAATAGTGAGTAAAGATGCACCTAACTGCAGTATCTTAATGCCTTGTTTGGAACTAAGTTTGACTCTTCATCCAAACCTTTGAGCTCAGTGAGCATAGCCACTGTTTGTGCATGAGAATAAATATAAAACTTTAATTATAAAATGTCTCAGTAGGTAAGTTATAGTAGTTTCCCACTTTCCCTCCCCCACTGGTCTTTTTTATTGTTTAAACGAAGCTCATAGAGGAATGAATCTACAAAAATCCAATATGGATATAATAGTGATAGATTAAGTATGTCTCCCTGCAAACCTACATGTAAAAATACATACAGTATCATAAACAAATAGACAAGTTTCCTCTTTTCAACAAACAGATTTTCATGCATAAGCTAATTCAAAAGCACAAAAGCTTATATTTAAATTCGTCTCAATGTCTACCTGAATAAAGATAGAGAGGAGGCAGGAAAGGTAATGTTACTCATGCATGAAGTGAAAAATGAATATAGACATTTGTCTCTCTTTGTCTCTGAAGAAAAACTATTGACAAGAGATTCCCCCATCTGCATATGCAGCTGTCACGTCAGATTAGCTCATCAGGTAATGGAAATTTGGCCTCTGATCCAGAAAAGGTCCCTTTGCGCGGAAGAATTGAGACTGTTTCAAAGAGATTGTATTATCTTAGACAGCAGGATCAAATTAATATGGGAATGACTGCTACTGGAGGAACTTTTTTTGTTAAATATTTCTTAATAGTTATTATGCAGAGCATCCACTTCTCATAAGTGATCTTATGTGACATTTGCTCAGCGCTTTTTGACCTTCTTCAGAAACTATGGAAAAACAAGGCAAAGTACAATATACCGGAGGGAGAAAAGTACAGACAGCAGAAGATATTACAAAAATAAATACTTCATAAAATGCCAGTTTTTATTCAAATATGGTTTGTAAGCAACGGTTGTCCAATGTTACTTTGCTAGTGGAGATCAAAAAAGAGAAAAGTAGGGCTTCAAATATCTTAATAATTTTTGTTTAGACATGTTCCAGATGGGATGCCATGCCATCCAACTTTCTCAATTTGGCAGGGATAAACAAATTAATACTATGCTGTACCATTTTTTCAAATCTTTTTTAAATATGTGAGTTTTTCTCTCCCCTTCCCTGTTTTCCCATTTGTCCTATGAATACTTCCATTGCTGGAAACTGGTTCAAAGTGCAAAAATAGGTTGCACACCATTAATGAAAAAACATATCCTTGCCCTTCCGAGTAGGCTCAGCCAAATGCAAGCTTGTGTGATGTTTCTCATTCATAGCTTTTGCCATCTTGGCCATACTGCAATGCTTTCTATTCACACATGTCCAGGTTTTCACCTGTGAAATGGTGGAAGGTGTTGGATATATAAAGAGACTCATGCACAGATCCGTCTTTTCTGTTGAAACGAATGCAAAAATTACACAAGCTATAGGGAAGCTGATGAAGAAACACAACCTACAAACTATCTACAGACCCACTAAAAATCCAACAAATGTTATGTTCAGCAAAGGACAATGGGTTAAACTCTCTACAGGAGTCTACAACATACCATGCAGCTGTGGACAAGTCTACATAGAGACCACCTATGTAGCGGCCAAACACAAACCAAGGAACATGAAAGGCACTGCAGACTAACTCAACCAGAGAAGTCAGCCATAGCAGAACGCTTGATGAACCAACCCGGACACAGCTTATTATTGGAGAACACAGAAATGCTGGACCACTCTAACAACCACCATGTCAGGCCACCAGTACTGTATTTTAAAAAAAACCTCTAAAATCCGGACAGTAAATAAAGAACAACACTCAGAAAATAGGGGAATTCCAGGTATGAAACAATCAGGGCCAGCTAACTCCTGCCAACAAAGGATTCTCCCAAGCAGGAAGCAGCCAGAGACTGAAATGCTATTCAATGCTAATCAAGGTGGCCAACTGCAATATTCACACTTGCCTCAAACAGACAAGAGTTCTTTCTCCTGCCCTAGACATTCCATAGATATGCAAACCCCACTTGCCTAGTTTTGAACAGACCTCACAACCTCTGAGGATGCCTGCCATAGATGTGGGTGAAACATCAGGAGGGAATGTTTCTGGAACATGGCCATATATCCCTAACCCAGTGGTTCTCAAACACTGATCTTACTGGAGTTTTGCTCTTAGTCTGCAATACTTATGAGTCCTGGCCAGGCTGGCTGTGGATTTCCAGGCCCTGAAATCCAAAATACCTATGTTATGTGACATACCATATATCAAAGATATGCAATATGCAAAAAGTATCTCTCATAAGTGAGGGTTTTTTGCATATTATATTGCCTTTTTTTCGTGTCAGAAGCAACTTGAGAACATACTCCAAGTCTTTTCTGGTGTGAGAGAATTGGCTATCTACAGAGACGTTGCCCAGGGGACGCCCGTATGTGTTATCCTGATGGGAAGCTTCGTTAATGTCCCCATAAGCTAGGGCTGATGGACGGGAGCTCACCTCTCTCACAGATTCGAACTGACAACCTTCAGGTCAGCAACCCAACCTTTGGGTCAGCAATCCAGCCGGCATAAGAGTTTAACCCTTTGCGTCACCGGGAGCTCCTATATTGCCTATCATTTGCAAAATTTGAAATAATTTTAATTATTCCTGTTGGCAAATTGAGCTTTTGTTATTTCCCCACAGTAAATGTATGAACAAGCTCAGACGTAATGTGTTCCTCTTTCCAAAGAAACTAACTGACGCTCCCTGTCCTTTCTTCTTATTTTGATTGTCAGTGTTGTATGACAAGATTTCAGCCCAAATGTACTTTTTCACTGAAACCTGGTTGTGACAAAATGTGCATCAGAACACACATTCGTACACACCAGGAGTGAAATCACTTCTAAAAATGCATCCCAGTCTTTATTTGGGTGCAAATGTTAATGCACTATGTGTACATTCAGAAATGTGTCTCAACATATATGCCTAGCCACACCAGTAGATTTATATGAGAAAATGTCATCCTGAAGCCCTTATCAAATAGGATTCATTCCCTTTACTCAACACTTTCTCCCTTAATGAAATTTCACACTCTTTGAAAAACGGCTGAGTCAATTTTCAAAAAGGGAGATACATTTGCAGGGGATTAAACTGATCATAAAATGGGCCTCTCCCCCACTTTGGCTTCGTGATCAAGGACAGTCAGTATAGTAAATTTCCGTTACTGATGAGTTTTTTGATCAAATGCAAACAGGAATTATGATTGCCATGAAGACTATCAGTATTTGTTGTATCTTGAAATTAAAATCTAATTACATGTACATGTAAATCTCATTTAAATCAATGGAATTTCTTTTCAAGTGGGCTTTTAATTCCTGCCTTAGAACTCAAAGTAAAGTGCTATTATGCGGTATTAGCAAAGCATATGCAGAGCTCTCTATTCTGTGCAGAAAACAAACAAACAAAAAAGTCTCCCAGGGAATCCTGATTTGACATCAACAATCCCTTAATTCTGGAGCGGGCAAAATTTATGTAAATTTGAGTGATTCTTTCCACATAACATGCTTATTTTGAAATGTTAAATAATTCATTCTAGTCTTGTGAATCATGAGCGACCCATTTAGATGGAAGTCTCGATATCACAATCTCTTAGGACAGTGGCTTCTGAGGTTTCAATAGACACCGCCTGCACAGTTTTCAGCATATTCTACAGCCACAAAAGCCACATTTCCTTTTTTTAAATAGGCAAAATTCTCAAGAACTTTCCTGTAGACACATATGAGGCGTATGCATAGTCTTAATGCATTTATCCTAAGGCAATCCCATAGTAACCTATGGTTGCGAGAGCTGGACCATAAGGAAGGCTGGGGAGAAGGGAGATAGACGCTTTTGAAGTCTGGTTCTGGAGGAAAATCCTGAGGGTGCCTTGGACCTTGGCAAGAAGATACAACCAGTCCATCCTCCAGGAAATAATGCCCATCTGCTCACTGGAGGGAAGGATATTAGAGGCAAAGTTGAAGTATTTTGGCCACATCATGAGAAGACAGGAAAGCTTGGAAAAGATCACGATACTGGGGAAAATGGAAGGAAAAAGGAAGAGAGGCCAACCAAGGGCGAGATGGATGGACGGTATCCTTGAAGTGACTGGCTTGACCTTGAAGGAACTGGGGGTGGTGACGGCCGACAGGGAGCTCTGGCGTGGACTGGTCCATGAGGTCACGAAGAGTCGGAAAAGATTATGCGACTGAGAGAGAGAGAATCCAGTTTATCCTAAGTAAATAAATCCCAGAGTAAGATGTGATTTCTCCCATCATGATCTAAATTGTGTGAAGTAGGATGACTAAAGACCTCATCAGATGGCTACTAGGCTCCATTTCCATGTGCTGTGGAAACACAGTCCCATGGGAGTCCCATAGAGGCCACCACATGAAGTAAGAGCACTTCTAGTGGGACTCCATGAGGCTCCGTTTCCACAGTGCAAGGAAACAGAGCCTAGCAGCCATCTTCAGGAGTGAAGTGTTACCCGACCCCAAGCAGCAGAAAGCTGAGAAAGTGAGAGAAAGGTGGGGAAAGGTACGGTAAGCACATGGGGTGACTGACTATCCCAGAAGACAAGGAAAGATGGGAGGGAATGGGGTAAGATGGTTCCCTCCACTTTCCCCAAATTTCCACCACTCTGTTTGATGAAGTCCATAGTCTAGTCTGCCATGAGTCATGAATGTGGTGTCAGGCAGCAGTCTGAAGTGGACAGCAATACATAAGGCAGCATCTACCATCACTATTGTGCAACCACTAAATTTCACCAAAAGGAAGCACAATTCTATCATTACCTGACATCCATAACCAGACCCCAGAGTGCTCATTTCCTCATTGGAAGGGATTGAGATGTCCACAAACAACATCTCTGCTCCCACCACTGCCTTAGGACACTGGCAAGCAGTATTTGAAGTGTAGAACCACTCAAGTTTAAAGCACAGTGTTTCACAGAAGTTTACAACATCTATGTTTAAGATGTATATAATATTTGGTGAACAAAAAGACATTCTCTGTAGAAAAGATCTCATTCTCTGGGCAAGGAATTGGCAACCACAGACATAGTTGCCCATGATGATCTCTACTAGTCCAGAACAGGAAAAGTGTACACAAAACATCTGTATCGTTTGTTGTCGAAGGCTTTGATGGCCGGAATCACTAGGTTGCTGTGAGTTTTCCGGGCTGTATGGCCATGTTCCAGAAGCATTATCTCCTCTATTGTTTCTATGGCAGTTTACACCTTAAACCAATTTAGAGGGACCTGTTCTCTAGACACTTCTTTAAACTGAATCCAATTGATTCAATGGACTCATGAAAAACATGGACTCATATTTGGCTGAATCGTATCCAAACTCTGTAGAAAGCATAGCATTTGCACAAGTCTTGCAGCAGTGTTCTATTAGTAGCATTTTTACAATAAAAGGCCGAATTAATGAATAATAAATTAGATTTTTTTAAACTGAATTGATATTAGGAACCTCTTTAAGTCACTCTTTTTCTATAACATCAAGACACAATTCATAAGGACCTTCTGAGAATAACAACTTGTGGATTTAATTACAGATAAAAAGGCAAAACTGGCTTCTGTTAAAAATATGAGAAATCATGACCTAAAAAAATAAAATAGAGCAGAGCTTGAGAAAATGACAGAGTCTTCTCTCACAAGACAATCAATTCATTTGTCATTCTCCCTTTCTTGAAAAGGTGGCTCTCAGGGTGGGATTGGAAATGAATTTGCCAAATTTATTCATGGACAGTATACATATTTTTATGTTATATGAAACCATTTTATAACCATTAATGCAGAAGCAGTTATATATGGGTTTAGATCTAGAATACACCTTATAAGGCGCTTCTGTTTAGATCAAGGCCCGTTTTTCTGAATTCCCCACTTCTAAGGATGCTCCTATGCACTGCAACAGTGGTATTTTGGAGTCTCTCCTCGATTGTTGCATAAATGTACAGTTACATAAACGTCAATATGCAGTTTTACACATTGTAATTTTTCAGGTTATCATTACTTTAGGAAAATTCGTTAATTGGGAGTACAGAGATCTACTTTATATCAGGTCCACCTTTCAGTACTTTACAGCTGTAATGAGGCAGGTGTGGACAGAATGCAAAGAAGAAGAAATAATGGCACAAGCCACCTTTAATGAGTGTTAGAACGTCATGCACACTCTTCCTCCCATTAATCTCTCTTTACAATGCAGAAAGGAACATGCATGCTAACGTCACCCACACAATGATCCCCACCAACCTTAGGGAAGCCATTATTCACATTATTACGCCATTATGATGGTGATAGTGAGGTGTGTGCATTTATTTTTCTACTGGATACAAGGGAACTGGCATCTGGGGGTATGTTGACACATTTTTCACAGTAAGGCAGAGACAAAAACTGGAAAGTCAGAAAGACCGAAGCATTGTTCACTATAAAAGACGTTTCTGTGAAAAAAAAATATTTTCATAAGTAACACTTCATGCATTTTAATAAGAAACTGTACTGCGAAGCTTGCAAGAAAGCAAACCAATTGAAAATTCAATATTTCTCCATACGAAAAATAGTTTCATAAATGAAATATCAGTGACTAGGCATTCGACCAGTATTGTGTAAGTCATACTACTATACTGATTTGAAAAGTTGAATCTAATGTGGCAAGACTACTCTGCAAATTGTGAAAAGAATTTTCATTTTTGGACATTCCTTTAAACATGTTACAATCACCGTATCCAGAGATTCTTTATCTATGGAGTGAACCATCCATGCCTTGAAAATATCTCCCCCTTCCCTAAAATTCCCAAAAGCAAAAGTTGACAACACATTGATACCATAGATTAAACACGAGAATTTTGTTGTATTACTTTAATTTTGAAACACAGAGGGAAAAGTCCCTGCCTGTCAACATTTCACAAAAGTGACATGGCTGGTGTCCTACTTTGGCAAAAGATATAAGATTAACAGGCCAGCAAAACTACATGCTTCCTTTTTTCAAGATTTTCTATTATCTATTGAGATTTCATGTCTTATAAAAATCCACATAATGAAAAATGTAACAAGACTTCATCTATTTCTATTTCAAATTTTCTACTTATCATGGACAGCATTCTATAGCTATTAAACCTGAATAATTATGGTGTAGTGACATGTTTAGTTGTTAGTAAAGCTATCAATGAAAGTCTTTAAAAGGATTGCATTTTACATATTATGAAGGATAGCTATTGAAAAGAACCCTTAAAAAGGTATGAAAAGTGTTCTTGAGTTAGTTCTTTTCTTGTTTGGTTGATGGAAGCGGAAGAATTGCTGACATGAGATCTCTTTATATGCTAAACAACAGAGCAATAACGTATGCTTTTTGTATGAAACAGTCATAAATACAAATAAGCAGTACAAACAGAAAAAAACCTAGTTTGAAATATTCCATGTATAGACCAAACATATTTAATTAATCAATCATTCTCAAATAACAGGATGTGCCACTACTACTTTGAAGCAGCCATGTAAACTATAAAAATAGCTCCATACTAGTAACTTTTCTCAACATGAAGTCTTAATGAAAAATAGTTTTCATAACTTCTAATTACAGAAATATTACTACCTGAGCTTGCTCCAGCTGAGCAAATTAGCATAGATCTTATAGGATGACAGTTTTGACCTTCTTGCCAACAAACTCTTGTCAAAAGTAATTATGCAGTTGTTTAGGAAGGAGTAATGGGGGTTGCTTCTACCCAACTTTGCTGCTATTGATCTAAAATAAGTAGAAAGCTTTGTCAAGAGGCATCTTCTTGAATCTAGCATTCAAAAATGTGATGCTAGACTATTATAGTTTTTAATAGGGTATTAAGTATCAGTTGCATGATCGCTTGTCAGTCAAACCTGCCATCATTAAAGTAGACAGATAGGAAGATCCACTTGATGGGATTTTCAGTTGCATGGCTGTTGTGGTCATGTTTCTGTACTATTGAATCGGGTGAAGAAATGGGCTTGACGTAATATTTGTAATTATACTTTACAATTTTGTATATCCCTAGCCTCAAATCTTTATTTTGCATATTTTTACCTGGTACAGTCTGGTCTAGTCTCATAATTAGTCATTTTTCACATCCTTAAACTGATGCCTGGAGATAGGAAATGACTTTAATAACACACTGCAAAGTGGACACTTATAGTTCTGTTCCAATAGAATCAGTTTTATATGGCTGAATTCCAATAACATCAGATAGTTTGTATTTATCTAAGCTGGAGTTTAAAATAATGAGGGTTCACAGGCATTCCATGTCCTGCTGTTCACTGCAAGGTAGTGTCTGGATATATACTATACTAGCTGTGCCCGGCCACGCGTTGCTGTGGCGAAGTATGGTGGTATGGGAAATAAAGTATTGAGGAATTGGTGGTAGTTTAGGTAAAGGGTCCCCTGGGCTGAGTGGGTTGCTAGGAGACCAAGTGAGCTGAGCTTAGCCTTCTAACTGGCAGCAATTGGATAAAAACAGTTATTCCTCTCCCTCTAATTAGGACTTTATTTTTCTTTTCTTTTTGTTGTATCAACCTAGAGGCATGGATGAGGGGTTGTGCTGTCAATTTTCAAGGTTGTGGGGTGTTTACTTTTGTTGTTTTGTCCGCTGCCGTGATGCCATCACTCTTTTACATATATAGATTTAGGGTTTCTAGGCACATTAAAAGGTCACGTTCGTTAATCGTGGCAAATTGTCACTAATATCCTTTGCTGCCTTCATAAGTATGATTGCTTTGATGTAAATGAGGTAGTAGATCCACTCTTTTTGCTAGACTGTTTTATGTTTTTAAAGATCTCCATTCCACAGAAGTCTATAGATCAGGCATGGGCAAACTTCAGCCCTCCAGATGTTTTGGACTTTAACTCCCACAATTCCTAACAGCCGGTTCCTAATTCCTACTGACATTTTTTAATAACAGCAAGATGTCTGAGAATATATTATCCGGTTTTAATTTCAATAGTCATGTTAAGTTTGATATTTAACAGCTACAACAAAAAATGTATGCTGCACATTTGGATTATATGGATTGGTATCATACATAGTATAGGCAAATAGGCAATCCAGCATATTATGTCCTCAAAGTCCAGCCAAAACAAAAGGTCTTCTCCTGCCTGCAGAAATATAGCAAGGAAAGTGCCATTCCAGCCTTTCCAAGAAACAAGTTCCAATGGCTCTCTCTTATATTAACACCACATGTCCCTGTGAAGGTGATGCAAGAAAGTTTAGTGCCTCCTCAGAAGACCTCAAAATGCATGGAAAAATTTGAACTTGGATCTGAACCACATAAGGCCTCATAGGTTGTAATAGATAACCTATACAAATAATGTAGGACTTTGTACATCATGAACTGCACTTCGAATCATGTCTGGAAATAGTCTGGCAAGCAGTGGAACTGAAACAACTAGGGAATCCTATGCTTCCTGGAGCTAGCTTTAATTAACAATCTAGTTGCAGCTAAAATTTCTGAACTCTCTTCAAAGGCAGTACCACACAGAGGCATGTTATGGTAATCCAGTCCAAACTGGATATAACTGAGCTATGTTTCACCATGGCCAGATCCACATGCCTTGAAAATGCACTACTGGCCACTCTTGACACCTGAACCTCCAGAATCAGGGTTGAGTCCAAGGGTCCAAGTTGGGGACCATCTAGCCCAGATTGAATCCCTGTTCCCTGGTTTGCTTTTCAATGGACCAGGAGCATTTCTGTCTTGTTTAAATTAAGTTTCAGATTGTTTACTCTCATCCCGTCCTGTTGACTCCTATTTCCCATGAAAGAGCTCCTAGGGCCCTTCCACACAGCCATATAAGACAGAATATCAAGGCAGAATATCTGCTTTAAACTGGGTTATCTGAGTACACACTGCCATATATTCCAGTTCAAAACATATATTGTTGGATTTTCTGCCTTGATATTCTGGGTTATATGTCTGTGTGGAAGGGCCCCTAGTCACCATCTTCACCATTATTACTATAAAAAAGATTAAGATTCCCATTTCTTACTTGGGTCCATACTGTTGTGCCAACTGTTTCAGTAACAGCTTGACTGCAGAAAGTTCTTTAGCTAATGACAGCAAAGCTTAAAATCGGAAAATTGTGCTGCGATGCCACTTAAGGAATGAGGCCAAATTAGGCACCATCACACAAAGAATTAGCAGATGTTGCCTATGCATGCTTTAAAGTGATTTTCGGTCATTTATAGCTATATAATGTGCTTGTTAATCATCCAAAGATTTTTGGCTATATTTCTTCAAGGATGCATTTACAGGCAAACTTCCAAAAAATACTAGCAGGTGTAAACTGCCACAGTTTGACTGACCACAGGGCACTTCTGCACTCTAAAACCGTCATCCCTGTGATATTTTTGCGTTTTAACAACAGACAAAATCAAGCTAATAATCAAGTTTCTATTGGGCTGAAAGCAAATAACATCAATTTCAACAAACTGTTGAAAATTGTCTACATAATATATATTGTATACTTCTGAAAGGAAAAAAATAAGAACTACATTGAAAGTTATCTTACATTTTGTTCTTGATGGTAAACTGATTCAGATATACTGCTGTTTCATTTTACCAGGTATAAGAACGTTGCCCCTGGCCCTGTTTTCAAAAACCATATCTGATATTACAAGTACTATTCTTGCTTTGGGACCACTGCAGCCTACATATATCCCTACTTTTTTGCATAGCGTATAATCAAATTATCCATTGGTATACAAGAAGTTAGAGATATCATACCTCTCTAGTGTTCTGTCCTATATTCATGAGGTATATGTTCCAAGGCCCCTACATGGATACCTGAAACTGTGGATAATTGTGAACACTTTTTTTTTTTGGCTATACTTGGGCTGGACACATGCCATATAATAGCTCTGGAGAACCTAGAGAGGTCCACAAAAACTTCAGGGTGGGGGAAAATTTTTGGGAGTGTGGATAGGAGAAACCGTTTACCATATTTCTTCAATTGTAAGATGCCATAGATTGCAAGATGCACCCTAATTTCAGTACAACCACCACCAACAAAAATACATAAGATACACCTACAATTCATATTAAGAGATGTTTATCTAGGAAAAAGGTGAGTTTAGAATGGAAGAAATACAGTACATCGCATTTATAGCTAAGGAGGTAATAACTCTTTCTTTAATACCCCATAGGCAGCTGAGGTTATATGAAAAAATAAAATAAAGCATTCGGTGCATTTCAAGTCCATATAAAATTAATATTTTAAATAGAAAAAAGAGAAAACAAAAGGAAAACAAATGTCCTGGCTTTGTTTTTTATAAAACATCATCTTCATACACTATTCACCTTAATTACGGAATATGCCAAGACCATTTTAATAGGCTTATTGTTCCCTTGAAAACTCATTTGAAGAGCACATGCCCCAGGTGGCACAAGCTTCACTTTAATATAATTTGTAGAGAGACTATTTAAGGCTAGGATTCCCAAAAGTATCTGGTATATATGGACCAATTATATAAGTTATAATTACACTTACAATATGTCTTTGGTATCTGTAGAACTGTTTCCCTGATAGAAACTTTGTCTTATTGACAATAGCTACCAACCTATGACCCTAGGAGGATCGAAAGGAAATGAATGTCATATAATCACAGAATATGTACTAAGCTTTGTTTACTTTTACAGTTCCCCTTAAGTGTGTTGCATTTGCCATCTGCTGGGATACTTTGTGCTTTTCCTGCATGGCAGAGGGTTGGACTAGATAGCCTATGTGATCTTTTCCAACTATTATTCTGTGATTCTGTAATCCAGCGGTTCCCAAACTTTGGGCCTCCAGGTGTTTTGGACTTCAGCTCCCACACTTCCTAAGAGCTGGTAAGCTAGCTGGGATTTCTGGGAGTTGAAGTCCAAAATACTTGGAGGCCCAAAGGTTGGAAACCACTTCTATAATCAGTTCCTGGAAGGAAGAGCAGAAATGGAGAGGACTTCAATGGCCTGTGCTCTTATGGGGTTCAGTTTTAAGCCAGCAAACTTTTATCTTCCCTTCCTATCAAGCAATGGCTTTGGAGCTGCAGGGCAGGCATACAAATTAGTTTCATACCACATTGCACAATCCATACTACTTGCCACAGAGTTGCATTCCATTGAACTATATAGCATAATTCACAATGTGTGTAACTGGAATGACACCTCCACATTGTCCAAGAAGTGTCTCTCTTCAACTCCTTCATGCCACACACTGCTGCTATGTATCTTTATACAGTTACTTCCATTTCCATGCTGTACTACATTGACATTCCAATAATATGCCATTGCTAAACAGTGAGATTTTTACAGCACTGAAGCAGTCAGGTCAATTCTTTATCATTAATACCAGGTTTATATCAGAAGAACAAGATTCAGAGAGGAGAAGGAGTAACAAACTTCATCTGAGACAGCGAAACCCCAAGGGCTAGCCTTCCCTAAGCAAGTAGTATTCCAGACACAAGCTCTCATAGGGAAAACAATTTACAATCTAGACTAGACTGCAAAATGATTATAAGGAAATCAACAGTGTTTTGCCATGGCTCCTTTAGAGAAGGAATTGTTAATTGTCTATCTGCAGTGCTTGCGTACCATTTCAGGGTCATGGGAACTGGCAAATTAATTTGACAGCACAAACACATTTATAGCCTATTGCAAACTCCAGAAATAAAGACTTAATTGTAATAATACTTCTTTTGTGCTTCCCAAACTACACCGACTGGAAGTCACTAATGTCAAATATTCATTTAAAACCAGTTCTCTCTCCCCCCCTTTCAAACATAACATTGCGGACACTATGTAATCCAGACTTCATTCTCCATTTAATTCAATTCTTTTACAAACAAGGAAGTGTCAAGCCATTTTAATTGAGTGAGAGATGTTACACTTAAGTTTTCCATTTAGGCTACCTCTCCTTCCAGTGTCTATTTCATTAAGTGTCAATCTTCTGATGAAAAGAGACATTCCTTTTGTTTGGGACTGTCTTTCTAAATTCAATGGTGGGTGGAGAAAAGTTATTATTGGTCAATAAGGATTCTTACCTGCTGCTTTGGCAACATCAGCGGTGGTGACATTGAGGGCATTCGAGTGCACTTTGAAGGTCACAGCTGCCCCCAGAATGCTACCAAAAAAAAATTAAAGCAAGGCATTGGTCAGCAAGAAACACACCATACATGACATATACAAGGACAATCTCTTCTCTCCACTGTGTTTTCTTGGGTACAGTTACACATTTATAAATCATTTTAAATCTCACTTGCAGAATAAGATGCATATACGATTAATTACAAATGGAATAGAATGGAACTGGGCAAATTTGGTACAGTTAGTATTATTTGTAAAAGCCTGAGAACACAGGTGAACAAATATATTAGTTTTGATATCTCTCACTTATTTCTTCTTTAAAAATAAGGAGAACCCCGCCCCTAATGTCACTTCAGTGTCAGAATGCTGGCACAGAAGACATTTTAAACGAGTGATGAGAACATAACATGATCTACAGCTATTGACAGGTTTTCCCAACAATATCAGGGGGTGAGTTTATAATGTGGAGATAGCAGACCGGCAACGGAATGCAAACAGTGTCCTGCAATAGGAACCAATTCCAGTTTACCACTTCCATGCAATAACGTCTTAAGACACAAAGCAACAGATTCAGGGCCCTTCCACACAGCCATATAACCCAGAATATCAAGGCAGAAAATCCCACAATATCTGCTTTGAACTGGGTTATCTGAGTCCACAGTGCCATATATTCCAACAGAAAATGTGGGACTTTATTCAGTTGTGTAGAAGGGGCCACAGACCACAGGAAAGGAGATTCCACCTAGACATTAAGAAAAACTTCCTGACAATAAGAGTTGTTCAACATAATTATGCATAATTATATATTATGAATAAAATTTAGTCTCTTTTCTCGCCACTTCAATGTTTTGAATCCAATTGCCCACAATACTTTAATCTCCCAAATTTTCTCAATTTAATTTCTAATTTTCCTTTCTTTTAATGGAAAGGGAGCCTTCTCATTCTAATGCACCAAAATGTTTTATCAGTGAGGGAGAATGCAAATCAGAAGACATTATTCTCATCTAAATTCCTTCTGCCCTTTCCAAGTGCCTGCTAGTTTATTCCTTATCTTCTACTGAAGCTCTGGATGAAGAAGACACAGCTATCCAACAGTAGAAGCATATCATCTACATATAATGGAAAGCTTTTAGTAGAAAATTGAAAAAAGAAAATCAAAATACATTTAAAAGAAGATATTTTATGTTCATTGCTTTGTTTTACACAGATTGTGGAATTTCATAAACATAATTTTGGTGGCATCTTACCTACTCTATAGAGGAATAAAAGAAAAACAGATCTATAAACATATTCAATATATAATTTATTTGTACACGCACAACCATTATTGGCATACAGCAACAAAATCACAACACATGCATATTCAACAAGAAGAAGTCACAGATAAAAAGGAAAGCATAATCAAGAGTTACTAATCTGAAGAATAAAATTTTCAACAGCCTCACTAAAGAATGGATCAGAGTTGTTCAGAATATATGGAATTGTATAACACCTAGAATTCCTGTATTTTATCCGTATGTTATCATATGTAGGGCAAAGAAAGAATGGTGAAATGTTTCAACAAAAACCAAGTCACAAGAAAAACCCTTTTGGAACATTCCACGTTTTTATATTTACCATCCAAAAGAGCTGATGGCAACACAATATATCATGCAGTCACCGAAGCTTTATTTGTAATTCTTATTCTAATGTTATGCATAGTAAAAAGATGGAAAGGGATTGGATGGGATCAAAAGTTGTTTCCAGAAAATTGTTGCATTTCTAGAAGAGACGGTTTGGGGGGGGGGGGGGTAAATGTCATTCTAGCTTTTATTCAAAGTACATGAAAAGGGACAGCACTTGGATTCCAAACAAATGCAATTTACAGAGGTTGTGGTGCTTTGATTTAAAATATTTAGCCATATGCACGTTTCAGGAATCATATGTCTGTCATTCTGACCAGGGAGCTTGAGCAACCAAATATTTTAACTCTAATTTGTCATAAATTTTGCCAGTTGGTCCACATTGTATATCCATTGCAAATTTGCCTTTTCATTGAAGGTGTGGGGAAGTGATCCATTTTTTAAAAAGTGTTTCATATTTTTCTACTGAAAAACACTGCAAACACATTTTATATAAAAACAGCAGCCCTGGTGCTTTCTATGAATAAACATTTCAGTAAAAATATGTTAAATCTATGGAAAACTGAGCCTTCTATTATGCAGAAGAAGAAAATTATAGCATAAAAATGAAAATGCATTAAATGATTACAAAAAATATTTTAACTGGGAGAAATGTTGTCACTGCATTATTCGGCACAACACTTTGCATAGTCTTGGTAGCACTGACACATACATGTTAAATAGCAGTGTTATTTACATCTCGTCCTTCAGCCAAGGAGCTCTGAATAACAATTTAAACCTTACAACTATCCTTTCAATTCAGTTAAGTGGAGAGCTCAGTACAGATTCAGGATGTCTTTCCACAGTTGAAACAATCACTTACGATAATTCAAATACCAGTGGCTTTTAAATGATGTTTAAGAAAACATGAAAAAGGAAAGATGTAGGAAAAGTCTTCCCTTCATTAGATCTTTATGTTGGTGGTATTAGTCTGTGAGATACTGTTCTGCTACCCACACAACCATCCATCTGTGAAGCCTGGCTAAGATTAACCACAATTGTTTTGACACAGCTCTTAAATACTAATCCCACTGAAGGGCATACTAGTATTTATGACCTGATGCATTTCATTGGGAACAAACAGTTGTCACATATCATCCACGATCCGTCTCTTTAGTAAAGAATGTTGACTCCTCTGGGGCAGATTACATCACACACCAATCAAACAAATTGTGTGAATGAAAAACAAGCCATAAATATAAAACTAGGGAATTCAACTGGTCAAATAAATCAAATACCCAAGGAGCATTGATACACGTTTGTTATGACATGTAAAATGTCTTAATCATATTTGAGGATTAGATTGTATCATTAGATCTAATCATACATATTTTCAATACAACACATTTTCATACATTCATTTCAGTTTAACAAGATAAAGTACTCTATTAAGCAAAATAAATATTCCAAACCTACATAGATATGATTATATCCTTCACAAGTCAACTCACAACACGTGAAAACACAGAAAATGTGTACATCACATCAGATTAGAAACAAATGAAACATTTGAAATCTAATTTTGGTTTATCAGTTATTTTCAAGATATAATATTAATATGTATTTTAAAGTTCTAGAGGAATAATATTACACTATTTTCCTAAGTTTTTTTTAAAAACCACATGTAGGAAATTAGAAATATGAAGAATATTTGCATTTTTTAAAAAACTATTCCATCAAGAAAACTAAGGCAGTCAGTAGTGTTTCTGCATTTTAGGACTTCTTTGTGAAAATTTCATGAACACTTTTTAGTTAACACTTTTAATGCAAAAAGGTTTTTGTGCAAAACATCTTTTTGCAAAGAAAAACCTATAAAAGCTATAATAAAAGATACCAAAACATCTTGCACTGGCTGCCAGATTCTTTCTTCTTGAGGACAGGAAGAATGCTAATTCTTGTTTTTGAAAAAGCAGGCAAGCAAATGAAGAAATTAACCCATCAAAATACAACATTTCCTGGAAAAATGTTTATTTTATTATTATTTTCTATTATTTTATTCCTGATTCTAACCTGGACTGAGAGCATATAATTTCTCATTAGTGAAAGAAGAAACTGAATCTGAAGAGAGAGAATGGTGACATGATCAATAGTGCCTGCATCACTTTCGATTGTAGCTCTCAATTACTTTTATAAATGGGAACATTTTAATTCGTATAGATTATGGATTGAACTTCACATGACCACACATCTTCTTCTCATAAGACACTTATTAGTGCAATATAAAGAAAAATCAGAGTGAAATGAAGTTACAGTCTGCCATACCCCCTAGTGGAAAAGGATTTGAGAACAGCAAGATCTGGTGGCAAAGCCATGCTTGCTATTAGCAGCAAAGCATATATTTTGTATCAAAAGGAAGCATATTTGCTCTGAAACTTTGTAAACTTCAAAAATTACAAAGTTCATATGCATTTCACAGCTGTAGATGTATGTTCTTTGTCATTCCCATGTGGTAGGTGTCACCTGCTATAAACCCCTATTCTACAAAACACTTTACAAATCCCCATCTCTATTTGCAACTGAGTACATTCTATGATAGACCATGTACTAAAACCCTGAGATAAACTGATTACAAACAATGAATTACTTATGTTAAATTCCCGACCCAGAAAGGGATTAAATGTAGACATGGTACTGAAATCATCTTAACACTCCATTTTAGATTTGTCAACTGCTATGAAGAAATATGCTACAACAACTTATCAGAATTTCAAGTCACAAAATCTTGGTATATTAACACTATTTTGACACACTGATATCCTAGTACAGTAGAGTCGACTAGTACAGGAGGGCGACTAAAATGATTAAGGGTCTGGAGAACAAGCCCTATGAGGAGAGGCTTAAAAAGCTGGGCATGTTTAGCCTGCAGAAGAGAAGGCTGAGAGGAGACATGATAGCCATGTACAAATACGTGAGGGGAAGTCATAAGGAGGAGGGAGCAAGCTTGTTTTCTGCTGCCCTGCAGACTAGGACACGGAACAATGGCTTCAAACTACAGGAAAGGAGATTCCACCTGAACATCAGGAAGAACTTCCTCATTGTGAGGGCTGTTCGGCAGTGGAACTCTCTGCTCCAAAGTGTGGTGGAGGCTCCTTCTTTGGAGGCTTTTAAGCAGAGGCTGGATGGCCATCTGTCGGGGGTGCTTTGAATGCGATTTCCTGCTTCTTAGCGGGGGGTTGGACTAGATGGCCCATGAGGTCTCTTCCAACTCTACTATTCTATGATTCTATGATTCTATGAGTCTCACTTATCCAAGACTTGCTTATCCAAAGTTCTGGATTATCCAATGCATTTTTGTAGTCAATGCTTTCAATATATCGTGATATTTTGGTGTTAAATTTGTAAATACAGTAATTACAACATAACATTACTGCATATTGAACTACTTTTTCCATCAAATTTGTTGTATAGCATGACGTTTTGGTGATTAATTTGCAAAATCATAACCTAATTTGATGTTTAATAGGCTTTTCCTTAATCCCTCATTATCCAAGATACAGTAGAGTCTCACTTATCCAAGCTAAACGGGCCAGCAGAAGCTTGGATAAGAGAATATCTTGGATAATAAGGACGGATTAGGGAAAAGCCTATTAAACATCAAATTAGGTTATGATTTTACAAATTAAGCACCAAAACTTCATGTTATACAACAAATTTGACAGAAAAAGTAGTTCAATATGCAGCAATGTTATGTTGTAATTACTGTATTCATGAATTTAGCACCAAAATATCATGACATATTGAAAACATTGACTGCAAAAATGGCTTGGATTATCCAGAGGCTTGGATAAGTGAGACTCTACTGTATTTATTTAAAGGAGGCACAATAAGATAGCCTTTTCTAGTAGTATTGTAAAATTTTAACACAACTTTAAAGACGTGAAAATATCGAAGTCATACCTGATTCATATTTGCATAATGTAACACATATTTCAATATAGAAATGAAGAAATATCTTAATATATATAATAAGATATAATATATCTTAATATGCTGATAATATGGGTTTATGGAACTACTGCGATATGCCATCAATTCAGAAAATCAAAGGAAGTTTAATAACATGGGAGACAAGCTTTTTGGAAGTCCACAGAAAATGGTTGTTTTCTGCACTTAGTTGCCATTAGGGATATTCAACATGAAATTTGCATTAAATAGAGTTGCACTTGAAACAGCTGTTTCTGCATAGACAATATTTCTACACACACTTTTTTCTGCATGGAAAAAGCTGTTTCCTGTGCAATAAATGCTGTATTCTGTGCAAAACAATCAAGTGCAATTTTTCACACAGAATAAACTATGAATTGTGAATAGGCCTTCTGGCAAAAGGAAGAAATACTTGCTAATTCCTTCAAACAGAAAATGTAATTAATTACATCTTGATCCATGGCAATCTGAAAACAGGCTCACACTCAGGTTCGGGATTAAGGAATGTGGGAAACCTGAAATGGATTGGCTGGGGATTCACGTCAGAACTGGATAAATAGGATAGTATTTGCTCCTGTGTACACATGGGAAGAAAGGTCTAAATAAATCCCAATCCTTTCAAAGCATTTAACCCACTGAATTGCAGATGTGTAGAAAGCTGTAGCCAAGAGAGTGAAAAGCGAGTTCAGATTGATAATTTTCTGTCTTTTCAGTATCCAAGTACCGAGCATTGTATGAACAACATAAACACACTAAAGTTGAAATAATTCTTTCCACTCATCTTTATTTGCTCTATAAGCTCAGCTCTGAAGGGGCTGGGCATGTTCTAATTGGTAAGGTTTTGCATTTCTATGCAATTCACACATAGAACAGGGAGGAATGTACAACTCCTCTGTTGCATCAGCTGCACTGGCTGCCAATATGTTTCCAAGCACAATTCAAAGTTTTGAATTACAAAGCCCTATATGGTCCAGATTATCAGTCCAGATTATCTGAATGACCGCATGCACCTGGGAGACATCTATGTACACAGAGCCAGCCCAACACAGTGGCCAATGTAAGCGCCCGCTTGTGGCGCATTGTCCCCGGGGGCGCTGTCGAGGCACCCCCGTGGCGGCGATGGCAGCAGGGACCATCGGCTCCCTCCTCACCAAATGTGGAAGGCCTCAACTGAGGCCTAGCTCTTCTCGCAAGACATCGCGAGAAGAGCTAGGCCTCAGTTGAGGTCTTCCACATTCGGTGAAGAGGGAGCTGATGGTCCCTGCCGCCGCCGCCGCCGCCGATGAAGGTATGTGTGGGGCCTTGGGGGTTGTGTGAAATTTTGGGGGAGGTGCAGCCACTAGGTTCGCCTACAAGGCGAAATTACCTAGGACCGCTTCTGTATGCACCTGGGAGATCTACTGGGGAGGTCCTTCTCTCTGTCCCACCACCAGCTTGAGCGTGTGGAGAGAGCCTTTTCAGTAGCTGCTCCCAGACTGTTGAGCTCTCTCCCAAGAGAGACCAGGATGGCTCCATCCATATTTATTTATTTATTTATTTACAGTATTTATATTCCGCCCTTTTCACCCCGAAGGGGACTCAGGGCGGATCACATTATATACATATAGGGCAAACATTCAATGCCCATATACACATAGAACCGAGACAGAGACAGACACAGAGGCAATTTAACCTTTTCCTGAGGGGATGCTCGATTCTGGCCACAGGGAGGAGCAGCTGCTTCATCATCCACTGTGACGACACTTCCTCATTCCAACGTCGTAAATTAGTTAAATTTGCCTCCCCACTTTATAAGTGGTACCTTATTTCCTACTTGATAGATGCCACTATCTTTCGGGTTGCTAGGTCAGCAACGAGCCGGGGCTATTTTTTTTTAATTGACGGGTGCTCACCACGCCACGGACTGGCCTCGAACTCATGACCTCATGGTCAGAGTGATTTATTGCAGCAGGCTGCTCACCAGCCTGCACCACAGCCTGGCCCCTTCCACAAACAGTATTGACCTTCCACAAACAGTTTGAGAACTTCTGCCAGCAGGCATTTGGGGAAGGATAAGAGGCATACTGCTGGGGAAGTGTGGATGGGATTTGGGGGGGGGGGGTTGGTTATATTTAAATCAGATTATATTTTAATCTCTTTTTACGTCAATCTACACTGTACTATTTGACTATGGGGTTTTTTTCAATTTTTGTATTGCATTTTTAAAACAATGACTAAAATGTGGAATTGTTAGCCGCCTTGAGTCCCCAAGGGGAGAAAGGCAGGGTATAAATAAAATAAATACAATAAACACAATCTGCCCATTAATAGTTATACAGGTCAGGTGCACACACACAATATCCTTGTGATTGCAATCGACTGAGAGCCTGAATGGGTGGAGAAGGCTTTCATGTCTACAATATCTCTTGTTAAATTATATTAATGTGTGTGTTTATCAGATGTAAATTAACTTACCTTGAAGAAAAACACCTTCACCTGCCCAACTTTTTAAAAAGGGTAAACCAAAATATATGCTATTTCATCCCATTTGAATTCTAATTATGCATAATTAACTTAGTTTTAGATGTACATAGCTATTAAAATTTTACCCACGAGAAAATCAATTTTCTGCTCATTTGAAACTTTTTCTTACAGTGGAGAATACCAAAATGTAGGAAGATAGAAACTGGTGGGAGAGGGTAGAAATTTGTTGTACTGTCTTATTAAGACACAGAAAATCTGTTTTTCAGATGCAGGAATCTGAGGGTGCAATGTATAGATTTATACATCCAACACAGTTTAGAATCAGATATGGAAAAGGTGATTTATTTCAATTAAGTTGACTACCACTTGAGTAAATGGCAAATAATAAGAGCAGAATGTACACAAAATAACTTTTGAATAATTAAGTGTCTGTAAACATTTACTTTGTCCCTTATTCAAACTGACATTTCTATATTTCTTGTGTGTTTCTTTTGTATATTAGATTTGGTTCACCTCACATTTACAAAACTTTTGAAGGACAAAATTACTTCTTTGCATGCACCTTTGACTTGGAAGAAAAAACACATGGTTTTTTGTTGCAAGGCCACTTTTTACGTTGAGAGAACACCCTGAAATATGTTTCATCAATCTGTGCTGAACACAATCCCAAAGCAACTATATATTAAACAATAACTGTAAAAGATTCAGCAGAGATGTAGCCAGAAACCAAACTGTAGTTCTTCAAATTGCATGCTGGGTTAAATAAACTGGTTTCACACCATTACACAGTACCGAATCTGCACCCAAGCTACTGATAATTCCCTGAGATGTTCACCTTTGCAACGAACACATGCATTATGTCATAACCTATCAGCATGATGAAGTGGAAACAGCAAGTATCACATCACTGTTTAGGTTCTGGATGGATGGGTTTTATTAAACGGATGATTGGGTTTTTCAGGTGATACCAATATGACAGAACAGCCACCATCAGATACACACACCTCTATCGCAAATGATCAAGCAGGCATGATAAAGGATTAGAAAATAAGCTACTTTCCCCACTCCTTCACCACGCCAAACTAGATCAGTTTTCTAAGATTTTCATTCCAATTCTAAATGAATTTGCTTAAATATCAATTACAAGCAAATTATATACATCTTGAGAGCAACTTCACATGAGAGAGAGCATGTGAAGGAGGACAATTCACAGTGGCTTATATCCTCCTCCCAGGATCAGAGGCAGCATGGCTCTGGAACATGGTATCTTCAGAACAACAGTAAAAGAGTCTATTATCTCATATTCTGACTGTGGATTTCCCAAAACATAGGGTTGGCCAAAGGATGTTAAACTAGACTAGTCTTACCCAGCATTGGGATCTTGTTACAGTAGAGTCTCACTTATCCAAGACTCGCTTATCCAAGGTTCTGGATTATGCAGGGCATTTTTGTACTCAATGTTTTCAATATATCATTATATTTTGGAGCTAAATTCGTAAATACAGTAGTTACAACATAACATTACTGCGTACTGGACTACTTTTTCTGTCAAATTTGTTGTATAACATGATATTTTGGTGCTTAATTTGTAAAATAACAACCTAATTTGATGTTTAATAGGTTTTTCCTTAATCCCTCATTATCCAAGGTATTTGCTTATCCAAGGTTCTGCTGGTCCGTTTAGCTTGTATAAGTGGGACTCTACTGCATGTTATTAGGATTTTGGTTGTCTTAATGTACCCTTTAAAGATAAAGATGTCCCCTTGACATTAAGTCTAGTCAAGTCCGACAATAGGGGGTGGTGCTCATCTCCATTTCTAAGCTGAAGAGCCAGAGTTGTCCTTAGACCATCTCCAAGATTATGTGGCCAGCATGACTGCATGGAGCACTGTTACCTTCCCACCAGAGCGGTACCTATTGATCTACTCACATTTGCATGTTTTCGAATTGCTAGGTTGGCAGAAGTAGGGGTTAACAACAGGAGCTCACCCGCTCCATGGATTCGAACCGCAGACCTTTCAGTCAGCAAATTCTGCAGCTCAGCAGTTTAATCTGCTGCACCACCCCAATGTACACTTTAGGAGGATAAAATTTATCTCAGAAAATATTATATATATCTCATAAAATAAAATTAGATTCCACATGTTCTATGCTTTATGTATTATGAATCACACGAGCATTTTAATGTGAATCTCATAAATACAGAAACTCTAAAGACCATGTTCTTTATTCAAATATGAGGGAAAGGTTAACAGGTGGTTCTAAATTAACTGCCTTCATTGATTCCCTTTTCTCACATCAGCCAGCTGGGAATAACACATGATCCTGTCTGGATTTTTTTTGTGTGGATTGATAAAATATATATATATAAAGGGTGGGGCACATTAGCAGCAATTGTTATATTTTTAACATGTTACCAAGAATATACAGATTATTATCCGCACTTCTCAGAAAGATATAAAACTCAAAAATTACTGTATTTGGAGGCACTTAGCATTTTATTTAACACATGAACCACATATATACATTATGAATACAAACTACTCAGATGCTTATTTTATAGGGACAATCTGTTCAGAAGTTTATACAACTTTTAAGTGTTTAGTAGGCTCGATTTACTTTACTATTGTATTTTAGAATGTAGAATAGAATGCACCATAAAGGCAAACCTATGAAAATAGGTTCAAGCAAAACAAGAACTAAAAAAACAAAGTATGAACCACGTAGCATATTGTATTTAGGTATTTAGGTATACTTCAGTTTTATCTGTTATGGTGCAATAGGTTAAACACTTGTGCCGGCTGGACTGCTGACCGAAAGGTTGGGTTGCTGACCTGAATGTTGCCGGTTTGAATACGTGAGATGGGGTGAGCTCTTGTCTGTCAGCTCTAGCTTGTGGAGACATGAGAAGCCTCCCAGCAGGATGATAACATATCCAGGCATTCCTTGGGCAACGTCTCTGTAGACGGCCAATTCTCTCACACCAGAAACAACTTGCAGTATGTTCTCAAGTCGCTTCTGACTCGATAAAAAAATCTATTATATTCAAAATCATAATTTGAAGACTGGAGGAGGCAAACATTGTTATCATACACATTACAACATAAGTCACTCCATTACTACTAACAACAAATCTTCTGATATCGTCACCCGCTTTCCTTCCTTATTATTTCGGTTCAACCATCAATCACTGGGAGCCATAGACACTTCTAAGTGGATTATAAAATTAAACCTATCATCATTTTATGTCTGCTCATAATTATATCAGCATCAGGAAGAACTTCCTCACTGTGAGGGCTGTTCGGCAGTGGAACTCTCTCCCCCGGACTGTGGTGGAGGCTCCTTCTTTGGAGGCTTTTAAGCAGAGGCTGGATGGCCATCTGTCGGGGGTGCTTTGAATGGGATTTCCTGCTTCTTAGCGGGGGGTTGGACTAGATGGCCCTTGAGGTCTCTTCCAACTCTACTATTCTATGATTCTATGATTCTATGTTAATATTCTTTTAATAGTTCCCTAATGATGTAGCACAAAATAATAGAATTTGTTTCGCAGCTATGTAACTATTAACAGATTAACCATAACTAGTGCCTTCATAAAAGATCCACAAAATAGCTACTTCTGACAGCTCAGACTAAACTCTTACTTTCATCATCTTGATTTTATTTGTTACTAAGGTATGTACATATTCCATAGGACAAACATCATATATCCCATGGAAGACTGAGAAAAGCTTGGACACAACATTATATAACATGCTATAGACATTATATCCACAAGAAAACTTGGACCTATGTATGAAGCAAATCCCATTGGGATTATTCTTAGATAAGTGTGTGTAGGATTGAAGACTTAGGCTTCTAAATCACATTTTCTACCAAAATGTGAATAAGAAGCAAAGGGCAAGCTTATTATATTACTGCCATAAAACCCAGATACACAATAACTCTGTGAAATAATAAAAATGATGTATTTTTTTCAAGCCAAGATGGAATACATTACAAGTATCTGCTGCTGTCCTAAATGGCAAGATGGTCATGAGTAACATGTTGTAGATCCAGGCCAACAGATAGATCTAACTGAATAAAACCAAATATTCTTTGATTCTAACACTATTTAACATATTTATTTTCAGATTCTGGGGTTTCCATGCTTTTAATTCCTTAGTTTTCTTCAACATGTATGTGTGGGGTGAGATTGCATTGTCATCTCTTTTTACGAACTGGCACGGACTCTGAGGTCCACCGGGGAGGCCCATCTCTTAGTCCCATCATCTTCACAAGTATGGTTCAAATTGTAGACCCATTGGTTTTCTCACTGAAAGCACTTTATCTGACTGGTTAGTTGTTATTCATTTTATATATATGATTACTATTACATTTTATTGATGTGTGTTTTAGGGTTGATTGATTTTACTGTGGTATTCTTATGTATTGATGATGTGAATTATGTTTTCCTTTGATATTTAAGTATTTGTATTTACTGCACTGTATGTATTGTTATATTATGAGTGCTTTGTAAGCCGCCCCGAGTCCCTTTTGGGAGATGGTGGTGGGGTAGAAATAATGTTTATTATTATCATTTATTATTACATTGTATGACACAACAAACAAGATAAATATGCTAGATTTCGTATCACAAAATCACAAGTCAAATACTTCCCAAGTGTCTAGGACTGTTTGAGTCTTTGAAGTTCAATCTTGAGGTCCTGATAGCGGCTGAGTTTTTCCTGTTGTTTTTCGTCAATGCGACTGTCACCTGGGATGGCAACATCAATGATCCAAACCTTGTTCTTTTTCACAACTGTGATGTCTGGTGTGTTGTGTTCCAGAACTTTGTCAGTCTGGATTCGGAAGTCCCACAGTATCTTTGCGTGTTCATTTTCCACGACCTTTGCAGGTTTGTGATCCCACCAGTTCTTTGCTGCTGGCAGGTGGTACTTGAGGCATAAGTTCCAATGGATCATTTGGGCCACATAGTTGTGCCTCTGTTTGTAGTCTGTCTGTGTGATTTTCTTACAGCAGCTGAGGATATGATCAATGGTTTCGTCAGCTTCCTTGCACAGTCTGCATTTTGGGTCATCAGCTGATTATTCGATCTTGGCCTTAATTGCCTTTGTTCTGATGGCTTGCTCCTGGGCTGCAAGGATCAGGCCTTCTGTCTCCTTCTTCAGGGTCCCATTCGTGAGCCAGAGCCAGGTCTTCTCCTTATCAGCTTTTCCTTCAATTTTGTCAAGGAACTTTCCATGCAGTGTTTTGTTGTGCTAGCTGTCAGCTCTAGTTTGTAGAGCAGTTTTCTTGTACTGGTTTTTTTGTCTGCTGTGCTTTATTATTATTATTATTATCAACACAACGACGTTGTATGGCACAGCAAACAAGATAGATATGCTGGATTTCGTTTCGCAAAACCACAAGTCGAACACTTTCCAAGTGTCTAGGACTGTGTGATGTATTTTCTGATGATGTGTGCAGATCCCAGTAGGGTGGCCTTTTGCAGTTGGCAGATGGTGATTTTGTCAATGTCTATTGTTTCCAAATGCCGGCTGAGATCTTTTGGCACAGCACCCAGTGTGCCCATCACCACCGGGACCACCTGTACTGGTTTCTGCCAGAGTCTTTGAAGTTCAATCTTGAGGTCCTGATAGCGGCTGAGTTTTTCCTGTTGTTTTTCATCTATGCGACTGTCACCTGGGATGGCAACATCAATGATCCAAACCTTGTTCTTTTCCACAACTGTGATGTCTGGTGTGTTGTGTTCCAGAACTTTGTCAGTCTGGATTCGGAAGTCCCACAGTATCTTTGCATGTTCATTTTCCAATACTTTTGCAGGTTTGTGATCCCACCAGTTCTTTGCTGCTGGGAGGTGGTACTTGAGGCATAAGTTCCAATGAATCATTTGGGCCACATAGTTGTGCCTCTGTTTGTAGTCTGTCTGTGCGATTTTCTTACAGCAGCTGAGGATATGATCAATGGTTTCGTCGGTTTCCTTGCACAGTCTGCATTTTGGGTTATCAGCTGATTTTTCAATCTTGGCCTTAATTGCATTTGTTCTGATGGCTTGCTCCTGGGCTGCAAGGATCAGGCCTTCTGTCTCCTTCTTCAGGGTCCCATTCGTGAGCCAGAGCCAGGTCTTCTCCTTCTCAGCTTTTCCTTCAATTTTGTCAAGGAACTTTCCATGCAGTGTTTTGTTGTGCCAGCTGTCAGCTCAAGTTTGTAGTGCGGTTTTCTTGTACTGGTTTTTTGTCTGCTGTGTTTTGAGGAGTTTCTGATTTTTGACTTCAATCAAAGCAGGTTCTTCACTTTGCTTGACATATTCTGCCAGGGCATGTTCTTCTTCTTTGACTGCTTGCTTTACTTGTAAGAGTCCTCTGCCCCCTGATCTTCTAGGCAGATATAGCCGGTCAACATCACTGCGAGGGTGCAGTGAATGATGAATGGTCATGAGTTTTCTTGTTTTTCTGTCCAAATTGTCCAGTTCCACCTGTGTCCAATTTATAATGCCAGCAGTATATCTTATGACAGGTATGGCCCAGGTGTTTATGGCCTTGATGGTGTTGCCTCCATTGAGCTTGCTTTTGAGAATTTTTCTGACCCTTTGTGTGTATTCTTTGCTGACCACAGTTTTCACATGTTCATGCTTGATGTTGTCCAGCTGTAGTATGCCCAGATATTTATAGGCCTCTGGCTGGTGACACTTTATTGTTTGGCCATTGGGCATATTTATGCCCTCACTTTCAATGATTTTGGGTTGCTGTGAGTTTTCTGGGCTGTATGGCCATGTTCGAGAAGTATTATTATTATTATTATTATTATTATTATTATTATTATTATTTATTATTTACATGGCCTGACCACACATATCTGTCTAGTGTTATGTGTGCATAGGGCCATTTTCATTAGCAGTGCAAACTATGGAAAAGCAGAATTTGTGACTACAGATTTGTGGCTTGTATGCACTTAAGAGCTATGCAGACTTTACAATGAGCACACTTGTAACAGGAGAATGGCCAAAGGATGTGGTTGCACACCCCATACCTTCCAAATATTCTGCATAACATCAAAAAAGTATTTTTAAATTAAGTCTGCTTTTGCTGGGGGGAAAAATCACACCTATCTTTATCAATCAATCTCAAATTTATCTCAATCTTTAATATATCTCAAATTTAGACTGTGCATCTATTTCTTTGCTAACAAGTGACTAAAATGCACATTGCAAGACTAGCATGAACATAAGTAGTAACTATGAACAGCAGCAATATCAGGAGGCCTATGCCTCTGGGAAGCTCATGAGCAGAAAGGCATGCTGGAACTTGTAACCACAGAAATATATTGCCTCTAAATAGGGAGTTCCAGTTTTTAATTCTCACAGCTAACGTATCTTGGTAGATTTGTGTTAACCTTTTAAAAGCCTTTTAATTCCCTGGACTCTATTTCTCACAGAATAGAAGAAAATTCCACACGTTAATATACTTTGTAGGAGGAAGGACCTTTTAAATTATCATCTGAACCTACAATCAATTTTATTTGATGGCTCTCCTTTTCTATAAGAGCAAGATAAACACATCTCTTGCTATTCCATTTACAATATTAGAAAACTATTCAGAATAATTACATCATTGCAATTTGATTATTGTCTCTCATCAAAAAGATGGGGTTTATTGTTGAAGCAATCTAGGAATTACAACGCAATTAACAGAAAACTTGAATCTGTGTACATACTTGATATCAGCAAAGGCTGTCATCTGGAGCTTCAGAAGAACCGCAACTTCCCTGATTAACTCCAAACCCTTTTCTTCACTGAGAGGGCTGTCGAAAGGAAAGAAAAACAAGGCGGCATTAAGAAAATGGAACTCATCAATACAGGAGAAGCTAAAAGTCCCACAAGAGTTATCACCTTGGTCTGTTTGGTAGTTTGAAAGCCAAACCTTACAGTATTCCTGTCACATAGTGATTGTGATATCGAGGGAAATGGGATCAGGTGCTTCCCCAGGCATGATGAATCACCTGAATTTTCCAGCAATAAGACAAACAATAAGGTGTAAATGGAATTGTTAGGAAGTGTAATGGGCCCAATGATGCAGGCACCAGTTCATCTTGGTTCTCAATAAAAATGTAATGTGGTTTAAGAAGAAAAGAAAGAAAGAATGGGGTTAGGAAAACAGCAAGATGAGACCAAAGAGAAATGCACAAGTTGCTTTATTCTATTATATACATGGATTTTTTTCAAAAAACTAAGATAAAGTCTTGCTTAGAAAAATAGAAAAAAATAGGTAAATTCAAGAATAGCACCACTTGCTTTACTCTCCTACATACTGTGTTTCCCCGAAAATAGGACACTGTCTTATATTTATTTTTCCTCAAGACGACACACTATGGCTTATTTTCAGGGGTTGTCTTATTACTTATTTATTTACAACATTTTTGCCCCGCCTTTCTCACTCGAGGGGACTCAAGGCGGCTTACAACAACCGGCAAAATTCAATGCCAAACAAATCAATAAAATCGACAACACATTAAAAACCATTAACAATAAACAATAAAAATACATTATACAAGCATTAAAAACATAGATTACTTAATTCCATTTTTCCAAAAACCTAGCACATAGACCTTAGTTCAGACCGTGTCAATATAATGCTTACTCATTAAATGCTTGCGCACAGAGCCATGTCTTTACGTTCTTCCTGAAGCCCAGAAGAGTCGGGGCCTGCCGGATGTTACTGGGAAGGGAGTTCCACAGGTGAAGAGCCACCACTGAGAAGGCCCTGTCCCTTGCTCCCACCAGCTGCACCTGTGAGGCAGGTGGGACCGAGAGCAGGGCCTCTCACGACAATCTTAGCATTCTTGATGGTTCATAGGAGATACATTCAGACAGATAAGTTGGACCAGAACCGTTTAGGGCTTTGTAATCATCATTTTAGAAACTAGTTAAAAAGTTAGTTATAAAGTTCTGGGTTAACATTTGAACTTGTTTGGTTAGTAGAAAGGTTTTTCTCTCACACATACTCTGTGCCAGAAATCATGTGAATGAAGAGCTTGGATAAATTAGTATTTGAGATACAAGCCCCAGAATCACCCAGCCAGAATGACTATTAGTCATGGTTTGCAGTGGCCATTCTGAGTGGGGAATTCATAGTCAAAAAAGTAACTTTTTGCATGAAAGGAAGTTTAAAATCATAGACTATCATCTAAATAGTTTTGTTGACATTTACCAATACTTATTCAACAAGTGCTGACATAAAGTCTAACATCCATAAAATCTGACTGGGATTGTCACCATTCATCATGTTTTAGACATTTTTTCTCAGATATATTACATATATGTTGACATTTCTTTACACTATACCTAAAAGATACACTCAATCATATGATTTTCCCATTGAATTATTGACCAATCTATAAAACCGTATTAGTCATGTTGGCTTAAAAAAAAAAAAAGAATTTTGTTGTTAAATGCCCTCTAGTCAAGTTCGGCTTGTTGTTGTTGTTGTTATTATTATTATTATTATTATTATTATTATTATTATTATTATTTACTGAATTTCTACGCTACCTTTCTCACCTCAGAGGTGAGAAAATCTGGCAAAAATTCAATGCCGCACAGACAAAGAAAAAAAACACATCCATCAAAGTACAAAGCAGTCTAAACATATAAGCAATTAAAACACTTATAGCAATCCCTTGAGTGAAAGATCTCCAAGTCACTCTGTAATCAACACACAGAGGGCATATATTAAGGACTTCATCAGACGGAGCTGGGGAAAGTCAGGGGAAATCATCTTCTTTGCATGTGGAATTGTCTTCTTTGCATGGCGTTCTGTCTTCCCCGTTGTTCTCCGACTTATGGACCTTCATCTGATAAGGTCCTTATATAGTTTAAGCATCCTCTATCCAGCATTCCAAAATCCAAAAGTAGCAATATGGGTGTCTGAGACAGTGACATCTTTACATTCTGATATTTCAGTGTATTCAAACTTTGTTTCGCAACTACATTATTAAAATATTGTACAAAATTACCTTAAGGCTATATGCATAACATGTATATGAAACTTGGATCTCATCTCCAAGATTTGGCATTATGTATGTACAGTAGAGTCTCACTTATCCAACATAAACGGGCCGGCAGAATGTTGGATAAGATAATATGTTGGATAATAAGGAGGGATTAAGGAAAAGCCTATTAAACATCAAATTAGGTTATGATTTTACAAATTAAGCACCCAAACATCATGTTATACAACAAATTTGACAGAAAAAGTAGTTCAATATGCAGTCATGCTATGTAGTAATTACTGTATTTACAAATTTGGCACCAAAATATCACGATGTATTGAAAACATTGACTACAAAAATGCGTTGGATAATCCAGAACGTTGGATAAGCGAATGTTGGATAAGTGAGACTCTACTGTATATGCAAATACAGATATTTAAAAATCTGAAATCCAAAACACACATGATCGCAAACATTTAAGATAAGGAATATTCAGCCTATATATCACTCATGTAAATAATCCATCAGAAGGTTGGTGTCAAACTATTTTTAAAACATCTCCAACCTATTCTGCCTCTTTTTAAAAGTTTACTGCAAATGCAAGTTACCTCTCCAATGTATTATTATAAGCACAATGTGTATTATATCATCATTAACGTGGATGAGTTGCTTAGTGTGAAAAACTATTTCTTAACATTTAGTTTAAAACATCAATGTACATAGTCTCTGAGGGTATGTCAATTTATATATGTTATGATCTTTTATTTGGAGCCAGCTAGGGAGAATATAATTCTTGATTCCTTCCAAATCATCCCCTGCCTTAAACAATTTAAGGAACATTCTCTGCCTTAAACAGCTCAAGGGACACTATATCATATATGCAGAAGGCACCTCCCAAAGGCTGGCATTTCAATATGTTCCCCCCCCCCCCAAGGGGTAATACAATTATACTGTTATGTTTTTAAAAAATAAAAATCAAGGGGAATTTTAATGTTTCTGAGTAGGGGAATGGATGTTTTACTTGGGTTAGTCATTAAAAAGCTGCCCTTGTATCTCAAAGCTTAGCAGTGGGTAGAAGTCTGATTCTTCACAGGTCCCTATGAAAGCAGACTGTCACCGTGACTCAGGGGCTTGTGTGTTAATTAGATCTTTCACTCCTGAGGACAGTGGTTCAAATGTGCGGGAGATGATAGGTGTCAGAAATTGGAGTGGGCTTTTTTTAACAGTGTAATATTATTTTTACCCGGAGGTGCAGGGAAAGTCATACAATATGTTGTTGGCATTTCTTTGCTATCATTTGTACGCATAAAACTATAATATTTCTGCAGGCTAGAAAATCAAAAGTGAATGTCAAAATGAGTTGCAAAGGCAATAGTGGTGAGGCTGAGCAGAGCGTTTTGGTGCTAATATCCAGCACGGTTACAAACACCCTCAGGAAAGCATGAGGGTGAGAAAATACAATATTGCCATTTCCCTAGCCTTAATTACTCCAATGAAACACAGGTAAGTGCAAAATAAAGGCGGGCACGAACACACCAAATTCACATGCCTCACTATGAAATCACAAATAGAGAACTCAGCAATTGCAGCTTGACATCAGCTACTTCCCAGAACTACTATTTTTAGAAACCAAACAGAAACAATTTTCCATTCTCTTCTTTGATACCACCAATTAACATGTTCTACTGCTCATGGCCACAGTACAATCACTGTTCATGTTTCCTTCCTTGTAATGAATAGTCCCTGTTCATAAAAAGACAGTACATCGGAGTCCGGGATGCTAAAAGCCTAACATGGCAAATGTAAGAATGAAAATACATCGTAATAGGCAACAGACAGGATCTAAAGAGTGGTTTTAAGTGTATCTAAAAGCTTGGAGAAGAGAATGATTCTGGGGAAAATGGAAGGAAAAAGGAAGAGGCCCGGGCTGTGGCGAAGGCTGGAGAGCAAGCCAGCTGCAACCAGCTGCAATGAATCACTCTGACCAGGAGGTCATGAGTTCGAGGCCCGCTCGGAGCCTATGTTTGTCTTGTCTTTGTTCTATGTTAAAAGGCATTGAATGTTTGCCTATATGTGTAATGTGATCCGCCCTGAGTCCCCTTTGGGGTGAGAAGGGCGGAATATAAATGCTGCAAATAAATAAATAATAAATAAGAGGAGTCGACTATGGGCAAGATGGATGGATGGATGATATCCTTGAAGTGACTGGCTTGACCTTGAAGGAGCTGAGGGTGGTGACACAGACAGGGAGCTCTGGCATGGGATGGTCCATGAGGTCTCGAATAGTCAGAAGCAACTGAACAAATAAACAACAACTCAGTGGTTCTCAAACTGTGGGTCGCCAGGTGTTTTGGCCCACAACTCCCAGAAATCCCAGCCAGTTTTATCAGCTGTTAGGATTTCTGGGAGTTGTGGGCCAAAACATCTGGGGACCCACAAATTGCGAACCACTGATCTAACTGGTTCTGCACTAACACCTACAAGTGTAACAGTCTGGTTTTAAGTCTCCCCTAATCTGCAAAAATATTTGTCCCTGTAACATCAGAACTCTAGATGTGAGTTTTTCAAGCAGATCTCCTTTGACATATAGAACTAGTACCATAGTCGTGGCGATTTGCCCATCTATCCTATCCAGATATTCGCAATGAACAAAGAATACAGATCCAGTCTCTCCTTAGAGAAAATGAGGTGTTTGCCTCAAGCAGCTGATGACAGGTGGTGCGGACAAGCAGTGACAGCCCCCTGGCAATTCCTCTCCGTTAGAAGACAAAGCTATGTGCACTATACTTCCTAAACTAGCCTACAGCTCTCAGGTGAAGGTTGAGGTGTTGTCTATTACAACTGTGGAATAAATTTAAACTGTCAGTTCAGTTAGGTTCTGTAGATAAAATGTGGATATGTGTCATCTTGTCCATCACCTTGAGTTGCAAAGTATCTTGAGTCAGTTCTAAAGGAATATAATATTTTAAATAATATAAGGAAAGATTTATGTATTCATGGTCTGTGTACTGTTCCAAGATGGAACTGGCTGCATTTTCCAGGCTCCCCAAGACTTTGTTTGCTGCCATAAAGTGACATACATCACTGCCATAAGATACCTTCCATGGTTGGTAAACTACACAGGACACAATCTAAAGTAGAGAAAAACATTTTAGGCATTTAGCTGGTGGGTTCCAGCACACCGTACTACAAACTGTAAAACCAGGTGCCTAAACAATTAATTCTAACTAGAATATCCCAAGGAGAACACTCCAGATCCTTGTTTGGCTAGATTGAGATGCACATATTTCCAAAGCAAGACTACTAGGTGATGGGATGTTATTCTCCCAATTATGAACTGCCAGGCTAAAGTTAATCTATCAGAATTTTCTTGTTATGTGCCATCAAGTTGACTTTGACCTTATGAATAAGAGACTTCAATGAACCCTGGTAATCAACAGTCCAGTCTTACAATTTCATTGCTGTATCCCCCCCTTATTAAATCAATCCTTAGCAATGTGGTATTTTGCTTCATCTGCCACTAAGTATTGTTATATTTGTCTCATTTTGTATACTAGTGAGAATTCAGGTTTAATTTGCTCTCTAAGGCCCTGTTTTCATTGTTCAGTGAGGTCACATTAACTTCAACTTATGGTGACCTCTAAGGACCTCATCCCATGAGGAAGGGAAAGTGGTGAGAATAATCTTTTTTCCCTTTTTTCGGTTATAAATTTTATTGCAAATATATGAGGAGTGGGAAAAGGTATAAGGGTGGATATAGAACAGGGAGGTGTCTTCATCCATTGTTATCTAATACAAAAAAGATTTCTATTGTGTTTAAAAAGAAAAGAGGGGAAAAATGAACATTTCTTTTCTAATTTAAAACAGAAGGATAGAAAATCAGGTATACAGTGTTTTGAAACAAAAGAGATAGAAAAGTTGAGAAATCTAAACTAGAAAGCCCTAACTAGCGCTTCCTGCCTTGTCTCTGCTGTCTTCTTCATAATCATAAAATCTATTCTTTTTATCATAAAACTTGTTATCTCAGATAGATTAACTTTCCAGGATCCCTTGGATATCATTGGAGATCCTGTTACTCTTGTCACTAACTTCTCTATGTATTTTTTTATTATACCTACATCCCTGTGCTGCTAATTTTCCATTGATACTATAGAAAACCCAATATTTTCATTTTCTTTTCTTCTTTTAAATAGTCAAAAAAAAGGCTGCCATTCTTCTTCAAATCTGTAAAGATCTGGCAATTGAGCAAGCCTAGTCAGTTTGTCCATCTATTAGATTTCTTCTTCTTTACTGTAGTGTTTAATTTTGATCTGTTTATAACAGTGGTTCCCAACCTGTGGGTCCCCAGGTGTTTTGGTCTACAACTCCAAGAAATACCAACCAGTTTACCAGCTGTTAGGATTTCTGGGAGTTGAAGGCCAAAACATATGAGGACCCACAGGTTGAAAACCACTGGTTTGTAAGTAAAACAGATAATATATTCACCCCCCCCCCCATACAATGTACTTTTGTTCATTTCTACAGTAATACCCCATGTTCCAAGCTATGACATGGCCATGTGTAGTCTCTGACCATATTACTTTCTCTTTTAAAAAAAATTAAAATGGTGAAACCTCAGAATTGCAGCAGTCCAAAATCTAGGTCTAAACAGAGGGAAAATAGAGCTACAGTGGACTTGTAATATATTTAAATTGTGCAATTCTTGAAGAAGAAGTCCCCTCGGGTGAGAAGGCGGGGTAGAAATAATAGAAATAAATAATTTTTTAAAAAACATACTGTAAAAGTTGGGTTGTTCTATGTCTTTCGGGTTGTGTGGCCATGTTCTAGAAGTATTCTCTCCTGACGTTTCATCCACATCTATAGCAGGCATCCTCAGAGGCTGTGTGCCACACAGCCTCTGAGGATGCCTGCCATAGATGTAGGCGAAACGTCAGGAGAGAATACTTCTGGAACATGGCCACACAGCCCAAAAGACATACAACAACCCTGTGATCCCGGCCATGAAAGCCTTCGACAACACTGTAAAAGTTTCATGCAAGAGGATTATTGGTGAGAGAAGGAGCATTGAGGCACATTTCGAAGCCATCTACAGGAACACCCACACTTTGATGTCACTACAATGAGATAACAGTTCCCATCCCATGTTAAAATAAAGGCCTATAGCCATTTCTGCATGAATCGTGAGTTCTGAAGATGATTGTGCCCCGACTCCAAAACCTCTAGTTCTACACACTTTAAAAACAATTTAAAGATGGAGTCCCACAAGAAACCACCAAAAGTAGTTTTGTGTCATATAATGGGCTCCATGGGATTCCATATTTAAGCTGTTTTTAAAGTGGATAGAAATGCAATGGACTCCGTGTGTGATGAAGTCCCAAGTCACCCTATCATCAACAGTCCTGCTCAGGTCTTGCACATGCAGGACCATGGCTGGATTGTGCTCGAGTCTATTTATCTGAAAAATTGTCTTCCTCTTTCCCTACTGCTCTCTATCTTACCAAGTATTCCTGTATTTTCTAGTGATTCATATCTTTTCATAACTCTTGATTCAAGATCTACTAAACACAAAATGGCCCTGTCGGCTGCCAACATTAAATCAATATGCTAACAAGAACTCTCGAACCCAAGGATGGCAGGGTTCATACCCACTACATATGGTCTGCTAAGAACCAACATAAAAACTGATAAAAGGGAATGTCAGGACAAGCAGCAAAAATCATTGCTGATATACTAAATGGCATTTACTGTGAATTATGACAAAAAAGAGAACATATTAAGTAAGTCTAAAAATGTTGAAAATCATTTATAGATCATAACCAATGATGAGAGATTCTTCCTGCCTTGTCAAAGCAGTCCAATGGACAGATCAGTTTGCTGTGGGAATTTCTCACAGATGGCTTGTTTCCTAGTTCATGTCGAATGACTATCACTCTGTCGGTCTGTTTCCAGGTACAATTCAAAGTGCTGGTTGTAAACACCCATATAGCCTAAGCCCTGGCTATATGATAGTCTGGAGGTCCCCATGTGAGCCTGTTTGGTCCTGAGATCCATAGGAGACACCCTTCTCTTAGTCCCACTACCTTCAAAGACACATTTGGTAGTGATGCAAAACAGAAACTTCTTGGTGGCTGCAAGAACCTCCTTCCTGGAGAGACCAGAACAGCCACCTCCAGGCTGTCATTCCATCAGCAGCAAAAACATTATCATTCTGGGAGACTTTTAAAAGTTTTAGAACTGAAAAGAAAAGGACACTTGAGGATGCCATATTGTTTATGTTCAGTGGTGGCCTTCTCAGTGGTGTCCCCCACCACTGGGAGATATTAGGCAAGCCCCCACATTGTCCTCCTTTTGCAGGGATTTGAAAACCTGGATGTTTCAGCTTGCATTTAATAATGCCTAGTCCCTAGTTATAAATGCCCAGTCTCTAGGTTCCCTAATATTACTTGGCTCTCTGGAGTTCATCCAGTACTCAGCTCTATGATACACTACTGTATTTGCACTATCCCATGCCCGGCCCTTTTATAGCCTGGTCATGTCCAAGTTTGTTGATTATTGTTTTGATTGAGCATTATGCTGCTGTTTTATATTCTAATGTTTTATTTAATTGTATTTTATCTGGACTGTTATTATGTTATTTTAATTATGTTTTTGCTTTGATGGATTGTTTGTATTTCTACTAGTGTTTTGTGGGCATTTCACCCCGTAAGTAAGCCACCCCGAGTCCCTTCAGGGAGATGGTGGTGGGGTATAAAAATAAAGTTATTATTATTGTTGTTGTTGTTGTTATCATTATTAAATGTATTTTAATTGCTTTAATACTCTGAATTATTTAATTCTATTCTAATGATGGTAATTATATATTTTAGCTTTATTTTCCTTATTTTAAATTGTATGCTACCTTGACTTCAAATTTTGGGGCGAAAGGCAGGGTATAAATAAAGTTAATAACAGCAACAGCAAATGCCAAGATCTAGTTATATTTCCACATTTAGTGGTGTACTTCTGTATCCTCCTTTGTTTTAGAAATTTAAACTCACTGCCAACTCTTTCTAATCAGTGTATCCTTCAGTCTAGGGGTCCCCAAACTAAGTCTCGCAGACCCCTCCAAGGTCATTTACCCACCCTAAATTTCAGAATTAGGGTTGTCCTAAGTCTGAAACAACTTGAAGGCACACAACAACAATCCTAATTAACTTGAATATGGCATTGGCCAAAAGCAGGCCACACTTCCAATTAAAATACTGGTAAATTGATGTTGGTTCAAGTTTTTCTTAATTTTAAATATTCTGTAGTTATTTCAATATTATTTTTGCACTACAAATAAGATATGTGAAGCATACACAGGAATTTGTTCATATTTTTTTCAAACTATAATTAACGTGACTATGTCATCAGCCAAAAGCAGGCCACACTTCCCATTAAAGTACTGGTAGGTTTATCTTGGTTAATTTTTTTCTTATTTATTTATTTATTTATTTATTTATTTACAGCATTTCTATTCTGCCCTTCTCACCCCGAAGGGGACTCAGGGCGGATCACATTACACATATAGGCAAACATTCAATGCCTTGACATAGAACAAAGACAAGACAAATGCAGGCTCCGAGCTGGCCTCAAACTCAGAGTGATTGGTCTCAGCTGGCTGCTCACCAGCTTGCGCCACAGCCCGGGCCTAATTTTAATTTCTTAATTTTAAATATTGTGTAGTTCTTTCAATATTATTTCTTGCACTACAAATAAGATATGTGAAGTGTGCACAGGAATTTATTCGTTGTTTTGTTTTTGTTTTTTCAAACTATAGTCCAGCCCTCAAATAGTCTGAGGGACCGTGAACCAGCCCTTTGTGTTAAAAGTTTGAGAACCCCTGCTTCAGACTTATTCTCCGTTAAATGTGACTAATTTTGGATCCAACCCATTCTTACCATGAATATAGATATTCACATTTGCCATATCCAGGAGAAGAGTATCCATGCCATTAAAGAAGAGAAAAATCTTCATGAGAATGCCACAAATGGCCAATTTTAATGCTTTCTAACCACAACAAAATGCAAAAACAAGACCCAGAATGATTTGCCATACAATTGCCAACACAAAAGCTATCAAATCATCACTAAGACTAGTGCCAATGATTAGTATGTATCAGTACAGATCACACTGTTCAAAAGATTGGAAAGGTCACTCAACAAACAGCAGGAGTGAATTACTGTTTCTCCTACTGTGAAGCAGACGGCCCCATTCAGGGATATAGCTACAGGGGAGCAAAAAGCAGGCATTCCCTCCCTCCAATCCTTGTCTGCATTAGAATTCTGCTCCCTAAATGAAATTTTCTTGCAGTTCCCGGATTGCTAATATATCAGTAACTAAGAACTTCACTTGAACATTCAAAAATACAGTTAGGCATGCAAAGAAAAAAGAGCAAGCACAATTCTCAATGGAATGTGATCACAGAAAATATAAAAATGGCTATGCTTGACATTCCAAGACTGACAAAAATTCATTAGAGGCAAGGATTCTTACATGGGGGTAATGCTCAGATTTTGCCCCTCCTGTGGCTATATTCCTACTGTAGTCTGACAAACCTTTATCACACACCTTCACTCTCCCCGCTCAAAAGTCCCAGCAAGGAAATATTTATTTCTGCCCCATGGTATAATTTCACATATTCAAGTCTTTGCGATGCAGTGATGCAGTCTTAAATAGCTTCTTGGATCATAAGTCTGGAACCAAGCAAAGGCTAAGAATCCAAGAGTGAATCACCTCGAATGTCTTTCTAACTGTATCATAGATTTCACTTTCTTCACAAAGAGAATTCAAGCTATTAACCTCAATGCATTAATTTAGCCAACAGAGAGTTAGTTTCTGCTGGAACAATTTCATTCCTTTATTATAAACAGCTTTGCTAATAAAAATCTGACAAGCAGAAAGTACAGGTTTCAGCAGTTCAATGATGCTAGGAAAAACGGTATTTAAAATGGAGATACAGTGCGACCACTGTATCCACAAGGCACACGTTCCAAGACCTCTGTGGATACCTGAAATGGTGGATAACAGCGAACTCTATAAATTGCCTAAAGTTGGAAACCTACCAAAGAATAATACTGGAGGACCCTGAGAGGCTGACAGACACTTCTGGGAGTGGGAATGTATTTGGAGATTAGATAAATGAAACCATGGAAACCATGTTGCTGTTTTTTTTAAAAGATACAGCTTTGTATCTTTACATCATTGAACTGTGGAAGTAACAGGAAAGAATGCCCATGCTACATAGGTTCCCATTATATGAAAAAAATAAAGCATTTACCAGAGTTAGAAAGTGTTTGCTCTAGGTCTCTGAACATATATTCCATGCTATTTTAGTCATACACAAATGTACCGATTTGTATGACAACCATACAATAGCTCCTTTACCTTCTGTGGTCTTAGTCTATGTCCCTATCACTATTCCTCTTTTGTTACTTTTTGTAATTTTGCTTCTTATATGTTTGAAAAGTGAATGTCACTTGTCACCAAATCATGCTTCTTTCATATTAGACCACTACAGAAAGTTTGTCAGAATCTATCAGTCAAATCATCTCCATTAGTTTCATCAAACCATATTGTTCTCTTTGTGTTATCCACATTATGCAGGGCCATTTTATGCTTTACAGTTCAGAATGCCCGTTGACTCTATGGAGAGATATACAGATCTGGGCCAATCGTAGGTCTTTCCTGTATATTCATGGAGAATAGACTGAATCTATGGTGCCATGTTCAGAGTCAAATATGAAAAGAGAAACAACGTGCATTTAGTGCAGCAACAAAAATTGAAAGCAACCCTGTATCTAAAAGCCTTCCTATTCAGAGATCGGAAGGTGTGACCAGGGATCAAAAGCTTAAAAGTTGTGATACAATACCAACACATATTTCCACACAAGTATGTTTTTGATAACAGACTTGGCTGGCTTAAAAGAAAAGTTACATTTTGAATATGTACTACAATGAATTAAAGGCAAACATTTCACATTTCACACTTTGAAACCTATTTACAACTATTAATGTTGCAAGTCGCTTCTGGTTGTGAAAAAAATCAGCCATCTACAAAGACGTATGCTGACATTCACCGCCCAAGCAGGGAGCTTTGAAATGGTTAAACAGAAGCTCTCCAAAGCTTTAGGTGCTCTTACTGCCTATTACATGGAAAACCAGCTGATTCCTAATCTATCTAAAACACAGGTGTGTGCTTTTCACCTTAATAACAGACAAGCATTTCAAGCTCTGAGGATTACCTGGGAAGGAATCCCACTGGAGCATTGCAGCACACCAAAATACTTGGGAGTTACCCTCGACTGTGCTCTGACTTACAAGAAGCACTGCTTGACTATCAAACAAAAAGTGGGTGCTAGAAATATCATACAAAAGCTAACTGGCACAACCTGGGGATCACAACCAGACACAGTGAAGACATCTGCCCTTGCACTTTGCTACTTTTGCCCAGCATGGAACACATCTAAGTTAAGTTAAGTTAAAAGAATGAATGTGGCTCCTAATGAGACATGCTGGATTATCACAGGATGTCTACACCCCATACCACTGGAAAAATTATACTGTTTAGCCTGTGTTGCACCATCTGACATCCACTGGAAAGTAGCAGCCAGTAATGAAAAGACCAAGGCAGTGACATCTCCAGCCCATCCTCTGTTTAGATATCAGCCAGCACGCCAGCACCTTAAATCAAGAAATAGTTTTCTAACATCTACAGAGATGCTTGCAGGAACACCTCAGCAAACAAGAGTCCAAAAGTGGCAGGCTAAAACCCAGAACCTCAATTCATGGCTGATGCCGGATGAGAAACTCCCTCCTGGACATACAGAAGACTGGGTGACTGGGAAGGTGTGGAACCAACTGCGCTCTGGCACCACGAGATGCAGAGCCAACCTTAAGAAATGGGCCCACAAAGTGGAGTCCACAACATGTGAGTGTGGAGAAGAGCAAACGACAGACCACTTACCACAATGCAGCCTGAGCCCTGCCACATACACAATGGAGGACCTTCTTATAGCAACACCAGAGGCACTCCAAGTGGTCAGCTACTGGTCAAAGGACATTTAGTATAATGCCAAGTCTTTAACTATGTTTGTGTTACAACTGTACAACTGTACCCTCAGTTCGTTTCTGACACAATAAATAAGCTATTAATGTTGTTCTTGATGCACTTTGCAGGCCACTAGTCCATAAAAGGACAATGTGTGGAGACAAATTGTCTTTTTTACATATTTCAGGAAAATGAAAACTGTAACTTTCCATTAAATTGTTTGGCAGATATAATACTGTAGATAATAAAACAAGACTATGATATAGACCAGGGGTCCCCAAACTTTTGAAACAGGGGGCCAGTTCACGATCCTTCAGATTGTTGGAGGGCCGGACTATAGTTGGCCACCGAGCAATAATAATAATAATAATAATAATAATAATAATAATAATAATAAAGAAGGTTGGAAGAGAACCTTTGGGCCATTGAGTCCAACCCCCTTCTGCCTTTGTGCACCCCTGACAGATGGCCACCCAGCCTCAATGTTAATAATAATAATAATAATAATAATAATAATGCGATTTTGTGATACAAAATCCAGCATATCTATCTTGTTTGCTGTGTCATACAACATCGTTGTGTCAATAATAATAATAATAATAATGGTTGTAAGAGAAGAAGAGACCTCTTGGGTCATTTAGTCCAAACCCCTTTTGTCCTTGTGCTGTGAGGGCCAGATAAATAGCTTCGATGGGCCACATCCGGCCTCCGGGCCTTAGCTGGGGACCCCTGATATAGACCAATGAATTGACCCTCCATTACTTTAAATTCATGAAGAATATCTGGTAACAGTTTTATATATTTTACACACACACACACACACACACACACACACACACACTTCATGAATGTACTTACTCTTTCTCTGTCACAATGTAACCGTATTCCTCTTCCTTAGAAGACTTTGCATCTAGCTGGAGGCCTTCTCCCATCTTTTTTCTAGTTTCCTCATAAGTGCTTTCATCCTGAATCAAAGTATTCTTAATCCAATGATGAAGCTCAGTCAGCTCTTTAGAGTTAGCTTCTGATTCATCTTTCTTTTCAGCTATCAGTTCCCTTGAGAATGTTTCACTCTTCACGTTTTCAATCCCAGCCTTCACTTCCTCAGAGGAAGAGGAGAGATCTAAATCCTCAGATTTCTTTATCTCTGTTTTGAACATCTCTTTAGGCAAAGGCTCCTTAGGCAGGTTTCCAGCTGCCACATTCTCATTCAGGAAATCGTGTAGTTTTGTACCCATATGTTGCTCCTACAATAAAAACAACAGACTGGGTATTTCTGCTTCCCAGCATACACATGGATTAAAAGTAATACAACCGTATGTAATTCACAAATTTAGTCCTATGAATTCCACAGACTAACATTGCGGTGATGAATTGATAATTCCATATTAAAAACATGTTATTACCTGTTTGTTAAGAGTTGAGAATGGAAAGCATTTTAGACTAAAGTATAATTCCTACAATTCTTAGACCATAATGATTAAAAAGGCTGCTGTGAGTTTTCCAGACTGTATGGCTATGTTTCAGAAGCATTCTCTCCTGACGGTTCGCCCACGTCTATGGCAGGCATCCTCAGAGGTTGTGAAGTCTGTTTGTTGGAAACTAGGCAAGAGAGGTTTTTATATATCTGTGGAATGTCCAGGGTGGGAGAAAGAACTCTTGTGTGTTGGAGGCAAGTGTGAATGCTGCAATTGGCGACCTTTGATGAGCACTGAATGGCCCTGTAGCTTCAAAGCCTGGCTGCTTTGAAGACCCACTAAGAAAATCCAACAAATGCTACGTTCAACAAAAGAGAAGAGGGATCCTCTCACCTCTGTAGGATTCTACCATATACAATGCAGCTGTGGACAAGAGAACATAGGGATCACCAAATGCAGTACTGCCCAAACATGAATCAAGGAACATGAAAGGCACTGCAAACTAACTCAACCAGAGAAGTCAGCCATAGCAGAGCACCTGATGAACCAACCTGGACACAGCGTAATACTGGAGAACTCAGAAATGCTGGACCACTCTAACAACCACCATGTCAGACTACACACAGAAGCCCTTCAAATCCAAAGCATGTGGACAACTTCAACAGAATGGAGGAAACCATGAAAATGAACAACATCTGGCTACTAGTATTAAAAAAACCTCTAAAATCCGGACAGTAAATAAAAAACAACACATAGCAAACGTGAATTGCAGACAGGAAATAATCAGGACCAGCTAACACCTCAGAACAAAGGATTCCCCCAGGCAGGCTTTGAAGCTGCAAGGCTATTCAATGCTAATCAAGGTGGGCAATTGCAACATTCACACTTGCCTCCAACAGACAAGAGTTCTTTCTCCCACCTTGGACATTCCACAGATATGTAAACCTCACTTGCTTAGTTCCCAACAGATCTCTCAACCTCTGAAGAAGCCTGCCATAGAAATGGGCGAAACATCAGGAGAGAATGCTTATAGAACATGGCCATATAACAGAAAATTCACAGCAACCCAATGATTCCAGCCATGAAAGCCATCAACAAAAAATTTAAAAAGGCATGTTTGTATTTTTCCTGAAATTCAGTTTTTAATGCTGTTGCTCTCCTTCTTGCAAAAGTCTCTGTATGTTAAAACAACAAAGAAGTCCTTCAGGGTATGCCCTTGAAACCTAAAACATGAGCATCCTTTATATGAGCTTACAAAATGAAAGTTAGATTTTATATATAAATACTTATTTAATATTTAGCTGTGGTGTAGTTTGAACCCATTAATACCACTAACATACAATTTTTAGTGCTGACGGCAAATGGCACTGTGAATTTATCGTCTCATGATAAACAGATGATTGCATTGATTTTCAGGGAAGAACAACAGCCACGGTAACAAAGTTAAACATTCGCCTCATAGACTAAAATAGGAGGAATGGAAGACTGAGCTGCATGACTTCACCAGTTGGAGTTCACATTACCCTCTTCTAGATACAATTTCAAACATTAATGTTTGCATCATATTTAATTGATGCTATTTTAAGAGAACCTGTCCATTCCATTTAAGAACTATCTGATGAGATATTGATGATTCTCCAGATGGATAGTTTTATTGGAAACAAAATAATTCTGCACATCGTCCAAGTCATTTAGATTAATGTGTCTGATATATACATGGTACTACAATTCTAATCCCACCCCTTGGTTCATATTGAATGTGCTAACATCTTTATGAGTGTAGCCATATAACCCTAAGTAAAGTATTTACTGAGTAAAGTGTGCATTTAGTTCTGCTGAATTGTTGAACAATCAAGTCAGTGGTGACAAACTAAGGCAGACTTAGGTGCACTTATATCATCTGAAATAAATGGATTTATGTACTAAAAGTTTACATAGGGGAACCTATAAGACTGTAGACAAGAAGGAAACAGATATTAATTTAGAGCCTATGATACCTTTATATGTACTATTTAAATAGAAGACTGTAACCCCCTAAAGAAAATATATTATCTGAGAAATGATTATGGAACACTAATAGCTAGAAAGTATTGCACTCTACGAAGCAAAACACTTACAAATGTATATCTATTTGAATAAACAAATAAATAATGAACAATGTTTAACAATGTCTAAACTAGATATTTAAATTACACTTATCACAGTCTGCATCACCAGTACATTTAGTGCAATATGAATATTTCTCTAAACCTACAACTTACCTCCTTCTTGTCTGTGGCACCTTTATTCCATGTTCCCGCATCTGTAGAAACATAAAAAACCATGCTTTGGAACATAAAACATCATATTTAATACAGACACTGCTTTACTTTCTGTAGACTGCACTCTTTTTATTGTACATTAAACATTAAGATGTTGTAGTTGGAAGAGGAAAGTAAAAGCATAGATCAGGTTTGTCACTTTGACTCCAGCTTGCTTTGACAGCTTGCTAATGGAAGATCAATGGAAGCGGTGGTGTAAGAGTGCATTATATTAATTAGTTCAATAGTATGTCCGAGGAATGTACCTCTGCTTACCAGCACCTTAAAATAATCAATATGATGTCATCTTCTAGTACAGAAAAATGTTTACAGTAATAAATGAAGAATAGATTTACAGCTGATGCACTTTTAAGGGAAAATGGAGCTATCTGTGTTCTGAATTTTTTTAATTTAAGACAGACAGAAATTACGGTTTCCAGGCTACAGTGGCAACACATTAGTAAGTATTGAGATACAGGAGTGCACTCTCAAGTTAGGAACAGGAAAATTTGGGAATATGTCGCTGTGATGTATTTGGATTTTAATGCATCTTGGTTAAGTTTTCCTCTGTGGCTTTCAGAAAAAGTAGATAAGAGAGCCCTTCAAATCGTATTTCCATTACAGAAATATACAAAGAGAGGGAAGAGAGGGGAAGGAAGGGGGAAATAACAATCTCTTACACTTTTAATGTAAGAGATAGAAATGCAGATGTTCCATCTACTCCTAATCCATGAACTCTGGATTTAAATGCAGGATTAACCAGTTAGTTGGGATAGATCAGTGGTTCCCAACCCGTGGGCCACAGCCCAGCAGTAAGCCGCAAGAATCAAAATCTGGTCCGCAAACCTCCTTCCTCTTTATTTATCTAATTTTTAATTTTATTTCCGTTCCTTTCCACAGAGCTGACCATTGCATTGGATAGACCACATCAGCTCTAGATTATTAAATATGGTTTTCTGTGACTACTGGATGGCATTTGTTCTATATCAGCAACTAGAGCTGATGTGGATTATTATTTATTTATTTATTTCTCACATTTATATCCCGCCCTTCTCACCCGAAGGGACTCAGGGCGGCTTACAACAGTGGCAACAATTAGATGTCCATACAAAACAATATAAAACACCACATAAAACAGTTAAAACTATTAAAATACATTATGAATTAAAAATATACATTTCAAACATAAAATCAGATCCGTCCTTCCTCATGCTTTGTCCATAGTTCAGTACGTGCAATTTTCTGAATCAGAACCCCAAATAACCAAATCTAATCTAAAGTTGACCAAAACCTGATTTGTAACCCTTTTGGTACTATTGTTGGAGAGTGATCCCTGGGTCCAGTGGCCCCCAATCAAGTTGTCCCTGCTCAAAGTGGTCCCTGGTAAAAAAAAAAAAAAGGTTGGGAACCACTGGGATAGATGATATATAGAACATTTCAGAAAGTACAAACTTGTGGAACTTAGGGTACTTCCAGATAGCACTGAATCGTGGGTTTTCCATGAGGGGTAAAAAAAAAAACCCGAAACTTGACAGCTGGTCCGCACACAGACCTGTTGATCCTGAGATTTCTGCCTGCAACATTCAGACTTGCTGCTTCATTACAACTGAAAAATCTCTCGTTTTTAGAGCTTCGTAACGATTCCTCCCGTGTTTTCAGGGGAGGTCATCTAGCCACCTGCCATTTTGAACCGGGAGCTCCTGAGATAAAGTTACTGTGTAGATGGGCTCTGAGAATCATGAATTCCCTCAAAAAGATGAGGTCTAGGTTTGCCCTATTATCATGGATGCTGAATTAGCTGCTTATAATAAATATGTAATTGACACTTAGTAGGTGGATCCAAATTTAGCCATAACGTATTTAAATTCACCAATTTCAAAGAGCCTATTCTTAAGTACAATTACTATTTTTAAAGCACTGTATAATAATTATGTTGTATTAGTACAAGGATGGGCAGCCAAGTGGATTCAGAAGCTGTACACACACATAAACAATTTCTCAGTTCCTGGACCTCCGTAGACCATACACACTCCTGCTGGGAAAAGCAAAAAGAACCAAAATGGGGTTGCAACCAAAACAAATATTGGAGTATACCATCTTTCAGGCCAGAAGAACCTTGATGGCTTCTAGAGGATTAATTCTCCATTTTTAGTCATGTTTTTAAAGGCTGGCGGTCCTTGGGGGTCTGACAGGGCCCCAGAGGTTGGTCAGAAAGAATTAAGGGTCACATAATAGCTCTCACAGTGCACAATTTCCATGCCCAAAATAGTCTGATTTACTAATCTAACATAAAACCTTATTTAAAATGCCTTCAGATGTGACAGCATTGTAAAACTAATGGACCCTGAAACAATTCCTGAGTTAAACAAAAAAATCTTGCCTATCCCAGAAGCTGGAGTTACGTTTTAAACTATATTTAGAACCTGATATAAAATTAAAATTCTCTATAAATCAAGATTGTAATGGAAATTAGAATGGAGCTGATTCTCTATAAAATTAAAATTAGAATAAAAATGGCTATATAATATGCGCAAGCTCTCAATGTGTACGTCTTCTGAATTAGGGAGATGTAAGTGGTAATTGCAAGAATAGCTCAAAATAATTTTAGACCAAAGGAGCCATTTTTGCACCAGCCTGATTATCTGGAACAAGTTGCAACAGCCTGATAGCCCTCTACCCACTTTATGAACACAATATAATTATGGGAGCAAAGCAGCCTGTAAGGGCCTGTGAAATAGACAGGATTAAGGCAGTTGTAGAGTGTGATTCAAAGGCCAAGCAGTGAAGCAGGTGAGAAAATATATTTTTCTTCTTTGCAATTGTTTGCAACACTGCTTTTATCGAAAGCCTTTAGAAATTAAAATAAAGGAAAGCTGATTTTTTTTAACATAGTACCTTGCATGTGATGACCTTTATTCATTAATCCCATTTCATAATCATCGCCTTTCCCTACTGAATCCACACCCTTTTCTGCTCTGTCTCCTTCAAGCTTCCCAGCAGCATTTTTCTTTTCTTCATCAACATCAACAGCTTGAATAGCATCAGCAATGATATCAGCCATCTCATCCAGCTCTGGAGGGTTCAACTTATCTACATCCACATGATATTTCTTTAGGTCTCTCAGAACGTCTTGAATAAATATTTCTTGGGAAGGGAGAAAAAACTTGATTACTCATAAAAAGTATAATGCTGTTGCAAGGGAAAGAGAAACAAAGCATCAGTCTCAGAAGGAGCTAGTTAATTATCTATCAGTCCTGACTACCTTATTCAGTGCTAATCTGTATTCAAATATATATCCTAAAAACTACAGTAGTTTTTTTTCTTATTCAAATGTGTTTACTGAATTGATTCAACTTTTATTAATTTTTCAGGATATCTTCTTATACAAATCAGCAATTAAATCACTTGTCTCAGTAGGCAAACAAATCCCTGGTTTAGGATAAATTGGTGGTGAAATATGTCCTGAGTTAGATAGTCCTACTACGTTATGGCACAGGGCTTTAAGTGGGCAGCCCTACATTTCTGTTGACTGCAGAAATTTGGGGAATGTAGTTTAGGGCAGGGCCTTTTGAATTCTCAGCTACAGAGGTTCTCACCTTCCCAAACTACATTTCTAAGAATTCTGTAGGTGGTAGAAATGTGGGGCTGCCCGCTTTAAAGCCCTGGTATCATAATGTGTATAGACCAATAAGGTTCAATAGAGATACCTATTTATCTACACTTGCATGTACACTGCTCGGAACTTTCTAGAGCCATTACATAAGATTTTTGTCAGTAACCCCATGCATCCTTAGACACCTCATCCCCTCACTTCCTGCCAAAACTCTCAGTTCTATAAATTCCAAAACAGCAGCTTCTAAGGATGTAAGGAGAAGCAGAACCCAATGTAGGAAGGATTGTCACAGGTTGAGTTCAAGAGAATTGTAGCTTATTGCTCATGACATGAATTGGTACATGTCATTCAGACTGAGAAACCCGGAGCATATCTACACCGACCATTTATTGTGTATGGCGGCCTTGACCCATGCTAACCAAAGTAACAGGATACTCTGAATTCTGACCCAGAATTTGGACTATCCCATGACTTTTGGATGGTTTCAAGACAGAACTGACTGTAATCATTTTCACTGCCATTGTGTGTTTCCCAGTCTCAGGCAGCCCCAGGACACGGGATAGCACTTATCATCCCTTCCTGTTCTCCATGACATGGTGGTCTCTGGACATGACATATGTCCTGCCACTTCACTATCACCTGCAGTGAAGTTGACCAAGGTGATGACCAGTCCTTACCTATTCTACTCCAAGCACATACAAGGTGCAACTACACAGGTGACTCCAGACAGTTGATTCCAAACTAACATAACCTGTATTTTTGGTGGATTTTTCCTCTACAAATTTAGTTTAATTCTGGCACTACAGAGTTGGTTGCCCAGCAAAAACTCAGGCTGCTGAAAAATAAGCTCTGAATATAACTCTGCCATTTCACTTTCTCTTATTTCCAACTCACTTTCTTTCCTTTCCCTTTATCAGGTCTTATCTCTCCTGTCTCCTTCCCTGGGTTCCATAGTCCCAATCTCAAACGAAATGAAAATAAAGGGTAAGAACTCAAACTGGAGAAAATGAATGGCCAACAGCCCTGCTCCAGAGTTCACTAAAAGACTCTCGGCAGGTCTTTCTGGTTCATTAAATAATGTGAAGATAGAGAAACTGCCTGCCTTCTCTGAAGTGTATTGTTTTTCACTCTGGGCATTCACTAGGATGCTTCCCATAAAAAAAAACACTTCCTGGAGATAAGCTTCTTGTTAAAGGTGAGTGACATCTCAGGAAAAACACAACACTGCTATTATACAACCACTGTCCATGAGAGCCAAAAGGTCAAGAACGACCACAGACCCAAGTGTCAGCAGTTTTGAAAAGTGTGCTAGATTTGATATGTTAGAAGACACATTAACCTCTAGAAACTGGACTGAATTCATGGCAGGAAGCTAAGAAAGATACTTGGTTGGTGAACGGAAAGAACAAAAATATTTATGAGACTGAAAATTTAAAATATCCTGTGCCGCTGAACCCAAACCTATAGAACAAAAAAATAAAGTATTCTATGCATGTTTATTTAAACACCCAATATTGTATCCAAACATGGTATCTCAGGATACGCTACGTCTGTGAAAGACAAACTATTGAGTTTCAATACATTTTACCGCACATTGTTCTCTGTAAGTGTTAAGTAGCTATTTCTGCAGACGCCTGCTAAGCAAGGTGAAAAAGGACAGTGCATGATAATGAAATCAGCATGGGCTTAGTTTGTTCTAGCAGCAGTCCTGTCCCAGAGATGCTCAGTGTCACCTGGACTTGTGTTTACACTAAAATGTACTTTTTGAAACCTATTATCAGGCAGATGCCTCACCATGAAGGCTATTATAGTTCTATGGGAATATATGCATTGGCTTTACCTCTGATTACATTGCAACACTTCTCAATAGATTTTGTACTTTGAATGGGGAAAACAACCAGGAGAAGACTGTAAGAAGAGGCACATCAAAACACAGTGTATATTAAATTTCAGGTTTCTACAGGGGATTAGAATGACATCTGCAAGCTATCAATTTCCTAAAGAGTAGCTGTGTTAGTTTGTAAAAACAAAAACAATATAAATCCTGGTGGCACCTTTTGTTGTGATGTACCTTCAAGTCACTTCCAATTTATGGTGACTCCAAGGTGAACCTATCACAGGGTTTTCTTGACAAGACTTATTCAGAAGACGCTTGCCCTTCCCTTCCTCTGACACAGAGAACCCTGGACTCCAGAGTCATAGTCCTATGTTGGGTCCTAAGACTAATACAGTAGAGTCTCACTTATCCAACACTCGCTTATCCAATGTTCTGGATTATCCAATGCATTTTTGTAGTCAATGTTTTCAATATATCGTGATATTTTGGTGCTAAATTTGTAAATACAGTAATTACAACATAATCTTACTGCATATTGAACTACTTTTTCTATCAAATTTGTTGTATAAGTTATAACATGATGTTTTGGTGCTTAATTTGTAAAATCATAACCTAATTTGATGTTTAATAGGCTTTTCCTTAATCTCTCCTTAATATCCAACATATTCGCTTATCCAACATTCTGCCGGCCCGTTTACGTTGGATAAGTGAGACTCTACTATACAAGTATTATATGGGCTTCTTGGATTAGAGCCCATTTCATCAGATGTATACAATGTTCTTCCAAATTTCATGGAGAGAATGACAAAATCATGCATCTTTGATAGATGTTGATGAACTTGACAAAACCTGCGCATCTGACAAAACCTCTAGTCTAGAACACTATATGAACACTCATACAAAGATTCCTTACCATCTACAGGAGTTAGAGGAACTCTCAAAGCACTCTGAACAGAACCAGATGCCAGTCCAGATCCAGGTCTCCGTAGGAATGGTGGCCACATTTCAAAATCTCCTGCTTTTTCTTTAAACAGTTTTCCATCAAGATGGTCAATCTGAGAAGGTTTCAACCTATAGGAGGATGACTCTTTAGTCCTGCTAACAGATGCACCACCACCAAGATTTTTTGCTTGCACCTTCTGAGTGATGTATGCATGTAATGCTGCCAAAAGAGCCTTTCGGTCAAATTGTTCTTCGGGTTTTAGTGGGAACTTATCCATCTGTGGCTGACCGAAGGTCCTCCCTGGGAAGTTTCCAATATATTTTGAATGAGCTGCTGCTGGGCGGGTGAGAGTTGATGTTTTTCCTTTAGAATTCTGCACCATGTAATTGATAATGTTGTCAGATGGGATGTTATCAGTCTAGAAGAAAAGGGCAAGTTCTATTAGAAATATTCTTACGCAAATCCCTTCTAAACAGTCAATATGTGAACAGTATAAGAATATAGAATACTAATGCTTCTGTTTTAACTATATGCTCAGACAGGAAAGCAATTCACATTAGCTTATTCCAAGATGGATTTTGCAAATTATAACTATGTATGCTGCTTACCCTTTTGCTTATTTGGACTGTTTCACGGGGAAATTATTCATCTGATTCTCTCCTATATATTTTCCATATACTGTCTATGCAAGGGCTAAAATATGCTCTTAAAAATTCTTAAAGACTACAAGCAGTCCCCAAGTTACAAACAAGGTAGGTTCTGTAGGTTTGCTCTTAAGTTTAAAGTTGGAATGGGTACATTTTAAAAGTGTAACTATATAGGGTTGTTGTATGTCTTTCGGGCTGTGTGGCCATGTTCCAGAAGTATTCTCTCCTGACGTTTCACCCACATCTATGGCAGGCATCCTCAGAGGTACCTCACAACCTCTGAGGATGCCTGCCATAGATGTGGGCAAAACGTCAGGAGAGAATACTTCTGGAACATGGCTACACAGCCCGAAAGACATACAACAACCATGTGATCCTGGCCATGAAAGCCTTCGACAACACACTGTAACTATATATTTGTGTGTGTGTGTGTGTGTGTGTGTGTGTGTGTGCACGCGTATACAATATATATACACACACACGTGAACTTTGGAGACCATAGAGAAGGATTTAACACTCCGGTGATGTTTCCTTTGCTATCTGTGCCCCTGATCTGAAGATTTCATCACACTTTCTGTCCCTGTGATAACTGGAATTTGAAAAATTTGGCTTGTTGTAGAAACAGGAATTGGTGATGAAGTTTCAGTGGAGACATATTTTCCTCATGATAACTCTTTTAGAAGTGAATTTCCCTTCCAAGGGATAGACTTCTTTCACTTTCTGTTATCTCAACCCCATTCTTAACTACGAGTTGTATGTAAGTCCAATATGGGGACTGTCTGTATCCTAAAAAGACACACAGAATTCAAAGGCCCATAGGATGCCATGAATGGAAGTGCAGCGGTTTCATACACCTCCTTTAGCCCCATAAAGCCTAGCTATGCAATGCCATGTTTAGCAATAGGAAGGCTGAGCTGTATTAGCAGACACATATTGAGAACTCAGCTATAAGGGGTCTATAAATATTAAACATTACAGCTTTATAGACTATGAAAATAATAGAGCATTGATATAACAGGCTAGAGTTGAACGTACAAACATTATATGTAACACAGGTCTTGAAACCTGAAAGTGACAGCTGTCATACATCATGGTCCCAAAGCCATCCACAGAGTTCCACATACATAAATTGTTTTTACACTTGCCCTAAACTGTGGTTTTTAGTTTCCCCATCTACCCTGGGGGTTAAGAAATCCTAAAATGAAATTCAACACAAAGTGCAAGTTTCTGCTAGAAAGCCCTATCCCTGTGGCTGAAGCACCTCATATTTAGATGTGTGACACTTTGGCTATCAGTCTGATACTCTAAAAGCACAACCAAATTCAAGCAGCCAACAAAAATGAGAACAAATGTTACAATATACAAACCCTTCTCAGGCCATTTCCAAAAGGGATGCCTCCTTAATCTAGGATAGATTTCAAATATAGATTTCAAAAAGAGTCTAGATGCTCAAAATATTGGAAGAGCTACCATTTCCCCAATTCTCTTGTAAACAAACAAGCCCATCAAGAGGAAGAGCAACACAAACACCTGAAGCAGCCTTACACAAATTGGGTACAAGTGTCAATCGCAGGCTAAGCTGGTATCAAGAGAAGATGGGTAGTCTCTCAGCAGCTTGACAGGTCACAGCTCTGGCAGCCTGCAACACTATTTGAAAATTCCTAATTAAAAATGTGGTATCAACAGCAGTAAGCCTAGTGGAAAGCTTCTGACAGTCAGTCCAAAATCATAGAAAGAGAACATGCCTAAAAAACAAATGTAGCTGAAAGTTCCAGGACTCCATTGAAAGCTACCATTGGCCATGATGATAGACACTCACCAGCATCACTCTATATCTTGGCATCTTTACTGGGTGGAAATTCTATCTTTTGGGGAAGTTTTCTCTGTTACACTGAATTCCAACATGGACAGCATTAGATTGTATCACTTTGTCAACAATTACTTAGGTCAGACATTTTAAAAATAGCACTCCTTTTCACCGCAATTTTTCCACTTTGAAATTGAGAAAAAACATTCATTAACATAAATATGTGACATCACAGGATTTGGCCATGATGCACACTTGTCTCCCTGGCTTTGACTCTCCAAGATTTTCTTAAGAGCGGAACTGAAAGCATTGTAGGATTTGAACATTCACAAGAATAATTCAGGATTTCATAATTTCCATGGCACCCATGGACCCATCTCAATCTAGTTTTGCTGAATACAACAATGATGATGACTGTAGGTAGAGTAGTTCAAAAGAACATCTATCGGGGATACTATTGACATCTATCGGGGATACTTTGACTGTACTTTTCTTGCATGGCAATGAGTTGGACTGGAAGGCCCATGTGGTCTCTTCCAGCTCTATGATTCAATAATTCTATGACTTTGTCCATTCTATACACTGCAGAAATATACACTTATTGATCTATTTTAATTAACTGTATGGTGTCCTATTATGTGGTGTAAACTTGAATGTTGCCACAGTTAATACCCAATAGTTATATTAAGTTCTTAACATATCATGAAACCATAAGTGGCATAGGATAAAAATGGATCTTACAAAAACTGTTCTTGTCTCATATATTTTTGTTATGTTGTGTATATTCAAGTCATTTCTGACTCATGGCAACCCTATCACAGAATTTTCTTTTTTGATTTTTTTCATAAGAGTTTTGCCCTTGCCTTGCCCTAAAGTTGAGAGACTATGATTTCGTCAAATGGATTTCCATGACCAAGTCAAGGTCTGAGACGTGGGTTCCTATCCAACCCTCAAACACTACACCATGCTGGTATTTTTTGGTCCATTCTCAATCAATCATAACAGCCCATATTAGACATGGGCCAGGTTTAGCTACCTATAAAGAGAGGTAAATGGGAGATGAGCAGGCAAATAGGTGAATGTGCCATCTATCCCATTTAGCACCTCTCAGAACCCGACATCAGCTAGGTATAGGATACAAATTTTAAAGCAAGTCATTACAGTCAAATATCCTCCAAGGATTAACTGCTCATTAATTAGGGGACACTTCTAATTCATGCTATAAGCTAATACTTAGCAATTAGCATACTTCGTCTTTTCATTCCCACATTATCTTCAAAACACTTTATAAATCCCCTGGGATATAGGTAGGCTATTGCCCCTGCTTTATATAAAGGCTAGTCTTAAAAGTAAACTGAATTCATCATCGTGTTAATATCCAGGGGCCCAGAAAATTAATTTGAGAAGAATATGGTTTACTGAAGGAATACATTTTAGAAAAGGTATCAAGATTTTTAATCATGACCCGAGTAATTCTTGGGGCAGAGAAGGGGATGGGTAATATCTGAGAAATTGTGTGGTACAGGACAATGAAATTCAGACCAACATAACCGCCTGAAAATTCCTATACATATTTACCAAGGAGTACGTTTTACTGAAGTTTGTGGTGCTTATTTATGACCATGATAAGTGTTCTCTATGACTCTTACTGCAGCCTTCCTGTTATAGACTGGCATCCAAACAGATCCATAGGCATATGCTTAGGGTCACCATAAGTTGGAAATGTCTTGAACGCACACAAAAACAAAATAAAGCTCTAGCTAAAGAGCATTATTCCCAAAACACAACTACAAAAGTGCCTTTTGGGACAAACAATATACCTTTTATTGTTTCTCCCAGTTCTTTTAAAAGCACAGCTTCCTGGCACTTGGCCAAAGGTCAATTTGTCTTATTATGTGGGAGCAAACATCTAACGACTGAGTGTATGTACACCTAACATACAGTACTTAATAATAGTATACTTTATTTATATTTTGCCCTTCTTCCCTAGGGGCTCAGAGCAGATTACAGCATTTATGTACAAACATTCAATGCCATTATAATCACATGAGACACACAAACACAAACAAAGGCAAGGCTTCTTTCGTTTCCGGCTTCTGGAAAGGTGCTTTAATTCATTTTCAAGCTGAAGAGCCTGTATTGTGACCTCCTGGTCATGTGGCCAACAAGATTGCTTTGGAGCTTTTCTTTGCCTTTTCCCACCAAAGCGGTATCTAATTATCTACTCACATTTGCATGTTTTCAAACTGCTAGGTTGGCAGGAACTAGGGCTGACAGATGGGAGCTTATCCCGTTTGGTGAATTCGAACTGCCAACCTTCAGGTCAGGAGTTCAGCCAGCCTTCAGGTCAGCAGTTCAGCAGCACAAGGGTTTAACCCATTGCACCACCGCGGCCCCTTCACTAAACATTATATATTGCCATTCTCTTACTATGAACTGAACTTTCCAAAGTGAAATTGACTACCTTAACTAGAACTAATCTTAAAGTTAGTATTTAGCTACTAACCACAGTAGGATGCATTGTAGCCACTCAAAATGCCTGAAGGAGAGTTATAATTTGTTTTTCTGAACTTCTATAAATTGTACTTGATCTCTGTCAGGAAACAATTTGTTCATAGTTACTTGTAGGATCGGCATAGAAAGCCAATGTTTAATTCCTTATCCTAGTGTCACCATGCTTTCCAGAATCACAAAATGATACCACATATATGTTCTTTCTCTCATGCTATTCTACCTCCTTATCATGGGATAAAACAACAAAGACATGACCAACAAAGATGTGAGCAATGAAGGTGCTGAAAGAAAGGGCTGCATTGTTTTTCAGGGCTGATACACAGAATCTGTAGATTACAACAGAACAACTCTAATAACAATGTCTGGGAATCCATAGCATTTTTGTTGAAACTCAGCTTTTGTGATCGTTCACAGTATTTTGATTCTGTGAAAGCAGAAGAATGACACTCAAAGGTTTTAAAAGGAACAGCAAAAAAGCTGTATTTCCAGCAATACATGGCTGTTTTCAAAATGCACTTCTCTTTTTCCTTTCAAAATTGCCTTTAAAACCTTTGTATCCCAACTGTGTTAGATGATGTTTCCACTCATGCTTGGAAGAGGGATGGAGTGGTGCAGGTTTTTGCCCAAAGGCTTTCCAAAAATTGCAGCAATTAGCTGACTTGGAAAAATGTACTGCAGAAATATATCCGTTCATAGTCACTGTGAACAACAAAACAACAAGCAAGATTTTTTTTCATACCAAAAGTGGTTTACATCACCAAACTTGTCTGAGTTGTCTAACCAAACAAAAAATTTATAAAAGACTGTGTTCCACCTCAAAAGTATGAAAAATCAAAGGGAGTGGAATCGGGATAGTAAAGGAAAACTACATATAAGCATGGCAAGGAATGAACCAGCTGGTCTGCTAAGAAACCTCACTTGGATGCTTATATTTTTGCAGAAGAAAAATAGAGAAGGAGCCTATATATTCTGGGCTCCCTACTATTTGTTTCTTATATTTCAACTATTCACAGAACTATTTTCCTCCAGAAACATAACGTGAAAGCAAGTATATTGAGTGTATGGTAATAATATATTTGAGCACCAATGTGAACGGGAGAACTGAACCTGCATTGTAAAATAGAAGGTAATATTTCAATTCATTTCCAGTTTAGAACATTATTTTCCTCCTTAAAATGATGGTGGACTCTGTGGTGATCTAGTTCTCTCAAACACATGGCTTTATTGGAATGATGTAGGAGACATGGTGGAGCAATGGGTTAAACCCTTGTGCCGGCTGGACTGCTGACCTGAAGGTTGTGTTGCTGACCTGAAGGTTGCCAGTTTGAATCTGCGAGATGGGGTGAGCTCCCGTCTGTCAGCTCCAGCTTGCGGGAACATGAGAAGCCTCCCAACAGGATGGTAACACATATGGGCATCTCCTGGGCAATATCTCTGTAGACAGCCAATACTATCACACCAGAAGCGACTTGAGAACATACTGCAAGTCACTTCCGACATGATAAAAAAAATTGGAATGATATACCCAAAGGAACAGGTATAAATATATTGTGTTGCTAGTTTTTGTTTTTGAAAAACTACACCTAGCTTTAAATCTTAATTTTAAAAAATTGGTGGGCACTAAAGCTGACGGACAGGAGCTCAACCCATCTTGCAGATTCGAACTGGCAACCCAACCTTTAGGTCAGCAACCCAACCTTTAGGTCAGCAGTCAAGCTGGCACAAGGGTTTTACCCATTGCATCACCGCAGCTCTTCTCAAACACATGGCTTTATTGGAATGATATACCCAAAGAAACAAGGTATAAATATGCAGTAGAGTCTTGCTTATCCAATGTTCTGTATTATCCAACGCAGTTTGCCTTTTAGTAGTCAATATTTTTGTAGTCAATGGTTTCAATACATTGCGATGCTTTGGTGCTGAATTCATAAATACAGTAATGACTACATTATGTTACCATGTATGGAACTGCTTTCTTTGTTGATATGTTGTAAAACATGATGTTTTGATGCTCAATTTGTAAAATCATAACGTAATTTGATGTTTAATAGGCTTTTCCTTAATCCCTCCTTATTATCCAACATTTTTGCTTATCCAACGTTCTGCCGGCCCATTTATGTTGGATAAGTGAGACTCTACTGTATTGTGTTGCTATTTTTTACACTTAGCTTTAAATCTTAATTTTTTTAAAAAATACCAAACTTGTAATATAGTTGATATTAATATATAAGCTATTTTTGTTTTGTTTTTAACCTGTACATTCACTCCAAACAATGTATAAATCACTATAGCTGTCTCTTTCAAAAGGCAGCTTGGTGAGGGGAAAACGCAGTGTGCTTTCCATGCATGTTTATCCCAGGATTCCTCCTCTTCATTCTTCAGCCGCAACACTTCTGGGTGCTGTCTCCAAGGCAACATATAATGATGTTGGTGAGTGGTGTCATCACGGCACTCTTCCCCACCAAACAGTTCCATTGTATAGATTATTTATGAATTCACATGACATCCACAGCATCACTGAAATACCTCTTGGACAAATTCTCACTTTCCACTGTCTTCAAAGAATGACATCCACACTCAGTGGCTCACTACTGAAAAACCTGAGTTTCAAAAAGGCTAGGAAAAAAACACTGGCGGGCAAAAGACACTGATAATTAATTCCTAAACATATTTTATCATTTCTGCAAGCTCTTTAACCATGGTAGAGATAGCTGTTGTCTTGTTCCATATATTTTGAATGATTACTGACTGGTATATACACACAGCTGATATATTCATTTTTCAAACATGTTTTTAAAAATCGCTCTTACATGCCTTAGAATAGTTCTCCTAAAATAATAACCAAACCCATATTACTTTTGAGTACCTCTAAAGAAGTAATTAATATGCTTAGTATTTTAGGATAAATGTGAAAATGATTTCTTTCCATTTCCCCCTAATTCAAATACTTTTGTACAATGTGCATGTATCTAATACTTGAGTGAATACCCCTTTGAGAATATAAAAATATAAGATCCAGCAAACAGTTAAAAAACACCAGAGCATTTATCCCTGGAACTTGCATTTCTGGAGACTAGTTGACACAATATACAAAACCGATGTAAACTCTGTGAAGTTTGGATAAATCCTATTACCTGGTTCTTAAACGTTTTATTATACTCTATGACCCTGTTCATCCCTTTACCAGTTTTTATAAATATGTATGGCAACGCACTGCCTCTTTCCAGGTCAGTACTTCTTGTTTGCAGCTGTATAAGCCCCAGAAGCATTAGTGCAATGGGTTAAACCCTTGGCCTGGCAGGACTGCTGGCTTGAAGGTTGGATTGCTGACCTGAAGGTTGCCGGTTCGAATCCAACCCAGGGAGAGCACAGACGAGCTCCCTCTATCAGCTCCAGCTCCACGTGGGGACATGAAAAAAGCCTCCCACAAGGATGATAAAACCATCAAAACATCTGGACATCCCCTGGGCAATGTCCTTGCTGATGGCCAATTCTCTCACACCAGAAGTGACTTGCAGTTTCTCAAGTCGCTCCTGACATGGAAAAAAAAAACTTTACAGCTGTATGATTTTCCTCCCTTCTCACACAAGATTCTGTTATACTAAATTTAATCCTAAACCAGGACCAGGCAACTGTATTAGTATCGGAAACATTTTTAAAAAAAATTTTTTTTTGGCAAACCCAGCCTTCTAGCCAGTGCCATATAACAGTATATTTGGGGGTTTTGGAGCTGGAAAAGCTCTAACATTAGTTCATTTTCTGAACCTGTGTGTGAGGCAGTTAGGGTGCAACAAGCAAATCCACTGCATTTGGAGATGCTAAGGGGGAGTATTTAAGGCCTGGAAAAAATCACTAATTTTGAAAGACCACTTTTCTCCCAATATATCTCACAGCAACATGTAAGAGCGTGGAAATGATGGAAGAATATTTTGGCCTCTGCCACCGGACAGAGAAAGAAGGCTCATCAGACAAAGGAATAAGGCACTTCCCTTGTCTTCCAGAAAAACAAAGGTGTCTGACCGGCTAGAGAACTATCTGTTGCAATGAAGATGTTTTCTACTTCACTTTTAGAAAGAATACTTAATTCAAATTCCCAGTTTCCTTAGGACTGCAGAACAGAAGGTAAAGTTACTAGACTGTGCAAGGGAGAAGGGTGTTAAAGGGCATTGTTTACAGTCTGTTGTATGATGTCTTGAGGATCATTTGCTCCACCAGCAGAATACAATTATTCTACATAATAAAGTTAATAATAGAATACTATAATTACAACTTGTAATCAAAGAGAGGGAGCTTAAACAGACAGTACTCAGAACTAAGCAACAATTTTGCTGAGGAGTCCTGATTTTAACCACTGCGGCCAACCAGTTTCCTATGCACAATGCCTTCCTCTGACACTGAGTGGCAGGTGAAGAACACAATGTTAGTAATGTCTTACTAAATCATTCCCATTTTAAGAGGCTTTGAAAATTTCTTTTCTTTTCTGTATACCTCAATCAGCAAGAAAGAGGAATGGAAAAGACTCCCCGCGCCAAATCTTACCTTAATGGTGGCTTTGTTACCCTTTGTCCTTGAATATAAATTTGGAGTTGCAGATTGGGAGAGAATATCCAGGTAGGCGAGGTATTGCTGAGGAGAATTGGCAAAGTTCACATCCTTTTCCAGGCCTACATTCATGTTGCTTTCAGGACTTTGCTTTGAAGTCCTATGGGTTAAAATGAGAATAGAGGTTGCTCACACAATAAATCATGTACTAAAATTAAAACAAAAAATCCCATCATTATTATATTTAATTTTCAAATATGCAAAGGCATACAAGAAACTAAAGTATGTCAGACTTACAAAGTATTCCTTGTAAATACATGGAAAGTATTAGGGTTTTTGTGTGTTTTCTGGGCTATATTAGCCATGTTCCAGGAGCATGCTCTCCTGACGTTTTGCCTACATCTATGGCAGGCATCCTCAGAGGTTGTGAGGTATATTGGAAAATACTAAGCAAGGAAGGTTTCTATATCTGTGGAAGATCCAGGGTGGGAGAATGAAATCTGTCTGTTGGAGGTCAGTGTGAATGTTGTGATTGATCACCTTGATTAGCATTAGGGTTTTGTTTTTTGGAAAGGGCATCTTCTACTCAGTCCATCAATCGTGTTCACATTTCTTACCTTCTTCCTATCTGGGATTGTGGGATTTTGTGAAATTTTCATCTTCCAAAATCCTCATGAACAAAACAGCATTATGGCAAATAAAATGCGAGAGCATTTACCTTCGTAAATCAGACTCTTCTGATGAGAACGTCTCAGGGTGCCAATCATGGATCTTATGGAGATTTGAGAGCTCATGTGCAACAACGTACTGTGTATAATCATCTTGCCATTTAAAACCTGGAAAATATTAGCAAAAACACTGTTTTATGGATGTGGCAGTTTAGGAAAACAAAAAGTTGAAGAGAAAACAAGCCAAGATTCTGCATCATAGAAGCAAATATAATCAACAAAAGTTTCAGCTGCGGAATGAGTTTTTAGTAACTTTCTTCTGGTGCTAAATGAAGATCCACAGAGATTTCTTCCCTTGCAAATCACTGTGCTAATCAGACCCTTCTAAATACTATACAATGCAAAAAATGCCTGTGCTTTTAAGATGCTGTCTTCCAAGAAGACTGTGGGTGTTATGATGAGATTTAAAAAGGAGATTATACTTAATGGACTTTTAGTGTGTCTTAGTCACTGAGGAGCTATAAACCAGCCTTACCATTTAATAGGGTTATTTTTGTTTAGTTACAGAGAATAGGTATATGGCAACAAGTAATATAAAAATAAAAGATAAGAAGATTCAGAACTGAATAGCAATATATAATTCAAAGAAAGTTTTCCAAGGTGAGTGGCAATTCTCAGGACTCGCAGCATATTCCAAATATTGTGACTTGTTGGTGTCCATTTAGGCTAATTTGTGGGCAATGTGTGGCCCTACAGAAGTTCATAAACTAAAACTCCCACCGGCCCTAACCAGAATAGTCTGTAGTGAAGGACCATTGTGGTTCGATATAGTAACATTCCCACACCTGGTTTAGGAAAAGGTAAAGGATTTTTGGACATGACTAAGGGCCCTTCTAGACAGGCCCTACATCTCAGGATCTGATCCCAGGTTTTCTGTTTATCCTGGATTATCTGGCAGTGGCGACTCATAATCCAGTTTAAAACAGAAAACCTGGAATCAGATTATGGGATATAGGGCCTGTCTGGAAAGGCCCTAACATTGATCTAATGTAAACAGTTGAAATGGGCTGTAGGTATTAGATCTAGGGACCAATTTGTGTCTTCTTTATAGACAAATGTTATGACAATGAGCTTTAAACAAGGGCAAAGTGTTGTCGTGGAAGCAAATTCCAAGCAATTATGCATTAATTACATGCACTACTGATCATATAGTAATTATACTTTGAATAATGATACAATCCCAAGAATAATTGTTGCGTTTATAAATGTTATGATTAGCACTTTTAGTTTATATAGCCTCACTACCTTGAAGCTTCTATAATTATTTAGTATCTATATATACCATCATCGCAATTACTGACATTTCGCCTCCCTAACCCCAGCACACAGAGCAAAATATTAATCACTGATACTGTTATCGCTGGGTTAATTTTCTTTGTTCTGTTAATCTGAAGGACACACACATGCGTCCTATGAAAATTGACTTCATGAATGCCACCAGTTTTACTAGCACTAAAATAATGTCTACATGGTTTGGAGAGATGGTCCTATTCTTTCAGATACGTCCATAATCAAAATATTGTTCTGTACACATCATACAATGGCATTATAAATCATATGACCATTTCACATGTGCCAGAAACTATGCTTGAATAATGAGTAGGGCATCAATTTGCATTTGTTAAAAATGAATGGAAAACAAAAATGATTTGGCCATATCCATTGTATATTTAAATGTTGAAACATTTGTTTTATATTTCACAAAAAAAACCAGCTTGATTTGCCTCAGATACATACATTGGACACTGCTGAGATCATACCAATGCTAGAAGATGGAAGAAAAGAGAAAGTTGTGTCACCAACTAATTGGATGAAAATATCTTTTTATACAAGATCTCCATATCATGGAAAGGTTACAAGGAGAGTAATGTAGCAATCCATAGTTTACCATTTCATATGTGGGCCTACTTCCCCTCCATCCTCTCATCTGCTTCCATGATCACAAAGAAAGTGAAAACAACCATGTCATCATTTCTATTTCTATTTTAACTGGGATTTCTCCCAGAGAGTAGAAAATGGGGTTTGTTTTTAGGGGGAGGATTAAAATGCCCAGAACACCCCAGCTATGGGAGTTCTCATTCAAAGGGTAACTTTTCCAAGCTTGGTTTGTCCAAATATGTTAAAATTCTAAACCAGAGATGGAGTTTGTTTGGACAAACCATCAAAAAGTAGGGTTGTTGTATGTTTTCCGGGCTGTATGGCCATGTTCTAGAAGTATTCTCTTCTGACGTTTTGCCCACATCTATGGCAGGCATCCTCACCTCAACTCATCATCTCACAACCTCTGAGGATGCCTACCATAGATGTGGGCAAAATGTGAGAAGAGAATACTTCTAGAACATGGCCATTCAGCCCGGAAAACATACAACAATCCTGTGACCCCGGCCATGAAAGCCTTCGACAACACATCAAAAAGTATTTTATTTACAGCAACATTTATATTCCGCCCTTCTCACCCCGAAGGGGACTCAGGGCGGATCACATTACACATATAGGCAAACATTCAATGCATTTTAACATAGAACAAAGACAGACAAACATAGGCTCCGAGCGGGCCTCGAACTCATGACCTCTTGGTCAGAGTGATTCATTGCAGCTGCTCTCCAGCCTGCGCCACAGCCCGAGCCCAAAAAGTAGCTAAGCACAATAATGTATTGGTCAGGGCCGGCCGGAGATATTTTTAAATGTTAAGCGGGGGTGCTAAAAAGCGCCCCCGCCACCGGCCCCGCCTCCCACGCCCTGGCCCCGCCCAGCGTGCCCTGGCCCCGCCTCCCACGCCCTGGCCCCGCCCAGAGTTGGCCCCGCCCCCCGCCCAGCGTGCCCTGGCCGCGACCAGGAAGTAAGGCCCGAATGGCCTAGCTGTGCTGTGCGCGTGCGCACAGCACAGCTAGGCCATTTTGCCCTTAGTAACAAAGCAGATAGCCCATTCGGGCCTTTCTTCCTGGTCGCGGCCGGCGATCGCCCGGGCGATCGCCGGCCGCGACCAGGAAGTAAGGCCCGAATGGCCTAGCTGTGCTGTGCGCGTGCGCACAGCACACCTAGGCCATTTTGCCCTTAGTAACAAACTAAGGGCAAAATGGCCTAGGTGTGCTGTGCGCACGCGCACAGCACAGCTAGGCCATTCGGGCCTTACTTCCTGGTCGCGGCCGGCGATCGCCCGGGCGATCGCCGGCCGCGACCAGGAAGTAAGGCCCGAATGGCCTAGCTGTGCTGTGCGCGTGCGCACAGCACACCTAGGCCATTTTGCCCTTAGTAACAAACTAAGGGCAAAAATGGCTTATCTGGCTGTGCGCATGCGCACAGCACAGATAGGCCATTTTTGCCCTTAGTTTGTTACTAAGGGCAAAATGGCCTAGGTGCTTGTCGCGGTTTGGCGTGGGCGCGGGGATTGAAGCCCCGCGGGCCCGCGCCAACACCGGAGGCGTCGGTGGCGCTACGGGTCGCTGTCGACGCCTCGACAGCGCCCCTAGCAGCCAGCACCCGAGGCGGCCGCGTCAGCGGCCGCCTAGTAACAACCGGCCCTGGTATTGGTGCTGGTTGAAAAAGGAAACAGGCTCTTCTTGTTTCTTCTTGACCACATGAGAAAAAGAGGATGAACCTCATAAGCCTGAGGGTTGTTCATGTACTACTATAGATTATTAACTGGGGCAAGCTTTAGGGAGCATCCCTTTTAAAGCAGCTCCACTGGCTCCCGACAAGTTTCAGGCCCAATTCAAAGTGCAGGTGATTACCTATAAAGCCCTATACACTTTGGAACCAACCTATCTTTGAGACCGCATCTCCTGGCACAGACATTGAGATCTGCTGGGGAGGCCCTTCTCTCGGTTCCACCATCATCTCAAGTACGATTGGTGGGAACAAGAGAGAGGACCTTCTTGGTGTTGGCTCCCCAGCTCTGGATTACCCTCCCTAAAGAGATAAAATTAGCCCCCACTCTTCAAGCCTTTCAGGTGATTTTAAAAACATGGCTCTTTGGACAGGCCTTTGATCCTGAGTAATCTATGGTCAGCTTGATGACACTTGGATTGTTATGACAGATAGCCTGCCTTTCGCAGGTTCTGCTGTGTTTTAGGGATTTTTATAATTTTATACTCTTATAATTTTATTAGTGGGATTTTAGATGTGATGTTGATTTTACTTATGTTTTTGTATTTATACTTGTATATTGTTCTTTACATGCAGCACTTGGAGTGCTTCTGTAAGTCACCCCGAGTCCCTTAGGAGAGATGGTGGTGGGGTAGAATTATTATTATTATTATTATTATTATTATTATTATTATTATTATTATTATTATTATTATTCTAATACCAGTTTGATGTAAAAACTAAATGAGTAAAGATGCCAATAACTAAGGAGAAAGGAGAAGAGATGTAATATCTAGCATGCACAAAAGATAAACTTTTTATTAGTCCAATGTGATTTTGAAATACAGTTCTTTGGGGGCAATTAAAATTCATATTACTGCATTCTCAAAAGTGCTCAGTATCCATTTGTTCAGCAGCATGCTTTTTAATTATCCCCAAAGTAGTGTATTCCAAACCGAAATGGGCCAACAATCCATTAATTTTTACCCAGTGCTGACATTTCATTTATTTTTAGGTACAAACACAGACAGAGGGAAAGGTGGAAAGTTCTTTGGTTTAGACAACAATTGCATTGTTTCTGAGTTCTCACTTGATTTGAAATGCAGTAGGTCTGAAATTTTGAAAATCTGATGCCAGGGATGGGATATGGTAAAGTAGTATGATGCCAGGAAATTGGGTTGTTGTGGAAACAAGGATTGTTGACAAAACTTCAGTGAAGACACCCTTTCCCATGGTAACTCTTACAGAATTGAATTTTCCTTCCTAGGTGTAGATTTCCCCTCACATCCTTTTGTCTCACACCTATTTGTGACTAGGAGTCATATGTAAGTCTGATGTTTGTAATTCAAGGACATCCTGTATATGCAATCTAGCCATTTTTGGATAAATCACTATGGAGATACTGCTAGTATGTACTATAATCTTGTGATGGATGAATATACATGACTTTTCATTGCCGTGTCACAAATAGGGGGTTCTTCAACAGTTGGTAAACCCCACTGGGAAGAACAATAGACAAGCAAGAACATTTTTGTAATTTTCTCCTGGTGTTCAAATGCCCCAAGGCACTGTAGAGGAATTATTCTGCAGATAAAAACATGTGGAGCTTTGAACAACCCCACTGTATTTTCTGGAAAGAAAATAGGTTTCCTACACAGAATGATTACTTATCAACATTTTGAAATATTTGAATATAGGCAGAACATTGTAGGAATTTTTTCTGCCATAGTGGAGAGTAAACTACTATAGTCATTGTATGCAAAAAATAAGACACTCAAGGATCTGCATGTCTACTATAAACTTCCCCTCTCAACCTACCACCTATTTGGGGAAATCTAGATGCTTCAAACCCTGGGTTAGCAAAATATTGCTATTATGTTTATGTTTTAATTATTTTACATTATAAATTAATGCAGAAACTACCATTTTAAGGTGAACTGTAATTCTTATAGCCCATGCTTCAACAATAGCTATACCTAAGAACAATTAAATTTATACTTTGATTTTTTTCAGTTTGAGAGAAAAGAAAGAAATATCACCTACAGAACAGCTTACGCAACAGCACTAATACCAAGCTGACAACTGAAATCAAAATCAAGGCACAGAAACAGCAAATGACGTTGTTTGGCATTTTTCTGTCTCTTTTGTCTATACTACCACACACGGTGGATCACTCCTGGCCCACAACACAATTATAACGATTTAACACTGATGGCTGAGCACGATCACAGTAGTTCTGTTGTTCACGTATTATTTCCATGTCACTAATGTGAAACTGTACTGTGGGACACACAACTACCAATTAACTATCTCTGCTGGAGCTCCTAAAAATTGGGAATTCCCACAGATGGTTAATGGAGGGGCAAAACCCCTCCAGTTAAGGCAATGGTTCTGGAACGTTATTAAATATAAAATTATAAGAGAGGAGTATAATGAGTAAGTATTGACGCTCAGAAAGTAGGACTAGCTTGGAAATGATAAAGTTGACTTCTCTTTATATTCTGCAAGCAGAAATACACTTTCCTGGGAACTACTGAAAATATTTCTCCCCACATCTGAGCTGGAACATTTCACCATGTAGACCAGAAGGACTTCTTCCTACTTCTGTTCATCTGTTTGCTTATTACACTGAATGGTTTTTCCAGCTGCCTTTCAAAACTGCCAAACTCCCCACATGTCATACAATGTAAAGCATACAATTCAATATTGATATAAAAATTCATAAAATTACACATCAATTTTAAATAAACATAAAAATAGACTATTTATTTATCACAACTTCAACTCAAACCTTTAATGGCCAATGATAGCAGCATATAAAATTAAAAAATTTCAAATTGAAAGCAAAGAAAATGGCTACATGCAAACAATTCTCCTCTTTTGTTTTTTAAGAAATAATAGATTCAAGGACACTAATGAACTACTATAAACTCCGGCATTCTGCGTGTTTTGGGAATACTTTCATGATTCTCAGATATGCTTAATGTCTGTTCCCTTCCAGTGAAGCAACTGGGGGCAAATACCACAGAGTTCTTGCTACATATATGGCAAAAGTCATTGTTTTTTTGTATGGGAGATTAATGTAATGTTCCATTGGTTACTGCAATCCCTTGCATCTTCTTTCTTGAGGATTGGAATGTATATTGAGTATTTCCCATCTATGGGCAATTTTAAATCAGAATTAGAGTACATTCTGTCTACAGCATAGCGATGAAAGTCATTACAGGTTAAGCTTCCAAATGAAAAATTGTGTATTTAAATTTGGCAGGTTAGTCTGCATAGGTGCAGAAATGTACATTTTGAAAGTAGACAATGAGAGGAAACAAAATAACTTCTCTGGAGTAGTAACTGGTGCTGAAGCACTATATTCTGAATGAAAAAGTCCAGAAATCTCTTAGGCACAGTGAAGATACAACACTGTCAAATGTTCTTATTGTTAGGAGATTACTCTAAACTTTGCCTCATTCCTTAAGCTTTCAGCCTCTTTTTCTTTTTCATAAAAATTACATGTTAGATTTACACTAGTATTGTTCCTAATCATGCTTTCAAGTCGCAGCTTACATACGGTAGAATGATTTAAAAGCGTATTATTTACAATAGTACTATAGTTGGCCTGCGAATATTGAACATGCTGGGTGGTAAAAAAAAATGCTAAGAATGTTGCGAGCTTTCTTTTTCCAATACACAAAAATTGTACAGCACTACTTTTTTTTAACAGATGTGCCTTAAAATTAGATGGTGCTTGGTTAGAGACTATGACGGTAAGGTGTTTTTCCTCAAAGAATTCAATTCAGCCTTCCGTTTCTTGCTATTTAATTTCAGTTAGAAAATCTTATTTTGCTATTTTCTCAGCATTATGGCTCCTATGCCACGTGGGTTGCAATTTGTTAATGCCTCTGTTAACTGTCACAATGTCTGCAGAATTGTATGCGATCGGCTTCTCTGCTTTCACAACAAACAGGTCAACACATAGATGTGACTTTCTGGAGACGGCCTTCCCCATTCCCCCGAGAAGCAGCATTCTCTCTCATCTTCAGTCCCCATTTTCAGAGATTAAGAACAACAAACCCAAAGACTTTGGCATGCTTTAGTAGTGAACTTGCTCATTTATACAGCTCTTCTGTGCTCTTAGCATATCCATCAAAATGTGACTTTTATTGCCTCAAATTTTAGCATCTATTAGCAGAGACTAAATTTTTATGGCTTTATTCCCTCCCCAGTACTGTCATGCAATCTCAGCACAGACTGAAGGCTGAAGTAATAATTATGGAGAAACTGCCCATCTTTCATTAGAAAGGGCAACTGTTCAGATAAAATGGAATATTATTTACACAGGATTATGGACAGAGGGGGGATTAACATGCAGAACACAACGTGAATCTGTGTAACAAGATGTTTTGAACAACTGAGCTTTGGATAATAGGGAATTCACTGTATACTGTTTAAATTACTTACAATTTATACTGTGTTGCTTTATTTAAACTCCTCTTTTACTCTGGCATCAGATTGTATTTATTATACCTACTTTATTCAACAGGCAATACAGAAGCTTCTAAATAATTTGTCAGTATACCTGAGTTATCAGTGCTCATAAAATTATCCTTATTTGAAAAACTGACATTTGTATAACATCACTGGCATTCATCTGGAAAACAGACTGTGTGCTTAAGACTTCTTTTTTTAGTTTATAAAATGTAAAAAATATCTGTGAAGAGTAGTTCCATGAATATTTACCATTTGTCTACAAAAATGTAGCATGTGAAGTGCAAGGATAGGAGTACTAGGGCAGGGGTTCTCAAACTGTGCTCCATGGAGCCCTTATTACAACAAAGGCTGGATGGCCATCTTTTGGGGTGCTTTGATTGTGCTTCTTTTACTGCATGGCAGAAGGGGGTTGAACTGGATGGCCCCTGGGGTTTCTGGTATTATCATTAATATCATTATTATTACTATATATTATGACACAGCAAATAAGATAGACATGCTGGATCTCATATCACAAAATCACAAGTCGAACACTTCCCAAGTGTCTAGGACTGTGTGATGTATTTTCGGATGATGCGTGCAGATCCCAGCAGGGTGGCCTTTTGCAGCTGGCAGATCGTAATTTTGTCAATGTCTATTGATTCCAAATGCCGGCTGAGATCTTTTGGCACGGCACCCAGTGTGCCCATCACCACCGGGACCACCTGCACTGGTTTCTGCCAGAGTCTTTGAAGTTCAATCTTGAGGTCCTGATAGCGGCTGAGTTTTTCCTGTTGTTTTTCGTCAATGTGACTGTCACCTGGGATGGCGACATCAATGATCCAAACCTTTTTCTTTTCCACAACTGTGATGTCTGGTGTGTTGTGTTCCAGAACTTTGTCAGTCTGGATTCGAAAGTCCCACAGTATCTTTGCGTGCTCATTTTCCAATACTTTTGCAGGTTTGTGATCCCACCAGTTCTTTGCTGCTGGGAAGTGGTACTTGAGGCATAAGTTCCAATGGATCATTTGGGCCACATAGTTGTGCCTCTGTTTGTAGTCTGTCTGTGTGATTTTCTTACAGCAGCTGAGGATATGATCAATGGTTTTGTCGGTTTCCTTGCACAGTCTGCATTTTGGGTTATCAGCTGATTTTTCGATCTTGGCCTTAATTGCATTTGTTCTGATGGCTTGCTCCTGGGCTACAAGGATCAGGCCTTCTGTCTCCTTCTTCAGGGTCCCATTCGTGAGCCAGAGCCAGGTCTTCTCCTTATCAGCTTTTCCTTCAATTTTGTCAAGGAACTTTCCATGCAATGTTTTGTTGTGCCAGCTGTCAGCTCTAGTTTGTAGTGTGGCTTTCTTGTACTGTTTTTTTGTCTGCTGTGCTTTGAGGAGTTTCTGATTTTTGACTTCAATCAAAGCAGGTTCTTCACTTTGCTTTACATATTCTGCCAGGGCATGTTCTTCTTCTTTGACTGCTTGTTTTACTTGTAAGAGTCCTCTGTCCCCAGATCTTCTAGGCAGATATAGCCGGTCAACATCACTGCGAGGGTGCAGTGAATGATGAATGGTCATGAGTTTTCTTGTTTTTCTGTCCAAATTGTCCAGTTCCATCTGTGTCCAGTTTATGATGCCAGCAGTATATCTTATGACAGGTATGGCCCAGGTGTTTATGGCCTTGATGGTGTTGCCTCCATTGAGCTTGCTTTTGAGAATTTTTCTGGCCCTTTGTGTGTATTCTTTACTGACCACAGTCTTCACATGTTCATGCTTGATGTTGTCCAGCTGCAATATGCCCAGATATTTATAGGCCTCTGGCTGGTGACACTTTATTGTTTGGCCATTAGGCATATTTATGCCCTCACTTTCAATGATTTCCCCCTTCTTCAATGCCACTGTCGAACATTTGTCCAAGCCAAACTCCATGCTGATATCAGTGCTAAAAATTCGGACAGTGTTAGTCAGAGACTGGATTTCAGTTTCCATTTTTCCATACAGCTTCAGGTCATCCATGTACATCAGATGCGAAATTTTGTGAGAATTCTTAGATGTTTGATAACCGAGATTTGTTTTTTGTAAGATTGTTGACAGAGGGATCATGGCAATAATGAAAAACAGAGGGGACAATAGTCTCCCTGGAAAATTCCTCTCCTGATGTTGACAAGTCCATAGCTTTCATTTCCAACAAACAGTTCAGTTTTCCAGTGCTCCATCATGTTTTCAATGAAGGTGCCAACGTTTTTACTAATCCCGATGGCGTCCAGGCACTTGATGATCCAGCTGTGTGGGAGTGAGTCAAAGGCCTTTTTGTAGTCAATCCACGTCATGTGAAGATTAGCTTTTCGGCTCTTACAGTTCTCCAGAATCATTTTGTCAATCAATAACTGGTTTTTGTGCCCCTGCTTTTCCGTTTGTTGCCTTTCTGTTCATCTGGCAAGATGTTTTTTTCTTCAAGATAGTCTTGAATTCTGTCAGCTATGATGCCAGTCAGTAGTTTAAACATAGTGGGCAGACACGTTATTGGCCTGTAGTTTCCTGGTGCTGCTCCTTTTGCTGGATCCTTTTGTATCAGGTAAGTTCTTCCAGTTGTTAGCCATTCACTGATACTTCCTTTCTGCAGCATCTCATTGAATTGTTGGGCCATTTTTCCATGTAAACTAATCAGATGTTTGAGCCAAAATCCATGAAGTTGATCTCTACCAGGTGATGTCCAATTATTACTATTACTATTACTATTATTATTACAAAGGCTCGATGACCATATTTTGGGGGTGCTTTGATTGTGCATTTACTGCATGGCAGAAGGGGGTTGAACTAGATGGCTCCTGGGGTCTTCCACTGAAATACTATTAAGTTTATGTTGGTTAAAACTGTTCTTCATTTTAAATATTGTGTTGTTCTTTATTTCTATTCATTTTTTGCATTCCAAATGAGATATGTGCAGCATGCAAAGGAATTTGTTCATTTTTCCCCCAATGAGTTCACACAAACACTCTCTATCCATCTGCCACTGGCCCAGACTGTCTGTCAAATTTTAAAACACAATGCGGCCCCTGTATCTAAAAGTTTTCATATGTCTGATATATATACATTATATATAATAGGAGCCACTGGTGGTGCAGTGGCTTAAACCGTTAAGCTGCTGAACTTGCTGACCAAAAGGTCAACAGATCGAATTCTGGGAGCAGGATGAGCTTCTGCCAACCCAGAAGTTCGAAAACATGCAAATATGAGTAGATCAATAGGTACCGTTCCAGCAGGAAAATAATGGTGCTCCATGCAGTCATGCCGGCCACATGACTTTGGAGGTGTCTATGGACAACACTAGCTCTTCTGCTAAGAAATGGAGATGAGCAGCACCAACCTCCAGAGTCGGACACAACTAGACTTAATGTCAGGGGAAAACCTTTACCTTTATAACATATAATATAAACATATATTGAGGCTCCACAGGAAACTTTTGCTTCAAAAAGAGCTCAGAGGCTGAAAAAGTTCGAGAACCCCTGTATTAGAGCATTTAAAGCCATAAAGAGCACTGTTGCCCAGATATATAAGAAGTGTCTCTGTGTTTCTTCCTATCCTGGAGATTACAATAGGTGAACAGAAATATCCAAGCCCGAAAAGGAGTTCTAAATGTTCTGGTGGCTTCCTCCAATGTTCAGTCCAACCAAAAGATTTCTAGCTTTGCTTCTAATGCCTTCAGACATCTAGTTGCCCCTCTCACACTACAAAGAAAGCCTCACTTTCAAGAATAGCAACCAGTGAATAGCAACATGTGGAGTGTTGATCCAAATGGAAGTTATCAATGGATCATTACGCATACATCCTGCCAGTGGGTTGTAGTCAGTCTATGATTTTTCCAATATGCTCTGTGCCTGACTTCTAGCAGAACATTCTGCCATTATTGTATAGAGTAATTTTCTTTTTCCAAATGAAAGCATACCGCAGATTCTAGTTGTCATATTTAGAAAAGAGTCATTTCTTAATGAACACATTTTTAATGAACACAAGTAGAAGCCTACAAAAATTTTTCATATTTCCCTGGTATGCATCTCTTAGTATAAGGCTAAAGATCTGAAACAACAACAATAACAGCAGAGGCAGCAAAATCAAATAAGAATTCCTATTTTAACTGAGTCACCCGGAGGTGAGTATTAACTGAATCTATTGTAAGAAATCATTTGAGTTTTGCTGATTTGTATCAATTTATGTGCTTAACACTATATTTTCTAAACTTTGGAACACAACATGTCTTGCTTTTTATATACTAGAAAAAATCCATGGTGCCTTTACAAACCATCTATTTAAACCCCTCTTTAATGTCAATTTTCTGTTCTTCAAATTTGGTGCAGCTGATCACATGGCAGGTAAGACACGATCTCTCCCTACAGGCCTGCTTTGAAGATGTTGATTTATTGAGTGGCACGAAGACTTTGTCAAGAGAGTGTTCATGTTCCATCTGGTCCCTAGGCAGATGCTTCATTTCTAACTTCTATATTGGTTTTCAGCTAGCTACTGTCTGTTCCTACTGAGCATTAAGAATAAAATGGGCCAGTATAAATGTTTAAAGACGTTCTGTGTTATCTCCAATGAACAGCTCCAACATAGCCAAAGATGAATACAATTCCCCATTACACCATCACTCTGTGTGAAACTGACTCAAGCTTATACCCATTTGGGAGAAAATGATGTTAAATTCAATGGTACCTGATTTCAAGTAATCATGTACTAGGCAAAAGTATATAAGCTGCTGACTCATTTGGACAATGGTTATAAAGAAACTTCCAGATACACAAAGAACTCTTTCTTTTCTTAATGGAAAATCACACAATTCCAACACTGCTATCTTTTGGCCAAGCTGGCTTCAACCACAATGAACCACATACCTTAGAAGTAGGCTATAAGCTACTTCTAAGGAGCCTCCAGTGGCCTAGGGGATAAAAGCCTCATGACTTGAAGGTTGGGTTGCTGACCTGAAGGCTGCCAGGTTCGAATCCCACCCGGGGAGAGCGCGGATGAGCTCCCTCTATCAGCTCCAGCTCTATGCGGGGACATGAGAGAAGCCTCCCACAAGGATGGTAAATACATCAAAACATCCAGGCGTCCCCTGGGCAACATCCTTGTAGACGGCCAATTCTCTCACTACAGAAGCAACTCCGGTTGCTCCTGACATGAAAAAAAGGCTATAAGCTTAGATTCTAAAAAGGTCTGGCACAATGGAGCAATACTTCTTTGTATTTGTTTCATTAAAAGCTGTGGGACCTAACAAACTGGACTTCTTAACTGCATTTGGCTGCACATAGATCTTTTAAACATCAACAGTATGATGAATAACACGACATCAGATGGGTGGTGGGAAAGCGTCTTACACCATTCCCTCCACTTACAGAGATGGCCAGCGATCCCACGTGTTTACGATGCCTTCCCCATCTTTCCTGTGCTTTACTCCATCTTTCTCTGTCAGGAGTTGATTGACACCAGACTCCCGATAGAGGTCTTCAGACTCCATTTCCATGCGTCATAGAGTCCCACCGGAAGTGGCCTTATGTCATCTGATGGCCTTCGGGGGACTCCCCGCATGGAAACAGAGCCTGAAGATCGTGGGATGAAGTTCCAATAGTCAAGAGATCAAAGAGAATCCCTGAACAAAGTTCTGAGAGGATCTATCTTTAAAACATTAAGGAGTTTATCACACCAGACTCTTCTCCTGCAAAAAATACCAAGCAGTTGGGATTCCTTTTCTTTTGCACCATGGGCTACAAACTTCATTTCCTCTAAAACTTTATCACAGTCAGGATATGGGACTGCCAATTCAGTACCTTCTCCAAGTATAATCCCTTTTGTTTTCCATAATCTGTGTTCATTTGACCCTCACTTTCCTTTTACAAGAATGTAAGTGAAGGGCAATTAAGCCACACCCAAAGATCAACTGACTACCCCCCCCCCCCCCCAAAAAAAAATCTGTATAAAACAGATATAGACTTTTGCACTAGAAATCGTAGCAGAATAATAGCAGGAAATGAAGTCACTAATGTGTGTTTTTTAAGTTTTTAAAGGAGACACTTTCCAGACAGTCTCCCACCAGGACAACAACAGAAGATGAATAACATCATGTGATAATTCCAAGCCAAAGATGCTATTATCCTACTGTGATAAGCTCCCAAATTAATTCAACAAATTCCAGAATACATCCAACATGTAGCATTGACAAACAAAGAGTTACCTTTCATAGATCAGGTCAGTTTACTGAAGGAAGCATATAATCCAATAGACTATTAAGTGAGACAATAGTTCAAGTCCATTATTCTTTTATTTTCTTATTTTTTTGAAAGCAAGCAAGAAAAAAAGGAAACAGAATTAGCAATCTCTGACCAATCGTTGATAGCCTTTTCCTATTTCTAATCAAATAGGGCTGCTGGAGTGACAGAAACATGACTAACAGAAGTGGAACAAAAGAGTAATATGGATTTAAAAGATTCAGCATCCAAGGATCAGTGCATGTTATCTGTCAAACACATTTGTTCCTTGAGTCCCTTCCCAGACAGATTTGTTGGAGTTGGTTCGAAATGCCTTGCATTTGGGTCAAAAATCAAGAAATCATTGTTTGGTGCCATGAAATCAAACTTGAAATTGAAACTTGAGCTGTATCACAGATCAGACCCCAATCACAATAACACAAAATGAAAGTTATCTTAACTCAGAGGAGTATGACACTTTGATATATTGCTTGTATGTAGATTCTGCTCTTTTTTATTTCTTCCAAAACTTCGGTTTACCTCTCCCATATTTTGCCGTAATGAATTTGCTTCATCGTGACCCAGAAACAACAAATATGCAAGCACAGAAACAAAGTTCATGCATATAAACAGGTGCAAGTTCAATTCAATCTCTGTGCCCCTTCTGTGCTTTGAGATTGCCAGCAATGAAACCAATTAGTACCAGTTGGTGTGATGGCCTGTGAAGTGGGCACTAGTCTACAAAGTGGACTGAGGCCATTGGCTCGTTTCAGATATTTTATTAAAAATAAAATCGAAATCTGGCACAAGCTGGAAACCTAACAGGCAATTTCAAAAACATACAGTTTAGAAACAAAGCCAGCCATCTTCAGAAAAGGCATGCATAACTGGCAAGATATAAGCACATAATCACGTTCTTATTTCAGGGATGAAGAAATTTGCTTCTTCAATTTGTGTGTGAAGAAGAACATTTAACGCCACATTTTGTAAGACTTTTAGTCAGCAGGAGGAATTAAGTTGTCTACTGTACATGACTTGCCATGGAGCAAAATGGTATGTTGATTAGGTTAATATTACCACACCAAGAAGGCTATAGGTTGCTATAGGTTTTGTCTGTTTGTTTTAGATATTTGTACCTATTCCTTTGTAGCAAGAAGTGGGACATTTCCAGAAATACCAAGAAATGTTGAGATATAATTGGAGGTCATTCCTTCTATCTGATCACATAATATGGCATTATACATGCGCACTAACTATAGACATTAGTCATTTCCTTCCGCATTGCATAGGCAGAGTCTCCTTAAACCCCTTTTCAGAAGTACCAACAAAAGAGATGTTTTTCTAGAGACTAAACCATTTATTATGCACATGAACCAATTTGTATGCATTCGTTAACAATAAAAGTACTCATTATTGATTATGATAAGGTGTAACATTGTCTTAAAATGCTTCCGTGGAAAAAAGCAATCTGATGCACAATTGCATGTGTGTATTCTTCTCCAGAAACGGAAAAGCTACAAAAGAATGCCGCCTAAATTTCTGGTCGTTTGTAGGCTATTTATTATGCATTTGCTGAAGTCTGTTTTCCACTGCTCATGCATATATCTAATATACCTAATGCAGTGTCCTGTTTTCTGCCCTCCACCTTTTACTTCAGGAAGCCCTTCCCTTTTCCCATGCCCTTTTTTTAAAGCACAGCAATATTATAAGTGGTGCCTTCTTTTTTTCCTGTCTTAGACATCTTATCAATGCCTCAGAGAGCCTTCTCTTATCTTCTAACTGCATTGCATCCAGTGCTGCCCAAAAAGGTTCTATGTGGTTTTTCTGCTCCCTCTTAATATAATATAATAGCTTTATTGACATTCTGCTATTGCACGATGAAATTAAATGCCTTCCCCAGCACACATCACAAAACAACACATCCATCCCTCCACACCCCAAAGCCCCCAATGCCACATCAATGCGACACCATGGAGTTCAACATGGCCACAGCTCTAGAAAAAGACTACACTTTAGTCTGTTTGTCCTTGTCTTTTTCATCTGCACCATCTGCCAGATGGCAATAATTCAAAAAAAAGAAGAAGCCAGGTGAGATGAATCCCCAAGAATTTCTTAAGGCTGAGGGACCTATAAAGTTTTTCCAAAGAGAGGAGGGGGCAACCAATGATTCACTGTGCAGAAGTGGTGACCCTTTGGAGCACCTTCCTATCTGCCACTATGCAGTTACCAAACCATGCACAGGTACAGTAGGTTAGGACACTCTCTATAGCACAATTGTAGAAGGTCACCAGCAGTTTTCCATTCAGTTGTTGGTTCCTTAAAAGGAATTCCCAAGTACTAGTGTCTCTGCTGGGCCCTCTTAACTAACACCCCAGGTCAGATCCTCCTTAACAGTGACACCCAGAAACTTAAACCTGGCCACTTGGTAGAGGGCTACTTGGTCTCCATTTATAACCAAGGGCTGAATTTCTGGTCTGTTCTTTCTGTAGTCCACTATAAGCTCCCTGGTCTTATTGATATTAAGAACCGGATTATTGTCCCTACACCATGAGAGCAGCTGGTTCACCTCATCCTGATAGGCAGACTCATCCCCTTCAAAGATAAGCCCCACCATGGTTGTATCATCTGCAAATTTGGCAATAATATCGCTATGGTAGACAGGGGTGCAATCATGTGTGTAGAAAGTGTAAAGCAGAGAATTCAACACACAGCCCTGTGACATCCCAGTGTTGACAGTGAGGGCTGATAAGGTATGATAATCTAATCTAATGCTCTGGGAACATCCAGACAAGAAGTCCATATTCCAGAAACAGACTGAATATGACAATCCAAGATGCATGAATTTAGACACCAGTCTATGTGAGAGGATTGTATTAAACGTAGAACTAAAGTCTGCAAAAAGCATCCTCACATAATTCCCTTGTCATTCCAGATGGGTCAGAGCAATGTGGATCATGATGGCTATGGTCCTCTGTCAATCTGTTGGCTCTATATGCAAACTGATGTTTGTCCAATGTATGTGGAAGACAAGCAATGACATACCTGCAGACCAGTTTTTGAAGGCACTTCATGATGATGGAAGTGAATGACACTGGTCTGCAGTCGTGAAAATTACCAGTAGGGAACTTCTTTGGTACTGGAACAATACCAATTAGAAATCTCTCTAACAGATTAGAGAGATGGGCTGAAACTAACAAAATGAAGTTCAACAGGGACAAATACAAGATACTCCACTTAGGCAGAAAAAATGAAATGCAAAAATACACATTGGGGGATGCCTGGCTCAACAGCAGTATGTGTGAAAAAGATCTTGGAGTCCTTGTGGACAACAAGTTAAACATGAGCCTACAATGTGATGTGGCGGCAAAAAAGCCAATGGGATTTTGGCTTGCATCAATAGGAGTATAGTGTCTAGATCCAGGGAAGTCATGCTACCCTTCTATTCTGCCTTGGTCAAACCACACCTGGAATACTGTGTCTGATTTTTGAGCACCACAATTTAAAGGAGATTTTGACAAGCTGGAATGTGTCCAGAGGAGGGTGACTAAAATGATCAAGGGTCTGGAGAACAAGGCGTATGAGGAACGGCTGAAAGAGCTAGGCATGTTTGGCCTGCAGAAGAGAAGGCTGAGAGGGGCCATGTATAAATATGTGAGGGAAAGTTATAGGGAGGAGGGAGCAAGCTTGTTTTCTGCTGCCCTGCAGACTAGGACGCAGAACAATGGCTTCAATCTACAGGAAAGGAGATTCCACCTGAACATCAGGAAGAACTTCTTCACTGTGAGAGCTATTCAGCAGTGGAACTCCCTGCCCCAGAGTGGGGTTGGACTGGATGGCCCACGAGGTCTCTTCCAACTCTATGATTCTATGAAAGATTTGGAGACCTTGCATAAGGTGTGTAAGGTAGCATTCTATAATTACCCAACCATTAACAATTACTCAACCATCAACAATCCTTCATGGTTTGTCCCATTGGCAACAGAATAGATTCCAGACACATATATAAAACATTAACATAAATTTGGAATCTGTGCCCCTGCCACTGAAGCTGTAAGTTAAAATAAAAGGCATCATGGCCAGGAATGCATTATAACTATATAGCATGAATCATTTGTTCAGCTAGAAAAGAACAGTTTCTGACTTCGCAGAACAACACAGGAAAGATTGCTGTGGGGGTTCATTAGTCTTCCTGTTTTCTACATGGAGAGGTAGGGCAGAGATACATTTTGCTCTCAGTTGTGCCATGCAGTGGATTTAGAATAAAAAATTGCACAAGATTTCCTCTTCTTACTGGTTAATGAAACTGGACCATTTTTGGTGCTGATTTCTTTCTTTTTTTTCTGGGCATGAATGACATAGCTAAATCCCGCACAACATTCAGCCTCCAGATTATATACTGGTTGAAATTAATCTAATAGGATCCAACCTGGAGTGTAGGGAGCTGGCTGCTCCTGGAAAGGCCAGCATATGGAGTTAGCATTGTGATTATTCTCCAGTTTTTGCATTCTGCACCATCCTGACTTAGCAAAGGGACCACATAATCACATAAAATGAATTGTAGCTGTATTCTGAAAAACAAACAGTACAACTACGTTCTGCTTTGTGGTATCTGCCTTACACAAATTGGATTTTGTGCTCGCACAGAACCACAGATAGACTGTTTCACAGCTAGAAGCCTTTGGCAGGAACCAAACCACTTTCCTCATAATCACAGATTTTTCCTGTTTGAGCAACGTTGATTGGTTGTTTTTCAGTACTGAGCAGCCCTTTCCTATACAGTAGAGTCTCGCTTATCCAACGTAAACAGGCCAGCAGAATGTTGGATAAGCGAATATGTTGGATAATAAGGAGAGATTAAGGAAAAGCCTATTAAACATCAAATTAGGTTATGATTTTACAAATTAAGCACCAAAACATCATGTTATACAACAAATTTGACAGAAAAAGTAGTTCAATATGCAGTAATGCTATGTAATAATTACTGTATTTATGAATTTAGCACCAAAATATCACAATGCATTGAAAACACTGACTACAAAAATGCATTGGATAATCCAGAACGTTGGATAAGCGAATGTTGGATAAGTGATACTCTACTGTAATTGGTTTTAATGTTTTATGCTTTTAATCATATCTGTCCATTTTACTGTATGTCTGTTTAATGCGAATTGTTGCCTATCGTAAGGCCGTTCTGAGTCCCCTTCTGGGTGAGAAGGGTGGGATATAAATATTGTAAATAAATACTAAATAAATATTCTAGGGAGACCCTCTACAGACACTCTGCTTTGTGTTGGTGGTTTCTAAGATCAAAAGGATGCTGCTGGAAGTGTTTAGCCAGCAAGATGGAGCACAGTCGTATGATTTCCCCACTTCAGTAACAGAGCTTCTGTCCTTCTGTCTGTACCAGAGTAAATGAAATAGCAAACAAAAAAGGCCTCTTTTATATCACTATTTTCTCACAAGAACTGATTGTCTGCCCCCCAACACAGCCCACTAAGAGCAAGATATATAGAGAAGCTTTACCTGCCAGTTTCAAGAGACACAACTTGAAAAGAAACACTAACTTCCAATAGAACACATGAAGGATGTTCAAGCAGTGACTGAATAGCAAGCAACGGTGCTATCACTGTAAAGTGCTATCTTATTATTGCAATTCTGATGTGATAAAACAGCTTGAATCATATTGATTATCGGTATCCTTTACAATGATGGAGATAGAGATTATTTCCCCTTGGTCAGTGTTAACAGCATCTGAATTCTATGATGCTAGTATTTCACAGAACCAAAAGCAAGGAAGATCATTGTTTAATTCAGTAAGTCATAATAAAATGTGGCTTTTTCAAGTTTTCTTATCATATTTTGCAACTTTATATACTATGGTTAAATAGATACCGTATATACTCGAGTATAAACTGACCCGAATATAAGCTGAGGCACCTAATTTTACCACAAAAAACTGGGAAAACATTGACTCCAGTATAAGCCAAGATACCAATAAAATTACATTAATTGAGGCATCAGTAGTTTAAATGTTTTTTAATCTTTACATCAAACTGTAATTTAAGATATGACTGTTCAACTCTGATTAAATCATTACATTCATCTTCTTCAATGTAAATGTGCTTATGTATCCTTTTAATAATAATAAAGTGAAATAATAAATGTAATAATAAAGTAAAATAATAAATGTATTAATAATAATAAAGTAAAGTAATAATAATAAAGTAAAATAATAAATGTAACAATACCAATAATAGGAAAAAATAATAATAAATATACCACATATACTTGAGTATAAGCCAACCTGAATATAAGCCCACCAGGACCCTCACCAGAGTATAAGCCGAGGAGGGTTTTTTTAGTCCTAAAAAAGGGCTGAAAAACTAGGCTTATACTCGAGTATATACAGTACATTATATTTTAATAGATATTAATAATTTTGTTCGTGAACTTTAGAATATTGACTACAGTATTTTACTTATATTGTCGAACATTTTGATGGCCGGAATCACTGGGTTGCTATAAGTTTTCTAGGCTGTATGGCCATGTTCCAGAAGCATTTTCTCCTGACATTTCACCCACATCTATGGCCATCAGGAGAGACTGCTTCTGGAACATGGCCATACAGCCCAGAAAACCCACAGCAAACCAGTATTTTACTTGCTTTCTATACTTAGGGAAATGATCAATCTGGTTCTTACTTTTGTTAATACAAAAATTAAATTAATACAGAATTAAACATCTGTTAAGGATGAAATATATTTTCAATATATAGCACACAGTGATTAGCTAATGAGAATTAGAATAAAAATTGATTCATAGCACAATTCATTACATATACAGTAGAGTCTCACTTATCCAACATAAACAGGCCGGCAGAATGTTGGATAAGCAAATATGTTGGATAATAGGGAGGCATTAAGGAAAAGCCTATTAAACATCAAATTAGGTTATGATTTTACAAATTAAGCACTAAAACATCATGTTATACAACAAATTTGGCAGAAAAAGTAGTTCAATACGCAGTAATGCTATGTAGTAATTACTGTATTTACGAATTTAGCACCAAAATATCACGATGTATTGAAAACATTGACTACAAAAATGGCTTGGATAATCCAAAAACTTGGATAAGCGAGTGTTGGATAAGTGAGATTCTACTGTAACAGTAAAGCCAACCCACAATGCTTGCATTTTCAGACATTTCTCATTCTAGTCTTTTCAAGTCCTCTGTTTCATATAGATAGCTTGCAAGCATTGAGATTTCACTATATGGAATACAGTGAGAAATATAACCCAACATGAGCAATATTCATCAGTAATAGATTATTCTGTGGTCTTAAAATCTTTCATCTGGCTGCATCCTGATTCTTATAGCAAAACATGAAATGTGTATTAGAAATAAATAATAAGTACATTTCTCCTGTCTAAGCTTGGTTAACATTTCATAAGGGAATAACAGAGCTCTTTCAGTTAGGTTTGGTTACATGTATAAATGCTGCAATGCTATATGCCCGCACCAGGTGTCACTACAAGTAAAGCACTACCATACAATATTGCTACGACCTGAATAAATTAAACATCTTCTGCAAGAAACTTCAGCAGCACCTGAAACAGGCAGAAAGTTATACTGTTGGTAACGAGTCATTTGGTGGCCCCATGCTTTTGTAAGATTGAAATGCTGCTACAAAAAGGCCAAGTGAGACATACTATATGCAAGAGTTTGCTATGTGTATTATAAATGATAAATAATATCATTGGCCTTCTATATCAATACATTTTGGATCCATGGATTCCACCATCCACAGCTTGAAAATATTTTTTCAAAATCCAAAATACAAACCTTAATTTTGCTATTTGATATAAGGGACACCAGTTACATATTTCCTCATATATCATGGAACTTCAATATCCATTAATTTTTGTATCCAGAGGCAGTGATAGGATACAAAGGGGCCACTCTATGCCCCAATGGCATAAATGTTTTGTTCTTATCATGGTTTTAATCACAAATAGTACTCTAAATATTTTTTAAATGCTCTCTCATTAGTCTAGACCAGGGGTCCCCAAACTAAGGCCCGGGGGCCGGATGTGGCCCATCGAAGCCATTTATCCGGCCCCCACGGCACAAGGGCAGAAGGGGGTTGGGCTAAATGACCCAAGAAGTCTCTTCTTCTCTTACAACCCCTTATTGGGATTTACTGGATGAAGAACGTGAGAAGAGACCCAGAAGATTAGACCATATCTAGTCGTGTTTCCTTCCTACAGAAGCAAACTATGGGAATCTGTGTAGTTCTCTTTTAATTTGTCTAAGTTAGTCATGGTCAAACTTTGGCCCTCCAGGTGTTTTGGACTTCAACTCCCACAATTCCTAACAGTTAGGAATTGTGGGAGTTGAAGTCCAAAACACCTGGAGGGCCAAAGTTTGCCCATGACTGGTCTAGACCCACTGATTATGTCCATCTTACAACCTTTGGTGTCTCACCCTGCTCCAAACCTGATATCAATCAGAGGGATGCATACATTGCTCCAAATAGAGCAACGGTCCAGTCCAATAGCCAAACGCAGAGTTTTTAATGAGTAAAGTCCAAGAACCAAGTGTCTATACCGTAGTCAATGGCCAGTCCAGAGGTTCCAGAGTTCCAAGAGTTCAGGAGACTGGTCAGGATACCAAAAGTCCACAAACCTGCAGGAAACGCCAGCAGCATCCATAACCAAAGTAAAACAAATACTTTTCCCCAAAGCTCCTTATATCCAGTTCAACCCAGCTGCATCCTATCTCTTGCATGGCTCCACCCTTAATTGCTTTCACCTGCAAATTCTTACTTACAAATTACTCTGCCCTGTGGAACTTGACCTGACATTAACCCCTTCATCACCAACTACTAGGCCTAACGCCACTAACCACCATCACCTGCAGAACATGATACATGACAGTGAAGCTTTCCTGTAATAAACTTCCATCCATATCTAGAATATTTACAGTGTTCATAAGCATTATTTACAACAAAACCCTTCGGGCACATTTGAAACTTCATTTTAATTACTGTATATACTTGAGTATAAGCCTAGTTTTTCAGCCCTTTTTTTTAAGACTGAAAAAGCCCCCCTCGGCTTATACTCGGGTGAGGGTCCTGGTTGGCTTATATTTGAGTCAGCTTATACTCGAGAATATATGGTACATTTATTATTTTTCTCTATTATTATTGGTATTATTACATTTATTATTTTTATCTATTATTGTTGCTACTATTACATTTATTTTACTCTATTTTATTATTATTAATACATTTATTATTTCACTCTGATATTATTATTATTGCATTTATTATTTTATTCTATTTATTATTACATGTATTATTTTCCTTTATTATTATTATTATTATTATTATTATTATTATTATTATTATTATTATTATTACATGTATTATTTTACTCTATTATTACAGTAGAGTCTCACTTATCCAAGCTAAATGGGCCGGCAGAAGTTTGGATAAGCGAATATCTTGGATAATAAGGAGGGATTAAGGAAAAGCCTATTAAACATCAAATTAGGTTATTATTTTACAAATTAAGCACCAAAACATAATGTTTTACAACAAATTTGACAGAAAAAGCAGTTCAATACACAATAATGTTCTGTTGTAATTACTGTATTTACGAATTTAGCACCAAAATATCACGATATATTGAAAACATTGACTACAGAAATGCCTTGGATAATCCAGAACCTTGGATAAGCGAGGCTTGGATAAGTGAGACTATACTGTATTAAAAAGATACATAAGCACATTTATGTTGAAGAAAATGAGAATAATGATTTAATCAGAATTGGACAGCTGCCAAATGTCTCATATTCTTTGCCTGGGTCTTTATTGCAGAAGAATACTTGCCATTTATGGTTGATTCTAGACCATTTGTATACGGAGCCACAAAAGGGAATACTTTATGTTTAGATCCAAGTAATGCATGTCCCTAATGCAGCGAAAAAGCAAATACAGTAGAGTCTCATTTATCCAAGACTCGCTTATTATTGCATTTATTATTTTATTCTATTTATTATTACATGTATTATTTTCCTTTATTATTATTATTATTATTATTATTATTATTATTACTATTATTATTACATGTATTATTTTACTCTATTATTACAGTAGAGTCTCACTTATCCAAGCTAAATGGGCCGGCAGAAGTTTGGATAAGCGAATATCTTGGATAATAAGGAGGGATTAAGGAAAAGCCTATTAAACATCAAATTAGGTTATTATTTTACAAATTAAGCACCAAAACATAATGTTTTACAACAAATTTGACAGAAAAAGCAGTTCAATACACAATAATGTTCTGTTGTAATTACTGTATTTACGAATTTAGCACCAAAATATCACGATATATTGAAAACATTGACTACAGAAATGCCTTGGATAATCCAGAACCTTGGATAAGCGAGGCTTGGATAAGTGAGACTATACTGTATTAAAAAGATACATAAGCACATTTATGTTGAAGAAAATGAGAATAATGATTTAATCAGAATTGGACAGCTGCCAAATGTCTCATATTCTTTGCCTGGGTCTTTATTGCAGAAGAATACTTGCCATTTATGGTTGATTCTAGACCATTTGTATACGGAGCCACAAAAGGGAATACTTTATGTTTAGATCCAAGTAATGCATGTCCCTAATGCAGCGAAAAAGCAAATACAGTAGAGTCTCATTTATCCAAGACTCGCTTATCCAAGTTTCTGGATTATCCAATGCATTTTTGTAGTCAATGTTTTCAATATATCGTGATATTTTGGTGCTAAATTTGTAAATACAGTAATTACAACATAACATTACTACGTATTGAACTACTTTTTCTGTCAAATTTGTTGTATAACATGATGTTTTGGTGCTTAATTTGTAAAATCATAACCTAATTTGATGTTTAATAGGCTTTTCCTTAATCCCTCCTTATTATCCAAGATATTTATTTACAGTATTTATATTCCGCCCTTCTCACCCCGAAGGGGACTCAGGGCGGATCACATTACACATAGAAGGCAAACATTCAATACCTTAACATAGAACAAAGACAAAGACAAATGCAGACTCCGAGTTGGCCTCGAACTCATGACCTCTTGGTCAGAGTGATTTGTTGCAGCTGGATGCAGCTGGCTGTTCACCAGCCTGCGCCATAGCCCGGGCCTTGGATATTCGCTTATCCAAGGTTCTGCCAGCCCATTTAGCTTGGATAAATGAGACTCTACTGTAGTTTTAAATTGACTTGAAGAGTTTATTCAAGTTTCTCAAGCCCAGGAAAGGTGGACCATCTCAAAAAAAAAAAAAAAAAAAAGATCTACCCAACTGTTTCTGGGATTTCATTTCAATCCAAGAGGTATTATCATTTCAATACAGGCTGTGCTGAATGTTCATGAATTTAGATTTTCATAATGATGTTTGGGCTTTTAAAAGGGTGGATATCTATTTATTTATTGCATGAATGTTTTATTTCAAAACTATTTGCACATCTTTTTTCCTAAGGCAGCCACTGAAAACGATGTCTGAAAATGCTTTCTGAAAAGCAATTACATTTGTAATAGGTACATGTGTGACCGAATGCTATATAGCAAACAGTTTTCCATGTCTGGTAAGTTTCAAGTATAATATATTACTCCTCACCAGAGGCAATGGTAATTTTATGAGATGCTTTCTTCCTTACATGCATAGTCTCATATACAAAACATTTCTGAAATGCTTCTTTTAGGTTCAAACAGGGAATGAATGCCATTTCCCCTTTTGCTCATCTAATTTTTAAAAGGGCAAAGCAAGAGGGGCAAGGAGCATGTGTTTAACCTTCTGATCATTTTCTGTTTTGGAAACACTATTTCTTAAACTGATTTTTAATGTACTTTGGAGAGATATTAGACAGATTGGGTGAGGGGTGGGATGGGAGGGGAAGAAAAAGATTGCAAGGTCAAAATTGGGGACCTGAGGACAACTCCTTGTGATGCCATTGAGTTTAGATTCTGTTGTTGATATGAGAGTGAACGTCACAATTGATAATACAGTAGAGTCTCACTTATCCAACATAAACGGGCCGGCAGAACGTTGGATAAGCGAATATGTTGGATAATAAGGAGAGGTTAAGGAGAAGCCTATTAAACATCAAATTAGGTTATGATTTTACAAATTAAGCGCCAAAACATCGTGTTATACAACAAATCTCGAAGAAAAAGTAGTTCAATACGCAGTAATGCTACGTAGTAATTACTGTATTTACGAATTTCGCACCAAAATATCATGATACATTGAAAACATTGACTACAAAAATGCGTTGGATAATCCAGAACGTTGGATAAGCGAGTGTTGGATAAGTGAGACTGTACTGTACCTGGTATGACTAAGTATGATAGCCTATACATCACTTGCAGGTGCACAGAATAAGCCCCTCCAATTTAAAAAAAAACTCAAAAGACAACCAAATCTACCATGAGAATTGGAGATAGAGAGTCTTGGGTGCCTTCTACACTGCCATATAATCCAGATCATGAAAGTAGATAATCTACATTATCTGATTATACGAGTCTACACTGCCATATAGTCCAGTTCAAAGCAGGTAATCTGGATTTTATATGGAAGTGTAGATGGGACCTATGAACTGAGATCTGGTAACCTTACAGTTCAAACACGTTTACTTGATGACATGCAAGTACAAAAAGGTAAAAGCTGACTTGGGATGGGCAGTCATTGATCTATTCATTAAGGAAATTGAAGAATCTGATTTTGGGGAACATTCTGTATATACTCGAGTATAGGCCGACCCGAATATAGGCAGAGGCACCTAATTTTACCACAAAAAACTGGGAAAACATTGACTTCAGTATAAGAGTGGTAAATTTCAGCAATAAAAATAGATACCAATAAAATTGCATTAATTGAGGCATCAGTAGGTTAAATGTTTTTGAATATTTACATAAAGCTCAAATTTAAGATAAGACTGTCCAACTCTGATCAAATCATTATTCTCATTTTCTTCAATGTAAATGTACTTATGTATCCTTTTAATAATAATAGAGTAAAATAATACATGTAATAATAATAATAATAAATACAGGAAAATAATACATGTTATAATAAATAGAGTAAAATAATAAATGCAATAATAATAATAAGATCAGAGTGAAATAATAAATGTATTATTAATAATAATAAAAATAGAGTAAAATAAATGTAATAGTAGCAACAATAATAGAGAAAAATAATAAATGTAGTAATACCAATAATAATAGAGAAAATAATAATAAATGTACCATATATTCTCGAGTATAAGCTGACCCAAATATAAGCCAACCAGGACCCTCACCCGAGTATAAGCCGAGGGGGACTTTTTCAGTCTTAAAAAATGGGCTGAAATGCTCGCAAAACTTTGAAGGGCTTTGTAGATGCTCCTAATGAATGTGTTCAAAACCCCAATGACTGACTGCCAAACTGGCATAATGCTGGTTGTCTTTGCACCACAACTGGGGTCTATATTAATTAGATCCAATAAAGTTTGTTAAGTAACAGAAGTCTACCACTACCTGAAAGTTACTTTTTAAAAATAATCATCTCAGCAAATAACATGTCTTGGGTTCATTCTATGTACACAACAGATGTCAGTCTAATCCATGTAGAATGGAACAGAAGTGAAGGCACACCCCTAATAAAACATCTAGTGAATATTTGTTTTCACTTCAATGACTAACTGCTAGTGAAACTTCCAGCAGTCAGGCTCGTGGTTACGTGTTAGAGCATAACGTTTACTGAAGCAGCTATTCTTGCCAAGGATATATTGCATTAATAAATCTTCCAAACAAGCCCTAGTAAATGTCACTTCTGCTTAAATGTTCAGCAAAAATCAGTGACAAGTGATGCTTCCTTTGCCCTTGTGGAACCTGGATGTTCGAATGTGAATTCTAATGGAGTTTCTGCTAGAATCAGCCCTAAATGGCTCTCAACACCTGACTCAAAACACAAGCAAAACAACAAGAACATGTCAAGAAAACTTATCCAAAAGCCCAGCAAACCTTTAAAAGGCCAGAATTAGCAACTGACAAGCAAAATAAATTATCCTGCTCAGCCCCTAACAGTGACAGTGAGACAGGCTTGGGTTCAATACTCTCAAGTTTAAAAAAATGTTATGCCCTTCATGTCTTATGTTTATCTAAACATCCTACAAAGGGTCTCAAACAAAGTCACCCAGAAAAGGTTCAAGTAAAAAGGAGCACAAAAATACATCAGGAAGTCTAGGTATTCAGCTACATGGAGACACAAGAGTGAATTCAGATAACCAAGTTTAAAATAACAAGGTTTCTATAATTCTGCAAAGACCTGTCCTTAGTGAGTATTATGTTAATGATTTTATTGTCAACTTAATAAAGATAATACAATGGCTAACCCAGTCTGGTATTAGAATTGCAATCTATTTCAGCATAATATGAGGAAATGAAAAATGGTAACAATTTAAACTGTCCAGACATAATGTCTTTGTGATATGATTATAAGCTTTTTTTATGTATGAGGAAAGAAGATGAAAAAATGAAAGGAGGAAAATTGGATGATGAAGAATTTCAAGCCAATTTCAATTCTGGGGGAAAAAAACACAACTTCATAAGATGCTCTTTAAAAGGTCCTATATTGCTTGCCCAAGGACAACCTCAAATTAGGATCACCAAAAAGGAAAGTACTGTGAAAACAATAACCAAAGTAAGCACTGCCAATTGCAGTAAAAGGTAAATCACAGTAAATCGAACAGAAGGGTGGTTAATCAAAGACCTACCAGGTCTCTTTTGGGTTGTCAAGCCCCATTAAGTCAATTTCCATATAGCTTTTGCACACCAATGTGTTTTCAAAGAGACTAGGTTCCATCAGGGAGAATGTAAAGTGTGTCCCAATCTGATAGAGAAATACCTATTTTGTCTCGTCTAATCCTGCCCTGGAAAATATTGCCTTAACTAAACCATTTCTGATAGCTCTAACCATATCTGATAACTCTTTCTATCACGAGGGCATCTTCTCCAGTGAATGATTGCCAATTCCCCTACTAAGCAGAACAGCTCAGGCACATGGCCATATCAGATGCACATTTCTGTGAGAAGAAAAAACACAAGAGAGTCTTCGTGCTGCTTTGAAATTGTTCATCAGCACATGGCTTCACCATTTCATACCTCTACCCAATCATGCCTTATGTACTAAATAAGTATTGGAATTGAAGGGGCTCTTGGTCAATTTGTGTGTTGCCCATGTTTTTAATCTTAACGCTGCAGCCCTATCTCTTTCCTATTTGCTCAGTACTGTTATGGGCTTGCTAGTCTTTCAAGTAAGATTGCTTTGCATAGACTAATGTCCTAAAAATTATATAATATGTTTAATTATTTCGAATTGTGTAAAAAAATCAGGATACAGTGTTCCCTCACTTATCGCTGGGGTTAGCTTCCAGGACCATCCGCAATAAGTGAAAATCCGCAAAGTAGGGACACTATATTTATTTTAATATTTATACATTATTTTAGTAGTTATACACTATTTTAAGTCTTTATCAACCAATCTTTTGTTGATAAATCGCCTCCTTTTCCTCCCGTTGCCGCTTGGGCTCCTTTTCTCTCCATTTGGCTTTTCCTTCCTCCCTTCCTTAGGCTATAAATTGTAATTTTTTACTATTTATAATAGTCTTTTAGAGTTTATTGAAAAACCGTGAAACAGCAAATTCACAAAAAGTGAACTGCATAGTGAGGGAACACTGTACAGGAAAGAGATGCAGGTGGCAAATATTTTTGATGAGGAACATTTTTTCAATATTTTGTCCACTTGCTTAAATCCAATATTTTCCAGTGATGAGCTTTCCTGTTAGCATATATATCAACCTATCCCTTGGGAAACAAGCCAAGGCTTATGTCCTTGGATACTTGCAAACTGAACTCCCAATGGAAGTCTTACTCCTAAGAAACTTGGATAAACGCCAGATCCACCAAACAGCAATCCCAAACAAATAAAATGCATTTCTTTTATTGGATAATACATCACAGTTAGGAACAATCAATCATGACATGAATTACAACCTAAAAAATCATGACAAAGGGTTCACAAATAACCAAACTACATTCCAAGGTCGCTTTTCGGCCATGATAGACAAAAAAACAATAACTTCAAAGATGATTTGGAGCTATGCCTGGTTTTGAACTGGCACCTTAACTCAGCAAAACAAAATGGAAAATTTGGATTGAGATGCAGTATAACTTCATGCTCATAGAGTTATACAATGCAAACTCATAATTAAGTTGCAAAGTCAAATATGCATGCACATCTACATACATTAGTGCTCAGTATGCATCCATGTGTATTCAGATTGAATGGGCATCCATGCACAATGTGCATAAGGACAAAAAAGCATCACAGTCATATAACTCTAATTTTTCAATCTTCAACTGAATGCTTCTGTTCTACATTGGACAGTTTTTCCAGCTGTTTTTGTAGGAGAACTTAAACATGTGTAAAACATCAACAGGATGCCAATCTATATTGAACACTTAAGAATTATGACTATTATACTTCAAAAATAAATAAATAACCTGAACAATCAGATCATCTAGTCCAGGCATGGGCAAATGTTGGCCCTCTGAGTGTTTTGATATATTACATTGATACACTTCAATAGACAGTAAGTTTTGCTTCCTTTGAAAAATTGTTTCTTGCTTATCTGCTGCCAGACATTTGTTTTAAGTTTTGCCAGCTGGCTTGGTTGCAATCAAATATCAAAGCAATTGAAAGTTATCTCAAAGACAGTGACTGGCTGGGTTGTTGAAAAATTTCTGATGACAACAGTTGCGCGCATACTTCATACAGGTTGGTTCAAGTGTTGGGTTCAATCTATTCTACTCTAGGACTTAGAGTATTTCATATTGAATGAAATACTTCAGTTTTACACCAGACATAAAAACTAATATTCAGGGAGCTGTTTAACTGATTTTACATGCTGAAGAGAATCTCAAGAATTTCAGCTTTCAACTGCCATTTGGATTAAAATATTTAATATGATGTATTCTCATTAAATTATACATTTCATCTGTAACAATGAAACTAATCAAGGGATGTTATCTCCTTCATATTAGACAGTGACTTCAATTAATTTATGTAGTTAAGTCTAAAGAAATAGTCAAACTAGGACTAAAAACAACTCAATAACTGTTACCATATATACCATATTTTTCCTAAAATGAAACCAAGTTATGATTCCCAAATCGTCAATATTGGGTAAACAAGACGAAATTAGCAGTGCCAAAATGGTGCACTGAAGGCATTGAATAACATTCAACAACTGAGTCCCCTTCTCCACTGCAATATAATCCAGATTATCAAAGCAGATAGTCCACATTATATGCTTTGAACTGGATTATATGTGTTTATACTGTCATATAATCCAGTTCAAAGAAGATAATCTGGATTTTATGTGACAATGTAGAAAGGACCTTGGGCCCCTTCCACACAGCTATGTAAGATCCACATTGAACTGGATTATATGGTTGTGTGGATTCAGATAATCCAGTTCAAAGTAGATATCGTGGATAATCTGCCTTGATATTCTAGGTTATATGGTTATGTGGAAGGGCCCTTAGAAACTCAGCAGCACTGACAAAATGTTTTGCTCATAGTGAAGAGTAAATTCATACTCAGGACAGTAATTCAAAATATCATCACTCAACAAAGGTCAAAAATACCAAGTTGTTATAAAATGCATTCACTGGCCACACAAAAATGAAAATGGGATCCAATCATGATAAAATTTGGTGACATTATTTATATGTCTTTATTAATCAGGTTCCCAGCATAAGAAATGAGACCTGGAGTATGTAGTCCTTAACCTCCCCTCAACATTAGCCAAATCTAATTAATATTCAAAATTTGCTGATTGTAGCTGAATTGTGGTATAGCCCTTCATGCCAGTCCTCTTCCTCACCTTTTACCTCTGAATTTAAGATGCCTGAATATTACATCCTTTCAACCCTTCTGAAGGGCAGGGAATTCGGTATAAACACTGAGCTCCTTTCAAGCCTTGTTTATAATGATTTATACATTATACAGGGACTGTACTTGCAGAAGCTGGCACAGAAGAGCGAGGTGTTGCTTACTAATTTAAAAGAAGGTCCGGCATATTAGTAGTGCTCACTGAGAAAGTTTGATTAGTATCCATTCAACCATTCACAGAAAAATAAATAATCATATGATAGGTAAATCAAACTAAAGGACAGACAACTTCAAGGCTAAGGATAGGAAATAATTTTATTTCAACTCATGATTAAGAAGAAGTAAGCAACATTCGAAAATGTCTTCATATTCAGTATGGAAGGATAGTGTGTGTGTGTTTATGAATACGAGGAAGGGGTGAAACTGGAAGACTTGTACCTATAGATATAGAACCATGAATTGTAAAGTCTATAAGCAGACTTTTGCTTCTGGGTAACTTCATCATACCATTGGAGGCCAGTTTGTCAGGTGTTCATTGTATTCATGACAAGCATGGACTTGTCCCATAGACCTATGTACGTGGCAGCTCATACACTTGATGCGATTTTCATGGATCTGTGGGCGGAGGTAACAAATACTTCCGAGCTGTCATAGGCAGATTACTTTCTAGACAAAGCTAGTATCACAGCTACAACCTTCCCCTGCAGGAGTGTAGGACCTATTAAAATGGTCCATTCTTGAAGACTAATGGATCCTTTGAAATTCCAGGAGGCCTAGGAGCAGTCATGGGCAAACTTCCGCTCTCCAGGTGTTTTGAACTTCAACTTGCACAATTCCTAACAGCCAGTAGAGCCAAAGTTTGCCCATGCCTGCCTTAGAGGATTCTATGGCTGGAAACAATCCTGTTGAATCCCTGGTCAATGACACCATCATTCCCAAATGTCCTCTCCGACCGACTACAAAACAGGCTCCCTGGTATACTGAGACCCTCAGGCCAATGAAACAAGAAGGATGTTGACTACAACACAGATGGCAAAAAAACTCAACTTTAATGTGACAAGACACAATATAGAGGTCATCTTTGCTCCTATAAGTTAGCAATATGTGCAGCAAAGAAAGCTTTCTTCTCTGAACATTTTGCGTATGTGGATTCACCTCCAGCTGAGCTGTTCAAAGTGCTGAGAGGTTTAACCCAGGTGCCCTCTCTTCCGAACTCATTGTTAGAACCTTCCATAGTTCACTGTGATGCTTTTGACAACCATTTTGCAAATAAAATCTCTCACAGAGGAGCTGACTTAGATGCTGTTATTGGAGCAGAAAGCAACAAGGAGGCGTCCAGCAACTCTGTGAGTGGGATTACACTGGGTCAATTTCACCAATTGAAACTGATCCAGTGTAATCCCACTTACAGGGTTGCTGGAGACCTCGTTGGGGGGCTCTGGCCTGCCAGAACCCAACTGGCAACCATCGCCCAGAGGACCTTTTCATCAGGTCTCCCAAGACTGTGGAATGACCTCCCAGAAGAGCTTCAACAGCTAGATCAGCTGTTGGAATTTAAAACACAGTTGAAGGCCCATCTCTTCTGGCAGGCCCTTCCAGTTAATTTTAAGTTGTGAATTTTAATCTGCATTTTATCAGTGGATTTTAATTTGTATTTTAACTCTGTGTTTTTTGTTGTATGTCTTTTAATACTATTTTATCTCTCGTTTTAATGATATTGTATCCTTCCTCGAACCAAAGGGAGAAGCTGGTAATACATTCATTAGAAGTAGTAGTAGTAGTAGTAGTATTAATTTAATATTTCTATATTCAACCGTATTGGCATATTAAGTTTTTTTCACTATCATTAGTGCTTCTTTCTTGTGAATTGGTGGAATTTACCTAACTATTGACAAGTTTCAGTTGATTCAATAGGTCTACTTTAGGTTGACTGATATATTAAAAATGCTGGACTGCACAGGAATATTATTGATATTGGTCTTATGTTCTTAACTTGTTCTCCCACTGTCAGGGAACTATGCCTTGGCAATTTGTTCTGTGCATTTTGATCAAAACTGTAGACTTTTCATTCTGATAACTGCATGAATTGTTTATGTGTAGATGTGGAAACTAGAAGAAACACCAAAAATGGAAGAATGGATAGTAGAAGTAGCTGACATAGGAGAAACTGACATTTCAACAAGATATCTTCAAATAAAGGACAAACTAACATACCTGCTAAAGAATAGCCAAGGCCGTCCAAGAAAGGAAACAGACTGGGAATTGTTTAAAAATTACTTGAGAGAGGAAAAAATGAGAATTATCATATGAGAACCAAGTAAGCAAAACTAAAAATTGAGCCTTATAAAATGAGAAGAGGAGCGGATGGAGCTACCAGAATAAATCTGAGAAGTTATGAAGAAAAAAGAACCTTAACGTCACCATGCAATAGATGGAAGTCGATTTTCATGTTATTTCCTTTGGGTTTTTTTCTTTTCTTTTTCTCTTCTCTCTTTTCTTTCTTTTCCACATTTTCAAACTTGCACTCAATTTTGCATTTTATTTTATTATATGTCCATGTCTATGCCATTGTTGATTTGAAAAAGCTTGAATAAAATTTTATTTTTTAAAAACGATATGTTCAAATAAAAGATCTAATTTTCAAGAAAGTTTGGGAACTCTTCAAAAGTTTCCTGGAATCTACATTGTAAGGAAAATTGTAGTTGTGAATAGTGCAACATGAACTGAACTGTTGTAAGTAGGAATGGTTAGACTTTTGACTGTTGTGTAATCTTATTGGTGTTAGATTAGCTAACACAGTGGAAGATGTCAACACTGGTATTGTGTTTGTAGTATGTTTGGAGCACATATGGTCTCACTGAATGTAGAATATATCTGATGTTTTGGTGGCATAGTAGAGGTTTTTTTGTGTGTGTGTGTCAGGAGCAACCTGAGTCGCTTCTGGTGTGAGAGAATTGGCTGTCTGCAAGGACGTTGCCCAGGGGACGCCCGGATGTTTTGATGTTTTTACCATCCTTGTGGGAGGCTTCTCTCATGTCCCCGCATGGAGCTGGAGCTGATAGAGGGAGCTCATCTGCGCTCTCCCCGAGTGAGATTCACACCTGTCAGCCTTCAGGTCAGCAACCCAACCTTCAAGTCACGAGGCTTTAACCCACTACACCACTGGGGGCTCCTGTAGTAGAGGTAAAATAATCTGTTTCTCTCTGGCATTTTGGACTACAGGACTGTTTTGTAACTGACTCACAGATACACTAGATGCAAATATCCTAATGCATAGCTCCTGAAAGAATTGCACCAAATACAGAGAAAATAATTGCAACACAAAAAACCAATTATCTAACTAAACCAGACCTAATTTCCAAGTAGGCAAAATGCAGTGAAGCACGGAATAAAAAAGACTGGAGTTGTTTCACAGATGGAGTTGTATTGTATTGTACTTATTTTTGTTTTTTAATAAAATAACAAAAGGAATAAAGAGTTACTATATTACCCCTCTGGTTTTCATCCCTACCTTTCTCAGTTTCCTTGCCACTCCTTTTTTCTTTCTTTCCAGAACTGGCTTCTCTTATGCTGAAATGATGTAGCAAAGAACCAGAGGCACCCCTCCTACTCACAGTGCCTGTTTTGCCTGCTGAAATGTTGACAGGTGCTGTATATTACAACATGTACTGGGGAAGACACAATAAATTCGAGCTGAAAAGGTCATGTCTCACGCAGATACCTTTGACTGTTCAGGCAGCATCCCCTTAAAATTTAGCTTGGAAATAGCTATAGTAACACACTCTCGCTCTCTTCCCTCCAGCATAGAGAAGAGCAGGATTTCAAGAAACATTTTAATTCCTTGTTAAGGCTTCTGACTGGGGAATATTTGCTGCTTCATTATTCTGGCACCCAGAGAGGCAGTCATCGTGCTGCGAGGAGTACGCCACTGACTATTCCATTTGAAAACGGGTATCTAGGAAATATGCAATTATTCTTGTTCTCATCAAAAGAATTAGAAAGATGGTCTTTTGATTAGAGAAAAAGAGCAATAACCTAGCTGTAGCTGCAAAAACTTCACCTAGCTCCCTTCATCCTCATCAGCGTCTTTTCCATTACCATAATAACAGGGCATTCATACAATGAACACAAAAAGAGGGTGAAAGGTTAAAACAATCCTAAGAGATTACTACAATTTCATTCTATATTGTCTGGTTACATATATGCATTATGAGATGATGCACGGTACTAATTAAAACTCTTGCATATAGCTTCTGCTCTCATTATCTTGGTATTTTCCTCTCTCACCCATTAATATTTCAGCAGTTAATGATGCTACATCTCCTGTATAACAATTCAGTCATGCATATGAGCACTTGATTACCTAGCATGGAATGTTTAATCTAATTACTGTTTAATCCAATCTTAAAATGGGTTTTGCTTCTTTCATGTCTTGGGCTAGGGCTTTCAGTCACACACGGCGAGATGATGGTTTGCAGTCTTTGCCCCTGACTGAGGCAGTCATGCTAAAGCCCACGAGGAGACAACTTCAGGCCATTTCAGTTTCTCTCCTCTCTTTAATTCACCACATGCTCTTTTTAGAATTCAAGGTTTCCTATATGTCAATATCACTCTGCACACTGGAGCCCCCAGTGATGCAGTGGGTTAAACCCTTGTGCTGGCAGAACTGATGGCCTGAAGATTGAGTTGCTGACCTAAAGGCTGCTGGTTCGAATCCAACCCAGGGAGAGTGTGGATGAGCTCCCTCTGTCAGCTCCAGCTCCATACAGGGACATGAGAGAAGCCTCCCATAAGGACTGTAAAAGCATCAAAACATTTGGGTGTCCCCTTGGCAACGTCCTTGCAGACGGCCAATTCTCTTACACCAGAAGTGACTTGCAGTTTCTCAGGTCACTCTTGACATGAAAATAAAAACTCAGCATACTATATAGCCACTTCCCAAATTTCTTTCCCCACATTTCATGTTTCCCTTCCTCCCCCAATTTAAGCACTGTTTCTAGGCCAGGTATCACTAACACATAGCATCCTGTTTTCAATGCACTTGCATATGTCTCATGCCTGCCACACGATTCTAACAAAGTCTATTCTTATAGAAACTTTGGTAGGGGAAGATGATCAGAAATAGAGTTCCCTGATCCTCTTAGAAGCTCCCTTGGTACCTGCAACTAATTAGGCCTCAGCCTGTTGGAGTGTCCTTCAGTCTTTCTTGATCAATATTAGGCCTTAATACCATGAGAAAATTGGACTTTGGCAAACATTTGGTGGAAATTGCAAACAACTATGAATTAATTACATTGCTTTTTCTCTTAGAACAGAAATTTCCAAACTGTGTGTTATGATATGTTGGTATGACAGCTGCAGTAAATGTGTTGCACAAAAGTAATGAGAAATCTCTGAGTCTATGCCAAATAAGCAAAACCACTGAAATGTGGAAACTTTAGAATGCTTGATGACGAAATGCAAGTGTCTCTTTAGCTAATATTCCACCAAATATTCAAAAGTTCTGTTCATCCCATCGACCTCCTACAACTCATTAAATGGCAAGTAGTTATTTTATTAGTGCTTATTAAAAAAAATTAAAATCCTGCACATTTACAGAGGAAGAACTGTTTAAAGCTACAGAGAATGCAGTCACGGCTCCCAGGTTTTGGTCTAAAACTATTCAGCAAGTTCTAAACCCTTAATTTTATGAGTTTTAAACTTATCTATTTATGGAATGCTTTTGACATAAAATAAATAAAATAAACTAAATAAATAATCCATAAAATACATCTTAAAATACATTCATCTGTAAAACTGAATTACTGTGTCACATAATGATGCATGTCTAAAAAGTGTACCACTAACATGAAATGTTTGGAAAGCACTTTCCTAGTTTATTATCCACAATTGTCATTACTGTTGTTCTCTTATAGTGCTGTGAAATGTATTATATAATTGTATGGAAAATAACATATTTTGCAATAAATTCTGTCTTAAAGTATAATTGAGAGAAATGATAAAAATGCTGTTTTTACATTAATAAAATAAGCTCATTAAGAATATGTTTATGAAGAATATATAAAAATAATATGCTACTGAAAAAATATTGACAGAGTTACAAGCTGGGAATATGCAGGGAACGCTGTGGATGTAGCGTATCTGGATTTCAATAAGATCTTCAACAAGGTCCCCCATGGGCAAATAAACTAGTCAAATGTGGGCTAGGCAAAATTATGGTTAGATGGATCTGTAATTGGTTAAGTGAATGAACCCAAAGAGTGCTCACCAATGCTTCCTCTACATCCTGGAAAGAAGTGATGAGTAGAGTGAAGCAGGGTTCTGTCCTGGGCCCGGTTCTGTTCAACATATTTATTAATGACTTAGATCAGTGGTTCTCAACCTAGGGTTCCCAAATAGTTTTGTCCTTCAACTCCCAGAAATCCTAGCAGCTGGTAAACTGATTGGGATTTCTGTGACTTGTAGGCCAAAATCAAAGGTTCAAGGCATGATCATCAAGTTTGCAGATGATACCAAATTGGGAGGGACAGCAATACTCCAGAAGACAGAAGCAGAATTCAAAACAATCTTAACAGATGAGAGAGATGATTAGCCAAAACTAACAAAATGAAGTTCAAAATTCCCCCCATACCTTTCCCTGTGTGTTTCTAATATTGATTCGTATGCATGAATTTAACTAATTTGATACGAAATACAAATTAAAAATGAAATGATGCACACCTCCACAATCTACACCAATATTGTCTACTTTGGACAGAGATGCCATTACTTGGATATTTTCCCCAGGACACCAACACTTATTCCTATTCTTAATAAGGCACCAGAGGGCAATTTATCATAAAAAATTACAAAGAAGTAGTTGGCCTGTTCCAACTACTAGCATTTTCTGGAGAAAGAGTGACTCTTGCCCCTGGTATTTTGGGGAGATACAAAAGGTTAATAAGTCTACAACATTAAAAGGCGATTCTGGACTGTACCTCATTCAATATTCTCAACAATGCCAGCGAACATCAATGTTGATGCATGACATTCAGCCACTCTGTATCATATTTATTTTTGTATATGAAATGTCAGGTCTTTTCTTCTCTGCTTAACAGGAAATAACTTTTTTATTGCAGTTGCTGCAAAAGGTGAAGACCGAGAACGGTTTATATCCGAAAAAAATGCATTTCTTCTCATCATATCATTCCCAGACTGTTTTGGATAAACTATTTCTTAACAGGAAATAAATATGTAAAAGGTGACATCAATTATTAAAGTTTCAATTACAACACAAAAAAGGCAGGAGAGGCCATGCACGGCGGAAATGACTAATTTGAAAAGGGAATAAAGTGTATCTGTTCAGATAAACTGAAAGGCATCTCATTTCTGGAGAATTTAGGCAGGATATTTATTCACATCTCAACAAAAGAGAAGCCGGAATCTAGGTATGATAAAATCTTTTCGCTTTCTCTTTCCAGACAAAGGATTGGTGACAGGGTTGCTTTCATATTCAGATCCTTCTGTTATTAGCTTTACTAACACCTTCTGTATTTGACATTGAATCAGCTTTCAGATATTACTAGCACAGAACAACTCCTTCATGTACCCCGGTATTTTTGGCCTACATAACTGTAGGGTGCAAGCAGCAATTTAAAACATTTTTAAATCTAACAAAAAAGATCTAGGTTCCCTTTTTATCACAATCAAAGAAACAATCTGATATATACATTTTTTTGACTTCATCACAACAAAAAATCTTCCTTCTCCAACAGAAATAATTTTCCATAGGGACCATTTTAAACATAGATATCCTGGGATTTTTATGACATGCACTTGGCTTTTTACTCTTTTTTAAGGAACATTCCCAATGACAATCCATGTGGCTACTATATATTTATATAAAAAAGAGCTAGCTCACAATGGGTGTTCCCCCCCCCCCCTTTTACAAGCAATGAAATATGTGATGCTTATTGTCACTGGCCATGTTTATTTCTGACTTATTTAGAATACATTGTAAGATGATGTATTTTGGAAAAAATAAAAAAAATTACAATTTTAGGAAAGTTACATTTGAAAGAAGTATTAAAGAGGGACTAGAAATGAGCTTCAGAACTTGCTGACTGGAAGGTCAGCGGTTCGAATCTATGGATGGGGTGAGCTCCTGTCATTAGCCCCAGCTTCTGCCAACCAAGCAATTCAGAAACATGCAAATGGGGGTAGATCAATAGGCACCGCTGCTGTGGGAAGGTAACAGCACTCCATGCAGTCATGCCAGCCACATGACCTAGGAGGCTTCTATGGACAACGCCGGCTCTTTGGCTTAGAATTGGAGATGAGCGCCAACCCCCAGAGTCGGACTCGACTAGACCTAATGTCAAGGAGAAACCTTTAACCTTTACCTTCAGAACAGTAGATAACAGCCATATGAAAAGACACCAGGAAAGAGAAATATAACTAGCTTCCTGGGAGATTGTCACTTTTGAATATTCAGACATCTCGAAGTTTTACTGTAAATTATCTCTCTCTCTTTTTTTTGCATTTAGCCTTTATAATTTAAGCTCTGACTATTAATACATTTTTGTGTGCATGTACTGGAATGATCAGGACAGGATTAGATAAGATCAAGCAGTGGACAATAAGAAACTCATACCACCCTATCAGAATTCTTTCAAATTTCCTAAATTAATATAACATTGATAAATAAGAGTAGGTGCCTTAATACATAATGGAGCAATATTGTATTTATGCTTCTAGAAATGCTTTAATTCACAGTATTCAAACAAAATATAAGAGCAAAGCAAACCATTCAGAAGTATGCTGTTCAAGGACCTAGCAAGACCTTCATTAATTTTAATTTTGAAAGGTTCTTTCACATTATGGTAGAAACCTCTCTTTGTTTTTTTTCTCCTGCCCCATCTGTACATTAATACATGCCCCTGAGCTGCCATGGAAACATTTCAGTTAATGCCATAAGAGGAAAAAGTCGAGAAAATTTCTCTTTCTTCAAAACACTTATTTCTAGATCAGGATTAGGGGAAAGTATGGTGTGTAGTCTACATGCAGGTCTTGGAGACCTATTTTGTGTTCCCTGCCCCTCTGGAATCCCTAGACCTCCTAGACCAGTGGTTCTCAACCTGGAAATTGAAGGTCAAAACATCTAGGGACCCACAGGTTTGGAACCACTGTCCTAGACCTTTAATAATTGAAATGGAAAACTTCTTAAAACTGTTTCAAACATGAAAAGCTGCTTAAAATTTCTCAAATCACAACAAAGCATGACAGTTTGGTTCCTCTTGCTTCTCACTGCCCACAAACCCTTCAAAACTGTAAGAATGTTCTGCATTTGGGGTGATTTCTGGAACCAGAAGTAACATAGCTTCATTTCCATTTGTGTTAGGAAAAGCCATGCCTCAGTTGATGAGAAATGGAGTTCAGCAATATCTGGAGCAGGAATCCTCAAACCTTTTAAGTGGAGGGCCGGTACATGGTCCCTCAAGACTGTTGGGGGGCCGGACTATCATGAAATAGTCCAAAATTAGGGTTGTTGTTGTTGTTGTGTGCCTTCAAGTCGTTTCAGAACTAGATCAACCATAAGTCTAAAGTTTAGGACAGGGGTCAGGTAAATGACCTTGGAGAGCTGCATCCGGCCCACGGGCCTTAGTTTGGGGACCCCTGATTTGGAGGGTCATGGCTTCCCCATTCTTGTATAAGAACTACATGGGAATATGCTGTGGTACCTTATGGACAAATACTAGCATTATCTCAGAGCAAACAGAAGCTCTCCTCAGATAAGAGGAGATGGTTATTATGTCTTCATATATATTGTTAGACCCTTACCCGCATAGTCCATCACATTGACCCTCCTGATACTGAGATGAAGTCTAGAGATCCACAGTTGTCCACCTTGGTCTAGTGTATGCACAAACACTGGTAGGCCTTCAAGCTAGCTACAACATAAAGTTTTGTTTGTACTCTACTGGTATCTTCAAGTACTTTATATCATAGGGTTATAACCTTTATCTTAAAAACTGGGCTAACTCACCTTCTTTCTGTCCCAATACATGCATTACAGCATCACCAAAAGACTACATTTTTGAAGGCTGATTCATATTCCAGATCTTAAAAGGCCAGTGAACACTCAGTTAGGTTTAAACTAATGATGGGGGCTCAATGGCTGAAAATTAACATTTGTACATAAAGTGATGTATTCTAATTACGAGACATAAAAATGTACATTAACAGGACAGCCATAAATGCCACAATGCAAATACATCACACAGTAAATGATCTAATTAGTACATAATTACTGTCTATTACCAAATGATCTTGTGTGGGGGGAATGAAAAATATGTATGTGTTTGTTTATTTCAGCAAGTATACATTATTATTTCCATTACTAAAATTGTAATTCTGGTAGAGATAATTAGATCCTTTCAGACAGAGACTGAATATTGTCTTACATATTTAGGTTTTGCGCAGATCAATTAGATGATCATTAGTGAATGTTTCATGCCTTTTAAAGCTTTTGAACTTCAGCGTAAAATGTGTTGGTTTGTTCATAGAGAGTTTTTCAATTGACTGCAATTTATGCATCATGATTTTTTGGTGTGTGCATCCAGATCACATACTTGGTTTACTCTGGACTGTGCTCTGACTTATAAGAAGCACTGCCTGAATATTAAGTAAAAAGTGGGTGCTAGAAATAGTATCATATGAAAGCTGACTGGCACAACCTGGGCATCACAAACAGACACAGAGAAGGCATCTGCCCTTGAGCTTTGCTACTCTGCTGCTGAATATGCATGCTCAGTGTGGAATATATCTCGCAATGTTAAAAAGTGGATGCAGCTCTTAATGAGACAGGCCGCGTTATCACAGCATGTCAATGCCCTCCACCACTGGAGAAATTATACTGCTTAGCTGGTATTGCACTACATGATATCCACCGGGAAGTAGCAGCCAGCAATGAAAGAACCAAGGCATTGACATCTCTGGTCCATCCTCTGTTTGAATATCAGCCAGCAACCCAAAGTCTTAAATTAAGAAATAGCTTCCTAAGATCTACAGAGATACTCGTAGGAACACCTCAGCAAGCGAGAGTCCAAAAGTGGCAGGCTAAAACCTGGAACCTCAATCAGTGGCTGATACCAGATGAGAGACTGGGCAACTTGGAAAGTGCTGAACAGACTGTGCTATAAGACTATGAGATGTAGAAATGGGGCTACAAAGTGGAGTCCACAACATGCGCGTGTAGAGAGGAGCAAACCACAGACCACTTACTACGATGCAATCTGAGCCTGCCACATGCACAATGGAGGACCTTCTTACAGCAACACCAGAGGCACTCTAAGTGGCCAGCTTCTAAAGAAATTTAGCATAATGTCAAATTTTTAACTTTCTTTGTGTTTTTTCTATACATTATAACTGTATTCTCAATTCGCTTCTGACACGATCAATAAATAAATACATCACATACAGTAGAGTTTTGCTTATCCAACCTTTGCTCATCCAACATTCTGTATTATTCAGCACAGTCTGCCTTTTAGTTGTCAACGTTTTTGTAGTCAATGTTTTCAATACATTGCGATGTTTTGGTGCTAAATTTGTAAATACAGTAATTACTACATAATGTTGCCATTTATTGAACTGCTTTTTCTGTCGGTTTGTTATAAAACATGATGTTTTGGTGCTTAATTTGTAAAATCATAATGGAATTTGATGTTTAATGGGCTTTTCCTTGATCCCTCCTTATTATCCAACATTTTTGCTTATCCAACATTCTGCATGCCCATTTATGTTGGATAAGTGAGACTCTGCTGTACTTGGTTATTGTTTGCTTGCTGCTTTGATTTTCATTAGGGTTCTCTACTTCTAGCTGCACTGTGTTCTGGACTAGTTTGGAATAGCAATAGGATAAAATAATATTGCATAAAGTCAACTCTCCGCGTTCACTTGCCAGTAATAATCAGGAATATTACCTGTGATGACTAAGGAGTGAACTGTGTATGACTCCCTTTTGCAGTTACCCTTCAGCTGAGGCAAATCAGTAAGATATTAATGAATGCGCAGGAAAATCAGTGTGCTTCTTGCTTATTTGAGTGTTTTTGTACCATATCTACAGCTACTTATGATTATCCTGAATCACTAGTACAGTATATATTTTGTAGGCAGGAAGCCATCAAGGCCAAAACTGGACTGGAAGGGACAAGATTCAGTTTTACAAAATGTCACTAAAACATTCATTTGCAATTAACACTTAGCTTAGAAAAGCATCACTGGAGAAAATTGGACTTGTTTTAACATCTTGCCAATTCATACATTGTAGGTACTGTAGGTCTGGATAATAGGGACTGGGCTTAGCACAGCAGGCTAAACCGCTGTGCTACAAAAAAATCCTGCTGATCGAAAGGTCGGCAGTTCAATCCCGGGTTGGTGTGAGCACCTGCCAGTAGCCCCAGCTCACCTGTCCATTTAGTAGGTCAAAAGCAGAAATGCAAGTAGATAAATAGTTACCGCTTTTAGCAGGGAGGTAATAAAGTTGCCCTTAAGGACATTGATCAGAGGAAAGCTCCTCAGCATGGAAGATGGAGTGACACACACACACACCCTCCATGGCTGGAGTCGAACACAGCCTCCAAGATGCCGAAAATAAGATGGGAAAAACTGCCTTTACCTCTATGTTGTATATCCTTGTTAATTTGTATAATCGGCATTGAATGTTTGCTGTATGTGTGTTCTGTAAGCCGCTCTGTGTCCCCTTCAGGGTGAGAAGGGTGAGGTATAAATACTGTAAATAAATAAACAAATAAATAATTTATCTTCCATTCACCCTTTACACACAGCCAACCAAATAAAACAAAACAAAAGCACACTGGCTAGAAGAGGATAATGCTAGAATACATAAAACAGTTGATATTGAAAAAAGTGGAGACGAAATGTAAAACTTCAAAGAAATGTTGAAGCAGAAGAAAAATGAAGGAGAATGGAGAGAAACTAGAAGGAGTGAGGTTTTTTGCTTCATCTGAGGACAACTTGTTTGGATTCCAGATTGTATAATCTTCATGTGAAGATTCAAAAATTGTCTTGCTGCTGGAAAATAATGAATTTAGCACTTCACACGTATGAAAGACACATACTCTCTATTGCATCATCTTGTTTACAGCATCAGAAACTGGATTGTGAACACAAGGTAATATTACAGTCCTATAACTACAGAATGGCACTAAACTATGTTTTAGTATTGTTGGGAGAGCTAAAGAAGCGAAAACATACATCTAAAGTATTACATCTTTGTGCCCTGATATTACCACCATTCCCCTCCTGCTTTCATTCTATCATAGAATTCTTACTAAAAAGCTTCATTACTTCTCATTTGATAGCAGCTCTTAGGAAAGTCTGTCATCTTTGTTCTTTCACCATCTACCTCACACAAACACTAGCCATCTTTATTTGCTGAAGTAATTTTCAACATCAATTACTTCCCATTTAACAAATGGCTTAGATAACAAAGAACTACTGCACCAAGAATAATGATTGGTGTTTTCCATAGCAATCTGTTTAATTGTCTTCTAACAGTTCTCTGGGAGGGAAAAAAGATTCTTTCCATTGTCAGTGTACAATACAGCTTTCCTGCAAAAGATGAAACCCACAGTGCCTTTACTGTTTTACAGAATAAGCAACTGAAGCAACAGGGAATGGAAGCAAAATTCCTTTTCCATCTTTGCTTTGGATCAAAGGGTAGCAGCACAAGGCATAAGGTAAAATATATGAGAAACTGCAGACTTAGGATCCAGAACCCCCCCCCCCCCACACACACACACACACACTTTGGAGATTTTTCCTGAAGTTTCAAACTGCCCAAAGTACTGTGCTGGTTGTGAGGACATTCAGTTGACTATATAGGATATGCATGCGGTGATTCAGGTAGTAATGGTAATGATGGTGTTGTTGTTGATGATGATGATGATGATGATGATGGCATTATAAAGATGTAAACAATAATGAAAGTTTTGTCATTTTCATTGGGAAATGGTTTCTCATATATTTTGCCTTATGCTGCTATCCTTTGGGGCTCTAAAAAGTCTCTTTTACCTCTCCAATGAGTTGCTTACTTTCATAAGCTATTTCATTTTCTTGTCCTGGTCTTCTATATTTCTCTATTCTGCTTCCATTTGGCGGGGAGGGAGGAGGTTGAAGGAGGAAAATTGTTTTCCCAATATTTGCTGGTGATTCCCCTCACTTCCCGTGTCATAAACAACTGTTGTTTCAATGACAACATCTTCTGACCTCTGCCCAGATAATAGAACAGTACCAGAATGCCAATGCAGGCTGAAACCCTATTTCATGGTGTCACTACATTAATTCGACTGATAGTCTAGAACAGTGGTGTCCAGAACATGGTCTTCCAGGTATTTTGAACTTCAGCTCCCAGAGGACCTAAGCATTGGACCACCTGGCCAGGTCTTCTGGTAGTTGGAGCCCTAGTCACCTGTAAGATCAAAGGTTGGATACCACTGGTGTAGAACAGTGGTTCTCAACCTGTGGGTCCCCAGATGTTTTGGCCTACAACTCCCAGAAATCCTAACAGTTGGTGAAGTGGCTGGGATTTCTGGAAGTTGTAGGCCAAAACACCTGGGGACCCACAGGTTGAGAACCACTGGTGTAGAAGAAGAAAGTCTAATCAGAATCAGAACCCTTGGATTATGATCATTTTTCCAGCACAATTATCTCAAATGGGGAAGAGTTGATTTTAAACCAACTATTGCAAGAGAAGACTGTTTTGTACATGTAGTTTCTACCATGGTGCTCATAAAATGGGGAAAATGATGAAGTCTGGATTTAGGAACATAAAATATTGCCTTATATGAAATAAAACAACCCATCAATCTAGCCCAGGCTGAGTAACTTTTTGTGGTACCGGAGTTAGGAAAAGCAAGTCCAAGCCAAAGATGATTGGAAGTTGCTACTACTTTAGAAAAAATAGGATTAACCAGTGTAGGGAAGTCCTGTGATATATTTAAAATGTGAATCACAGTCCAGAAATCTTCCAGGAGAGACAAATTGCCCTAGGGTAGTTCAGAGGAAACATAGGGCCACAACTGGAAGACCACATGTAGTCCTCAGGCTACACTTTTCCCATCCTGGATCTATTCAAATATGATCTACAACACATCTCAGACAGAGATTTGTGGCAAACGTATCCAGAATAGGTCTTCGCAGTCATTTATGGATCCTCTGCAAAGACTCTACCTCTGGGAGACAATCATACTCACCACGAGTGATCGCCTGTGACTACTCAAACCATTTTAGAGTTTAGATACCAAAGATTGAATCTGGAAAGTTTGGCATGCAATGTTATGTGCTCTCCTCCTGAGCCATCCCCTAATTTCCCTTGACAGCAATACCACAGTAATATCAGTTAAGTCTTGCCTTTATGGACCTATTTCAGTTTCGTCTCACCATTCACAATAGTGAAGACAAAAAATAACATTTTCTCTGAGTTGTGCAGATACAGCATTTTTCAGTCACAATTGCTTAGAATAACCATAGGTATAAACACTTGTTTCCTGGATATTCTTTCTCTAATTGGAAACATACCCTCAGTCTGGAAACCATCAAGAATCCAACAAATCAATAACAGTAAAGAAACAGGGGTATTTAAAGCAAATTCAAATATTCCTAACAACTCTCACACACTTTCCATGTCTCAAATGAGATTTTCAGACCCACTTTTATTGCCATTCACATTACTTTTATGTATATAACCGGACACATCAAGGGTTTTTCTGCACATTCTCTTTGTAAGCTTAGATTCTAAAAGAAAAATTCATTATTTGGAGTAAGTGAGAAAAATTTGCATTAAAATAGATAACAGAAAACCAGGGAGACTAGTAAACTAGAAAAGATGAAAGATAGAAAATAAACAGGAGAACTAAATAAGGAAAGCAATGCATTTAATTTTTGATTAAAAATGTCAATAAAAGGTCCATCTACAATAAAGCAGCTTGCTTCTTGAACAAATTTAGATGGTTTAGAAAAATGATAATCTTTGAAACCATTTTGGAATTCACAGGAGGGGAGGCTGAAATGTAAGTCCTCAATATAAACTTTAGGATTTACTACCCAGTACAGAGTATGTTACATCCTTTGGTCTTATGGTTGTATACATACAACTGACATATTAATTCTATTATTCCTCTACGCAGTGGCAGCTTAAAGAACAAATCATTAAGGGTGAACCGGATTGGTGAAACAGTTCTTGATTAATGAATAAATACAACCAATCTGTATAGGGCATACCAATGAACAATATAAACACTGAGTTGTACAATAGTATTCCAGTTTGGAGTTTACAGGATCCTAAAATCAGGACCTTGGATAGCATCTGAAAGGCTTTACACTGCTTCTGTAACAAGCACGGGTAAACTTCGGCCCTTCAAATGTTTTGGACTTCAACTCCCACAATTCCTAACAGCCGGTAGGCTGTTAGGAATTGTGGGAGTTGAAGTCCAAAGCACCTGGAAGGCTGAAGTTTTCCCATGTCTGATCTATAATCTCAATCTTTATTTTGATTAGTAGTTTGATTCAACCAATCCTAACGTTATAATTTCCTCCTAACTTGTTATCCTCCACAAAGAGTTGTGAGGAGATTTCCCTCTTTGTTTTGTTCTGAGAAACCTTCACATTGGGTTTACTTGTTCAACCAGGCTGAGTTTCTGGAGCCATGGATTGTTTCATGCAGGCATTTCCAAGACGTTTCACTCTGACGATAGGTGCATCCACACAGTAGAATCAATGCACCGTGACACCACTTTAACTGCTATGGCTCAATGTTATGGGATCATGAGAATTATATGTGTTGTCAAAGGCTTTCATGGCTGGAATCACTGGGTTGCTGTGGGTTTTCCGGGCTGTATGGCCATGTTCTATGTCATGATCTCACAACTTCTGAGGATGCCTGCCATAGATGTGGGCAAAACGTCAGGAGAGAATGTTTCTGGAACATGGCCATACAGCCCAGAAAACCCACAGCAACCCATGGGAGTGATAGTTTGGTGAGGCATCAGCACTCTGGTGCCACACCTTGTAAAACTAAAACTCCCATGGTTCCATAGTATTGAGCCATGACATTGAAAGTGGTGTTAAACTGCATTAATTCTACCATGTGGATGTACCACATTGTCTTTCTGGCTCAAATACTCCCTTAGGAAACTAGGAATAGCTGTCTTGTCTATCTTATCATCTCTACCAGATAAAAGTCTGGTGCACTGCTTGTGAAGTGAACATAAAGTGGGAAGTGTAGGGTCCTGATATGGAGAGGAATAGTTTCTCAAGATAATCGTTCAAGAGGCCTTCATTGAAGGGCCTTAACGTCTTGAAATTACAATGCACTGATACATACATGCCTCTTCCTCCTGCTTGTTGTCGCTATTTGATGTATGTTCTATTCTGCAATAGATACTCCCTTCATCAGTTTGACTGTCACCCAGATTGTTGTCCTATATTAGACCTTTTAACGCCTTGGATGATTGTTCAATATTTTAATTATGTCTATTTTAAATCATGACTTGTTAATTTGTTTTTAAGTGCATTCTTTGATGTCTTAACTATTGATTTTATGATAATATATGATTGTATGATATGTTAGCCACTCCAAGTCCCCGTTGGGGAGATGGAGGCGGCATACAAAAATAAAATAAAATTATTATTATTATTATTATTATTATTATTATTATTATTATTATTATTATTATTATGCTGGTTGCCTCTTAAGACCAAAGTAACAAGAGATTGTAAAAAGAATCAAAATGTTTCTGTTAGTTCCACAAGTTTAAAATCAACAGAAATACAGTAGAGTCTCACTTATCCAAGCCTCGCTTATCCAAGCTTCTGGATTATCCAAGCCATTTTTGTAGTCAATGTTTTCAATATATCATGATATTTTGGTGCTAAATTCGTAAATACAGTAATTACAACATAACATTACTGTGTATTGAACTACTTTTTCTGTCAAATTTGTTGTATAACATGATGTTTTGGCGCTTAATTTGTAAAATCATAACCTAATTTGATGTTTGATAGGCTTTTCCTTAATCCCTCCTTCTTATCCAAGATATTCGCTTATCCAAGCTTCTGCTGGCCCCATTTAGCTTGGATAAGTGAGACTCTACTGTATCCATAAAGCTTTATAGCTAGGTACTGAATCAAAGGCTCTTATTTGTTTTTAACTTTTATAAAATCAGATTGTAGTTGCAAGCTATACATTAAATAAATAAATACTATTTTTTGGTATTTTGGTCACATCACAAAATATCTGCCATATGGTGAAGAGTGCAGCCCTTTGAGCAAACAAGACTGACATTTGCTCCATAAAAGGTTTCATATTTGGATAGATCCTTGCCTTGCAAAACTGTTATCACTTATCGGCTATTAATAAATGTTTTAGACTATTTATGAACCATTCTTTCTTCTTCTTCTTTTGTAGTACACTTTGCTGTTTGAACCTCATACTGGAGAAATCTAACCGTGGATTTAAAACCTTCTGTGGTGACAGCCTCCTTCTTAGCCATTATACATTTTCCTTCAATTCTAGCCTTTGTGCTCGTCAGTCCTTTTATGCAGCCTTGTGGCTTAGCACACCTGAACAGCTCGCTATAATGGTAGTCCTTCGGTGTGATGCAGGAGAAAAGTCGTAAGAGGCTTTTACCGAGGGTGGAGGATTGGGGAGGGAAGGAAGAGGAAAGTAAAGGTTTTCACAGCCATTCCCAAAATGAGTGGTCCAAAAAAATCAATGTGTAATTATCTGCCAACACAAATCTAAAGGCTTTTCTTTGATAAGGGTGGTAATACACAGGGCTGTAATGTGAATTATTTCAAAGAATAAAAGACTGATTGTCTTCATGACCTATATAGCTTTTAGTGAGCTCTCAATCAAAATTACATTTCATACAGCTCATGAATGGCTTTCCTTTCCTCTTTAAAAAATGGGAGGGGGTATTCCATTTGGTAAGCTTTCAGGCTTAAACAAGACTCGGGTTTCTTCCTATTTTGATACACTCTGTCCTCCTGAAAATGAAGGTTTTGGCTTTTCTGAAAGGAGAGAGCTTTGCCTAAACAAAAGGCTGCCCTTTGAGATAAGATCTAAAAGAAAGTACAAGTTGTCTGTATCTTTATTCTTCTGCAAAAGTTCAACAGCATAAGAAAATCATTTTTAAGGGGACATGTTGCCACTTTTGAAATGTTAAATAATCATTTACAACATAACATCACTATTCAGATAAACTATGGGTAAGATGCTCGGCGGTGCAAGATACTTGG